>NC_090952.1:0-1200000 GCF_040807025.1 Struthio camelus | reverse complement strand
CTGGGTTGGTGGTGATCGTGAGCTCAGATTTTCGTGACGTCATCAGAGGCCAGTGCCAGGCACGGGTGTGCTGGTGGGGCCTGTGAGGTCCTTGTGCGTGAGGGCGTGAGAGGCCAGTGCCAGGCATGTGTTTGCTAGTGGTGATGATGAGGTCCTTGTCCGTGAGGGCATGAGAGGCCAGTGCCAGGCATGTGTGTGCTAGTGGTGACTGTGAGGTGAGTTGTGCGTGAGGGCATGAGAGGCCAGTGCCAGGGAAGTGTCTGGTGGTGGAGATTGTGAGGTCCTTGTGCGTGAGGGCGTGAGAGGCCAGTGCCAGGTATGTGTCTGCTGGCGGTGACTGTGAGCTCAGATTTTCGTGACGTCATCAGAGACCAGTGCCAGGCACGTGTCTGCTGGTGGTGATTGTGAGGTCCTTGTGCCTGAGGGCATGAGAGGCCATTGGCAGGTATTGATTTGCTGGTGGTGATTGTGCGCTCAGGTGTTCGTGACATCATCAGAAGCCAGTGCCAGGCACGGGTGTGCTGGTGGTGCCTGTGAGGTCCTTGTGCATGAGGGCGTGAGAGGCCAGTGCCAGGCACATGTCTGCTGGTGGTGATTGTGAGGTCGTTGTGCCTGAGGGCATGAGAGGCCAGTGCCAATAATGTGCCTGCTGGTGGTGTTTGTGAGCTCAGTTATTCGTGACATCATCAGAGGCCAGTGTCATGCATGTGTCTGCTGGTGGTCATGCTGAAGTCCCTGTACCTGAGGGCGTAAGAGGACAGTGGCAGGAACGTGCCTGCTGGTGGTGATTGTGAGGTCCTTGTTTGTGATGGGCCTGAGAGGCCAGTGCCAGGCATGTGCATGCTAGTGGTGACTGTGAGGTGAGTTGTGCGTGAGGGAATGAGAGGCTAGTGCCAGGGAAGTGTCTGGTGGTGGAGATGATTGTGAGGTCCTTGTGCGTGAGGGCGTGAGAGGCCATTGGCAGTTATTGCTGGGCTGGTGGTGATTGTGAGCTCAGTTGTTCGTGACATCATCAGAGGCCAGTGCCAGGCACGGGTCTGCTGGTGGTGCCTGTGAGGTCCTTGTGCGTGAGGGCATGAGAGGCCAGTGCCAGGCATGTGTCTGCTGGTGGTGATTGTGAGGTCCTTGTGCGTGAGGGCATGAGAGGCTAGTACCAGGCATGGGTGTGCTGGTGGTGACTGTGAGGTCCTTGTGCCTGTGGGTGTGAGAGGCCAGTGGAACGCATGTCCCTGCTCATGGTGATTGTGACGTGAGTTGTGCGTGAGGGCATGAGAGGCCAGTGCCAGGGAAGTGTCTGGTGGTGGAGATTGTGAGGTCCTTGTGCGTGATGGCGTGAGAGGCCAGTGCCAGGTATGTGTCTGCTGGGGGTGATTGTGAGCTCAGATTTTCGTGCCGTCATCAGAGGCCAGTGCCAGGCACGTGTCTGCTGGTGGTGACTGTGAGATCCTTCTGCCTGAGGGCATGAGAGGCCAGTGCCAGGCACGTGTGTGCTGGTGGTGATTGTGAGGTCCTTGTGCCTGACGGCATGAGTGGCCATTGGCAGGTATTGATTTGCTTGTGGTGATTGTGCGCTCAGGTGTTCGTGACATCATCATAGGCCAGTGCCCGGCACGGGTGTGCTGGTGGTGACTGTGAGGTCCTTGTGCCTGAGGGCGTTAGGGGCCAATGCCAGGCATGTGTCTGCTAGTGGTGATTGTGAGGTGATTTGTGCCTGAGGGCATGAGAGGCTAGTGCCAGGAGTTTTTCTGCTGGTGGTGACTGTGAGATCCTTGTGCCTGAGCTCATGAGAGGCCAGTGCCAGGCACGTGTCTGCTGGTTGTGATTGTGAGGTCCTTGTGAGTGATGGGCCTGAGAGGCCAGTGCCAGGCATGTGTCTGCTGGTGGTGATTGTGAGGTCCTTGTGCGTGAGGGCATGAGAGGCCTGTGCCAGGCACGGGTATGCTGGCGGTGACTGTGAGGTCGTTGTGCCTGAGGGCATGAGAGGCCACTGCCAGGGAGGTGTGTGCTGGCGGTGGTTGTGAAGTCCTTGTGCATGAGGACATGAGAGGCCATTGGCAGTTATTGCTGGGCTGGTGGTGATTGTGAGCTCAGTTGTTCGTGACATCATCAGAGGCCAGTGCCAGGCACGGGTCTGTTGGTCGTGATTGTGAAGTCCTTGTGCGTGAGGGCGTGAGAGGCCAGTGTCAGGCAGATGTCTGCTGGTGGTGATGGTGAGGTGAGTTGTGCGTGAGGGCGTGAGATGCAAGTGGGAGGCACGTGTCTGGTGGTGGTGACTGTGAGGTCCTTGTTCATGATGGGCCTGAGAGGCCAGTGCCAGGCATTTGTGTGCTAGTGGTGACTGTGAGGTGTGTTGTGCGTGAGGGCATGAGAGGCCAGTGCCAGGGAAGTGTCTGGTGGTGGAGATTGTGAGGTCCTTGTGCGTGAGGGCGTGAGAGGCCAGTGCCAGGTATGTGTCTGCTGGGGGTGATTGTGAGCTCAGATTTTCGTGACGTCATCAGAGGCCAGTGCCAGGCACGTGTCTGCTGGTGGTGACTGTGAGATCCTTCTGCCTGAGGGCATGAGAGGCCAGTGCCAGGCACGTGTGTGCTGGTGGTCATTGTGAGCTCAGATTTTCGTGACATCATCAGAAGCCAGTGCCAGGCACGGGTGTGCTGGTGGTGCCTGTGAGGTCCTTGTGCCTGAGGGCATTAGAGGCCAGTGCCAATAATGTGCCTGCTGGTGGTGTTTGTGAGCTCAGTTATTCGTGACATCATCAGAGGCCAGTGTCATGCATGTGTCTGCTGGTGGTCATGCTGAAGTCCCTGTACCTGAGGGCGTAAGAGGACAGTGGCAGGAACGTGCCTGCTGGTGGTGATTGTGAGGTCCTTGTTTGTGATGGGCCTGAGAGGCCAGTGCCAGGCATGTGTGTGCTAGTGGTGACTGTGAGGTGAGTTGTGCGTGAGGGCATGAGAGGCCAGTGCCAGGGAAGTGTCTGGTGGTGGAGATTGTGAGGTCCTTGTGCGTGAGGGCGTGAGAGGCCATTGGCAGTTATTGCTGGGCTGGTGGTGATTGTGAGCTCAGTTGTTCGTGACATCATCAGAGGCCAGTGGAAGGCATGTCCCTGCTCATGGTGATTGTGAGGTGAGTTGTGCGTGAGGGCATGAGAGGCCAGTGCCAGGGAAGTGTCTGGTGGTGGAGATTGTGAGGTCCTTGTGCGTGAGGGCGTGAGAGGCCAGTGCCAGGTATGTGTCTGCTGGCGGTGACTGTGAGCTCAGATTTTCGTGACGTCATCAGAGACCAGTGCCAGGCACGTGTCTGCTGGTGGTGATTGTGAGGTCCTTGTGCCTGAGGGCATGAGAGGCCATTGGCAGGTATTGATTTGCTGGTGGTGATTGTGCGCTCAGGTGTTCGTGACATCCTCAGAAGCCAGTGCCAGGCACGGGTCTTTTGGTCGTGATTGTGAGGTCCTTGTGCGTGAGGGCGAGAGAGGCCAGTGTCAGGCAGATGTCTGCTGGTGGTGATGGTGAGGTGAGTTGTGCGTGAGGGCGTGAGATGCAAGTGGGAGGCACGTGTCTGGTGGTGGTGACTGTGAGGTCCTTGTTCATGATGGGCCTGAGAGGCCAGTGCCAGGCATTTGTGTGCTAGTGGTGACTGTGAGGTGAGTTGTGCGTGAGGGCATGAGAGGCCAGTGCCAGGGAAGTGTCTGGTGGTGGAGATTGTGAGGTCCTTGTGCGTGAGGGCGTGAGAGGCCAGTGCCAGGTATGTGTCTGCTGGGGGTGATTGTGAGCTCAGATTTTCGTGACGTCATCAGAGGCCAGTGCCAGGCACGTGTGTGCTGGTGGTGACTGTGAGATCCTTGTGCCTGAGCTCATGACAGGCCAGTGGCAGGCATGTGTCTGCTGGTGGTGATTGTGAGGTCCTTGTGCGTGAGGGCATGAGAGGCCATTGGCAGGTATTGATTTGCTGGTGGTGATTGTGCGCTCAGGTGTTCGTGACATCATCATAGGCCAGTGTCAGGCACGGGTGTGCTGGTGGTGATTGTGAGGTCCTTGTACCTGAGGGCGTGAGAGGCCATTGGCAGTTATTGCTGGGTTGGTGGTGATCGTGAGCTCAGTTGTTCGTGACATCATCAGAGGCCAGTGCCAGGCACGGGTGTGCTGGTGGGGCCTGTGAGGTCCTTGTGCGTGAGGGCGTGAGAGGCCAGTGCCAGGCATGTGTTTGCTAGTGGTGATGGTGAGGTCCTTGTGCGTGAGGGCATGAGAGGCCAGTGCCAGGCATGTGTGTGCTAGTGGTGACTGTGAGGTGAGTTGTGCGTGAGGGCATGAGAGGCCAGTGCCAGGGAAGTGTCTGGTGGTGGAGATTGTGAGGTCCTTGTGCGTGAGGGCGTGAGAGGCCAGTGCCAGGTATGTGTCTGCTGGCGGTGACTGTGAGCTCAGATTTTCGTGACGTCATCAGAGACCAGTGCCAGGCACGTGTCTGCTGGTGGTGATTGTGAGGTCCTTGTGCCTGAGGGCATGAGAGGCCATTGGCAGGTATTGATTTGCTGGTGGTGATTGTGCGCTCAGGTGTTCGTGACATCATCAGAAGCCAGTGCCAGGCACGGGTGTGCTGGTGGTGCCTGTGAGGTCCTTGTGCATGAGGGCGTGAGAGGCCAGTGCCAGGCACATGTCTGCTGGTGGTGATTGTGAGGTCGTTGTGCCTGAGGGCATGAGAGGCCATTGCCAATAATGTGCCCGCTGGTGGTGTTTGTGAGCTCAGTTATTCGTGACATCATCAGAGGCCAGTGTCATGCATGTGTCTGCTGGTGGTCATGCTGAAGTCCCTGTACCTGAGGGCGTAAGAGGACAGTGGCAGGAACGTGCCTGCTGGTGGTGATTGTGAGGTCCTTGTTTGTGATGGGCCTGAGAGGCCAGTGCCAGGCATGTGCATGCTAGTGGTGACTGTGAGGTGAGTTGTGCGTGAGGGAATGAGAGGCTAGTGCCAGGGAAGTGTCTGGTGGTGGAGATGATTGTGAGGTCCTTGTGCGTGAGGGCGTGAGAGGCCATTGGCAGTTATTGCTGGGCTGGTGGTGATTGTGAGCTCAGTTGTTCATGACATCATCAGAGGCCAGTGCCAGGCACGGGTCTGCTGGTGGTGCCTGTGAGGTCCTTGTGCGTGAGGGCATGAGAGGCCAGTGGCAGGCATGTGTCTGCTGGTGGTGATTGTGAGGTCCTTGTGCGTGAGGGCATGAGAGGCTAGTACCAGGCATGGGTGTGCTGGTGGTGACTGTGAGGTCCTTGTGCCTGTGGGTGTGAGAGGCCAGTGGAACGCATGTCCCTGCTCATGGTGATTGTGACGTGAGTTGTGCGTGAGGGCATGAGAGGCCAGTGCCAGGGAAGTGTCTGGTGGTGGAGATTGTGAGGTCCTTGTGCGTGAGGGCGTGAGAGGCCAGTGCCAGGTATGTGTCTGCTGGGGGTGATTGTGAGCTCAGATTTTCGTGCCGTCATCAGAGGCCAGTGCCAGGCACGTGTCTGCTGGTGGTGACTGTGAGATCCTTCTGCCTGAGGGCATGAGAGGCCAGTGCCAGGCACGTGTGTGCTGGTGGTGATTGTGAGGTCCTTGTGCCTGACGGCATGAGTGGCCATTGGCAGGTATTGATTTGCTTGTGGTGATTGTGCACTCAGGTGTTCGTGACATCATCATAGGCCAGTGCCCGGCACGGGTGTGCTGGTGGTGACTGTGAGGTCCTTGTGCCTGAGGGCGTTAGGGGCCAATGCCAGGCATGTGTCTGCAAGTGGTGATTGTGAGGTGATTTGTGCCTGAGGGCATGAGAGGCTAGTGCCAGGAGTGTTTCTGCTGGTGGTGACTGTGAGATCCTTGTGCCTGAGCTCATGAGAGGCCAGTGCCAGGCACGTGTCTGCTGGTGGTGATTGTGAGGTCCTTGTGAGTGATGGGCCTGAGAGGCCAGTGCCAGGCATGTGTCTGCTGGTGGTGATTGTGAGGTCCTTGTGCCTGAGGGCATGAGAGGCCTGTGCCAGGCACGGGTATGCTGGCGGTGACTGTGAAGTCGTTGTGCCTGAGGGCATGAGAGGCCACTGCCAGGGACGTTTGTGCTGGCGGTGGTTGTGAAGTCCTTGTGCATGAGGACATGAGAGGCCATTGGCAGTTATTGCTGGGCTGGTGGTGATTGTGAGCTCAGTTGTTCGTGACATCATCAGAGGCCAGTGCCAGGCACGGGTGTGCTGGTGGTGCCTGTGAGGTCCTTGTGCGTGAGGGCATGAGAGGCCAGTGCCAGGCATGTGTTTGCTAGTGGTGATTGTGAGGTCCTTGTGCGTGAGGGCATGAGAGGCCAGTGCCAGGCATGTGTGTGCTAGTGGTGACTGTGAGGTGAGTTGTGCGTGAGGGCATGAGAGGCCAGTGCCAGGGAAGTGTCTGGTGGTGGAGATTGTGAGGTCCTTGTGCGTGAGGGCGTGAGAGGCCAGTGCCAGGTATGTGTCTGCTGGCGGTGACTGTGAGCTCAGATTTTCGTGACGTCATCAGAGACCAGTGCCAGGCACGTGTCTGCTGGTGGTGATTGTGAGGTCCTTGTGCCTGAGGGCATGAGAGGCCATTGGCAGGTATTGATTTGCTGGTGGTGATTGTGCGCTCAGGTGTTCGTGACATCATCAGAAGCCAGTGCCAGGCACGGGTGTGCTGGTGGTGCCTGTGAGGTCCTTGTGCCTGAGGGCATTAGAGGCCAGTGCCAATAATGTGCCTGCTGGTGGTGTTTGTGAGCTCAGTTATTCGTGACATCATCAGAGGCCAGTGTAATCATGTGTCTGCTGGTGGTCATGCTGAAGTCCCTGTACCTGAGGGCGTAAGAGGACAGTGGCAGGAACGTGCCTGCTGGTGGTGATTGTGAGGTCCTTGTTTGTGATGGGCCTGAGAGGCCAGTGCCAGGCATGTGCGTGCTAGTGGTGACTGTGAGGTGAGTTGTGCGTGAGGGCATGAGAGGCCAGTGCCAGGGAAGTGTCTGGTGGTGGAGATTGTGAGGTCCTTGTGCGTGAGGGCGTGAGAGGCCATTGGCAGTTATTGCTGGGCTGGTGGTGATTGTGAGCTCAGTTGTTCGTGACATCATCAGAGGCCAGTGGAAGGCATGTCCCTGCTCATGGTGATTGTGAGGTGAGTTGTGCGTGAGGGCATGAGAGGCTAGTGCCAGGGAAGTGTCTGGTGGTGGAGATTGTGAGGTCCTTGTGTGTGAGGGCGTGAGAGGCCAGTGCCAGGTATGTGTCTGCTGGCGGTGATTGTGAGCTCAGATTTTCGTGACGTCATCAGAGGCCAGTGCCAGGCACGTGTGTGCTGGTGCTGACTGTGAGGTCCTTGTGCCTGAGGGCATGAGAGGCCATTGGCAGGTATTGATTTGCTGGTGGTGATTGTGCGCTCAGGTGTTCGTGACATCATCATAGGCCAGTGCCAGGCACGGGTGTGCTGGAGGTGATTGTGAGGTCCTTGTACCTGAGGGCGTGAGAGGCCAGTGTCAGGCAGATGTCTGCTGGTGGTGATGGTGAGGTGAGTTGTGCGTGAGGGCGTGAGATGCAAGTTTGAGGCACGTGTCTGCTGGTGGTGATGGTGAGGTCCTTGTGCCTGAGGGCATTAGAGGCCAGTGCCAGTAATGTGTCTGCTGGTGGTGTTTGTGAGCTCAGTTATTCGTGACATCATCAGAGGCCAGTGTCATGCATGTGTCTGCTGGTGGTCATGCTGAAGTCCCAGTACCTGAGGGCGTAAGAGGGCAGTGCCAGGCACGTGCCTGCTGGTGGTGATTGTGAGGTCCTTGTTTGTGATGGGCCTGAGAGGCCAGTGCCAGGCATGTGTGTGCTAGTGGTGACTGTGAGGTGAGTTGTGCGTGAGGGCATGAGAGGCCAGTGCCAGGGAAGTGTCTGGTGGTGGAGATTGTGAGGTCCTTGTGCGTGAGGGCGTGAGAGGCCAGTGCCAGGTATGTGTCTGCTGGCGGTGATTGTGAGGTCGTTGTGCCTGAGGGCGTGAGAGGCCATTGTCAGGTATTGATTTGCTGGTGGTGATTGTGCGCTCAGGTGTTCGTGACATCATCATAGTCCAGTGCCAGGCACGGGTGTGCTGGTGGTGATTGTGAGGTCCTTGTGCGTGATGGCGTGAGAGGCCAGTGCCAGGTATGTGTCTGCTGGGGGTGATTGTGAGGTCCTTGTGCGTGAGGGCGTTAGAGGCCAGTGCCAGGCATGTGTCTGCTAGTGGTGACTGTGAGATCCTTGTGCCTGAGCTCATGAGAGGCCAGTGCCAGGCCCGTGTCTGCTGGTGGTGATTGTGAGGTCCTTGTTTGTGATGGGCCTGAGAGGCCAGTGCCAGGCACGGGTATGCTGGCGGTGACTGTGAGGTCCTTGTGCCTGAAGGCATGAGAGGCCAGTGCCAGGGACGTGTGTGCTGGCGGTGGTTGTGAAGTCCTTGTGCATGAGGATATGAGAGGCCATTGGCAGTTATTGCTGGGTTGGTGGTGATTGTGAGCTCAGTTGTTCGTGACATCATCAGAGGCCAGTGCCAGGCACGGGTCTGTTCGTCGTGATTGTGAGGTACTTGTTTGTGATGGGCCTGAAAGGCCAGTACCAGGCATGTGTGTGCTAGTGGTGATGGTGAGGTGAGTTGTGCGTGAGGGCGAGAGGCAAGTGGGAGGCACGTGTCTGCTGGTGGTGATTGTGAGGTCCTTGTGCGTGAGGGCGTGAGAGGCCAGTGCCAGGCATGTGTCTGCTGGGGGTGATTGTGAGCTCAGATTTTCGTGACGTCATCAGAGGCCAGTGCCAGGCACGTGTCTGCTGGTGGTGACTGTGAGATCCTTGTGCCTGAGCTCATGAGAGGCCAGTGCCAGGCACGTGTGTGCTGGTGGTGATTGTGAGGTCCTTGTGCGTGAGGGCATTAGAGGCCAGTGCCAGGCATGTGTCTGCTGGTGGTGATTGTGAGGTTCTTGTGCGTGATGGCGTGAGAGGCCAGAGCCAGGCATGTGTCTGCTGGGGGTGATTGTGAGCTCAGGTTTTTGTGACGTCATCAGAGTCCAGTGCCAGGCACGTGTCTGCTGGTGGTGACTGTGAGGTCCTTGTGCCTGAGGGCATTAGAGGCCAGTGCCAGTAATGTGTCTGCTGGTGGTGTTTGTGAGCTCAGTTATTCGTGACATCATCAGAGGCCAGTGTCATGCATGTGTCTGCTGGTGGTCATGCTGAAGTCCCAGTACCTGAGGGCGTAAGAGGACAGTGGCAGGCACGTGCCTGCTGGTGGTGATTGTGAGGTCCTTGTTTGTGATGGGCCTGAGAGGCCAGTGCCAGGCATGTGTGTGCTAGTGGTGACTGTGAGGTGAGTTGTGCGTGAGGGCATGAGAGGCCAGTGCCAGGCATGTGTCTGGTGGTGGAGATTGTCAGGTCCTTGTGCGTGAGGGCGTGAGAGGCCAGTGCCAGGTATGTGTCTGCTGGGGGTGATTGTGAGCTCAGATTTTCGTGACGTCATCAGAGGCCAGTGCCAGGCACGTGTGTGCTGGTGCTGACTGTGAGGTCCTTGTGCCTGAGTGCATGAGAGGCTAGTACCAGGCATGGGTGTGCTGGTGGTGACGGTGAGGTCGTTGTGCCTGTGGGCGTGAGAGGCCAGTGGAAGGCATGTCCCTGCTCATGGTGATTGTGAGGTGAGTTGTGCGTGAGGGCATGAGAGGCCAGTGCCAGGGAAGTGTCTGGTGGTGGAGATTGTGAGGTCCTTGTGCGTGAGGGCGTGAGAGGGCAGTGCCAGGTATGTGTCTGTTCGGGGAGATTGTGAGGTCGTTGTGCCTGAGTGCGTGAGAGGCCATTGGCAGGTATTGATTTGCTGGTGGTGATTGTGCGCTCAGGTGTTCGTGACATCATCATAGTCCAGTGCCAGGCACGGGTGTGCTGGTGCTGACTGTGAGGTCCTTGTGCCTGAGGGCATGAGAGGCCATTGGCAGGTATTGATTTGCTGGTGGTGATTGTGCGCTCAGGTGTTCGTGACATCATCAGAAGCCAGTGCCAGGCACGGGTGTGCTGGTGGTGCCTGTGAGGTCCTTGTGCATGAGGGCGTGAGAGGCCAGTGCCAGGCACATGTCTGCTGGTGGTGATTGTGAGGTCGTTGTGCCTGAGGGCATGAGAGGCCAGTGCCAATAATGTGCCCGCTGGTGGTGTTTGTGAGCTCAGTTATTCGTGACATCATCAGAGGCCAGTGTAATGCATGTGTCTGCTGGTGGTCATGCTGAAGTCCCTGTACCTGAGGGCGTAAGAGGACAGTGGCAGGAACGTGCCTGCTGGTGGTGATTGTGAGGTCCTTGTTTGTGATGGGCCTGAGAGGCCAGTGCCAGGCACGTGCGTGCTAGTGGTGACTGTGAGGTGAGTTGTGCGTGAGGGAATGAGAGGCTAGTGCCAGGGAAGTGTCTGGTGGTGGAGATGATTGTGAGGTCCTTGTGCGTGAGGGCGTGAGAGGCCATTGGCAGTTATTGCTGGGCTGGTGGTGATTGTGAGCTCAGATTTTCGTGCCGTCATCAGAGGCCAGTGCCAGGCACGGGTCTGCTGGTGGTGACTGTGAGATCCTTCTGCCTGAGGGCATGAGAGGCCAGTGCCAGGCACGTGTGTGCTGGTGGTGATTGTGAGGTCCTTGTGCCTGACGGCATGAGTGGCCATTGGCAGGTATTGATTTGCTTGTGGTGATTGTGCGCTCAGGTGTTCGTGACATCATCATAGGCCAGTGCCCGGCACGGGTGTGCTGGTGGTGACTGTGAGGTCCTTGTGCCTGAGGGCGTTAGGGGCCAATGCCAGGCATGTGTCTGCTAGTGGTGATTGTGAGGTGATTTGTGCCTGAGGGCATGAGAGGCTAGTGCCAGGAGTTTTTCTGCTGGTGGTGACTGTGAGATCCTTGTGCCTGAGCTCATGAGAGGCCAGTGCCAGGCACGTGTCTGCTGGTGGTGATTGTGAGGTCCTTGTGAGTGATGGGCCTGAGAGGCCAGTGCCAGGCATGTGTCTGCTGGTGGTGATTTTGAGGTCCTTGTGCCTGAGGGCATGAGAGGCCTGTGCCAGGCACGGGTATGCTGGCGGTGACTGTGAAGTCGTTGTGCCTGAGGGCATGAGAGGCCACTGCCAGGGACGTTTGTGCTGGCGGTGGTTGTGAAGTCCTTGTGCATGAGGACATGAGAGGCCATTGGCAGTTATTGCTGGGCTGGTGGTGATTGTGAGCTCAGTTGTTCGTGACATCTTCAGAGGCCAGTGCCAGGCACGGGTGTGCTGGTGGTGCCTGTGAGGTCCTTGTGCGTGAGGGCATGAGAGGCCAGTGGCAGGCATGTGTCTGCTGGTGGTGATTGTGAGGTCCTTGTACGTGAGGGCATGAGAGGCCAGTGCCAGGCATGTGTGTGCTAGTGGTGACTGTGAGGTGAGTTGTGCGTGAGGGCATGAGAGGCCAGTGCCAGGGAAGTGTCTGGTGGTGGAGATTGTGAGGTCCTTGTGCGTGAGGGCGTGAGAGGCCAGTGCCAGGTATGTGTCTGCTGGCGGTGACTGTGAGCTCAGATTTTCGTGACGTCATCAGAGACCAGTGCCAGGCACGTGTCTGCTGGTGGTGATTGTGAGGTCCTTGTGCCTGAGGGCATGAGAGGCCATTGGCAGGTATTGATTTGCTGGTGGTGATTGTGCGCTCAGGTGTTCGTGACATCATCAGAAGCCAGTGCCAGGCACGGGTGTGCTGGTGGTGCCTGTGAGGTCCTTGTGCCTGAGGGCATTAGAGGCCAGTGCCAATAATGTGCCTGCTGGTGGTGTTTGTGAGCTCAGTTATTCGTGACATCATCAGAGGCCAGTGTAATGCATGTGTCTGCTGGTGGTCATGCTGAAGTCCCTGTACCTGAGGGCGTAAGAGGACAGTGGCAGGAACGTGCCTGCTGGTGGTGATTGTGAGGTCCTTGTTTGTGATGGGCCTGAGAGGCCAGTGCCAGGCATGTGCGTGCTAGTGGTGACTGTGAGGTGAGTTGTGCGTGAGGGCATGAGAGGCCAGTGCCAGGGAAGTGTCTGGTGGTGGAGATTGTGAGGTCCTTGTGCGTGAGGGCGTGAGAGGCCATTGGCAGTTATTGCTGGGCTGGTGGTGATTGTGAGCTCAGTTGTTCGTGACATCATCAGAGGCCAGTGGAAGGCATGTCCCTGCTCATGGTGATTGTGAGGTGAGTTGTGCGTGAGGGCATGAGAGGCTAATGCCAGGGAAATGTCTGGTGGTGGAGATTGTGAGGTCCTTGTGCGTGAGGGCGTGAGAGGCCAGTGCCAGGTATGTGTCTGCTGGCGGTGATTGTGAGCTCAGATTTTCGTGACGTCATCAGAGGCCAGTGCCAGGCACGTGTGTGCTGGTGCTGACTGTGAGGTCCTTGTGCCTGAGGGCATGAGAGGCCATTGGCAGGTATTGATTTGCTGGTGGTGATTGTGCGCTCAGGTGTTCGTGACATCATCAGAAGCCAGTGCCAGGCACGGGTGTGCTGGAGGTGATTGTGAGGTCCTTGTACCTGAGGGCGTGAGAGGCCAGTGTCAGGCAGATGTCTGCTGGTGGTGATGGTGAGGTGAGTTGTGCGTGAGGGCGTGAGATGCAAGTTTGAGGCACGTGTCTGGTGGTGGTGATGGTGAGGTCCTTGTGCCTGAGGGCATTAGAGGCCAGTGCCAGTAATGTGCCTGCTGGTGGTGTTTGTGAGCTCAGTTATTCGTGACGTCATCAGAGGCCAGTGTCATGCATGTGTCTGCTGGTGGTCATGCTGAAGTCCCAGTACCTGAGGGCGTAAGAGGGCAGTGCCAGGCACGTGCCTGCTGGTGGTGATTGTGAGGTCCTTGTTTGTGATGGGCCTGAGAGGCCAGTGCCAGGCATGTGTGTGCTAGTGGTGACTGTGAGGTGAGTTGTGCGTGAGGGCATGAGAGGCCAGTGCCAGGGAAGTGTCTGGTGGTGGAGATTGTGAGGTCCTTGTGCGTGAGGGCGTGAGAGGCCAGTGCCAGGTATGTGTCTGCTCGGGGTGATTGTGAGGTCCTTGTGCCTGAGGGCGTGAGAGACCATTGTCAGGTATTGATTTGCTGGTGGTGATTGTGCGCTCAGGTGTTCGTGACATCATCATAGTCCAGTGCCAGGCACGGGTGTGCTGGTGGTGATTGTGAGGTCCTTGTGCGTGATGGCGTGAGAGGCCAGTGCCAGGTATGTGTCTGCTGGCGGTGATTGTGAGGTCCTTTTGCCTGAGGGCGTTAGAGGCCAGTGCCAGGCATGTGTCTGCTAGTGGTGACTGTGAGATCCTTGTGCCTGAGCTCATGAGAGGCCAGTGCCAGGCCCGTGTCTGCTGGTGGTGATTGTGAGGTCCTTGTTTGTGATGGGCCTGAGAGGCCAGTGCCAGGCACGGGTATGCTGGCGGTGACTGTGAGGTCCTTGTGCCTGAAGGCATGAGAGGCCAGTGCCAGGGACGTGTGTGCTGGCGGTGGTTGTGAAGTCCTTGTGCATGAGGACATGAGAGGCCATTGGCAGTTATTGCTGGGCTGGTGGTGATTGTGAGCTCAGTTGTTCGTGACATCATCAGAGGCCAGTGCCAGGCACGGGTCTGTTCGTCGTGATTGTGAGGTACTTGTTTGTGATGGGCCTGAAAGGCCAGTACCAGGCATGTGTGTGCTAGTGGTGATGGTGAGGTGAGTTGTGCGTGAGGGCGAGAGGCAAGTGGGAGGCACGTGTCTGCTGGTGGTGATTGTGAGGTCCTTGTGCGTGAGGGCGTGAGAGGCCAGTGCCAGGCATGTGTCTGCTGGGGGTGATTGTGAGCTCAGATTTTCGTGACGTCATCAGAGGCCAGTGCCAGGCACGTGTCTGCTGGTGCTGACTGTGAGATCCTTGTGCCTGAGCTCATAAGAGGCCAGTGCCAGGCACGTGTGTGCTGGTGGTGATTGTGAGGTCCTTGTGCGTGAGGGCATTAGAGGCCAGTGCCAGGCATGTGTCTGCTGGTGGTGATTGTGAGGTTCTTGTGCGTGATGGCGTGAGAGGCCAGAGCCAGGCATGTGTCTGCTGGGGGTGATTGTGAGCTCAGGTTTTTGTGACGTCATCAGAGTCCAGTGCCAGGCACGTGTCTGCTGGTGGTGATTGTGAGGTCCTTGTGCCTGAGGGCATTAGAGGCCAGTGCCAGTAATGTGTCTGCTGGTGGTGTTTGTGAGCTCAGTTATTCGTGACATCATCAGAGGCCAGTGTCATGCATGTGTCTGCTGGTGGTCATGCTGAAGTCCCAGTACCTGAGAGCGTAAGAGGACAGTGGCAGGCACGTGCCTGCTGGTGGTGATTGTGAGGTCCTTGTTTGTGATGGGCCTGAGAGGCCAGTGCCAGGCATGTGTGTGCTAGTGGTGACTGTGAGGTGAGTTGTGCGTGAGGGCATGAGAGGCCAGTGCCAGGCATGTGTCTGGTGGTGGAGATTGTGAGGTCCTTGTGCGTGATGGCGTGAGAGGCCAGTGCCAGGTATGTGTCTGCTGGCGGTGATTGTGAGCTCAGATTTTCGTGACGTCATCAGAGGCCAGTGCCAGGCACGTGTGTGCTGGTGCTGACTGTGAGGTCCTTGTGCCTGAGTGCATGAGAGGCTAGTACCAGGCATGGGTGTGCTGGTGGTGACTGTGAGGTCGTTGTGCCTGTGGGCGTGAGAGGCCAGTGGAAGGCATGTCCCTGCTCATGGTGATTGTGAGGTGAGTTGTGCGTGAGGGCATGAGAGGCCAGTGCCAGGGAAGTGTCTGGTGGTGGAGATTGTGAGGTCGTTGTGCGTGAGGGCGTGAGAGGGCAGTGCCAGGTATGGGTCTGCTCGGGGTGATTGTGAGGTCGTTGTGCCTGAGGGCGTGAGAGGCCATTGGCAGGTATTGATTTGCTGGGGGTGATTGTGCGCTCAGGTGTTCGTGACATCATCATAGGCCAGTGCCAGGCACGGGTGTGCTGGTGGTGACTGTGAGGTCCTTGTGCCTTAGGGCGTTAGAGGCCAGTGCCAGGCATGTGTCTGCTAGTGGTGATTGTGAAGTGATTTGTGCCTGAGGGCATGAGAGGCTAGTGCCAGGAGTTTTTCTGCTGGTGGTGACTGTGAGATCCTTGTGCCTGAGCTCATGAGGGGCCAGTGCCAGGCACGTGTCTGCTGGTGGTGATTGTGAGGTCCTTGTTTGTGATGGGCCTGAGAGGCCAGTGCCAGGCACGGGTATGCTGGCGGTGACTGTGAGGTCCTTGTGCCTGAAGGCATGAGAGGCCAGTGCCAGGGACGTGTGTGCTGGCGGTGGTTGTGAAGTCCTTGTGCATGAAGATATGAGAGGCCATTGGCAGTTATTGCTGGGCTGGTGGTGATTGTGGGCTCAGTTGTTCGTGACATCATCAGAGGCCAGTGCCAGGCACGGGTCTGTTGGTCGTGATTGTGAGGTCCTTGTTTGTGATGGGCCTGAGAGGCCAGTACCAGGCATGTGTGTGCTAGTGGTGATGGTGAGGTGAGTTGTGCGTGAGGGCGTGAGAGGCAAGTGGGAGGCACGTGTCTGCTGGTGGTGATTGTGAGGTCCTTGTGCGTGAGGGCGTGAGAGGCCAGTGCCAGGCATGTGTCTGCTGGGGGTGATTGTGAGCTCAGATTTTCGTGACGTCATCAGAGGCCAGTGCCAGGCACGTGTCTGCTGGTGCTGACTGTGAGATCCTTGTGCCTGAGCTCATGACAGGCCAGTGCCAGGCACGTGTGTGCTGGTGGTGATTGTGAGGTCCTTGTGCGTGAGGGCATTAAAGGCCAGTGCCAGGCACGTGTCTGCTGGTGGTGATTGTGAGGTCCTTGTTTGTGATGGGCCTGAGAGGCCAGTGCCAGGCACGGGTATGCTGGCGGTGACTGTGAGGTCCTTGTGCCTGAAGGCATGAGAGGCCAGTGCCAGGGACGTGTGTGCTGGCGGTGGTTGTGAAGTCCTTGTGCATGAAGATATGAGAGGCCATTGGCAGTTATTGCTGGGCTGGTGGTGATTGTGGGCTCAGTTGTTCGTGACATCATCAGAGGCCAGTGCCAGGCACGGGTCTGTTGGTCGTGATTGTGAGGTCCTTGTTTGTGATGGGCCTGAGAGGCCAGTACCAGGCATGTGTGTGCTAGTGGTGATGGTGAGGTGAGTTGTGCGTGAGGGCGTGAGAGGCAAGTGGGAGGGACGTGTCTGCTGGTGGTGATTGTGAGGTCCTTGTGCGTGAGGGCGTGAGAGGCCAGTGCCAGGCATGTGTCTGCTGGGGGTGATTGTGAGCTCAGATTTTCGTGACGTCATCAGAGGCCAGTGCCAGGCACGTGTCTGCTGGTGCTGACTGTGAGATCCTTGTGCCTGAGCTCATGAGAGGCCAGTGCCAGGCACGTGTCTGCTGGTGGTGATTGTGAGGTGCTTGTGCGTGAGGGCATTAGAGGCCAGTGCCAGGCATGTGTCTGCTGGTGGTGATTGTGAGGTTCTTGTGCGTGAGGGCATTAGAGGCCAGTGCCAGTAATGTGTCTACTGGTGGTGTTTGTGAGCTCAGTTATTCGTGACATCATCAGAGGCCAGTGTCATGCATGTGTCTGCTGGTGGTCATGCTGAAGTCCCAGTACCTGAGGGCGTAGGAGGACAGTGGCAGGCACGTGCCTGCTGGTGGTGATTGTGACGTCCTTGTTTGTGATGGGCCTGAGAGGCCAGTGCCAGGCATGTGTGTGCTAGTGGTGACTGTGAGGTGAGTTGTGCGTGAGGGCATGAGAGGCCAGTGCCAGGGAAGTGTCTGGTGGTGGAGATTGTGAGGTCCTTGTGCGTGAGGGCGTGAGAGGCCAGTGCCAGGTATGTGTCTGCTGGGGGTGATTGTGAGCTCAGATTTTCGTGACGTCATCAGAGGCCAGTGCCAGGCACGTGTCTGCTGGTGGCGAGTGTGAGGTCCTTGTGCCTGAGGGCGTTAGAGGCCAGTGCCAGGGAAGTGTCTGGTGGTGGAGATTGTGAGGTCGTTGTGCGTGAGGGCGTGAGAGGCCAGTGCCAGGTATGTGTCTGCTGGTGGTGACTGTGAGGTCCTTGTGCCTGAGGGCATCAGAGGCCAGTGCCAGTAATGTGTCTGCTGGTGGTGTTTGTGAGCTCAGTTATTCGTGACATCATCAAAGGCCAGTGTAATGCATCTGTCTGCTGGTGGTCATGCTGAAGTCCCAGTACCTGAGGGCGTAAGAGGACAGTGGCAGGAACGTGCATGCCGGTGGTGATTGTGAGGCCCTTGTTTGTGATGGGCCTGAGAGGCCAGTGCCAGGCATGTGCATGCTAGTGGTGACTGTGAGGTGAGTTGTGCGTGAGGGCATGAGAGGCCAGTGCCAGGGAAGTGTCTGGTGGTGGAGATTGTGAGGTCGTTGTGCGTGAGGGCGTGAGAGGCCAGTGCCAGGTATGTGTCTGCTGGCGGTGATTGTGAGCTCAGATTTTCGTGACGTCATCAGAGGCCAGTGCCAGGCACGGGTATGCTGGTGCTGACTGTGAGGTAGTTGTGCGTGAGCTCATGAGAGGCCAGTGCCAGGCACGTGTGTGCTGGTGGTGATTGTGAGGTCCTTGTGCCTGAGGGCATGAGTTGCCATTGGCAGGTATTGATTTGCTGCTGGTGATTTTGTGCTCAGGTGTTCGTGACATCATCATAGGCCAGTGCCAGGCACGGGTGTGCTGGTGGTGACTGTGAGGTCCTTGTGCCTGAGGGCGTGAGAGGCCAATGCCAGGCATGTGTCTGCTAGTGGTGATTGTGAGGTGATTTGTGCCTGAAGGCATGAGAGGCCACTGCCAGGGACGTGTGTGCTGGCGGTGGTTGTGAAGTCCTTGTGCATGAGGACATGAGAGGCCATTGGCAGTTATTGCTGGGCTGGTGGTGATTGTGAGCTCAGTTGTTCGTGACATCATCAGAGGCCAGTGCCAGGCACGGGTCTGTTGGTCGTGATTGTGAAGTCCTTGTGCGTGAGGGCATGAGAGGCCAGTACCAGGCATGCGTGTGCTAGTGGTGATGGTGAGGCGAGTTGTGCGTGAGGGCGTGAGAGGCAAGTGGGAGGCACGTGTCTGCTGGTGGTGATTGTGAGGTCCTTGTGCGTGAGGGCATGAAAGGCCAGTGCCAGGCACATGTCTGCTGGTGGTGATTGTGAGGTCGTTGTGCCTGAGGGCATTAGAGGCCAGTGCCAGTAATGTGCCTGCTAGTGGTGAATGTGAGTTCAGTTATTCGTGAGATCATCAGAGGCCAGTGTCATGCATGTGTCTGCTGGTGGTCATGCTGAAGTCCCTGTACCTGAGGGCGTAAGAGGACACTGACAGGAACGTGCCTGCTGGTGGTGATTGTGAGGTCCTTGTTTGTGATGGGCCTGAGAGGCCAGTGCCAGGTATTTGTGTGCTAGTGGTAATTGTTCAGTGAGTTGTGCGTGAGGGCGTGAGAGGCCAGTGCCAGGGAAGTGTCTGGTGGTGGAGATTGTGAGGTCCTTGTGCGTGAGGGCGTGAGAGGCCAATGCCAGGCATGTGTCTGCTAGTGGTGATTGTGAGGTGATTTGTGCCTGAGGGCATGAGAGGCTAGTGTCAAGAGTTTTTCTGCTGGTGGTGACTGTGAGATCCTTGTGCCTGAGCTCATGAGAGGCCAGTGCCAGGCACGTGTCTGCTGGTGGTGATTGTGAGGTCCTTGTGAGTGATGGGCCTGAGAGGCCAGTGCCAGGCATGTGTCTGCTGGCGGTGACTGTGAAGTCGTTGTGCCTGAGGGCATGAGAGGCCACTGCCAGGGACGTTTGTGCTGGCGGTGGTTGTGAAGTCCTTGTGCATGAGGACATGAGAGGCCATTGGCAGTTATTGCTGGGCTGGTGGTGATTGTGAGCTCAGTTGTTCGTGACATCATCAGAGGCCAGTGCCAGGCACGGGTCTGTTGGTCGTGATTGTGAAGTCCTTGTGCGTGAGGGCATGAGAGGCCAGTACCAGGCATGCGTGTGCTAGTGGTGATGGTGAGGCGAGTTGTGCGTGAGGGCGTGAGAGGCAAGTGGGAGGCACGTGTCTGCTGGTGGTGATTGTGAGGTCCTTGTGCGTGAGGGCATGAAAGGCCAGTGCCAGGCACATGTCTGCTGGTGGTGATTGTGAGGTCGTTGTGCCTGAGGGCATTAGAGGCCAGTGCCAGTAATGTGCCTGCTAGTGGTGAATGTGAGTTCAGTTATTCGTGAGATCATCAGAGGCCAGTGTCATGCATGTGTCTGCTGGTGGTCATGCTGAAGTCCCTGTACCTGAGGGCGTAAGAGGACACTGACAGGAACGTGCCTGCTGGTGGTGATTGTGAGGTCCTTGTTTGTGATGGGCCTGAGAGGCCAGTGCCAGGTATTTGTGTGCTAGTGGTAATTGTTCAGTGAGTTGTGCGTGAGGGCGTGAGAGGCCAGTGCCAGGGAAGTGTCTGGTGGTGGAGATTGTGAGGTCCTTGTGCGTGAGGGCGTGAGAGGCCAGTGCCAGGTATGTGTCTGCTGGTGGTGATGGTGAGGTCCTTGTGCCTGAGGGCATCAGAGGACAGTGCCAGTAATGTGTCTGTTGGTGGTGTTTGTGAGCTCAGTTATTCGTGAGATCATCAGAGGCCAGTGTCATGCATGTGTCTGCTGGTGGTCATGCTGTAGTCCCTGTACCTGAGGACGTAAGAGGACAGTGGCAGGAACGTGCATGCCGGTGGTGATTGTGAGGTCCTTGTGCGTGAGGGCGTGAGAGGGCAGTGCCAGGCACGTGTCTGCTGGGGGTGATTGTGAGCTCAGATTTTCTGACGTCATCAGAGGCTAGTGCCAGGCACGTGTCTGCTGGTGGTGACTGTGAGGTCCTTGTGCCTGAGGGCATGAGAGGCCACTGCCAGGGACGTGTGTACTGGTGGTGAATGTGAGGTCCTTGTGCCTGAGGGCGTGAGAGGCCATTGGCAGTTATTGCTGGGCTTGTGGTGATTGTGAGCTCAGATTTTCATGACATCATCAGAGGCCAGTGCCAGGCACGGGTCTGCTGGTGGTGCCTGTGAGGTCCTTGGGCGTGAGGGCGTGAGAGGCAAGTGGAAGGGACGTGTCTGCTGGTGGTGATTGTGAGGTCCTTGTGCGTGAGGGCATTAGAGGCTAGTGCCAGGCACATGTCTGCTGGTGGTGATTGTGAGGTCCTTGTGCCTGAGGGCATTAGAGGCTAGTGCCTGTAATGTGTCTGCTGGTGGTGTTTGTGAGCTCAGTTATTCGTGACATCATCAGAGGCCAGTGTCATGCATGTGTCTGCTGGTGGTCATGCTGAAGTCCCAGTACCTGAGGGCGTAAGAGGACAGTGGCAGGAAAGTGCCTGCTGGTGGTGATTGTGAGGTCCTTGTTTGTGACGGGCCTGAGAGGCCAGTGCCAGGCATGTGTGTGCTAGTGGTGACTGTGAGGTGAGTTGTGTGTGAGGGAATGAGAGGCCAGTGCCAGGGAAGTGTCTGGTGGTGGAGATTGTGAGGTCCTTGTGCGTGAGGGCGTGAGAGGCCAGTGCCAGGTATGTGTCTGCTCGGGGTGATTGTGAGGTCGTTGTGCCTGAGGGCGTGAGAGGCCATTGGCAGGTATTGATTTGCTGGTGGTGATTGTGCGCTCAGGTGTTCGTGACATCATCATAGGCCAGTGCCAGGCACGGGTGTGCTGGTGGTGATTGTGAGGTCCTTGTGCGTGAGGGCGTGAGAGGCCAGTGCCAGGCATGTGTCTGCTGGTGGTGATTGTGAGGTCCTTGTGCCTGAGGGCATTAGAGGCCAGTGCCAATAATGTGCCTGCTGGTGGTGTTTGTGAGCTCAGTTATTCGTGACATCATCAGAGGCCAGTGTCATGCATGTGTCTGCTGGTGGTCATGCTGAAGTCCCAGTACCTGAGGGCTTAGGAGGACAGTGGCAGGCACGTGCCTGCTGGTGGTGATTGTGAGGTCCTTGTTTGTGATGGGCCTGAGAGGCCAGTGCCAGGCATGTGTGTGCTAGTGGTGACTGTGAGGTGAGTTGTGCGTGAGGGCATGAGAGGAAAGTGCCAGGGAAGTGTCTGGTGGTGGAGATTGTGAGGTCCTTGTGCGTGAGAGGCCAGTGCCAGGTATGTGTCTGCTGGCGGTGATTGTGAGGTCGTTGTGCCTGAGGGCGTGAGAGGCCATTGTCAGGTATTGATTTGCTGGTGGTGATTGTGCGCTCAGGTGTTCGTGACATCATCATAGTCCAGTGCCAGGCACGGGTGTGCTGGTGGTGATTGTGAGGTCCTTGTGCGTGATGGCGTGAGAGGCCAGTGCCAGGTATGTGTCTGCTGGGGGTGATTGTGAGCTCAGATTTTCGTGACGTCATCAGAGGCCAGTGCCAGGCACGTGTCTGCTGGTGGTGACTGTGAGGTCCTTGTGCCTGAGGGCGTTAGAGGCCAGTGCCAGGCATGTGTCTGCTAGTGGTGACTGTGAGATCCTTGTGCCTGAGCTCATGAGAGGCCAGTGCCAGGCCCGTGTCTGCTGGTGGTGATTGTGAGGTCCTTGTTTGTGATGGGCCTGAGAGGCCAGTGCCAGGCATGGGTATGCTGGCGGTGACTGTGAGGTCCTTGTGCCTGAAGGCATGAGAGGCCAGTGCCAGGGACGTGTGTGCTGGCGGTGGTTGTGAAGTCCTTGTGCATGAGGATATGAGAGGCCATTGGCAGTTATTGCTGGGCTGGTGGTGATTGTGAGCTCAGTTGTTCGTGACATCATCAGAGGCCAGTGCCAGGCACGGGTGTGCTGGTGGTGCCTGTGAGGTCCTTGTGCGTGAGGGCATGAGAGGCCAGTACCAGGCATGTGTGTGCTAGTGGTGATGGTGAGGTGAGTTGTGCGTGATGGCGAGAGGCAAGTGGGAGGCACATGTCTGCTGCTGGTGATTGTGAGGTCCTTGTGCGTGATGGCGTGAGAGGCCAGTGCCAGGTATGTGTCTGCTGGGGGTGATTGTGAGCTCAGATTTTTGTGACGTCATCAGAGTCCAGTGCCAGGCACGTGTCTGCTGGTGGTGATTGTGAGGTCCTTGTGCCTGAGGGCATTAGAAGCCAGTGCCAGTAATGTGTCTGCTGGTGGTGTTTGTGAGCTCAGTTATTCGTGACATCATCAGAGGCCGGTGTCATGCATGTGTCTGCTGGTGGTCATGCTGAAGTCCCAGTACCTGAGGGCGTAGGAGGACAGTGGCAGGCACGTGCCTGCTGGTGGTGATTGTGAGGTCCTTGTTTGTGATGGGCCTGAGAGGCCAGTGCCAGGCATGTGTGTGCTAGTGGTGACTGTGAGGTGAGTTGTGCGTGAGGGCATGAGAGGCCAGTGCCAGGGAAGTGTCTGGTGGTGGAGATTGTGAGGTCCTTGTGCGTGAGGGCGTGAGAGGCCAGTGCCAGGTATGTGTCTGCTGGCGGTGATTGTGAGCTCAGATTTTCGTGACGTCATCAGAGGCCAGTGCCAGGCACGTGTGTGCTGGTGCTGACTGTGAGGTCCTTGTGCCTGAGTGCATGAGAGGCTAGTACCAGGCATGGGTGTGCTGGTGGTGACTGTGAGGTCGTTGTGCCTGTGGGCGTGAGAGGCCAGTGGAAGGCATGTCCCTGCTCATGGTGATTGTGAGGTGAGTTGTGCGTGAGGGCATGAGAGGCCAGTGCCAGGGAAGTGTCTGGTGGTGGAGATTGTGAGGTCCTTGTGCGTGAGGGCGTGAGAGGGCAGTGCCAGGTATGTGTCTGCTCGGGGTGATTGTGAGGTCGTTGTGCCTGAGGGCGTGAGAGGCCATTGGCAGGTATTGATCTGCTGGTGGTGATTGTGCGCTCAGGTGTTCGTGACATCATCATAGTCCAGTGCCAGGCACGGGTGTGCTGGTGGTGATTGTGAGGTCCTTGTGCGTGATGGCGTGAGAGGCCAGTGCCAGGTATGTGTCTGCTGGGGGTGATTGTGAGCTCAGATTTTCGTGACGTCATCAGAGGCCAGTGCCAGGCACGTGTCTGCTGGTGGTGACTGTGAGGTCCTTGTGCCTGAGGGCGTTAGAGGCCAGTGCCAGGCATGTGTCTGCTAGTGGTGACTGTGAGATCCTTGTGCCTGAGCTCATGAGAGGCCAGTGCCAGGCCCGTGTCTGCTGGTGGTGATTGTGAGGTCCTTGTTTGTGATGGGCCTGAGAGGCCAGTGCCAGGCATGGGTATGCTGGCGGTGACTGTGAGGTCCTTGTGCCTGAAGGCATGAGAGGCCAGTGCCAGGGACGTGTGTGCTGGCGGTGGTTGTGAAGTCCTTGTGCATGAGGATATGAGAGGCCATTGGCAGTTATTGCTGGGCTGGTGGTGATTGTGAGCTCAGTTGTTCGTGACATCATCAGAGGCCAGTGCCAGGCACGGGTGTGCTGGTGGTGCCTGTGAGGTCCTTGTGCGTGAGGGCATGAGAGGCCAGTACCAGGCATGTGTGTGCTAGTGGTGATGGTGAGGTGAGTTGTGCGTGATGGCGAGAGGCAAGTGGGAGGCACATGTCTGCTGCTGGTGATTGTGAGGTCCTTGTGCGTGATGGCGTGAGAGGCCAGTGCCAGGTATGTGTCTGCTGGGGGTGATTGTGAGCTCAGATTTTTGTGACGTCATCAGAGTCCAGTGCCAGGCACGTGTCTGCTGGTGGTGATTGTGAGGTCCTTGTGCCTGAGGGCATTAGAAGCCAGTGCCAGTAATGTGTCTGCTGGTGGTGTTTGTGAGCTCAGTTATTCGTGACATCATCAGAGGCCGGTGTCATGCATGTGTCTGCTGGTGGTCATGCTGAAGTCCCAGTACCTGAGGGCGTAGGAGGACAGTGGCAGGCACGTGCCTGCTGGTGGTGATTGTGAGGTCCTTGTTTGTGATGGGCCTGAGAGGCCAGTGCCAGGCATGTGTGTGCTAGTGGTGACTGTGAGGTGAGTTGTGCGTGAGGGCATGAGAGGCCAGTGCCAGGGAAGTGTCTGGTGGTGGAGATTGTGAGGTCCTTGTGCGTGAGGGCGTGAGAGGCCAGTGCCAGGTATGTGTCTGCTGGCGGTGATTGTGAGCTCAGATTTTCGTGACGTCATCAGAGGCCAGTGCCAGGCACGTGTGTGCTGGTGCTGACTGTGAGGTCCTTGTGCCTGAGTGCATGAGAGGCTAGTACCAGGCATGGGTGTGCTGGTGGTGACTGTGAGGTCGTTGTGCCTGTGGGCGTGAGAGGCCAGTGGAAGGCATGTCCCTGCTCATGGTGATTGTGAGGTGAGTTGTGCGTGAGGGCATGAGAGGCCAGTGCCAGGGAAGTGTCTGGTGGTGGAGATTGTGAGGTCCTTGTGCGTGAGGGCGTGAGAGGGCAGTGCCAGGTATGTGTCTGCTCGGGGTGATTGTGAGGTCGTTGTGCCTGAGGGCGTGAGAGGCCATTGGCAGGTATTGATCTGCTGGTGGTGATTGTGCGCTCAGGTGTTCGTGACATCATCATAGTCCAGTGCCAGGCACGGGTGTGCTGGTGGTGATTGTGAGGTCCTTGTGCGTGATGGCGTGAGAGGCCAGTGCCAGGTATGTGTCTGCTGGGGGTGATTGTGAGCTCAGATTTTCGTGACGTCATCAGAGGCCAGTGCCAGGCACGTGTCTGCTGGTGGTGACTGTGAGGTCCTTGTGCCTGAGTGCGTTAGAGGCCAGTGCCAGGCATGTGTCTGCTAGTGGTGATTGTGAGGTGATTTGTGCGTGGCGGCATGAGAGGCTAGTGCCAGGAGTTTTTCTGCTGGTGGTGACTGTGAGATCCTTGTGCCTGAGCTCATGAGAGGCCAGTGCCAGGCCCGTGTCTGCTGGTGATGATTGTGAGGTCCTTGTTTGTGATGGACCTGAGAGGCCAGTGCCAGGCACGGGTATGCTGGCAGTGACTGTGAGGTCCTTGTGCCTGTAGGCATGAGAGGCCACTGCCAGGGACGTGTGTGCTGTCGGTGGTTGTGAAGTCCTTGTGCATGAGGACATGAGAGGCCATTGGCAGTTATTGCTGGGCTGGTGGTGATTGTGAGCTCAGTTGTTCGTGACATCATCAGAGGCCAGTGCCAGGCACGGGTCTGTTGGTCGTGATTGTGAAGTCCTTGTGCATGAGGACATGAGAGGCCAGTGCCAGGCATGTGTGTGCTAGTGGTGATGGTGAGGTGATTTGTGCGTGAGGGCGTGAGAGGCAAGTGGGAGGCACGTGTCTGCTGGTGGTGATTGTGAGGTCCTTGTGCGTGAGGGCGTGAGGGGCCAGTGCCAGGCATGTGTCTGCTGGGTGTGATTGTAAGGTCCTTGTGCGTGAGTGCATGAGAGGCTAGTACCAGGCATGGGTGTGCTGGTGGTGACTGTGAGGTCGTTGTGCCTGTGGGCGTGAGAGGCCAGTGGAAGGCATGTCCCTGCTCATGGTGATTGTGAGGTGAGTTGTGCGTGAGGGCATGAGTGGCCAGTGCCAGGGAAGTGTCTGGTGGTGGAGATTGTGAGGTCGTTGTGCGTGAGGGCGTGAGAGGCCAGTGCCAGGTATGTGTCTGCTGGGGGTGATTGTGAGCTCAGATTTGCGTGACGTCATCAGAGGCCAGTGCCAGGCACGTGTGTGCTGGTGCTGACTGTGAGGTCCTTGTGCCTGAGGGCATGAGAGGCCATTGGCAGGTATTGATTTGCTGGTGGTGATTGTGCGCTCAGGTGTTCGTGACATCATCATAGTCCAGTGCCAGGCACGGTTCTGTTGGTCGTGATTGTGAGGTCCTTGTGCGTGAGGGCATGAGAGGCCAGTACCAGGCATGTGTGTGCTAGTGGTGATGGTGAGGTGAGTTGTGCGTGAGGGCGTGAGAGGCAAGTGGGAGGCACGTGTCTGCTGGTGGTGATTGTGAGGTCCTTGTGCGTGAGGGCATGAAAGGCCAGTGCCAGGCACATGTGTGCTGGTGGTGATTGTGAGGTCCTTGTGCCTGAGGGCATTAGAGGCCAGTGCCACTAATGTGCCTGCTAGTGGTGAATGTGAGTTCAGTTATTCGTGAGATCATCAGAGGCCAGTGTCATGCATGTGTCTGCTGGTGGTCATGCTGAAGTCCCTGTACCTGAGGGCGTAAGAGGACACTGACAGGAACGTGCCTGCGGGTGGTGATTGTGAGGTCCTTGTTTGTGATGGGCCTGAGAGGCCAGTGCCAGGCATTTGTGTGCTAGTGGTAATTGTTCAGTGAGTTGTGCGTGAGGGCGTGAGAGGCCAGTGCCAGGGAAGTGTCTGGTGGTGGAGATTGTGAGGTCGTTGTGCGTGAGGGCGTGAGAGGCCAGTGCCAGGTATGTGTCTGCTGGTGGTGATGGTGAGATCCTTGTTTGTGATGGGCCTGAGAGGCCAGTGCCAGGCACGGGTATGCTGGCGGTGACTGTGAGGTCCTTGTGCCTGAAGGCATGAGAGGCCAGTGCCAGGGACGTGTGTGCTGGCGGTGGTTGTGAAGTCCTTGTGCATGAGGATATGAGAGGCCATTGGCAGTTATTGCTGGGCTGGTGGTGATTGTGAGCTCAGATTTTCATGACATCATCAGAGGCCAGTGCCAGGCACGGGTCTGCTGGTGGTGCCTGTGAGGTCCTTGGGCGTGAGGGCGTGAGAGGCAAGTGGAAGGGACGTGTCTGCTGGTGGTGATTGTGAGGTCCTTGTGCGTGAGGGCATTAGAGGCTAGTGCCAGGCACATGTCTGCTGGTGGTGATTGTGAGGTCCTTGTGCCTGAGGGCATTAGAGGCTAGTGCCTGTAATGTACCTGCTGGTGGTGTTTGTGAGCTCAGTTATTCGTGACATCATCAGAGGCCAGTGTCATGCATGTGTCTGCTGGTGGTCATGCTGAAGTCCCAGTACCTGAGGGCGTAAGAGGACAGTGGCAGGAAAGTGCCTGCTGGTGGTGATTGTGAGGTCCTTGTTTGTGACGGGCCTGAGAGGCCAGTGCCAGGCATGTGTGTGCTAGTGGTGACTGTGAGGTGAGTTGTGTGTGAGGGAATGAGAGGCCAGTGCCAGGGAAGTGTCTGGTGGTGGAGATTGTGAGGTCCTTGTGCGTGAGGGCGTGAGAGGCCAGTGCCAGGTATGTGTCTGCTCGGGGTGATTGTGAGGTCGTTGTGCCTGAGGGCGTGAGAGGCCATTGGCAGGTATTGATTTGCTGGTGGTGATTGTGCGCTCAGGTGTTCGTGACATCATCATAGGCCAGTGCCAGGCACGGGTGTGCTGGTGGTGATTGTGAGGTCCTTGTGCGTGAGGGCGTGAGAGGCCAGTGCCAGGCATGTGTCTGCTGGTGGTGATTGTGAGGTCCTTGTGCCTGAGGGCATTAGAGGCCAGTGCCAATAATGTGCCTGCTGGTGGTGTTTGTGAGCTCAGTTATTCGTGACATCATCAGAGGCCAGTGTCATGCATGTGTCTGCTGGTGGTCATGCTGAAGTCCCAGTACCTGAGGGCTTAGGAGGACAGTGGCAGGCACGTGCCTGCTGGTGGTGATTGTGAGGTCCTTGTTTGTGATGGGCCTGAGAGGCCAGTGCCAGGCATGTGTGTGCTAGTGGTGACTGTGAGGTGAGTTGTGCGTGAGGGCATGAGAGGAAAGTGCCAGGGAAGTGTCTGGTGGTGGAGATTGTGAGGTCCTTGTGCGTGAGAGGCCAGTGCCAGGTATGTGTCTGCTGGCGGTGATTGTGAGGTCGTTGTGCCTGAGGGCGTGAGAGGCCATTTTCAGGTATTGATTTGCTGGTGGTGATTGTGCGCTCAGGTGTTCGTGACATCATCATAGTCCAGTGCCAGGCACGGGTGTGCTGGTGGTGATTGTGAGGTCCTTGTGCGTGAGGGCATGAGAGGCCAGTGCCAGGTATGTGTCTGCTGGGGGTGATTGTGAGCTCAGATTTTCGTGACGTCATCAGAGGCCAGTGCCAGGCACGTGTCTGCTGGTGGTGACTGTGAGGTCCTTGTGCCTGAGGGCGTTAGAGGCCAGTGCCAGGCATGTGTCTGCTAGTGGTGACTGTGAGATCCTTGTGCCTGAGCTCATGAGAGGCCAGTGCCAGGCCCGTGTCTGCTGGTGGTGATTGTGAGGTCCTTGTTTGTGATGGGCCTGAGAGGCCAGTGCCAGGCATGGGTATGCTGGCGGTGACTGTGAGGTCCTTGTGCCTGAAGGCATGAGAGGCCAGTGCCAGGGACGTGTGTGCTGGCGGTGGTTGTGAAGTCCTTGTGCATGAGGATATGAGAGGCCATTGGCAGTTATTGCTGGGCTGGTGGTGATTGTGAGCTCAGTTGTTCGTGACATCATCAGAGGCCAGTGCCAGGCACGGGTGTGCTGGTGGTGCCTGTGAGGTCCTTGTGCGTGAGGGCATGAGAGGCCAGTACCAGGCATGTGTGTGCTAGTGGTGATGGTGAGGTGAGTTGTGCGTGATGGCGAGAGGCAAGTGGGAGGCACATGTCTGCTGCTGGTGATTGTGAGGTCCTTGTGCGTGAGGGCGTGAGAGGCCAGTGCCAGGTATGTGTCTGCTGGGGGTGATTGTGAGCTCAGATTTTTGTGACGTCATCAGAGTCCAGTGCCAGGCACGTGTCTGCTGGTGGTGATTGTGAGGTCCTTGTGCCTGAGGGCATTAGAAGCCAGTGCCAGTAATGTGTCTGCTGGTGGTGTTTGTGAGCTCAGTTATTCGTGACATCATCAGAGGCCGGTGTCATGCATGTGTCTGCTGGTGGTCATGCTGAAGTCCCAGTACCTGAGGGCGTAGGAGGACAGTGGCAGGCACGTGCCTGCTGGTGGTGATTGTGAGGTCCTTGTTTGTGATGGGCCTGAGAGGCCAGTGCCAGGCATGTGTGTGCTAGTGGTGACTGTGAGGTGAGTTGTGCGTGAGGGCATGAGAGGCCAGTGCCAGGGAAGTGTCTGGTGGTGGAGATTGTGAGGTCCTTGTGCGTGAGGGCGTGAGAGGCCAGTGCCAGGTATGTGTCTGCTGGCGGTGATTGTGAGCTCAGATTTTCGTGACGTCATCAGAGGCCAGTGCCAGGCACGTGTGTGCTGGTGCTGACTGTGAGGTCCTTGTGCCTGAGTGCATGAGAGGCTAGTACCAGGCATGGGTGTGCTGGTGGTGACTGTGAGGTCGTTGTGCCTGTGGGCGTGAGAGGCCAGTGGAAGGCATGTCCCTGCTCATGGTGATTGTGAGGTGAGTTGTGCGTGAGGGCATGAGAGGCCAGTGCCAGGGAAGTGTCTGGTGGTGGAGATTGTGAGGTCCTTGTGCGTGAGGGCGTGAGAGGGCAGTGCCAGGTATGTGTCTGCTCGGGGTGATTGTGAGGTCGTTGTGCCTGAGGGCGTGAGAGGCCATTGGCAGGTATTGATCTGCTGGTGGTGATTGTGCGCTCAGGTGTTCGTGACATCATCATAGTCCAGTGCCAGGCACGGGTGTGCTGGTGGTGATTGTGAGGTCCTTGTGCGTGATGGCGTGAGAGGCCAGTGCCAGGTATGTGTCTGCTGGGGGTGATTGTGAGCTCAGATTTTCGTGACGTCATCAGAGGCCAGTGCCAGGCACGTGTCTGCTGGTGGTGACTGTGAGGTCCTTGTGCCTGAGTGCGTTAGAGGCCAGTGCCAGGCATGTGTCTGCTAGTGGTGATTGTGAGGTGATTTGTGCGTGAAGGCATGAGAGGCTAGTGCCAGGAGTTTTTCTGCTGGTGGTGACTGTGAGATCCTTGTGCCTGAGCTCATGAGAGGCCAGTGCCAGGCCCGTGTCTGCTGGTGATGATTGTGAGGTCCTTGTTTGTGATGGACCTGAGAGGCCAGTGCCAGGCACGGGTATGCTGGCAGTGACTGTGAGGTCCTTGTGCCTGTAGGCATGAGAGGCCACTGCCAGGGACGTGTGTGCTGTCGGTGGTTGTGAAGTCCTTGTGCATGAGGACATGAGAGGCCATTGGCAGTTATTGCTGGGCTGGTGGTGATTGTGAGCTCAGTTGTTCGTGACATCATCAGAGGCCAGTGCCAGGCACGGGTCTGTTGGTCGTGATTGTGAAGTCCTTGTGCATGAGGACATGAGAGGCCAGTGCCAGGCATGTGTGTGCTAGTGGTGATGGTGAGGTGATTTGTGCGTGAGGGCGTGAGAGGCAAGTGGGAGGCACGTGTCTGCTGGTGGTGATTGTGAGGTCCTTGTGCGTGAGGGCGTGAGGGGCCAGTGCCAGGCATGTGTCTGCTGGGTGTGATTGTGAGGTCCTTGTGCGTGAGTGCATGAGAGGCTAGTACCAGGCATGGGTGTGCTGGTGGTGACTGTGAGGTCGTTGTGCCTGTGGGCGTGAGAGGCCAGTGGAAGGCATGTCCCTGCTCATGGTGATTGTGAGGTGAGTTGTGCGTGAGGGCATGAGTGGCCAGTGCCAGGGAAGTGTCTGGTGGTGGAGATTGTGAGGTCGTTGTGCGTGAGGGCGTGAGAGGCCAGTGCCAGGTATGTGTCTGCTGGGGGTGATTGTGAGCTCAGATTTGCGTGACGTCATCAGAGGCCAGTGCCAGGCACGTGTGTGCTGGTGCTGACTGTGAGGTCCTTGTGCCTGAGGGCATGAGAGGCCATTGGCAGGTATTGATTTGCTGGTGGTGATTGTGCGCTCAGGTGTTCGTGACATCATCATAGTCCAGTGCCAGGCACGGTTCTGTTGGTCGTGATTGTGAGGTCCTTGTGCGTGAGGGCATGAGAGGCCAGTACCAGGCATGTGTGTGCTAGTGGTGATGGTGAGGTGAGTTGTGCGTGAGGGCATGAGAGGCAAGTGGGAGGCACGTGTCTGCTGGTGGTGATTGTGAGGTCCTTGTGCGTGAGGGCATGAAAGGCCAGTGCCAGGCACATGTGTGCTGGTGGTGATTGTGAGGTCCTTGTGCCTGAGGGCATTAGAGGCCAGTGCCACTAATGTGCCTGCTAGTGGTGAATGTGAGTTCAGTTATTCGTGAGATCATCAGAGGCCAGTGTCATGCATGTGTCTGCTGGTGGTCATGCTGAAGTCCCTGTACCTGAGGGCGTAAGAGGACACTGACAGGAACGTGCCTGCGGGTGGTGATTGTGAGGTCCTTGTTTGTGATGGGCCTGAGAGGCCAGTGCCAGGCATTTGTGTGCTAGTGGTAATTGTTCAGTGAGTTGTGCGTGAGGGCGTGAGAGGCCAGTGCCAGGGAAGTGTCTGGTGGTGGAGATTGTGAGGTCGTTGTGCGTGAGGGCGTGAGAGGCCAGTGCCAGGTATGTGTCTGCTGGTGGTGATGGTGAGGTCCTTGTTTGTGATGGGCCTGAGAGGCCAGTGCCAGGCACGGGTATGCTGGCGGTGACTGTGAGGTCCTTGTGCCTGAAGGCATGAGAGGCCAGTGCCAGGGACGTGTGTGCTGGCGGTGGTTGTGAAGTCCTTGTGCATGAGGATATGAGAGGCCATTGGCAGTTATTGCTGGGCTGGTGGTGATTGTGAGCTCAGTTGTTCGTGACATCATCAGAGGCCAGTGCCAGGCACGGGTGTGCTGGTGGAGCCTGTGAGGTCCTTGTGCGTGAGGGCATGAGAGGCCAGTACCAGGCATGAGTGTGCTAGTGGTGATGGTGAGGTGAGTTGTGCGTGAGGGCGTGAGAGGCAAGTGGGAGGCACGTGTCTGCTGGTGGTGATTGTGAGGTCCTTGTGCGTGAGGGCGTGAGAGGCCAGTGCCAGGCATGTGTCTGCTGGGGGTGATTGTGAGCTCAGATTTTCGTGACGTCATCAGAGGCCAGTGCCAGGCACGTGTGTGCTGGTGGTGATTGTGAGGTCCTTGTGCGTGAGGGCATTAGAGGCCAGTGCCTGGCACGTGTGTGCTGGTGGTGATTGTGAGGTCGTTGTGCCTGAGGGCATGAGTTGCCATTGGCAGGTATTGATTTGCTGGTGGTGATTGTGCGCTCAGGTGTTCGTGACATCATCATAGGCCAGTGCCAGGCACGGGTGTGCTGGTGGTGACTGTGAGGTCCTTGTGCCTGAGGGCGTGAGAGGCCAATGCCAGGCATGTGTCTGCTAGTGGTGATTGTGAGGTGATTTGTGCCTGAGGGCATGAGAGGCTAGTGCCAAGAGTTTTTCTGCTGGTGGTGACTGTGAGATCCTTGTGCCTGAGCTCATGAGAGGCCAGTGCCAGGCACGTGTCTGCTGGTGGTGATTGTGAGGTCCTTGTGAGTGATGGGCCTGAGAGGCCAGTGCCAGGCATGTGTCTGCTGGTGGTGATTGTGAGGTCCTTGTGCCTGAGGGCATGAGAGGCCAGTGCCAGGGACGTGTGTGCTGGCGGTGGTTGTGAAGTCCTTGTGCATGAGGACATGAGAGGCCATTGGCAGTTATTGCTGGGCTGGTGGTTATTGTGAGCTCAGTTGTTCGTGACATCATCAGAGGCCAGTGCCAGGCACGGGTCTGTTGGTAGTGATTGTGAGGTCCTTGTGCGTGAGGGCATGAGAGGCCAGTACCAGGCATGTGTGTGCTAGTGGTGATGGTGAGGTGAGTTGTGCGTGAGGGCGTGAGAGGCAAGTGGGAGGCACGTGTCTGCTGGTGGTGATTGTGAGGTCCTTGTGCGTGAGGGCATGAAAGGCCAGTGCCAGGCACATGTCTGCTGTTGGTGATTGTGAGGTCCTTGTGCCTGAGGGCATTAGAGGCCAGTGCCAGTAATGTGCCTGCTAGTGGTGAATGTGAGTTCAGTTATTCGTGAGATCATCAGAGGCCAGTGTCATGCATGTGTCTGCTGGTGGTCATGCTGAAGTCCCTGTACCTGAGGGCGTAAGAGGACACTGACAGGAACGTGCCTGCTGGTGGTGATTGTGAGGTCCTTGTTTGTGATGGGCCTGAGAGGCCAGTGCCAGGCATTTGTGTGCTAGTGGTAATTGTTCAGTGAGTTGTGCGTGAGGGCGTGAGAGGCCAGTGCCAGGGAAGTGTCTGGTGGTGGAGATTGTGAGGTCCTTGTGCGTGAGGGCGTGAGAGGCCAGTGCCAGGTATGTGTCTGCTGGTGGTGATGGTGAGGTCCTTGTTTGTGATGGGCCTGAGAGGCCAGTGCCAGGCACGGGTATGCTGGCGGTGACTGTGAGGTCCTTGTGCCTGAAGGCATGAGAGGCCACTGCCAGGGACGTGTGTGCTGGCGGTGGTTGTGAAGTCCTTGTGCATGAGGATATGAGAGGCCATTGGCAGTTATTGCTGGGCTGGTGGTGATTGTGAGCTCAGTTGTTCGTGACATCATCAGAGGCCAGTGCCAGGCACAGGTCTGCTGGTGGTGCCTGTGAGGTCCTTGTGCGTGAGGGCATGAGAGGCCAGTACCAGGCATGTGTGTACTAGTGGTGATGGTGAGGTGAGTTGTGCGTGATGGCGAGAGGCAAGTGGGAGGCACATGTCTGCTGCTGGTGATTGTGAGGTCCTTGTGCGTGAGGGCGTGAGAGGCCAGTGCCAGGCATGTGTCTGCTGGGGGTGATTGTGAGCTCAGATTTTCGTGACGTCATCAGAGTCCAGTGCCAGGCACGTGTCTGCTGGTGGTGATTGTGAGGTCCTTGTGCCTGAGGGCATTAGAAACCAGTGCCAGTAATGTGTCTGCTGGTGGTGTTTGTGAGCTCAGTTATTCGTGACATCATCAGAGGCCGGTGTCATGCAGGTGTCTGCTGGTGGTCATGCTGAAGTCCCAGTACCTGAGGGCGTAGGAGGACAGTGGCAGGCACGTGCCTGCTGGTGGTGATTGTGAGGTCCTTGTTTGTGATGGGCCTGAGAGGCCAGTGCCAGGCATGTGTGTGCTAGTGGTGACTGTGAGGTGAGTTGTGCGTGAGGGCATGAGAGGCCAGTGCCAGGGAAGTGTCTGGTGGTGGAGATTGTGAGGTCCTTGTGCGTGAGGGCGTGAGAGGCCAGTGCCAGGTATGTGTCTGCTGGCGGTGATTGTGAGCTCAGATTTTCGTGACGTCATCAGAGACCAGTGCCAGGCACGTGTGTGCTGGTGCTGACTGTGAGGTCCTTGTGCCTGAGTGCATGAGAGGCTAGTACCAGGCATGGGTGTGCTGGTGGTGACTGTGAGGTCCTTGTGCCTGTGGGCGTGAGAGGCCAGTGGAAGGCATGTCCCTGCTCATGGTGATTGTGAGGTGAGTTGTGCGTGAGGGCATGAGAGGCCAGTGCCAGGGAAGTGTCTGGTGGTGGAGATTGTGAGGTCCTTGTGCGTGAGGGCGTGAGAGGCCAGTGCCATGTATGTGTCTGCTCGGGGTGATTGTGAGGTCGTTGTGCCTGAGGGCGTGAGAGGCCATTGGCAGGTATTGATTTGCTGGTGGTGATTGTGCGCTCAGGTGTTCGTGACATCATCATAGTCCAGTGCCAGGCACGGGTGTGCTGGTGGTGATTGTGAGGTCCTTGTGCGTGATGGCGTGAGAGGCCAGTGCCAGGTATGTGTCTGCTGGTGCTGACTGTGAGCTCAGATTTTCGTGACGTCATCAGAGGCCAGTGCCAGGCACGTGTCTGCTGGTGGTGACTGTGAGGTCCTTGTGCCTGAGGGCGTTAGAGGCCAGTGCCAGGCATGTGTCTGCTAGTGGTGATTGTGAGGTGATTTGTGCGTGAAGGCATGAGAGGCTAGTGCCAGGAGTTTTTCTGCTGGTGGTGACTGTGAGATCCTTGTGCCTGAGCTCATGAGAGGCCAGTGCCAGGCCCGTGTCTGCTGGTGGTGATTGTGAGGTCCTTGTTTGTGATGGGCCTGAGAGGCCAGTGCCAGGCACGGGTATGCTGGCAGTGACTGTGAGGTCCTTGTGCCTGAAGGCATGAGAGGCCAGTGCCAGGGACGTGTGTGCTGGCGGTGGTTGTGAAGTCCTTGTGCATGAGGATATGAGAGGCCATTGGCAGTTATTGCTGGGCTGGTGGTGATTGTGAGCTCAGTTGTTCGTGACATCATCAGAGGCCAGTGCCAGGCACGGGTCTGTTGGTCGTGATTGTGAAGTCCTTGTGCGTGAGGGCATGAGAGGCCAGTGCCAGGCATGTGTGTGCTAGTGGTGATGGTGAGGTGATTTGTGCGTGAGGGCGTGAGAGGCAAGTGGGAGGCACGTGTCTGCTGGTGGTGATTGTGAGGTCCTTGTGCGTGAGGGGCCAGTGCCAGGCATGTGTCTGCTGGGGGTGATTGTGAGGTCCTTGTGCGTGAGTGCATGAGAGGCTAGTACCAGGCATGGGTGTGCTGGTGGTGACTGTGAGGTCGTTGTGCCTGTGGGCGTGAGAGGCCAGTGGAAGGCATGTCCCTGCTCATGGTGATTGTGAGGTGAGTTGTGCGTGAGGGCATGAGAGGCCAGTGCCAGGGAAGTGTCTGGTGGTGGAGATTGTGAGGTCCTTGTGCGTGAGGGCGTGAGAGGCCAGTGCCAGGTATGTGTCTGCTGGGGGTGATTGTGAGCTCAGATTTTCGTGACGTCATCAGAGGCCAGTGCCAGGCACGGGTGTGCTGGTGGTGATTGTGAGGTCCTTGTGAGTGAGGGCGTGAGAGGCCAGTGTCAGGCAGATGTCTGCTGGTGGTGATGGTGAGGTGAGTTGTGCATGAGGGCGTGAGATGCAAGTTTGAGGCACGTGTCTGCTGGTGGTGATGGTGAGGTCCTTGTGCCTGAGGGCATTAGAGGCCAGTGCCAGTAATGTGCCTGCTGGTGGTGTTTGTGAGCTCAGTTATTCGTGACATCATCAGAGGCCAGTGTCATGCATGTGTCTGCTGGTGGTCATGCTGAAGTCCCAGTACCTGAGGGCGTAGGAGGACAGTGGCAGGCACGTGCCTGCTGGTGGTGATTGTGAGGTCCTTGTTTGTGATGGGCCTGAGAGGCCAGTGCCAGGCATGTGTGTGCTAGTGGTGACTGTGAGGTGAGTTGTGCGTGAGGGCATGAGAGGCCAGTGCCAGGGAAGTGTCTGGTGGTGGAGATTGTGAGGTGCTTGTGCGTGAGGGCGTGAGAGGCCAGTGCCAGGTATGTGTCTGCTGGTGGTGACTGTGAGGTCCTTGTGCCTGAGGGCATCAGAGGCCAGTGCCAGTAATGTGTCTGCTGGTGGTGTTTGTGAGCTCAGTTATTCGTGACATCATCAGAGGCCAGTGTAATGCATGTGTCTGCTGGTGGTCATGCTGAAGTCCCAGTACCTGAGGGCGTAAGAGGACAGTGGCAGGAACGTGCATGCCGGTGGTGATTGTGAGGTCCTTGTTTGTGATGGGCCTGAGAGGCCAGTGCCAGGCATGTGCATGCTAGTGGTGACTGTGAGGTGAGTTGTGCGTGAGGGCATGAGAGGCCAGTGCCAGGGAAGTGTCTGGTGGTGGAGATTGTGAGGTCCTTGTGCGTGAGGGCGTGAGAGGCCAGTGCCAGGTATGTGTCTGCTGGCGGTGATTGTGAGGTCCTTGTGCCTGAGGGCATGAGAGGCCATTGGCAGGTATTGATTTGCTGGTGGTGATTGTGCGCTCAGGTGTTCGTGACATCATCATAGTCCAGTGCCAGGCACGGGTGCGCTGGTGGTGATTGTGAGGTCCTTGCGCGTGAGGGCATGAGAGGCCAGCGCCAGGTATGTGTCTGCTGGCGGTGATTGTGAGCTCAGATTTTCGTGATGTCATCAGAGGCCAGTGCCAGGCACGGGTATGCTGGTGCTGACTGTGAGGTAGTTGTGCGTGAGCTCATGAGAGGCCAGTGCCAGGCACGTGTGTGCTGGTGGTGATTGTGAGGTCCTTGTGCCTGAGGGCATGAGTTGCCATTAGCAGGTATTGATTTGCTGGTGGTGATTTTGTGCTCAGGTGTTCGTGACATCATCATAGGCCAGTGCCAGGCACGGGTGTGCTGGTGGTGACTGTGAGGTCCTTGTGCCTGAGGGCGTGAGAGGCCAATGCCAGGCATGTGTCTGCTAGTGGTGATTGTGAGGTGATTTGTGCCTGAGGGCATGAGAGGCTAGTGCCAAGAGTTTTTCTGCTGGTGGTGACTGTGAGATCCTTGTGCCTGAGCTCATGAGAGGCCAGTGCCAGGCACGTGTCTGCTGGTGGTGATTGTGAGGTCCTTGTGAGTGATGGGCCTGAGAGGCCAGTGCCAGGCATGTGTCTGCTGGTGGTGATTGTGAGGTCCTTGTGCCTGAGGGCATGAGAGGCCACTGCCAGGGACGTGTGTGCTGGCGGTGGTTGTGAAGTCCTTGTGCATGAGGACATGAGAGGCCATTGGCAGTTATTGCTGGGCTGGTGGTGATTGTGAGCTCAGTTGTTCGTGACATCATCAGAGGCCAGTGCCAGGCACGGGTCTGTTGGTCGTGATTGTGAAGTCCTTGTGCGTGAGGGCATGAGAGGCCAGTACCAGGCATGTGTGTGCTAGTGGTGATGGTGAGGTGAGTTGTGCGTGAGGGCGTGAGAGGCAAGTGGGAGGCACGTGTCTGCTGGTGGTGATTGTGAGGTCCTTGTGCGTGAGGGCATGAAAGGCCTGTGCCAGGCACATGTCTGCTGGTGGTGATTGTGAGGTCCTTGTGCGTGAGGGCATTAGAGGCCAGTGCCAGTAATGTGCCTGCTAGTGGTGAATGTGAGTTCAGTTATTCGTGAGATCATCAGAGGCCAGTGTCATGCATGTGTCTGCTGGTGGTCATGCTGAAGTCCCAGTACCTGAGGGCGTAAGAGGACACTGACAGGAACATGCCTGCTGGTGGTGATTGTGAGGTCCTTGTTTGTGATGGGCCTGAGAGGCCAGTGCCAGGCATTTGTGTGCTAGTGGTAATTGTTCAGTGAGTTGTGCGTGAGGGCGTGAGAGGCCAGTGCCAGGGAAGTGTCTGGTGGTGGAGATTGTGAGGTCGTTGTGCGTGAGGGCGTGAGAGGCCAGTGCCAGGTATGTGTCTGCTGGTGGTGATGGTGAGGTCCTTGTGCCTGAGGGCATCAGAGGCCAGTGCCAGTAATGTGTCTGTTGGTGGTGTTTGCGAACTCAGTTATTCGTGACATCATCAGAGGCCAGTGTCATGCATGTGTCTGCTGGTGGTCATGCTGATGTCCCTGTACCTGAGGGCGTAAGAGGACAGTGGCAGGAACGTGCATGCCGGTGGTGATTGTGAGGTCCTTGTGCGTGAGGGCGTGAGAGGGCAGTGCCAGGTATGTGTCTGCTGGTGGTGATTGTGAGCTCAGATTTTCTGACGTCATCAGAGGCCAGTGCCAGGCACGTGTCTGCTGGTGGTGACTGTGAGGTCCTTGTGCGTGAGGGCATGAGAGGCCACTGCCAGGGACGTGTGTACTGGTGGTGAATGTGAGGTCCTTGTGCCTGAGGGCGTGAGAGGCCATTGGCAGTTATTGCTGGGCCTGTGGTGATTGTGAGCTCAGATTTTCATGACATCATCAGAGGACAGTGCCAGGCACGGGTCTGCTGGTGGTGCCTGTGAGGTCCTTGGGCGTGAGAGCCTGAGAGGCAAGTGGAAGGGACGTGTCTGCTGGTGGTGATTGTGAGGTCCTTGTGCGTGAGGGCATTAGAGGCTAGTGCCAGGCACATGTCTGCTGGTGGTGATTGTGAGGTCCTTGTGCCTGAGGGCATTAGAGGCTAGTGCCTGTAGTGTGCCTTCTAGTGGTGAATGTGAGTTCAGTTATTTGTGAGATCATCAGAGGCCAGTGTCATGCATGTGTCTGCTGGTGGTCATGCTGAAGTCCCTGTACCTGAGGGCGTAAGAGGACAGTGACAGGAACGTGCCTGCTGGTGGTGATTGTGAGGTCCTTGTTTGTGATGGGCCTGAGAGGCCAGTGCCAGGCATGTGTGTGCTAGTGGTGACTGTGAGGTGAGTTGTGCGTGAGGGCATGAGAGGCCAGTGCCAGGGAAGTGTCTGGTGGTGGAGATTGTGAGGTCCTTGTGCGTGAGGGCATGAGAGGCCAGTGCCAGGTATGTGTCTGCTGGTGGTGATGGTGAGGTCCTTGTGCCTGAGGGCGTAAGAGGACAGTGGCAGGAACGTGCCTGCTGGTGGTGATTGTGAGGTCCTTGTTTGTGATGGGCCTGAGAGGCCAGTGCCAGGCATGTGCGTGCTAGTGGTGACTGTGAGGTGAGTTGTGCGTGAGGGCATGAGAGGCCAGTGCCAGGGAAGTGTCTGGTGGTGGAGATTGTGAGGTCGTTGTGCGTGAGGGCGTGAGAGGCCAGTGCCAGGTATGTGTCTGATGGTGGTCATGGTGAGGTCCTTGTGCCTGAGGGTATCAGAGGCCAGTGCCAGTAATGTGTCTGCTGGTGGTGTTTGTGAGCTCAGTTATTCGTGACATCATCAGAGGCCAGTGTCATGCATGTGTCTGCTGGTGGTCATGCTGAAGTCCCTGTACCTGAGGGCGTAAGAGGACAGTGGCAGGAACGTGCATGCCGGTGGTGATTGTGAGGTCCTTGTGCGTGAGGGCGTGAGAGGGCAGTGCCAGGTATGTGTCTGCTGGGGGTGATTGTGAGCTCAGATTTTCTGACGTCATCAGAGGCCAGTGCCAGGGAAGTGTCTGGTGGTGGAGATTGTGAGGTCCTTTTGCCTGAGGGCATGAGAGGCCACTGCAAGGGACGTGTGTACTGGTGGTGAATGTGAGGTCCTTGTGCCTGAGGGCGTGAGAGGCCATTGGCAGTTATTGCTGGGCTGGTGGTGATTGTGAGCTCAGATTTTCATGACATCATCAGAGGCCAGTGCCAGGCACGGGTCTGCTGGTGGTGCCTGTGAGGTCCTTGGGCGTGAGGGCGTGAGAGGCTAGTGCCAGGCACATGTCTGCTGGTGGTGATTGTGAGGTCCTTGTGGCTGAGGGCATTAGAGTCCAGTGGCAGTAATATGCCTGCTAGTGGTGAATGTGAGCTCAGTTATTCGTGACATCATCAGAGGCCAGTGTCATGCATGTGTCTGCTGGTGGTCATGCTGAAGTCCCTGTACCTGATGGCGTAAGAGGACTGTGGCAGGAACGTGCCTGCTGGTGGTGATTGTGAGGTCCTTGTTCGTGACAGGCCTGAGAGGCCAGTGCCAGTCATGTGTGTGCTAGTGGTGACTGTGAGGTGAGTTGTGTGTGAGGGAATGAGAGGCTGGTACCAGGGAAGTGTCTGGTGGTGGAGATTGTGAGGTCCTTGTGCGTGAGGGCGTGAGAGGCCAGTGCCAGGTATGTGTCTGCTCGGGGTGATTGTGAGGTCGTTGTGCCTGAGGGCGTGAGAGGCCATTGGCAGGTATTGATTTGCTGGTGGTGATTGTGCGCTCAGGTGTTCGTGACATCATCATAGTCCAGTGCCAGGCACGGGTGTGCTGGTGGTGATTGTGAGGTCCTTGTGCGTGAGGGCGTGAGAGGCCAGTGCCAGGCATGTGTCTGCTGGTGGTGATTGTGAGGTCGTTGTGCCTGAGGGCATTAGAGGCCAGTGCCAGTAATGTGTCTGCTGGTGGTGTTTGTGAGCTCAGTTATTCGTGAGATCATCAGAGGCCAGTGTCATGCATGTGTCTGCTGGTGGTCATGCTGAAGTCCCAGTACCTGAGGGCTTAGGAGGACTGTGGCAGGAACGTGCCTGCTGGTGGTGATTGTGAGGTCCTTGTTCGTGATGGGCCTGAGAGGCCAGTGCCAGGCATGTGTGTGCTAGTGGTGACTGTGAGGTGAGTTGTGCGTGAGGGCATGAGAGGCCAGTGCCAGGGAAGTGTCTGGTGGTCGAGATTGTGAGGTCCTTGTGCGTGAGAGGCCAGTGCCAGGTATGTGTCTGCTGGCGGTGATTGTGAGGTCGTTGTGCCTGAGGGCGTGAGAGGCCATTGGCAGGTATTGATTTGCTGGTGGTGATTGTGCGCTCAGGTGTTCGTGACATCATCATAGTCCAGTGCCAGGCACGGGTGTGCTGGTGGTGATTGTGAGGTCCTTGTGCGTGATGGCGTGAGAGGCCAGTGCCAGGTATGTGTCTGCTGGGGGTGATTGTGAGCTCAGATTTTCGTGACGTCATCAGAGGCCAGTGCCAGGCACGTGTCTGCTGGTGGTGACTGTGAGGTCCTTGTGCCTGAGGGCGTTAGAGGCCAGTGCCAGGCACGTGCCTGCTGGTGGTGATTGTGAGGTCCTTGTGCGTGAGGGCATGAGAGGCTAGTACCAGGCATGGGTGTGCTGGTGGTGACTGTGAGGTCCTTGTGCCTGTGGGCGTGAGAGGCCAGTGGAAGGCATGTCCCTGCTCATGGTGATTGTGAGGTGAGTTGTGCGTGAGGGCATGAGAGGCCAGTGCCAGGGAAGTGTCTGGTGGTGGAGATTGTGAGGTCCTTGTGCGTGATGGCGTGAGAGGGCAGTGCCAGGTATGTGTCTGCTGGTGGTGATTGTGAGGTCGTTGTGCCTGAGGGCGTGAGAGGCCATTGGCAGGTATTGATTTGCTGGTGGTGATTGTGCGCTCAGGTGTTCGTGACATCATTATAGTCCAGTGCCAGGCACGGGTGTGCTGGTGGTGATTGTGAGGTCCTTGTGCGTGATGGCGTGAGAGGCCAGTGCCAGGTATGTGTCTGCTGGGGGTGATTGTGAGCTCAGATTTTCGTGACGTCATCAGAGGCCAGTGCCAGGCACGTGTCTGCTGGTGGTGACTGTGAGGTCCTTGTGCCTGAGTGCATTAGAGGCCAGTGCCAGGCATGTGTGTGCTAGTGGTGATTGTGAGGTGATTTGTGCCTGAGGGCATGAGAGGCTAGTGCCAGGCACGTGTCTGCAGGTGGTGATTGTGAGGTCCTTGTTTGTGATGGGCCTGAGAGGCCAGTGCCTGGCACGGGTATGCTGGCGGTGACTGTGAGGTCCTTGTGCCTGAAGGCATGAGAGGCCAGTGCCAGGGACGTGTGTGCTGGCGGTGGTTGTGAAGTCCTTGTGCATGAGGATATGAGAGGCCATTGGCAGTTATTGCTGGGCTGGTGGTGATTGTGAGCTCAGTTGTTCGTGACATCATCAGAGGCCAGTGCCAGGCACGGGTGTGCTGGTGGTGCCTGTGAGGTCCTTGTTTGTGATGGGCCTGAGAGGCCAGTACCAGGCATGTGTGTGCTAGTGATGATGGTGAGGTGAGTTGTGCGTGAGGGCGTGAGAGACCAGTGCCAGGCATGTGTCTGCTGGTGGTGATTGTGAGGTCGTTGTGCCTGAGGGCATTAGAGGCCAGTGCCAGTAATGTGTCTGCTGGTGGTGTTTGTGAGCTCAGTTATTCGTGAGATCATCAGAGGCCAGTGTCATGCATGTGTCTGCTGGTGGTCATGCTGAAGTCCCAGTACCTGAGGGCTTAGGAGGACTGTGGCAGGCACGTGCCTGCTGGTGGTGATTGTGAGGTCCTTGTTCGTGATGGGCCTGAGAGGCCAGTGCCAGGCATGTGTGTGCTAGTGGTGACTGTGAGGTGAGTTGTGCGTGAGGGCATGAGAGGCCAGTGCCAGGGAAGTGTCTGGTGGTCGAGATTGTGAGGTCCTTGTGCGTGAGAGGCCAGTGCCAGGTATGTGTCTGCTGGCGGTGATTGTGAGGTCGTTGTGCCTGAGGGCGTGAGAGGCCATTGGCAGGTATTGATTTGCTGGTGGTGATTGTGCGCTCAGGTGTTCGTGACATCATCATAGTCCAGTGCCAGGCACGGGTGTGCTGGTGGTGATTGTGAGGTCCTTGTGCGTGATGGCGTGAGAGGCCAGTGCCAGGTATGTGTCTGCTGGGGGTGATTGTGAGCTCAGATTTTCGTGACGTCATCAGAGGCCAGTGCCAGGCACGTGTCTGCTGGTGGTGACTGTGAGGTCCTTGTGCCTGAGGGCGTTAGAGGCCAGTGCCAGGCATGTGTCTGCTAGTGGTGACTGTGAGATCCTTGTGCCTGAGCTCATGAGAGGCCAGTGCCAGGCACGTGTCTGCTGGTGGTGATTGTGAGGTCCTTGTGCGTGAGGGCATTAGAGGCCAGTGCCAGGCATGTGTCTGCTGGTGGTGATTGTGAGGTTCTTGTGCGTGATGGCGTGAGAGGCCAGTGCCAGGTATGTGTCTGCTGGGGGTGATTGTGAGCTCAGATTTTTGTGACGTCATCAGAGTCCAGTGCCAGGTATGTGTCTGCTGGTGGTGATTGTGAGGTCCTTGTGCGTGAGGGCATGAGAGGCTAGTACCAGGCATGGGTGTGCTGGTGGTGACTGTGAGGTCGTTGTGCCTGTGGGCGTGAGAGGCCAGTGGAAGGCATGTCCCTGCTCATGGTGATTGTGAGGTGAGTTGTGCGTGAGGGCATGAGAGGCCAGTGCCAGGGAAGTGTCTGGTGGTGGAGATTGTGAGGTCCTTGTGCGTGATGGCGTGAGAGGGCAGTGGCAGGTATGTGTCTGCTGGCGGTGATTGTGAGGTCGTTGTGCCTGAGGGCGTGAGAGGCCATTGGCAGGTATTGATTTGCTGGTGGTGATTGTGCGCTCAGGTGTTCGTGACATCATCATAGTCCAGTGCCAGGCACGGGTGTGCTGGTGGTGATTGTGAGGTCCTTGTGCGTGATGGCGTGAGAGGCCAGTGCCAGGTATGTGTCTGCTGGGGGTGATTGTGAGATCAGATTTTCGTGATGTCATCAGAGGGCAGTGCGAGGCACGTGTCTGCTGGTGGCGACTGTGAGGTCCTTGTGCCTGAGGGCGTTAGAGGCCAGTGCCAGGCACGTGTCTGCTAGTGGTGATTGTGAGGTGATTTGTGCGTGAGGGCATGAGAGGCTAGTGCCAGGAGTTTTTCTGCTGGTGGTGACTGTGAGATCCTTGTGCCTGAGCTCATGAGAGGCCAGTGCTAGTCACGTGTCTGCTGGTGGTGATTGTGAGGTCCTTGTTTGTGATGGGCCTGAGAGGCCAGTGCCAGGCACGGGTATGCTGGCGGTGACTGTGAGGTCCTTGTGCCTGAAGGCATGAGAGGCCAGTGCCAGGGACGTGTGTGCTGGCGGTGGTTGTGAAGTCCTTGTGCATGAGGATATGAGAGGCCATTGGCAGTTATTGCTGGGCTGGTGGTGATTGTGAGCTCAGTTGTTCGTGACATCATCAGAGGCCAGTGCCAGGCACGGGTGTGCTGGTGGGGCCTGTGAGGTCCTTGTTTGTGATGGGCCTGAGAGGCCAGTACCAGGCATATGTGTGCTAGTGATGATGGTGAGGTGAGTTGTGCGTGAGGGCGTGAGAGGCAAGTGGGAGGCACGTGTCTGCTGGTGGTGATTGTGAGGTCCTTGTGCGTGAGGGCGTGAGAGGCCAGTGCCAGGCATGTGTCTGCTGGGGGTGATTGTGAGCTCAGATTTTCGTGACGTCATCAGAGGCCAGTGCCAGGCACGTGTCTGCTGGTGGTGATTGTGAGGTCCTTGTGCCTGAGGGCATTAGAGGCCAGTGGCAGTAATGTGTCTGCTGGTGGTGTTTGTGAGCTCAGTTATTCGTGACATCATCAGAGGCCAGTGTCATGCATGTGTCTGCTGGTGGTCATGCTGAAGTCCCAGTACCTGAGGGCGTAGGAGGACAGTGGCAGGCACGTGCCTGCTGGTGGTGATTGTGAGGTCCTTGTTTGTGATGGGCCTGAGAGGCCAGTGCCAGGCATGTGTGTGCTAGTGGTGACTGTGAGGTGAGTTGTGCGTGAGGGCATGAGAGGCCAGTGCCAGGGAAGTGTCTGGTGGTGGAGATTGTGAGGTCGTTGTGCGTGAGGGCGTGAGAGGCCAGTGCCAGGTATGTGTCTGCTGGGGGTGATTGTGAGCTCAGATTTTCGTGACGTCATCAGAGGCCAGTGCCAGGCACGTGTGTGCTGGTGCTGACTGTGAGGTCCTTGTGCCTGAGTGCATGAGAGGCTAGTACCAGGCATGGGTGTGCTGGTGGTGACTGTGAGGTCGTTGTGCCTGTGGGCGTGAGAGGCCAGTGGAAGGCATGTCCCTGCTCATGGTGATTGTGAGGTGAGTTGTGCGTGAGGGCATGAGAGGCCAGTGCCAGGGAAGTGTCTGGTGGTGGAGATTGTGAGGTCCTTGTGCGTGAGGGCGTGAGAGGGCAGTGCCAGGTATGTGTCTGCTCGGGGTGGTTGTGAAGTCCTTGTGCATGAGGATATGAGAGGCCATTGGCAGTTATTGCTGGGCTGGTGGTGATTGTGAGCTCAGTTGTTCGTGACATCATCAGAGGCCAGTGCCAGGCACGGGTCTGTTCGTCGTGATTGTGAAGTCCTTGTTTGTGATGGGCCTGAGAGGCCAGTACCAGGCATGTGTGTGCTAGTGGTGATGGTGAGGTGAGTTGTGCGTGAGGGCGTGAGAGGCAAGTGGGAGGCACGTGTCTGCTGGGGGTGATTGTGAGGTCCTTGTGCGTGAGGGCGTGAGAGGCCAGTGCCAGGCATGTGTCTACTGGGGGTGATTGTGAGCTCAGATTTTTGTGACGTCATCAGAGTCCAGTGCCAGGCACGTGTCTGCTGGTGGTGACTGTGAGATCCTTGTGCCTGAGCTCATGAGAGGCCAGTGCCAGGCACGTGTGTGCTGGTGGTGATTGTGAGGTGCTTGTGCGTGAGGGCATTAGAGGCCAGTGCCAGGCATGTGTCTGCTGGTGGTGATTGTGAGGTTCTTGTGCGTGATGGCGTGAGAGGCCAGTGCCAGGTATGTGTCTGCTGGGGGTGATTGTGAGCTCAGATTTTTGTGACGTCATCAGAGTCCAGTGCCAGGCACGTGCCTTCTGGTGGTGATTGTGAGGTCCTTGTGCGTGAGGGCATGAGAGGCTAGTACCAGGCATGGGTGTGCTGGTGGTGACTGTGAGGTCCTTGTGCCTGTGGGCGTGAGAGGCCAGTGGAAGGCATGTCCCTGCTCATGGTGATTGTGAGGTGAGTTGTGCGTGAGGGCATGAGAGGCCAGTGCCAGGGAAGTGTCTGGTGGTGGAGATTGTGAGGTCCTTGTGCGTGATGGCGTGAGAGGGCAGTGCCAGGTATGTGTCTGCTGGCGGTGATTGTGAGGTCGTTGTGCCTGAGGGCGTGAGAGGCCATTGGCAGGTATTGATTTGCTGGTGGTGATTGTGCGCTCAGGTGTTCGTGACATCATCATAGGCCAGTGCCAGGCACGGGTGTGCTGGTGGTGATTGTGAGGTCCTTGTGCGTGATGGCGTGAGAGGCCAGTGCCAGGTATGTGTCTGCTGGGGGTGATTGTGAGCTCAGATTTTCGTGACGTCATCAGAGGCCAGTGCCAGGCACGTGTCTGCTGGTGGTGACTGTGAGGTCCTTGTGCCTGAGTGCGTTAGAGGCCAGTGCCAGGCATGTGTGTGCTAGTGGTGATTGTGAGGTGATTTGTGCGTGAGGGCATGAGAGGCTAGTGCCAGGAGTTTTTCTGCTGGTGGTGACTGTGAGATCCTTGTGCCTGAGCTCATGAGAGGCCAGTGCCAGGCACGTGTCTGCTGGTGGTGATTGTGAGGTCCTTGTTTGTGATGGGCCTGAGAGGCCAGTGCCAGGCACGGGTATGCTGGCGGTGACTGTGAGGTCCTTGTGCCTGAAGGCATGAGAGGCCAGTGCCAGGGACGTGTGTGCTGGCGGTGGTTGTGAAGTCCTTGTGCATGAGGATATGAGAGGCCATTGGCAGTTATTGCTGGGCTGGTGGTGATTGTGAGCTCAGTTGTTCGTGACATCAACACAGGCCAGTGCCAGGCACGGGTGTGCTGGTGGTGCCTGTGAGGTCCTTGCTTGTGATGGGCCTGAGAGGCCAGTACCAGGCATATGTGTGCTAGTGATGATGGTGAGGTGAGTTGTGCGTGAGGGCATTAGAGGCAAGTGGGAGGCACGTGTCTGCTGGTGGTGATTGTGAGGTTCTTGTGCGTGATGGCGTGAGAGGCCAGTGCCAGGCATGTGTCTGCTGGGGGTGATTGTGAGCTCAGATTTTTGTGACGTCATCAGAGTCCAGTGCCAGGCACGTGTCTGCTGTTGGTGATTGTGAGGTCCTTGTGCGTGAGGGCATTAGAGGCCAGTGGCAGTAATGTGTCTGCTGGTGGTGTTTGTGAGCTCAGTTATTCGTGACATCATCAGAGGCCAGTGTCATGCATGTGTCTGCTGGTGGTCATGCTGAAGTCCCAGTACCTGAGGGCGTAGGAGGACAGTGGCAGGCACGTGCCTGCTGGTGGTGATTGTGAGGTCCTTGTTTGTGATGGGCCTGAGAGGCCAGTGCCAGGCATGTGTGTGCTAGTGGTGACTGTGAGGTGAGTTGTGCGTGAGGGCATGAGAGGCCAGTGCCAGGGAAGTGTCTGGTGGTGGAGATTGTGAGGTCCTTGTGCGTGAGGGCGTGAGAGGCCAGTGCCAGGTATGTGTCTGCTGGCGGTGATTGTGAGCTCAGATTTTCGTGACGTCATCAGAGGCCAGTGCCAGGCACGTGTGTGCTGGTGCTGACTGTGAGGTCCTTGTGCCTGAGTGCATGAGAGGCTAGTACCAGGCATGGGTGTGCTGGTGGTGACTGTGAGGTCGTTGTGCCTGTGGGCGTGAGAGGCCAGTGGAAGGCATGTCCCTGCTCATGGTGATTGTGAGGTGAGTTGTGCGTGAGGGCATGAGAGGCCAGTGCCAGGGAAGTGTCTGGTGGTGGAGATTGTGAGGTCCTTGTGCGTGATGGCGTGAGAGGGCAGTGGCAGGTATGTGTCTGCTGGCGGTGATTGTGAGGTCGTTGTGCCTGAGGGCGTGAGAGGCCATTGGCAGGTATTGATTTGCTGGTGGTGATTGTGCGCTCAGGTGTTCGTGACATCATCATAGTCCAGTGCCAGGCACGGGTGTGCTGGTGGTGATTGTGAGGTCCTTGTGCGTGATGGCGTGAGAGGCCAGTGCCAGGTATGTGTCTGCTGGGGGTGATTGTGAGCTCAGATTTTCGTGACGTCATCAGAGGCCAGTGCCAGGCACGTGTCTGCTGGTGGCGAGTGTGAGGTCCTTGTGCCTGAGGGCGTTAGAGGCCAGTGCCAGGCATGTGTGTGCTAGTGGTGATTGTGAGGTGATTTGTGCGTGAGGGCATGAGAGGCTAGTGCCAGGAGTTTTTCTGCTGGTGGTGACTGTGAGATCCTTGTGCCTGAGCTCATGAGAGGCCAGTGCCAGGCACGTGTGTGCTGGTGGTGATTGTGAGGTCCTTGTTTGTGATGGGCCTGAGAGGCCAGTGCCAGGCACGGGTATGCTGGCGGTGACTGTGAGGTCCTTGTGCCTGAAGGCATGAGAGGCCAGTGCCAGGGACGTGTGTGCTGGCGGTGGTTGTGAAGTCCTTGTGCATGAGGATATGAGAGGCCATTGGCAGTTATTGCTGGGCTGGTGGTGATTGTGAGCTCAGTTGTTCGTGACATCATCAGAGGCCAGTGCCAGGCACGGGTGTGCTGGTGGTGCCTATGAGGTCCTTGTTTGTGATGGGCCTGAGAGGCCAGTACCAGGCATATGTGTGCTAGTGATGATGGTGAGGTGAGTTGTGCGTGAGGGCGTGAGAGGCAAGTGGGAGGCACGTGTCTGCTGGTGGTGATTGTGAGGTCCTTGTGCGTGAGGCCGTGAGAGGCCAGTGCCAGGCATGTGTCTGCTGGGGGTGATTGTGAGCTCAGATTTTCGTGACGTCATCAGAGGCCAGTGCCAGGCACGTGTCTGCTGGTGGTGACTGTGAGATCCTTGTGCCTGAGCTCATGAGAGGCCAGTGGCAGTAATGTGTCTGCTGGTGGTGTTTGTGAGCTCAGTTATTCGTGACATCATCAGAGGCCAGTGTCATGCATGTGTCTGCTGGTGGTCATGCTGAAGTCCCAGTACCTGAGGGCGTAGGAGGACAGTGGCAGCCACGTGCCTGCTGGTGGTGATTGTGAGGTCCTTGTTTGTGATGGGCCTGAGAGGCCAGTGCCAGGCATGTGTGTGCTAGTGGTGACTGTGAGGTGAGTTGTGCATGAGGGCATGAGAGGCCAGTGCCAGGGAAGTGTCTGGTGGTGGAGATTGTGAGGTCCTTGTGCGTGAGGGCGTGAGAGGCCAGTGCCAGGTATGTGTCTGCTGGCGGTGATTGTGAGCTCAGATTTTCGTGACGTCATCAGAGGCCAGTGCCAGGCACGTGTGTGCTGGTGCTGACTGTGAGGTCCTTGTGCCTGAGTGCATGAGAGGCTAGTACCAGGCATGGGTGTGCTGGTGGTGACTGTGAGGTCGTTGTGCCTGTGGGCGTGAGAGGCCAGTGGAAGGCATGTCCCTGCTCATGGTGATTGTGAGGTGAGTTGTGCGTGAGGGCATGAGAGGCCAGTGCCAGGTATGTGTCTGCTCGGGGTGATTGTGAGGTCCTTGTGCGTGATGGCGTGAGAGGGCAGTGCCAGGTATGTGTCTGCTCGGGGTGGTTGTGAAGTCCTTGTGCATGAGGATATGAGAGGCCATTGGCAGTTATTGCTGGGCTGGTGGTGATTGTGCGCTCAGTTGTTCGTGACATCATCATAGTCCAGTGCCAGGCACGGGTGTGCTGGTGGTGCCTGTGAGGTCCTTGTTTGTGATGGGCCTGAGAGGCCAGTACCAGGCATATGTGTGCTAGTGATGATGGTGAGGTGAGTTGTGCGTGAGGGCATTAGAGGCAAGTGGGAGGCACGTGTCTGCTGGTGGTGATTGTGAGGTTCTTGTGCGTGATGGCGTGAGAGGCCAGTGCCAGGCATGTGTCTGCTGGGGGTGATTGTGAGCTCAGATTTTCGTGACGTCATCAGAGTCCAGTGCCAGGCACGTGTCTGCTGTTGGTGATTGTGAGGTCCTTGTGCGTGAGGGCATTAGAGGCCAGTGGCAGTAATGTGTCTGCTGGTGGTGTTTGTGAGCTCAGTTATTCGTGACATCATCAGAGGCCAGTGTCATGCATGTGTCTGCTGGTGGTCATGCTGAAGTCCCAGTACCTGAGGGCGTAGGAGGACAGTGGCAGGCACGTGCCTGCTGGTGGTGATTGTGAGGTCCTTGTTTGTGATGGGCCTGAGAGGCCAGTGCCAGGCATGTGTGTGCTAGTGGTGACTGTGAGGTGAGTTGTGCGTGAGGGCATGAGAGGCCAGTGCCAGGGAAGTGTCTGGTGGTGGAGATTGTGAGGTCCTTGTGCGTGAGGGCGTGAGAGGCCAGTGCCAGGTATGTGTCTGCTGGGGGTGATTGTGAGCTCAGATTTTCGTGACGTCATCAGAGGCCAGTGCCAGGCCCGTGTCTGCTGGTGGTGACTGTGAGGTCCTTGTGCCTGAGGGCGTTAGAGGCCAGTGCCAGGCATGTGTGTGCTAGTGGTGATTGTGAGGTGATTTGTGCGTGATGGCGTGAGAGGCCAGTGCCAGGTATGTGTCTGCTGGGGGTGATTGTGAGCTCAGATTTTTGTGACGTCATCAGAGTCCAGTGCCAGGCACGTGTCTGCTGGTGCTGACTGTGAGGTCCTTGTGCGTGAGTGCATGAGAGGCTAGTACCAGGCATGGGTGTGCTGGTGGTGACTGTGAGGTCGTTGTGCCTGTGGGCGTGAGAGGCCAGTGGAAGGCATGTCCCTGCTCATGGTGATTGTGAGGTGAGTTGTGCGTGAGGGCATGAGAGGCCAGTGCCAGGGAAGTGTCTGGTGGTGGAGATTGTGAGGTCCTTGTGCGTGAGGGCGTGAGAGGGCAGTGCCAGGTATGTGTCTGCTGGGGGTGATTGTGAGGTCGTTGTGCCTGAGGGCGTGAGAGGCCATTGGCAGGTATTGATTTGCTGGTGGTGATTGTGCGCTCAGGTGTTCGTGACATCATCATAGTCCAGTGCCAGGCACGGGTGTGCTGGTGGTGATTGTGAGGTCCTTGTGCGTGATGGCGTGAGAGGCCAGTGCCAGGTATGTGTCTGCTGGGGGTGATTGTGAGCTCAGATTTTCGTGACGTCATCAGAGGCCAGTGCCAGGCATGTGTGTGCTAGTGGTGATTGTGAGGTGATTTGTGCGTGGCGGCATGAGAGGCTAGTGCCAGGAGTTTTTCTGCTGGTGGTGACTGTGAGATCCTTGTGCCTGAGCTCATGAGAGGCCAGTGCCAGGCACGTGTCTGCTGGTGGTGATTGTGAGGTCCTTGTTTGTGATGGGCCTGAGAGGCCAGTGCCAGGCACGGGTATGCTGGCGGTGACTGTGAGGTTCTTGTGCGTGATGGCGTGAGAGGCCAGTGCCAGGTTTGTGTCTGCTGGGGGTGATTGTGAGCTCAGATTTTCGTGACGTCATCAGAGGCCAGTGCCAGGCACGTGTCTGCTAGTGGTGATTGTGTGGTGATTTGCGCGTGAGGGCATGAGAGGCTAGTGCCAGGAGTTTTTCTGCTGGTGGTGACTGTGAGATCCTTGTGCCTGAGCTCATGAGAGGCCAGTGCCAGGCACGTGTCTGCTGGTGGTGATTGTGAGGTCCTTGTTTGTGATGGGCCTGAGAGGCCAGTGCCAGGCATGGGTATGCTGGGGGTGACTGTGAGGTCCTTGTGCCTGAAGGCATGAGAGGCCACTGCCAGGGACGTGTGTGCTGGCGGTGGTTGTGAAGTCCTTGTGCATGAGGATATGAGAGGCCATTGGCAGTTATTGCTGGGCTGGTGGTGATTGTGAGCTCAGTTGTTCGTGACATCATCAGAGGCCAGTGCCAGGCACGGGTGTGCTGGTGGTGCCTGTGAGGTCCTTGTGCGTGAGGGCATGAGAGGCCAGTACCAGGCATGTGTGTGCTAGTGGTGATGGTGAGGTGAGTTGTGCGTGAGGGCGTGAGAGGCAAGTGGGAGGCACGTGTCTGCTGGTGGTGATTGTGAGGTCCCTGTGCGTGAGGGCGTGAGAGGCCAGTGCCAGGCATGTGTCTGCTGGTGGTGATTGTGAGCTCAGATTTTTGTGACGTCATCAGAGTCCAGTGCCAGGCACGTGTCTGCTGGTGGTGATTGTGAGGTCCTTGTGCGTGAGGGCATTAGAGGCCAGTGCCAGTAATGTGTCTGCTGCTCGTGTTTGTGAGCTCAGTTATTCGTGACATCATCAGAGGCCAGTGTCATGCATGTGTCTGCTGGTGGTCATGCTGAAGTCCCAGTACCTGAGGGCGTAGGAGGACAGTGGCAGGCACGTGCCTGCTGGTGGTGATTGTGAGGTCCTTGTTTGTGATGGGCCTGAGAGGCCAGTGCCAGGCATGTGTGTGCTAGTGGTGACTGTGAGGTGAGTTGTGCGTGAGGGCATGAGAGGCCAGTGCCAGGGAAGTGTCTGGTGGTGGAGATTGTGAGGTCCTTGTGCATGAGGGCGTGAGAGACCAATGCCAGGTATGTGTCTGCTGGCGGTGATTGTGAGCTCAGATTTTCGTGCCGTCATCAGAGGCCAGTGCCAGGCACGTGTGTGCTGGTGCTGACTGTGAGGTCCTTGTGCCTGAGTGCATGAGAGGCTAGTACCAGGCATGGGTGTGCTGGTGGTGACTGTGAGGTCGTTGTGCCTGTGGGCGTGAGAGGCCAGTGGAAGGCATGTCCCTGCTCATGGTGATTGTGAGGTGAGTTGTGCGTGAGGGCATGAGAGGCCAGTGCCAGGGAAGTGTCTGGTGGTGGAGATTGTGAGGTCCTTGTGCGTGAAGGCGTGAGAGGGCAGTGCCAGGTATGTTTCTGCTGGGGGTGATTGTGAGGTCGTTGTGCCTGAGGGCGTTAGAGGCCAGTGCCAGGCATGTGTCTGCTGGTGGTGATTGTGAGGTCCTTGTGCCTGAGGGCATGAGAGGCCAGTGTCAGGCACGTGTCTGCTGGTGGTGATTGTGAGGTCCTTGTGCCTGAGGGCGTTAGAGGCCAGTGCCAGGTATGTGTGTGCTAGTGGTGATTGTGAGGTGATTTGTGCGTGAGGGTATGAGAGGCTAATGCCAGGAGTTTTTCTGCTGGTGGTGACTGTGAGATCCTTGTGCCTGAGCTCATGAGAGGCCAGTGCCAGGCACGTGTGTGCTGGTGGTGATTGTGAGGTCCTTGTTTGTGATGGGCCTGAGAGGCCAGTGCCAGGCACGGGTATGCTGGCGGTGACTGTGAGGTCCTTGTGCCTGAAGGCATGAGAGGCCAGTGCCAGGGACGTGTGTGCTGGCGGTGGATGTGAAGTCCTTGTGCATGAGGATATGAGAGGCCATTGGCAGTTATTGCTGGGCTGGTGGTGATTGTGAGCTCAGTTGTTCGTGACATCATCAGAGGCCAGTGCCAGGCACGGGTGTGCTGGTGGTGCCTGTGAGGTCCTTGTGCGTGAGGGCATGAGAGGCCAGTACCAGGCATGTGTGTGCTAGTGGTGATGGTGAGGTGAGTTGTGCGTGAGGGCGTGAGAGGCAAGTGGGAGGCACGTGTCTGCTGGTGGTGATTGTGAGGTCCTTGTGCGTGAGGGCGTGAGAGGCCAGTGCCAGGCATGTGTCTGCTGGGGGTGATTGTGAGCTCAGATTTTCGTGACGTCATCAGAGGCCAGTGCCAGGCACGTGTCTGCTGGTGCTGACTGTGAGATCCTTGTGCCTGAGCTCATGAGAGGCCAGTGCCAGGCACATGTCTGCTGGTGGTGATTGTGAGGTCCTTGTGCGTGAGGGCATTAGAGGCCAGTGCCAGGCATGTGTCTGCTGGTGGTGATTGTGAGGTTCTTGTGCGTGATGGCGTGAGAGGCCAGTGCCAGGTATGTGTCTGCTGGGGGTGATTGTGAGCTCAGGTTTTTGTGACGTCATCAGAGTCCAGTGCCAGGCACGTGTCTGCTGGTGGTGATTGTGAGGTCCTTGTGCGTGAGGGCATTAGAGGCCAGTGCCAGTAATGTGTCTGCTGGTGGTGTTTGTGAGCTCAGTTATTCGTGACATCATCAGAGGCCAGTGTCATGCATGTGTCTGCTGGTGGTCATGCTGAAGTCCCAGTACCTGAGGGCGTAGGAGGACAGTGGCAGGCACGTGCCTGCTGGTGGTGATTGTGAGGTCCTTGTTTGTGATGGGCCTGAGAGGCCAGTGCCAGGCATGTGTGTGCTAGTGGTGACTGTGAGGTGAGTTGTGCGTGAGGGCATGAGAGGCCAGTGCCAGGGAAGTGTCTGGTGGTGGAGATTGTGAGGTCCTTGTGCGTGAGGGCGTGAGAGGCCAGTGCCAGGTATGTGTCTGCTGGCGGTGATTGTGAGCTCAGATTTTCGTGACGTCATCAGAGGCCAGTGCCAGGCACGTGTGTGCTGGTGCTGACTGTGAGGTCCTTGTGCCTGAGGGCATGAGAGGCTAGTACCAGGCATGGGTGTGCTGGTGGTGACTGTGAGGTCGTTGTGCCTGTGGGCGTGAGAGGCCAGTGGAAGGCATGTCCCTGCTCATGGTGATTGTGAGGTGAGTTGTGCGTGAGGGCATGAGAGGCCAGTGCCAGGGAAGTGTCTGGTGGTGGAGATTGTGAGGTCCTTGTGCGTGAGGGCGTGAGAGGGCAGTGCCAGGTATGTGTCTGCTGGGGGTGATTGTGAGGTCGTTGTGCCTGAGGGCGTGAGAGGCCATTGGCAGGTATTGATTTGCTGGTGGTGATTGTGCGCTCAGGTGTTCGTGACATCATCATAGTCCAGTGCCAGGCACGGGTGTGCTGGTGGTGATTGTGAGGTCCTTGTGCGTGATGGCGTGAGAGGCCAGTGCCAGGTATGTGTCTGCTGGGGGTGATTGTGAGCTCAGATTTTCGTGACGTCATCAGAGGCCAGTGCCAGGCATGTGTGTGCTAGTGGTGATTGTGAGGTGATTTGTGCGTGGCGGCATGAGAGGCTAGTGCCAGGAGTTTTTCTGCTGGTGGTGACTGTGAGATCCTTGTGCCTGAGCTCATGAGAGGCCAGTGCCAGGCACGTGTCTGCTGGTGGTGATTGTGAGGTCCTTGTTTGTGATGGGCCTGAGAGGCCAGTGCCAGGCACGGGTATGCTGGCGGTGACTGTGAGGTTCTTGTGCGTGATGGCGTGAGAGGCCAGTGCCAGGTTTGTGTCTGCTGGGGGTGATTGTGAGCTCAGATTTTCGTGACGTCATCAGAGGCCAGTGCCAGGCACGTGTCTGCTAGTGGTGATTGTGTGGTGATTTGCGCGTGAGGGCATGAGAGGCTAGTGCCAGGAGTTTTTCTGCTGGTGGTGACTGTGAGATCCTTGTGCCTGAGCTCATGAGAGGCCAGTGCCAGGCACGTGTCTGCTGGTGGTGATTGTGAGGTCCTTGTTTGTGATGGGCCTGAGAGGCCAGTGCCAGGCATGGGTATGCTGGCGGTGACTGTGAGGTCCTTGTGCCTGAAGGCATGAGAGGCCACTGCCAGGGACGTGTGTGCTGGCGGTGGTTGTGAAGTCCTTGTGCATGAGGATATGAGAGGCCATTGGCAGTTATTGCTGGGCTGGTGGTGATTGTGAGCTCAGTTGTTCGTGACATCATCAGAGGCCAGTGCCAGGCACGGGTGTGCTGGTGGTGCCTGTGAGGTCCTTGTGCGTGAGGGCATGAGAGGCCAGTACCAGGCATGTGTGTGCTAGTGGTGATGGTGAGGTGAGTTGTGCGTGAGGGCGTGAGAGGCAAGTGGGAGGCACGTGTCTGCTGGTGGTGATTGTGAGGTCCCTGTGCGTGAGGGCGTGAGAGGCCAGTGCCAGGCATGTGTCTGCTGGTGGTGATTGTGAGCTCAGATTTTTGTGACGTCATCAGAGTCCAGTGCCAGGCACGTGTCTGCTGGTGGTGATTGTGAGGTCCTTGTGCGTGAGGGCATTAGAGGCCAGTGCCAGTAATGTGTCTGCTGGTGGTGTTTGTGAGCTCAGTTATTCGTGACATCATCAGAGGCCAGTGTCATGCATGTGTCTGCTGGTGGTCATGCTGAAGTCCCAGTACCTGAGGGCGTAGGAGGACAGTGGCAGGCACGTGCCTGCTGGTGGTGATTGTGAGGTCCTTGTTTGTGATGGGCCTGAGAGGCCAGTGCCAGGCATGTGTGTGCTAGTGGTGACTGTGAGGTGAGTTGTGCGTGAGGGCATGAGAGGCCAGTGCCAGGGAAGTGTCTGGTGGTGGAGATTGTGAGGTCCTTGTGCATGAGGGCGTGAGAGACCAATGCCAGGTATGTGTCTGCTGGCGGTGATTGTGAGCTCAGATTTTCGTGCCGTCATCAGAGGCCAGTGCCAGGCACGTGTGTGCTGGTGCTGACTGTGAGGTCCTTGTGCCTGAGTGCATGAGAGGCTAGTACCAGGCATGGGTGTGCTGGTGGTGACTGTGAGGTCGTTGTGCCTGTGGGCGTGAGAGGCCAGTGGAAGGCATGTCCCTGCTCATGGTGATTGTGAGGTGAGTTGTGCGTGAGGGCATGAGAGGCCAGTGCCAGGGAAGTGTCTGGTGGTGGAGATTGTGAGGTCCTTGTGCGTGAAGGCGTGAGAGGGCAGTGCCAGGTATGTTTCTGCTGGGGGTGATTGTGAGGTCGTTGTGCCTGAGGGCGTTAGAGGCCAGTGCCAGGCATGTGTCTGCTGGTGGTGATTGTGAGGTCCTTGTGCCTGAGGGCATGAGAGGCCAGTGTCAGGCACGTGTCTGCTGGTGGTGATTGTGAGGTCCTTGTGCCTGAGGGCGTTAGAGGCCAGTGCCAGGTATGTGTGTGCTAGTGGTGATTGTGAGGTGATTTGTGCGTGAGGGTATGAGAGGCTAATGCCAGGAGTTTTTCTGCTGGTGGTGACTGTGAGATCCTTGTGCCTGAGCTCATGAGAGGCCAGTGCCAGGCACGTGTGTGCTGGTGGTGATTGTGAGGTCCTTGTTTGTGATGGGCCTGAGAGGCCAGTGCCAGGCACGGGTATGCTGGCGGTGACTGTGAGGTCCTTGTGCCTGAAGGCATGAGAGGCCAGTGCCAGGGACGTGTGTGCTGGCGGTGGATGTGAAGTCCTTGTGCATGAGGATATGAGAGGCCATTGGCAGTTATTGCTGGGCTGGTGGTGATTGTGAGCTCAGTTGTTCGTGACATCATCAGAGGCCAGTGCCAGGCACGGGTGTGCTGGTGGTGCCTGTGAGGTCCTTGTGCGTGAGGGCATGAGAGGCCAGTACCAGGCATGTGTGTGCTAGTGGTGATGGTGAGGTGAGTTGTGCGTGAGGGCGTGAGAGGCAAGTGGGAGGCACGTGTCTGCTGGTGGTGATTGTGAGGTCCTTGTGCGTGAGGGCGTGAGAGGCCAGTGCCAGGCATGTGTCTGCTGGGGGTGATTGTGAGCTCAGATTTTCGTGACGTCATCAGAGGCCAGTGCCAGGCACGTGTCTGCTGGTGCTGACTGTGAGATCCTTGTGCCTGAGCTCATGAGAGGCCAGTGCCAGGCACATGTCTGCTGGTGGTGATTGTGAGGTCCTTGTGCGTGAGGGCATTAGAGGCCAGTGCCAGGCATGTGTCTGCTGGTGGTGATTGTGAGGTTCTTGTGCGTGATGGCGTGAGAGGCCAGTGCCAGGTATGTGTCTGCTGGGGGTGATTGTGAGCTCAGGTTTTTGTGACGTCATCAGAGTCCAGTGCCAGGCACGTGTCTGCTGGTGGTGATTGTGAGGTCCTTGTGCGTGAGGGCATGAGAGGCCAGTGTCAGGCAGATGTCTGCTGGTGGTGATGGTGAGGTGAGTTGTGCGTGAGGGCGTGAGATGCAAGTTTGAGGCACGTGTCTGGTGGTGGTGATTGTGAGGTCCTTGTGCCTGAGGGCATTAGAGGCCAGTGCCAGTAATGTGTCTGCTGGTGGTGTTTGTGAGCTCAGTTATTCGTGACATCATCAGAGGCCAGTGTCATGCATGTGTCTGCTGGTGGTCATGCTGAAGTCCCAGTACCTGAGGGCGTAGGAGGACAGTGGCAGGCACGTGCCTGCTGGTGGTGATTGTGAGGTCCTTGTTTGTGATGGGCCTGAGAGGCCAGTGCCAGGCATGTGTGTGCTAGTGGTGACTGTGAGGTGAGTTGTGCGTGAGGGCATGAGAGGCCAGTGCCAGGGAAGTGTCTGGTGGTGGAGATTGTGAGGTCCTTGTGCGTGAGGGCGTGAGAGGCCAGTGCCAGGTATGTGTCTGCTGGCGGTGATTGTGAGCTCAGATTTTCGTGACGTCATCAGAGGCCAGTGCCAGGCACGTGTGTGCTGGTGCTGACTGTGAGGTCCTTGTGCCTGAGGGCATGAGAGGCTAGTACCAGGCATGGGTGTGCTGGTGGTGACTGTGAGGTCGTTGTGCCTGTGGGCGTGAGAGGCCAGTGGAAGGCATGTGCCTGCTCATGGTGATTGTGAGGTGAGTTGTGCGTGAGGGCATGAGAGGCCAGTGCCAGGGAAGTGTCTGGTGGTGGAGATTGTGAGGTCCTTGTGCGTGAGGGCGTGAGAGGGCAGTGGCAGGTATGTGTCTGCTCGGGGTGATTGTGAGGTCGTTGTGCCTGAGGGCGTGAGAGGCCATTGGCAGGTATTGATTTGCTGGTGGTGATTGTGCGCTCAGGTGTTCGTGACATCATCATAGTCCAGTGCCAGGCACGGGTGTGCTGGTGGTGATTGTGAGGTCCTTGTGCGTGATGGCGTGAGAGGCCAGTGCCAGGTATGTGTCTGCTGGGGGTGATTGTGAGCTCAGATTTTCGTGACGTCATCAGAGGCCAGTGCCAGGCATGTGTGTGCTAGTGGTGATTGTGAGGTGATTTGTGCGTGAGGGCATGAGAGGCTAGTGCCAGGAGTTTTTCTGCTGGTGGTGACTGTGAGATCCTTGTGCCTGAGCTCATGAGAGGCCAGTGCCAGGCACGTGTCTGCTGGTGGTGATTGTGAGGTCCTTGTTTGTGATGGGCCTGAGAGGCCAGTGCCAGGCACGGGTATGCTGGCGGTGACTGTGAGGTTCTTGTGCGTGATGGCGTGAGAGGCCAGTGCCAGGTTTGTGTCTGCTGGGGGTGATTGTGAGCTCAGATTTTCGTGACGTCATCAGAGGCCAGTGCCAGGCACGTGTCTGCTAGTGGTGATTGTGTGGTGATTTGCGCGTGAGGGCATGAGAGGCTAGTGCCAGGAGTTTTTCTGCTGGTGGTGACTGTGAGATCCTTGTGCCTGAGCTCATGAGAGGCCAGTGCCAGGCACGTGTCTGCTGGTGGTGATTGTGAGGTCCTTGTTTGTGATGGGCCTGAGAGGCCAGTGCCAGGCATGGGTATGCTGGCAGTGACTGTGAGGTCCTTGTGCCTGAAGGCATGAGAGGCCAGTGCCAGGGACGTGTGTGCTGGCGGTGGTTGTGAAGTCCTTGTGCATGAGGATATGAGAGGCCATTGGCAGTTATTGCTGGGCTGGTGGTGATTGTGAGCTCAGTTGTTCGTGACATCATCAGAGGCCAGTGCCAGGCACGGGTGTGCTGGTGGTGCCTGTGAGGTCCTTGTGCGTGAGGGCATGAGAGGCCAGTACCAGGCATGTGTGTGCTAGTGGTGATGGTGAGGTGAGTTGTGCGTGAGGGCGTGAGAGGCAAGTGGGAGGCACGTGTCTGCTGGTGGTGATTGTGAGGTCCCTGTGCGTGAGGGCGTGAGAGGCCAGTGCCAGGCATGTGTCTGCTGGTGGTGATTGTGAGCTCAGATTTTTGTGACGTCATCAGAGTCCAGTGCCAGGCATGTGTCTGCTGGTGGTGATTGTGAGGTCCTTGTGCGTGAGGGCATTAGAGGCCAGTGCCAGTAATGTGTCTGCTGGTGGTGTTTGTGAGCTCAGTTATTCGTGACATCATCAGAGGCCAGTGTCATGCATGTGTCTGCTGGTGGTCATGCTGAAGTCCCAGTACCTGAGGGCGTAGGAGGACAGTGGCAGGCACGTGCCTGCTGGTGGTGATTGTGAGGTCCTTGTTTGTGATGGGCCTGAGAGGCCAGTGCCAGGCATGTGTGTGCTAGTGGTGACTGTGAGGTGAGTTGTGCGTGAGGGCATGAGAGGCCAGTGCCAGGGAAGTGTCTGGTGGTGGAGATTGTGAGGTCCTTGTGCGTGAGGGCGTGAGAGGCCAGTGCCAGGTATGTGTCTGCTGGGGGTGATTGTGAGCTCAGATTTTCGTGCCGTCATCAGAGGCCAGTGCCAGGCACGTGTGTGCTGGTGCTGACTGTGAGGTCCTTGTGCCTGAGTGCATGAGAGGCTAGTACCAGGCATGGGTGTGCTGGTGGTGACTGTGAGGTCGTTGTGCCTGTGGGCGTGAGAGGCCAGTGGAAGGCATGTCCCTGCTCATGGTGATTGTGAGGTGAGTTGTGCGTGAGGGCATGAGAGGCCAGTGCCAGGGAAGTGTCTGGTGGTGGAGATTGTGAGGTCCTTGTGCGTGAAGGCGTGAGAGGGCAGTGCCAGGTATGTTTCTGCTGGGGGTGATTGTGAGGTCGTTGTGCCTGAGGGCGTTAGAGGCCAGTGCCAGGCATGTGTCTGCTGGTGGTGATTGTGAGGTCCTTGTGCCTGAGGGCATGAGAGGCCAGTGTCAGGCACGTGTCTGCTGGTGGTGATTGTGAGGTCCTTGTGCCTGAGGGCGTTAGAGGCCAGTGCCAGGTATGTGTGTGCTAGTGGTGATTGTGAGGTGATTTGTGCGTGAGGGTATGAGAGGCTAATGCCAGGAGTTTTTCTGCTGGTGGTGACTGTGAGATCCTTGTGCCTGAGCTCATGAGAGGCCAGTGCCAGGCACGTGTGTGCTGGTGGTGATTGTGAGGTCCTTGTTTGTGATGGGCCTGAGAGGCCAGTGCCAGGCACGGGTATGCTGGCGGTGACTGTGAGGTCCTTGTGCCTGAAGGCATGAGAGGCCAGTGCCAGGGACGTGTGTGCTGGCGGTGGATGTGAAGTCCTTGTGCATGAGGATATGAGAGGCCATTGGCAGTTATTGCTGGGCTGGTGGTGATTGTGAGCTCAGTTGTTCGTGACATCATCAGAGGCCAGTGCCAGGCACGGGTGTGCTGGTGGTGCCTGTGAGGTCCTTGTGCGTGAGGGCATGAGAGGCCAGTACCAGGCATGAGTGTGCTAGTGGTGATGGTGAGGTGAGTTGTGCGTGAGGGCGTGAGAGGCAAGTGGGAGGCACGTGTCTGCTGGTGGTGATTGTGAGGTCCTTGTGCGTGAGGGCGTGAGAGGCCAGTGCCAGGCATGTGTCTGCTGGGGGTGATTGTGAGCTCAGATTTTCGTGACGTCATCAGAGGCCAGTGCCAGGCACGTGTCTGCTGGTGCTGACTGTGAGATCCTTGTGCCTGAGCTCATGAGAGGCCAGTGCCAGGCACATGTCTGCTGGTGGTGATTGTGAGGTCCTTGTGCGTGAGGGCATTAGAGGCCAGTGCCAGGCATGTGTCTGCTGGTGGTGATTGTGAGGTTCTTGTGCGTGATGGCGTGAGAGGCCAGTGCCAGGTATGTGTCTGCTGGGGGTGATTGTGAGCTCAGATTTTTGTGACGTCATCAGAGTCCAGTGCCAGGCCCGTGTCTGCTGGTGGTGATTGTGAGGTCCTTGTGCGTGAGGGCATTAGAGGCCAGTGCCAGTAATGTGTCTGCTGGTGGTGTTTGTGAGCTCAGTTATTCGTGACATCATCAGAGGCCAGTGTCATGCATGTGTCTGCTGGTGGTCATGCTGAAGTCCCAGTACCTGAGGGCGTAGGAGGACAGTGGCAGGCACGTGCCTGCTGGTGGTGATTGTGAGGTCCTTGTTTGTGATGGGCCTGAGAGGCCAGTGCCAGGCATGTGTGTGCTAGTGGTGACTGTGAGGTGAGTTGTGCGTGAGGGCATGAGAGGCCAGTGCCAGGGAAGTGTCTGGTGGTGGAGATTGTGAGGTCCTTGTGCGTGAGGGCGTGAGAGGCCAGTGCCAGGTATGTGTCTGCTGGCGGTGATTGTGAGCTCAGATTTTCGTGACGTCATCAGAGGCCAGTGCCAGGCACGTGTGTGCTGGTGCTGACTGTGAGGTCCTTGTGCCTGAGGGCATGAGAGGCTAGTACCAGGCATGGGTGTGCTGGTGGTGACTGTGAGGTCGTTGTGCCTGTGGGCGTGAGAGGCCAGTGGAAGGCATGTGCCTGCTCATGGTGATTGTGAGGTGAGTTGTGCGTGAGGGCATGAGAGGCCAGTGCCAGGGAAGTGTCTGGTGGTGGAGATTGTGAGGTCCTTGTGCGTGAGGGCGTGAGAGGGCAGTGGCAGGTATGTGTCTGCTCGGGGTGATTGTGAGATCGTTGTGCCTGAGGGCGTGAGAGGCCATTGGCAGGTATTGATTTGCTGGTGGTGATTGTGCGCTCAGGTGTTCGTGACATCATCATAGTCCAGTGGCAGGCACGGGTGTGCTGGTGGTGATTGTGAGGTCCTTGTGCGTGAGGGCGTGAGAGGCCAGTGCCAGGCATGTGTCTGCTGGGGGTGATTGTGAGCTCAGATTTTCGTGATGTCATCAGAGGGCAGTGCCAGGCACGTGTCTGCTGGTGGCGACTGTGAGGTCCTTGTGCCTGAGGGCGTTAGAGGCCAGTGCCAGGCATGTGTGTGCTAGTTGTGATTGTGAGGTGATTTGTGCGTGAGGGCATGAGAGGCTAGTGCCAGGAGTTTTTCTGCTGGTGGTGACTGTGAGATCCTTGTGCCTGAGCTCATGAGAGGGCAGTGCCAGGCACGTGTCTGCTGGTGGTGATTGTGAGGTCCTTGTTTGTGATGGGCCTGAGAGGCCAGTGCCAGGCACGGGTATGCTGGCGGTGACTGTGAGGTCCTTGTGCCTGAAGGCATGAGAGGCCAGTGCCAGGGACGTGTGTGCTGGCGGTGGTTGTGAAGTCCTTGTGCATGAGGATATGAGAGGCCATTGGCAGTTATTGCTGGGCTGGTGGTGATTGTGAGCTCAGTTGTTCGTGACATCATCAGAGGCCAGTGCCAGGCACGGGTGTGCTGGTGGTGCCTGTGAGGTCCTTGTGCGTGAGGGCATGAGAGGCCAGTACCAGGCATGTGTGTGCTAGTGGTGATGGTGAGGTGAGTTGTGCGTGAGGGCGTGAGAGGCAAGTGGGAGGCACGTGTCTGCTGGTGGTGATTGTGAGGTCCTTGTGCGTGAGGGCGTGAGAGGCCAGTGCCAGGCATGTGTCTGCTGGGGGTGATTGTGAGCTCAGATTTTCGTGACGTCATCAGAGGCCAGTGCCAGGCACGTGTCTGCTGGTGGTGACTGTGAGATCCTTGTGCCTGAGCTCATGAGAGGTCAGTGCCAGGCACGTGTCTGCTGGTGGTGATTGTGAGGTCCTTGTGCGTGAGGGCATTAGAGGCCAGTGCCAGGCATGTGTCTGCTGGTGGTGATTGTGAGGTTCTTGTGCGTGATGGCGTGAGAGGCCAGTGCCAGGTATGTGTCTGCTGGGGGTGATTGTGAGCTCAGATTTTTGTGACGTCATCAGAGTCCAGTGCCAGGCACGTGTCTGCTGGTGGTGATTGTGAGGTCCTTGTGCCTGAGGGCATTAGAGGCCAGTGCCAGTAATGTGTCTGCTGGTGGTGTTTGTGAGCTCAGTTATTCGTGACATCATCAGAGGCCAGTGTCATGCATGTGTCTGCTGGTGGTCATGCTGAAGTCCCAGTACCTGAGGGCGTAGGAGGACAGTGGCAGGCACGTGCCTGCTGGTGGTGATTGTGAGGTCCTTGTTTGTGATGGGCCTGAGAGGCCAGTGCCAGGCATGTGTGTGCTAGTGGTGACTGTGAGGTGAGTTGTGCGTGAGGGCATGAGAGGCCAGTGCCAGGGAAGTGTCTGGTGGTGGAGATTGTGAGGTCCTTGTGCGTGAGGGCGTGAGAGGCCAGTGCCAGGTATGTGTCTGCTGGCGGTGATTGTGAGCTGAGATTTTCGTGACGTCATCAGAGGCCAGTGCCAGGCACGTGTGTGCTGGTGCTGACTGTGAGGTCCTTGTGCCTGAGTGCATGAGAGGCTAGTACCAGGCATGAGTGTGCTGGTGGTGACTGTGAGGTCGTTGTGCCTGTGGGCGTGAGAGGCCAGTGGAAGGCATGTCCCTGCTCATGGTGATTGTGAGGTGAGTTGTGCGTGAGGGCATGAGAGGCCAGTGCCAGGGAAGTGTCTGGTGGTGGAGATTGTGAGGTCCTTGTGCGTGAGGGCGTGAGAGGCCAGTGCCAGGTATGTGTCTGCTCGGGGTGATTGTGAGGTCGTTGTGCCTGAGGGCGTGAGAGGCCATTGGCAGGTATTGATTTGCTGGTGGTGATTGTGCGCTCAGGTGTTCGTGACATCATCATAGTCCAGTGCCAGGCACGGGTGTGCTGGTGGTGATTGTGAGGTCCTTGTGCGTGATGGCGTGAGAGGCCAGTGCCAGGTATGTGTCTGCTGGGGGTGATTGTGAGGTCAGATTTTCGTGATGTCATCAGTGGGCAGTGCCAGGCACGTGTCTGCTGGTGGCGACTGTGAGGTCCTTGTGCCTGAGGGCGTTAGAGGCCAGTGCCAGGCATGTGTGTGCTAGTGGTGATTGTGAGGTGATTTGTGCGTGAGGGCATGAGAGGCTAGTGCCAGGAGTTTTTCTGCTGGTGGTGACTGTGAGATCCTTGTGCCTGAGCTCATGAGAGGGCAGTGCCAGGCACGTGTCTGCTGGTGGTGATTGTGAGGTCCTTGTTTGTGATGGGCCTGAGAGGCCAGTGCCAGGCACGGGTATGCTGGCGGTGACTGTGAGGTCCTTGTGCCTGAAGGCATGAGAGGCCAGTGCCAGGGACGTGTGTGCTGGCGGTGGTTGTGAAGTCCTTGTGCATGAGGATATGAGAGGCCATTGGCAGTTATTGCTGGGCTGGTGGTGATTGTGAGCTCAGTTGTTCGTGACATCATCAGAGGCCAGTGCCAGGCACGGGTGTGCTGGTGGTGCCTGTGAGGTCCTTGTGCGTGAGGGCATGAGAGGCCAGTACCAGGCATGTGTGTGCTAGTGGTGATGGTGAGGTGAGTTGTGCGTGAGGGCGTGAGAGGCAAGTGGGAGGCACGTGTCTGCTGGTGGTGATTGTGAGGTCCTTGTGCGTGAGGGCGTGAGAGGCCAGTGCCAGGCATGTGTCTGCTGGGGGTGATTGTGAGCTCAGATTTTTGTGACGTCATCAGAGGCCAGTGCCAGGCACGTGTTTGCTGGTGCTGACTGTGAGATCCTTGTGCCTGAGCTCATGACAGGCCAGTGCCAGGCACGTGTCTGCTGGTGGTGATTGTGAGGTCCTTGTACCTGAGGGCGTGAGAGGCCAGTGCCAGGCATGTGTCTCCTGGTGGTGATTGTGAGGTTCTTGTTCGTGATGGCGTGAGAGGCCAGTGCCAGGTATGTGTCTGCTGGGGGTGATTGTGAGCTCAGATTTTTGTGACGTCATCAGAGTCCAGTGCCAGGCACGTGTCTGCTGGTGGTGATTGTGAGGTCCTTGTGCGTGAGGGCATTAGAGGCCAGTGCCAGGCATGTGTCTGCTGGTGGTGATTGTGAGGTTCTTGTGCGTGATGGCGTGAGAGGCCAGTGCCAGGTATGTGTCTGCTGGGGGTGATTGTGAGCTCAGATTTTTGTGACGTCATCAGAGTCCAGTGCCAGGCCCGTGTCTGCTGGTGGTGATTGTGAGGTCCTTGTGCGTGAGGGCATTAGAGGCCAGTGCCAGTAATGTGTCTGCTGGTGGTGTTTGTGAGCTCAGTTATTCGTGACATCATCAGAGGCCAGTGTCATGCATGTGTCTGCTGGTGGTCATGCTGAAGTCCCAGTACCTGAGGGCGTAGGAGGACAGTGGCAGGCACGTGCCTGCTGGTGGTGATTGTGAGGTCCTTGTTTGTGATGGGCCTGAGAGGCCAGTGCCAGGCATGTGTGTGCTAGTGGTGACTGTGAGGTGAGTTGTGCGTGAGGGCATGAGAGGCCAGTGCCAGGGAAGTGTCTGGTGGTGGAGATTGTGAGGTCCTTGTGCGTGAGGGCGTGAGAGGCCAGTGCCAGGTATGTGTCTGCTGGCGGTGATTGTGAGCTCAGATTTTCGTGACGTCATCAGAGGCCAGTGCCAGGCACGTGTGTGCTGGTGCTGACTGTGAGGTCCTTGTGCCTGAGGGCATGAGAGGCTAGTACCAGGCATGGGTGTGCTGGTGGTGACTGTGAGGTCGTTGTGCCTGTGGGCGTGAGAGGCCAGTGGAAGGCATGTGCCTGCTCATGGTGATTGTGAGGTGAGTTGTGCGTGAGGGCATGAGAGGCCAGTGCCAGGGAAGTGTCTGGTGGTGGAGATTGTGAGGTCCTTGTGCGTGAGGGCGTGAGAGGGCAGTGGCAGGTATGTGTCTGCTCGGGGTGATTGTGAGATCGTTGTGCCTGAGGGCGTGAGAGGCCATTGGCAGGTATTGATTTGCTGGTGGTGATTGTGCGCTCAGGTGTTCGTGACATCATCATAGTCCAGTGGCAGGCACGGGTGTGCTGGTGGTGATTGTGAGGTCCTTGTGCGTGAGGGCGTGAGAGGCCAGTGCCAGGCATGTGTCTGCTGGGGGTGATTGTGAGCTCAGATTTTCGTGATGTCATCAGAGGGCAGTGCCAGGCACGTGTCTGCTGGTGGCGACTGTGAGGTCCTTGTGCCTGAGGGCGTTAGAGGCCAGTGCCAGGCATGTGTGTGCTAGTGGTGATTGTGAGGTGATTTGTGCGTGAGGGCATGAGAGGCTAGTGCCAGGAGTTTTTCTGCTGGTGGTGACTGTGAGATCCTTGTGCCTGAGCTCATGAGAGGGCAGTGCCAGGCACGTGTCTGCTGGTGGTGATTGTGAGGTCCTTGTTTGTGATGGGCCTGAGAGGCCAGTGCCAGGCACGGGTATGCTGGCGGTGACTGTGAGGTCCTTGTGCCTGAAGGCATGAGAGGCCAGTGCCAGGGACGTGTGTGCTGGCGGTGGTTGTGAAGTCCTTGTGCATGAGGATATGAGAGGCCATTGGCAGTTATTGCTGGGCTGGTGGTGATTGTGAGCTCAGTTGTTCGTGACATCATCAGAGGCCAGTGCCAGGCACGGGTGTGCTGGTGGTGCCTGTGAGGTCCTTGTGCGTGAGGGCATGAGAGGCCAGTACCAGGCATGTGTGTGCTAGTGGTGATGGTGAGGTGAGTTGTGCGTGAGGGCGTGAGAGGCAAGTGGGAGGCACGTGTCTGCTGGTGGTGATTGTGAGGTCCTTGTGCGTGAGGGCGTGAGAGGCCAGTGCCAGGCATGTGTCTGCTGGGGGTGATTGTGAGCTCAGATTTTCGTGACGTCATCAGAGGCCAGTGCCAGGCACGTGTCTGCTGGTGGTGACTGTGAGATCCTTGTGCCTGAGCTCATGAGAGGTCAGTGCCAGGCACGTGTCTGCTGGTGGTGATTGTGAGGTCCTTGTGCGTGAGGGCATTAGAGGCCAGTGCCAGGCATGTGTCTGCTGGTGGTGATTGTGAGGTTCTTGTGCGTGATGGCGTGAGAGGCCAGTGCCAGGTATGTGTCTGCTGGGGGTGATTGTGAGCTCAGATTTTTGTGACGTCATCAGAGTCCAGTGCCAGGCACGTGTCTGCTGGTGGTGATTGTGAGGTCCTTGTGCCTGAGGGCATTAGAGGCCAGTGCCAGTAATGTGTCTGCTGGTGGTGTTTGTGAGCTCAGTTATTCGTGACATCATCAGAGGCCAGTGTCATGCATGTGTCTGCTGGTGGTCATGCTGAAGTCCCAGTACCTGAGGGCGTAGGAGGACAGTGGCAGGCACGTGCCTGCTGGTGGTGATTGTGAGGTCCTTGTTTGTGATGGGCCTGAGAGGCCAGTGCCAGGCATGTGTGTGCTAGTGGTGACTGTGAGGTGAGTTGTGCGTGAGGGCATGAGAGGCCAGTGCCAGGGAAGTGTCTGGTGGTGGAGATTGTGAGGTCCTTGTGCGTGAGGGCGTGAGAGGCCAGTGCCAGGTATGTGTCTGCTGGCGGTGATTGTGAGCTGAGATTTTCGTGACGTCATCAGAGGCCAGTGCCAGGCACGTGTGTGCTGGTGCTGACTGTGAGGTCCTTGTGCCTGAGTGCATGAGAGGCTAGTACCAGGCATGAGTGTGCTGGTGGTGACTGTGAGGTCGTTGTGCCTGTGGGCGTGAGAGGCCAGTGGAAGGCATGTCCCTGCTCATGGTGATTGTGAGGTGAGTTGTGCGTGAGGGCATGAGAGGCCAGTGCCAGGGAAGTGTCTGGTGGTGGAGATTGTGAGGTCCTTGTGCGTGAGGGCGTGAGAGGCCAGTGCCAGGTATGTGTCTGCTCGGGGTGATTGTGAGGTCGTTGTGCCTGAGGGCGTGAGAGGCCATTGGCAGGTATTGATTTGCTGGTGGTGATTGTGCGCTCAGGTGTTCGTGACATCATCATAGTCCAGTGCCAGGCACGGGTGTGCTGGTGGTGATTGTGAGGTCCTTGTGCGTGATGGCGTGAGAGGCCAGTGCCAGGTATGTGTCTGCTGGGGGTGATTGTGAGGTCAGATTTTCGTGATGTCATCAGTGGGCAGTGCCAGGCACGTGTCTGCTGGTGGCGACTGTGAGGTCCTTGTGCCTGAGGGCGTTAGAGGCCAGTGCCAGGCATGTGTGTGCTAGTGGTGATTGTGAGGTGATTTGTGCGTGAGGGCATGAGAGGCTAGTGCCAGGAGTTTTTCTGCTGGTGGTGACTGTGAGATCCTTGTGCCTGAGCTCATGAGAGGGCAGTGCCAGGCACGTGTCTGCTGGTGGTGATTGTGAGGTCCTTGTTTGTGATGGGCCTGAGAGGCCAGTGCCAGGCACGGGTATGCTGGCGGTGACTGTGAGGTCCTTGTGCCTGAAGGCATGAGAGGCCAGTGCCAGGGACGTGTGTGCTGGCGGTGGTTGTGAAGTCCTTGTGCATGAGGATATGAGAGGCCATTGGCAGTTATTGCTGGGCTGGTGGTGATTGTGAGCTCAGTTGTTCGTGACATCATCAGAGGCCAGTGCCAGGCACGGGTGTGCTGGTGGTGCCTGTGAGGTCCTTGTGCGTGAGGGCATGAGAGGCCAGTACCAGGCATGTGTGTGCTAGTGGTGATGGTGAGGTGAGTTGTGCGTGAGGGCGTGAGAGGCAAGTGGGAGGCACGTGTCTGCTGGTGGTGATTGTGAGGTCCTTGTGCGTGAGGGCGTGAGAGGCCAGTGCCAGGCATGTGTCTGCTGGGGGTGATTGTGAGCTCAGATTTTTGTGACGTCATCAGAGGCCAGTGCCAGGCACGTGTTTGCTGGTGCTGACTGTGAGATCCTTGTGCCTGAGCTCATGACAGGCCAGTGCCAGGCACGTGTCTGCTGGTGGTGATTGTGAGGTCCTTGTACCTGAGGGCGTGAGAGGCCAGTGCCAGGCATGTGTCTCCTGGTGGTGATTGTGAGGTTCTTGTTCGTGATGGCGTGAGAGGCCAGTGCCAGGTATGTGTCTGCTGGGGGTGATTGTGAGCTCAGATTTTTGTGACGTCATCAGAGTCCAGTGCCAGGCACGTGTCTGCTGGTGGTGATTGTGAGGTCCTTGTGCGTGAGGGCATGAGAGGCCAGTGCCAGTCATGTGTCTGCTGGTGGTGTTTGTGAGCTCAGTTATTCGTGACATCATCAGAGGCCGGTGTCATGCATGTGTCTGCTGGTGGTCATGCTGAAGTCCCAGTACCTGAGGGCGTAGGAGGACAGTGGCAGGCACGTGCCTGCTGGTGGTGATTGTGAGGTCCTTGTTTGTGATGGGCCTGAGAGGCCAGTGCCAGGCATGTGTGTGCTAGTGGTGACTGTGAGGTGAGTTGTGCGTGAGGGCATGAGAGGCCAGTGCCAGGGAAGTGTCTGGTGGTGGAGATTGTGAGGTCCTTGTGCGTGAGGGCGTGAGAGGCCAGTGCCAGGTATGTGTCTGCTGGCGGTGATTGTGAGCTCATATTTTCGTGACGTCATCAGAGGCCAGTGTCAGGCACGTGTGTGCTGGTGCTGACTGTGAGGTCCTTGTGCCTGAGTGCATGAGAGGCTAGTACCAGGCATGGGTGTGCTGGTGGTGACTGTGAGGTCGTTGTGCCTGTGGGCGTGAGAGGCCAGTGGAAGGCATGTCCCTGCTCATGGTGATTGTGAGGTGAGTTGTGCGTGAGGGCATGAGAGGCCAGTGCCAGGGAAGTGTCTGGTGGTGGAGATTGTGAGGTCCTTGTGCGTGAAGGCGTGAGAGGGCAGTGCCAGGTATGTTTCTGCTGGGGGTGATTGTGAGGTCGTTGTGCCTGAGGGCGTTAGAGGCCAGTGCCAGGCATGTGTCTGCTGGTGGTGATTGTGAGGTCCTTGTGCCTGAGGGCATGAGAGGCCAGTGTCAGGCACGTGTCTGCTGGTGGTGATTGTGAGGTCCTTGTGCCTGAGGGCGTTAGAGGCCAGTGCCAGGTATGTGTGTGCTAGTGGTGATTGTGAGGTGATTTGTGCGTGAGGGTATGAGAGGCTAATGCCAGGAGTTTTTCTGCTGGTGGTGACTGTGAGATCCTTGTGCCTGAGCTCATGAGAGGCCAGTGCCAGGCACGTGTCTGCTGGTGGTGATTGTGAGGTCCTTGTTTGTGATGGGCCTGAGAGGCCAGTGCCAGGCACGGGTATGCTGGCGGTGACTGTGAGGTCCTTGTGCCTGAAGGCATGAGAGGCCAGTGCCAGGGACGTGTGTGCTGGCGGTGGATGTGAAGTCCTTGTGCATGAGGATATGAGAGGCCATTGGCAGTTATTGCTGGGCTGGTGGTGATTGTGAGCTCAGTTGTTCGTGACATCATCAGAGGCCAGTGCCAGGCACGGGTGTGCTGGTGGTGCCTGTGAGGTCCTTGTGCGTGAGGGCATGAGAGGCCAGTACCAGGCATGTGTGTGCTAGTGGTGATGGTGAGGTGAGTTGTGCGTGAGGGCGTGAGAGGCAAGTGGGAGGCACGTGTCTGCTGGTGGTGATTGTGAGGTCCTTGTGCGTGAGGGCGTGAGAGGCCAGTGCCAGGCATGTGTCTGCTGGGGGTGATTGTGAGCTCAGATTTTCGTGACGTCATCAGAGGCCAGTGCCAGGCACGTGTCTGCTGGTGGTGACTGTGAGATCCTTGTGCCTGAGCTCATGAGAGGCCAGTGCCAGGCACGTGTCTGCTGGTGGTGATTGTGAGGTCCTTGTGCGTGAGGGCATTAGAGGCCAGTGCCAGGCATGTGTCTGCTGGTGGTGATTGTGAGGTTCTTGTGCGTGATGGCGTGAGAGGCCAGTGCCAGGTATGTGTCTGCTGGGGGTGATTGTGAGCTCAGATTTTTGTGACGTCATCAGAGTCCAGTGCCAGGCACGTGTCTGCTGGTGGTGATTGTGAGGTCCTTGTGCGTGAGGGCATTAGAGGCCAGTGCCAGTAATGTGTCTGCTGGTGGTGTTTGTGAGCTCAGTTATTCGTGACATCATCAGAGGCCAGTGTCATGCATGTGTCTGCTGGTGGTCATGCTGAAGTCCCAGTACCTGAGGGCGTAGGAGGACAGTGGCAGGCACGTGCCTGCTGGTGGTGATTGTGAGGTCCTTGTTTGTGATGGGCCTGAGAGGCCAGTGCCAGGCATGTGTGTGCTAGTGGTGACTGTGAGGTGAGTTGTGCGTGAGGGCATGAGAGGCCAGTGCCAGGGAAGTGTCTGGTGGTGGAGATTGTGAGGTCCTTGTGCGTGAGGGCGTGAGAGGCCAGTGCCAGGTATGTGTCTGCTGGGGGTGATTGTGAGCTCAGATTTTCGTGACGTCATCAGAGGCCAGTGCCAGGCACGTGTGTGCTGGTGCTGACTGTGAGGTCCTTGTGCCTGAGGGCATGAGAGGCTAGTACCAGGCATGGGTGTGCTGGTGGTGACTGTGAGGTCGTTGTGCCTGTGGGCGTGAGAGGCCAGTGGAAGGCATGTCCCTGCTCATGGTGATTGTGAGGTGAGTTGTGCGTGAGGGCATGAGAGGCCAGTGCCAGGGAAGTGTCTGGTGGTGGAGATTGTGAGGTCCTTGTGCGTGAGGGCGTGAGAGGGCAGTGGCAGGTATGTGTCTGCTCGGGGTGATTGTGAGATCGTTGTGCCTGAGGGCGTGAGAGGCCATTGGCAGGTATTGATTTGCTGGTGGTGATTGTGCGCTCAGGTGTTCGTGACATCATCATAGTCCAGTGGCAGGCACGGGTGTGCTGGTGGTGATTGTGAGGTCCTTGTGCGTGAGGGCGTGAGAGGCCAGTGCCAGGCATGTGTCTGCTGGGGGTGATTGTGAGCTCAGATTTTCGTGACGTCATCAGAGGCCAGTGCCAGGCACGTGTCTGCTGGTGGTGACTGTGAGATCCTTGTGCCTGAGCTCATGAGAGGCCAGTGCCAGGCACGTGTGTGCTGGTGCTGACTGTGAGGTCCATGTGCCTGAGTGCATGAGAGGCTAGTACCAGGCATGGGTGTGCTGGTGGTGACTGTGAGGTCGTTGTGCCTGTGGGCGTGAGAGGCCAGTGGAAGGCATGTCCCTGCTCATGGTGATTGTGAGGTGAGTTGTGCGTGAGGGCATGAGAGGCCAGTGCCAGGGAAGTGTCTGGTGGTGGAGATTGTGAGGTCCTTGTGCGTGAGGGCGTGAGAGGGCAGTGCCAGGTATGTGTCTGCTCGGGGTGATTGTGAGGTCGTTGTGCCTGAGGGCGTGAGAGGCCATTGGCAGGTATTGATTTGCTGGTGGTGATTGTGCGCTCAGGTGTTCGTGACATCATCATAGTCCAGTGCCAGGCACGGGTGTGCTGGTGGTGATTGTGAGGTCCTTGTGCGTGATGGCGTGAGAGGCCAGTGCCAGGTATGTGTCTGCTGGGGGTGATTGTGAGCTCAGATTTTCGTGATGTCATCAGTGGGCAGTGCCAGGCACGTGTCTGCTGGTGGCGACTGTGAGGTCCTTGTGCCTGAGGGCGTTAGAGGCCAGTGCCAGGCATGTGTGTGCTAGTGGTGATTGTGAGGTGATTTGTGCGTGAGGGCATGAGAGGCTAGTGCCAGGAGTTTTTCTGCTGGTGGTGACTGTGAGATCCTTGTGCCTGAGCTCATGAGAGGGCAGTGCCAGGCACGTGTCTGCTGGTGGTGATTGTGAGGTCCTTGTTTGTGATGGGCCTGAGAGGCCAGTGCCAGGCACGGGTATGCTGGCGGTGACTGTGAGGTCCTTGTGCCTGAAGGCATGAGAGGCCAGTGCCAGGGACGTGTGTGCTGGCGGTGGTTGTGAAGTCCTTGTGCATGAGGATATGAGAGGCCATTGGCAGTTATTGCTGGGCTGGTGGTGATTGTGAGCTCAGTTGTTCGTGACATCATCAGAGGCCAGTGCCAGGCACGGGTGTGCTGGTGGTGCCTGTGAGGTCCTTGTGCGTGAGGGCATGAGAGGCCAGTACCAGGCATGTGTGTGCTAGTGGTGATGGTGAGGTGAGTTGTGCGTGAGGGCGTGAGAGGCAAGTGGGAGGCACGTGTCTGCTGGTGGTGATTGTGAGGTCCTTGTGCGTGAGGGCGTGAGAGGCCAGTGCCAGGCATGTGTCTGCTGGGGGTGATTGTGAGCTCAGATTTTTGTGACGTCATCAGAGGCCAGTGCCAGGCACGTGTTTGCTGGTGCTGACTGTGAGATCCTTGTGCCTGAGCTCATGACAGGCCAGTGCCAGGCACGTGTCTGCTGGTGGTGATTGTGAGGTCCTTGTACCTGAGGGCGTGAGAGGCCAGTGCCAGGCATGTGTCTGCTGGTGGTGATTGTGAGGTTCTTGTTCGTGATGGCGTGAGAGGCCAGTGCCAGGTATGTGTCTGCTGGGGGTGATTGTGAGCTCAGATTTTTGTGACGTCATCAGAGTCCAGTGCCAGGCACGTGTGTGCTGGTGGTGATTGTGAGGTCCTTGTGCGTGAGGGCATGAGAGGCCAGTGCCAGTCATGTGTCTGCTGGTGGTGTTTGTGAGCTCAGTTATTCGTGACATCATCAGAGGCCGGTGTCATGCATGTGTCTGCTGGTGGTCATGCTGAAGTCCCAGTACCTGAGGGCGTAGGAGGACAGTGGCAGGCACGTGCCTGCTGGTGGTGATTGTGAGGTCCTTGTTTGTGATGGGCCTGAGAGGCCAGTGCCAGGCATGTGTGTGCTAGTGGTGACTGTGAGGTGAGTTGTGCGTGAGGGCATGAGAGGCCAGTGCCAGGGAAGTGTCTGGTGGTGGAGATTGTGAGGTCCTTGTGCGTGAGGGCGTGAGAGGCCAGTGCCAGGTATGTGTCTGCTGGCGGTGATTGTGAGCTCATATTTTCGTGACGTCATCAGAGGCCAGTGCCAGGCACGTGTGTGCTGGTGCTGACTGTGAGGTCCTTGTGCCTGAGTGCATGAGAGGCTAGTACCAGGCATGGGTGTGCTGGTGGTGACTGTGAGGTCGTTGTGCCTGTGGGCGTGAGAGGCCAGTGGAAGGCATGTCCCTGCTCATGGTGATTGTGAGGTGAGTTGTGCATGAGGGCATGAGAGGCCAGTGCCAGGGAAGTGTCTGGTGGTGGAGATTGTGAGGTCCTTGTGCGTGAGGGCGTGAGAGGGCAGTGCCAGGTATGTGTCTGCTCGGGGTGATTGTGAGGTCGTTGTGCCTGATGGCGTGAGAGGCCATTGGCAGGTATTGATTTGCTGGTGGTGATTGTGCGCTCAGGTGTTCGTGACATCATCATAGTCCAGTGCCAGGCACGGGTGTGCTGGTGGTGATTGTGAGGTCCTTGTGCGGGATGGCGTGAGAGGCCAGTGCCAGGTATGTGTCTGCTGGGGGTGATTGTGAGCTCAGATTTTCGTGATGTCATCAGAGGGCAGTGCGAGGCACGTGTCTGCTGGTGGCGACTGTGAGGTCCTTGTGCCTGAGGGCGTTAGAGGCCAGTGCCAGGCATGTGTGTGCTAGTGGTGATTGTGAAGTGATTTGTGCGTGAGGGCATGAGAGGCTAGTGCCAGGAGTTTTTCTGCTGGTGGTGACTGTGAGATCCTTGTGCCTGAGCTCATGAGAGGCCAGTGCCAGGCACGTGTCTGCTGGTGGTGATTGTGAGGTCCTTGTTTGTGATGGGCCTGAGAGGCCAGTGCCAGGCACGGGTATGCTGGCGGTGACTGTGAGGTCCTTGTGCCTGAAGGCATGAGAGGCCAGTGCCAGGGACGTGTGTGCTGGCGGTGGTTGTGAAGTCCTTGTGCATGAGGATATGAGAGGCCATTGGCAGTTATTGCTGGGCTGGTGGTGATTGTGAGCTCAGTTGTTCGTGACATCATCAGAGGCCAGTGCCAGGCACGGGTGTGCTGGTGGTGCCTGTGAGGTCCTTGTGCGTGAGGGCATGAGAGGCCAGTACCAGGCATGTGTGTGCTAGTGGTGATGGTGAGGTGAGTTGTGCGTGAGGGCGTGAGAGGCCAGTGCCAGGCATGTGTCTGCTGGGGGTGATTGTGAGCTCAGATTTTCGTGACGTCATCAGAGGCCAGTGCCAGGCACGTGTCTGCTGGTGCTGACTGTGAGATCCTTGTGCGTGAGGGCATTAGAGGCCAGTGCCAGGCATGTGTCTGCTGGTGGTGATTGTGAGGTCCTTGTGCGTGAGGGCATTAGAGGCCAGTGCCAGGCATGTGTCTGCTGGTGGTGATTGTGAGGTTCTTGTGCGTGATGGCGTGAGAGGCCAGTGCCAGGTATGTGTCTGCTGGGGGTGATTGTGAGCTCAGATTTTCGTGACGTCATCAGAGTCCAGTGCCAGGCACGTGTCTGCTGGTGGTGATTGTGAGGTCCTTGTGCGTGAGGGCATTAGAGGCCAGTGCCAGTAATGTGTCTGCTGGTGGTGTTTGTGAGCTCAGTTATTCGTGACATCATCAGAGGCCAGTGTCATGCATGTGTCTGCTGGTGGTCATGCTGAAGTCCCAGTACCTGAGGGCGTAGGAGGACAGTGGCAGGCACGTGCCTGCTGGTGGTGATTGTGAGGTCCTTGTTTGTGATGGGCCTGAGAGGCCAGTGCCAGGCATGTGTGTGCTAGTGGTGACTGTGAGGTGAGTTGTGCGTGAGGGCATGAGAGGCCAGTGCCAGGGAAGTGTCTGGTGGTGGAGATTGTGAGGTCCTTGTGCGTGAGGGCGTGAGAGGCCAGTGCCAGGTATGTGTCTGCTGGCGGTGATTGTGAGCTCAGATTTTCATGCCGTCATCAGAGGCCAGTGCCAGGCACGTGTGTGCTGGTGCTGACTGTGAGGTCCTTGTGCCTGAGTGCATGAGAGGCTAGTACCAGGCATGGGTGTGCTGGTGGTGACTGTGAGGTCGTTGTGCCTGTGGGCGTGAGAGGCCAGTGGAAGGCATGTCCCTGCTCATGGTGATTGTGAGGTGAGTTGTGCGTGAGGGCATGAGAGGCCAGTGCCAGGGAAGTGTCTGGTGGTGGAGATTATGAGGTCCTTGTGCGTGATGGCGTGAGAGGCCAGTGCCAGGCACGTGTCTGCTGGTGCTGACTGTGAGATCCTTGTGCCTGAGCTCATGAGAGGCCAGTGCCAGGCACGTGTCTGCTGGTGGTGATTGTGAGGTCCTTTTGCGTGAGGGCATTAGAGGCCAGTGCCAGGCATGTGTCTGCTGGTCGTGATTGTGAGGTTCTTGTGCGTGATGGCGTGAGAGGCCAGTGCCAGGTATGTGTCTGCTGGGGGTGATTGTGAGCTCAGATTTTTGTGACGTCATCAGAGTCCAGTGCCAGGCACGTGTCTGCTGGTGGTGATTGTGAGGTCCTTGTGCCTGAGGGCATTAGAGGCCAGTGCCAGTAATGTGTCTGCTGGTGGTGTTTGTGAGCTCAGTTATTCGTGACATCATCAGAGGCCAGTGTCATGCATGTGTCTGCTGGTGGTCATGCTGAAGTCCCAGTACCTGAGGGCGTAGGAGGACAGTGGCAGGCACGTGCCTGCTGGTGGTGATTGTGAGGTCCTTGTTTGTGATGGGCCTGAGAGGCCAGTGCCAGGCATGTGTGTGCTAGTGGTGACTGTGAGGTGAGTTGTGTGTGAGGGCATGAGAGGCCAGTGCCAGGGAAGTGTCTGGTGGTGGAGATTGTGAGGTCCTTGTGCGTGAGGGCGTGAGAGGCCAGTGCCAGGTATGTGTCTGCTGGGGGTGATTGTGAGCTCAGATTTTCGTGACGTCATCAGAGGCCAGTGCCAGGCACGTGTGTGCTGGTGGTGACTGTGAGGTCCTTGTGCCTGAGTGCATGAGAGGCTAGTACCAGGCATGGGTGTGCTGGTGGTGACTGTGAGGTCGTTGTGCCTGTGGGAGTGAGAGGCCAGTGGAAGGCATGTGCCTGCTCATGGTGATTGTGAGGTGAGTTGTGCGTGAGGGCATGAGAGGCCAGTGCCAGGGAAGTGTCTGGTGGTGGAGATTGTGAGGTCCTTGTGCGTGAGGGCGTGAGAGGCCAGTGCCAGGTATGTGTCTGCTGGCGGTGATTGTGAGGTCGTTGTGCCTGAGGGCGTGAGAGGCCATTGGCAGGTATTGATTTGCTGGTGGTGATTGTGCACTCAGGTGTTCGTGACATCATCATAGTCCAGTGCCAGGCACGGGTGTGCTGGTGGTGATTGTGAGGTCCTTGTGCGTGATGGCGTGAGAGGCCAGTGCCAGGTATGTGTCTGCTGGGAGTGATTGTGAGCTCAGATTTTTGTGACGTCATCAGAGGGCAGTGCCAGGCACGTGTCTGCTGGTGGCGACTGTGAGGTCCTTGTGCCTGAGGGCGTTAGAGGCCAGTGCCAGGCATGTGTGTGCTAGTGGTGATTGTGAGGTGATTTGTGCCTGAGGGCATGAGAGGCTAGTGCCAGGAGTTTTTCTGCTGGTGGTGACTGTGAGATCCTTGTGCCTGAGCTCATGAGAGGCCAGTGCCAGGCACGTGTCTGCTGGTGGTGATTGTGAGGTCCTTGTTTGTGATGGGCCTGAGAGGCCAGTGCCAGGCACGGGTATGCTGGCGGTGACTGTGAGGTCCTTGTGCCTGAAGGCATGAGAGGCCAGTGCCAGGCACGGGTATGCTGGCGGTGGTTGTGAAGTCCTTGTGCATGAGGATATGAGAGGCCATTGGCAGTTATTGCTGGGCTGGTGGTGATTGTGAGCTCAGTTGTTCGTGACATCATCAGAGGCCAGTGCCAGGCACGGGTGTGCTGGTGGTGCCTGTGAGGTCCTTGTGCGTGAGGGCATGAGAGGCCAGTACCAGGCATGAGTGTGCTAGTGGTGATGGTGAGGTGAGTTGTGCGTGAGGGCGTGAGAGGCAAGTGGGAGGCATGTGTCTGCTGGGGGTGTTTGTGAGCTCAGATTTTTGTGACGTCATCAGAGGCCAGTGCCAGGCACGTGTCTGCTGGTGCTGACTGTGAGATCCTTGTGCCTGAGCTCATGAGAGGCCAGTGCCAGGCACGTGTCTGCTGGTTCTGATTGTGAGGTCCTTGTGCGTGAGGGCATTAGAGGCCAGTGCCAGGCATTTGTCTGCTGGTGGTGATTGTGAGGTCCTTGTGCGTGATGGCGTGAGAGGCCAGTGCCAGGTATGTGTCTGCTGGGGGTGATTGTGAGCTCAGATTTTTGTGACATCATCAGAGGCCAGTGTCATGCATGTGTCTGCTGGTGGTCATGCTGAAGTCCCAGTACCTGAGGGCGTAGGAGGACAGTGGCAGGCACGTGCCTGCTGGTGGTGATTGTGAGGTCCTTGTTTGTGATGGGCCTGAGAGGCCAGTGCCAGGCATGTGTGTGCTAGTGGTGACTGTGAGGTGAGTTGTGCGTGAGGGCATGAGAGGCCAGTGCCAGGGAAGTGTCTGGTGGTGGAGATTGTGAGGTCCTTGTGCGTGAGGGCGTGAGAGGCCAGTGCCAGGTATGTGTCTGCTGGGGGTGATTGTGAGGTCCTTGTGCCTGAGGGCGTGAGAGGCCATTGACAGGTATTGATTTGCTGGTGGTGATTGTGCACTCAGGTGATCGTGACATCATCATAGTCCAGTGCCAGGCACGGGTGTGCTGGTGGTGATTGTGAGGTCCTTGTGCGTGATGGCGTGAGAGGCCAGTGCCAGGTATGTGTCTGCTGGGGGTGATTGTGAGCTCAGGTTTTTGTGACGTCATCAGAGTCCAGTGTCAGGCACGTGTCTGCTGGTGGTGATTGTGAGGTCCTTGTGCCTGAGGGCGTGAGAGGCCAGTGCCAGGCATGTGTCTGCTAGTGGTGATTGTGAGGTGATTTGTGCCTGAGGGCATGAGAGGCTAGTGCCAGGAGTTTTTCTGCTGGTGGTGACTGTGAGATCCTTGTGCCTGAGCTCATGAGAGGCCAGTGCCAGGCACGTGTCTGCTGGTGGTGATTGTGAGGTCCTTGTTTGTGATGGGCCTGAGAGGCCAGTGCCAGGCACGGGTCTGCTGGTGGTGCCTGTGAGGTCCTTTTGCGTGAGGGCGTGAGAGGCCAGTGCCAGGTATGTGTCTGCTGGGGGTGATTGTGAGCTCAGATTTTTGTGACGTCATCAGAGGCCAGTGCCAGGCACCTGTCTGCTGGTGGTGATTGTGAGGTCCTTGTGCCTGAGGGCATTAGAGGCCAGTGCCAGTAATGTGTCTGCTGGTGGTGTTTGTGAGCTCAGTTATTCGTGACATCATCAGAGGCCAGTGTCATGCATGTGTCTGCTGGTGGTCATGCTGAAGTCCCAGTACCTGAGGGCGTAGGAGGCCAGTGCCAGGCAAGTGTCTGCTGGTGGTGATTGTGAGGTCCTTGTTTGTGATGGGCCTGAGAGGCCAGTGCCAGGCATGTGTGTGCTAGTGGTGACTGTGAGGTGAGTTGTGCGTGAGGGCATGAGAGGCCAGTGCCAGGGAAGTGTCTGGTGGTGGAGATTGTGAGGTCCTTGTGCGTGAGGGCGTGAGAGGCCAGTGCCAGGTATGTGTCTGCTGGCGGTGATTGTGAGCTCAGATTTTCGTGCCGTCATCAGAGGCCAGTGCCAGGCACGTGTGTGCTGGTGCTGACTGTGAGGTCCTTGTGCCTGAGGGCATGAGAGGCTAGTACCAGGCATGGGTGTGCTGGTGGTGACTGTGAGGTCGTTGTGCCTGTGGGCGTGAGAGGCCAGTGGAAGGCATGTCCCTGCTCATGGTGATTGTGAGGTGAGTTGTGCGTGAGGGCATGAGAGGCCAGTGCCAGGGAAGTGTCTGGTGGTGGAGATTGTGAGGTCCTTGTGCGTGAGGGCGTGAGAGGGCAGTGCCAGGTATGTGTCTGCTCGGGGTGATTGTGAGGTCGTTGTGCCTGAGGGCGTGAGAGGCCATTGGCAGGTATTGATTTGCTGGTGGTGATTGTGCGCTCAGGTGTTCGTGACATCATCATAGTCCAGTGCCAGGCACGGGTGTGCTGGTGGTGACTGTGAGGTCCTTGTGCGTGATGGCGTGAGAGGCCAGTGCCAGGTATGTGTCTGCTGGGGGTGATTGTGAGCTCAGATTTTTGTGACGTCATCAGAGTCCAGTGCCAGGCACGTGTCTGCTGGTGGTGATTGTGAGGTCCTTGTGCCTGAGGGCGTTAGAGGCCAGTGCCAGGCATGTGTCTGCTAGTGGTGATTGTGAAGTGATTTGTGCGTGAGGGCATGAGAGGCTAGTGCCAGGAGTTTTTCTGCTGGTGGTGACTGTGAGATCCTTGTGCCTGAGCTCATGAGAGGGCAGTGCCAGGCACGTGTCTGCTGGTGGTGATTGTGAGGTCCTTGTTTGTGATGGGCCTGAGAGGCCAGTGCCAGGCACGGGTATGCTGGCGGTGACTGTGAGGTCCTTGTGCCTGAAGGCATGAGAGGCCAGTGCCAGGGACGTGTGTGCTGGCGGTGGTTGTGAAGTCCTTGTGCATGAGGATATGAGAGGCCATTGGCAGTTATTGCTGGGCTGGTGGTGATTGTGAGCTCAGTTGTTCGTGACATCATCAGAGGCCAGTGCCAGGCACGGGTGTGCTGGTGGTGCCTGTGAGGTCCTTGTGCGTGAGGGCATGAGAGGCCAGTACCAGGCATGAGTGTGCTAGTGGTGATGGTGAGGTGAGTTGTGCGTGAGGGCGTGAGAGGCAAGTGGGAGGCACGTGTCTGCTGGTGGTGATTGTGAGGTCCTTGTGCGCGAGGGCGTGAGAGGCCAGTGCCAGGCATGTGTCTGCTGGGGGTGATTGTGAGCTCAGATTTTTGTGACGTCATCAGAGGCCAGTGCCAGGCACGGGTCTGCTGGTGCTGACTGTGAGATCCTTGTGCCTGAGCTCATGAGAGGCCAGTGCCAGGCACGTGTGTGCTGGTGGTGATTGTGAGGTGCTTGTGCGTGAGGGCATTAGAGGCCAGTGCCAGGCATGTGTCTGCTGGTGGTGATTGTGAGGTTCTTGTGCGTGATGGCGTGAGAGGCCAGTGCCAGGTATGTGTCTGCTGGGGGTGATTGTGAGCTCAGATTTTTGTGACGTCATCAGAGTCCAGTGCCAGGCACGTGTCTGCTGGTGGTGATTGTGAGGTCCTTGTTTGTGATGGGCCTGAGAGGCCAGTGCCAGGCACGGGTATGCTGGCGGTGACTGTGAGGTCCTTGTGCCTGAAGGCATGAGAGGCCAGTGCCAGGTATGTGTCTGCTGGGGGTGATTGTGAGCTCAGATTTTTGTGACGTCATCAGAGTCCAGTGCCAGGCACGTGTCTGCTGGTGGTGATTGTGAGGTCCTTGTGCGTGAGGGCATTAGAGGCCAGTGCCAGTAATGTGTCTGCTGGGGGTGATTGTGAGCTCAGTTATTCGTGACATCATCAGAGGCCAGTGTCATGCATGTGTCTGCTGGTGTGATGGTGAGGTCCTTGTGCCTGAGGGCATTAGAGGCCAGTGCCAGTAATATGTCTTCTGGTGGTGTTTGTGAGCTCAGTTATTCGTGACATCATCAGAGGCCAGTGTCATGCATGTGTCTGCTGGTGGTCATGCTGAAGTCCCAGTACCTGAGGGTGTAGGAGGACAGTGGCAGCCACGTGCCTGCTGGTGGTGATTGTGAGGTCCTTGTTTGTGATGGGCCTGAGAGGCCAGTGCCAGGCATGTGTGTGCTAGTGGTGACTGTGAGGTGAGTTGTGCGTGAGGGCATGAGAGGCCAGTGCCAGGGAAGTGTCTGGTGGTGGAGATTGTGAGGTCCTTGTGCGTGAGGGCGTGAGAGGCCAGTGCCAGGTATGTGTCTGCTGGGGGTGATTGTGAGCTCATATTTTCGTGACGTCATCAGAGGCCAGTGCCAGGCACGTGTGTGCTGGTGCTGACTGTGAGGTCCTTGTGCCTGAGTGCATGAGAGGCTAGTACCAGGCATGGGTGTGCTGGTGGTGACTGTGAGGTCGTTGTGCCTGTGGGCGTGAGAGGCCAGTGGAAGGCATGTGTCTGCTAGTGGTGATTGTGAAGTGATTTGTGCGTGAGGGTATGAGAGGCTAGTGCCAGGAGTTTTTCTGCTGGTGGTGACTGTGAGATCCTTGTGCCTGAGCTCATGAGAGGCCAGTGCCAGGCACGTGTCTGCTGGTGGTGATTGTGAGGTCCTTGTTTGTGATGGGCCTGAGAGGCCAGTGCCAGGCACGGGTATGCTGGCGGTGACTGTGAGGTCCTTGTGCCTGAAGGCATGAGAGGCCAGTGCCAGGGACGTGTGTGCTGGCGGTGGTTGTGAAGTCCTTGTGCATGAGGATATGAGAGGCCATTGGCAGTTATTGCTGGGCTGGTGGTGATTGTGAGCTCAGTTGTTCGTGACATCATCAGAAGCCAGTGAAAGGCACGGGTGTGCTGGTGGTGCCTGTGAGGTCCTTGTGCGTGAGGGCATGAGAGGCCAGTACCAGGCATGAGTGTGCTAGTGGTGATGGTGAGGTGAGTTGTGCGTGAGGGCGTGAGAGGCAAGTGGGAGGCACGTGTCTGCTGGTGGTGATTGTGAGGTCCTTGTGCGTGATGGCGTGAGAGGCCAGTGCCAGGCATGAGTCTGCTGGGGGTGATTGTGAGCTCAGATTTTTGTGACGTCATCAGAGGCCAGTGCCAGGCACGTGTCTGCTGGTGGTGATTGTGAGGTCCTTGTGCCTGAGCTCATGAGAGGCCAGTGCCAGGCACGTGTGTGCTGGTGGTGATTGTGAGGTGCTTGTGCGTGAGGGCATTAGAGGACAGTGCCAGGCATGTGTCTGCTGGTGGTGATTGTGAGGTTCTTGTGCGTGATGGCGTGAGAGGCCAGTGCCAGGTATGTGTCTGCTGGGGGTGATTGTGAGCTCAGATTTTTGTGACGTCATCAGAGTCCAGTGCCAGGCACGTGTCTGCTGGTGGTGATTGTGAGGTCCTTGTTTGTGATGGGCCTGAGAGGCCAGTGCCAGGCACGGGTATGCTGGCGGTGACTGTGAGGTCCTTGTGCCTGAAGGCATGAGAGGCCAGTGCCAGGTATGTGTCTGCTGGGGGTGATTGTGAGCTCAGATTTTTGTGACGTCATCAGAGTCCAGTGCCAGGCACGTGTCTGCTGGTGGTGATTGTGAGGTCCTTGTGCCTGAGGGCGTGAGAGGCCAGTGCCAGGCATGTGTGTGCTAGTGGTGATTGTGAAGTGATTTGTGCGTGAGGGCATGAGAGGCTAGTGCCAGGAGTTTTTCTGCTGGTGGTGACTGTGAGATCCTTGTGCCTGAGCTCATGAGAGGCCAGTGCCAGGCACGTGTCTGCTGGTGGTGATTGTGAGGTCCTTGTTTGTGATGGGCCTGAGAGGCCAGTGCCAGGCACGGGTATGCTGGCGGTGACTGTGAGGTCCTTGTGCCTGAAGGCATGAGAGGCCAGTGCCAGGGACGTGTGTGCTGGCGGTGGTTGTGAAGTCCTTGTGCATGAGGATATGAGAGGCCATTGGCAGTTATTGCTGGGCTGGTGGTGATTGTGAGCTCAGTTGTTCGTGACATCATCAGAGGCCAGTGCCAGGCACGGGTGTGCTGGTGGAGCCTGTGAGGTCCTTGTGCGTGAGGGCATGAGAGGCCAGTACCAGGCATGAGTGTGCTAGTGGTGATGGTGAGGTGAGTTGTGCGTGAGGGCGTGAGAGGCAAGTGGGAGGCACGTGTCTGCTGGTGGTGATTGTGAGGTCCTTGTGCGTGAGGGCGTGAGAGGCCAGTGCCAGGCATGTGTCTGCTGGGGGTGATTGTGAGCTCAGATTTTTGTGACGTCATCAGAGGCCAGTGCCAGGCACGGGTCTGCTGGTGCTGACTGTGAGATCCTTGTGCCTGAGCTCATGAGAGGCCAGTGCCAGGCACGTGTGTGCTGGTGGTGATTGTGAGGTGCTTGTGCGTGAGGGCATTAGAGGCCAGTGCCAGGCATGTGTCTGCTGGTGGTGATTGTGAGGTTCTTGTGCGTGATGGCGTGAGAGGCCAGTGCCAGGTATGTGTCTGCTGGGGGTGATTGTGAGCTCAGATTTTTGTGACGTCATCAGAGTCCAGTGCCAGGCACGTGTCTGCTGGTGGTGATTGTGAGGTCCTTGTTTGTGATGGGCCTGAGAGGCCAGTGCCAGGCACGGGTATGCTGGCGGTGACTGTGAGGTCCTTGTGCCTGAAGGCATGAGAGGCCAGTGCCAGGTATGTGTCTGCTGGGGGTGATTGTGAGCTCAGATTTTTGTGACGTCATCAGAGTCCAGTACCAGGCACGTGTCTGCTGGTGGTGATTGTGAGGTCCTTGTGCGTGAAGGCATTAGAGGCCAGTGCCAGTAATGTGTCTGCTGGTGGTGTTTGTGAGCTCAGTTATTCGTGACATCATCAGAGGCCAGTGTCATGCATGTGTCTGCTGGTGTGATGGTGAGGTCCTTGTGCCTGAGGGCATTAGAGGCCAGTGCCAGTAATATGTCTTCTGGTGGTGTTTGTGAGCTCAGTTATTCGTGACATCATCAGAGGCCAGTGTCATGCATGTGTCTGCTGGTGGTCATGCTGAAGTCCCAGTACCTGAGGGTGTAGGAGGACAGTGGCAGGCACGTGCCTGCTGGTGGTGATTGTGAGGTCCTTGTTTGTGATGGGCCTGAGAGGCCAGTGCCAGGCATGTGTGTGCTAGTGGTGACTGTGAGGTGAGTTGTGCGTGAGGGCATGAGAGGCCAGTGCCAGGGAAGTGTCTGGTGGTGGAGATTGTGAGGTCCTTGTGCGTGAGGGCGTGAGAGGCCAGTGCCAGGTATGTGTCTGCTGGGGGTGATTGTGAGCTCAGATATTCATGACGTCATCAGAGGCCAGTGCCAGGCACGTGTGTGCTGGTGCTGACTGTGAGGTCCTTGTGCCTGAGTGCATGAGAGGCTAGTACCAGGCATGGGTGTGCTGGTGGTGACTGTGAGGTCGTTGTGCCTGTGGGCGTGAGAGGCCAGTGGAAGGCATGTGTCTGCTAGTGGTGATTGTGAAGTGATTTGTGCGTGAGGGTATGAGAGGCTAGTGCCAGGAGTTTTTCTGCTGGTGGTGACTGTGAGATCCTTGTGCCTGAGCTCATGAGAGGCCAGTGCCAGGCACGTGTCTGCTGGTGGTGATTGTGAGGTCCTTGTTTGTGATGGGCCTGAGAGGCCAGTGCCAGGCACGGGTATGCTGGCGGTGACTGTGAGGTCCTTGTGCCTGAAGGCATGAGAGGCCAGTGCCAGGGACGTGTGTGCTGGCGGTGGTTGTGAAGTCCTTGTGCATGAGGATATGAGAGGCCATTGGCAGTTATTGCTGGGCTGGTGGTGATTGTGAGCTCAGTTGTTCGTGACATCATCAGAAGCCAGTGAAAGGCACGGGTGTGCTGGTGGTGCCTGTGAGGTCCTTGTGCGTGAGGGCATGAGAGGCCAGTACCAGGCATGTGTGTGCTAGTGGTGATGGTGAGGTGAGTTGTGCGTGAGGGCGTGAGAGGCAAGTGGGAGGCACGTGTCTGCTGGTGGTGATTGTGAGGTCCTTGTGCGTGAGGGCGTGAGAGGCCAGTGCCAGGTATGTGTCTGCTGGGGGTGATTGTGAGCTCAGATTTTCGTGACGTCATCAGAGACCAGTGCCAGGCACGTGTGTGCTGGTGCTGACTGTGAGGTCCTTGTGCCTGAGTGCATGAGAGGCTAGTACGAGGCATGGGTGTGCTGGTGGTGACTGTGAGGTCGTTGTGCCTGTGGGAGTGAGAGGCCAGTGGAAGGCATGTGCCTGCTCATGGTGATTGTGAGGTGAGTTGTGCGTGAGGGCATGAGAGGCCAGTGCCAGGGAAGTGTCTGGTGGTGGAGATTGTGAGGTCCTTGTGCGTGAGGGCGTGAGAGGGCAGTGCCAGGTATGTGTCTGCTCGGGGTGATTGTGAGGTTGTTGTGCCTGATGGCATGAGAGGCCATTGGCAGGTATTGATTTGCTGGTGGTGATTGTGCGCTCAGGTGTTCGTGACATCATCATAGTCCAGTGCCAGGCACGGGTGTGCTGGTGGTGACTGTGAGGTCCTTGTGCGTGATGGCGTGAGAGGCCAGTGCCAGGTATGTGTCTGCTGGGGGTGATTGTGAGCTCAGATTTTTGTGACGTCATCAGAGTCCAGTGCCAGGCACGTGTCTGCTGGTGGTGATTGTGAGGTCCTTGTGCCTGAGCTCATGAGAGGCCAGTGCCAGGCACGTGTGTGCTAGTGGTGATTGTGAGGTCCTTGTTTGTGATGGGCCTGAGAGGCCAGTGCCAGGCACGGGTATGCTGGCGGTGACTGTGAGGTCCTTGTGCCTGAAGGCATGAGAGGCCAGTGCCAGGGACGTGTGTGCTGGCGGTGGTTGTGAAGTCCTTGTGCATGAGGATATGAGAGGCCATTGGCAGTTATTGCTGGGCTGGTGGTGATTGTGAGCTCAGTTGTTCGTGACATCATCAGAGGCCAGTGCCAGGCACGGGTGTGCTGGTGGTGCCTGTGAGGTCCTTGTGCGTGAGGGCATGAGAGGCCAGTACCAGGCATGAGTGTGCTAGTGGTGATGGTGAGGTGAGTTGTGCGTGAGGGCGTGAGAGGCAAGTGGGAGGCACGTGTCTGCTGGTGGTGATTGTGAGGTCCTTGTGCGTGAGGGCGTGAGAGGCCAGTGCCAGGCATGTGTCTGCTGGGGGTGATTGTGAGCTCAGATTTTTGTGACGTCATCAGAGGCCAGTGCCAGGCACGTGTCTGCTGGTGGTGATTGTAAGGTCCTTGTGCCTGAGCTCATGAGAGGCCAGTGCCAGGCACGTGTGTGCTGGTGGTGATTGTGAGGTCCTTGTGCCTGAGCTCATGAGAGGCCAGTGCCAGGCACGTGTGTGCTGGTGGTGATTGTGAGGTGCTTGTGCGTGAGGGCATTAGAGGCCAGTGCCAGGCATGTGTCTGCTGGTGGTGATTGTGAGCTCAGATTTTTGTGACGTCATCAGAGTCCAGTGCCAGGCACGTGTCTGCTGGTGGTGATTGTGAGGTCCTTGTTTGTGATGGGCCTGAGAGGCCAGTGCCAGGCACGGGTATGCTGGCGGTGACTGTGAGGTCCTTGTGCCTGAAGGCATGAGAGGCCAGTGCCAGGTATGTGTCTGCTGGGGGTGATTGTGAGCTCAGATTTTTGTGACGTCATCAGAGTCCAGTGCCAGGCACGTGTCTGCTGGTGGTGATTGTGAGGTCCTTGTGCCTGAGGGCGTGAGAGGCCAGTTCCAGGCATGTGTGTGCTAGTGGTGATTGTGAAGTGATTTGTGCGTGAGGGCATGAGAGGCTAGTGCCAGGAGTTTTTCTGCTGGTGGTGACTGTGAGATCCTTGTGCCTGAGCTCATGAGAGGCCAGTGCCAGGCACGTGTCTGCTGGTGGTGATTGTGAGGTCCTTGTTTGTGATGGGCCTGAGAGGCCAGTGCCAGGCACGGGTATGCTGGCGGTGACTGTGAGGTCCTTGTGCCTGAAGGCATGAGAGGCCAGTGCCAGGGACGTGTGTGCTGGCGGTGGTTGTGAAGTCCTTGTGCATGAGGATATGAGAGGCCATTGGCAGTTATTGCTGGGCTGGTGGTGATTGTGAGCTCAGTTGTTCGTGACATCATCAGAGGCCAGTGCCAGGCACGGGTGTGCTGGTGGAGCCTGTGAGGTCCTTGTGCGTGAGGGCATGAGAGGCCAGTACCAGGCATGAGTGTGCTAGTGGTGATGGTGAGGTGAGTTGTGCGTGAGGGCGTGAGAGGCAAGTGGGAGGCACGTGTCTGCTGGTGGTGATTGTGAGGTCCTTGTGCGTGAGGGCGTGAGAGGCCAGTGCCAGGCATGTGTCTGCTGGGGGTGATTGTGAGCTCAGATTTTTGTGACGTCATCAGAGGCCAGTGCCAGGCACGGGTCTGCTGGTGCTGACTGTGAGATCCTTGTGCCTGAGCTCATGAGAGGCCAGTGCCAGGCACGTGTGTGCTGGTGGTGATTGTGAGGTGCTTGTGCGTGAGGGCATTAGAGGCCAGTGCCAGGCATGTGTCTGCTGGTGGTGATTGTGAGGTTCTTGTGCGTGATGGCGTGAGAGGCCAGTGCCAGGTATGTGTCTGCTGGGGGTGATTGTGAGCTCAGATTTTCGTGACGTCATCAGAGTCCAGTGCCAGGCACGTGTCTGCTGGTGGTGATTGTGAGGTCCTTGTTTGTGATGGGCCTGAGAGGCCAGTGCCAGGCACGGGTATGCTGGCGGTGACTGTGAGGTCCTTGTGCCTGAAGGCATGAGAGGCCAGTGCCAGGTATGTGTCTGCTGGGGGTGATTGTGAGCTCAGATTTTTGTGACGTCATCAGAGTCCAGTACCAGGCACGTGTCTGCTGGTGGTGATTGTGAGGTCCTTGTGCGTGAGGGCATTTGAGGCCAGTGCCAGTAATGTGTCTGCTGGTGGTGTTTGTGAGCTCAGTTATTCGTGACATCATCAGAGGCCAGTGTCATGCATGTGTCTGCTGGTGCTGACTGTGAGGTCCTTGTGCCTGAGGGCATTAGAGGCCAGTGCCAGTAATATGTCTTCTGGTGGTGTTTGTGAGCTCAGTTATTCGTGACATCATCAGAGGCCAGTGTCATGCATGTGTCTGCTGGTGGTCATGCTGAAGTCCCAGTACCTGAGGGTGTAGGAGGACAGTGGCAGGCACGTGCCTGCTGGTGGTGATTGTGAGGTCCTTGTTTGTGATGGGCCTGAGAGGCCAGTGCCAGGGATGTGTGTGCTAGTGGTGACTGTGAGGTGAGTTGTGCGTGAGGGCATGAGAGGCCAGTGCCAGGGAAGTGTCTGGTGGTGGAGATTGTGAGGTCCTTGTGCGTGAGGGCGTGAGAGGCCAGTGCCAGGTATGTGTCTGCTGGGGGTGATTGTGAGCTCAGATTTTCGTGACGTCATCAGAGACCAGTGCCAGGCACGTGTGTGCTGGTGCTGACTGTGAGGTCCTTGTGCCTGAGTGCATGAGAGGCTAGTACGAGGCATGGGTGTGCTGGTGGTGACTGTGAGGTCGTTGTGCCTGTGGGAGTGAGAGGCCAGTGGAAGGCATGTGCCTGCTCATGGTGATTGTGAGGTGAGTTGTGCGTGAGGGCATGAGAGGCCAGTGCCAGGGAAGTGTCTGGTGGTGGAGATTGTGAGGTCCTTGTGCGTGAGGGCGTGAGAGGCCAGTGCCAGGTATGTGTCTGCTCGGGGTGATTGTGAGGTTGTTGTGCCTGATGGCATGAGAGGCCATTGGCAGGTATTGATTTGCTGGTGGTGATTGTGCGCTCAGGTGTTCGTGACATCATCATAGTCCAGTGCCAGGCACGGGTGTGCTGGTGGTGACTGTGAGGTCCTTGTGCGTGATGGCGTGAGAGGCCAGTGCCAGGTATGTGTCTGCTGGGGGTGATTGTGAGCTCAGATTTTTGTGACGTCATCAGAGTCCAGTGCCAGGCACGTGTCTGCTGGTGGTGATTGTGAGGTCCTTGTGCCTGAGGGCGTGAGAGGCCAGTGCCAGGCATGTGTGTGCTAGTGGTGATTGTGAAGTGATTTGTGCGTGAGGGCATGAGAGGCTAGTGCCAGGAGTTTTTCTGCTGGTGGTGACTGTGAGATCCTTGTGCCTGAGCTCATGAGAGGCCAGTGCCAGGCACGTGTCTGCTGGTGGTGATTGTGAGGTCCTTGTTTGTGATGGGCCTGAGAGGCCAGTGCCAGGCACGGGTATGCTGGCGGTGACTGTGAGGTCCTTGTGCCTGAAGGCATGAGAGGCCAGTGCCAGGGACGTGTGTGCTGGCGGTGGTTGTGAAGTCCTTGTGCATGAGGATATGAGAGGCCATTGGCAGTTATTGCTAGGCTGGTGGTGATTGTGAGCTCAGTTGTTCGTGACATCATCAGAGGCCAGTGCCAGGCACGGGTGTGCTGGTGGTGCCTGTGAGGTCCTTGTGCGTGAGGGCATGAGAGGCCAGTACCAGGCATGAGTGTGCTAGTGGTGATGGTGAGGTGAGTTGTGCGTGAGGGCGTGAGAGGCAAGTGGGAGGCACGTGTCTGCTGGTGGTGATTGTGAGGTCCTTGTGCGTGAGGGCGTGAGAGGCCAGTGCCAGGCATGTGTCTGCTGGGGGTGATTGTGAGCTCAGATTTTTGTGACGTCATCAGAGGCCAGTGCCAGGCACGTGTCTGGTGGTGGTGATTGTGAGGTCCTTGTGCCTGAGCTCATGAGAGGCCAGTGCCAGGCACGTGTGTGCTGGTGGTGATTGTGAGGTGCTTGTGCGTGAGGGCATTAGAGGACAGTGCCAGGCATGTGTCTGCTGGTCGTGATTGTGAGGTTCTTGTGCGTGATGGCGTGAGAGGCCAGTGCCAGGTATGTGTCTGCTGGGGGTGATTGTGAGCTCAGATTTTTGTGACGTCATCAGAGTCCAGTGCCAGGCACGTGTCTGCTGGTGGTGATTGTGAGGTCCTTGTTTGTGATGGGCCTGAGAGGCCAGTGCCAGGCACGGGTATGCTGGCGGTGACTGTGAGGTCCTTGTACCTGAAGGCATGAGAGGCCAGTGCCAGGTATGTGTCTGCTGGGGGTGATTGTGAGCTCAGATTTTTGTGACGTCATCAGAGTCCAGTGCCAGGCACGTGTCTGCTGGTGGTGATTGTGAGGTCCTTGTGCCTGAGGGCGTGAGAGGCCAGTTCCAGGCATGTGTGTGCTAGTGGTGATTGTGAAGTGATTTGTGCGTGAGGGCATGAGAGGCTAGTGCCAGGAGTTTTTCTGCTGGTGGTGACTGTGAGATCCTTGTGCCTGAGCTCATGAGAGGCCAGTGCCAGGCACGTGTCTGCTGGTGGTGATTGTGAGGTCCTTGTTTGTGATGGGCCTGAGAGGCCAGTGCCAGGGACGTGTGTGCTGGCGGTGGTTGTGAAGTCCTTGTGCATGAGGATATGAGAGGCCATTGGCAGTTATTGCTGGGCTGGTGGTGATTGTGAGCTCAGTTGTTCGTGACATCATCAGAGTCCAGTGCCAGGCACGTGTCTGCTGGTGGTGATTGTGAGGTCCTTGTGCCTGAGGGCGTGAGAGGCCAGTTCCAGGCATGTGTGTGCTAGTGGTGATTGTGAAGTGATTTGTGCGTGAGGGCATGAGAGGCTAGTGCCAGGAGTTTTTCTGCTGGTGGTGACTGTGAGATCCTTGTGCCTGAGCTCATGAGAGGCCAGTGCCAGGCACGTGTCTGCTGGTGGTGATTGTGAGGTCCTTGTTTGTGATGGGCCTGAGAGGCCAGTGCCAGGGACGTGTGTGCTGGCGGTGGTTGTGAAGTCCTTGTGCATGAGGATATGAGAGGCCATTGGCAGTTATTGCTGGGCTGGTGGTGATTGTGAGCTCAGTTGTTCGTGACATCATCAGAGGCCAGTGCCAGGCACGGGTGTGCTGGTGGAGCCTGTGAGGTCCTTGTGCGTGAGGGCATGAGAGGCCAGTACCAGGCATGAGTGTGCTAGTGGTGATGGTGAGGTGAGTTGTGCGTGAGGGCGTGAGAGGCAAGTGGGAGGCACGTGTCTGCTGGTGGTGATTGTGAGGTCCTTGTGCGTGAGGGCGTGAGAGGCCAGTGCCAGGCATGTGTCTGCTGGGGGTGATTGTGAGCTCAGATTTTTGTGACGTCATCAGAGGCCAGTGCCAGGCACGGGTCTGCTGGTGCTGACTGTGAGATCCTTGTGCCTGAGCTCATGAGAGGCCAGTGCCAGGCACGTGTGTGCTGGTGGTGATTGTGAGGTGCTTGTGCGTGAGGGCATTAGAGGCCAGTGCCAGGCATGTGTCTGCTGGTGGTGATTGTGAGGTTCTTGTGCGTGATGGCGTGAGAGGCCAGTGCCAGGTATGTGTCTGCTGGGGGTGATTGTGAGCTCAGATTTTCGTGACGTCATCAGAGTCCAGTGCCAGGCACGTGTCTGCTGGTGGTGATTGTGAGGTCCTTGTTTGTGATGGGCCTGAGAGGCCAGTGCCAGGCACGGGTATGCTGGCGGTGACTGTGAGGTCCTTGTGCCTGAAGGCATGAGAGGCCAGTGCCAGGTATGTGTCTGCTGGGGGTGATTGTGAGCTCAGATTTTTGTGACGTCATCAGAGTCCAGTACCAGGCACGTGTCTGCTGGTGGTGATTGTGAGGTCCTTGTGCGTGAGGGCATTTGAGGCCAGTGCCAGTAATGTGTCTGCTGGTGGTGTTTGTGAGCTCAGTTATTCGTGACATCATCAGAGGCCAGTGTCATGCATGTGTCTGCTGGTGCTGACTGTGAGGTCCTTGTGCCTGAGGGCATTAGAGGCCAGTGCCAGTAATATGTCTTCTGGTGGTGTTTGTGAGCTCAGTTATTCGTGACATCATCAGAGGCCAGTGTCATGCATGTGTCTGCTGGTGGTCATGCTGAAGTCCCAGTACCTGAGGGTGTAGGAGGACAGTGGCAGGCACGTGCCTGCTGGTGGTGATTGTGAGGTCCTTGTTTGTGATGGGCCTGAGAGGCCAGTGCCAGGCATGTGTGTGCTAGTGGTGACTGTGAGGTGAGTTGTGCGTGAGGGCATGAGAGGCCAGTGCCAGGGAAGTGTCTGGTGGTGGAGATTGTGAGGTCCTTGTGCGTGAGGGCGTGAGAGGGCAGTGCCAGGTATGTGTCTGCTGGGGGTGATTGTGAGCTCAGATTTTCGTGACGTCATCAGAGGCCAGTGCCAGGCACGTGTGTGCTGTTGGTGACTGTGAGGTCCTTGTGCCTGAGTGCATGAGAGGCTAGTACCAGGCATGGGTGTGCTGGTGGTGACTGTGAGGTCGTTGTGCCTGTGGGCGTGAGAGGCCAGTGGAAGGCATGTGTCTGCTAGTGGTGATTGTGAAGTGATTTGTGCGTGAGGGTATGAGAGGCTAGTGCCAGGAGTTTTTCTGCTGGTGGTGACTGTGAGATCCTTGTGCCTGAGCTCATGAGAGGCCAGTGCCAGGCACGTGTCTGCTGGTGGTGATTGTGAGGTCCTTGTTTGTGATGGGCCTGAGAGGCCAGTGCCAGGCACGGGTATGCTGGCGGTGACTGTGAGGTCCTTGTGCCTGAAGGCATGAGAGGCCAGTGCCAGGGACGTGTGTGCTGGCGGTGGTTGTGAAGTCCTTGTGCAGGAGGATATGAGAGGCCATTGGCAGTTATTGCTGGGCTGGTGGTGATTGTGAGCTCAGTTGTTCGTGACATCATCAGAGGCCAGTGCCAGGCACGGGTGTGCTGGTGGAGCCTGTGAGGTCCTTGTGCGTGAGGGCATGAGAGGCCAGTACCAGGCATGAGTGTGCTAGTGGTGATGGTGAGGTGAGTTGTGCGTGAGGGCGTGAGAGGCAAGTGGGAGGCACGTGTCTGCTGGTGGTGATTGTGAGGTCCTTGTGCGTGAGGGCGTGAGAGGCCAGTGCCAGGCATGTGTCTGCTGGGGGTGATTGTGAGCTCAGATTTTTGTGACGTCATCAGAGGCCAGTGCCAGGCACGGGTCTGCTGGTGCTGACTGTGAGATCCTTGTGCCTGAGCTCATGAGAGGCCAGTGCCAGGCACGTGTGTGCTGGTGGTGATTGTGAGGTGCTTGTGCGTGAGGGCATTAGAGGCCAGTGCCAGGCATGTGTCTGCTGGTGGTGATTGTGAGGTTCTTGTGCGTGATGGCGTGAGAGGCCAGTGCCAGGTATGTGTCTGCTGGGGGTGATTGTGAGCTCAGATTTTCGTGACGTCATCAGAGTCCAGTGCCAGGCACGTGTCTGCTGGTGGTGATTGTGAGGTCCTTGTTTGTGATGGGCCTGAGAGGCCAGTGCCAGGCACGGGTATGCTGGCGGTGACTGTGAGGTCCTTGTGCCTGAAGGCATGAGAGGCCAGTGCCAGGTATGTGTCTGCTGGGGGTGATTGTGAGCTCAGATTTTTGTGACGTCATCAGAGTCCAGTACCAGGCACGTGTCTGCTGGTGGTGATTGTGAGGTCCTTGTGCGTGAGGGCGTGAGAGGCCAGTTCCAGGCATGTGTGTGCTAGTGGTGATTGTGAGGTGATTTGTGCGTGAGGGCATGAGAGGCTAGTGCCAGGAGTTTTTCTGCTGGTGGTGACTGTGAGATCCTTGTGCCTGAGCTCATGAGAGGCCAGTGCCAGGCACGTGTCTGCTGGTGGTGATTGTGAGGTCCTTGTTTGTGATGGGCCTGAGAGGCCAGTGCCAGGCACGGGTATGCTGGCGGTGACTGTGAGGTCCTTGTGCCTGAAGGCATGAGAGGCCAGTGCCAGGGACGTGTGTGCTGGCGGTGGTTGTGAAGTCCTTGTGCATGAGGATATGAGAGGCCATTGGCAGTTATTGCTGGGCTGGTGGTGATTGTGAGCTCAGTTGTTCGTGACATCATCAGAGGCCAGTGCCAGGCACGGGTGTGCTGGTGGAGCCTGTGAGGTCCTTGTGCGTGAGGGCATGAGAGGCCAGTACCAGGCATGAGTGTGCTAGTGGTGATGGTGAGGTGAGTTGTGCGTGAGGGCGTGAGAGGCAAGTGGGAGGCACGTGTCTGCTGGTGGTGATTGTGAGGTCCTTGTGCGTGAGGGCGTGAGAGGCCAGTGCCAGGCATGTGTCTGCTGGGGGTGATTGTGAGCTCAGATTTTTGTGACGTCATCAGAGGCCAGTGCCAGGCACGGGTCTGCTGGTGCTGACTGTGAGATCCTTGTGCCTGAGCTCATGAGAGGCCAGTGCCAGGCACGTGTGTGCTGGTGGTGATTGTGAGGTGCTTGTGCGTGAGGGCATTAGAGGCCAGTGCCAGGCATGTGTCTGCTGGTGGTGATTGTGAGGTTCTTGTGCGTGATGGCGTGAGAGGCCAGTGCCAGGTATGTGTCTGCTGGGGGTGATTGTGAGCTCAGATTTTCGTGACGTCATCAGAGTCCAGTGCCAGGCACGTGTCTGCTGGTGGTGATTGTGAGGTCCTTGTTTGTGATGGGCCTGAGAGGCCAGTGCCAGGCACGGGTATGCTGGCGGTGACTGTGAGGTCCTTGTGCCTGAAGGCATGAGAGGCCAGTGCCAGGTATGTGTCTGCTGGGGGTGATTGTGAGCTCAGATTTTTGTGACGTCATCAGAGTCCAGTACCAGGCACGTGTCTGCTGGTGGTGATTGTGAGGTCCTTGTGCGTGAGGGCATTTGAGGCCAGTGCCAGTAATGTGTCTGCTGGTGGTGTTTGTGAGCTCAGTTATTCGTGACATCATCAGAGGCCAGTGTCATGCATGTGTCTGCTGGTGCTGACTGTGAGGTCCTTGTGCCTGAGGGCATTAGAGGCCAGTGCCAGTAATATGTCTTCTGGTGGTGTTTGTGAGCTCAGTTATTCGTGACATCATCAGAGGCCAGTGTCATGCATGTGTCTGCTGGTGGTCATGCTGAAGTCCCAGTACCTGAGGGTGTAGGAGGACAGTGGCAGGCACGTGCCTGCTGGTGGTGATTGTGAGGTCCTTGTTTGTGATGGGCCTGAGAGGCCAGTGCCAGGCATGTGTGTGCTAGTGGTGACTGTGAGGTGAGTTGTGCGTGAGGGCATGAGAGGCCAGTGCCAGGGAAGTGTCTGGTGGTGGAGATTGTGAGGTCGTTGTGCGTGAGGGCGTGAGAGGCCAGTGCCAGGTATGTGTCTGCTGGGGGTGATTGTGAGCTCAGATTTTCGTGACGTCATCAGAGGCCAGTGCCAGGCACGTGTGTGCTGGTGGTGACTGTGAGGTCTTTGTGCCTGAGTGCATGAGAGGCTAGTACCAGGCATGGGTGTGCTGGTGGTGACTGTGAGGTCGTTGTGCCTGTGGGCGTGAGAGGCCAGTGGAAGGCATGTGTCTGCTAGTGGTGATTGTGAAGTGATTTGTGCGTGAGGGTATGAGAGGCTAGTGCCAGGAGTTTTTCTGCTGGTGGTGACTGTGAGATCCTTGTGCCTGAGCTCATGAGAGGCCAGTGCCAGGCACGTGTCTGCTGGTGGTGATTGTGAGGTCCTTGTTTGTGATGGGCCTGAGAGGCCAGTGCCAGGCACGGGTATGCTGGCGGTGACTGTGAGGTCCTTGTGCCTGAAGGCATGAGAGGCCAGTGCCAGGGACGTGTGTGCTGGCGGTGGTTGTGAAGTCCTTGTGCATGAGGATATGAGAGGCCATTGGCAGTTATTGCTGGGCTGGTGGTGATTGTGAGCTCAGTTGTTCGTGACATCATCAGAGGCCAGTGCCAGGCACGGGTGTGCTGGTGGAGCCTGTGAGGTCCTTGTGCGTGAGGGCATGAGAGGCCAGTACCAGGCATGAGTGTGCTAGTGGTGATGGTGAGGTGAGTTGTGCGTGAGGGCGTGAGAGGCAAGTGGGAGGCACGTGTCTGCTGGTGGTGATTGTGAGGTCCTTGTGCGTGAGGGCGTGAGAGGCCAGTGCCAGGCATGTGTCTGCTGGGGGTGATTGTGAGCTCAGATTTTTGTGACGTCATCAGAGGCCAGTGCCAGGCACGGGTCTGCTGGTGCTGACTGTGAGATCCTTGTGCCTGAGCTCATGAGAGGCCAGTGCCAGGCACGTGTGTGCTGGTGGTGATTGTGAGGTGCTTGTGCGTGAGGGCATTAGAGGCCAGTGCCAGGCATGTGTCTGCTGGTGGTGATTGTGAGGTTCTTGTGCGTGATGGCGTGAGAGGCCAGTGCCAGGTATGTGTCTGCTGGGGGTGATTGTGAGCTCAGATTTTCGTGACGTCATCAGAGTCCAGTGCCAGGCACGTGTCTGCTGGTGGTGATTGTGAGGTCCTTGTTTGTGATGGGCCTGAGAGGCCAGTGCCAGGCACGGGTATGCTGGCGGTGACTGTGAGGTCCTTGTGCCTGAAGGCATGAGAGGCCAGTGCCAGGTATGTGTCTGCTGGGGGTGATTGTGAGCTCAGATTTTTGTGACGTCATCAGAGTCCAGTACCAGGCACGTGTCTGCTGGTGGTGATTGTGAGGTCCTTGTGCCTGAGGGCGTGAGAGGCCAGTTCCAGGCATGTGTCTGCTGGTGGTGATTGTGAAGTGATTTGTGCGTGAGGGCATGAGAGGCTAGTGCCAGGAGTTTTTCTGCTGGTGGTGACTGTGAGATCCTTGTGCCTGAGCTCATGAGAGGCCAGTGCCAGGCACGTGTCTGCTGGTGGTGATTGTGAGGTCCTTGTTTGTGATGGGCCTGAGAGGCCAGTGCCAGGCACGGGTATGCTGGCGGTGACTGTGAGGTCCTTGTGCCTGAAGGCATGAGAGGCCAGTGCCAGGGACGTGTGTGCTGGCGGTGGTTGTGAAGTCCTTGTGCATGAGGATATGAGAGGCCATTGGCAGTTATTGCTGGGCTGGTGGTGATTGTGAGCTCAGTTGTTCGTGACATCATCAGAGGCCAGTGCCAGGCACGGGTGTGCTGGTGGAGCCTGTGAGGTCCTTGTGCGTGAGGGCATGAGAGGCCAGTACCAGGCATGAGTGTGCTAGTGGTGATGGTGAGGTGAGTTGTGCGTGAGGGCGTGAGAGGCAAGTGGGAGGCACGTGTCTGCTGGTGGTGATTGTGAGGTCCTTGTGCGTGAGGGCGTGAGAGGCCAGTGCCAGGCATGTGTCTGCTGGGGGTGATTGTGAGCTCAGATTTTTGTGACGTCATCAGAGGCCAGTGCCAGGCACGGGTCTGCTGGTGCTGACTGTGAGATCCTTGTGCCTGAGCTCATGAGAGGCCAGTGCCAGGCACGTGTGTGCTGGTGGTGATTGTGAGGTGCTTGTGCGTGAGGGCATTAGAGGCCAGTGCCAGGCATGTGTCTGCTGGTGGTGATTGTGAGGTTCTTGTGCGTGATGGCGTGAGAGGCCAGTGCCAGGTATGTGTCTGCTGGGGGTGATTGTGAGCTCAGATTTTCGTGACGTCATCAGAGTCCAGTGCCAGGCACGTGTCTGCTGGTGGTGATTGTGAGGTCCTTGTTTGTGATGGGCCTGAGAGGCCAGTGCCAGGCACGGGTATGCTGGCGGTGACTGTGAGGTCCTTGTGCCTGAAGGCATGAGAGGCCAGTGCCAGGTATGTGTCTGCTGGGGGTGATTGTGAGCTCAGATTTTTGTGACGTCATCAGAGTCCAGTACCAGGCACGTGTCTGCTGGTGGTGATTGTGAGGTCCTTGTGCGTGAGGGCATTTGAGGCCAGTGCCAGTAATGTGTCTGCTGGTGGTGTTTGTGAGCTCAGTTATTCGTGACATCATCAGAGGCCAGTGTCATGCATGTGTCTGCTGGTGCTGACTGTGAGGTCCTTGTGCCTGAGGGCATTAGAGGCCAGTGCCAGTAATATGTCTTCTGGTGGTGTTTGTGAGCTCAGTTATTCGTGACATCATCAGAGGCCAGTGTCATGCATGTGTCTGCTGGTGGTCATGCTGAAGTCCCAGTACCTGAGGGTGTAGGAGGACAGTGGCAGGCACGTGCCTGCTGGTGGTGATTGTGAGGTCCTTGTTTGTGATGGGCCTGAGAGGCCAGTGCCAGGCATGTGTGTGCTAGTGGTGACTGTGAGGTGAGTTGTGCGTGAGGGCATGAGAGGCCAGTGCCAGGGAAGTGTCTGGTGGTGGAGATTGTGAGGTCCTTGTGCGTGAGGGCGTGAGAGGCCAGTGCCAGGTATGTGTCTGCTGGGGGTGATTGTGAGCTCAGATTTTCGTGACGTCATCAGAGGCCAGTGCCAGGCACGTGTGTGCTGGTGGTGACTGTGAGGTCCTTGTGCCTGAGTGCATGAGAGGCTAGTACCAGGCATGGGTGTGCTGGTGGTGACTGTGAGGTCGTTGTGCCTGTGGGCGTGAGAGGCCAGTGGAAGGCATGTGTCTGCTAGTGGTGATTGTGAAGTGATTTGTGCGTGAGGGTATGAGAGGCTAGTGCCAGGAGTTTTTCTGCTGGTGGTGACTGTGAGATCCTTGTGCCTGAGCTCATGAGAGGCCAGTGCCAGGCCCGTGTCTGCTGGTGGTGATTGTGAGGTCCTTGTTTGTGATGGGCCTGAGAGGCCAGTGCCAGGCACGGGTATGCTGGCGGTGACTGTGAGGTCCTTGTGCCTGAAGGCATGAGAGGCCAGTGCCAGGGACGTGTGTGCTGGCGGTGGTTGTGAAGTCCTTGTGCATGAGGATATGAGAGGCCATTGGCAGTTATTGCTGGGCTGGTGGTGATTGTGAGCTCAGTTGTTCGTGACATCATCAGAAGCCAGTGAAAGGCACGGGTGTGCTGGTGGTGCCTGTGAGGTCCTTGTGCGTGAGGGCATGAGAGGCCAGTACCAGGCATGTGTGTGCTAGTGGTGATGGTGAGGTGAGTTGTGCGTGAGGGCGTGAGAGGCAAGTGGGAGGCACGTGTCTGCTGGTGGTGATTGTGAGGTCCTTGTGCGTGAGGGCGTGAGAGGCCAGTGCCAGGTATGTGTCTGCTGGGGGTGATTGTGAGCTCAGATTTTCGTGACGTCATCAGAGACCAGTGCCAGGCACGTGTGTGCTGGTGCTGACTGTGAGGTCCTTGTGCCTGAGTGCATGAGAGGCTAGTACGAGGCATGGGTGTGCTGGTGGTGACTGTGAGGTCGTTGTGCCTGTGGGAGTGAGAGGCCAGTGGAAGGCATGTGCCTGCTCATGGTGATTGTGAGGTGAGTTGTGCGTGAGGGCATGAGAGGCCAGTGCCAGGGAAGTGTCTGGTGGTGGAGATTGTGAGGTCCTTGTGCGTGAGGGCGTGAGAGGCCAGTGCCAGGTATGTGTCTGCTCGGGGTGATTGTGAGGTCGTTGTGCCTGATGGCATGAGAGGCCATTGGCAGGTATTGATTTGCTGGTGGTGATTGTGCGCTCAGGTGTTCGTGACATCATCATAGTCCAGTGCCAGGCACGGGTGTGCTGGTGGTGATTGTGAGGTCCTTGTGCGTGATGGCGTGAGAGGCCAGTGCCAGGTATGTGTCTGCTGGGGGTGATTGTGAGCTCAGATTTTTGTGATGTCATCATAGGGCAGTGCCAGGCACGTGTCTGCTGGTGGCGACTGTGAGGTCCTTGTGCCTGAGGGCGTTAGAGGCCAGTGCCAGGCATGTGTGTGCTAGTGGTGATTGTGAGGTGATTTGTGCGTGAGGGCATGAGAGGCTAGTGCCAGGAGTTTTTCTGCTGGTGGTGACTGTGAGATCCTTGTGCCTGAGCTCATGAGAGGCCAGTGCCAGGCACGTGTCTGCTGGTGGTGATTGTGAGGTCCTTGTTTGTGATGGGCCTGAGAAGCCAGTGCCAGGCACGGGTATGCTGGCGGTGACTGTGAGGTCCTTGTGCCTGAAGGCATGAGAGGCCAGTGCCAGGGACGTGTGTGCTGGCGGTGGTTGTGAAGTCCTTGTGCATGAGGATATGAGAGGCCATTGGCAGTTATTGCTGGGCTGGTGGTGATTGTGAGCTCAGTTGTTCGTGACATCATCAGAGGCCAGTGCCAGGCACGGGTGTGCTGGTGGTGCCTGTGAGGTCCTTGTGCGTGAGGGCATGAGAGGCCAGTACCAGGCATGTGTGTGCTAGTGGTGATTGTGAGGTGAGTTGTGCGTGAGGGCGTGAGAGGCAAGTGGGAGGCACGTGTCTGCTGGTGGTGATTGTGAGGTCCTTGTGCGTGAGGGCGTGAGAGGCCAGTGCCAGGCATGTGTCTGCTGGGGGTGATTGTGAGCTCAGATTTTCGTGACGTCATCAGAGGCCAGTGCCAGGCACGTGTCTGCTGGTGCTGACTGTGAGATCCTTGTGCCTGAGCTCATGAGAGGCCAGTGCCAGGTATGTGTCTGCTGGTGGTGATTGTGAGGTCCTTGTGCGTGAGGGCATTAGAGGCCAGTGCCAGTAATGTGTCTGCTGGTGGTGTTTGTGAGCTCAGTTATTCGTGACATCATCAGAGGCCAGTGTAATGCATGTGTCTGCTGGTGGTCATGCTGAAGTCCCAGTACCTGAGGGCGTAGGAGGACAGTGGCAGGCACGTGCCTGCTGGTGGTGATTGTGAGGTCCTTGTTTGTGATGGGCCTGAGAGGCCAGTGCCAGGCATGTGTGTGCTAGTGGTGACTGTGAGGTGAGTTGTGTGTGAGGGCATGAGAGGCCAGTGCCAGGGAAGTGTCTGGTGGTGGAGATTGTGAGGTCCTTGTGCGTGAGGGCGTGAGAGGCCAGTGCCAGGTATGTGTCTGCTGGCGGTGATTGTGAGCTCAGATTTTCGTGACGTCATCAGAGGCCAGTGCCAGGCACGTGTCTGCTGGTGGTGACTGTGAGGTCCTTGTGCCTGAGTGCATGAGAGGCTAGTACGAGGCATGGGTGTGCTGGTGGTGACTGTGAGGTCGTTGTGCCTGTGGGCGTGAGAGGCCAGTGGAAGGCATGTCCCTGCTCATGGTGATTGTGAGGTGAGTTGTGCGTGAGGGCATGAGAGGCCAGTGCCAGGGAAGTGTCTGGTGGTGGAGATTGTGAGGTCCTTGTGCGTGAGGGCGTGAGAGGCCAGTGCCAGGTATGTGTCTGCTGGCGGTGATTGTGAGGTCGTTGTGCCTGAGGGCGTGAGAGGCCATTGGCAGGTATTGATTTGCTGGTGGTGATTGTGCACTCAGGTGTTCGTGACATCATCATAGTCCAGTGCCAGGCACGGGTGTGCTGGTGGTGATTGTGAGGTCCTTGTGCGTGATGGCGTGAGAGGCCAGTGCCAGGTATGTGTCTGCTGGGGGTGATTGTGAGCTCAGATTTTTGTGATGTCATCAGAGGGCAGTGCCAGGCACGTGTCTGCTGGTGGCGACTGTGAGGTCCTTGTGCCTGAGGGCGTTAGAGGCCAGTGCCAGGCATGTGTGTGCTAGTGGTGATTGTGAGGTGATTTGTGCGTGAGGGCATGAGAGGCTAGTGCCAGGAGTTTTTCTGCTGGTGGTGACTGTGAGATCCTTGTGCCTGAGCTCATGAGAGGCCAGTGCCAGGCACGTGTCTGCTGGTGGTGATTGTGAGGTCCTTGTTTGTGATGGGCCTGAGAGGCCAGTGCCAGGCACGGGTATGCTGGCGGTGACTGTGAGGTCCTTGTGCCTGAAGGCATGAGAGGCCAGTGCCAGGGACGTGTGTGCTGTCGGTGGTTGTGAAGTCCTTGTGCATGAGGATATGAGAGGCCATTGGCAGTTATTGCTGGGCTGGTGGTGATTGTGAGCTCAGTTGTTCGTGACATCATCAGAGGCCAGTGCCAGGCACGGGTGTGCTGGTGGTGCCTGTGAGGTCCTTGTGCGTGAGGGCATGAGAGGCCAGTACCAGGCATGTGTGTGCTAGTGGTGATGGTGAGGTGAGTTGTGCGTGAGGGCGTGAGAGGCAAGTGGGAGGCACGTGTCTGCTGGTGGTGATTGTGAGGTCCTTGTGCGTGAGGGCGTGAGAGGCCAGTGCCAGGTATGTGTCTGCTGGGGGTGATTGTGAGCTCAGATTTTCGTGACGTCCTCAGAGTCCAGTGCCAGGCACGTGTCTGCTGGTGGTGACTGTGAGATCCTTGTGCCTGAGCTCATGAGAGGCCAGTGCCAGGCACGTGTCTGCTGGTGGTGATTGTGAGGTCCTTGTGCGTGAGGGCATTAGAGGCCAGTGCCAGTAATGTGTCTGCTGGTGGTGTTTGTGAGCTCAGTTATTCGTGACATCATCAGAGGCCAGTGTCATGCATGTGTCTGCTGGTGGTCATGCTGAAGTCCCAGTACCTGAGGGCGTAGGAGGACAGTGGCAGGCACGTGCCTGCTGGTGGTGATTGTGAGGTCCTTGTTTGTGATGGGCCTGAGAGGCCAGTGCCAGGCATGTGTGTGCTAGTGGTGACTGTGAGGTGAGTTGTGTGTGAGGGCATGAGAGGCCAGTGCCAGGGAAGTGTCTGGTGGTGGAGATTGTGAGGTCCTTGTGCGTGAGGGCGTGAGAGGGCAGTGCCAGGTATGTGTCTGCTGGCGGTGATTGTGAGCTCAGATTTTCGTGACGTCATCAGAGGCCAGTGCCAGGCACGTGTGTGCTGGTGCTGACTGTGAGGTCCTTGTGCCTGAGTGCATGAGAGGCTAGTACCAGGCATGGGTGTGCTGGTGGTGACTGTGAGGTCGTTGTGCCTGTGGGCGTGAGAGGCCAGTGGAAGGCATGTCCCTGCTCATGGTGATTGTGAGGTGAGTTGTGCGTGAGGGCATGAGAGGCCAGTGCCAGGGAAGTGTCTGGTGGTGGAGATTGTGAGGTCCTTGTGCGTGAGGGCGTGAGAGGCCAGTGCCAGGTATGTGTCTGCTGGCGGTGATTGTGAGGTCGTTGTGCCTGAGGGCGTGAGAGGCCATTGGCAGGTATTGATTTGCTGGTGGTGATTGTGCACTCAGGTGTTCGTGACATCATCATAGTCCAGTGCCAGGCACGGGTTTGCTGGTGGTGATTGTGAGGTCCTTGTGCGTGATGGCGTGAGAGGCCAGTGCCAGGTATGTGTCTGCTGGGGGTGATTGTGAGCTCAGATTTTTGTGATGTCATCAGAGGGCAGTGCCAGGCACGTGTCTGCTGGTGGCGACTGTGAGGTCCTTGTGCCTGAGGGCGTTAGAGGCCAGTGCCAGGCATGTGTGTGCTAGTGGTGATTGTGAGGTGATTTGTGCGTGAGGGCATGAGAGGCTAGTGCCAGGAGTTTTTCTGCTGGTGGTGACTGTGAGATCCTTGTGCCTGAGCTCATGAGAGGCCAGTGCCAGGCACGTGTCTGCTGGTGGTGATTGTGAGGTCCTTGTTTGTGATGGGCCTGAGAGGCCAGTGCCAGGCACGGGTATGCTGGCGGTGACTGTGAGGTCCTTGTGCCTGAAGGCATGAGAGGCCAGTGCCAGGGACGTGTGTGCTGGCGGTGGTTGTGAAGTCCTTGTGCATGAGGATATGAGAGGCCATTGGCAGTTATTGCTGGGCTGGTGGTGATTGTGAGCTCAGTTGTTCGTGACATCATCAGAGGCCAGTGCCAGGGACGGGTGTGCTGGTGGTGCCTGTGAGGTCCTTGTGCGTGAGGGCATGAGAGGCCAGTACCAGGCATGTGTGTGCTAGTGGTGATGGTGAGGTGAGTTGTGCGTGAGGGCGTGAGAGGGAAGTGGGAGGCATGTGTCTGCTGGGGGTGATTGTGAGCTCAGATTTTTGTGACGTCATCAGAGGCCAGTGCCAGGCACGTGTCTGCTGGTGCTGACTGTGAGATCCTTGTGCCTGAGCTCATGAGAGGCCAGTGCCAGGCACGTGTGTGCTGGTGGTGATTGTGAGGTGCTTGTGCGTGAGGGCATTAGAGGCCAGTGCCAGGCATGTGTCTGCTGGTGGTGATTGTGAGGTCCTTGTGCGTGATGGCGTGAGAGGCCAGTGCCAGGTATGTGTCTGCTGGGGGTGATTGTGAGCTCAGATTTTTGTGACATTATCAGAGGCCAGTGTCATGCATGTGTCTGCTGGTGGTCATGCTGAAGTCCCAGTACCTGAGGGCGTAGGAGGACAGTGGCAGGCACGTGCCTGCTGGTGGTGATTGTGAGGTCCTTGTTTGTGATGGGCCTGAGAGGCCAGTGCCAGGCATGTGTGTGCTAGTGGTGACTGTGAGGTGAGTTGTGCGTGAGGGCATGAGAGGCCAGTGCCAGGGAAGTGTCTGGTGGTGGAGATTGTGAGGTCCTTGTGCGTGAGGGCGTGAGAGGCCAGTGCCAGGTATGTTTCTGCTGGGGGTGATTGTGAGGTCCTTGTGCCTGAGGGCGTGAGAGGCCATTGGCAGGTATTGATTTGCTGGTGGTGATTGTGCGCTCAGGTGTTCGTGACATCATCATAGTCCAGTGCCAGGCACGGGTGTGCTGGTGGTGACTGTGAGGTCCTTGTGCGTGATGGCGTGAGAGGCCAGTGCCAGGTATGTGTCTGCTGGGGGTGATTGTGAGCTCAGATTTTTGTGACGTCATCAGAGTCCAGTGCCAGGCACGTGTCTGCTGGTGGTGATTGTGAGGTCCTTGTGCCTGAGGGCGTGAGAGGCCAGTGCCAGGCATGTGTGTGCTAGTGGTGATTGTGAAGTGATTTGTGCGTGAGGGCATGAGAGGCTAGTGCCAGGAGTTTTTCTGCTGGTGGTGACTGTGAGATCCTTGTGCCTGAGCTCATGAGAGGCCAGTGCCAGGCACGTGTCTGCTGGTGGTGATTGTGAGGTCCTTGTTTGTGATGGGCCTGAGAGGCCAGTGCCAGGCACGGGTCTGCTGGTGGTGCCTGTGAGGTCCTTTTGCGTGATGGCGTGAGAGGCCAGTGCCAGGTATGTGTCTGCTGGGGGTGATTGTGAGCTCAGATTTTTGTGACGTCATCAGAGGCCAGTGCCAGGCACGTGTCTGCTGGTGGTGATTGTGAGGTCCTTGTGCGTGAGGGCATTAGAGGCCAGTGCCAGTAATGTGTCTGCTGGTGGTGTTTGTGAGCTCAGTTATTCGTGACATCATCAGAGGCCAGTGTCATGCATGTGTCTGCTGGTGGTCATGCTGAAGTCCCTGTACCTGAGGGCGTAAGAGGCCAGTGCCAGGCACGTGTCTGCTGGTGGTGATTGTGAGGTCCTTGTTTGTGATGGGCCTGAGAGGCCAGTGCCAGGCATGTGTGTGCTAGTGGTGACTGTGAGGTGAGTTGTGCGTGAGGGCATGAGAGGCCAGTGCCAGGGAAGTGTCTGGTGGTGGAGATTGTGAGGTCCTTGTGCGTGAGGGCGTGAGAGGCCAGTGCCAGGTATGTGTCTGCTGGCGGTGATTGTGAGCTCAGATTTTCGTGACGTCATCAGAGGCCAGTGCCAGGCACGTGTGTGCTGGTGCTGACTGTGAGGTCCTTGTGCCTGAGGGCATGAGAGGCTAGTACCAGGCATGGGTGTGCTGGTGGTGACTGTGAGGTCGTTGTGCCTGTGGGCGTGAGAGGCCAGTGGAAGGCATGTCCCTGCTCATGGTGATTGTGAGGTGAGTTGTGCGTGAGGGCATGAGAGGCCAGTGCCAGGGAAGTGTCTGGTGGTGGAGATTGTGAGGTCCTTGTGCGTGAGGGCGTGAGAGGGCAGTGCCAGGTATGTGTCTGCTCGGGGTGATTGTGAGGTCGTTGTGCCTGAGGGCGTGAGAGGCCATTGGCAGGTATTGATTTGCTGGTGGTGATTGTGCACTCAGGTGTTCGTGACATCATCATAGTCCAGTGCCAGGCACGGGTGTGCTGGTGGTGATTGTGAGGTCCTTGTGCGTGAGGGCGTGAGAGGCCAGTGCCAGGTATGTGTCTGCTGGGGGTGATTGTGAGCTCAGATTTTCGTGATGTCATCAGAGGGCAGTGCCAGGCACGTGTCTGCTGGTGGCGACTGTGAGGTCCTTGTGCCTGAGGGCGTTAGAGGCCAGTGCCAGGCATGTGTCTGCTAGTGGTGATTGTGAAGTGATTTGTGCGTGAGGGCATGAGAGGCTAGTGCCAGGAGTTTTTCTGCTGGTGGTGACTGTGAGATCCTTGTGCCTGAGCTCATGAGAGGCCAGTGCCAGGCACGGGTATGCTGGCGGTGACTGTGAGGTCCTTGTGCCTGAAGGCATGAGAGGCCAGTGCCAGGGACGTGTGTGCTGGCGGTGGTTGTGAAGTCCTTGTGCATGAGGATATGAGAGGCCATTGGCAGTTATTGCTGGGCTGGTGGTGATTGTGAGCTCAGTTGTTCGTGACATCATCAGAGGCCAGTGCCAGGCACGGGTGTGCTGGTGGTGCCTGTGAGGTCCTTGTGCGTGAGGGCATGAGAGGCCAGTACCAGGCATGTGTGTGCTAGTGGTGATGGTGAGGTGAGTTGTGCGTGAGGGCGTGAGAGGCAAGTGGGAGGCACGTGTCTGCTGGTGGTGATTGTGAGGTCCTTGTGCGTGAGGGCGTGAGAGGCCAGTGCCAGGTATGTGTCTGCTGGGGGTGATTGTGAGCTCAGATTTTCGTGACGTCATCAGAGGCCAGTGCCAGGCACGTGTCTGCTGGTGCTGACTGTGAGATCCTTGTGCCTGAGCTCATGAGAGGCCAGTGCCAGGCACGTGTGTGCTGGTGGTGATTGTGAGGTGCTTGTGCGTGACATCATCAGAAGCCAGTGCCAGGCACGGGTCTGTTGGTCGTGATTGTGAGGTCCTTGTGCGTGATGGCGTGAGAGGCCAGTGCCAGGTATGTGTCTGCTGGGGGTGATTGTGAGCTCAGATTTTTGTGACGTCATCAGAGTCCAGTGCCAGGCACGTGTGTGCTGGTGGTGATTGTGAGGTCCTTGTGCGTGAGGGCATTAGAGGCCAGTGCCAGTAATGTGTCTGCTGGTGGTGTTTGTGAGCTCAGTTATTCGTGACATCATCAGAGGCCAGTGTCATGCATGTGTCTGCTGGTGGTCATGCTGAAGTCCCAGTACCTGAGGGCGTAGGAGGACAGTGGCAGGAACGTGCCTGCTGGTGGTGATTGTGAGGTCCTTGTTTGTGATGGGCCTGAGAGGCCAGTGCCAGGCATGTGTGTGCTAGTGGTGACTGTGAGGTGAGTTGTGCGTGAGGGCATGAGAGGCCAGTGCCAGGGAAGTGTCTGGTGGTGGAGATTGTGAGGTCCTTGTGCGTGAGGGCGTGAGAGGCCAGTGCCAGGTATGTGTCTGCTGGGGGTGATTGTGAGCTCATATTTTCATGACGTCATCAGAGGCCAGTGCCAGGCACGTGTGTGCTGGTGCTGACTGTGAGGTCCTTGTGCCTGAGTGCATGAGAGGCTAGTACCAGGCATGGGTGTGCTGGTGGTGACTGTGAGGTCGTTGTGCCTGTGGGTGTGAGAGGCCAGTGGAAGGCATGTCCCTGCTCATGGTGATTGTGAGGTGAGTTGTGCGTGAGGGCATGAGAGGCCAGTGCCAGGGAAGTGTCTGGTGGTGGAGATTGTGAGGTCCTTGTGCGTGAGGGCGTGAGAGGGCAGTGCCAGGTATGTGTCTGCTCGGGGTGATTGTGAGGTCGTTGTGCCTGAGGGCGTGAGAGGCCATTGGCAGGTATTGATTTGCTGGTGGTGATTGTGCACTCAGGTGTTCGTGACATCATCATAGTCCAGTGCCAGGCACGGGTGTGCTGGTGGTGATTGTGAGGTCCTTGTGCTTGATGGCGTGAGAGGCCAGTGCCAGGTATGTGTCTGCTGGGGGTGATTGTGAGCTCAGATTTTTGTGACGTCATCAGAGGCCAGTGCCAGGCACGTGTCTGCTGGTGCTGACTGTGAGATCCTTGTGCCTGAGCTCATGAGAGGCCAGTGCCAGGCACGTGTCTGCTGGTGGTGATTGTGAGGTCCTTGGGCGTGATGGCGTGAGAGGCCAGTGCCAGGTATGTGTCTGCTGGGGGTGATTGTGAGCTCAGATTTTTGTGACATCATCAGAGGCCAGTGTCATGCATGTGTCTGCTGGTGGTCATGCTGAAGTCCCAGTACCTGAGGGCGTAGGAGGACAGTGGCAGGCACGTGCCTGCTGGTGGTGATTGTGAGGTCCTTGTTTGTGATGGGCCTGAGAGGCCAGTGCCAGGCATGTGTGTGCTAGTGGTGACTGTGAGGTGAGTTGTGCGTGAGGGCATGAGAGGCCAGTGCCAGGGAAGTGTCTGGTGGTGGAGATTGTGAGGTCCTTGTGCGTGAGGGCGTGAGAGGGCAGTGCCAGGTATGTGTCTGCTGGGGGTGATTGTGAGGTCCTTGTGCCTGAGGGCGTGAGAGGCCATTGGCAGGTATTGATTTGCTGGTGGTGATTGTGCGCTCAGGTGTTCGTGACATCATCATAGTCCAGTGCCAGGCACGGGTGTGCTGGTGGTGACTGTGAGGTCCTTGTGCGTGATGGCGTGAGAGGCCAGTGCCAGGTATGTGTCTGCTGGGGGTGATTGTGAGCTCAGATTTTTGTGACGTCATCAGAGTCCAGTGCCAGGCACGTGTCTGCTGGTGGTGATTGTGAGGTCCTTGTGCCTGAGGGCGTGAGAGGCCAGTGCCAGGCATGTGTGTGCTAGTGGTGATTGTGAAGTGATTTGTGCGTGAGGGCATGAGAGGCTAGTGCCAGGAGTTTTTCTGCTGGTGGTGACTGTGAGATCCTTGTGCCTGAGCTCATGAGAGGCCAGTGCCAGGCACGTGTCTGCTGGTGGTGATTGTGAGGTCCTTGTTTGTGATGGGCCTGCGAGGCCAGTGCCAGGCACGGGTCTGCTGGTGGTGCCTGTGAGGTCCTTTTGCGTGATGGCGTGAGAGGCCAGTGCCAGGTATGTGTCTGCTGGGGGTGATTGTGAGCTCAGATTTTTGTGACGTCATCAGAGTCCAGTGCCAGGCACGTGTCTGCTGGTGGTGATTGTGAGGTCCTTGTGCGTGAGGGCATTAGAGGCCAGTGCCAGTAATGTGTCTGCTGGTGGTGTTTGTGAGCTCAGTTATTCGTGACATCATCAGAGGCCAGTGTCATGCATGTGTCTGCTGGTGGTCATGCTGAAGTCCCTGTACCTGAGGGCGTAAGAGGCCAGTGCCAGGCACGTGTCTGCTGGTGGTGATTGTGAGGTCCTTGTTTGTGATGGGCCTGAGAGGCCAGTGCCAGGCATGTGTGTGCTAGTGGTGACTGTGAGGTGAGTTGTGCGTGAGGGCATGAGAGGCCAGTGCCAGGGAAGTGTCTGGTGGTGGAGATTGTGAGGTCCTTGTGCGTGAGGGCGTGAGAGGCCAGTGCCAGGTATGTGTCTGCTGGCGGTGATTGTGAGCTCAGATTTTCGTGACGTCATCAGAGGCCAGTGCCAGGGACGTGTGTGCTGGTGCTGACTGTGAGGTCCTTGTGCCTGAGGGCATGAGAGGCTAGTACCAGGCATGGGTGTGCTGGTGGTGACTGTGAGGTCGTTGTGCCTGTGGGCGTGAGAGGCCAGTGGAAGGCATGTCCCTGCTCATGGTGATTGTGAGGTGAGTTGTGCGTGAGGGCATGAGAGGCCAGTGCCAGGGAAGTGTCTGGTGGTGGAGATTGTGAGGTCCTTGTGCGTGAGGGCGTGAGAGGGCAGTGCCAGGTATGTGTCTGCTCGGGGTGATTGTGAGGTCGTTGTGCCTGAGGGCGTGAGAGGCCATTGGCAGGTATTGATTTGCTGGTGGTGATTGTGCACTCAGGTGTTCGTGACATCATCATAGTCCAGTGCCAGGCACGGGTGTGCTGGTGGTGATTGTGAGGTCCTTGTGCGTGATGGCGTGAGAGGCCAGTGCCAGGTATGTGTCTGCTGGGGGTGATTGTGAGCTCAGATTTTCGTGATGTCATCAGAGGGCAGTGCCAGGCACGTGTCTGCTGGTGGCGACTGTGAGGTCCTTGTGCCTGAGGGCGTTAGAGGCCAGTGCCAGGCATGTGTCTGCTAGTGGTGATTGTGAAGTGATTTGTGCGTGAGGGCATGAGAGGCTAGTGCCAGGAGTTTTTCTGCTGGTGGTGACTGTGAGATCCTTGTGCCTGAGCTCATGAGAGGCCAGTGCCAGGCACGGGTATGCTGGCGGTGACTGTGAGGTCCTTGTGCCTGAAGGCATGAGAGGCCAGTGCCAGGGACGTGTGTGCTGGCGGTGGTTGTGAAGTCCTTGTGCATGAGGATATGAGAGGCCATTGGCAGTTATTGCTGGGCTGGTGGTGATTGTGAGCTCAGTTGTTCGTGACATCATCAGAGGCCAGTGCCAGGCACGGGTGTGCTGGTGGTGCCTGTGAGGTCCTTGTGCGTGAGGGCATGAGAGGCCAGTACCAGGCATGTGTGTGCTAGTGGTGATGGTGAGGTGAGTTGTGCGTGAGGGCGTGAGAGGCAAGTGGGAGGCACGTGTCTGCTGGTGGTGATTGTGAGGTCCTTGTGCGTGAGGGCGTGAGAGGCCAGTGCCAGGTATGTGTCTGCTGGGGGTGATTGTGAGCTCAGATTTTCGTGACGTCATCAGAGGCCAGTGCCAGGCACGTGTCTGCTGGTGCTGACTGTGAGATCCTTGTGCCTGAGCTCATGAGAGGCCAGTGCCAGGCACGTGTGTGCTGGTGGTGATTGTGAGGTGCTTGTGCGTGACATCATCAGAAGCCAGTGCCAGGCACGGGTCTGTTGGTCGTGATTGTGAGGTCCTTGTGCGTGATGGCGTGAGAGGCCAGTGCCAGGTATGTGTCTGCTGGGGGTGATTGTGAGCTCAGATTTTTGTGACGTCATCAGAGTCCAGTGCCAGGCACGTGTGTGCTGGTGGTGATTGTGAGGTCCTTGTGCGTGAGGGCATTAGAGGCCAGTGCCAGTAATGTGTCTGCTGGTGGTGTTTGTGAGCTCAGTTATTCGTGACATCATCAGAGGCCAGTGTCATGCATGTGTCTGCTGGTGGTCATGCTGAAGTCCCAGTACCTGAGGGCGTAGGAGGACAGTGGCAGGCACGTGCCTGCTGGTGGTGATTGTGAGGTCCTTGTTTGTGATGGGCCTGAGAGGCCAGTGCCAGGCATGTGTGTGCTAGTGGTGACTGTGAGGTGAGTTGTGCGTGAGGGCATGAGAGGCCAGTGCCAGGGAAGTGTCTGGTGGTGGAGATTGTGAGGTCCTTGTGCGTGAGGGCGTGAGAGGCCAGTGCCAGGTATGTGTCTGCTGGGGGTGATTGTGAGCTCAGATTTTCGTGACGTCATCAGAGGCCAGTGCCAGGCACGTGTGTGCTGGTGCTGACTGTGAGGTCCTTGTGCCTGAGGGCATGAGAGGCTAGTACCAGGCATGGGTGTGCTGGTGGTGACTGTGAGGTCGTTGTGCCTGTGGGCGTGAGAGGCCAGTGGAAGGCATGTCCCTGCTCATGGTGATTGTGAGGTGAGTTGTGCGTGAGGGCATGAGAGGCCAGTGCCAGGGAAGTGTCTGGTGGTGGAGATTGTGAGGTCCTTGTGCGTGAGGGCGTGAGAGGGCAGTGCCAGGTATGTGTCTGCTCGGGGTGATTGTGAGGTCGTTGTGCCTGAGGGCGTGAGAGGCCATTGGCAGGTATTGATTTGCTGGTGGTGATTGTGCACTCAGGTGTTCGTGACATCATCATAGTCCAGTGCCAGGCACGGGTGTGCTGGTGGTGATTGTGAGGTCCTTGTGCGTGATGGCGTGAGAGGCCAGTGCCAGGTATGTGTCTGCTGGGGGTGATTGTGAGCTCAGATTTTCGTGACGTCATCAGAGGCCAGTGCCAGGCACGTGTCTGCTGGTGGCGACTGTGAGGTCCTTGTGCCTGAGGGCGTTAGAGGCCAGTGCCAGGCATGTGTCTGCTAGTGGTGATTGTGAAGTGATTTGTGCGTGAGGGCATGAGAGGCTAGTGCCAGGAGTTTTTCTGCTGGTGGTGACTGTGAGATCCTTGTGCCTGAGCTCATGAGAGGCCAGTGCCAGGCACGTGTCTGCTGGTGGTGATTGTGAGGTCCTTGTTTATGATGGGCCTGAGAGGCCAGTGCCAGGCACGGGTATGCTGGCGGTGACTGTGAGGTCCTTGTGCCTGAAGGCATGAGAGGCCAGTGCCAGGGATGTGTGTGCTGGCGGTGGTTGTGAAGTCCTTGTGCATGAGGATATGAGAGGCCATTGGCAGTTATTGCTGGGCTGGTGGTGATTGTGAGCTCAGTTGTTCGTGACATCATCAGAGGCCAGTGCCAGGCACGGGTGTGCTGGTGGTGCCTGTGAGGTCCTTGTGCGTGAGGGCATGAGAGGCCAGTACCAGGCATGTGTGTGCTAGTGGTGATGGTGAGGTGAGTTGTGCGTGAGGGCGTGAGAGGCAAGTGGGAGGCACGTGTCTGCTGGTGGTGATTGTGAGGTCCTTGTGCGTGAGGGCGTGAGAGGCCATTGGCAGGTATTGATTTGCTGGTGGTGATTGTGCGCTCAGGTGTTCGTGACATCATCATAGTCCAGTGGCAGGCACGGGTGTGCTGGTGGTGATTGTGAGGTCCTTGTGCGTGATGGCGTGAGAGGCCATTGGCAGGTATTGATTTACTGGTGGTGATTGTGCACTCAGGTGTTCGTGACATCATCAGAGGCCAGTGCCAGGCACGTGTCTGCTGGTGGCGACTGTGAGGTCCTTGTGCGTGAGGGCGTGAGAGGCCAGTGCCAGGCATGTGTCTGCTAGTGGTGATTGTGAGGTGATTTGTGCGTGAGGGAATGAGAGGCTAGTGCCAGGAGTTTTTCTGCTGGTGGTGACTGTGAGATCCTTGTGCCTGAGCTCATGAGAGGCCAGTGCCAGGCACGTGTCTGCTGGTGGTGATTGTGAGGTCCTTGTTTGTGATGGGCCTGAGAGGCCAGTGCCAGGCACGGGTCTGCTGGTGGTGCCTGTGAGGTCCTTTTGCGTGAGGGCGTGAGAGGCCAGTGCCAGGTATGTGTCTGCTGGGGGTGATTGTGAGCTCAGATTTTTGTGACGTCATCAGAGTCCAGTGCCAGGCACGTGTCTGCTGGTGGTGATTGTGAGGTCCTTGTGCGTGAGGGCATTAGAGGCCAGTGCCAGTAATGTGTCTGCTGGTGGTGTTTGTGAGCTCAGTTATTCGTGACATCATCAGAGGCCAGTGTCATGCATGTGTCTGCTGGTGGTCATGCTGAAGTCCCAGTACCTGAGGGTGTAGGAGGCCAGTGCCAGGCACGTGTCTGCTGGTGGTGATTGTGAGGTCCTTGTTTGTGATGGGCCTGAGAGGCCAGTGCCAGGCATGTGTGTGCTAGTGGTGACTGTGAGGTGAGTTGTGCGTGAGGGCATGAGAGGCCAGTGCCAGGGAAGTGTCTGGTGGTGGAGATTGTGAGGTCCTTGTGCGTGAGGGTGTGAGAGGCCAGTGCCAGGTATGTGTCTGCTGGCGGTGATTGTGAGCTCAGATTTTCGTGACGTCATCAGAGGCCAGTGCCAGGCACGGGTGTGCTGGTGGTGCCTGTGAGGTCCTTGTGCGTGAGGGCATGAGAGGCCAGTACCAGGCATGTGTGTGCTAGTGGTGATGGTGAGGTGAGTTGTGCGTGAGGGCGTGAGAGGCAAGTGGGAGGCACGTGTCTGCTGTTGGTGATTGTGAGGTCCTTGTGCGTGAGGGCGTGAGAGGCCATTGGCAGGTATTGATTTGCTGGTGGTGATTGTGCGCTCAGGTGTTCGTGACATCATCATAGTCCAGTGGCAGGCACGGGTGTGCTGGTGGTGATTGTGAGGTCCTTGTGCGTGATGGCGTGAGAGGCCATTGGCAGGTATTGATTTACTGGTGGTGATTGTGCACTCAGGTGTTCGTGACATCATCAGAGGCCAGTGCCAGGCACGTGTCTGCTGGTGGCGACTGTGAGGTCCTTGTGCGTGATGGCGTGAGAGGCCAGTGCCAGGCATGTGTCTGCTAGTGGTGATTGTGAGGTGATTTGTGCGTGAGGGAATGAGAGGCTAGTGCCAGGAGTTTTTCTGCTGGTGGTGACTGTGAGATCCTTGTGCCTGAGCTCATGAGAGGCCAGTGCCAGGCACGTGTCTGCTGGTGGTGATTGTGAGGTCCTTGTTTGTGATGGGCCTGAGAGGCCAGTGCCAGGCACGGGTCTGCTGGTGGTGCCTGTGAGGTCCTTTTGCGTGAGGGCGTGAGAGGCCAGTGCCAGGTATGTGTCTGCTGGGGGTGATTGTGAGCTCAGATTTTTGTGACGTCATCAGAGTCCAGTGCCAGGCACGTGTCTGCTGGTGGTGATTGTGAGGTCCTTGTGCCTGAGGGCATTAGAGGCCAGTGCCAGTAATGTGTCTGCTGGTGGTGTTTGTGAGCTCAGTTATTCGTGACATCATCAGAGGCCAGTGTCATGCATGTGTCTGCTGGTGGTCATGCTGAAGTCCCAGTACCTGAGGGCGTAGGAGGACAGTGCCAGGCACGTGTCTGCTGGTGGTGATTGTGAGGTCCTTGTTTGTGATGGGCCTGAGAGGCCAGTGCCAGGCATGTGTGTGCTAGTGGTGACTGTGAGGTGAGTTGTGCGTGAGGGCATGAGAGACCAGTGCCAGGGAAGTGTCTGGTGGTGGAGATTGTGAGGTCCTTGTGCGTGAGGGTGTGAGAGGCCAGTGCCAGGTATGTGTCTGCTGGCGGTGATTGTGAGCTCAGATTTTCGTGACGTCATCAGAGGCCAGTGCCAGGCACGTGTGTGCTGGTGCTGACTGTGAGGTCCTTGTGCCTGAGGGCATGAGAGGCTAGTACCAGGCATGGGTGTGCTGGTGGTGACTGTGAGGTCGTTGTGCCTGTGGGCGTGAGAGGCCAGTGGAAGGCATGTCCCTGCTCATGGTGATTGTGAGGTGAGTTGTGCATGAGGGCATGAGAGGCCAGTGCCAGGGAAGTGTCTGGTGGTGGAGATTGTGAGGTCCTTGTGCGTGAGGGCGTGAGAGGGCAGTGCCAGGTATGTGTCTGCTCGGGGTGATTGTGAGGTCGTTGTGCCTGAGGGCGTGAGAGGCCATTGGCAGGTATTGATTTCCTGGTGGTGATTGTGCACTCAGGTGTTCGTGACATCATCATAGTCCAGTGCCAGGCACGGGTGTGCTGGTGGTGACTGTGAGGTCCTTGTGCGTGATGGTGTGAGAGTCCAGTGCCAGGTATGTGTCTGCTGGGGGTGATTGTGAGCTCAGATTTTTGTGACGTCATCAGAGTCCAGTGCCAGGCACGTGTCTGCTGGTGGTGATTGTGAGGTCCTTGTGCCTGAGGGCGTGAGAGGCCAGTGCCAGGCATGTGTGTGCTAGTGGTGATTGTGAAGTGATTTGTGCGTGAGGGCATGAGAGGCTAGTGCCAGGAGTTTTTCTGCTGGTGGTGACTGTGAGATCCTTGTGCCTGAGCTCATGAGAGGCCAGTGCCAGGCACGTGTGTGCTGGTGGTGATTGTGAGGTCCTTGTTTGTGATGGGCCTGAGAGGCCAGTGCCAGGCACGGGTATGCTGGCGGTGACTGTGAGGTCCTTGTGCCTGAAGGCATGAGAGGCCAGTGCCAGGGACGTGTGTGCTGGCGGTGGTTGTGAAGTCCTTGTGCATGAGGATATGAGAGGCCATTGGCAGTTATTGCTGGGCTGGTGGTGTTTGTGAGCTCAGTTGTTCGTGACATCATCAGAGGCCAGTGCCAGGGACGGGTGTGCTGGTGGTGCCTGTGAGGTCCTTGTGCGTGAGGGCATGAGAGGCCAGTACCAGGCATGTGTGTGCTAGTGGTGATGGTGAGGTGAGTTGTGCGTGAGGGCGTGAGAGGGAAGTGGGAGGCATGTGTCTGCTGGGGGTGCTTGTGAGCTCAGATTTTTGTGACGTCATCAGAGGCCAGTGCCAGGCACGTGTCTGCTGGTGCTGACTGTGAGATCCTTGTGCCTGAGCTCATGAGAGGCCAGTGCCAGGCACGTGTCTGCTGGTGGTGATTGTGAGGTCCTTGTGCGTGAGGGCATTAGAGGCCAGTGCCAGGCATGTGTCTGCTGGTGGTGATTGTGAGGTCCTTGTGCGTGATGGCGTGAGAGGCCAGTGCCAGGTATGTGTCTGCTGGGGGTGATTGTGAGCTCAGATTTTTGTGACATCATCAGAGGCCAGTGTCATGCATGTGTCTGCTGGTGGTCATGCTGAAGTCCCAGTACCTGAGGGCGTAGGAGGACAGTGGCAGGCACGTGCCTGCTGGTGGTGATTGTGAGGTCCTTGTTTGTGATGGGCCTGAGAGGCCAGTGCCAGGCATGTGTGTGCTAGTGGTGACTGTGAGGTGAGTTGTGCGTGAGGGCATGAGAGGCCAGTGCCAGGGAAGTGTCTGGTGGTGGAGATTGTGAGGTCCTTGTGCGTGAGGGCGTGAGAGGCCAGTGCCAGGTATGTGTCTGCTGGGGGTGATTGTGAGGTCCTTGTGCCTGAGGGCGTGAGAGGCCATTGGCAGGTATTGATTTGCTGGTGGTGATTGTGCGCTCAGGTGTTCGTGACATCATCATAGTCCAGTGCCAGGCACGGGTGTGCTGGTGGTGACTGTGAGGTCCTTGTGCGTGATGGCGTGAGAGGCCAGTGCCAGGTATGTGTCTGCTGGGGGTGATTGTGAGCTCAGATTTTTGTGACGTCATCAGAGTCCAGTGCCAGGCACGTGTCTGCTGGTGGTGATTGTGAGGTCCTTGTGCCTGAGGGCGTGAGAGGCCAGTGCCAGGCATGTGTGTGCTAGTGGTGATTGTGAGGTCCTTGTTTGTGATGGGCCTGAGAGGCCAGTGCCAGGCACGGGTCTGCTGGTGGTGCCTGTGAGGTCCTTTTGCGTGATGGCGTGAGAGGCCAGTGCCAGGTATGTGTCTGCTGGGGGTGATTGTGAGCTTAGATTTTTGTGACGTCATCAGAGTCCAGTGCCAGGCACGTGTCTGCTGGTGGTGATTGTGAGGTCCTTGTGCGTGAGGGCATTAGAGGCCAGTGCCAGTAATGTGTCTGCTGGTGGTGTTTGTGAGCTCAGTTATTCGTGACATCATCAGAGGCCAGTGTCATGCATGTGTCTGCTGGTGGTCATGCTGAAGTCCCTGTACCTGAGGGCGTAAGAGGCCAGTGCCAGGCACGTGTCTGCTGGTGGTGATTGTGAGGTCCTTGTTTGTGATGGGCCTGAGAGGCCAGTGCCAGGCATGTGTGTGCTAGTGGTGACTGTGAGGTGAGTTGTGCGTGAGGGCATGAGAGGCCAGTGCCAGGGAAGTGTCTGGTGGTGGAGATTGTGAGGTCCTTGTGCGTGAGGGCGTGAGAGGCCAGTGCCAGGTATGTGTCTGCTGGCGGTGATTGTGAGCTCAGATTTTCGTGACGTCATCAGAGGCCAGTGCCAGGCACGTGTGTGCTGGTGCTGACTGTGAGGTCCTTGTGCCTGAGGGCATGAGAGGCTAGTACCAGGCATGGGTGTGCTGGTGGTGACTGTGAGGTCGTTGTGCCTGTGGGCGTGAGAGGCCAGTGGAAGGCATGTCCCTGCTCATGGTGATTGTGAGGTGAGTTGTGCGTGAGGGCATGAGAGGCCAGTGCCAGGGAAGTGTCTGGTGGTGGAGATTGTGAGGTCCTTGTGCGTGAGGGCGTGAGAGGGCAGTGCCAGGTATGTGTCTGCTGGTGGTGATTGTGAGGTCGTTGTGCCTGAGGGCGTGAGAGGCCATTGGCAGGTATTGATTTGCTGGTGGTGATTGTGCACTCAGGTGTTCGTGACATCATCATAGTCCAGTGCCAGGCACGGGTGTGCTGGTGGTGATTGTGAGGTGCTTGTGCGTGATGGCGTGAGAGGCCAGTGCCAGGTATGTGTCTGCTGGGGGTGATTGTGAGCTCAGATTTTCGTGATGTCATCAGAGGGCAGTGCCAGGCACGTGTCTGCTGGTGGCGACTGTGAGGTCCTTGTGCCTGAGGGCGTTAGAGGCCAGTGCCAGGCATGTGTCTGCTAGTGGTGATTGTGAAGTGATTTGTGCGTGAGGGCATGAGAGGCTAGTGCCAGGAGTTTTTCTGCTGGTGGTGACTGTGAGATCCTTGTGCCTGAGCTCATGAGAGGCCAGTGCCAGGCACGGGTATGCTGGCGGTGACTGTGAGGTCCTTGTGCCTGAAGGCATGAGAGGCCAGTGCCAGGGACGTGTGTGCTGGCGGTGGTTGTGAAGTCCTTGTGCATGAGGATATGAGAGGCCATTGGCAGTTATTGCTGGGCTGGTGGTGATTGTGAGCTCAGTTGTTCGTGACATCATCAGAGGCCAGTGCCAGGCACGGGTGTGCTGGTGGTGCCTGTGAGGTCCTTGTGCGTGAGGGCATGAGAGGCCAGTACCAGGCATGTGTGTGCTAGTGGTGATGGTGAGGTGAGTTGTGCGTGAGGGCGTGAGAGGCAAGTGGGAGGCACGTGTCTGCTGGTGGTGATTGTGAGGTCCTTGTGCGTGAGGGCGTGAGAGGCCAGTGCCAGGTATGTGTCTGCTGGGGGTGATTGTGAGCTCAGATTTTCGTGACGTCATCAGAGGCCAGTGCCAGGCACGTGTCTGCTGGTGCTGACTGTGAGATCCTTGTGCCTGAGCTCATGAGAGGCCAGTGCCAGGCACGTGTGTGCTGGTGGTGATTGTGAGGTGCTTGTGCGTGACATCATCAGAAGCCAGTGCCAGGCACGGGTCTGTTGGTCGTGATTGTGAGGTCCTTGTGCGTGATGGCGTGAGAGGCCAGTGCCAGGTATGTGTCTGCTGGGGGTGATTGTGAGCTCAGATTTTTGTGACGTCATCAGAGTCCAGTGCCAGGCACGTGTGTGCTGGTGGTGATTGTGAGGTCCTTGTGCGTGAGGGCATTAGAGGCCAGTGCCAGTAATGTGTCTGCTGGTGGTGTTTGTGAGCTCAGTTATTCGTGACATCATCAGAGGCCAGTGTCATGCATGTGTCTGCTGGTGGTCATGCTGAAGTCCCAGTACCTGAGGGCGTAGGAGGACAGTGGCAGGCACGTGCCTGCTGGTGGTGATTGTGAGGTCCTTGTTTGTGATGGGCCTGAGAGGCCAGTGCCAGGCATGTGTGTGCTAGTGGTGACTGTGAGGTGAGTTGTGCGTGAGGGCATGAGAGGCCAGTGCCAGGGAAGTGTCTGGTGGTGGAGATTGTGAGGTCCTTGTGCGTGAGGGCGTGAGAGGCCAGTGCCAGGTATGTGTCTGCTGGGGGTGATTGTGAGCTCAGATTTTCGTGACGTCATCAGAGGCCAGTGCCAGGCACGTGTGTGCTGGTGCTGACTGTGAGGTCCTTGTGCCTGAGTGCATGAGAGGCTAGTACCAGGCATGGGTGTGCTGGTGGTGACTGTGAGGTCGTTGTGCCTGTGGGTGTGAGAGGCCAGTGGAAGGCATGTCCCTGCTCATGGTGATTGTGAGGTGAGTTGTGCGTGAGGGCATGAGAGGCCAGTGCCAGGGAAGTGTCTGGTGGTGGAGGTTGTGAGGTCCTTGTGCGTGAGGGCGTGAGAGGGCAGTGCCAGGTATGTGTCTGCTCGGGGTGATTGTGAGGTCGTTGTGCCTGAGGGCGTGAGAGGCCATTGGCAGGTATTGATTTGCTGGTGGTGATTGTGCACTCAGGTGTTCGTGACATCATCATAGTCCAGTGCCAGGCACGGGTGTGCTGGTGGTGATTGTGAGGTCCTTGTGCGTGATGGCGTGAGAGGCCAGTGCCAGGTATGTGTCTGCTGGGGGTGATTGTGAGCTCAGATTTTCGTGACGTCATCAGAGGCCAGTGCCAGGCACGTGTCTGCTGGTGGCGACTGTGAGGTCCTTGTGCCTGAGGGCGTTAGAGGCCAGTGCCAGGCATGTGTCTGCTAGTGGTGATTGTGAAGTGATTTGTGCGTGAGGGCATGAGAGGCTAGTGCCAGGAGTTTTTCTGCTGGTGGTGACTGTGAGATCCTTGTGCCTGAGCTCATGAGAGGCCAGTGCCAGGCACGTGTCTGCTGGTGGTGATTGTGAGGTCCTTGTTTGTGATGGGCCTGAGAGGCCAGTGCCAGGCACGGGTATGCTGGCGGTGACTGTGAGGTCCTTGTGCCTGAAGGCATGAGAGGCCAGTGCCAGGGATGTGTGTGCTGTCGGTGGTTGTGAAGTCCTTGTGCATGAGGATATGAGAGGCCATTGGCAGTTATTGCTGGGCTGGTGGTGATTGTGAGCTCAGTTGTTCGTGACATCATCAGAGGCCAGTGCCAGGCACGGGTGTGCTGGTGGTGCCTGTGAGGTCCTTGTGCGTGAGGGCATGAGAGGCCAGTACCAGGCATGTGTGTGCTAGTGGTGATGGTGAGGTGAGTTGTGCGTGAGGGCGTGAGAGGCAAGTGGGAGGCACGTGTCTGCTGGTGGTGATTGTGAGGTCCTTGTGCGTGAGGGCGTGAGAGGCCATTGGCAGGTATTGATTTGCTGGTGGTGATTGTGCGCTCAGGTGTTCGTGACATCATCATAGTCCAGTGGCAGGCACGGGTGTGCTGGTGGTGATTGTGAGGTCCTTGTGCGTGATGGCGTGAGAGGCCATTGGCAGGTATTGATTTACTGGTGGTGATTGTGCACTCAGGTGTTCGTGACATCATCAGAGGCCAGTGCCAGGCACGTGTCTGCTGGTGGCGACTGTGAGGTCCTTGTGCGTGAGGGCGTGAGAGGCCAGTGCCAGGCATGTGTCTGCTAGTGGTGATTATGAGGTGATTTGTGCGTGAGGGAATGAGAGGCTAGTGCCAGGAGTTTTTCTGCTGGTGGTGACTGTGAGATCCTTGTGCCTGAGCTCATGAGAGGCCAGTGCCAGGCACGTGTCTGCTGGTGGTGATTGTGAGGTCCTTGTTTGTGATGGGCCTGAGAGGCCAGTGCCAGGCACGGGTCTGCTGGTGGTGCCTGTGAGGTCCTTTTGCGTGAGGGCGTGAGAGGCCAGTGCCAGGTATGTGTCTGCTGGGGGTGATTGTGAGCTCAGATTTTTGTGACGTCATCAGAGTCCAGTGCCAGGCACGTGTCTGCTGGTGGTGATTGTGAGGTCCTTGTGCGTGAGGGCATTAGAGGCCAGTGCCAGTAATGTGTCTGCTGGTGGTGTTTGTGAGCTCAGTTATTCGTGACATCATCAGAGGCCAGTGTCATGCATGTGTCTGCTGGTGGTCATGCTGAAGTCCCAGTACCTGAGGGCGTAGGAGGCCAGTGCCAGGCACGTGTCTGCTGGTGGTGATTGTGAGGTCCTTGTTTGTGATGGGCCTGAGAGGCCAGTGCCAGGCATGTGTGTGCTAGTGGTGACTGTGAGGTGAGTTGTGCGTGAGGGCATGAGAGGCCAGTGCCAGGGAAGTGTCTGGTGGTGGAGATTGTGAGGTCCTTGTGCGTGAGGGTGTGAGAGGCCAGTGCCAGGTATGTGTCTGCTGGCGGTGATTGTGAGCTCAGATTTTCGTGACGTCATCAGAGGCCAGTGCCAGGCACGGGTGTGCTGGTGGTGCCTGTGAGGTCCTTGTGCGTGAGGGCATGAGAGGCCAGTACCAGGCATGTGTGTGCTAGTGGTGATGGTGAGGTGAGTTGTGCGTGAGGGCGTGAGAGGCAAGTGGGAGGCACGTGTCTGCTGGTGGTGATTGTGAGGTCCTTGTGCGTGAGGGCGTGAGAGGCCATTGGCAGGTATTGATTTGCTGGTGGTGATTGTGCGCTCAGGTGTTCGTGACATCATCATAGTCCAGTGGCAGGCACGGGTGTGCTGGTGGTGATTGTGAGGTCCTTGTGCGTGATGGCGTGAGAGGCCATTGGCAGGTATTGATTTACTGGTGGTGATTGTGCACTCAGGTGTTCGTGACATCATCAGAGGCCAGTGCCAGGCACGTGTCTGCTGGTGGCGACTGTGAGGTCCTTGTGCGTGATGGCGTGAGAGGCCAGTGCCAGGCATGTGTCTGCTAGTGGTGATTGTGAGGTGATTTGTGCGTGAGGGAATGAGAGGCTAGTGCCAGGAGTTTTTCTGCTGGTGGTGACTGTGAGATCCTTGTGCCTGAGCTCATGAGAGGCCAGTGCCAGGCACGTGTCTGCTGGTGGTGATTGTGAGGTCCTTGTTTGTGATGGGCCTGAGAGGCCAGTGCCAGGCACGGGTCTGCTGGTGGTGCCTGTGAGGTCCTTTTGCGTGAGGGCGTGAGAGGCCAGTGCCAGGTATGTGTCTGCTGGGGGTGATTGTGAGCTCAGATTTTTGTGACGTCATCAGAGTCCAGTGCCAGGCACGTGTCTGCTGGTGGTGATTGTGAGGTCCTTGTGCCTGAGGGCATTAGAGGCCAGTGCCAGTAATGTGTCTGCTGGTGGTGTTTGTGAGCTCAGTTATTCGTGACATCATCAGAGGCCAGTGTCATGCATGTGTCTGCTGGTGGTCATGCTGAAGTCCCAGTACCTGAGGGCGTAGGAGGACAGTGCCAGGCACGTGTCTGCTGGTGGTGATTGTGAGGTCCTTGTTTGTGATGGGCCTGAGAGGCCAGTGCCAGGCATGTGTGTGCTAGTGGTGACTGTGAGGTGAGTTGTGCGTGAGGGCATGAGAGACCAGTGCCAGGGAAGTGTCTGGTGGTGGAGATTGTGAGGTCCTTGTGCGTGAGGGTGTGAGAGGCCAGTGCCAGGTATGTGTCTGCTGGCGGTGATTGTGAGCTCAGATTTTCGTGACGTCATCAGAGGCCAGTGCCAGGCACGTGTGTGCTGGTGCTGACTGTGAGGTCCTTGTGCCTGAGTGCATGAGAGGCTAGTACCAGGCATGGGTGTGCTGGTGGTGACTGTGAGGTCGTTGTGCCTGTGGGCGTGAGAGGCCAGTGGAAGGCATGTCCCTGCTCATGGTGATTGTGAGGTGAGTTGTGCGTGAGGGCATGAGAGGCCAGTGCCAGGGAAGTGTCTGGTGGTGGAGATTGTGAGGTCCTTGTGCGTGAGGGCGTGAGAGGGCAGTGCCAGGTATGTGTCTGCTCGGGGTGATTGTGAGGTCGTTGTGCCTGAGGGCGTGAGAGGCCATTGGCAGGTATTGATTTGCTGGTGGTGATTGTGCACTCAGGTGTTCGTGACATCATCATAGTCCAGTGCCAGGCACGGGTGTGCTGGTGGTGACTGTGAGGTCCTTGTGCGTGATGGTGTGAGAGGCCAGTGCCAGGTATGTGTCTGCTGGGGGTGATTGTGAGCTCAGATTTTTGTGACGTCATCAGAGTCCAGTGCCAGGCACGTGTCTGCTGGTGGTGATTGTGAGGTCCTTGTGCCTGAGGGCGTGAGAGGCCAGTGCCAGGCATGTGTGTGCTAGTGGTGATTGTGAAGTGATTTGTGCGTGAGGGCATGAGAGGCTAGTGCCAGGAGTTTTTCTGCTGGTGGTGACTGTGAGATCCTTGTGCCTGAGCTCATGAGAGGCCAGTGCCAGGCACGTGTCTGCTGGTGGTGATTGTGAGGTCCTTGTTTGTGATGGGCCTGAGAGGCCAGTGCCAGGCACGGGTATGCTGGCGGTGACTGTGAGGTCCTTGTGCCTGAAGGCATGAGAGGCCAGTGCCAGGGACGTGTGTGCTGGCGGTGGTTGTGAAGTCCTTGTGCATGAGGATATGAGAGGCCATTGGCAGTTATTGCTGGGCTGGTGGTGATTGTGAGCTCAGTTGTTCGTGACATCATCAGAGGCCAGTGCCAGGCACGGGTGTGCTGGTGGTGCCTGTAAGGTCCTTGTGCGTGAGGGCATGAGAGGCCAGTACCAGGCATGAGTGTGCTAGTGGTGATGGTGAGGTGAGTTGTGCGTGAGGGCGTGAGAGGCAAGTGGGAGGCACGTGTCTGCTGGTGGTGATTGTGAGGTCCTTGTGCGTGAGGGCGTGAGAGGCCAGTGCCAGGCATGTGTCTGCTGGGGGTGATTGTGAGCTCAGATTTTTGTGACGTCATCAGAGGCCAGTGCCAGGCACGGGTCTGCTGGTGCTGACTGTGAGATCCTTGTGCCTGAGCTCATGAGAGGCCAGTGCCAGGCACGGGTCTGCTGGTGCTGACTGTGAGATCCTTGTGCCTGAGCTCATGAGAGGCCAGTGCCAGGCACGTGTGTGCTGGTGGTGATTGTGAGGTGCTTGTGCGTGAGGGCATTAGAGGCCAGTGCCAGGCATGTGTCTGCTGGTGGTGATTGTGAGGTTCTTGTGCGTGATGGCGTGAGAGGCCAGTGCCAGGTATGTGTCTGCTGGGGGTGATTGTGAGCTCAGATTTTTGTGACGTCATCAGAGTCCAGTGCCAGGCACGTGTCTGCTGGTGGTGATTGTGAGGTCCTTGTTTGTGATGGGCCTGAGAGGCCAGTGCCAGGCACGGGTATGCTGGCGGTGACTGTGAGGTCCTTGTGCCTGAAGGCATGAGAGGCCAGTGCCAGCTATGTGTCTGCCGGGGGTGATTGTGAGCTCAGATTTTTGTGACGTCATCAGAGTCCAGTGCCAGGGACGTGTCTGCTGGTGGTGATTGTGAGGTCCTTGTGCGTGAGGGCATTAGAGGCCAGTGCCAGTAATGTGTCTGCTGGTGGTGTTTGTGAGCTCAGTTATTCGTGACATCATCAGAGGCCAGTGTCATGCATGTGTCTGCTGGTGTGATGGTGAGGTCCTTGTGCCTGAGGGCATTAGAGGCCAGTGCCAGTAATATGTCTTCTGGTGGTGTTTGTGAGCTCAGTTATTCGTGACATCATCAGAGGCCAGTGTCATGCATGTGTCTGCTGGTGGTCATGCTGAAGTCCCAGTACCTGAGGGCGTAGGAGGACAGTGGCAGGCACGTGCCTGCTGGTGGTGATTGTGAGGTCCTTGTTTGTGATGGGCCTGAGAGGCCAGTGCCAGGCATGTGTGTGCTAGTGGTGACTGTGAGGTGAGTTGTGCGTGAGGGCATGAGAGGCCAGTGCCAGGGAAGTGTCTGGTGGTGGAGATTGTGAGGTCCTTGTGCGTGAGGGTGTGAGAGGCCAGTGCCAGGTATGTGTCTGCTGGGGGTGATTGTGAGCTCAGATTTTCGTGACGTCATCAGAGGCCAGTGCCAGGCACGTGTGTGCTGGTGCTGACTGTGAGGTCCTTGTGCCTGAGTGCATGAGAGGCTAGTACCAGGCACGTGTCTGCTGGTGGTGATTGTGAGGTCCTTGTGCCTGAGGGCGTGAGAGGCCAGTGCCAGGCATGTGTGTGCTAGTGGTGATTGTGAAGTGATTTGTGCGTGAGGGCATGAGAGGCTAGTGCCAGGAGTTTTTCTGCTGGTGGTGACTGTGAGATCCTTGTGCCTGAGCTCATGAGAGGCCAGTGCCAGGCACGTGTCTGCTGGTGGTGATTGTGAGGTCCTTGTTTGTGATGGGCCTGAGAGGCCAGTGCCAGGTATGTGTCTGCTGGGGCTGATTGTGAGCTCAGATTTTTGTGACGTCATCAGAGTCCAGTGCCAGGCACGTGTCTGCTGGTGGTGATTGTGAGGTCCTTGTGCCTGAGGGCATTAGAGGCCAGTGCCAGGCACGTGTCTGCTGGTGGTGATTGTGAGGTCCTTGTGCGTGAGGGCATTAGAGGCCAGTGCCAGTAATGTGTCTGCTGGTGGTGTTTGTGAGCTCAGTTATGCGTGACATCATCAGAGGCCAGTGTCATGCATGTGTCTGCTGGTGGTCATGCTGAAGTCCCAGTACCTGAGGGCGTAGGAGGACAGTGGCAGGCACGTGCCTGCTGGTGGTGATTGTGAGGTCCTTGTTTGTGATGGGCCTGAGAGGCCAGTGCCAGGCATGTGTGTGCTAGTGGTGACTGTGAGGTGAGTTGTGCGTGAGGGCATGAGAGGCCAGTGCCAGGGAAGTGTCTGGTGGTGGAGATTGTGAGGTCCTTGTGCGTGAGGGCGTGAGAGGCCAGTGCCAGGTATGTGTCTGCTGGCGGTGATTGTGAGCTCAGATTTTCGTGACGTCATCAGAGGCCAGTGCCAGGCACGTGTGTGCTGGTGCTGACTGTGAGGTCCTTGTACCTGAGTGCATGAGAGGCTAGTACCAGGCATGGGTGTGCTGGTGGTGACTGTGAGGTCGTTGTGCCTGTGGGTGTGAGAGGCCAGTGGAAGGCATGTCCCTGCTCATGGTGATTGTGAGGTGAGTTGTGCGTGAGGGCATGAGAGGCCAGTGCCAGGGAAGTGTCTGGTGGTGGAGATTGTGAGGTCCTTGTGCGTGAGGGCGTGAGAGGGCAGTGCCAGGTATGTGTCTGCTCGGGGTGATTGTGAGGTCGTTGTGCCTGAGGGCGTGAGAGGCCATTGGCAGGTATTGATTTGCTGGTGGTGATTGTGCACTCAGGTGTTCGTGACATCATCATAGTCCAGTGCCAGGCACGGGTGTGCTGGTGGTGATTGTGAGGTCCTTGTGCGTGATGGCGTGAGAGGCCAGTGCCAGGTATGTGTCTGCTGGGGGTGATTGTGAGCTCAGATTTTCGTGACGTCATCAGAGGCCAGTGCCAGGCACGTGTCTGCTGGTGGCGACTGTGAGGTCCTTGTGCCTGAGGGCGTTAGAGGCCAGTGCCAGGCATGTGTCTGCTAGTGGTGATTGTGAAGTGATTTGTGCGTGAGGGCATGAGAGGCTAGTGCCAGGAGTTTTTCTGCTGGTGGTGACTGTGAGATCCTTGTGCCTGAGCTCATGAGAGGCCAGTGCCAGGCACGTGTCTGCTGGTGGTGATTGTGAGGTCCTTGTTTGTGATGGGCCTGAGAGGCCAGTGCCAGGCACGGGTATGCTGGCGGTGACTGTGAGGTCCTTGTGCCTGAAGGCATGAGAGGCCAGTGCCAGGGATGTGTGTGCTGTCGGTGGTTGTGAAGTCCTTGTGCATGAGGATATGAGAGGCCATTGGCAGTTATTGCTGGGCTGGTGGTGATTGTGAGCTCAGTTGTTCGTGACATCATCAGAGGCCAGTGCCAGGCACGGGTGTGCTGGTGGTGCCTGTGAGGTCCTTGTGCGTGAGGGCATGAGAGGCCAGTACCAGGCATGTGTGTGCTAGTGGTGATGGTGAGGTGAGTTGTGCGTGAGGGCGTGAGAGGCAAGTGGGAGGCACGTGTCTGCTGGTGGTGATTGTGAGGTCCTTGTGCGTGAGGGCGTGAGAGGCCATTGGCAGGTATTGATTTGCTGGTGGTGATTGTGCGCTCAGGTGTTCGTGACATCATCATAGTCCAGTGGCAGGCACGGGTGTGCTGGTGGTGATTGTGAGGTCCTTGTGCGTGATGGCGTGAGAGGCCATTGGCAGGTATTGATTTACTGGTGGTGATTGTGCACTCAGGTGTTCGTGACGTCATCAGAGGCCAGTGCCAGGCACGTGTCTGCTGGTGGCGACTGTGAGGTCCTTGTGCGTGATGGCGTGAGAGGCCAGTGCCAGGCATGTGTCTGCTAGTGGTGATTGTGAGGTGATTTGTGCGTGAGGGAATGAGAGGCTAGTGCCAGGAGTTTTTCTGCTGGTGGTGACTGTGAGATCCTTGTGCCTGAGCTCATGAGAGGCCAGTGCCAGGCACGTGTCTGCTGGTGGTGATTGTGAGGTCCTTGTGCGTGAGGGCATTAGAGGCCAGTGCCAGGCATGTGTCTGCTGGTGGTGATTGTGAGGTTCTTGTGCGTGATGGCGTGAGAGGCCAGTGCCAGGTATGTGTCTGCTGGGGGTGATTGTGAGCTCAGATTTTTGTGACGTCATCAGAGTCCAGTGCCAGGCACGTGTCTGCTGGTGGTGATTGTGAGGTCCTTGTGCGTGAGGGCATTAGAGGCCAGTGCCAGTAATGTGTCTGCTGGTGGTGTTTGTGAGCTCAGTTATTCGTGACATCATCAGAGGCCAGTGTCATGCATGTGTCTGCTGGTGGTCATGCTGAAGTCCCAGTACCTGAGGGTGTAGGAGGCCAGTGCCAGGCACGTGCCTGCTGGTGGTGATTGTGAGGTCCTTGTTTGTGATGGGCCTGAGAGGCCAGTGCCAGGCATGTGTGTGCTAGTGGTGACTGTGAGGTGAGTTGTGCGTGAGGGCATGAGAGGCCAGTGCCAGGGAAGTGTCTGGTGGTGGAGATTGTGAGGTCCTTGTGCGTGAGGGTGTGAGAGGCCAGTGCCAGGTATGTGTCTGCTGGCGGTGATTGTGAGCTCAGATTTTCGTGACGTCATCAGAGGCCAGTGCCAGGCACGTGTGTGCTGGTGCTGACTGTGAGGTCCTTGTGCCTGAGGGCATGAGAGGCTAGTACCAGGCATGGGTGTGCTGGTGGTGACTGTGAGGTCGTTGTGCCTGTGGGCGTGAGAGGCCAGTGGAAGGCATGTCCCTGCTCATGGTGATTGTGAGGTGAGTTGTGCGTGAGGGCATGAGAGGCCAGTGCCAGGTATGTGTCTGCTCGGGGTGATTGTGAGGTCCTTGTGCGTGAGGGCGTGAGAGTGCAGTGCCAGGTATGTGTCTGCTCGGGGTGATTGTGAGGTCGTTGTGCCTGAGGGCGTGAGAGGCCATTGGCAGGTATTGATTTGCTGGTGGTGATTGTGCGCTCAGGTGTTCGTGACATCATCATAGTCCAGTGCCAGGCACGGGTGTGCTGGTGGTGATTGTGAGGTCCTTGTGCGTGATGGCGTGAGAGGCCAGTGCCAGGTATGTGTCTGCTGGGGGTGATTGTGAGCTCAGATTTTCGTGATGTCATCAGAGGGCAGTGCCAGGCACGTGTCTGCTGGTGGCGACTGTGAGGTCCTTGTGCCTGAGGGCGTTAGAGGCCAGTGCCAGGCATGTGTGTGCTAGTGGTGATTGTGAAGTGATTTGTGCGTGAGGGCATGAGAGGCTAGTGCCAGGAGTTTTTCTGCTGGTGGTGACTGTGAGATCCTTGTGCCTGAGCTCATGAGAGGGCAGTGCCAGGCACGTGTCTGCTGGTGGTGATTGTGAGGTCCTTGTTTGTGATGGGCCTGAGACGCCAGTGCCAGGCACGGGTATGCTGGCGGTGACTGTGAGGTCCTTGTGCCTGAAGGCATGAGAGGCCAGTGCCAGGGACGTGTGTGCTGGCGGTGGTTGTGAAGTCCTTGTGCATGAGGATATGAGAGGCCATTGGCAGTTATTGCTGGGCTGGTGGTGATTGTGAGCTCAGTTGTTCGTGACATCATCAGAGGCCAGTGCCAGGCACAGGTCTGCTGGTGGTGCCTGTGAGGTCCTTGTGTGTGAGGGCATGAGAGGCCAGTACCAGGCATGTGTGTGCTAGTGGTGATGGTGAGGTGAGTTGTGCGTGAGGGCGTGAGAGGCAAGTGGGAGGCACGTGTCTGCTGGTGGTGATTGTGAGGTCCTTGTGCGTGAGGGCGTGAGAGGCCAGTGCCAGGCATGTGTCTGCTGGGGGTGATTGTGAGCTCAGATTTTCGTGACGTCATCAGAGGCCAGTGCCAGGCACGGGTCTGCTGGTGGTGACTGTGAGATCCTTGTGCCTGAGCTCATGAGAGGCCAGTGCCAGGCACGTGTCTGCTGGTGGTGATTGTGAGGTCCTTGTGCGTGAGGGCATTAGAGGCCAGTGCCAGGCATGTGTCTGCTGGGGGTGATTGTGAGGTCCTTGTGCGTGAGGGCGTGAGAGGCCAGTGCCAGGTATGTGTCTGCTGGGGCTGATTGTGAGCTCAGATTTTTGTGACGTCATCAGAGTCCAGTGCCAGGCACGTGTCTGCTGGTGGTGATTGTGAGGTCCTTGTTTGTGATGGGCCTGAGAGGCCAGTGCCAGGCACGGGTATGCTGGCGGTGACTGTGAGGTCCTTGTGCCTGAAGGCATGAGAGGCCAGTGCCAGCTATGTGTCTGCCGGGGGTGATTGTGAGCTCAGATTTTTGTGACGTCATCAGAGTCCAGTGCCAGGCACGTGTCTGCTGGTGGTGATTGTGAGGTCCTTGTGCCTGAGGGCATTAGAGGCCAGTGCCAGTAATGTGTCTGCTGGTGGTGTTTGTGAGCTCAGTTATTCGTGACATCATCAGAGGCCAGTGTCATGCATGTGTCTGCTGGTGTGATGGTGAGGTCCTTGTGCCTGAGGGCATTAGAGGCCAGTGCCAGTAATATGTCTTCTGGTGGTGTTTGTGAGCTCAGTTATTCGTGACATCATCAGAGGCCAGTGTCATGCATGTGTCTGCTGGTGGTCATGCTGAAGTCCCAGTACCTGAGGGCGTAGGAGGACAGTGGCAGGCACGTGCCTGCTGGTGGTGATTGTGAGGTCCTTGTTTGTGATGGGCCTGAGAGGCCAGTGCCAGGCATGTGTGTGCTAGTGGTGACTGTGAGGTGAGTTGTGCGTGAGGGCATGAGAGGCCAGTGCCAGGGAAGTGTCTGGTGGTGGAGATTGTGAGGTCCTTGTGCGTGAGGGCGTGAGAGGCCAGTGCCAGGTATGTGTCTGCTGGGGGTGATTGTGAGCTCAGATTTTCGTGACGTCATCAGAGGCCAGTGCCAGGCACGTGTGTGCTGGTGCTGACTGTGAGGTCCTTGTGCCTGAGTGCATGAGAGGCTAGTACCAGGCATGGGTGTGCTGGTGGTGACTGTGAGGTCGTTGTGCCTGTGGGCGTGAGAGGCCAGTGGAAGGCATGTCCCTGCTCATGGTGATTGTGAGGTGAGTTGTGCGTGAGGGCATGAGAGGCCAGTGCCAGGTATGTGTCTGCTCGGGGTGATTGTGAGGTCCTTGTGCGTGAGGGCGTGAGAGTGCAGTGCCAGGTATGTGTCTGCTCGGGGTGATTGTGAGGTCGTTGTGCCTGAGGGCGTGAGAGGCCATTGGCAGGTATTGATTTGCTGGTGGTGATTGTGCGCTCAGGTGTTCGTGACATCATCATAGTCCAGTGCCAGGCACGGGTGTGCTGGTGGTGATTGTGAGGTCCTTGTGCGTGATGGCGTGAGAGGCCAGTGCCAGGTATGTGTCTGCTGGGGGTGATTGTGAGCTCAGATTTTCGTGATGTCATCAGAGGGCAGTGCCAGGCACGTGTCTGCTGGTGGCGACTGTGAGGTCCTTGTGCCTGAGGGCGTTAGAGGCCAGTGCCAGGCATGTGTGTGCTAGTGGTGATTGTGAAGTGATTTGTGCGTGAGGGCATGAGAGGCTAGTGCCAGGAGTTTTTCTGCTGGTGGTGACTGTGAGATCCTTGTGCCTGAGCTCATGAGAGGCCAGTGCCAGGCACGTGTCTGCTGGTGGTGATTGTGAGGTCCTTGTTTGTGATGGGCCTGAGAGGCCAGTGCCAGGCATGGGTATGCTGGCGGTGACTGTGAGGTCCTTGTGCCTGAAGGCATGAGAGGCCAGTGCCAGGGACGTGTGTGCTGGCGGTGGTTGTGAAGTCCTTGTGCATGAGGATATGAGAGGCCATTGGCAGTTATTGCTGGGCTGGTGGTGATTGTGAGCTCAGTTGTTCGTGACATCATCAGAGGCCAGTGCCAGGCACGGGTGTGCTGGTGGTGCCTGTGAGGTCCTTGTGCGTGAGGGCATGAGAGGCCAGTACCAGGCATGTGTGTGCTAGTGGTGATGGTGAGGTGAGTTGTGCGTGAGGGCGTGAGAGGCAAGTGGGAGGCACGTGTCTGCTGGTGGTGATTGTGAGGTCCTTGTGCGTGAGGGCGTGAGAGGCCAGTGCCAGGCATGTGTCTGCTGGGGGTGATTGTGAGCTCAGATTTTCGTGACGTCATCAGAGGCCAGTGCCAGGCACGTGTCTGCTGGTGCTGACTGTGAGATCCTTGTGCCTGAGCTCATGAGAGGCCAGTGCCAGGCACGTGTCTGCTGGTGGTGATTGTGAGGTGCTTGTGCGTGAGGGCATTAGAGGCCAGTGCTAGGCATGTGTCTGCTGGTGGTGATTGTGAGGTTCTTGTGCGTGATGGCGTGAGAGGCCAGTGCCAGGTATGTGTCTGCTGGTGGTGTTTGTGAGCTCAGTTATTCGTGACATCATCAGAGGCCAGTGTCATGCATGTGTCTGCTGGTGGTCATGCTGAAGTCCCAGTACCTGAGGGCGTAGGAGGACAGTGGCAGGCACGTGCCTGCTGGTGGTGATTGTGAGGTCCTTGTTTGTGATGGGCCTGAGAGGCCAGTGCCAGGCATGTGTGTGCTAGTGGTGACTGTGAGGTGAGTTGTGCGTGAGGGCATGAGAGGCCAGTGCCAGGGAAGTGTCTGGTGGTGGAGATTGTGAGGTCCTTGTGCGTGAGGGCGTGAGAGGGCAGTGCCAGGTATGTGTCTGCTCGGGGTGATTGTGAGGTCGTTGTGCCTGAGGGCGTGAGAGGCCATTGGCAGGTATTGATTTGCTGGTGGTGATTGTGCACTCAGGTGTTCGTGACATCATCATAGTCCAGTGCCAGGCACGGGTGTGCTGGTGGTGATTGTGAGGTGCTTGTGCGTGATGGCGTGAGAGGCCAGTGCCAGGTATGTGTCTGCTGGGGGTGATTGTGAGCTCAGATTTTCGTGATGTCATCAGAGGGCAGTGCCAGGCACGTGTCTGCTGGTGGCGACTGTGAGGTCCTTGTGCCTGAGGGCGTTAGAGGCCAGTGCCAGGCATGTGTCTGCTAGTGGTGATTGTGAAGTGATTTGTGCGTGAGGGCATGAGAGGCTAGTGCCAGGAGTTTTTCTGCTGGTGGTGACTGTGAGATCCTTGTGCCTGAGCTCATGAGAGGCCAGTGCCAGGCACGTGTCTGCTGGTGGTGATTGTGAGGTCCTTGTTTGTGATGGGCCTGAGAGGCCAGTGCCAGGCACGGGTATGCTGGCGGTGACTGTGAGGTCCTTGTGCCTGAAGGCATGAGAGGCCAGTGCCAGGGACGTGTGTGCTGGCGGTGGTTGTGAAGTCCTTGTGCATGAGGATATGAGAGGCCATTGGCAGTTATTGCTGGGCTGGTGGTGATTGTGAGCTCAGTTGTTCGTGACATCATCAGAGGCCAGTGCCAGGCACGGGTGTGCTGGTGGTGCCTGTGAGGTCCTTGTGCGTGAGGGCATGAGAGGCCAGTACCAGGCATGTGTGTGCTAGTGGTGATGGTGAGGTGAGTTGTGCGTGAGGGCGTGAGAGGCAAGTGGGAGGCACGTGTCTGCTGGTGGTGATTGTGAGGTCCTTGTGCGTGAGGGCGTGAGAGGCCATTGGCAGGTATTGATTTGCTGGTGGTGATTGTGCGCTCAGGTGTTCGTGACATCATCATAGTCCAGTGGCAGGCACGGGTGTGCTGGTGGTGATTGTGAGGTCCTTGTGCGTGATGGCGTGAGAGGCCATTGGCAGGTATTGATTTACTGGTGGTGATTGTGCACTCAGGTGTTCGTGACGTCATCAGAGGCCAGTGCCAGGCACGTGTCTGCTGGTGGCGACTGTGAGGTCCTTGTGCGTGATGGCGTGAGAGGCCAGTGCCAGGCATGTGTCTGCTAGTGGTGATTGTGAGGTGATTTGTGCGTGAGGGAATGAGAGGCTAGTGCCAGGAGTTTTTCTGCTGGTGGTGACTGTGAGATCCTTGTGCCTGAGCTCATGAGAGGCCAGTGCCAGGCACGTGTCTGCTGGTGGTGATTGTGAGGTCCTTGTTTGTGATGGGCCTGAGAGGCCAGTGCCAGGCACGGGTATGCTGGCGGTGACTGTGAGGTCCTTGTGCCTGAAGGCATGAGAGGCCAGTGCCAGGGACGTGTGTGCTGGCGGTGTTTGTGAAGTCCTTGTGCATGAGGATATGAGAGGCCATTGGCAGTTATTGCTGGGCTGGTGGTGATTGTGAGCTCAGTTGTTCGTGACATCATCAGAGGCCAGTGCCAGGCACGGGTGTGCTGGTGGTGCCTGTGAGGTCCTTGTGCGTGAGGGCATGAGAGGCCAGTACCAGGCATGTGTGTGCTAGTGGTGATGGTGAGGTGAGTTGTGCGTGAGGGCGTGAGAGGCAAGTGGGAGGCACGTGTCTGCTGGTGGTGATTGTGAGGTCCTTGTGCGTGAGGGCCTGAGAGGCCAGTGCCAGGCATGTGTGTGCTAGTGGTGACTGTGAGGTGAGTTGTGCCTGAGGGCATGAGAGGCCAGTGCCAGGGAAGTGTCTGGTGGTGGAGATTGTGAGGTCCTTGTGCCTGTGGGCGTGAGAGGCCAGTGCCAGGTATGTGTCTGCTGGGGGTAATTGTGAGCTCAGATTTTCGTGACGTCATCAGAGGCCAGTGCCAGGCACGTGTGTGCTGGTGCTGACTGTGAGGTCCATGTGCCTGAGTGCATGAGAGGCTAGTACCAGGCATGGGTGTGCTGGTGGTGACTGTGAGGTCGTTGTGCCTGTGGGCGTGAGAGGCCAGTGGAAGGCATGTCCCTGCTCATGGTGATTGTGAGGTGAGTTGTGCGTGAGGGCATGAGAGGCCAGTGCCAGGGAAGTGTCTGGTGGTGGAGATTGTGAGGTGTTTGTGCGTGAGGGCGTGAGAGGCCAGTGCCAGGCATGTGTCTGCTGGGGGTGATTGTGAGCTCAGATTTTTGTGACGTCATCAGAGGCCAGTGCCAGGCACGGGTCTGCTGGTGCTGACTGTGAGATCCTTGTGCCTGAGCTCATGAGAGTCCAGTGCCAGGCACGTGTCTGCTGGTGGTGATTGTGAGGTCCTTGTGCGTGAGGGCATTAGAGGCCAGTGCCAGGCATGTGTCTGCTGGTGGTGATTGTGAGGTTCTTGTGCGTGATGGCGTGAGAGGCCAGTGCCAGGTATGTGTCTGCTGGGGGTGATTGTGAGCTCAGATTTTTGTGACGTCATCAGAGTCCAGTGCCAGGCACGTGTCTGCTGGTGGTGATTGTGAGGTCCTTGTGCGTGAGGGCATTAGAGGCCTGTGCCAGTAATGTGTCTGCTGGTGGTGTTTGTGAGCTCAGTTATTCGTGACATCATCAGAGGCCAGTGTCATGCATGTGTCTGCTGGTGGTCATGCTGAAGTCCCAGTACCTGAGGGCGTAGGAGGACAGTGGCAGGCACGTGCCTGCTGGTGGTGATTGTGAGGTCCTTGTTTGTGATGGGCCTGAGAGGCCAGTGCCAGGCATGTGTGTGCTAGTGGTGACTGTGAGGTGAGTTGTGCGTGAGGGCATGAGAGGCCAGTGCCAGGGAAGTGTCTGGTGGTGGAGATTGTGAGGTCCTTGTGCGTGAGGGTGTGAGAGGCCAGTGCCAGGTATGTGTCTGCTGGGGGTGATTGTGAGCTCATATTTTCGTGACGTCATCAGAGGCCAGTGCCAGGCACGTGTGTGCTGGTGCTGACTGTGAGGTCCTTGTGCTTGAGTGCATGAGAGGCTAGTACCAGGCACGTGTGTGCTGGTGGTGACTGTGAGGTCCTTGTGCCTGTGGGCGTGAGAGGCCAGTGGAAGGCATGTCCCTGCTCATGGTGATTGTGAGGTGAGTTGTGCGTGAGGGCATGAGAGGCCAGTGCCAGGGAAGTGTCTGGTGGTGGAGATTGTGAGGTCCTTGTGCGTGATGGCGTGAGAGGGCAGTGCCAGGTATGTGTCTGCTCGGGGTGATTGTGAGGTCGTTGAACCTGAGGGCGTGAGAGGCCATTGGCAGGTATTGATTTGCTGGTGGTGATTGTGCACTCAGGTGTTCGTGACATCATCATAGTCCAGTGCCAGGCACGGGTGTGCTGGTGGTGATTGTGAGGTCCTTGTGCGTGATGGCGTGAGAGGCCAGTGCCAGGTATGTGTCTGCTGGGGGTGATTGTGAGCTCAGATTTTCGTGATGTCATCAGAGGGCAGTGCGAGGCACGTGTCTGCTGGTGGCGACTGTGAGGTCCTTGTGCCTGAGGGCGTTAGAGGCCAGTGCCAGGTATGTGTCTGCTAGTGGTGATTGTGAAGTGATTTGTGCGTGAGGGCATGAGAGACTAGTGCCAGGAGTTTTTCTGCTGGTGGTGACTGTGAGATCCTTGTGCCTGAGCTCATGAGAGGCCAGTGCCAGGCACGTGTCTGCTGGTGGTGATTGTGAGGTCCTTGTTTGTGATGGGCCTGAGAGGCCAGTGCCAGGCACGGGTATGCTGGCGGTGACTGTGAGGTCCTTGTGCCTGAAGGCATGAGAGGCCAGTGCCAGGGACGTGTGTGCTGGCGGTGGTTGTGAAGTCCTTGTGCATGAGGATATGAGAGGCCATTGGCAGTTATTGCTGGGCTGGTGGTGATTGTGAGCTCAGTTGTTCGTGACATCATCAGAGGCCAGTGCCAGGCACGGGTGTGCTGGTGGTGCCTGTGAGGTCCTTGTGCGTGAGGGCATGAGAGGCCAGTACCAGGCATGTGTGTGCTAGTGGTGATGGTGAGGTGAGTTGTGCGTGAGGGCGTGAGAGGCAAGTGGGAGGCACGTGTCTGCTGGTGGTGATTGTGAGGTCCTTGTGCGTGAGGGCGTGAGAGGCCAGTGCCAGGCATGTGTCTGCTGGGGGTGATTGTGAGCTCAGATTTTCGTGACGTCATCAGAGGCCAGTGCCAGGCACGTGTCTGCTGGTGCTGACTGTGAGATCCTTGTGCCTGAGCTCATGAGAGGCCAGTGCCAGGCACGTGTCTGCTGGTGGTGATTGTGAGGTCCTTGTGCGTGAGGGCATTAGAGGCCAGTGCCAGGCATGTGTCTGCTGGTGGTGATTGTGAGGTTCTTGTGCGTGATGGCGTGAGAGGCCAGTGCCAGGTATGTGTCTGCTGGGGGTGATTGTGAGCTCAGATTTTCGTGACGTCATCAGAGGCCAGTGCCAGGCACGTGTCTGCTGGTGGTGATTGTGAGGTCCTTGTGCGTGAGGGCATTAGAGGCCAGTGCCAGTAATGTGTCTGCTGGTGGTGTTTGTGAGCTCAGTTATTCGTGACATCATCAGAGGCCAGTGTCATGCATGTGTCTGCTGGTGGTCATGCTGAAGTCCCAGTACCTGAGGGCGTAGGAGGACAGTGGCAGGCACGTGCCTGCTGGTGGTGATTGTGAGGTCCTTGTTTGTGATGGGCCTGAGAGGCCAGTGCCAGGCATGTGTGTGCTAGTGGTGACTGTGAGGTGAGTTGTGCGTGAGGGCATGAGAGGCCAGTGCCAGGTATGTGTCTGCTGGGGGTGATTGTGAGCTCAGATTTTCGTGACGTCATCAGAGGCCAGTGCCAGGCACGTGTGTGCTGGTGCTGACTGTGAGGTCCTTGTGCCTGAGTGCATGAGAGGCTAGTACCAGGCATGGGTGTGCTGGTGGTGACTGTGAGGTCGTTGTGCCTGTGGGCGTGAGAGGCCAGTGGAAGGCATGTCCCTGCTCATGGTGATTGTGATGTGAGTTGTGCGTGAGGGCATGAGAGGCCAGTGCCAGGGAAGTGTCTGGTGGTGGAGATTGTGAGGTCCTTGTGCGTGAGGGCATGAGAGGCCAGTGCCAGGTATGTGTCTGCTCGGGGTGATTGTGAGGTCCTTGTGCCTGAGGGCGTGAGAGGCCATTGGCAGGTATTGATTTGCTGGTGGTGATTGTGCACTCAGGTGTTGGTGACATCATCATAGTCCAGTGCCAGGCACGGGTGTGCTGGTGGTGATTGTGAGGTCCTTGTGCGTGATGGCGTGAGAGGCCAGTGCCAGGTATGTGTCTGCTGGGGGTGATTGTGAGCTCAGATTTTCGTGATGTCATCAGAGGGCAGTGCCAGGCACGTGTCTGCTGGTGGCGACTGTGAGGTCCTTGTGCCTGAGGGCGTTAGAGGCCAGTGCCAGGCATGTGTCTGCTAGTGGTGATTGTGAAGTGATTTGTGCGTGAGGGCATGAGAGGCTAGTGCCAGGAGTTTTTCTGCTGGTGGTGACTGTGAGATCCTTGTGCCTGAGCTCATGAGAGGCCAGTGCCAGGCACGTGTCTGCTGGTGGTGATTGTGAGGTCCTTGTTTGTGATGGGCCTGAGAGGCCAGTGCCAGGCACGGGTATGCTGGCGGTGACTGTGAGGTCCTTGTGCCTGAAGGCATGAGAGGCCAGTGCCAGGGACGTGTGTGCTGGCGGTGTTTGTGAAGTCCTTGTGCATGAGGATATGAGAGGCCATTGGCAGTTATTGCTGGGCTGGTGGTGATTGTGAGCTCAGTTGTTCGTGACATCATCAGAGGCCAGTGCCAGGCACGGGTGTGCTGGTGGTGCCTGTGAGGTCCTTGTGCGTGAGTGCATGAGAGGCCAGTACCAGGCATGTGTGTGCTAGTGGTGATGGTGAGGTGAGTTGTGCGTGAGGGCGTGAGAGGCAAGTGGGAGGCACGTGTCTGCTGGTGGTGATTGTGAGGTCCTTGTGCGTGAGGGCGTGAGAGGCCAGTGCCAGGCATGTGTCTGCTGGGGGTGATTGTGAGCTCAGATTTTCGTGACGTCATCAGAGGCCAGTGCCAGGCACGTGTCTGCTGGTGCTGACTGTGAGATCCTTGTGCCTGAGCTCATGAGAGGCCAGTGCCAGGCACGTGTCTGCTGGTGGTGATTGTGAGGTCCTTGTGCGTGAGGGCATTAGAGGCCAGTGCCAGGCATGTGTCTGCTGGTGGTGATTGTGAGGTTCTTGTGCGTGATGGCGTGAGAGGCCAGTGCCAGGTATGTGTCTGCTGGGGGTGATTGTGAGCTCAGATTTTTGTGACGTCATCAGAGTCCAGTGCCAGGCACGTGTCTGCTGGTGGTGATTGTGAGGTCCTTGTGCGTGAGGGCATTAGAGGCCAGTGCCAGTAATGTGTCTGCTGGTGGTGTTTGTGAGCTCAGTTATTCGTGACATCATCAGAGGCCAGTGTCATGCATGTGTCTGCTGGTGGTCATGCTGAAGTCCCTGTACCTGAGGGCGTAGGAGGACAGTGGCAGGCACGTACCTGCTGGTGGTGATTGTGAGGTCCTTGTTTGTGATGGGCCTGAGAGGCCAGTGCCAGGCATGTGTGTGCTAGTGGTGACTGTGAGGTGAGTTGTGCGTGAGGGCATGAGAGGCCAGTGCCAGGGAAGTGTCTGGTGGTGGAGATTGTGAGGTCCTTGTGCGTGAGGGCGTGAGAGGCCAGTGCCAGGTATGTGTCTGCTGGGGGTGATTGTGAGCTCAGTTGTTCGTGACATCATCAGAGGCCAGTGCCAGGCACGGGTGTGCTGGTGGTGCCTGTGAGGTCCTTGTGCGTGAGGGCATGAGAGGCCAGTACCAGGCATGTGTGTGCTAGTGGTGATGGTGAGGTGAGTTGTGCGTGAGGGCGTGAGAGGCAAGTGGGAGGCACGTGTCTGCTGGTGGTGATTGTGAGGTCCTTGTGCGTGAGGGCCTGAGAGGCCAGTGCCAGGCATGTGTGTGCTAGTGGTGACTGTGAGGTGAGTTGTGCCTGAGGGCATGAGAGGCCAGTGCCAGGGAAGTGTCTGGTGGTGGAGATTGTGAGGTCCTTGTGCGTGAGGGCGTGAGAGGCCAGTGCCAGGTATGTGTCTGCTGGGGGTGATTGTGAGCTCAGATTTTCGTGACGTCATCAGAGGCCAGTGCCAGGCACGTGTGTGCTGGTGCTGACTGTGAGGTCCATGTGCCTGAGTGCATGAGAGGCTAGTACCAGGCATGGGTGTGCTGGTGGTGACTGTGAGGTCGTTGTGCCTGTGGGCGTGAGAGGCCAGTGGAAGGCATGTCCCTGCTCATGGTGATTGTGAGGTGAGTTGTGCGTGAGGGCATGAGAGGCCAGTGCCAGGGAAGTGTCTGGTGGTGGAGATTGTGAGGTCCTTGTGCGTGAGGGCATGAGAGGCCAGTGCCAGGTATGTGTCTGCTCGGGGTGATTGTGAGGTCGTTGTGCCTGAGGGCGTGAGAGGCCATTGGCAGGTATTGATTTGCTGGTGGTGATTGTGCACTCAGGTGTTCGTGACATCATCATAGTCCAGTGCCAGGCACGGGTGTGCTGGTGGTGATTGTGAGGTCCTTGTGCGTGATGGCGTGAGAGGCCAGTGCCAGGTATGTGTCTGCTGGGGGTGATTGTGAGCTCAGATTTTCGTGATGTCATCAGAGGGCAGTGCCAGGCACGTGTCTGCTGGTGGCGACTGTGAGGTCCTTGTGCCTGAGGGCGTTAGAGGCCAGTGCCAGGCATGTGTCTGCTAGTGGTGATTGTGAAGTGATTTGTGCGTGAGGGCATGAGAGGCTAGTGCCAGGAGTTTTTCTGCTGGTGGTGACTGTGAGATCCTTGTGCCTGAGCTCATGAGAGGCCAGTGCCAGGCACGTGTCTGCTGGTGGTGATTGTGAGGTCCTTGTTTGTGATGGGCCTGAGAGGCCAGTGCCAGGCACGGGTATGCTGGCGGTGCCTGTGAGGTCCTTGTGCCTGAAGGCATGAGAGGCCAGTGCCAGGGACGTGTGTGCTGGCGGTGTTTGTGAAGTCCTTGTGCATGAGGATATGAGAGGCCATTGGCAGTTATTGCTGGGCTGGTGGTGATTGTGAGCTCAGTTGTTCGTGACATCATCAGAGGCCAGTGCCAGGCACGGGTGTGCTGGTGGTGCCTGTGAGGTCCTTGTGCGTGAGTGCATGAGAGGCCAGTACCAGGCATGTGTGTGCTAGTGGTGATGGTGAGGTGAGTTGTGCGTGAGGGCGTGAGAGGCAAGTGGGAGGCACGTGTCTGCTGGTGGTGATTGTGAGGTCCTTGTGCGTGAGGGCGTGAGAGGCCAGTGCCAGGCATGTGTCTGCTGGGGGTGTTTGTGAGCTCAGATTTTCGTGACGTCATCAGAGTCCAGTGCCAGGCACGTGTCTGCTGGTGCTGACTGTGAGATCCTTGTGCCTGAGCTCATGAGAGGCCAGTGCCAGGCACGTGTCTGCTGGTGGTGATTGTGAGGTCCTTGTGCGTGAGGGCATTAGAGGCCAGTGCCAGGCATGTGTCTGCTGGTGGTGATTGTGAGGTTCTTGTGCGTGATGGCGTGAGAGGCCAGTGCCAGGTATGTGTCTGCTGGGGGTGATTGTGAGCTCAGATTTTTGTGACGTCATCAGAGTCCAGTGCCAGGCACGTGTCTGCTGGTGGTGATTGTGAGGTCCTTGTGCCTGAGGGCATTAGAGGCCAGTGCCAGTAATGTGTCTGCTGGTGGTGTTTGTGAGCTCAGTTATTCGTGACATCATCAGAGGCCAGTGTCATGCATGTGTCTGCTGGTGGTCATGCTGAAGTCCCAGTACCTGAGGGCGTAGGAGGACAGTGGCAGGCACGTGCCTGCTGGTGGTGATTGTGAGGTCCTTGTTTGTGATGGGCCTGAGAGGCCAGTGGAAGGCATGTCCCTGCTCATGGTGATTGTGAGGTGAGTTGTGCGTGAGGGCATGAGAGGCCAGTGCCAGGGAAGTGTCTGGTGGTGGAGATTGTGAGGTCCTTGTGCGTGAGGGCGTGAGAGGGCAGTGCCAGGTATGTGTCTGCTCGGGGTGATTGTGAGGTCGTTGTGCCTGAAGGCGTGAGAGGCCATTGGCAGGTATTGATTTGCTGGTGGTGATTGTGCACTCAGGTGTTCGTGACATCATCATAGTCCAGTGCCAGGCACGGGTGTGCTGGTGGTGATTGTGAGGTCCTTGTGCGTGATGGCATGAGAGGCCAGTGCCAGGTATGTGTCTGCTGGGGGTGATTGTGAGCTCAGATTTTCGTGATGTCATCAGAGGGCAGTGCGAGGCACGTGTCTGCTGGTGGCGACTGTGAGGTCCTTGTGCCTGAGGGCGTTAGAGGCCAGTGCCAGGCATGTGTCTTGTAGTGGTGATTGTGAAGTGATTTGTGCGTGAGGGCATGAGAGACTAGTGCCAGGAGTTTTTCTGCTGGTGGTGACTGTGAGATCCTTGTGCCTGAGCTCATGAGGGGCCAGTGCAAGGCACGTGTCTGCTGGTGGTGATTGTGAGGTCCTTGTGCCTGAGGGCGTGAGAGGCCACTGCCAGGGACGTGTGTGCTGGCGGTGGTTGTGAGGTCCTTGTGCGTGAGGTCATGAGAGGCCATTGGCAGTTATTGCTGGGGTGATGGTTATTGTGAGCTCAGTTGTTCGTGACATCATCAGAGGCCAGTGCCAGGCACGGGTCTGTTGGTCGTGATTGTGAAGTCCTTGTGCCTGAGGGCGTGAGAGGCCAGTGCCAGGCACGTGTCTGCTGGTGGTGATTGTGAGGTCCTTGTGCCTGAGGGCGTGAGAGGCCATTGGCAGTTATTGCTGGGCTAGTGTTGATTGTGAGCTCCGTTGTTCGTGACATCATCAGAGAACAGTGCCAGGCACGGGTCTGTTGGTCGTGATTGTGAGGTCCTTGGGCGTGAGGGCGTGAGAGGCCAGTGCCAGGCACGTGTCTGCTGGTGGTGATTGTGAGGTCCTTGTGCCTGAGGGCATTAGAGGCCAGTGCCAGTAATGTGTCTTCTGGTGGTGAATGTGAGCTCAGTTATTTGTGACATCATCAGAGGCCAGTGTCATGCATGTGTCTGCTGGTGGTCATGCTGAAGTCCCAGTACCTGAGGGCGTAAGAGGACAGTGGCAGGAACGTGCCTGCTGGTGGTGATTGTGAGGTCCTTGTGCCTGAGGGCGTGAGAGGCCAGTGACAGGTATGTGTCTGCTGGGGGTGATTGTCAGCTCAGATTTTCTGATGTCATCAGAGGCCAGTGCCAGGAACGTGTGTGCTGGTGGTGACTGTGAGGTCCTTGTGTCTGAGGGCGTGAGAGGCCATTGGCAGGTATTGCTGGGCTGGTGGTGATTGTGAGCTCAGGTGTTCGTGACATCATCAGAGGCCAGTGCCAGGCACGGGTCTGCTGGTGGTGCCTGTGAGGTCCTTGGGCGTGAGAGGCCAGTGTCAGGCAGATGTCTGCTGGTGGTGATGATGAGGTGAGTTGTGCGTGAGGGCGTGAGAGGCCAGTGCCAGTAATGTGTCTGCTGGTGGTGTTTGTGAGCTCAGTTATTCGTGACATCATCAGAGGCCAGTGTCATGCATGTGTCTGCTGGTGGTCATGCTGAAGTCCCTGTACCGGAGGGCGTAAGAGGACAGTGGCAGGAACATGCCTGCTGGTGGTGATTGTGAGGTCCTTGTTTGTGATGGGCCTGAGAGGCCAGTGCCAGGCATGTGTGTGCTAGTGGTGACTGTGAGGTGAGTTGTGCGTGAGGGCATGAGAGGCCAGTGCCAGGTATGTGTCTCCTGGGGGTGATTGTGAGCTCAGATTTTCGTGACGTCATCAGAGACCAGTGCCAGGCACGTGTCTGCTGGTGCTGACTGTGAGATCATTGTGCCTGTGCTCATGAGAGGCCAGTGCCAGGAACGTGTCTGCTGGTGGTGATTGTGAGGTCCTTGTACCTGAGGGCGTCAGAGGCCATTGACAGTTATTGCTGGGCTGGTGGTGATTGTGAGCTCAGTTGTTCGTGACATCATCAGAGGCCAGTGCCAGGCACGGGTGTGCTGGTGGCGCCTGTGAGGTCCTTGTGCGTGAGGGCATGAGAGGCCAGTGCCAGGGAAGTGTCTGGTGGTGGAGATTGTGAGGTCCTTGTGCGTGAGGGCGTGAGAGGCCAGTGCCAGGTATGTGTCTGCTGGCGGTGATTGTGAGCTCAGATTTTCGTGATGTCCTCAGAGACCAGTGCCAGGCACGTGTGTGCTGGTGCTGACTGTGAGGTCCTTGTGCCTGAGGTCATGAGAGGCCAGTGCCAGGCACGTGTGTGCTGGTGGTGATTGTGAGGTCCTTGTGCCTGAGGGCGTGAGAGGCCATTTGCAAGTATTGATTTGCTGGTGGTGATTGTGCGCTCAGGTGTTCGTGACATCATCATAGGCCAGTGCCAGGCACGGGTGTGCTGGTGGTGATTGTGAGGTCCTTGGGCGTGAGGGCGTGAGAGGCCATTGGCAGTTCTTGCTGGGCTGGTGGTGATTGTGAGCTCAGTTGTTCGTGACATCATCAGAGGCCAGTGCCAGGCACGGGTGTGCTGGTGGTGCCTGTGAGGTCCTTGTGCGTGAGGGCGTGAGAGGCCAGTGCCAGGCATGTGTGTGCTAGTGGTGATTGTGAGGTGAGTTGTGCCTGAGGGCACGAGAGGCTAGTGCCAGGAGTTTTTCTGCTGGTGGTGACTGTGAGATCCTTGTGCCTGAGCTCATGAGGGGCCAGTGCAAGGCACGTGTCTGCTGGTGGTGATTGTGAGGTCCTTGTGCCTGAGGGCGTGAGAGGCCACTGCCAGGGACGTGTGTGCTGGCGGTGGTTGTGAGGTCCTTGTGCGTGAGGTCATGAGAGGCCATTGGCAGTTATTGCTGGGCTGGTGGTTATTGTGAGCTCAGTTGTTCGTGACATCATCAGAGGCCAGTGCCAGGCACGGGTCTGTTGGTCGTGATTGTGAAGTCCTTGTGCCTGAGGGCGTGAGAGGCCAGTGCCAGGCACGTGTCTGCTGGTGGTGATTGTGAGGTCCTTGTGCCTGAGGGCGTGAGAGGCCATTGGCAGTTATTGCTGGGCTAGTGTTGATTGTGAGCTCCGTTGTTCGTGACATCATCAGAGAACAGTGCCAGGCACGGGTCTGTTGGTCGTGATTGTGAGGTCCTTGGGCGTGAGGGCGTGAGAGGCCAGTGCCAGGCACGTGTCTGCTGGTGGTGATTGTGAGGTCCTTGTGCCTGAGGGCATTAGAGGCCAGTGCCAGTAATGTGTCTTCTGGTGGTGAATGTGAGCTCAGTTATTTGTGACATCATCAGAGGCCAGTGTCATGCATGTGTCTGCTGGTGGTCATGCTGAAGTCCCTGTACCGGAGGGCGTAAGAGGACAGTGGCAGGAACGTGCCTGCTGGTGGTGATTGTGAGGTCCTTGTGCCTGAGGGCGTGAGAGGCCAGTGACAGGTATGTGTCTGCTGGGGGTGATTGTCAGCTCAGATTTTCTGATGTCATCAGAGGCCAGTGCCAGGAACGTGTGTGCTGGTGGTGACTGTGAGGTCCTTGTGTCTGAGGGCGTGAGAGGCCATTGGCAGGTATTGCTGGGCTGGTGGTGATTGTGAGCTCAGGTGTTCGTGACATCATCAGAGGCCAGTGCCAGGCACGGGTCTGCTGGTGGTGCCTGTGAGGTCCTTGGGCGTGAGAGGCCAGTGTCAGGCAGATGTCTGCTGGTGGTGATGATGAGGTGAGTTGTGCGTGAGGGCGTGAGAGGCCAGTGCCAGTAATGTGTCTGCTGGTGGTGTTTGTGAGCTCAGTTATTCGTGACATCATCAGAGGCCAGTGTCATGCATGTGTCTGCTGGTGGTCATGCTGAAGTCCCAGTACCTGAGGGTGTAGGAGGACAGTGGCAGGCACGTGCCTGCTGGTGGTGATTGTGAGGTCCTTGTTTGTGATGGGCCTGAGAGGCCAGTGCCAGGCATGTGTGTGCTAGTGGTGACTGTGAGGTGAGTTGTGCGTGAGGGCATGAGAGGCCAGTGCCAGGTATGTGTCTCCTGGGGGTGATTGTGAGCTCAGATTTTCGTGACGTCATCAGAGACCAGTGCCAGGCACGTGTCTGCTGGTGCTGACTGTGAGATCCTTGTGCCTGTGCTCATGAGAGGCCAGTGCCAGGCACGGGTGTGCTGGTGGTGATTGTGAGGTCCTTGTACCTGAGGGCGTCAGAGGCCATTGACAGTTATTGCTGGGCTGGTGGTGATTGTGAGCTCAGTTGTTCGTGACATCATCAGAGGCCAGTGCCAGGCACGGGTGTGCTGGTGGCGCCTGTGAGGTCCTTGTGCGTGAGGGCATGAGAGGCCAGTGCCAGGGAAGTGTCTGGTGGTGGAGATTGTGAGGTCCTTGTGCGTGAGGGCGTGAGAGGCCAGTGCCAGGTATGTGTCTGCTGGCGGTGATTGTGAGCTCAGATTTTCGTGATGTCCTCAGAGACCAGTGCCAGGCACGTGTGTGCTGGTGCTGACTGTGAGGTCCTTGTGCCTGAGGTCATGAGAGGCCAGTGCCAGGCACGTGTGTGCTGGTGGTGATTGTGAGGTCCTTGTGCCTGAGGGCGTGAGAGGCCATTTGCAAGTATTGATTTGCTGGTGGTGATTGTGCGCTCAGGTGTTCGTGACATCATCATAGGCCAGTGCCAGGCACGGGTGTGCTGGTGGTGATTGTGAGGTCCTTGGGCGTGAGGGCGTGAGAGGCCATTGGCAGTTCTTGCTGGGCTGGTGGTGATTGTGAGCTCAGTTGTTCGTGACATCATCAGAGGCCAGTGCCAGGCACGGGTGTGCTGGTGGTGCCTGTGAGGTCCTTGTGCGTGAGGGCGTGAGAGGCCAGTGCCAGGCATGTGTGTGCTAGTGGTGATTGTGAGGTGAGTTGTGCCTGAGGGCACGAGAGGCTAGTGCCAGGAGTTTTTCTGCTGGTGGTGACTGTGAGATCCTTGTGCCTGAGCTCATGAGGGGCCAGTGCAAGGCACGTGTCTGCTGGTGGTGATTGTGAGGTCCTTGTGCCTGAGGGCGTGAGAGGCCACTGCCAGGGACGTGTGTGCTGGCGGTGGTTGTGAGGTCCTTGTGCGTGAGGTCATGAGAGGCCATTGGCAGTTATTGCTGGGCTGGTGGTTATTGTGAGCTCAGTTGTTCGTGACATCATCAGAGGCCAGTGCCAGGCACGGGTCTGTTGGTCGTGATTGTGAAGTCCTTGTGCCTGAGGGCGTGAGAGGCCAGTGCCAGTCACGTGTCTGCTGGTGGTGATTGTGAGGTCCTTGTGCCTGAGGGCGTGAGAGGCCATTGGCAGTTATTGCTGGGCTAGTGTTGATTGTGAGCTCCGTTGTTCGTGACATCATCAGAGAACAGTGCCAGGCACGGGTCTGTTGGTCGTGATTGTGAGGTCCTTGGGCGTGAGGGCGTGAGAGGCCAGTGCCAGGCACGTGTCTGCTGGTGGTGATTGTGAGGTCCTTGTGCCTGAGGGCATTAGAGGCCAGTGCCAGTAATGTGTCTTCTGGTGGTGAATGTGAGCTCAGTTATTTGTGACATCATCAGAGGCCAGTGTCATGCATGTGTCTGCTGGTGGTCATGCTGAAGTCCCTGTACCGGAGGGCGTAAGAGGACAGTGGCAGGAACGTGCCTGCTGGTGGTGATTGTGAGGTCCTTGTGCCTGAGGGCGTGAGAGGCCAGTGACAGGTATGTGTCTGCTGGGGGTGATTGTCAGCTCAGATTTTCTGATGTCATCAGAGGCCAGTGCCAGGAACGTGTGTGCTGGTGGTGACTGTGAGGTCCTTGTGTCTGAGGGCGTGAGAGACCATTGGCAGGTATTGCTGGGCTGGTGGTGATTGTGAGCTCAGGTGTTCGTGACATCATCAGAGGCCAGTGCCAGGCACGGGTCTGCTGGTGGTGCCTGTGAGGTCCTTGGGCGTGAGAGGCCAGTGTCAGGCAGATGTCTGCTGGTGGTGATGATGAGGTGAGTTGTGCGTGAGGGCGTGAGAGGCCAGTGCCAGTAATGTGTCTGCTGGTGGTGTTTGTGAGCTCAGTTATTCGTGACATCATCAGAGGCCAGTGTCATGCATGTGTCTGCTGGTGGTCATGCTGAAGTCCCAGTACCTGAGGGTGTAGGAGGACAGTGGCAGGCACGTGCCTGCTGGTGGTGATTGTGAGGTCCTTGTTTGTGATGGGCCTGAGAGGCCAGTGCCAGGCATGTGTGTGCTAGTGGTGACTGTGAGGTGAGTTGTGCGTGAGGGCATGAGAGGCCAGTGCCAGGTATGTGTCTCCTGGGGGTGATTGTGAGCTCAGATTTTCGTGACGTCATCAGAGACCAGTGCCAGGCACGTGTCTGCTGGTGCTGACTGTGAGATCATTGTGCCTGTGCTCATGAGAGGCCAGTGCCAGGCACGGGTGTGCTGGTGGTGATTGTGAGGTCCTTGTACCTGAGGGCGTCAGAGGCCATTGACAGTTATTGCTGGGCTGGTGGTGATTGTGAGCTCAGTTGTTCGTGACATCATCAGAGGCCAGTGCCAGGCACGGGTGTGCTGGTGGCGCCTGTGAGGTCGTTGTGCCTGTGGGCGTGAGAGGCCAGTGGAAGGCATGTCCCTGCTCATGGTGATTGTGAGGTGAGTTGTGGCGTGAGAGGCCATTGCCAGGCACGTGTGTGCTGGTGGAGATTGTGAGGTCCTTGTGCCTGAGGGCATGAGAGGCCATTGGCAGGTATTGATTTGCTGGTGGTGATTGTGAGCTCAGGTGTTCGTGACATCATCATAGGCCAGTGCCAGGCACGGGTGTGCTGGTGGTGATTGTGAGGTCGTCGTGCCTGAGGACGTGAGAGGCCATTGGCAGTTATTGCTGGGCTGGTGATGATTGTGCGCTCAGGTGTTCGTGACATCATCAGAGGCCAGTGCCAGGCACGGGTGTGCTGGTGGTGATTGTGAGGTCCTTGTACCTGAGGGCGTGAGAGGCCAGTGGCAGGTATTGCTGGGCTGGTGATGATTGTGAGCTCAGTTGTTCGTGACATCATCATAGGCAAGTGCCAGGCAAGGGTCTGTTGGTCGTGATTGTGAGGTCGTTGTGCCTGAGGGCGTGAGAGACCATTGGCAGGTATTGAATTGCTGGTGGTGATTTTGCGCTCAGGTGTTCGTGACATCATCATAGCCCAGTGCCAGGCACGGGTGTGCTGGTGGTGATTGTGAGGTCCTTGTGCGTGAGGGCATGAGAGGCTAGTACCAGGCATGGGTGTGCTGGTGGTGATTGTGAGGTCCTTGTGCCTGTGGGCGTGAGAGGCCAGTGGAAGGCATGTCCCTGCTCATGGTGATTGTGAGGTGAGTTGTGCGTGAGGTCATGAGAGGCCAGTGCCAGGCACGTGTCTGCTGGGGGTGATTGTGAGGTCCTTGTGCCTGAGGGCGTGAGAGGCCATTGGCAGGTATTGATTTGCTGGTGGTCATTGTGCGCTCAGGTTTTCGTGATATCATCATAGGCCATTGCCAGGCATGGGTGTGCTGGTGGTGATTGTGAGGTCCTTGTGCGTGAGGGCATGAGAGGCTAGTACCAGGCATGGGTGTGCTGGTGGTGATTGTGAGGTCCTTGTGCCTGTGGGCGTGAGAGGCCAGTGGAAGGCATGTCCCTGCTCATGGTGATTGTGAGGTGAGTTGTGCGTGAGGTCATGAGAGGCCAGTGCCAGGCACGTGTCTGCTGGGGGTGATTGTGAGGTCCTTGTGCCTGAGGGCGTGAGAGGCCATTGGCAGGTATTGATTTGCTGGTGGTGATTGTGCGCTCAGGTTTTCGTGATATCATCATAGGCCATTGCCAGGCATGGGTGTGCTGGTGGTGATTGTGAGGTCCTTGTGCGTGAGGGCGTGAGAGGCCGGTGTCAAGCTCGTGTCTGCTGGTGGTGATGGTTAGGTGAGTTGTGCGTGAAGGCATGAGAGGCAAGTGACAGGCACGGGTCTGCTGGTGGTGATTGTGAGGTCCTTGTGCGTGAGGGCGTGAGAGGCCAGTGCCAGGTATGTGTCTGCTGGCGGTGATTGTGAGCTCAGATTTTCGTGACGTCATCAGAGGCCAGTGCCAGGCACGTGTGTGCTGGTGGTGATTGTGAGGTCCTTGTGCCTGAGGGCGTGAGAAGCCAGTGCCAGGCACGTGTGTGCTGGCGGTGGTTGTGAGGTACTTGTGTGTGAGGGCATGAGGGGCCTTTGGAAGTTATTGCTGGGCTGGTGGTGATTGTGAGCTCAGTTTTTCATGACATCATCAGAGACCAGTGCCAGGCATGTGTGTGCTAGTGGTGACTGTGAGGTGAGTTGTGCTTGAGGGCATGAGAGGCCAGTGACAGGCATGTGTCTGCTGGTGGTTATTGTGAGGTCCTTGTGCCTGAGGGCATTAGAGGCCAGTGCCAGTAATGTGTCTGCTGGTGGTTTTTGTCAACTCCGTTATTCGTGACATCAGAGGCCAGTATCATTCATATGTCTGCTGGTGGTCATGCTGAAGTCCCTGTACCGGAGGGCGTAAGAGGACAGTGACAGGAACGTGCCTGCTGGTGGTGATTGTGAGGTCCTTGTTTGTGATGGGCCTGAGAGGCCAGTGCCAGGCATGTGTGTGCTAGTGGTGATTGTGGGTTCAGATTTTCGTGACGTCATCAGAGACCAGTGCCAGGCATGTGTCTGCTGGTGGTGATTGTGAGGTGATTTGTGCTTGAGGGCATGAGAGGCTAGTGCCAGGAGTTTTTCTGCTGGTGGTGACTGTGAGATCCTTGTGCCTGAGCTCATGAGAGGCCAGTGCCAGGTATGTGTCTGCTGGCGGTGATTGTGAGGTCCTTGTTTGTGATGGGCCTGAGAGGCCAGTGCCAGGCATGTGTCTGCTGGGGGTAATTGTGAGGTCCTTGTGCCTGAAGGCGTGAGAGGCCACTGCCTGGCACGTGTCTGCTGGCGGTGGTTGTGAGGTCCCTGTGCGTGAGGGCATGAGAGGCCATTGGCAGTTATTGCTGGGCTGGTGGTGATTGTGAGCTCAGTTGTTCGTGACATCATCAGAGGCCAGTGCCAGGCACGGGTGTGCTGGCGGTGATTGTGAGGTCCTTGTACCTGAGGGCGTGAGAGGCCATTGGCAGTTATTGCTGGGCTGGTGGTGATTGTGAGCTCAGTTGTTCGTGACATCATCAGAGGCCAGTGCCAGGCACGGGTCTGTTGGTCGTGATTGTGAGGTCCTTGGGCGTGGGGGCGTCAGAAGCCAGTGTCAGGCAGATGTCTGCTGGTGGTGATTGTGAGGTCCTTGTGCCTGAGGGCATTAGAGGCCAGTGCCAGTAATGTGTCTGCTGGTGGTGAATGTGAGCTCAGTTATTCGTGACATCATCACAGGCCCGTATCATGCATATGTCTGCTGGTGGTCATGCTGAAGTCCCTGTACCGGAGGGCGTAAGAGGACAGTGGCAGGAACGTGCCTGCTGGTGGTGATTGTGAGGTCCTTGTTTGTGATGGGCCTGAGAGGCCAGTACCAGGCATGTGTGTGCTAGTGGTGACTGTGAGGTGAGTTGTGCTTGAGGGCATGAGAGGCCAGTGACAGGCATGTGTCTGCTGGTGGTGATTGTGAGGTCCTTGTGCGTGAGGGCATTAGAGGCCAGTGCCAGTAATGCGAGTAGCCACTCTCCTCCAACACCTGCCGAACATCTACAGGCCCCCACAAGCAGCAGCAAGGCGCCAACCCTTTTGGCCCTGACATGCACACGGCTCTCCCACAAGCACTCTCGTCCTCCTCTCCCTACCCTCCTCCAACTTACGCCTGCCCTCCTCACACTTCCCCACCAGCCTTGCCACCCTCCTCCAACCCCTTCCTCACCCCTCAAAACAACCACCAGGCCGCACAATGCCTCAACCCATGGCACTCTCACATCCCTAGGGCGCACTTACCACTAGTACCTAGCTCGCATTCCTCCCCTCATTCAGCCTACCACTGCCCTCTTCACACTTCCCCACCAGCATTGCCAACCTCCTCCAACCAATTCCGAACCACTGAAAATGGCCAACACCTGCCTACCATGCTCAGGCCCACACAAAGAGCAGCAAGGCGCCCACCCTTTTGGACCTGACATGCACACGCCTCTCCCACAAGCACTCCCGTCCTTCTCTCCCTTCCCTCCTCCAACTCACGCCTGCCACCTCCTCTGCCTGCTCACCTCACGCTTCCCCACCAGCATTGCCACTCTCCTCCAACCCCTTCCACACCACTCGAAAAGGCCACCAGGCGGCGCAATGCCTCAACCCATGGCACTCTCACATGCTTAGGCCACACTCACAACAAGTGCCTAGCTCGCTTTGCTCCAACTTACGACTGCCTTACACTTTTGCACTCGAGCAGCCACTCTCCTCCAACACCTGCCTACCATGTACAGTCCCACACGCAGAGCACCATTGCATCCACCCTTTTGGCCCGGCCACACCTACGGCTCTCCCACAAGCACTCCCCTCCTCCTCTCCCTACCCTCCTCCCACTTAGGCCTGCCCTCCTCACAATTGCCCACCAGCCTTGCCACTCTCCACCAACCTCTTCCGCACCACTCCAAACGACCCCCGGGTGGCGCAATGCCTCACTCCAGGGCACCTTCACATGCTTAGGCCCCACTCACCACAGCTGCTGAGCTCCTTTTCCTCCCCTCCTCCAACCTACCACTGCCCTCCTCACACTTGCCCACTCCAGCAGCCACTCTCCTCCAACACCTGCCTACCATGCTCAGGCCCACACAAAGAGCAGCAAGGCGCCCACCCTTTTGGACCTGACATGCACACGCCTCTCCCACAAGCACTCCCGTCCTTCTCTCCCTTCCCTCCTCCAACTCACGCCTGCCACCTCCTCTGCCTGCTCACCTCACGCTTCCCCACCAGCATTGCCACCCTCCTCCAACCCCTTCCACACCACTCGAAAAGGCCACCAGGCGGCGCAATGCCTCACCCCAGGGCACCTTCACACGCTTAGGCCCCACTCACCACAGCTGCTGAGCTCCTTTTCCTCCACTCCTCCAACTTACGACTGCCCTCTTCACACTTGCCCACTCGAGCAGCCACTCTCCTCCAACACCTGCCTACCATGCACAGGCCCACACAAAGAGCAGCAAGGCGCCCACCCTTTTGGCCCGGCCACACCTACGGCTCTCCCACAAGCACTCCCCTCCTCCTTTCCCTCACCTCCTCCCACGTATGCCTGCCCTCCTCACAATTGCCCTCCAGCCTTGCCACTCTCCTCCAACCTCTTCCGCACCACTCAGAACGACCTCCGGGTGGCACAATTCCTCAGCCCAGGGCACCGTCACATGCTTAGGCCCCACTCACCACAACTGCTGAGCTCCTTTTCCTCCCCTCCTCCAACTTACGATAGCTTGCCCTCCTCACACTTTCGCACTCGAGCAGCCACGCTCCTCCAACTCCTGCCTTCCAAGGAAAGGCCCACAGGGGCAGCACCATTGCGCCCACCCTTTTGGCCCTGCCATGCCCACGGCTCTCCCACAAACCCTCCCGTCCTCCTCTCCCTACCCTCCTCCCACGTATGCCTGCCCTCTTCACACGTCCCCACCAGCATTGCCACCCTCCTCCAACCCCTACCTAACCACCCCACATGGCCAGCAGGCGGCGCAATGCCTCAACCCAGGGGACCCTCACAGGCTTAGGCCACACTCACAACAAGTGCCTAGCTCGCTATCCTCCCCTCCTCCAACCTACCACTGCCCTCCTCACACTTGCCCACTCCAGCAGCCACTCTCCTCCAACACCTGCCTAAAATCTACAGGCCCCCACAAGCAGCTGCAAGGCGCCCACCCTTTTGGCCCGGCCACACCTACGGCTCTCCAACAAGCACTCCCCTCCTCCTCTCCCTACCCTCCTCCCACTTAGGCCTGCCCTCCTCACAATTGCCCACCAGCCTTGCCACTCTCCACCAACCTCTTCCGCACCACTCCAAACGACCCCCGGGTGGTGCAATTCCTCAGCCCAGGGCACCTTCACATGCTTAGGCCCCACTCTCCACAGCTGCTGAGCTCCTTTTCCTCCCCTCCTCCAACCTACCACTGCCCTCCTCACACTTGCCCACTCGAGCAGCCACTCTCCTCCAACACCTGCCTACCATGCTCAGGCCCACACAAAGAGCAGCAAGGCGCCCACCCCTTTGGACCTGACATGCACACGCCTCTCCCACAAGCACTCCCGTCCTTCTCTCCCTTCCCTCCTCCAACTCACGCCTGCCACCTCCTCTGCCTGCTCACCTCACGCTTCCCCACCAGCATTGCCACTCTCCTCCATCCCCTTCCACACCACTTGAAAAGGCCACCAGGCGGCGCAATGCCTCAACCCATGGCACTCTCACATGCTTAGGCCACACTCACAACAAGTGCCTAGCTCGCTTTCCTCCCCTCCTCCAACCTACCACTGCCCTCCTCATACTTGCCCACTCCAGCAGCCACTCTACCCCAACACCTGCCGAACATGCACAGGCACCCACAAGCAGCAGCAAGGCGCACACCCTTTTGGCCCTGACATGCACACTGATTTCCCACAAGCACTCCCGCCCTCCTTTCCCTCACCTCCTACAACTTACCACTGCCCTCCTCACACTTTCGGACTGGAGCAGCCACTCTAATCCTAAGCCTGCCTAACATGTACAGGCCCACACGGGGAGCACCATTGCCTCCACCCTTTTGGCCCTGACATCCACACGGCTCTCCCACAACCACTCCGTCTTCCTTTCCCTCACCTCCTACAACTTACCACTGCCCTCCTCACACTTTCTGACTGGAGCAGCCACTCTCCTCCAACGCCTGCCTAACATGTGCAGGCCCACACGGGGAGCACCATTGCCTCCACCCTTTTGGCCCTGACATGCCTACGGCTCTCCCACAAGCACTCCCGTCTTCCTTTCCCTCACCTCCTACAACTTACCACTGCCCTCCTCACACTTTCCCATTAGAGCAGCCAATCTCCTCCAACGCGTGCCTAGGATGTACAGACCCACACGGGGAGCACCATTGCCTCCACCCTTTTGGCCCTGACATGCCTTCGGCTCTCCCACAAGCACTCACGTCCCCTTTCCCTACCCTACGCCAAATTACGACAGCCCCGCTCACACTTTCGGACTGGAGTAGCCACTCTCCTCCAACGCCTGCCTAACATGTACAGACCCACCTGCGGAGCACCATTGCCTCCACCCTTTTGGCCCTGACATGCCTACGGCTCTCCCACAACCACTCCTGTCCTCCTTTCCCTCACCTCCTACAACTTACCACTGCCCTCCTCACACTTTCGGACTGGAGCAGGCACTCTCCTCCTAAGCCTGCCTAACATGTGCAGGCCCACACGGGGAGCACCATTGCCTCCACCCTTTTGGCCCTGACATGCCTACGGCTCTCCCACAAGCACTCACGTCCTCCTTTCCCTACCCTACTCCAAATTACGACTTCCCTCCTCACACTTTCGGACTGGAGCAGCCACTCTCCTCCAACGCCTGCCTAACATGTACAGACCTACCTGCGGAAAACCATTGCCTCCACCCTTTTGGCCCTGACATCCACATGGCTCTCCCACAAGCACTCACGCCCTCCTTTCCCTCACCTCCTACAACCTAGGACAGCCCTCCTCACACTTTCTGCCTGGAGCAGCCACTCTCCTACAACCCCCGCCTACCAACAACAGGTCCACACGGGGAGCACCAGGGCGTCCACCCTTTTAGCTCTGCCATGCGTACGGCTCTCCCACAAGCACTTCCACCCTCCTTTCCCTACCCTACTCCAAACTACGACAGCCCTCCTCACACTTTCCCATTAGAGCAGCCACTCTCCTCCAAAGCATGCCTAACATGTGCAGGCCCACACGGGGAGCACCATGGCGTCCACCCTTTTGGCCCTGACATCCACACGGCTCTCCCACAAGCACTCACGTCCTCCTTTCCCTCACCTCCTACAACCCAGGACAGCCCTCCTCACACTTTCGGACTGGAGCAGCCAATCTCCTCCTGAGCTTGCCTAGCATGTACAGGCCCACATGGGGAGCACCATTGCCTCCACCCTTTTGGCCCTGACATCCACACGGCTCTCCCACAAGCACTCACGTCCTCCTTTCCCTACCCTACCCCAACTTGTGACAGTCCCCCTTACACTTTCTGACTGGAGCAGCCACTCTCCTCCAACGCCTGCCAAACATGCACAGGCCCACACGGGGAGCACCATGGTCTCCACCCTTTTGGCCCTGACATCCACACGGCTCTCCCACAAGCACTCACGCCCTCCTTTCCCTCACCTCCGACAACTTAGAACAGCCCTCCTCACACTTTCTGAATGAAGCAGCCACTCTCCTCCAACGCCTGCCTAACATGTGCAGGCCCACACGGGGAGCACCATTGCCTCCACCCTTTTGGCCCTGACATGCCTACGGCACTCCTACAAGCACTCCCGCCCTCCTTTCCCTCACCTCCTCCAACTTACCACTGCCCTCCTCACACTTTCGGACTGGAGCAGCCACTCTCCTCCAAAGCCTGCCTAACATGTGCAGGCCCACACGGGGAGCACCAGTGCCTCCACCCTTTTAGCCCTGACATGCCTACGGCTCTCCCACAACCACTCCCGTCCTCCTTTCCCTACCCTACCCCAACTTATGACAGTCCCCCTTACCCTTTCTGACTGGAGCAGCCACTCTCCTCCAACGCCTGCCTAACATGTACAGGCCCACACGGGGAGCACCATGGCGTCCACCCTTTTGGCTCTGACATTCACAAGGCTCTCCCACAAGCACTCCAATCTTACTTCCCCTCACCTCCTACAACTTACCACTGCCCTCCTCACACTTTCGGACTGGAGCAGCCACTCTCCTCCTAAGCCTGCCTAACATGTGCAGGCCCACACGGGGAGCACCATTGCCTCCACCCTTTTGGCCCTGACATCCACACGGCTCTCCCACAAGCACTCCTGTCCTCCTTTCCCTCACCTCCTACAACTTACCACTGCCCTCCTCACACTTTCTGACTGGAGCAGCCACTCTCCTCCAAAGTCTGCCTAACATGTACAGGCCCACACGGGGAGCACCAGTGCCTCCACCCTTTTGGCCCTGACATGCCTACGGCTCTCCCACAACCACTCCTGTCCTCCTTTCCCTACCCTACCCCAACTTGTTACAGTCCCCCTTACACTTTCTGACTGGAGCAGCCACTCTCCTCCAACGCCTGCCAAACATGCACAGGCCCACACGGGGAGCACCATGATGTCCACCCTTTTGGCCCTGACATCCACACGGCTCTCCCACAAGCACTCCAATCCTCCTTTCCCTCACCTCCGACAACTTAGAACAGCCCTCCTCACACTTTCTGAATGAAGCAGCCACTCTCCTCCAACGCCTGCCTAACATGTACAGGCCCACGTGGGGAGCACCATTGCCTCCACCCTTTTGGCCCTGACATGCCTACGGCACTCCTACAAGCACTCCCGCCCTCCTTTCCCTCACCTCCTACAACTTACCACTGCCCTCCTCACACTTTCGGACTGGAGCAGCCACTCTCCTCCAAAGCCTGCCTAACATGTGCAGGCCCACACGGGGAGCACCAGTGCCTCCACCCTTTTAGCTCTGACATGCCTACGGCTCTCCCACAACCACTCCCGTCTTCCTTTCCCTCACCTCCTACAACTTACCACTGCCCTCCTCACACTTTCTGACTGGAGCAGCCACTCTCCTCCAACACATCCCTAACGTACAGGCCCACACAGGGAGCACCATTGCCTCCACCCTTTTGGCCCTGACATTCACAAGGCTCTCCCACAAGCACTCACGTCCTCCTTTCACTACCCTACTCCAAATTACGACTTCCCTCCTCACACTTTCTGACTTGAGCAGCCACTCTCCTCCAACGCCTGCCAAACATGCACAGGCCCACACGGGGAGCACCATTGCCTCCACCCTTTTGGCCCTGACATCCACACGGCTCTCCCACAAGCACTCCAATCCTCCTTTCCCTCACCTCCGACAACTTAGAACAGCCCTCCTCACACTTTCTGAATGAAGCAGCCACTCTCCTCCAACGCCTGCCTAACATGTACAGGCCCACGTGGGGAGCACCATTGCCTCCACCCTTTTGGCCCTGACATTCACAAGGCTCTCCCACAAGCACTCACGTCCTCCTTTCCCTACCCTACTCCAAATTACGACTTCCCTCCTCACACTTTCGGACTGGAGCAGCCACTCTCCTCCAAAGTCTGCCTAACATGTACAGACCCACCCGCGGAAAACCATTGCCTCCACCCTTTTGGCCCTGACATCCACATGGCTCTCCCACAAGCACTCACGCCCTCCCTTCCCTCACCTCCTACAACCTAGGACAGCCCTCCTCACACTTTCTGCCTGGAGCAGCCACTCTCCTACAACCCCCGCCTACCAACAACAGGTCCACACGGGGAGCACCAGGGCGTCCACCCTTTTAGCTCTGCCATGCGTACGGCTCTCCCACAAGCACTTCCACCCTCCTTTCCCTACCCTACTCCAAACTACGACAGCCCTCCTCACACTTTCCCATTAGAGCAGCCACTCTCCTCCAACGCCTGCCGAACATGTGCAGGCCCACACGGGGAGCACCATGGCGTCCACCCTTTTGGCCCTGACATTCCACACGGCTCTCCCACAAGCACTCCTGTCCTCCTTTCCCTCACCTCCTACAACTTACCACTGCCCTCCTCACACTTTCGGACTGGAGCAGCCACTCTCCTCCAACGCCTGCCTAACATGTGCAGGCCCACACGGGGAGCACCATTGCCTCCACCCTTTTGGCCCTGACATTCACAAGGCTCTCCCACAAGCACTCCCGCCCTCCTTTCCCTACCCTACTCCAAATTACGACTTCCCTCCTCACACTTTCGGACTGGAGCAGCCACTCTCCTCCAAAGTCTGCCTAACATGTACAGACCCACCCGCGGAAAACCATTGCCTCCACCCTTTTGGCCCTGACATCCACATGGCTCTCCCACAAGCACTCACGCCCTCCTTTCCCTCACCTCCTACAACCTAGGACAGCCCTCCTCACACTTTCTGCCTGGAGCAGCCACTCTCCTACAACCCCCGCCTACCAACAATAGGTCCACACGGGGAGCACCAGGGCGTCCACCCTTTTAGCTCTGCCATGCGTACGGCTCTCCCACAAGCACTTCCACCCTCCTTTCCCTACCCTACTCCAAACTACGACAGCCCTCCTCACACTTTCCCATTAGAGCAGCCACTCTCCTCCAAAGCCTGCCTAACATGTGCAGGCCCATACGGGGAGCACCATGGCGTCCACCCTTTTGGCCCTGACATCCACACGGCTCTCCCACAAGCACTCACGTCCTCCTTTCCCTCACCTCCTACAACCTAGGACAGCCCTCCTCACACTTTCGGACTGGAGCAGCCAATCTCCTCCTGAGCTTGCCTAGCATGTACAGGCCCACATGGGGAGCACCATTGCCTCCACCCTTTTAGCCCTGACATGCACACGGCTCTCCCACAAGCACGCCCGTCCTCCTTTCCCTACCCTACCCCAACTTGTGACAGTCCCCCTTACACTTTCTGACTGGAGCAGCCACTCTCCTCCAACGCCTGCCAAACATGCACAGGCCCACACGGGGAGCACCATGGTCTCCACCCTTTTGGCCCTGACATCCACACGGCTCTCCCACAAGCACTCCAATCCTCCTTTCCCTCACCTCCGACAACTTAGAACAGCCCTCCTCACACTTTCTGAATGAAGCAGCCACTCTCCTCCAACGCCTGCCTAACATGTGCAAGCCCACACGGGGAGCACCATGGCGTCCACCCTTTTGGCCCTGACATCCACATGGCTCTCCCACAAGCACTCACGCCCTCCTTTCCCTCACCTCCTACAACCTAGGACAGCCCTCCTCACACTTTCTGCCTGCAGCAGCCACTCTCCTACAACCCCCGCCTACCAACAACAGGTCCACACGGGGAGCACCAGGGCGTCCACCCTTTTAGCTCTGCCATGCGTACGGCTCTCCCACAAGCACTTCCACCCTCCTTTCCCTACCCTACTCCAAACTACGACAGCCCTCCTCACACTTTCCCATTAGAGCAGCCACTCTCCTCCAAAGCCTGCCTAACATGTGCAGGCCCACACGGGGAGCACCATGGCGTCCACCCTTTTGGCCCTGACATCCACACGGCTCTCCCACAAGCACTCACGTCCTCCTTTAACTCACCTCCTCCAACTTACCACTGCCCTCCTCACACTTTCGGACTGGAGCAGCCAATCTCCTCCTGAGCTTGCCTAGCATGTACAGGCCCACATGGGGAGCACCATTGCCTCCACCCTTTTGGCCCTGACATCCACACGGCTCTCCCACAAGCACTCACGTCCTCCTTTCCCTACCCTACCCCAACTTGTGACAGTCCCCCTTACACTTTCTGACTGGAGCAGCCACTCTCCTCCAACGCCTGCCTAACATGTACAGGCCCACACGGGGAGCACCATGATGTCCACCCTTTTGGCCCTGACATCCACACGGCTCTCCCACAAGCACTCCCGCCCTCCTTTCCCTCACCTCCTCCAACTTACCACTGCCCTCCTCACACTTTCGGACTTGAGCAGCCACTCTCCTCCAAAGCCTGCCTAACATGTGCAGCCCCACACGGGAAGCACCATTGCCTCCACCCTTTTGGCCCTGACATGCCTACGGCACTCCTACAAGCACTCCCGCCCTCCTTTCCCTCACCTCCTCCAACTTACCACTGCCCTCCTCACACTTTCGGACTTGAGCCGCCACTCTCCTCCAAAGCCTGCCTAACATGTGCAGGCCCACGTGGGGAGCACCATTGCCTCCACCCTTTTGGCCCTGACATCCACATGGCTCTCCCACAAGCACTCACGCCCTCCTTTCCCTCACCTCCTACAACCTAGGACAGCCCTCCTCACACTTTCTGCCTGCAGCAGCCACTCTCCTACAACCCCCGCCTACCAACAACAGGTCCACACGGGGAGCACCAGGGCGTCCACCCTTTTAGCTCTGCCATGCGTACGGCTCTCCCACAAGCACTTCCACCCTCCTTTCCCTACCCTACTCCAAACTACGACAGCCCTCCTCACACTTTCCCATTAGAGCAGCCACTCTCCTCCAAAGCCTGCCTAACATGTGCAGGCCCACACGGGGAGCACCATGGCGTCCACCCTTTTGGCCCTGACATCCACACGGCTCTCCCACAAGCACTCACGTCCTCCTATAACTCACCTCCTCCAACTTACCACTGCCCTCCTCACACTTTCGGACTGGAGCAGCCAATCTCCTCCTGAGCTTGCCTAGCATGTACAGGCCCACATGGGGAGCACCATTGCCTCCACCCTTTTGGCCCTGACATCCACACGGCTCTCCCACAAGCACTCCCGTCCTCCTTTCCCTACCCTAACCCAACTTGTGACAGTCCCCCTTACACTTTCTGACTGGAGCAGCCACTCTCCTCCAACGCCTGCCTAACATGTACAGGCCCACACGGGGAGCACCATGATGTCCACCCTTTTGGCCCTGACATCCACACGGCTCTCCCACAAGCACTCCCGCCCTCCTTTCCCTCACCTCCTCCAACTTACCACTGCCCTCCTCACACTTTCGGACTTGAGCAGCCACTCTCCTCCAAAGCCTGCCTAACATGTGCAGCCCCACACGGGGAGCACCATTGCCTCCACCCTTTTGGCCCTGACATGCCTACGGCACTCCTACAAGCACTCCCGCCCTCCTTTCCCTCACCTCCTCCAACTTACCACTGCCCTCCTCACACTTTCGGACTTGAGCCGCCACTCTCCTCCAAAGCCTGCCTAACATGTGCAGGCCCACGTGGGGAGCACCATTGCCTCCACCCTTTTGGCCCTGACATCCACATGGCTCTCCCACAAGCACTCACGCCCTCCTTTCCCTCACCTCCTACAACCTAGGACAGCCCCGCTCACACTTTCTGCCTGGAGCAGCCACTCTCCTACAACCCCCGCCTACCAACAACAGGTCCACACGGGGAGCACCAGGGCGTCCACCCTTTTAGCTCTGCCATGCGTACGGCTCTCCCACAAGCACTTCCACCCTCCTTTCCCTACCCTACTCCAAACTACGACAGCCCTCCTCACACTTTCCCATTAGAGCAGCCACTCTCCTCCAAAGCCTGCCTAACATGTGCAGGCCCACACGGGGAGCACCATGGCGTCCACCCTTTCGGCCCTGACATCCACACGGCTCTCCCACAAGCACTCACGTCCTCCTTTCCCTCACCTCCTACAACCTAGGACAGCCCTCCTCACACTTTCGGACTGGAGCAGCCAATCTCCTCCTGAGCTTGCCTAGCATGTACAGGCCCACATGGGGAGCACCATTGCCTCCACCCTTTTAGCCCTGACATGCACACGGCTCTCCCACAAGCACTCCCGTCCTCCTTTCCCTACCCTACCCCAACTTGTGACAGTCCCCCTTACCCTTTCTGACTGGAGCAGCCACTCTCCTCCAACGCCTGCCAAACATGCACAGGCCCACACGGGGAGCACCATGGTCTCCACCCTTTTGGCCCTGACATCCACACGGCTCTCCCACAAGCACTCCAATCCTCCTTTCCCTCACCTCCGACAACTTAGAACAGCCCTCCTCACACTTTCTGAATGAAGCAGCCACTCTCCTCCAACGCCTGCCTAACATGTACAGGCCCACGTGGGGAGCACCATTGCCTCCACCCTTTTGGCCCTGACATGCCTACGGCACTCCTACACGCACTCCCGCCATCCTTTCCCTCACCTCCTACAACTTACCACTGCCCTCCTCACACTTTCGGACTGGAGCAGCCACTCTCCTCCAAAGCCTGCCTAACATGTGCAGGCCCACACGGGGAGCACCAGTGCCTCCACCCTTTTAGCTCTGACATGCCTACGGCTCTCCCACAACCACTCCTGTCTTCCTTTCCCTCACCTCCTACAACTTACCACTGCCCTCCTCACACTTTCTGACTGGAGCAGCCACTCTCCTCCAACACATGCCTAACGTACAGGCCCACACAGGGAGCACCATTGCCTCCACCCTTTTGGCCCTGACATGCCTACGGCTCTCCCACAACCACTCCGACTTCCTTTCCCTCACCTCCTACAACTTACCACTGCCCTCCTCACACTTTCTGACTGGAGCAGCCACTCTCCTCCAACGCCTGCCTAACATGTGCAGGCCCACACGGGGAGCACCATTGCCTCCACCCTTTTGGCCCTGACATTCCACACGGCTCTCCCACAAGCACTCCTGTCCTCCTTTCCCTCACCTCCTACAACTTACCACTGCCCTCCTCACACTTTCTGACTGGAGCAGCCACTCTCCTCCAAAGCCTGCCTAACATGTGCAGGCCCACACGGGGAGCACCAGTGCCTCCACCCTTTTAGCTCTGACATGCCTACGGCTCTCCCACAACCACTCCCGTCTTCCTTTCCCTCACCTCCTACAACTTACCACTGCCCTCCTCACATTTTCTGACTGGAGTAGCCACTCTCCTCCAACGCCTGCCTAACATGTGCAGCCCCACACGGGGAGCACCATTGCCTCCACCCTTTTGGCCCTGACATTCCACACGGCTCTCCCACAACCACTCCCGTCTTCCTTTCCCTCACCTCCTACAACTTACCACTGCCCTCCTCACACTTTCGGACTGGAGCAGCCACTCTCCTCCAACGACTGCCTAACATGTACAGGCCCACACGGGGAGCACCATTGCCTCCACCCTTTTGGCCCTGACATCCACACGGCTCTCCCACAAGCACTCACGTCCTCCTTTCCCTACCCTATTTCAAATTACGACTTCCCTCCTCACACTTTCGGACTGGAGCAGCCACTCTCCTCCAAAGCCTGCCTAACATGTACAGACCCACCCACGGAAAACCATTGCCTCCACCCTTTTGGCCCTGACATCCACATGGCTCTCCCACAAGCACTCACGCCCTCCTTTCCCTCACCTCCTACAACCTAGGACAGCCCCGCTCACACTTTCTGCCTGGAGCAGCCACTCTCCTACAACCCCCGCCTACCAACAACAGGTCCACACGGGGAGCACCAGGGCGTCCACCCTTTTAGCTCTGCCATGCGTACGGCTCTCCCACAAGCACTTCCACCCTCCTTTCCCTACCCTACTCCAAACTACGACAGCCCTCCTCACACTTTCCCATTAGAGCAGCCACTCTCCTCCAAAGCCTGCCTAACATGTGCAGGCCCACACGGGGAGCACCATGGCGTCCACCCTTTTGGCCCTGACATCCACACGGCTCTCCCACAAGCACTCACGTCCTCCTTTAACTCACCTCCTCCAACTTACCACTGTCCTCCTCACACTTTCGGACTGGAGCAGCCAATCTCCTCCTGAGCTTGCCTAGCATGTACAGGCCCACATGGGGAGCACCATTGCCTCCACCCTTTTAGCCCTGACATGCACACGGCTCTCCCACAAGCACTCCCGTCCTCCTTTCCCTACCCTACCCCAACTTGTGACAGTCCCCCTTACACTTTCTGACTGGAGCAGCCACTCTCCTCCAACGCCTGCCAAACATGCACAGGCCCACACGGGGAGCACCATGATGTCCACCCTTTTGGCCCTGACATGCCTACGGCTCTCCCACAACCACTCCGACTTCCTTTCCCTCACCTCCTACAACTTACCACTGCCCTCCTCACACTTTCTGACTGGAGCAGCCACTCTCCTCCAACGCCTGCCTAACATGTGCAGGCCCACACGGGGAGCACCATTGCCTCCACCCTTTTGGCCCTGACATGCCTACGGCACTCCTACAAGCACTCCCACCCTCCTTTCCCTCACCTCCTCCAACTTACCACTGCCTTCCTCACACTTTCGGACTTGAGCAGCCACTCTCCTCCAAAGCCTGCCTAACATGTGCAGGCCCACACGGGGAGCACCAGTGCCTCCACCCTTTTAGCCCTGACATGCCTACGGCTCTCCCACAACCACTCCCGTCTTCCTTTCCCTCACCTCCTACAACTTACCACTGCCCTCCTCACACTTTCTGACTGGAGCAGCCACTCTCCTCCAACGCCTGCCTAACATGTGCAGGCCCACACGGGGAGCACCATTGCCTCCACCCTTTTGGCCCTGACATTCCACACGGCTCTCCCACAAGCACTCCTGTCCTCCTTTCCCTCACCTCCTACAACTTACCACTGCCCTCCTCACACTTTCGGACTGGAGCAGCCACTCTCCTCCAACGCCTGCCTAACATGTGCAGGCCCACACGGGGAGCACCATGGCGTCCACCCTTTTGGCCCTGACATGCCTACGGCTCTCCCACAAGCACTCACGTCCTCCTTTCCCTACCCTACTCCAAATTACGACTTCCCTCCTCACACTTTCGGACTGGAGCAGCCACTCTCCTCCAAAGTCTGCCTAACATGTACAGACCCACCCGCGGAAAACCATTGCCTCCACCCTTTTGGCCCTGACATCCACATGGCTCTCCCACAAGCACTCACGCCCTCCTTTCCCTCACCTCCTACAACCTAGGACAGCCCTCCTCACACTTTCTGCCTGGAGCAGCCACTCTCCTTCAACCTCCGCCTACCAATAATAGGTCCACACGGGGAGCACCAGGGCGTCCACCCTTTTAGCTCTGCCATGCGTGCGGCTCTCCCACAAGCACTTCCACCCTCCTTTCCCTACCCTACTCCAAACTACGACAGCCCTCCTCACACTTTCCCATTAGAGCAGCCACTCTCCTCCAAAGCCTGCCTAACATGTGCAGGCCCATACGGGGAGCACCATGGCGTCCACCCTTTTGGCCCTGACATCCACACGGCTCTCCCACAAGCACTCACGTCCTCCTTTCCCTCACCTCCTACAACCTAGGACAGCCCTCCTCACACTTTCGGACTGGAGCAGCCAATCTCCTCCTGAGCTTGCCTAGCATGTACAGGCCCACATGGGGAGCACCATTGCCTCCACCCTTTTAGCCCTGATATGCACACGGCTCTCCCACAAGCACGCCCGTCCTCCTTTCCCTACCCTACCCCAACTTGTGACAGTCCCCCTTACCCTTTCTGACTGGAGCAGCCACTCTCCTCCAACGCCTGCCAAACATGCACAGGCCCACACGGGGAGCACCATGGTCTCCACCCTTTTGGCCCTGACATCCACACGGCTCTCCCACAAGCACTCCAATCCTCCTTTCCCTCACCTCCGACAACTTAGAACAGCCCTCCTCACACTTTCTGAATGAAGCAGCCACTCTCCTCCAACGCCTGCCTAACATGTGCAAGCCCACACGGGGAGCACCATGGCGTCCACCCTTTTGGCCCTGACATCCACATGGCTCTCCCACAAGCACTCACGCCCTCCTTTCCCTCACCTCCTACAACCTAGGACAGCCCTCCTCACACTTTCTGCCTGCAGCAGCCACTCTCCTACAACCCCCGCCTACCAACAACAGGTCCACACGGGGAGCACCAGGGCGTCCACCCTTTTAGCTCTGCCATGCGTACGGCTCTCCCACAAGCACTTCCACCCTCCTTTCCCTACCCTACTCCAAACTACGACAGCCCTCCTCACACTTTCCCATTAGAGCAGCCACTCTCCTCCAAAGCCTGCCTAACATGTGCAGGCCCACACGGGGAGCACCATGGCGTCCACCCTTTTGGCCCTGACATCCACACGGCTCTCCCACAAGCACTCACGTCCTCCTTTAACTCACCTCCTCCAACTTACCACTGCCCTCCTCACACTTTCGGACTGGAGCAGCCAATCTCCTCCTGAGCTTGCCTAGCATGTACAGGCCCACATGGGGAGCACCATTGCCTCCACCCTTTTGGCCCTGACATCCACACGGCTCTCCCACAAGCACTCCCGTCCTCCTTTCCCTACCCTACCCCAACTTGTGACAGTCCCCCTTACACTTTCTGACTGGAGCAGCCACTCTCCTCCAACGCCTGCCTAACATGTACAGGCCCACACGGGGAGCACCATGATGTCCACCCTTTTGGCCCTGACATCCACACGGCTCTCCCACAAGCACTCCCGCCCTCCTTTCCCTCACCTCCTCCAACTTACCACTGCCCTCCTCACACTTTCGGACTTGAGCAGCCACTCTCCTCCAAAGCCTGCCTAACATGTGCAGCCCCACACGGGGAGCACCATTGCCTCCACCCTTTTGGCCCTGACATGCCTACGGCACTCCTACAAGCACTCCCGCCCTCCTTTCCCTCACCTCCTACAACTTACCACTGCCCTCCTCACACTTTCGGACTTGAGCCGCCACTCTCCTCCAAAGCCTGACTAAAATGCAGGCCCACGTGGGGAGCACCATTGCCTCCACCCTTTTGGCCCTGACATCCACATGGCTCTCCCACAAGCACTCACGCCCTCCTTTCCCTCACCTCCTACAACCTAGGACAGCCCTCCTCACACTTTCTGCCTGGAGCAGCCACTCTCCTACAACCCCCGCCTACCAACAACAGGTCCACACGGGGAGCACCAGGGCGTCCACCCTTTTAGCTCTGCCATGCGTACGGCTCTCCCACAAGCACTTCCACCCTCCTTTCCCTACCCTACTCCAAACTACGACAGCCCTCCTCACACTTTCCCATTAGAGCAGCCACTCTCCTCCAAAGCCTGCCAAACATGTGCAGGCCCACACGGGGAGCACCATGGTATCCACCCTTTCGGCCCTGACATCCACACGGCTCTCCCACAAGCACTCACGTCCTCCTTTCCCTCACCTCCTACAACCTAGGACAGCCCTCCTCACACTTTCGGACTGGAGCAGCCAATCTCCTCCTGAGCTTGCCTAGCATGTACAGGCCCACATGGGGAGCACCATTGCCTCCACCCTTTTAGCCCTGACATGCACACGGCTCTCCCACAAGCACTCCCGTCCTCCTTTCCCTACCCTACCCCAACTTGTGACAGTCCCCCTTACCCTATCTGACTGGAGCAGCCACTCTCCTCCAACGCCTGCCAAACATGCACAGGCCCACACGGGGAGCACCATGGTCTCCACCCTTTTGGCCCTGACATCCACACGGCTCTCCCACAAGCACTCCAATCCTCCTTTCCCTCACCTCCGACAACTTAGAACAGCCCTCCTCACACTTTCTGAATGAAGCAGCCACTCTCCTCCAACGCCTGCCTAACATGTACAGGCCCACGTGGGGAGCACCATTGCCTCCACCCTTTTGGCCCTGACATGCCTACGGCACTCCTACACGCACTCCCGCCATCCTTTCCCTCACCTCCTCCAACTTACCACTGCCCTCCTCACACTTTCGGACTGGAGCAGCCACTCTCCTCCAAAGCCTGCCTAACATGTGCAGGCCCACACGGGGAGCACCAGTGCCTCCACCCTTTTAGCTCTGACATGCCTACGGCTCTCCCACAACCACTCCTGTCTTCCTTTCCCTCACCTCCTACAACTTACCACTGCCCTCCTCACACTTTCTGACTGGAGCAGCCACTCTCCTCCAACACATGCCTAACGTACAGGCCCACACAGGGAGCACCATTGCCTCCACCCTTTTGGCCCTGACATGCCTACGGCTCTCCCACAACCACTCCGACTTCCTTTCCCTCACCTCCTACAACTTACCACTGCCCTCCTCACACTTTCTGACTGGAGCAGCCACTCTCCTCCAACGCCTGCCTAACATGTGCAGGCCCACACGGGGAGCACCATTGCCTCCACCCTTTTGGCCCTGACATTCCACACGGCTCTCCCACAAGCACTCCTGTCCTCCTTTCCCTCACCTCCTACAACTTACCACTGCCCTCCTCACACTTTCTGACTGGAGCAGCCACTCTCCTCCAACGCCTGCCTAACATGTGCAGGCCCACACGGGGAGCACCATTGCCTCCACCCTTTTGGCCCTGACATGCCTTCGGCTCTCCCACAAGCACTCACGTCCTCCTTTCCCTACCCTACTCCAAATTACGACTTCCCTCCTCACACTTTCGGACTGGAGCAGCCACTCTCCTCCAAAGCCTGCCAACATGTACAGACCCACCCACGGAAAACCATTGCCTCCACCCTTTTGGCCCTGACATCCACATGGCTCTCCCACAAGCACTCACGCCCTCCCTTCCCTCACCTCCTACAACCTAGGACAGCCCTCCTCACACTTTCTGCCTGGAGCAGCCACTCTCCTACAACCCCCGCCTACCAACAACAGGTCCACACGGAGAGCACCAGGGCGTCCACCCTTTTAGCTCTGCCATGCGTACGGCTCTCCCACAAGCACTTCCACCCTCCTTTCCCTACCCTACTCCAAACTACGACAGCCCTCCTCACACTTTCCCATTAGAGCAGCCACTCTCCTCCAAAGCCTGCCTAACATGTGCAGGCCCACACGGGGAGCACCATGGCATCCACCCTTTTGGCCCTGACATCCACACGGCTCTCCCACAAGCACTCACGTCCTCGTTTCCCTCACCTCCTCCAACTTACCACTGTCCTCCTCACACTTTCGGACTGGAGCAGCCAATCTCCTCCTGAGCTTGCCTAGCATGTACAGGCCCACATGGGGAGCACCATTGCCTCCACCCTTTTAGCCCTGACATGCACACGGCTCTCCCACAAGCATGCCTGTCCTCCTTTCCCTACCCTACCCCAACTTGTGACAGTCCCCCTTACACTTTCTGACTGGAGCAGCCACTCTCCTCCAACGCCTGCCAAACATGCACAGGCCCACACGGGGAGCACCATGGTCTCCACCCTTTTGGCCCTGACATCCACACGGCTCTCCCACAAGCACTCCAATCCTCCTTTCCCTCACCTCCGACAACTTAGAACAGCCCTCCTCACACTTTCTGAATGAAGCAGCCACTCTCCTCCAACGCCTGCCTAACATGTGCAAGCCCACACGGGGAGCACCATGGCGTCCACCCTTTTGGCCCTGACATCCACATGGCTCTCCCACAAGCACTCACGCCCTCCTTTCCCTCACCTCCTACAACCTAGGACAGCCCTCCTCACACTTTCTGCCTGCAGCAGCCACTCTCCTACAACCCCCGCCTACCAACAACAGGTCCACACGGGGAGCACCAGGGCGTCCACCCTTTTAGCTCTGCCATGCGTACGGCTCTCCCACAAGCACTTCCACCCTCCTTTCCCTACCCTACTCCAAACTACGACAGCCCTCCTCACACTTTCCCATTAGAGCAGCCACTCTCCTCCAAAGCCTGCCTAACATGTGCAGGCCCACACGGGGAGCACCATGGCGTCCACCCTTTTGGCCCTGACATCCACACGGCTCTCCCACAAGCACTCACGTCCTCCTTTAACTCACCTCCTCCAACTTACCACTGCCCTCCTCACACTTTCGGACTGGAGCAGCCAATCTCCTCCTGAGCTTGCCTAGCATGTACAGGCCCACATGGGGAGCACCATTGCCTCCACCCTTTTGGCCCTGACATCCACACGGCTCTCCCACAAGCACTCCCGTCCTCCTTTCCCTACCCTACCCCAACTTGTGACAGTCCCCCTTACACTTTCTGACTGGAGCAGCCACTCTCCTCCAACGCCTGCCTAACATGTACAGGCCCACACGGGGAGCACCATGATGTCCACCCTTTTGGCCCTGACATCCACACGGCTCTCCCACAAGCACTCCCGCCCTCCTTTCCCTCACCTCCTCCAACTTACCACTGCCCTCCTCACACTTTCGGACTTGAGCAGCCACTCTCCTCCAAAGCCTGCCTAACATGTGCAGCCCCACACGGGGAGCACCATTGCCTCCACCCTTTTGGCCCTGACATGCCTACGGCACTCCTACAAGCACTCCCGCCCTCCTTTCCCTCACCTCCTACAACTTACCACTGCCCTCCTCACACTTTCGGACTTGAGCCGCCACTCTCCTCCAAAGCCTGACTAAAATGCAGGCCCACGTGGGGAGCACCATTGCCTCCACCCTTTTGGCCCTGACATCCACATGGCTCTCCCACAAGCACTCACGCCCTCCTTTCCCTCACCTCCTACAACCTAGGACAGCCCCGCTCACACTTTCTGCCTGGAGCAGCCACTCTCCTCCAACCCCCGCCTACCAACAACAGGTCCACACAGGGAGCACCAGGGCGGCCACCCTTTTAGCTCTGCAATGCGTACGGCTCTCCCACAAGCACTTCCACCCTCCTTTCCCTACCCTACTCCAAACTACGACAGCCCTCCTCACACTTTCCCATTACAGCAGCCACTCTCCTCCAAAGCCTGCCTAACATGTGCAGGCCCACACGGGGAGCACCATGGCGTCCACCCTCTTAGCCCTGACATGCACACGGCTCTCCCACAAGCACTCCCGTCCTCCTTTCCCTACCCTACCCCAACTTGTGACAGTCCCCCTTACACTTTCTGACTGGAGCAGCCACTCTCCTCCAACGCCTGCCTAACATGCACAGGCCCACACGGGGAGCACCATTGCCTCCGCCCTTTTGGCCCTGACATGCCTACGGCACTCCTACAAGCACTCCCGCCCTCCTTTCCCTCACCTCCTCCAACTTACCACTGCCCTCCTCACACTTTCGGACTTGAGCAGCCACTCTCCTCCAAAGCCTGCCTAACATGTGCAGGTCCACACGGGGAGCACCAGTGCCTCCACCCTTTTAGCCCTGACATGCCTACGGCTCTCCCACAACCACTCCCGTCTTCCTTTCCCTCACCTCCTACAACTTACCACTGCCCTCCTCACACTTTCGGACTGGAGCAGCCACTCTCCTCCAAAGCCTGCCTAACATGTGCAGGCCCACACGGGGAGCACCATTGCCTCCACCCTTTTGGCCCTGACATGCCTACAGCTCTCCCACAACCACTCCGTCTTCCTTTCCCTCACCTCCTACAACTTACCACTGCCCTCCTCACACTTTCCCATTAGAGCAGCCAATCTCCTCCAACGCGTGCCTAGGATTAACAGGCCCACACGGGGAGCACCATTGCCTCCACCCTTTTGGCCCTGACATGCCTTCGGCTCTCCCACAAGCACTCACGTCCCCTTTCCCTACCCTACGCCAAATTACGACAGCCCCGCTCACACTTTCGGACTGGAGTAGCCACTCTCCTCCAACGCCTGCCTAACATGTACAGACCCACCCGCGGAGCACCATTGCCTCCACCCTTTTGGCCCTGACATTCACAAGGCTCTCCCACAAGCACTCCAATCTTACTTCCCCTCACCTCCTACAACCTAGGACAGCCCTCCTCACACTTTCGGACTGGAGCAGCCACTCTCCTCCTAAGCCTGCCTAACATGTACAGGCCCACACGGGGAGCACCATTGCCTCCACCCTTTTGGCCCTGACATGCCTACGGCTCTCCCACAAGCACTCACGTCCTCCTTTCCCTACCCTACTACAAATTACGACTTCCCTCCTCACACTTTCTGACTGGAGCAGCCACTCTCCTCCACCGCCTGCCAAACATGCACAGGCCCACACGGGGAGCACCATGGTCTCCACCCTTTTAGCCCTGACATGCCTACGGCACTCCTACAAGCACTCCCGCCCTCCTTTCCCTCACCTCCTCCAACTTACCACTGCCCTCCTCACACTTTCGGACTTGAGCAGCCACTCTCCTCCAAAGCCTGCCTAACATGTGCAGGCCCACACGGGGAGCACCAGTGCCTCCACCCTTTTAGCCCTGACATGCCTACGGCTCTCCCACAACCACTCCCGTCTTCCTTTCCCTCACCTCCTACAACTTACCACTGCCCTCCTCACACTTTCTGAATGAAGCAGCCACTCTCCTCCAACGCCTGCCTACCATGTGCAGGCCCACACGGGGAGCACCATTGCCTCCACCCTTTTGGCCCTGACATGCCTACGGCTCTCCCACAACCACTCCCGTCCTCCTTTCCCTCACCTCCTCCAACTTACCACTGCCCTCCCCACACTTTCTGACTGGAGCAGCCACTCTCCTCCAAAGCCTGCCTAACATGTGCAGGCCCACACGGGGAGCACCAGTGCCTCCACCCTTTTAGCCCTGACATGCCTACGGCTCTCCCACAACCACTCCCGTCTTCCTTTCCCTCACCTCCTACAACTTACCACTGCCCTCCTCACACTTTCTGACTGCAGCAGCCACTCTCCTCCAACGCCTGCCTAACATGTGCAGGCCCACACGGGGAGCACCATTGCCTCCACCCTTTTGGCCCTGACATTCCACACGGCTCTCCCACAACCACTCCCGTCTTCCTTTCCCTCACCTCCTACAACTTACCACTGCCCTCCTCACACTTTCCCATTAGAGCAGCCAATCTCCTCCAACGCCTACCTAACATGTGCAGGCCCACACGGGGAGCACCATGGAGTCCACCCTTTTGGCCCTGACATTCACAAGGCTCTCCCACAAGCACTCACGTCCTCCTTTCCCTACCCTACTCCAAATTACGACTTCCCTCCTCACACTTTCGGACTGTAGCAGCCACTCTCCTCCAAAGTCTGCCTAACATGTACAGACCCACCCGCGGAAAACCATTGCCTCCACCCTTTTGGCCCTGACATCCACATGGCTCTCCCACAAGCACTCACGCCCTCCTTTCCCTCACCTCCTACAACCTAGGACAGCCCCGCTCACACTTTCTGCCTGGAGCAGCCACTCTCCTCCAACCCCCGCCTACCAACAACAGGTCCACACGGGGAGCACCATTGCCTCCACCCTTTTAGCTCTGCCATGCGTACGGCTCTCCCACAAGCACTTCCACCCTCCTTTCCCTACCCTACTCCAAACTACGACAGCCCTCCTCACACTTTCCCATTAGAGCAGCCACTCTCCTCCAAAGCCTGCCTAACATGTGCAGGCCCACACGGGGAGCACCATGGCGTCCACCCTTTTGGCCCTGACATCCACACGGCTCTCCCACAAGCACTCACGTCCTCCTTTCCCTCACCTCCTACAACCTAGGACAGCCCTCCTCACACTTTGGGACTGGAGCAGTCAATCTCCTCCTGAGCTTGCCTAGCATGTACAGGCCCACATGGGGAGCACCATTGCCTCCACCCTTTTAGCCCTGACATGCACACGGCTCTCCCACAAGCACTCCCGTCCTCCTTTCCCTACCCTACCCCAACTTGTGACAGTCCCCCTTACACTTTCTGACTGGAGCAGCCACTCTCCTCCAACGCCTGCCAAACATGCACAAGCCCACACGGGGAGCACCATGGTCTCCACCCTTTTGGCCCTGACATCCACACGGCTCTCCCACAAGCACTCCAATCCTCCTTTCCCTCACCTCCGACAACTTAGAACAGCCCTCCTCACACTTTCTGAATGAAGCAGCCACTCTCCTCCAACGCCTGCCTAACATGTACAGGCCCACGTGGGGAGCACCATTGCCTCCACCCTTATGGCCCTGACATGCCTACGGCACTCCTACAAGCACTCCCGCCCTCCTTTCCCTCACCTCCTCCAACTTACCACTGCCCTCCTCACACTTTCGGACTGGAGCAGCCACTCTCCTCCAAAGCCTGCCTAACATGTGCAGGCCCACACGGGGAGCACCATTGCTTCCACCCTTTTAGCCCTGACATGCCTACGGCTCTCCCACAACCACTCCCGTCTTCCTTTCCCTCACCTCCTAAAACTTACCACTGCCCTCCTCACACTTTCCCATTAGAGCAGCCAATCTCCTCCAACGCGTGCCTAGGATGTACAGACCCACACGGGGAGCACCATTGCCTCCACCCTTTTGGCCCTGACATGCCTTCGGCTCTCCCACAAGCACTCACGTCCCCTTTCCCTACCCTACGCCAAATTACGACAGCCCCGCTCACACTTTCGGACTGGAGTAGACACTCTCCTCCAAAGCCTGCCTAACATGTACAGACCCACCTGCGGAGCACCATTGCCTCCACCCTTTTGGCCCTGACATGCCTACGGCTCTCCCACAAGCACTCCTGTCCTCCTTTCCCTCACCTCCTACAACTTACCACTGCCCTCCTCACACTTTCGGACTGGAGCAGCCACTCTCCACCAACGCCTGCCTAACATGTGCAGGCCCACACGGGGAGCACCATAGCCTCCACCCTTTTGGCCCTGACATGCCTACGGCTCTCCAACAACCACTCCGGTCTTCCTTTCCCTCACCTCCTACAACTTACCACTGCCCTCCTCAGACTTTCTGACTGGAGCAGCCACTCTCCTCCAACGCGTGCCTAGGATGTACAGACCCACACGGGGAGCACCATTGCCTCCACCCTTTTGGCCCTGACATTCACAAGGCTCTCCCACAAGCACTCACGTCCCCTTTCCCTACCCTACTCCAAATTACGACAGCCCCGCTCACACATTCGGACTGGAGTAGCCACTCTCCTCCAACGCCTGCCTAACATGTACAGACCCACCCGCGGAGCACCATTGCCTCCACCCTTTTGGCCCTGACATGCCTACGGCACTCCTACAAGCACTCCCGTCTTCCTTTCCCTCATCTCCTACAACATACCACTGCCCTCCTCACACTTTCGGACTGGAGCAGCCACTCTCCTCCAACGCCTGCCTAACATGTGCAGGCCCACACGGGGAGCACCATTGCCTCCACCCTTTTGGCCCTGACATCCACACGGCTCTCCCACAACCACTCCGTCTTCCTTTCCCTCACCTCCTACAACTTACCACTGCCCTCCTCACACTTTCTGAATGAAGCAGCCATTCTCCTCCAACGCCTGCCTAACATGAACAGACCCACCTGCGGAGCACCATTGCCTCCACCCTTTTGGCCCTGACATGCCTACGGCTCTCCCACAAGCACTCACGTCCTCCTTTCCCTACCCTACTCCAAGTTACGACTTCCCTCCTCACACTTTCGGACTGGAGCAGCCACTCTCCTCCAAAGTCTGCCTAACATGTACAGACCCACCCGCCGAAAACCATTGCCTCCACCCTTTTGGCCCTGACATCCACATGGCTCTCCCACAAGCACTCACGCCCTCCTTTCCCTCACCTCCTACAACCTAGGACAGCCCTCCTCACACTTTCTGCCTGGAGCAGCCACTCTCCTACAACCCCCGCCTACCAACAACAGGTCCACACGGGGAGCACCATTGCCTCCACCCTTTTAGCCCTGACATTGCACACGGCTCTCCCACAAGCACTTCCACCCTCCTTTCCCTACCCTACTCCAAACTACGACAGCCCTCCTCACACTTTCCCATTAGAGCAGCCACTCTCCTCCAAAGCATGCCTAACATGTGCAAGCCCACACGGGGAGCACCATGGCGTCCACCCTTTTGGCCCTGACATCCACACGGCTCTCCCACAAGCACTCACGTCCTCCTTTCCCTCACCTCCTACAACCTAGGACAGCCCTCCTCACACTTTCGGACTGGAGCAGCCAATCTCCTCCTGAGCTTGCCTAGCATGTACAGGCCCACATGGGGAGCACCATTGCCTCCACCCTTTTAGCCCTGACATGCACACGGCTCTCCCACAAGCACTCCCGTCCTCCTTTCCCTACCCTACCCCAACTTGTGACAGTCCCCCTTACACTTTCGGACTGGAGCAGCCACTCTCCTCCAACGCCTGCCAAACATGCACAGGCCCACACGGGGAGCACCATGGTCTCCACCCTTTTGGCCCTGACATCCACACGGCTCTCCCACAAGCACTCCAATCCTCCTTTCCCTCACCTCCGACAACTTAGAACAGCCCTCCTCACACTTTCTGAATGAAGCAGCCACTCTCCTCCAACGCCTGCCTAACATGTACAGGCCCACGTGGGGAGCACCATTGCCTCCACCCTTTTGGCCCTGACATGCCTACGGCACTCCTACAAGCACTCCCACCCTCCTTTCTCTCACCTCCTACAACTTACCACTGCCCTCCTCACACTTTCGGACTTGAGCAGCCACTCTCCTCCAAAGCCTGCCTAACATGTGCAGGCCCACACGGGGAGCACCAGTGCCTCCACCCTTTTAGCCCTGACATGCCTACGGCTCTCCCACAACCACTCCCGTCCTCCTTTCCCTCACCTCCTACAACTTACCACTGCCCTCCTCAAACTTTCTGACTGGAGCAGCCACTCTCCTCCAACGCCTGCCTAACATGTGCAGGCCCACACGGGGAGCACCATGGCCTCCACCCTTTTGGCCCTGACATCCACACGGCTCTCCCACAAGCACTCCCGTCTTCCTTTCCCTCACCTCCTACAACTTACCACTGCCCTCCTCACACTTTCCCATTAGAGCAGCCAATCTCCTCCAACGCGTGCCTAGGATGTACAGGCCCACACGGGGAGCACCATGGTCTCCACCCTTTTGGCCCTGACATGCACACGGCTCTCCCACAAGCACTCACGTCCCCTTTCCCTACCCTACTCCAAATTACGACAGCCCCGCTCACACTTTCGGACTGGAGTAGCCACTCTCCTCCAACGCCTGCCTAACATGTATAGACCCACCCGCGGAGCACCATTGCCTCCAACCTTTTGGCCCTGACATTCACAAGGCTCTCCCACAAGCACTCCAATCTTACTTCCCCTCACCTCCTACAACCTAGGACAGCCCTCCTCACACTTTCGGACTTGAGCAGCCACTCTCCTCCAAAGCCTGCCTAACATGTACAGGCCCACACGGGGAGCACCATTGCCTCCACCCTTTTGGCCCTGACATTCACAAGGCTCTCCCACAAGCACTCACGTCCTCCTTTCCCTACCCTACCCCAACTTACGACTTCCCTCCTCACACTTTCTGACTTGAGCAGCCACTCTCCTCCAACGCCTGCCAAACATGCACAGGCCCACACGGGGAGCACCATTGCCTCCACCCTTTTGGCCCTGACATCCACACGGCTCTCCCACAAGGACTCCTGCCCTCCTTTCCCTCACCTCCGACAACTTAGAACAGCCCTCCTCACACTTTCTGAATGAAGCAGCCACTCTCCTCCAACGCCTGCCTAACATGTACAGGCCCACGTGGGGAGCACCATTGCCTCCACCCTTTTGGCCCTGACATTCACAAGGCTCTCCCACAAGCACTCACGTCCTCCTTTCCCTACCCTACTCCAAATTACGACTTCCCTCCTCACACTTTCGGACTGGAGCAGCCACTCTCCTCCAAAGTCTGCCTAACATGTACAGACCCACCCGCCGAAAACCATTGCCTCCACCCTTTTGGCCCTGACATCCACATGGCTCTCCCACAAGCACTCACGCCCTCCTTTCCCCTCACCTCCTACAACCTAGGACAGCCCTCCTCACACTTTCTGCCTGGAGCAGCCACTCTCCTACAACCCCCGCCTACCAACAACAGGTCCACACGGGGAGCACCAGGGCGTCCACCCTTTTAGCTCTGCCATGCGTACGGCTCTCCCACAAGCACTTCCACCCTCCTTTCCCTACCCTACTCCAAACTACGACAGCCCTCCTCACACTTTCCCATTAGAGCAGCCACTCTCCTCCAAAGCATGCCTAACATGTGCAGGCCCACACGGGGAGCACCATGGCGTCCACCCTTTCGGCCCTGACATCCACACGGCTCTCCCACAAGCACTCACGCCCTCCTTTCCCTCACCTCCTACAACCTAGGACAGCCCTCCTCACACTTTCGGACTGGAGCAGTCAATCTCCTCCTGAGCTTGCCTAGCATGTACAGGCCCACATGGGGAGCACCATTGCCTCCACCCTTTTAGCCCTGACATGCACACGGCTCTCCCACAAGCACTCCCGTCCTCCTTTCCCTACCCTACCCCAACTTGTGACAGTCCCCCTTACACTTTCTGACTGGAGCAGCCACTCTCCTCCAACGCCTGCCTAACATGCACAGGCCCACACGGGGAGCACCATGGTCTCCACCCTTTTGGCCCTGACATCCACACGGCTCTCCCACAAGCACTCCAATCCTCCTTTCCCTCACCTCCGACAACTTAGAACAGCCCTCCTCACACTTTCTGAATGAAGCAGCCACTCTCCTCCAACGCCTGCCTAACATGTACAGGCCCACGTGGGGAGCACCATTGCCTCCACCCTTTTGGCCCTGACATGCCTACGGCACTCCCAAAAGCACTCCCGCCCTCCTTTCCCTCACCTCCTCCAACTTACCACTGCCCTCCTCACACTTTCGGACTGGAGCAGCCACTCTCCTCCAAAGCCTGCCTAACATGTGCAGGCCCACACGGGGAGCACCATTGCCTCCACCCTTTTGGCCCTGACATGCCTACGGCTCTCCCACAAGCACTCCCGTCTTCCTTTCCCTCACCTCCTACAACTTACCACTGCCCTCCTCACACTTTCCCATTAGAGCAGCCAATCTCCTCCAACGCGTGCCTAGGATGTACAGACCCACACGGGGAGCACCATTGCCTCCACCCTTTTGGCCCTGACATTCACAAGGCTCTCCCACAAGCACTCACGTCCCCTTTCCCTACCCTACTCCAAATTACGACAGCCCCGCTCACACTTTCGGACTGGAGTAGCCACTCTCCTCCAACGCCTGCCTAACATGTACAGACCCACCCGCGGAGCACCATTGCCTCCACCCTTTTGGCCCTGACATTCCACACGGCTCTCCCACAAGCACTCCAATCTTACTTCCCCTCACCTCCTACAACCTAGGACAGCTCTCCTCAAACTTTCGGACTTGAGCAGCCACTCTCCTCCTAAGCCTGCCTAACATGTACAGGCCCACACGGGGAGCACCATTGCCTCCACCATTTTGGCCCTGACATTCACAACGCTCTCCCACAAGCACTCACGTCCTCCTTTCCCTACCCTACTCCAAATTACGACTTCCCTCCTCACACTTTCTGACTGGAGCAGCCACTCTCCTCCAACGCCTGCCAAACATGCACAGGCCCACACGGGGAGCACCATGGTCTCCACCCTTTTGGCCCTGACATCCACACGGCTCTCCCACAAGCACTCCAATCCTCCTTTCCCTCACCTCCGACAACTTAGAACAGCCCTCCTCACACTTTCTGAATGAAGCAGCCACTCTCCTCCAACGCCTGCCTAGCATGTACAGGCCCACGTGGGGAGCACCATGGCGTCCACCCTTTTGGCCCTGACATTCACAAGGCTCTCCCACAAGCACTCACGTCCTCCTTTCCCTACCCTACTCCAAATTACGACTTCCCTCCTCACACTTTCGGACTGGAGCAGCCACTCTCCTCCAAAGTCTGCCTAACATGTACAGACCCACCCGCGGAAAACCATTGCCTCCACCCTTTTGGCCCTGACATCCACATGGCTCTCCCACAAGCACTCACGCCCTCCTTTCCCTCACCTCCTACAACCTAGGACAGCCCTCCTCACACTTTCTGCCTGGAGCAGCCACTCTCCTCCAACCCCCACCTACCAACAACAGGTCCACACGGGGAGCACCAGGGCGTCCACCCTTTTAGCTCTGCCATGCGTACGGCTCTCCCACAAGCACTTCCACCCTCCTTTCCCTACCCTACTCCAAACTACGACAGCCCTCCTCACACTTTCCCATTAGAGCAGCCACTCTCCTCCAAAGCATGCCTAACATGTGCAGGCCCACACGGGGAGCACCATGGCGTCCACCCTTTTGGCCCTGACATCCACACGGCTCTCCCACAAGCACTCACGTCCTCCTTTCCCTCACCTCCTACAACCTAGGACAGCCCTCCTCACACTTTCGGACTGGAGCAGTCAATCTCCTCCTGAGCTTGCCTAGCATGTACAGGCCCACATGGGGAGCACCATTGCCTCCACCCTTTTAGCCCTGACATGCACACGGCTCTCCCACAAGCACTCCCGTCCTCCTTTCCCTACCCTACCCCAACTTGTGACAGTCCCCCTTACACTTTCTGACTGGAGCAGCCAATCTCCTCCAACGCCTGCCTAACATGCACAGGCCCACACGGGGAGCACCATGGTCTCCACCCTTTTGGCCCTGACATCCACACGGCTCTCCCACAAGCACTCACGTCCTCCTTTCCCTCACCTCCGACAACTTAGAACAGCCCTCCTCACACTTTCGGACTGGAGCAGCCAATCTCCTCCTGAGCTTGCCTAGCATGTACAGGCCCACATGGGGAGCACCATTGCCTCCACCCTTTTAGCCCTGACATGCACACGGCTCTCCCACAAACACTCCCGTCCTCCTTTCCCTACCCTACCCCAACTTGTGACAGTCCCCCTTACACTTTCTGACTGGAGCAGCCACTCTCCTCCAACGCCTGCCAAACATGCACAGGCCCACACGGGGAGCACCATGGTCTCCACCCTTTTGGCCCTGACATCCACACGGCTCTCCCACAAGCACTCCAATCCTCCTTTCCCTCACCTCCGACAACTTAGAACAGCCCTCCTCACACTTTCTGAATGAAGCAGCCACTCTCCTCCAACGCCTGCCTAACATGTACAGGCCCACGTGGGGAGCACCATTGCCTCCACCCTTTTGGCCCTGACATGCCTACGGCACTCCCAAAAGCACTCCCGCCCTCCTTTCCCTCACCTCCTCCAACTTACCACTGCCCTCCTCACACTTTCGGACTGGAGCAGCCACTCTCCTCCAAAGCCTGCCTAACATGTGCAGGCCCACACGGGGAGCACCATTGCCTCCACCCTTTTGGCCCTGACATGCCTACAGCTCTCCCACAAGCACTCCCGTCTTCCTTTCCCTCACCTCCTACAACTTACCACTGCCCTCCTCACACTTTCCCATTAGAGCAGCCAATCTCCTCCAACGCGTGCCTAGGATGTACAGACCCACACGGGGAGCACCATTGACTCCACCCTTTTGGCCCTGACATGCCTTCGGCTCTCCCACAAGCACTCACGTCCCCTTTCCCTACCCTACTCCAAATTACGACAGCCCCGCTCACACTTTCGGACTGGAGTAGCCACTCTCCTCCAACGCCTGCCTAAAATGTACAGACCCACCCGCGGAGCACCATTGCCTCCACCCTTTTGGCCCTGACATTCACAAGGCTCTCCCACAAGCTCTCCAATCTTACTTACCCTCACCTCCTACAACCTAGGACAGCCCTCCTCACACTTTCGGACTGGAGCAGCCACTCTCCTCCTAAGCCTGCCTAACATGTACAGGCCCACACGGGGAGCACCATTGCCTCCACCCTTTTGGCCCTGACATCCACACGGCTCTCCCACAAGCACTCCTGCCCTCCTTTCCCTCACCTCCGACAACTTAGAACAGCCCTCCTCACACTTTCTGAATGAAGCAGCCACTCTCCTCCAACGCCTGCCTAACATGTACAGGCCCACGTGGGGAGCACCAGTGCCTCCACCCTTTTGGCCCTGACATGCCTACGGCACTCCTACAACCACTCCCGTCTTCCTTTCCCTCACCTCCTACAACTTACCACTGCCCTCCTCACACTTCCGGACTGGAGCAGCCACTCTCCTCCAACGCCTGCCTAACATGTGCAGGCCCACATGGGGAGCACCATGGCGTCCACCCTTTTGGCCCTGACATCCACACGGCTCTCCCACAAGCACTCCAATCCTCCTTTCCCTCACCTCCTACAACCTAGGACAGCCCTCCTCACACTTTCGGACTGGAGCAGCCAATCTCCTCCTGAGCTTGCCTAGCATGTACAGGCCCACATGGGGAGCACCATTGCCTCCACCCTTTTAGCCCTGACATGCACACGGCTCTCCCACAACCACTCCCGTCTTCCTTTCCCTCACCTCCTACAACTTACCACTGCCCTCCTCACACTTTCCCATTAGAGCAGCCAATCTCCTCCAACGCGTGCCTAGGATGTACACGCCCACACGGGGAGCACCATTGCCTCCACCCTTTTGGCCCTGACATGCCTTCGGCTCTCCCACAAGCACTCACGTCCCCTTTCCCTACCCTACTCCAAATTACGACAGCCCCGCTCACACTTTCGGACTGGAGTAGCCACTCTCCTCCAACGCCTGCCTAACATGTACAGACCCACCCGCGGAGCACCATTGCCTCCACCCTTTTGGCCCTGACATTCACAAGGCTCTCCCACAAGCACTCCAATCTTACTTCCCCTCACCTCCTACAACCTAGGACAGCCCTCCTCACACTTTCGGACTGGAGCAGCCACTCTCCTCCTAAGCCTGCCAAACATGCACACGCCCACACGGGGAGCACCATGGTCTCCACCCTTTTGGCCCTGACATCCACACGGCTCTCCCACAAGCACTCCCGCCCTCCTTTCCCTCACCTCCGACAACTTAGAACAGCCCTCCTCGCACTTTCTGAATGAAGCAGCCACTCTCCTCCAACGCCTGCCTAACATGTACAGGCCCACGTGGGGAGCACCATGGCGTCCACCCTTTTGGCCCTGACATTCACAAGGCTCTCCCACAAGCACTCACGTCCTCCTTTCCCTACCCTACTCCAAATTACGACTTCCCTCCTCACACTTTCGGACTGGAGCAGCCACTCTCCTCCAAAGTCTGCCTAACATGTACAGACCCACCCGCGGAAAACCATTGCCTCCACCCTTTTGGCCCTGACATCCACATGGCTCTCCCACAAGCACTCACGCCCTCCTTTCCCTCACCTCCTACAACCTAGGACAGCCCTCCTCACACTTTCTGCCTGGAGCAGCCACTCTCCTCCAACCCCCACCTACCAACAACAGGTCCACACGGGGAGCACCAGGGCGTCCACCCTTTTAGCTCTGCCATGCGTACGGCTCTCCCACAAGCACTTCCACCCTCCTTTCCCTACCCTACTCCAAACTACGACAGCCCTCCTCACACTTTCCCATTAGAGCAGCCACTCTCCTCCAAAGCATGCCTAACATGTGCAGGCCCACACGGGGAGCACCATGGCGTCCACCCTTTCGGCCCTGACATCCACACGGCTCTCCCACAAGCACTCACGTCCTCCTTTCCCTCACCTCCTACAACCTAGGACAGCCCTCCTCACACTTTCGGACTGGAGCAGTCAATCTCCTCCTGAGCTTGCCTAGCATGTACAGGCCCACATGGGGAGCACCATTGCCTCCACCCTTTTAGCCCTGACATGCACACGGCTCTCCCACAAGCACTCCCGTCCTCCTTTCCCTACCCTACCCCAACTTGTGACAGTCCCCCTTAAACTTTCTGACTGGAGCAGCCAATCTCCTCCAACGCCTGCCTAACATGCACAGGCCCACACGGGGAGCACCATGGTCTCCACCCTTTTGGCCCTGACATCCACACGGCTCTCCCACAAGCACTCCAATCCTCCTTTCCCTCACCTCCGACAACTTAGAACAGCCCTCCTCACACTTTCGGACTGGAGCAGCCAATCTCCTCCTGAGCTTGCCTAGCATGTACAGGCCCACATGGGGAGCACCATTGCCTCCACCCTTTTAGCCCTGACATGCACACGGCTCTCCCACAAACACTCCCGTCCTCCTTTCCCTACCCTACCCCAACTTGTGACAGTCCCCCTTACACTTTCTGACTGGAGCAGCCACTCTCCTCCAACGCCTGCCAAACATGCACAGGCCCACACGGGGAGCACCATGGTCTCCACCCTTTTGGCCCTGACATCCACACGGCTCTCCCACAAGCACTCCAATCCTCCTTTCCCTCACCTCCGACAACTTAGAACAGCCCTCCTCACACTTTCTGAATGAAGCAGCCACTCTCCTCCAACGCCTGCCTAACATGTACAGGCCCACGTGGGGAGCACCATTGCCTCCACCCTTTTGGCCCTGACATGCCTACGGCACTCCCAAAAGCACTCCCGCCCTCCTTTCCCTCACCTCCTCCAACTTACCACTGCCCTCCTCACACTTTCGGACTGGAGCAGCCACTCTCCTCCAAAGCCTGCCTAACATGTGCAGGCCCACACGGGGAGCACCATTGCCTCCACCCTTTTGGCCCTGACATGCCTACAGCTCTCCCACAAGCACTCCCGTCTTCCTTTCCCTCACCTCCTAAAACTTACCACTGCCCTCCTCACACTTTCCCATTAGAGCAGCCAATCTCCTCCAACGCGTGCCTAGGATGTACAGACCCACACGGGGAGCACCATTGACTCCACCCTTTTGGCCCTGACATGCCTTCGGCTCTCCCACAAGCACTCACGTCCCCTTTCCCTACCCTACTCCAAATTACGACAGCCCCGCTCACACTTTCGGACTGGAGTAGCCACTCTCCTCCAACGCCTGCCTAAAATGTACAGACCCACCCGCGGAGCACCATTGCCTCCACCCTTTTGGCCCTGACATTCACAAGGCTCTCCCACAAGCTCTCCAATCTTACTTACCCTCACCTCCTACAACCTAGGACAGCCCTCCTCACACTTTCGGACTGGAGCAGCCACTCTCCTCCTAAGCCTGCCTAACATGTACAGGCCCACACGGGGAGCACCATTGCCTCCACCCTTTTGGCCCTGACATCCACACGGCTCTCCCACAAGCACTCCTGCCCTCCTTTCCCTCACCTCCGACAACTTAGAACAGCCCTCCTCACACTTTCTGAATGAAGCAGCCACTCTCCTCCAACGCCTGCCTAACATGTACAGGCCCACGGGGGAGCACCAGTGCCTCCACCCTTTTGGCCCTGACATGCCTACGGCACTCCTACAACCACTCCCGTCTTCCTTTCCCTCACCTCCTACAACTTACCACTGCCCTCCTCACACTTCCGGACTGGAGCAGCCACTCTCCTCCAACGCCTGCCTAACATGTGCAGGCCCACATGGGGAGCACCATGGCGTCCACCCTTTTGGCCCTGACATCCACACGGCTCTCCCACAAGTACTCCAATCCTCCTTTCCCTCACCTCCTACAACCTAGGACAGCCCTCCTCACACTTTCGGACTGGAGCAGCCAATCTCCTCCTGAGCTTGCCTAGCATGTACAGGCCCACATGGGGAGCACCATTGCCTCCACCCTTTTGGCCCTGACATGCACACGGCTCTCCCACAACCACTCCCGTCTTCCTTTCCCTCACCTCCTACAACTTACCACTGCCCTCCTCACACTTCCGGACTGGAGCAGCCACTCTCCTCCAACGCCTGCCTAACATGTGCAGGCCCACATGGGGAGCACCATGGCCTCCACCCTTTTGGCCCTGACATGCCTACGGCTCTCCCACAAGCACTCCCGTCTTTCTTTCCCTCACCTACTAAAACTTACCACTGCCCTCCTCACACTTTCCCATTAGAGCAGCCAATCTCCTCCAACGCGTGCCTAGGATGTACACGCCCACACGGGGAGCACCATTGCCTCCACCCTTTTGGCCCTGACATGCCTTCGGCTCTCCCACAAGCACTCACGTCCCCTTTCCCTACCCTACTCCAAATTACGACAGCCCCGCTCACACTTTCGGACTGGAGTAGCCACTCTCCTCCAACGCCTGCCTAACATGTACAGACCCACCCGCGGAGCACCATTGCCTCCACCCTTTTGGCCCTGACATTCACAAGGCTCTCCCACAAGCACTCCAATCTTACTTCCCCTCACCTCCTACAACCTAGGACAGCCCTCCTCACACTTTCGGACTGGAGCAGCCACTCTCCTCCTAAGCCTGCCAAACATGCACACGCCCACACGGGGAGCACCATGGTCTCCACCCTTTTGGCCCTGACATCCACACGGCTCTCCCACAAGCACTCCCGCCCTCCTTTCCCTCACCTCCGACAACTTAGAACAGCCCTCCTCGCACTTTCTGAATGAAGCAGCCACTCTCCTCCAACGCCTGCCTAACATGTACAGGCCCACACGGGGAGCACCATGGCGTCCACCCTTTTGGCCCTGACATTCACAAGGCTCTCCCACAAGCACTCACGTCCTCCTTTCCCTCACCTCCTACAACCTAGGACAGCCCTCCTCACACTTTCTGCCTGGAGCAGCCACTCTCCTACAACCCCCACCTACCAACAACAGGTCCACACGGGGAGCACCAGGGCGTCCACCCTTTTAGCTCTGCCATGCGTACGGCTCTCCCACAAGCACTTCCACCCTCCTTTCCCTACCCTACTCCAAACTACGACAGCCCTCCTCACACTTTCCCATTAGAGCAGCCACTCTCCTCCAAAGCCTGCCTAACATGTGCAAGCCCACACGGGGAGCACCATGGCGTCCACCCTTTTGGCCCTGACATCCACACGGCTCTCCCACAAGCACTCACGTCCTCCTTTCCCTCACGTCCTACAACCTAGGACAGCCCTCCTCACACTTTCGGACTGGAGCAGCCAATCTCCTCCTGAGCTTGCCTAGCATGTACAGGCCCACATGGGGAGCACCATTGCCTCCACCCTTTTAGCCCTGACATGCACACGGCTCTCCCACAAGCACTCCCGTCCTCCTTTCCCTACCCTACCCCAACTTGTGACAGTCCCCCTTACACTTTCTGACTGGAGCAGCCACTCTCCTCCAACGCCTGCCTAACATGCACAGGCCCACACGGGGAGCACCATGGTCTCCACCCTTTTGGCCCTGACATCCACACGGCTCTCCCACAAGCACTCCCGCCCTCCTTTCCCTCACCTCCGACAACTTAGAACAGCCCTCCTCACACTTTCTGAATGAAGCAGCCACTCTCCTCCAACGCCTGCCTAACATGTACAGGCCCACGTGGGGAGCACCATTGCCTCCACCCTTTTGGCCCTGACATGCCTACGGCACTCCTACAAGCACTCCCGCCCTCCTTTCCCTCACCTCCTCCAACTTACCACTGCCCTCCTCACACTTTCGGACTTGAGCAGCCACTCTCCTCCAAAGCCTGCCTAACATGTGCAGGTCCACACGGGGAGCACCAGTGCCTCCACCCTTTTAGCCCTGACATGCCTACGGCACTCCTACAAGCACTCCCGCCCTCCTTTCCCTCACCTCCTCCAACTTACCACTGCCCTCCTCACACTTTCGGACTTGAGCAGCCACTCTCCTCCAAAGCCTGCCTAACATGTGCAGGCCCACACGGGGAGCACCATTGCCTCCACCCTTTTGGCCCTGACATGCCTACAGCTCTCCCACAAGCACTCCCGTCTTCCTTTCCCTCACCTCCTACAACTTACCACTGCCCTCCTCACACTTTCCCATTAGAGCAGCCAATCTCCTCCAACGCGTGCCTAGGATGTACAGACCCACACGGGGAGCACCATTGCCTCCACCCTTTTGGCCCTGACATGCCTTCGGCTCTCCCACAAGCACTCACGTCCCCTTTCCCTACCCTACTCCAAATTACGACAGCCCCGCTCACACTTTCGGACTGGAGTAGCCACTCTCCTCCAACGCCTGCCTAACATGTACAGACCCACCCGCGGAGCACCATTGCCTCCACCCTTTTGGCCCTGACATTCCACACGGCTCTCCCACAAGCACTCCAATCTTACTTCCCCTCACCTCCTACAACCTAGGACAGCTCTCCTCACACTTTCGGACTTGAGCAGCCACTCTCCTCCTAAGCCTGCCTAACATGTACAGGCCCACACGGGGAGCACCATGGCGTCCACCCTTTTGGCCCTGACATTCACAACGCTCTCCCACAAGCACTCACGTCCTCCTTTCCCTACCCTACTCCAAATTACGACTTCCCTCCTCACACTTTCTGACTGGAGCAGCCACTCTCCTCCAACGCCTGCCAAACATGCACAGGCCCACACGGGGAGCACCATGGTCTCCACCCTTTTGGCCCTGACATCCACACGGCTCTCCCACAAGCACTCCAATCCTCCTTTCCCTCACCTCCGACAACTTAGAACAGCCCTCCTCACACTTTCTGAATGAAGCAGCCACTCTCCTCCAACGCCTGCCTAACATGTACAGGCCCACGTGGGGAGCACCATTGCCTCCACCCTTTTGGCCCTGACATTCACAAGGCTCTCCCACAAGCACTCACGTCCTCCTTTCCCTACCCTACTCCAAATTACGACTTCCCTCCTCACACTTTCGGACTGGAGCAGCCACTCTCCTCCAAAGTCTGCCTAACATGTACAGACCCACCCGCGGAAAACCATTGCCTCCACCCTTTTGGCCCTGACATCCACATGGCTCTCCCACAAGCACTCCAATCCTCCTTTCCCTCACCTCCGACAACCTAGGACAGCCCTCCTCACACTTTCTGCCTGGAGCAGCCACTCTCCTCCAACCCCCACCTACCAACAACAGGTCCACACGGGGAGCACCAGGGCGTCCACCCTTTTAGCTCTGCCATGCGTACGGCTCTCCCACAAGCACTTCCACCCTCCTTTCCCTACCCTACTCCAAACTACGACAGCCCTCCTCACACTTTCCCATTAGAGCAGCCACTCTCCTCCAAAGCATGCCTAACATGTGCAGGCCCACACGGGGAGCACCATGGCGTCCACCCTTTCGGCCCTGACATCCACACGGCTCTCCCACAAGCACTCACGTCCTCCTTTCCCTCACCTCCTACAACCTAGGACAGCCCTCCTCACACTTTCGGACTGGAGCAGTCAATCTCCTCCTGAGCTTGCCTAGCATGTACAGGCCCACATGGGGAGCACCATTGCCTCCACCCTTTTAGCCCTGACATGCACACGGCTCTCCCACAAGCACTCCCGTCCTCCTTTCCCTACCCTACCCCAACTTGTGACAGTCCCCCTTACACTTTCTGACTGGAGCAGCCACTCTCCTCCAACGCCTGCCTAACATGCACAGGCCCACACGGGGAGCACCATGGTCTCCACCCTTTTGGCCCTGACATCCACACGGCTCTCCCACAAGCACTCACGTCCTCCTTTCCCTCACCTCCTACAACCTAGGACAGCCCTCCTCACACTTTCGGACTGGAGCAGCCAATCTCCTCCTGAGCTTGCCTAGCATGTACAGGCCCACATGGGGAGCACCATTGCCTCCACCCTTTTAGCCCTGACATGCACACGGCTCTCCCACAAACACTCCCGTCCTCCTTTCCCTACCCTACCCCAACTTGTGACAGTCCCCCTTACACTTTCTGACTGGAGCAGCCACTCTCCTCCAACGCCTGCCAAACATGCACAGGCCCACACGGGGAGCACCATGGTCTCCACCCTTTTGGCCCTGACATCCACACGGCTCTCCCACAAGCACTCCAATCCTCCTTTCCCTCACCTCCGACAACTTAGAACAGCCCTCCTCACACTTTCTGAATGAAGCAGCCACTCTCCTCCAACGCCTGCCTAACATGTACAGGCCCTCGTGGGGAGCACCATTGCCTCCACCCTTTTGGCCCTGACATGCCTACGGCACTCCTACAAGCACTCCCGCCCTCCTTTCCCTCACCTCCTACAACTTACCACTGCCCTCCTCACACTTTCGGACTGGAGCAGCCACTCTCCTCCAAAGCCTGCCTAACATGTGCAGGCCCACACGGGGAGCACCATTGCCTCCACCCTTTTGGCCCTGACATGCCTACAGCTCTCCCACAAGCACTCCCGTCTTCCTTTCCCTCACCTCCTACAACTTACCACTGCCCTCCTCACACTTTCCCATTAGAGCAGCCAATCTCCTCCAACGCGTGCCTAGGATGTACAGACCCACACGGGGAGCATCATTGACTCCACCCTTTTGGCCCTGACATTCACAAGGCTCTCCCACAAGCACTCACGTCCCCTTTCCCTACCCTACTCCAAATTACGACAGCCCCGCTCACACTTTCGGACTGGAGTAGCCACTCTCCTCCAACGCCTGCCTAACATGTACAGACCCACCCGCGGAGCACCATTGCCTCCACCCTTTTGGCCCTGACATTCACAAGGCTCTCCCACAAGCTCTCCAATCTTACTTACCCTCACCTCCTACAACCTAGGACAGCCCTCCTCACACTTTCGGACTGGAGCAGCCACTCTCCTCCTAAGCCTGCCTAACATGTACAGGCCCACACGGGGAGCACCATTGCCTCCACCCTTTTGGCCCTGACATCCACACGGCTCTCCCACAAACACTCCTGTCCTCCTTTCCCTCACCTCCTAAAACTTACCACTGCCCTCCTCACACTTTCGGACTTGAGCAGCCACTCTCCTCCAACGCCTGCCTAACATGTGCAGGCCCACACGGGGAGCACCATTGCCTCCACCCTTTTGGCCCTGACATCCACACGGCTCTCCCACAAGCACTCCAATCCTCCTTTCCCTCACCTCCGACAACTTAGAACAGCCCTCCTCACACTTTCTGAATGAAGCAGCCACTCTCCTCCAACGCCTGCCAAACATGCACAGGCCCACACGGGGAGCACCATGGTCTCCACCCTTTTGGCCCTGACATCCACACGGCTCTCCCACAAGCACTCCTGCCCTCCTTTCCCTCACCTCCGACAACTTAGAACAGCCCTCCTCACACTTTCTGAATGAAGCAGCCACTCTCCTCCAACGCCTGCCTAACATGTACAGGCCCACGTGGGGAGCACCAGTGCCTCCACCCTTTTGGCCCTGACATGCCTACGGCACTCCTACAACCACTCCCGTCTTCCTTTCCCTCACCTCCTACAACTTACCACTGCCCTCCTCACACTTCCGGACTGGAGCAGCCACTCTCCTCCAACGCCTGCCTAACATGTGCAGGCCCACATGGGGAGCACCATGGCCTCCACCCTTTTGGCCCTGACATGCCTACGGCTCTCCCACAAGCACTCCCGTCTTTCTTTCCCTCACCTCCTAAAACTTACCACTGCCCTCCTCACACTTTCCCATTAGAGCAGCCAATCTCCTCCAACGCGTGCCTAGGATGTACACGCCCACACGGGGAGCACCATTGCCTCCACCCTTTTGGCCCTGACATGCCTTCGGCTCTCCCACAAGCACTCACGTCCCCTTTCCCTACCCTACTCCAAATTACGACAGCCCCGCTCACACTTTCGGACTGGAGTAGCCACTCTCCTCCAACGCCTGCCTAACATGTACAGACCCACCCGCGGAGCACCATGGTCTCCACCCTTTTGGCCCTGACATCCACACGGCTCTCCCACAAGCACTCCCGCCCTCCTTTCCCTCACCTCCGACAACTTAGAACAGCCCTCCTCGCACTTTCTGAATGAAGCAGCCACTCTCCTCCAACGCCTGCCTAACATGTACAGGCCCACACGGGGAGCACCATGGCGTCCACCCTTTTGGCCCTGACATTCACAAGGCTCTCCCACAAGCACTCACGTCCTCCTTTCCCTACCCTACTCCAAATTACAACTTCCCTCCTCACACTTTCGGACTGGAGCAGCCACTCTCCTCCAACGCCTGCCAAACATGCACAGGCCCACACGGGGAGCACCATGGTCTCCACCCTTTTGGCCCTGACATCCACATGGCTCTCCCACAAGCACTCACATCCTCCTTTCCCTCACCTCCGACAACTTAGAACAGCCCTCCTCACACTTTCTGAATGAAGCAGCCACTCTCCTCCAACGCCTGCCTAACATGTACAGGCCCACGTGGGGAGCACCATTGCCTCCACCCTTTTGGCCCTGACATGCCTTCGGCTCTCCCACAAGCACTCACGTCCTCCTTTCCCTACCCTACTCCAAATTACAACTTCCCTCCTCACACTTTCAGACTGGAGCAGCCACTCTCCTCCAAAGTCTGCCTAACATGTACAGACCCACCCACGGAAAACCATTGCCTCCACCCTTTTGGCCCTGACATCGACATGGCTCTCCCACAAGCACTCACGCCCTCCTTTCCCTCACCTCCTACAACCTAGGACAGCCCTCCTCACACTTTCTGCCTGGAGCAGCCACTCTCCTCCAACCCCCACCTACCAACAACAGGTCCACACGGGGAGCACCAGGGCGTCCACCCTTTTAGCTCTGCCATGCGTACGGCTCTCCCACAAGCACTTCCACCCTCCTTTCCCTACCCTACTCCAAACTACGACAGCCCTCCTCACACTTTCCCATTAGAGCAGCCACTCTCCTCCAAAGCCTGCCTAACTTGTGCAGGCCCACACGGGGAGCACCATGGCGTCCACCCTTTTGGCCCTGACATCCACACAGCTCTCCCACAAGCACTCACGTCCTCCTTTCCCTCACCTCCTACAACCTAGGACAGCCCTCCTCACACTTTCGGACTGGAGCAGCCAATCTCCTCCTGAGCTTGCCTAGCATGTACAGGCCCACATGGGGAGCACCATTGCCTCCACCCTTTTAGCCCTGACATGCACACGGCTCTCCCACAAGCACTCCCGTCCTCCTTTCCCTACCCTACCCCAACTTGTGACAGTCCCCCTTACACTTTCTGACTGGAGCAGCCACTCTCCTCCAACGCCTGCCAAACATGCACAGGCCCACACGGGGAGCACCATGGTCTCCACCCTTTTGGCCCTGACATCCACACGGCTCTCCCACAAGCACTCCAATCCTCCTTTCCCTCACCTCCGACAACTTAGAACAGCCCTCCTCACACTTTCTGAATGAAGCAGCCACTCTCCTCCAACGCCTGCCTAACATGTACAGGCCCACGTGGGGAGCACCATTGCCTCCACCCTTTTGGCCCTGACATGCCTACGGCACTCCCAAAAGCACTCCCGCCCTCCTTTCCCTCACCTCCTCCAACTTACCACTGCCCTCCTCACACTTTCGGACTGGAGCAGCCACTCTCCTCCAAAGACTGCCTAACATGTGCAGGCCCACACGGGGAGCACCATTGCCTCCACCCTTTTGGCCCTGACATGCCTACAGCTCTCCCACAAGCACTCCTGTCCTCCTTTCCCTCACCTCCTAAAACTTACCACTGCCCTCCTCACACTTTCCCATTAGAGCAGCCAATCTCCTCCAACGCGTGCCTAGGATGTACAGACCCACACGGGGAGCATCATTGACTCCACCCTTTTGGCCCTGACATTCACAAGGCTCTCCCACAAGCACTCACGTCCCCTTTCCCTACCCTACTCCAAATTACGACAGCCCCGCTCACACTTTCGGACTGGAGTAGCCACTCTCCTCCAACGCCTGCCTAACATGTACAGACCCACCCGCAGAGCACCATTGCCTCCACCCTTTTGGCCCTGACATTCACAAGGCTCTCCCACAAGCTCTCCAATCTTACTTACCCTCACCTCCTACAACCTAGGACAGCCCTCCTCACACTTTCGGACTGGAGCAGCCACTCTCCTCCTAAGCCTGCCTAACATGTACAGGCCCACACGGGGAGCACCATTGCCTCCACCCTTTTGGCCCTGACATCCACACGGCTCTCCCACAAGCACTCCTGTCCTCCTTTCCCTCACCTCCTAAAACTTACCACTGCCCTCCTCACACTTTCGGACTTGAGCAGCCACTCTCCTCCAACGCCTGCCTAACATGTGCAGGCCCACACGGGGAGCACCATTGCCTCCACCCTTTTGGCCCTGACATCCACACGGCTCTCCCACAAGCACTCCAATCCTCCTTTCCCTCACCTCCGACAACTTAGAACAGCCCTCCTCACACTTTCTGAATGAAGCAGCCACTCTCCTCCAACGCCTGCCAAACATGCACAGGCCCACACGGGGAGCACCATGGTCTCCACCCTTTTGGCCCTGACATCCACACGGCTCTCCCACAAGCACTCCTGCCCTCCTTTCCCTCACCTCCGACAACTTAGAACAGCCCTCCTCACACTTTCTGAATGAAGCAGCCACTCTCCTCCAACGCCTGCCTAACATGTACAGGCCCACGTGGGGAGCACCAGTGCCTCCACCCTTTTGGCCCTGACATGCCTACGGCACTCCTACAACCACTCCCGTCTTCCTTTCCCTCACCTCCTACAACTTACCACTGCCCTCCTCACACTTCCGGACTGGAGCAGCCACTCTCCTCCAACGCCTGCCTAACATGTGCAGGCCCACATGGGGAGCACCATGGCCTCCACCCTTTTGGCCCTGACATGCCTACGGCTCTCCCACAAGCACTCCCGTCTTTCTTTCCCTCACCTCCTAAAACTTACCACTGCCCTCCTCACACTTTCCCATTAGAGCAGCCAATCTCCTCCAACGCGTGCCTAGGATGTACACGCCCACACGGGGAGCACCATTGCCTCCACCCTTTTGGCCCTGACATGCCTTCGGCTCTCCCACAAGCACTCACGTCCCCTTTCCCTACCCTACTCCAAATTACGACAGCCCCGCTCACACTTTCGGACTGGAGTAGCCACTCTCCTCCAACGCCTGCCTAACATGTACAGACCCACCCGCGGAGCACCATGGTCTCCACCCTTTTGGCCCTGACATCCACACGGCTCTCCCACAAGCACTCCCGCCCTCCTTTCCCTCACCTCCGACAACTTAGAACAGCCCTCCTCGCACTTTCTGAATGAAGCAGCCACTCTCCTCCAACGCCTGCCTAACATGTACAGGCCCACACGGGGAGCACCATGGCGTCCACCCTTTTGGCCCTGACATTCACAAGGCTCTCCCACAAGCACTCACGTCCTCCTTTCCCTACCCTACTCCAAATTACAACTTCCCTCCTCACACTTTCGGACTGGAGCAGCCACTCTCCTCCAACGCCTGCCAAACATGCACAGGCCCACACGGGGAGCACCATGGTCTCCACCCTTTTGGCCCTGACATCCACATGGCTCTCCCACAAGCACTCACATCCTCCTTTCCCTCACCTCCGACAACTTAGAACAGCCCTCCTCACACTTTCTGAATGAAGCAGCCACTCTCCTCCAACGCCTGCCTAACATGTACAGGCCCACGTGGGGAGCACCATTGCCTCCACCCTTTTGGCCCTGACATGCCTTCGGCTCTCCCACAAGCACTCACGTCCTCCTTTCCCTACCCTACTCCAAATTACGACTTCCCTCCTCACACTTTCAGACTGGAGCAGCCACTCTCCTCCAAAGTCTGCCTAACATGTACAGACCCACCCACGGAAAACCATTGCCTCCACCCTTTTGGCCCTGACATCGACATGGCTCTCCCACAAGCACTCACGCCCTCCTTTCCCTCACCTCCTACAACCTAGGACAGCCCTCCTCACACTTTCTGCCTGGAGCAGCCACTCTCCTCCAACCCCCACCTACCAACAACAGGTCCACACGGGGAGCACCAGGGCGTCCACCCTTTTAGCTCTGCCATGCGTACGGCTCTCCCACAAGCACTTCCACCCTCCTTTCCCTACCCTACTCCAAACTACGACAGCCCTCCTCACACTTTCCCATTAGAGCAGCCACTCTCCTCCAAAGCCTGCCTAACTTGTGCAGGCCCACACGGGGAGCACCATGGCGTCCACCCTTTTGGCCCTGACATCCACACGGCTCTCCCACAAGCACTCACGTCCTCCTTTCCCTCACCTCCTACAACCTAGGACAGCCCTCCTCACACTTTCGGACTGGAGCAGCCAATCTCCTCCTGAGCTTGCCTAGCATGTACAGGCCCACATGGGGAGCACCATTGCCTCCACCCTTTTAGCCCTGACATGCCTACGGCTCTCCCACAACCACTCCCGTCTTCCTTTCCCTCACCTCCTACAACTTACCACTGCCCTCCTCACACTTCCGGACTGGAGCAGCCACTCTCCTCCAACGCCTGCCTAACATGTGCAGGCCCACATGGGGAGCACCATGGCCTCCACCCTTTTGGCCCTGACATGCCTACGGCTCTCCCACAAGCACTCCCGTCTTTCTTTCCCTCACCTACTAAAACTTACCACTGCCCTCCTCACACTTTCCCATTAGAGCAGCCAATCTCCTCCAACGCGTGCCTAGGATGTACACGCCCACACGGGGAGCACCATTGCCTCCACCCTTTTGGCCCTGACATGCCTTCGGCTCTCCCACAAGCACTCACGTCCCCTTTCCCTACCCTACTCCAAATTACGACAGCCCCGCTCACACTTTCGGACTGGAGTAGCCACTCTCCTCCAACGCCTGCCTAACATGTACAGACCCACCCGCGGAGCACCATTGCCTCCACCCTTTTGGCCCTGACATTCACAAGGCTCTCCCACAAGCACTCCAATCTTACTTCCCCTCACCTCCTACAACCTAGGACAGCCCTCCTCACACTTTCGGACTTGAGCAGCCACTCTCCTCCTAAGCCTGCCAAACATGCACAGGCCCACACGGGGAGCACCATGGTCTCCACCCTTTTGGCCCTGACATCCACATGGCTCTCCCACAAGCACTCACATCCTCCTTTCCCTCACCTCCGACAACTTAGAACAGCCCTCCTCACACTTTCTGAATGAAGCAGCCACTCTCCTCCAACGCCTGCCTAACATGTACAGGCCCACGTGGGGAGCACCATTGCCTCCACCCTTTTGGCCCTGACATTCACAAGGCTCTCCCACAAGCACTCACGCCCTCCTTTCCCTCACCTCCTACAACCTAGGACAGCCCTCCTCACACTTTCTGCCTGCAGCAGCCACTCTCCTACAACCCCCACCTACCAACAACAGGTCCACACGGGGAGCACCAGGGCGTCCACCCTTTTAGCTCTGCCATGCGTACGGCTCTCCCACAAGCACTTCCACCCTCCTTTCCCTACCCTACTCCAAACTACGACAGCCCTCCTCACACTTTCCCATTAGAGCAGCCACTCTCCTCCAAAGCCTGCCTAACATGTGCAAGCCCACACGGGGAGCACCATGGCGTCCACCCTTTTGGCCCTGACATCCACACGGCTCTCCCACAAGCACTCCAATCCTCCTTTCCCTCACCTCCTACAACCTAGGACAGCCCTCCTCACACTTTCGGACTGGAGCAGCCAATCTCCTCCTGAGCTTGCCTAGCATGTACAGGCCCACATGGGGAGCACCATTGCCTCCACCCTTTTAGCCCTGACATGCACACGGCTCTCCCACAAGCACTCCCGTCCTCCTTTCCCTACCCTACCCCAACTTGTGACAGTCCCCCTTACACTTTCTGACTGGAGCAGCCACTCTCCTCCAACGCCTGCCAAACATGCACAGGCCCACACGGGGAGCACCATGGTCTCCACCCTTTTGGCCCTGACATCCACACGGCTCTCCCACAAGCACTCCCATCCTCCTTTCCCTCACCTCCGACAACTTAGAACAGCCCTCCTCACACTTTCTGAATGAAGCAGCCACTCTCCTCCAACGCCTGCCTAACATGTACAGGCCCACGTGGGGAGCACCATTGCCTCCGCCCTTTTGGCCCTGACATGCCTACGGCACTCCTACAACCACTCCCGCCCTCCTTTCCCTCACCTCCTCCAACTTACCACTGCCCTCCTCACACTTTCGGACTTGAGCAGCTACTCTCCTCCAAAGCCTGCCTAACATGTGCAGGCCCACACGGGGAGCACCATTGCCTCCACCCTTTTGGCCCTGACATGCCTACGGCTCTCCCACAAGCACTCCCGTCTTCCTTTCCCTCACCGCCTACAACTTACCACTGCCCTCCTCACACTTTCCCATTAGAGCAGCCAATCTCCTCCAACGCGTGCCTAGGATGTACAGACCCACACGGGGAGCACCATTGCCTCCACCCTTTTGGCCCTGACATGCCTTCGGCTCTCCCACAAGCACTCCCGTCTTCCTTTCCCTCACCTCCTAAAACTTACTACTGCCCTCCTCACACTTTCTGACTGGAGCAGCCACTCTCCTCCAACGCCTGCCTAACATGTACAGGCCCACACGGGGAGCACCATTGCCTCCACCCTTTTGGCCCTGACATGCCTACGGCACTCCTACAAGCACTCCCGTCCTCCTTTCCCTCACCTCCTACAACTTACCACTGCCCTCCTCACACTTTCGGACTGGAGCAGCCACTCTCCTCCAAAGCCTGCCTAACATGTGCAGGCCCACACGGGGAGCACCATGGCGTCCACCCTTTTGGCCCTGACATCCACACGGCTCTCCCACAAGCACTCCAATCTTACTTCCCCTCACCTCCTACAACGTAGGACAGCCCTCCTCACACTTTCGGACTGGAGCAGCCAATCTCCTCCAACGCGTGCCTACGATGTACAGACCCACACGGGGAGCACCATTGCCTCCACCCTTTTAGCCCTGACATGCACACGGCTCTCCCACAAGCACTCCCGTCCTCCTTTCCCTACCCTACTCCAAATTACGACTTCCCTCCTCACACTTTCAGACTGGAGCAGCCACTCTCCTCCAAAGTCTGCCTAACATGTACAGACCCACCCGCGGAAAACCATTGCCTCCACCCTTTTGGCCCTGACATCCACATGACTCTCCCACAAGCACTCACGTCCTCCTTTCCCTCACCTCCTACAACCTAGGACAGCCCTCCTCACACTTTCTGCCTGCAGCAGCCACTCTCCTACAACCCCCGCCTACCAACAACAGGTCCACACGGGGAGCACCAGGGCGTCCACCCTTTTAGCTCTGCCATGCGTACGGCCCTCCCACAAGCACTTCCACCCTCCTTTCCCTACCCTACTCCAAACTACGACAGCCCTCCTCACACTTTCCCATTAGAGCAGCCACTCTCCTCCAAAGCATGCCTAACATGTGCAAGCCCACACGGGGAGCACCATGGCGTCCACCCTTTTGGCCCTGACATCCACACGGCTCTCCCACAAGCACTCCAATCCTCCTTCCCCTCACCTCCTACAACCTAGGACAGCCCTCCTCACACTTTCGGACTGGAGCAGCCACTCTCCTCCTGAGCTTGCCTAGCATGTACAGGCCCACATGGGGAGCACCATTGCCTCCACCCTTTTAGCCCTGACATGCACACGGCTCTCCCACAAACACTCCCGTCCTCCTTTCCCTACCCTACCCCAACTTGTGACAGTCCCCCTTACACTTTCTGACTGGAGCAGCCACTCTCCTCCAACGCCTGCCAAACATGCACAGGCCCACACGGGGAGCACCATGGTCTCCACCGTTTTAGCCCTGACATGGCTACGGCTCTCCCACAAGCACTCCAATCCTCCTTTCCCTCACCTCCGACAACTTAGAACAGCCCTCCTCACACTTTCTGAATGAAGCAGCCACTCTCCTCCAACGCCTGCCTAACATGTACAGGCCCACGTGGGGAGCACCATTGCCTCCACCCTTTTGGCCCTGACATGCCTACGGCACTCCTACAAGCACTCCCGCCCTCCTTTCCCTCACCTCCTACAACTTACCACTGCCCTCCTCACACTTTCGGACTGGAGCAGCCACTCTCCTCCAAAGCCTGCCTAACATGTGCAGGCCCACACGGGGAGCACCAGTGCCTCCACCCTTTTGTCTCTGACATGCCTACGGCACTCCTACAAGCACTCCCGTCCTCCTTTCCCTCACCTCCTACAACTTACCACTGCCCTCCTCACACTTTCGGACTGGAGCAGCCACTCTCCTCCAAAGCCTGCCTAACATGTGCAGGCCCACACGGGGAGCACCAGTGCCTCCACCCTTTTGGCCCTGACATGCCTACGGCTCTCCCACAACCACTCCCGTCTTCCTTTCCCTCACCTCCTACAACTTACCACTGCCCTCCTCACACTTTCCCATTAGAGCAGCCAATCTCCTCCAACGCGTGCCTAGGATGTACAGACCCACACGGGGAGCACCATTGCCTCCACCCTTTTGGCCCTGACATGCCTTCGGCTCTCCCACAAGCACTCACGTCCCCTTTCCCTACCCTACTCCAAATTACGACAGCCCCGCTCACACATTCGGACTGGAGTAGCCACTCTCCTCCAACGCCTGCCTAACATGTACAGACCCACCCGCGGAGCACCATTGCCTCCACCCTTTTGGCCCTGACATTCACAAGGCTCTCCCACAAGCACTCCAATCTTACTTCCCCTCACCTCCTACAACCTAGGACAGCCCTCCTCACACTTTCGGACTGGAGCAGCCACTCTCCTCCTAAGCCTGCCTAACATGTACAGGCCCACACGGGGAGCACCATTGCCTCCACCCTTTTGGCCCTGACATGCCTTCGGCTCTCCCACAAGCACTCACGTCCTCCTTTCCCTACCCTACTCCAAATTACGACTTCCCTCCTCACACTTTCAGACTGGAGCAGCCACTCTCCTCCAAAGTCTGCCTAACATGTACAGACCCACCCGCGGAAAACCATTGCCTCCACCCTTTTGGCCCTGACATCCACATGACTCTCCCACAAGCACTCACGTCCTCCTTTCCCTCACCTCCTACAACCTAGGACAGCCCTCCTCACACTTTCTGCCTGCAGCAGCCACTCTCCTACAACCCCCGCCTACCAACAACAGGTCCACACGGGGAGCACCAGGGCGTCCACCCTTTTAGCTCTGCCATGCGTACGGCCCTCCCACAAGCACTTCCACCCTCCTTTCCCTACCCTACTCCAAACTACGACAGCCCTCCTCACACTTTCCCATTAGAGCAGCCACTCTCCTCCAAAGCATGCCTAACATGTGCAAGCCCACACGGGGAGCACCATGGCGTCCACCCTTTTGGCCCTGACATCCACACGGCTCTCCCACAAGCACTCCAATCCTCCTTCCCCTCACCTCCTACAACCTAGGACAGCCCTCCTCACACTTTCGGACTGGAGCAGCCACTCTCCTCCTGAGCTTGCCTAGCATGTACAGGCCCACATGGGGAGCACCATTGCCTCCACCCTTTTAGCCCTGACATGCACACGGCTCTCCCACAAACACTCCCGTCCTCCTTTCCCTACCCTACCCCAACTTGTGACAGTCCCCCTTACACTTTCTGACTGGAGCAGCCACTCTCCTCCAACGCCTGCCAAACATGCACAGGCCCACACGGGGAGCACCATGGTCTCCACCGTTTTAGCCCTGACATGGCTACGGCTCTCCCACAAGCACTCCAATCCTCCTTTCCCTCACCTCCGACAACTTAGAACAGCCCTCCTCACACTTTCTGAATGAAGCAGCCACTCTCCTCCAACGCCTGCCTAACATGTACAGGCCCACGTGGGGAGCACCATTGCCTCCACCCTTTTGGCCCTGACATGCCTACGGCACTCCTACAAGCACTCCCGCCCTCCTTTCCCTCACCTCCTACAACTTACCACTGCCCTCCTCACACTTTCGGACTGGAGCAGCCACTCTCCTCCAAAGCCTGCCTAACATGTGCAGGCCCACACGGGGAGCACCAGTGCCTCCACCCTTTTGTCCCTGACATGCCTACGGCACTCCTACAAGCACTCCCGTCCTCCTTTCCCTCACCTCCTACAACTTACCACTGCCCTCCTCACACTTTCGGACTGGAGCAGCCACTCTCCTCCAAAGCCTGCCTAACATGTGCAGGCCCACACGGGGAGCACCAGTGCCTCCACCCTTTTGGCCCTGACATGCCTACGGCTCTCCCACAACCACTCCCGTCTTCCTTTCCCTCACCTCCTACAACTTACCACTGCCCTCCTCACACTTTCCCATTAGAGCAGCCAATCTCCTCCAACGCGTGCCTAGGATGTACAGACCCACACGGGGAGCACCATTGCCTCCACCCTTTTGGCCCTGACATGCCTTCGGCTCTCCCACAAGCACTCACGTCCCCTTTCCCTACCCTACTCCAAATTACGACAGCCCCGCTCACACATTCGGACTGGAGTAGCCACTCTCCTCCAACGCCTGCCTAACATGTACAGACCCACCCGCGGAGCACCATTGCCTCCACCCTTTTGGCCCTGACATTCACAAGGCTCTCCCACAAGCACTCCAATCTTACTTCCCCTCACCTCCTACAACCTAGGACAGCCCTCCTCACACTTTCGGACTGGAGCAGCCACTCTCCTCCTAAGCCTGCCTAACATGTACAGGCCCACACGGGGAGCACCATTGCCTCCACCCTTTTGGCCCTGACATGCCTTCGGCTCTCCCACAAGCACTCACGTCCTCCTTTCCCTACCCTACTCCAAATTACGACTTCCCTCCTCACACTTTCAGACTGGAGCAGCCACTCTCCTCCAAAGTCTGCCTAACATGTACAGACCCACCCGCGGAAAACCATTGCCTCCACCCTTTTGGCCCTGACATCCACATGACTCTCCCACAAGCACTCACGTCCTCCTTTCCCTCACCTCCTACAACCTAGGACAGCCCTCCTCACACTTTCTGCCTGGAGCAGCCACTCTCCTACAACCCCCGCCTACCAACAACAGGTCCACACGGGGAGCACCAGGGCGTCCACCCTTTTAGCTCTGCCATGCGTACGGCCCTCCCACAAGCACTTCCACCCTCCTTTCCCTACCCTACTCCAAACTACGACAGCCCTCCTCACACTTTCCCATTAGAGCAGCCACTCTCCTCCAAAGCCTGCCTAACATGTGCAAGCCCACACGGGGAGCACCATGGCGTCCACCCTTTTGGCCCTGACATCCACACGGCTCTCCCACAAGCACTCACGCCCTCCTTTCCCTCACCTCCTACAACCTAGGACAGCCCTCCTCACACTTTCGGACTGGAGCAGCCAATCTCCTCCTGAGCTTGCCTAGCATGTACAGGCCCACATGGGGAGCACCATTGCCTCCACCCTTTTAGCCCTGACATGCACACGGCTCTCCCACAAGCACTCCCGTCCTCCTTTCCCTACCCTACCCCAACTTGTGACAGTCCCCCTTACACTTTCTGACTGGAGCAGCCACTCTCCTCCAACGCCTGCCAAACATGCACAGGCCCACACGGGGAGCACCATGGTCTCCACCCTTTTGGCCCTGACATCCACACGGCTCTCCCACAAGCACTCCAATCCTCCTTTCCCTCACCTCCTACAACCTAGGACAGCCCTCCTCACACTTTCGGACTGGAGCAGCCACTCTCCTCCTGAGCTTGCCTAGCATGTACAGGCCCACATGGGGAGCACCATTGCCTCCACCCTTTTAGCCCTGACATGCACACGGCTCTCCCACAAACACTCCCGTCCTCCTTTCCCTACCCTACCCCAACTTGTGACAGTCCCCCTTACACTTTCTGACTGGAGCAGCCACTCTCCTCCAACGCCTGCCAAACATGCACAGGCCCACACGGGGAGCACCATGGTCTCCACCGTTTTAGCCCTGACATGGCTACGGCTCTCCCACAAGCACTCCAATCCTCCTTTCCCTCACCTCCGACAACTTAGAACAGCCCTCCTCACACTTTCTGAATGAAGCAGCCACTCTCCTCCAACGCCTGCCTAACATGTACAGGCCCACGTGGGGAGCACCATTGCCTCCACCCTTTTGTCCCTGACATGCCTACGGCACTCCTACAAGCACTCCCGTCCTCCTTTCCCTCACCTCCTACAACTTACCACTGCCCTCCTCACACTTTCGGACTGGAGCAGCCACTCTCCTCCAAAGCCTGCCTAACATGTGCAGGCCCACACGGGGAGCACCAGTGCCTCCACCCTTTTAGCCCTGACATGCCTACGGCTCTCCCACAACCACTCCCGTCTTCCTTTCCCTCACCTCCTACAACTTACCACTGCCCTCCTCACACTTTCCCATTAGAGCAGCCAATCTCCTCCAACGCGTGCCTAGGATGTACAGACCCACACGGGGAGCACCATTGACTCCACCCTTTTGGCCCTGACATGCCTTCGGCTCTCCCACAAGCACTCACGTCCCCTTTCCCTACCCTACTCCAAATTACGACAGCCCCGCTCACACTTTCGGACTGGAGTAGCCACTCTCCTCCAACGCCTGCCTAACATGTACAGACCCACCCGCGGAGCACCATTGCCTCCACCCTTTTGGCCCTGACATTCACAAGGCTCTCCCACAAGCACTCCAATCTTACTTCCCCTCACCTCCTACAACCTAGAACAGCCCTCCTCACACTTTCTGAATGAAGCAGCCCCTCTCCTCCAAAGCCTGCCTAACATGTGCAGGCCCACACGGGGAGCACCATGGCGTCCACCCTTTTGGCCCTGACATCCACACGGCTCTCCCACAAGCACTCACGTCCTCCTTTCCCTCACCTCCTACAACCTAGGACAGCCCTCCTCACACTTTCGGACTGGAGCAGCCAATCTCCTCCTGAGCTTGCCTAGCATGTACAGGCCCACATGGGGAGCACCATTGCCTCCACCCTTTTAGCCCTGACATGCACACGGCTCTCCCACAAGCACTCACGTCCTCCTTTCCCTACCCTACCCCAACTTGTGACAGTCCCCCTTACACTTTCTGACTGGAGCAGCCACTCTCCTCCAACGCCTGCCTAACATGCACAGGCCCACACGGGGAGCACCATGGTCTCCACCCTTTTGGCCCTGACATCCACACGGCTCTCCCACAAGCACTCCCGCCCTCCTTTCCCTCACCTCCGACAACTTAGAACAGCCCTCCTCACACTTTCTGAATGAAGCAGCCACTCTCCTCCAACGCCTGCCTAACATGTACAGGCCCACACGGGGAGCACCATGGTCTCCACCCTTTTGGCCCTGACATCCACACGGCTCTCCCACAAGCACTCCTGCCCTCCTTTCCCTCACCTCCGACAACTTAGAACAGCCCTCCTCACACTTTCTGAATGAAGCAGCCACTCTCCTCCAACGCCTGCCAAACATGCACAGGCCCACACGGGGAGCACCATTGCCTCCACCCTTTTGGCCCTGACATGCCTACGGCTCTCCCACAAGCACTCCCGTCTTCCTTTCCCTCACCTCCTAAAACTTACCACTGCCCTCCTCACACTTTCCCATTAGAGCAGCCAATCTCCTCCAACGCCTGCCTAACATGTGCAGGCCCACACGGGGAGCACCAGTGCCTCCACCCTTTTGGCCCTGACATCACAAGGCTCTCCCACAAGCACTCACGTCCTCCTTTCCCTACCCTACTCCAAATTACGACTTCCCTCCTCACACTTTCAGACTGGAGCAGCCACTCTCCTCCAAAGTCTGCCTAACATGTACAGACCCACCCGCGGAAAACCATTGCCTCCACCCTTTTGGCCCTGACATCCACATGGCTCTCCCACAAGCACTCACGCCCTCCTTTCCCTCACCTCCTACAACCTAGGACAGCCCTCCTCACACTTTCGGACTGGAGCAGCCACTCTCCTACAACCCCCACCTACCAACAACAGGCCCACACGGGGAGCACCAGTGCCTCCACCCTTTTAGCCCTGACATGCCTACGGCTCTCCCACAACCACTCCCGTCTTCCTTTCCCTCACCTCCTACAACTTACCACTGCCCTCCTCACACTTTCTGACTGGAGCAGCCACTCTCCTCCAACGCCTGCCTAACATCTGCAGGCCCACACGGGGAGCACCATGGCGTCCACCCTTTTGGCCCTGACATCCACACGGCTCTCCCACAAGCACTCCCGTCCTCCTTTCCCTACCCTACCCCAACTTGTGACAGTCCCCCTTACACTTTCTGACTGGAGCAGCCACTCTCCTCCAACGCCTGCCAAACATGCACAGGCCCACACGGGGAGCACCATGGTCTCCACCCTTTTGGCCCTGACATCCACACGGCTCTCCCACAAGCACTCCAATCCTCCTTTCCCTCACCTCCGACAACTTAGAACAGCCCTCCTCACACTTTCTGAATGAAGCAGCCACTCTCCTCCAACGCCTGCCTAACATGTACAGGCCCACGTGGGGAGCACCATTGCCTCCACCCTTTTGGCCCTGACATGCCTACGGCACTCCTACAAGCACTCCCGTCCTCCTTTCCCTCACCTCCTACAACTTACCACTGCCCTCCTCACACTTTCTGACTGGAGCAGCCACTCTCCTCCAAAGCCTGCCTAACATGTGCAGGCCCACACGGGGAGCACCAGTGCCTCCACCCTTTTAGCCCTGACATGCCTACGGCTCTCCCACAACCACTCCCGTCTTCCTTTCCCTCACCTCCTACAACTTAGAACAGCCCTCCTCACACTTTCTGAATGAAGCAGCCACTCTCCTCCAACGCCTGCCTAACATGTACAGGCCCACACGGGGAGCACCATGGTCTCCACCCTTTTGGCCCTGACATCCACACGGCTCTCCCACAAGCACTCCTGCCCTCCTTTCCCTCACCTCCGACAACTTAGAACAGCCCTCCTCACACTTTCTGAATGAAGCAGCCACTCTCCTCCAACGCCTGCCAAACATGCACAGGCCCACACGGGGAGCACCATTGCCTCCACCCTTTTGGCCCTGACATGCCTACGGCTCTCCCACAAGCACTCCCGTCTTCCTTTCCCTCACCTCCTAAAACTTACCACTGCCCTCCTCACACTTTCCCATTAGAGCAGCCAATCTCCTCCAACGCCTGCCTAACATGTGCAGGCCCACACGGGGAGCACCAGTGCCTCCACCCTTTTGGCCCTGACATTCACAAGGCTCTCCCACAAGCACTCACGTCCTCCTTTCCCTACCCTACTCCAAATTACGACTTCCCTCCTCACACTTTCAGACTGGAGCAGCCACTCTCCTCCAAAGTCTGCCTAACATGTACAGACCCACCCGCGGAAAACCATTGCCTCCACCCTTTTGGCCCTGACATCCACATGGCTCTCCCACAAGCACTCACGCCCTCCTTTCCCTCACCTCCTACAACCTAGGACAGCCCTCCTCACACTTTCGGACTGGAGCAGCCACTCTCCTACAACCCCCACCTACCAACAACAGGCCCACACGGGGAGCACCAGTGCCTCCACCCTTTTAGCCCTGACATGCCTACGGCTCTCCCACAACCACTCCCGTCTTCCTTTCCCTCACCTCCTACAACTTACCACTGCCCTCCTCACACTTTCTGACTGGAGCAGCCACTCTCCTCCAACGCCTGCCTAACATCTGCAGGCCCACACGGGGAGCACCATGGCGTCCACCCTTTTGGCCCTGACATCCACACGGCTCTCCCACAAGCACTCCCGTCCTCCTTTCCCTACCCTACCCCAACTTGTGACAGTCCCCCTTACACTTTCTGACTGGAGCAGCCACTCTCCTCCAACGCCTGCCAAACATGCACAGGCCCACACGGGGAGCACCATGGTCTCCACCCTTTTGGCCCTGACATCCACACGGCTCTCCCACAAGCACTCCAATCCTCCTTTCCCTCACCTCCGACAACTTAGAACAGCCCTCCTCACACTTTCTGAATGAAGCAGCCACTCTCCTCCAACGCCTGCCTAACATGTACAGGCCCACGTGGGGAGCACCATTGCCTCCACCCTTTTGGCCCTGACATGCCTACGGCACTCCTACAAGCACTCCCGTCCTCCTTTCCCTCACCTCCTACAACTTACCACTGCCCTCCTCACACTTTCTGACTGGAGCAGCCACTCTCCTCCAAAGCCTGCCTAACATGTGCAGGCCCACACGGGGAGCACCAGTGCCTCCACCCTTTTAGCCCTGACATGCCTACGGCTCTCCCACAACCACTCCCGTCTTCCTTTCCCTCACCTCCTACAACTTACCACTGCCCTCCTCACACTTTCCCATTAGAGCAGCCAATCTCCTCCAACGCGTGCCTAGGATGTACAGACCCACACGGGGAGCACCATTGCCTCCACCCTTTTGGCCCTGACATTCACAAGGCTCTCCCACAAGCACTCACGTCCCCTTTCCCTACCCTACTCCAAATTACGACAGCCCCGCTCACACTTTCGGACTGGAGTAGCCACTCTCCTCCAACGCCTGCCTAACATGTACAGACCCACCCGCGGAGCACCATTGCCTCCACCCTTTTGGCCCTGACATTCACAAGGCTCTCCCACAAGCACTCCAATCTTACTTCCCCTCACCTCCTACAACCTAGGACAGCCCTCCTCACACTTTCGGACTGGAGCAGCCACTCTCCTCCTAAGCCTGCCTAACATGTACAGGCCCACACGGGGAGCACCATTGCCTCCACCCTTTTGGCCCTGACATTCACAAGGCTCTCCCACAAGCACTCACGTCCTCCTTTCCCTACCCTACTCCAAATTACGACTTCCTTCCTCACACTTTCGGACTGGAGCAGCCACTCTCCTCCAAAGTCTGCCTAACATGTACAGACCCACCCGCGGAAAACCATTGCCTCCACCCTTTTGGCCCTGACATCCACATGGCTCTCCCACAAGCACTCACGCCCTCCTTTCCCTCACCTCCTACAACCTAGGACAGCCCTCCTCACACTTTCTGCCTGGAGCAGCCACTCTCCTACAACCCCCGCCTACCAACAACAGGTCCACACGGGGAGCACCAGGGCGTCCACCCTTTTAGCTCTGCCATGCGTACGGCTCTCCCACAAGCACTTCCACCCTCCTTTCCCTACCCTACTCCAAACTACGACAGCCCTCCTCACACTTTCCCATTAGAGCAGCCACTCTCCTCCAAAGCATGCCTAACATGTGCAAGCCCACACGGGGAGCACCATGGCGTCCACCCTTTCGGCCCTGACATCCACACGGCTCTCCCACAAGCACTCACGTCCTCCTTTCCCTCACCTCCTACAACCTAGGACAGCCCTCCTAACACTTTCGGACTGGAGCAGCCAATCTCCTCCTGAGCTTGCCTAGCATGTACAGGCCCACATGGGGAGCACCATTGCCTCCACCCTTTTGGCACTGACATGCACACGGCTCTCCCACAAGCACTCCCGTCCTCCTTTCCCTACCCTACCCCAACTTGTGACAGTCCCCCTTACACTTTCGGACTGGAGCAGCCACTCTCCTCCAACGCCTGCCAAACATGCACAGGCCCACACGGGGAGCACCATGGTCTCCACCCTTTTGGCCCTGACATCCACACGGCTCTCCCAAAAGCACTCCCATCCTCCTTTCCCTCACCTCCTACAACTTACCACTGCCCTCCTCACACTTTCTGAATGAAGCAGCCACTCTCCTCCTAAGCCTGCCTAACATGTACAGGCCCACGTGGGGAGCACCATTGCCTCCACCCTTTTGGCCCTGACATGCCTACGGCTCTCCCACAACCACTCCCGCCCTCCTTTCCCTCACCTCCTCCAACTTACCACTGCCCTCCTCACACTTTCGGACTTGAGTAGCCACTCTCCTCCAAAGCCTGCCTAAAATGTGCAGGCCCACACGGGGAGCACCAGTGCCTCCACCCTTTTAGCCCTGACATGCCTACGGCTCTCCCACAACCACTCCCGTCCTCCTTTCCCTACCCTACCCCAACTTGTGACAGTCCCCCTTTCACTTTCTGACTGGAGCAGCCACTCTCCTCCAACGCCTGCCAAACATGCACAGGCCCACACGGGGAGCACCATGGTCTCCACCCTTTTGGCCCTGACATCCACACGGCTCTCCCACAAGCACTCCAATCCTCCTTTCCCTCACCTCCTACAACCTAGGACAGCCCTCCTCACACTTTCGGACTGGAGCAGCCACTCTCCTCCTGAGCTTGCCTAGCATGTACAGGCCCACATGGGGAGCACCATTGCCTCCTCCCTTTTGGCCCTGACATGCCTACGGCACTCCTACAAGCACTCCCGCCCTCCTTTCCCTCACCTCCTACAACTTACCACTGCCCTCCTCACACTTTCGGACTTGAGCAGCCACTCTCCTCCAACGCCTGCCTAACATGTACAGGCCCACACGGGGAGCACCAGTGCCTCCACCCTTTTAGCCCTGACATGCCTATGGCTCTCCCACAACCACTCCCGTCTTCCTTTCCCTCACCTCCTACAACCTAGGACAGCCCTCCTCAAACTTTCTGACTGGAGCAGCCACTCTCCTCCAACGCCTGCCTAACATGTGCAGGCCCACATGGGGAGCACCATTGCCTCCACCCTTTTGGCCCTGACATGCCTACGGCTCTCCCACAAGCACTCCCGTCTTCCTTTCCCTCACCTCCTACAACTTACCACTGCCCTCCTCACACTTTCCCATTAGAGCAGCCAATCTCCTCCAACGCGTGCCTAGGATGTACAGACCCACACGGGGAGCACCATTGCCTCCACCCTTTTGGCCCTGACATGCCTTCGGCTCTCCCACAAGCACTCACGTCCCCTTTCCCTACCCTACTCCAAATTACGACAGCCCCGCTCACACTTTCGGACTGGAGTAGCCACTCTCCTCCAACGCCTGCCTAACATGTACAGACCCACCTGCGGAGCACCATTGCCTCCACCCTTTTGGCCCTGACATTCACAAGGCTCTCCCACAAGCACTCCAATCTTACTTCCCCTCACCTCCTACAACCTAGGACAGCCCTCCTCACACTTTCGGAATGGAGCAGCCACTCTCCTCCTAAGCCTGCCTAACATGTACAGGCCCACACGGGGAGCACCATTGCCTCCACCCTTTTGGCCCTGACATGCCTACGGCTCTCCCACAAGCACTCACGTCCTCCTTTCCCTACCCTACTCCAAATTACGACTTCCCTCCTCACACTTTCGGACTGGAGCAGCCACTCTCCTCCAAAGTCTGCCTAACATGTACAGACCCACCCGCCGAAAACCATTGCCTCCACCCTTTTGGCCCTGACATCCACATGGCTCTCCCACAAGCACTCCAATCCTCCTTTCCCTCACCTCCGACAACCTAGGACAGCCCTCCTCACACTTTCTGCCTGGAGCAGCCACTCTCCTACAACCCCCGCCTACCAACAACAGGTCCACACGGAGAGCACCAGGGCGTCCACCCTTTTAGCCCTGCCATGCGTACGGCTCTCCCACAAGCACTTCCACCCTCCTTTCCCTACCCTACTCCAAACTACGACAGCCCTCCTCACACTTTCCCATTAGAGCAGCCCCTCTCCTCCAAAGCCTGCCTAACATGTGCAAGCCCACACGGGGAGCACCATGGCGTCCACCCTTTTGGCCCTGACATCCACACGGCTCTCCCACAAGCACTCACGTCCTCCTTTCCCTCACCTCCTACAACCTAGGACAGCCCTCCTCACACTTTCGGACTGGAGCAGCCAATCTCCTCCTGAGCTTGCCTAGCATGTACAGGCCCACATGGGGAGCACCATTGCCTCCACCCTTTTAGCCCTGACATGCACACGGCTCTCCCACAAGCACTCCCGTCCTCCTTTCCCTACCCTGCCCCAACTTGTGACAGTCCCCCTTACACTTTCTGACTGGAGCAGCCACTCTCCTCCAACGCCTGCCAAACATGCACAGGCCCACACGGGGAGCACCATGGTCTCCACCCTTTTGGCCCTGACATCCACACGGCTCTCCCACAAGCACTCCCGCCCTCCTTTCCCTCACCTCCTACAACCTAGGACAGCCCTCCTCACACTTTCTGAATGAAGCAGCCACTCTCCTCCAAAGCCTGCCTAACATGTACAGGCCCACGTGGGGAGCACCATTGCCTCCACCCTTTTGGCCCTGACATGCCTACGGCACTCCTACAAGCACTCCCGCCCTCCTTTCCCTCACCTCCTCCAACTTACCACTGCCCTCCTCACACTTTCGGACTTGAGCAGCCACTCTCCTCCAAAGCCTGCCTAACATGTGCAGGCCCACACGGGGAGCACCAGTGCCTCCACCCTTTTAGCCCTGACATGCCTACGGCTCTCCCACAACCACTCCCGTCTTCCTTTCCCTCACCTCCTACAACTTACCACTGCCCTCCTCACACTTTCGGACTGGAGCAGCCACTCTCCTCCTAAGCCTGCCTAACATGTGCAGGCCCACATGGGGAGCACCATGGCCTCCACCCTTTTGGCCCTGACATGCCTACGGCTCTCCCACAAGCACTCCCGTCTTCCTTTCCCTCACCTCCTACAACTTACCACTGCCCTCCTCACACTTTCCCATTAGAGCAGCCAATCTCCTCCAACGCGTGCCTAGGATGTACAGACCCACACGGGGAGCACCATTGCCTCCACCCTTTTGGCCCTGACATGCCTTCGGCTCTCCCACAAGCACTCACGTCCCCTTTCCCTACCCTACTCCAAATTACGACAGCCCCGCTCACACTTTCGGACTGGAGTAGCCACTCTCCTCCAACGCCTGCCTAACATGTACAGACCCACCCGCGGAGCACCATTGCCTCCACCCTTTTGGCCCTGACATTCACAAGGCTCTCCCACAAGCACTCCAATCTTACTTCCCCTCACCTCCTACAACCTAGGACACCCCTCCTCACACTTTCGGACTGGAGCAGCCACTCTCCTCCTAAGCCTGCCTAACATGTGCAGGCCCACACGGGGAGCACCATTGCCTCCACCCTTTTGGCCCTGACATCCACACGGCTCTCCCACAACCACTCCGTCTTCCTTTCCCTCACCTCCTACAACTTACCACTGCCCTCCTCACACTTTCTGACTGGAGCAGCCACTCTCCTCCAAAGCGTGCCTAACATGTGCAGGCCCACATGGGGAGCACCAGTGCCTCCACCCTTTTGGCCCTGACATTCACAAGGCTCTCCCACAACCACTCCCGTCTTCCTTTCCCTCACCTCCTACAACTTACCACTGCCCTCCTCACACTTTCGGACTGGAGCAGCCACTCTCCTCCAACGCCTGCCTAACATGTGCAGGCCCACACGGGGAGCACCATGGCGTCCACCCTTTTGGCCCTGACATCCACACGGCTCTCCCACAAGCACTCCAATCCTCCTTTCCCTACCCTACCCCAACTTGTGACAGTCCCCCTTACACTTTCTGACTGGAGCAGCCACTCTCCTCCAACGCCTGCCAAACATGCACAGGCCCACACGGGGAGCACCATGGTCTCCACCCTTTTGGCCCTGACATCCACACGGCTCTCCCACAAGCACTCCCGTCTTCCTTTCCCTCACCTCCGACAACTTAGAACAGCCCTCCTCACACTTTCTGAATGAAGCAGCCACTCTACTCCAACGCCTGCCAAACATGCACAGGCCCACGTGGGGAGCACCATTGCCTCCACCCTTTTGGCCCTGACATCCACACGGCTCTCCCACAACCACTCCATCTTCCTTTCCCTCACCTCCTACAACTTACCACTGCCCTCCTCACACTTTCTGACTGGAGCAGCCACTCTCCTCCAAAGCGTGCCTAACATGTGCAGGCCCACACGGGGAGCACCATTGCCTCCACCCTTTTGGCCCTGACATCCACACGGCTCTCCCACAACCACTCCCGTCTTCCTTTCCCTCACCTCCTAAAACTTACCACTGCCCTCCTCACACTTTCCCATTAGAGCAGCCAATCTCCTCCAACGCGTGCCTAGGATGTACAGACCCACACGGGGAGCACCATTGCCTCCACCCTTTTGGCCCTGACATGCCTTCGGCTCTCCCACAAGCACTCACGTCCCCTTTCCCTACCGTACTCCAAACTACGACAGCCCTCCTCACACTTTCCCATTAGAGCAGCCACTCTCCTCCAACGCCTGCCTAACATGTGCAGGCCCACACAGGGAGCACCATTGCCTCCACCCTTTTGGCCCTGACATGCCTTCGGCTCTCCCACAAGCACTCACATCCTCCTTTCCCTACCCTACTCCAAATTACGACTTCCCTCCTCACACTTTCGGACTGGAGCAGCCACTCTCCTCCAAAGTCTGCCTAACATGTACAGACCCACCCGCGGAAAACCATTGCCTCCACGCTTTTGGCCCTGACATCCACATGGCTCTCCCACAAGCACTCACGCCCTCCTTTCCCTCACCTCCTACAACCTAGGACCCCCCTCCTCACACTTTCTGCCTGGAGCAGCCACTCTCCTACAACCCCCACCTACCAACAACAGGCCCAAACGGGCAGCACCAGTGCCTCCACCCTTTTAGCCCTGACATGCCTACGGCTCTCCCACAACCACTCCCGTCTTCCTTTCCCTCACCTCCTACAACTTACCACTGCCCTCCTCACACTTTCTGACTGGAGCAGCCACTCTCCTCCAACGCCTGCCTAACATGTGCAGGCCCACACGGGGAGCACCATGGCGTCCACCCTTTTGGCCCTGACATCCACACGGCTCTCCCACAAGCACTCCCGTCCTCCTTTCCCTACCCTACCCCAACTTGTGACAGTCCCCCTTACACTTTCTGACTGGAGCAGCCACTCTCCTCCAACGCCTGCCAAACATGCACAGGCCCACACGGGGAGCACCATGGTCTCCACCCTTTTGGCCCTGACATCCACACGGCTCTCCCACAAGCACTCCAATCCTCCTTTCCCTCACCTCCGACAACTTAGAACAGCCCTCCTCACACTTTCTGAATGAAGCAGCCACTCTCCTCCAACGCCTGCCTAACATGTACAGGCCCACGTGGGGAGCACCATTGCCTCCACCCTTTTGGCCCTGACATGCCTACGGCACTCCTACAAGCACTCCCGTCCTCCTTTCCCTCACCTCCTACAACTTACCACTGCCCTCCTCACACTTTCTGACTGGAGCAGCCACTCTCCTCCAAAGCCTGCCTAACATGTGCAGGCCCACACGGGGAGCACCAGTGCCTCCACCCTTTTAGCCCTGACATGCCTACGGCTCTCCCACAACCACTCCCGTCTTCCTTTCCCTCACCTCCTACAACTTACCACTGCCCTCCTCACACTTTCCCATTAGAGCAGCCAATCTCCTCCAACGCGTGCCTAGGATGTACAGACCCACACGGGGAGCACCATTGCCTCCACCCTTTTGGCCCTGACATTCACAAGGCTCTCCCACAAGCACTCACGTCCCCTTTCCCTACCCTACTCCAAATTACGACAGCCCCGCTCACACTTTCGGACTGGAGTAGCCACTCTCCTCCAACGCCTGCCTAACATGTACAGACCCACCCGCGGAGCACCATTGCCTCCACCCTTTTGGCCCTGACATTCACAAGGCTCTCCCACAAGCACTCCAATCTTACTTCCCCTCACCTCCTACAACCTAGGACAGCCCTCCTCACACTTTCGGACTTGAGTAGCCACTCTCCTCCTAAGCCTGCCTAACATGTACAGGCCCACACGGGGAGCACCATTGCCTCCACCCTTTTGGCCCTGACATTCACAAGGCTCTCCCACAAGCACTCACGTCCTCCTTTCCCTACCCTACTCCAAATTACGACTTCCTTCCTCACACTTTCGGACTGGAGCAGCCACTCTCCTCCAAAGTCTGCCTAACATGTACAGACCCACCCGCCGAAAACCATTGCCTCCACCCTTTTGGCCCTGACATCCACATGGCTCTCCCACAAGCACTCACGCCCTCCTTTCCCTCACCTCCTACAACCTAGGACAGCCCTCCTCACACTTTCTGCCTGGAGCAGCCACTCTCCTACAACCCCCACCTACCAACAACAGGTCCACACGGGGAGCACCAGGGCGTCCACCCTTTTAGCTCTGCCATGCGTACGGCTCTCCCACAAGCACTTCCACCCTCCTTTCCCTACCCTACTCCAAACTACGACAGCCCTCCTCACACTTTCCCATTAGAGCAGCCACTCTCCTCCAAAGCATGCCTAACATGTGCAAGCCCACACGGGGAGCACCATGGCGTCCACCCTTTTGGCCCTGACATCCACACGGCTCTCCCACAAGCACTCACGTCCTCCTTTCCCTCACCTCCTACAACCTAGGACCGCCCTCCTCACACTTTCTGCCTGGAGCAGCCACTCTCCTCCTGAGCTTGCCTAGCATGTACAGGCCCACATGGGGAGCACCATTGCCTCCACCCTTTTAGCCCTGACATGCACACGGCTCTCCCACAAGCACTCCCGTCCTCCTTTCCCTACCCTACCCCAACTTGTGACAGTCCTCCTTACACTTTCTGACTGGAGCAGCCACTCTCCTCCAACGCCTGCCAAACATGCACAGGCCCACACGGGGAGCACCATGGTCTCCACCCTTTTGGCCCTGACATCCACACGGCTCTCCCACAAGCACTCCCATCCTCCTTTCCCTCACCTCCTACAACTTACCACTGCCCTCCTCACACTTTCTGAATGAAGCAGCCACTCTCCTCCAACGCCTGCCTAACATGTACAGGCCCACGTGGGGAGCACCATTGCCTCCACCCTTTTGGCCCTGACATGCCTACGGCTCTCCCACAACCACTCCCGCCCTCCTTTCCCTCACCTCCTCCAACTTACCACTGCCCTCCTCACACTTTCGGACTTGAGCAGCCACTCTCCTCCAACGCCTGCCTAACATGTGCAGGCCCACACGGGGAGCACCATGGCCTCCACCCTTTTGGCCCTGACATCCACACGGCTCTCCCACAACCACTCCCGTCTTCCTTTCCCTCACCTCCTACAACTTACCACTGCCCTCCTCACACTTTCCCATTAGAGCAGCCAATCTCCTCCAACGCGTGCCTAGGATGTACAGACCCACACGGGGAGCACCATGGCCTCCACCCTTTTGGCCCTGACATGCCTTCGGCTCTCCCACAAGCACTCACGTCCCCTTTCCCTACCCTACTCCAAATTACGACAGCCCCGCTCACACTTTCGGACTGGAGTAGCCACTCTCCTCCAACGCCTGCCTAACATGTACAGACCCACCCGCGGAGCACCATTGCCTCCACCCTTTTGGCCCTGACATTCACAAGGCTCTCCCACAAGCACTCCAATCTTACTTCCCCTCACCTCCTACAACCTAGGACAGCCCTCCTCACACTTTCGGACTGGAGCAGCCACTCTCCTCTTAAGCCTGCCTAACATGTACAGGCCCACACGGGGAGCACCATTGCCTCCACCCTTTTGGCCCTGACATGCCTACGGCTCTCCCACAAGCACTCACGTCCTCCTTTCCCTACCCTACTCCAAATTACGACTTCCCTCCTCACACTTTCGGACTGGAGCAGCCACTCTCCTCCAACGCTTGCCTAACATGTGCAGGCCCACACGGGGAGCACCATGGCGTCCACCCTTTTGGCCCTGACATCCACACGGCTCTCCCACAAGCACTCACGCCCTCCTTTCCCTCACCTCCTACAACCTAGGACAGCCCTCCTCACACTTTCGGCCTGGAGCAGCCACTCTCCTACAACCCCCGCCTACCAACAACAGGTCCACACGGGGAGCACCAGGGCGTCCACCCTTTTAGCTCTGCCATGCGTACGGCTCTCCCACAAGCACTTCCACCCTCCTTTCCCTACCCTACTCCAAACTACGACAGCCTTCCTCACACTTTCTGAATGAAGCAGCCACTCTCCTCCAACGCCTGCCTAACATGTACAGGCCCACGTGGGGAGCACCATTGCCTCCACCCTTTTGGCCCTGACATGCCTACGGCACTCCTACAAGCACTCCCGCCCTCCTTTCCCTCACCTCCTCCAACTTACCACTGCCCTCCTCACACTTTCGGACTTGAGCAGCCACTCTCCTCCAACGCCTGCCTAACATGTGCAGGCCCACACGGGGAGCACCATTGCCTCCACCCTTTTAGCCCTGACATGCCTACGGCTCTCCCACAACCACTCCCGTCTTCCTTTCCCTCACCTCCTACAACTTACCACTGCCCTCCTCACACTTTCCCATTAGAGCAGCCAATCTCCTCCAACGCGTGCCTAGGATGTACAGACCCACACGGGGAGCACCATTGCCTCCACCCTTTTGGCCCTGACATGCCTTCGGCTCTCCCACAAGCACTCACGTCCCCTTTCCCTACCCTACTCCAAATTACGACAGCCCCGCTCACACTTTCGGACTGGAGTAGCCACTCTCCTCCAACGCCTGCCTAACATGTACAGACCCACCCGCGGAGCACCATTGCCTCCACCCTTTTGGCCCTGACATTCACAAGGCTCTCCCACAAGCACTCCAATCTTACTTCCCCTCACCTCCTACAACCTAGGACAGCCCTCCTCACACTTTCGGAATGGAGCAGCCACTCTCCTCCTAAGCCTGCCTAACATGTACAGGCCCACACGGGGAGCACCATTGCCTCCACCCTTTTGGCCCTGACATTCACAAGGCTCTCCCACAAGCACTCACGTCCTCCTTTCCCTACCCTACTCCAAATTACGACTTCCCTCCTCACACTTTCAGACTGGAGCAGCCACTCTCCTCCAAAGTCTGCCTAACATGTACAGACCCACCCGCGGAAAACCATTGCCTCCACCCTTTTGGCCCTGACATCCACATGGCTCTCCCACAAGCACTCCAATCCTCCTTTCCCTCACCTCCGACAACCTAGGACAGCCCTCCTCACACTTTCTGCCTGGAGCAGCCACTCTCCTACAACCCCCGCCTACCAACAACAGGTCCACACGGGGAGCACCAGGGCGTCCACCCTTTTAGCTCTGCCATGCGTACGGCTCTCCCACAAGCACTTCCACCCTCCTTTCCCTACCCTACTCCAAACTACGACAGCCCTCCTCACACTTTCCCATTAGAGCAGCCCCTCTCCTCCAAAGCCTGCCTAACATGTGCAAGCCCACACGGGGAGCACCATGGCGTCCACCCTTTTGGCCCTGACATCCACATGGCTCTCCCACAAGCACTCACGCCCTCCTTTCCCTCACCTCCTACAACCTAGGACAGCCCTCCTCACACTTTCGGACTGGAGCAGCCAATCTCCTCCTGAGCTTGCCTAACATGTACAGGCCCACACGGGGAGCACCATTGCCTCCACCCTTTTAGCCCTGACATGCACACGGCTCTCCCACAAGCACTCACGTCCTCCTTTCCCTACCCTACCCCAACTTGTGACAGTCCCCCTTACACTTTCTGACTGGAGCAGCCACTCTCCTCCAACGCCTGCCAAACATGCACAGGCCCACACGGGGAGCACCATGGTCTCCACCCTTTTGGCCCTGACATCCACACGGCTCTCCCACAAGCACTCCAATCCTCCTTTCCCTCACCTCCTACAACCTAGGACAGCCCTCCTCACACTTTCGGACTGGAGCAGCCACTCTCCTCCTGAGCTTGCCTAGCATGTACAGGCCCACATGGGGAGCACCATTGCCTCCTCCCTTTTGGCCCTGACATGCCTACGGCACTCCTACAAGCACTCCCGCCCTCCTTTCCCTCACCTCCTACAACTTACCACTGCCCTCCTCACACTTTCGGACTTGAGCAGCCACTCTCCTCCAACGCCTGCCTAACATGTACAGGCCCACACGGGGAGCACCAGTGCCTCCACCCTTTTAGCCCTGACATGCCTATGGCTCTCCCACAACCACTCCCGTCTTCCTTTCCCTCACCTCCTACAACCTAGGACAGCCCTCCTCAAACTTTCTGACTGGAGCAGCCACTCTCCTCCAACGCCTGCCTAACATGTGCAGGCCCACATGGGGAGCACCATGGCCTCCACCCTTTTGGCCCTGACATGCCTACGGCTCTCCCACAAGCACTCCCGTCTTCCTTTCCCTCACCTCCTACAACTTACCACTGCCCTCCTCACACTTTCCCATTAGAGCAGCCAATCTCCTCCAACGCGTGCCTAGGATGTACAGGCCCACACGGGGAGCACCATTGCCTCCACCCTTTTGGCCCTGACATGCCTTCGGCTCTCCCACAAGCACTCACGTCCCCTTTCCCTACCCTACTCCAAATTACGACAGCCCCGCTCACACTTTCGGACTGGAGTAGCCACTCTCCTCCAACGCCTGCCTAACATGTACAGACCCACCTGCGGAGCACCATTGCCTCCACCCTTTTGGCCCTGACATTCACAAGGCTCTCCCACAAGCACTCCAATCTTACTTCCCCTCACCTCCTACAACCTAGGACAGCCCTCCTCACACTTTCGGAATGGAGCAGCCACTCTCCTCCTAAGCCTGCCTAACATGTACAGGCCCACACGGGGAGCACCATTGCCTCCACCCTTTTGGCCCTGACATGCCTACGGCTCTCCCACAAGCACTCACGTCCTCCTTTCCCTACCCTACTCCAAATTACGACTTCCCTACTCACACTTTCGGACTGGAGCAGCCACTCTCCTCCAAAGTCTGCCTAACATGTACAGACCCACCCGCGGAAAACCATTGCCTCCCCCCTTTTGGCCCTGACATGCCTACGGCTCTCCCACAAGCACTCACGTCCTCCTTTCCCTACCCTACTCCAAATTACGACTTCCCTCCTCACACTTTCGGACTGGAGCAGCCACTCTCCTCCAACGCCTGCCTAACATGTGCAGGCCCACACGGGGAGCACCATGGCGTCCACCCTTTTGGCCCTGACATCCACACGGCTCTCCCACAAGCACTCCAATCCTCCTTTCCCTCACCTCCGACAACCTAGGACAGCCCTCCTCACACTTTCTGCCTGGAGCAGCCACTCTCCTCCAACCCCCGCCTACCAACAACAGGTCCACACGGAGAGCACCAGGGCGTCCACCCTTTTAGCTCTGCCATGCGTACGGCTCTCCCACAAGCACTTCCACCCTCCTTTCCCTACCCTACTCCAAACTACGACAGCCCTCCTCACACTTTCCCATTAGAGCAGCCCCTCTCCTCCAAAGCCTGCCTAACATGTGCAAGCCCACACGGGGAGCACCATGGCGTCCACCCTTTTGGCCCTGACATCCACACGGCTCTCCCACAAGCACTCACGTCCTCCTTTCCCTCACCTCCTACAACCTAGGACAGCCCTCCTCACACTTTCGGACTGGAGCAGCCAATCTCCTCCTGAGCTTGCCTAGCATGTACAGGCCCACATGGGGAGCACCATTGCCTCCACCCTTTTAGCACTGACATGCACACGGCTCTCCCACAAGCACTCACGTCCTCCTTTCCCTACCCTACCCCAACTTGTGACAGTCCCCCTTACACTTTCTGACTGGAGCAGCCACTCTCCTCCAACGCCTGCCTAACATGCACAGGCCCACACGGGGAGCACCATGGTCTCCACCCTTTTGGCCCTGACATCCACACGGCTCTCCCACAAGCACTCCCGTCCTCCTTGCCCTCACCTCCTACAACCTAGGACAGCCCTCCTCACACTTTCTGAATGAAGCAGCCACTCTCCTCCAACGCCTGCCAAACATGCACAGGCCCACACGGGGAGCACCATGGTCTCCACCCTTTTGGCCCTGACATCCACACGGCTCTCCCACAAGCACTCCTGCCCTCCTTTCCCTCACCTCCGACAACTTAGAACAGCCCTCCTCACACTTTCTGAATGAAGCAGCCACTCTCCTCCAACGCCTGCCTAACATGTACAGGCCCACGTGGGGAGCACCATTGCCTCCACCCTTTTGGCCCTGACATGCCTACGGCACTCCTACAAGCACTCCCGCCCTCCTTTCCCTCACCTCCTACAACTTACCACTGCCCTCCTCACACTTTCGGACTTGAGCAGCCACTCTCCTCCAAAGCCTGCCTAACATGTGCAGGCCCACACGGGGAGCACCAGTGCCTCCACCCTTTTAGCCCTGACATGCCTACGGCTCTCCCACAACCACTCCCGTCTTCCTTTCCCTCACCTCCTACAACTTACCACTGCCCTCCTCACACTTTCGGACTGGAGCAGCCACTCTCCTCCAACGCCTGCCTAACATGTGCAGGCCCACACGGGGAGCACCATGGCCTCCACCCTTTTGGCCCTGACATGCCTACGGCTCTCCCACAAGCACTCCCGTCTTTCTTTCCCTCACCTCCTAAAACTTACCACTGCCCTCCTCACACTTTCTGACTGGAGCAGCCACTCTCCTCCAACGCCTGCCTAACATGTACAGGCCCACACGGGGAGCACCATTGCCTCCACCCTTTTGGCCCTGACATGCCTTCGGCTCTCCCACAAGCACTCACGTCCCCTTTCCCTACCCTACTCCAAATTACGACAGCCCCGCTCACACTTTCGGACTGGAGTAGCCACTCTCCTCCAACGCCTGCCTAACATGTACAGACCCACCCGCGGAGCACCATTGCCTCCACCCTTTTGGCCCTGACATTCACAAGGCTCTCCCACAAGCACTCCAATCTTACTTCCCCTCACCTCCTACAACCTAGGACACCCCTCCTCACACTTTCGGACTGGAGCAGCCACTCTCCTCCTAAGCCTGCCTAACATGTGCAGGCCCACACGGGGAGCACCATTGCCTCCACCCTTTTGGCCCTGACATCCACACGGCTCTCCCACAACCACTCCGTCTTCCTTTCCCTCACCTCCTACAACTTACCACTGCCCTCCTCACACTTTCTGACTGGAGCAGCCACTCTCCTCCAAAGCGTGCCTAACATGTGCAGGCCCACACGGGGAGCACCATTGCCTCCACCCTTTTGGCCCTGACATGCCTACGGCTCTCCCACAACCACTCCCGTCTTCCTTTCCCTCACCTCCTAAAACTTACCACTGCCCTCCTCACACTTTCCCATTAGAGCAGCCAATCTCCTCCAACGCGTGCCTAGGATGTACAGACCCACACGGGGAGCACCATTGCCTCCACCCTTTTGGCCCTGACATGCCTTCGGCTCTCCCACAAGCACTCACGTCCCCTTTCCCTACCGTACTCCAAACTACGACAGCCCTCCTCACACTTTCCCATTAGAGCAGCCACTCTCCTCCAACGCCTGCCTAACATGTGCAGGCCCACATGGGGAGCACCAGTGCCTCCACCCTTTTGGCCCTGACATTCAGAAGGCTCTCCCACAACCACTCCCGTCTTCCTTTCCCTCACCTCCTACAACTTACCACTGCCCTCCTCACACTTTCGGACTGGAGCAGCCACTCTCCTCCAACGCCTGCCTAACATGTGCAGGCCCACACGGGGAGCACCATTGCCTCCACCCTTTTGGCCCTGACATCCACACGGCTCTCCCACAACCACTCCAATCCTCCTTTCCCTACCCTACCCCAACTTGTGACAGTCCCCCTTACACTTTCTGACTGGAGCAGCCACTCTCCTCCAACGCCTGCCAAACATGCACAGGCCCACACGGGGAGCACCATGGTCTCCACCCTTTTGGCCCTGACATCCACATGGCTCTCCCACAAGCACTCACGTCCTCCTTTCCCTACCCTACTCCAAATTACGACTTCCCTCCTCACACTTTCGGACTGGAGCAGCCACTCTCCTCCAAAGCCTGCCTAACATGTGCAGGCCCACACGGGGAGCACCATTGCCTCCCCCCTTTTGGCCCTGACATGCCTACGGCTCTCCCACAAGCACTCACGTCCTCCTTTCCCTACCCTACTCCAAATTACGACTTCCCTCCTCACACTTTCGGACTGGAGCAGCCACTCTCCTCCAACGCTTGCCTAACATGTGCAGGCCCACACGGGGAGCACCATGGCGTCCACCCTTTTGGCCCTGACATCCACACGGCTCTCCCACAAGCACTCACGCCCTCCTTTCCCTCACCTCCTACAACCTAGGACAGCCCTCCTCACACTTTCGGCCTGGAGCAGCCACTCTCCTACAACCCCCGCCTACCAACAACAGGTCCACACGGGGAGCACCAGGGCGTCCACCCTTTTAGCTCTGCCATGCGTACGGCTCTCCCACAAGCACTTCCACCCTCCTTTCCCTACCCTACTCCAAACTACGACAGCCCTCCTCACACTTTCCCATTAGAGCAGCCACTCTCCTCCAAAGCATGCCTAACATGTGCAAGCCCACACGGGGAGCACCATGGCGTCCACCCTTTTGGCCCTGACATCCACACGGCTCTCCCACAAGCACTCACGTCCTCCTTTCCCTCACCTCCTACAACCTAGGACAGCCCTCCTCACACTTTCGGACTGGAGCAGCCAATCTCCTCCTGAGCTTGCCTAGCATGTACAGGCCCACATGGGGAGCACCATTGCCTCCACCCTTTTAGCCCTGACATGCACACGGCTCTCCCACAAGCACTCACGTCCTCCTTTCCCTACCCTACCCCAACTTGTTACAGTCCCCCTTACACTTTCTGACTGGAGCAGCCACTCTCCTCCAACGCCTGCCAAACATGCACAGGCCCACACGGGGAGCACCATGGTCTCCACCCTTTTGGCCCTGACATCCACACGGCTCTCCCACAAGCACTCCAATCCTCCTTTCCCTCACCTCCTACAACCTAGGACAGCCCTCCTCACACTTTCGGACTGGAGTAGCCACTCTCCTCCAACGCCTGCCTAACATGTACAGGCCCACGTGGGGAGCACCATTGCCTCCACCCTTTTGGCCCTGACATTCACAAGGCTCTCCCACAAGCACTCCAATCTTACTTCCCCTCACCTCCTACAACCTAGGACACCCCTCCTCACACTTTCGGACTGGAGCAGCCACTCTCCTCCTAAGCCTGCCTAACATGTGCAGGCCCACACGGGGAGCACCATTGCCTCCACCCTTTTGGCCCTGACATCCACACGGCTCTCCCACAACCACTCCGTCTTCCTTTCCCTCACCTCCTACAACTTACCACTGCCCTCCTCACACTTTCTGACTGGAGCAGCCACTCTCCTCCAAAGCGTGCCTAACATGTGCAGGCCCACACGGGGAGCACCATGGCCTCCACCCTTTTGGCCCTGACATGCCTACGGCTCTCCCACAACCACTCCCGTCTTCCTTTCCCTCACCTCCTACAACTTACCACTGCCCTCCTCACACTTTCCCATTAGAGCAGCCAATCTCCTCCAACGCGTGCCTAGGATGTACAGACCCACACGGGGAGCACCATTGCCTCCACCCTTTTGGCCCTGACATGCCTTCGGCTCTCCCACAAGCACTCACGTCCCCTTTCCCTACCGTACTCCAAACTACGACAGCCCTCCTCACACTTTCCCATTAGAGCAGCCAATCTCCTCCTAAGCCTGCCTAACATGTGCAGGCCCACACGGGGAGCACCATTGCCTCCACCCTTTTGGCCCTGACATGCCTTCGGCTCTCCCACAAGCACTCACGTCCTCCTTTCCCTACCCTACTCCAAATTACGACTTCCCTCCTCACACTTTCAGACTGGAGCAGCCACTCTCCTCCAAAGTCTGCCTAACATGTACAGACCCACCCGCGGAAAACCATTGCCTCCACCCTTTTGGCCCTGACATCCACATGGCTCTCCCACAAGCACTCACGCCCTCCTTTCCCTCACCTCCTACAACCTAGGACCGCCCTCCTCACACTTTCTGCCTGGAGCAGCCACTCTCCTACAACCCCCACCTACCAACAACAGGCCCACACGGGGAGCACCAGTGCCTCCACCCTTTTAGCCCTGACATGCCTACGGCTCTCCCACAACCACTCCCGTCTTCCTTTCCCTCACCTCCTACAACTTACCACTGCCCTCCTCACACTTTCTGACTGGAGCAGCCACTCTCCTCCAACGCCTGCCTAACATGTGCAGGCCCACACGGGGAGCACCATGGCGTCCACCCTTTTGGCCCTGACATCCACACGGCTCTCCCACAAGCACTCCCGTCCTCCTTTCCCTACCCTACCCCAACTTGTGACAGTCCCCCTTACACTTTCTGACTGGAGCAGCCACTCTCCTCCAACGCCTGCCAAACATGCACAGGCCCACACGGGGAGCACCATGGTCTCCACCCTTTTGGCCCTGACATCCACACGGCTCTCCCACAAGCACTCCAATCCTCCTTTCCCTCACCTCCGACAACTTAGAACAGCCCTCCTCACACTTTCTGAATGAAGCAGCCACTCTCCTCCAACGCCTGCCTAACATGTACAGGCCCACACGGGGAGCACCATTGCCTCCACCCTTTTGGCCCTGACATGCCTACGGCACTCCTACAAGCACTCCCGTCCTCCTTTCCCTCACCTCCTACAACTTACCACTGCCCTCCTCACACTTTCGGACTGGAGCAGCCACTCTCCTCCAACGCCTGCCTAACATGTGCAGACCCACACGGGGAGCACCATTGCCTCCACCCTTTTGGCCCTGACATTCACAAGGCTCTCCCACAAGCACTCACGTCCCCTTTCCCTACCCTACTCCAAATTACGACAGCCCCGCTCACACTTTCGGACTGGAGTAGCCACTCTCCTCCAACGCCTGCCTAACATGTACAGACCCACCCGCGGAGCACCATTGCCTCCACCCTTTTGGCCCTGACATTCACAAGGCTCTCCCACAAGCACTCCAATCTTACTTCCCCTCACCTCCTACAACCTAGGACAGCCCTCCTCACACTTTCTGAATGAAGCAGCCACTCTCCTCCTGAGCTTGCCTAGCATGTACAGGCCCACACGGGGAGCACCATTGCCTCCACCCTTTTGGCCCTGACATGCCTTCGGCTCTCCCACAAGCACTCACGTCCTCCTTTCCCTACCCTACTCCAAATTACGACTTCCTTCCTCACACTTTCGGACTGGAGCAGCCACTCTCCTCCAAAGTCTGCCTAACATGTACAGACCCACCCGCCGAAAACCATTGCCTCCACCCTTTTGGCCCTGACATCCACATGGCTCTCCCACAAGCACTCACGCCCTCCTTTCCCTCACCTCCTACAACCTAGGACAGCCCTCCTCACACTTTCTGCCTGGAGCAGCCACTCTCCTACAACCCCCGCCTACCAACAACAGGTCCACACGGGGAGCACCAGGGCGTCCACCCTTTTAGCTCTGCCATGCGTACGGCTCTCCCACAAGCACTTCCACCCTCCTTTCCCTACCCTACTCCAAACTACGACAGCCCTCCTCACACTTTCCCATTAGAGCAGCCACTCTCCTCCAAAGCATGCCTAACATGTGCAAGCCCACACGGGGAGCACCATGGCGTCCACCCTTTTGGCCCTGACATCCACACGGCTCTCCCACAAGCACTCACGTCCTCCTTTCCCTCACCTCCTACAACCTAGGACAGCCCTCCTCACACTTTCGGACTGGAGCAGCCAATCTCCTCCTGAGCTTGCCTAGCATGTACAGGCCCACATGGGGAGCACCATTGCCTCCACCCTTTTAGCCCTGACATGCACACGGCTCTCCCACAAGCACTCCCGTCCTCCTTTCCCTACCCTACCCCAACTTGTGACAGTCCCCCTTACACTTTCTGACTGGAGCAGCCACTCTCCTCCAACGCCTGCCAAACATGCACAGGCCCACACGGGGAGCACCATGGTCTCCACCCTTTTGGCCCTGACATCCACACGGCTCTCCCACAAGCACTCCCGCCCTCCTTTCCCTCACCTCCGACAACTTAGAACAGCCCTCCTCACACTTTCTGAATGAAGCAGCCACTCTCCTCCAACGCCTGCCTAACATGTACAGGCCCACGTGGGGAGCACCATTGCCTCCACCCTTTTGGCCCTGACATGCCTACGGCTCTCCCACAACCACTCCCGCCCTCCTTTCCCTCACCTCCTACAACTTACCACTGCCCTCCTCACACTTTCGGACTGGAGCAGCCACTCTCCTCCAACGCCTGCCTAACATGTGCAGGCCCACACGGGGAGCACCATGGCCTCCACCCTTTTGGCCCTGACATGCCTACGGCTCTCCCACAACCACTCCCGTCTTCCTTTCCCTCACCTCCTACAACTTACCACTGCCCTCCTCACACTTTCCCATTAGAGCAGCCAATCTCCTCCAACGCGTGCCTAGGATGTACAGACCCACACGGGGAGCACCATTGCCTCCACCCTTTTGGCCCTGACATGCCTTCGGCTCTCCCACAAGCACTCACGTCCCCTTTCCCTACCCTACTCCAAATTACGACAGCCCCGCTCACACTTTCGGACTGGAGTAGCCACTCTCCTCCAACGCCTGCCTAACATGTACAGACCCACCCGCGGAGCACCATTGCCTCCACCCTTTTGGCCCTGACATTCACAAGGCTCTCCCACAAGCACTCCAATCTTACTTCCCCTCACCTCCTACAACCTAGGACAGCCCTCCTCACACTTTCGGACTGGAGCAGCCACTCTCCTCTTAAGCCTGCCTAACATGTACAGGCCCACACGGGGAGCACCATTGCCTCCCCCCTTTTGGCCCTGACATGCCTACGGCTCTCCCACAAGCACTCACGTCCTCCTTTCCCTACCCTACTCCAAATTACGACTTCCCTCCTCACACTTTCGGACTGGAGCAGCCACTCTCCTCCAACGCTTGCCTAACATGTGCAGGCCCACACGGGGAGCACCATGGCGTCCACCCTTTTGGCCCTGACATCCACACGGCTCTCCCACAAGCACTCACGCCCTCCTTTCCCTCACCTCCTACAACCTAGGACAGCCCTCCTCACACTTTCGGCCTGGAGCAGCCACTCTCCTACAACCCCCGCCTACCAACAACAGGTCCACACGGGGAGCACCAGGGCGTCCACCCTTTTAGCTCTGCCATGCGTACGGCTCTCCCACAAGCACTTCCACCCTCCTTTCCCTACCCTACTCCAAACTACGACAGCCTTCCTCACACTTTCTGAATGAAGCAGCCACTCTCCTCCAACGCCTGCCTAACATGTACAGGCCCACGTGGGGAGCACCATTGCCTCCACCCTTTTGGCCCTGACATGCCTACGGCACTCCTACAAGCACTCCCGCCCTCCTTTCCCTCACCTCCTCCAACTTACCACTGCCCTCCTCACACTTTCGGACTGGAGCAGCCACTCTCCTCCAAAGCCTGCCTAACATGTGCAGGCCCACACGGGGAGCACCATTGCCTCCACCCTTTTAGCCCTGACATGCCTACGGCTCTCCCACAACCACTCCCGTCTTCCTTTCCCTCACCTCCTACAACTTACCACTGCCCTCCTCACACTTTCCCATTAGAGCAGCCAATCTCCTCCAACGCGTGCCTAGGATGTACAGACCCACACGGGGAGCACCATTGCCTCCACCCTTTTGGCCCTGACATTCACAAGGCTCTCCCACAAGCACTCACGTCCCCTTTCCCTACCCTACTCCAAATTACGACAGCCCCGCTCACACTTTCGGACTGGAGTAGCCACTCTCCTCCAACACCTGCCTAACATGTACAGACCCACCCGCGGAGCACCATTGCCTCCACCCTTTTGGCCCTGACATTCACAAGGCTCTCCCACAAGCACTCCAATCTTACTTCCCCTCACCTCCTACAACCTAGGACAGCCCTCCTCACACTTTCGGAATGGAGCAGCCACTCTCCTCCAACGCCTCCCTAACATGTACAGGCCCACATGGGGAGCACCATTGCCTCCACCCTTTTGGCCCTGACATGCCTACGGCTCTCCCACAAGCACTCACGTCCTCCTTTCCCTACCCTACTCCAAATTACGACTTCCCTCCTCACACTTTCGGACTGGAGCAGCCACTCTCCTCCAAAGTCTGCCTAACATGTACAGACCCACCCGCCGAAAACCATTGCCTCCACCCTTTTGGCCCTGACATCCACATGGCTCTCCCACAAGCACTCCAATCCTCCTTTCCCTCACCTCCGACAACCTAGGACAGCCCTCCTCACACTTTCTGCCTGGAGCAGCCACTCTCCTCCAACCCCCGCCTACCAACAACAGGTCCACACGGAGAGCACCAGGGCGTCCACCCTTTTAGCTCTGCCATGCGTACGGCTCTCCCACAAGCACTTCCACCCTCCTTTCCCTACCCTACTCCAAACTACGACAGCCCTCCTCACACTTTCCCATTAGAGCAGCCCCTCTCCTCCAAAGCCTGCCTAACATGTGCAAGCCCACACGGGGAGCACCATGGCGTCCACCCTTTTGGCCCTGACATCCACACGGCTCTCCCACAAGCACTCACGTCCTCCTTTCCCTCACCTCCTACAACCTAGGACAGCCCTCCTCACACTTTCGGACTGGAGCAGCCAATCTCCTCCTGAGCTTGCCTAGCATGTACAGGCCCACATGGGGAGCACCATTGCCTCCACCCTTTTGGCCCTGACATGCCTACGGCACTCCTACAAGCACTCCCGCCCTCCTTTCCCTCACCTCCTCCAACTTACCACTGCCCTCCTCACACTTTCTGAATGAAGCAGCCACTCTCCTCCAAAGCCTGCCTAACATGTGCAGGCCCACACGGGGAGCACCATTGCCTCCACCCTTTTGGCCCTGACATCCACACGGCTCTCCCACAACCACTCCCGTCTTCCTTTCCCTCACCTCCTACAACTTACCACTGCCCTCCTCACACTTTCGGACTGGAGCAGCCACTCTCCTCCTAAGCCTGCCAAACATGTGCAGGCCCACACGGGGAGCACCATGGCCTCCACCCTTTTCGCCCTGACATCCACACGGCTCTCCCACAAGCACTCCCGTCTTCTTTTCCCTCACCTCCTAAAACTTACCACTGCCCTCCTCACACTTTCCCATTAGAGCAGCCAATCTCCTCCAACACGTGCCTAGGATGTACAGGCCCACACGGGGAGCACCATTGCCTCCACCCTTTTGGCCCTGACATTCACAAGGCTCTCCCACAAGCACTCACGTCCCCTTTCCCTCACCTCCTACAACTTACCACTGCCCTCCTCACACTTTCTGACTGGAGCAGCCACTCTCCTCCAAAGCCTGCCTAACATGTGCAAGCCCACACGGGGAGCACCATGGCGTCCACCCTTTCGGCCCTGACATCCACACGGCTCTCCCACAAGCACTCACGCCCTCCTTTCCCTCACCTCCTACAACCTAGGACAGCCCTCCTCACACTTTCGGACTGGAGCAGCCAATCTCCTCCTGAGCTTGCCTAGCATGTACAGGCCCACATGGGGAGCACCATTGCCTCCACCCTTTTAGCCCTGACATGCACACGGCTCTCCCACAAGCACTCCCGTCCTCCTTTCCCTACCCTACCCCAACTTGTGACATTCCCCCTTACACTTTCTGACTGGAGCAGCCACTCTCCTCCAACGCCTGCCAAACATGCACAGGCCCACACGGGGAGCACCATGGTCTCCACCCTTTTGGCCCTGACATCCACACGGCTCTCCCACAAGCACTCCAATCCTCCTTTCCCTCACCTCCTACAACCTAGGACAGCCCTCCTCACACTTTCGGACTGGAGCAGCCACTCTCCTCCTGAGCTTGCCTCGCATGTACAGGCCCACATGGGGAGCACCATTGCCTCCACCCTTTTAGCCCTGACATGCACACGGCTCTCCCACAAACACTCCCGTCCTCCTTTCCCTACCCTACCCCAACTTGTGACAGTCCCCCTTACACTTTCTGACTGGAGCAGCCACTCTCCTCCAACGCCTGCCAAACATGCACAGGCCCACACGGGGAGCACCATTGCCTCCACCCTTTTAGCCCTGACATGCCTACGGCTCTCCCACAAGCACTCCAATCCTCCTTTCCCTCACCTCCGACAACTTAGAACAGCCCTCCTCACACTTTCTGAATGAAGCAGCCACTCTCCTCCAACGCCTGCCTAACATGTACAGGCCCACGTGGGGAGCACCATTGCCTCCACCCTTTTGGCCCTGACATGCCTACGGCACTCCTACAAGCACTCCCGCCCTCCTTTCCCTCACCTCCTACAACTTACCACTGCCCTCCTCACACTTTCGGACTTGAGCAGCCACTCTCCTCCAACGCCTGCCTAACATGTACAGGTCCACACGGGGAGCACCAGTGCCTCCACCCTTTTAGCCCTGACATGCCTATGGCTCTCCCACAACCACTCCCGTCTTCCTTTCCCTCACCTCCTACAACCTAGGACAGCCCTCCTCACACTTTCTGACTGGAGCAGCCACTCTCCTCCAACGCCTGCCTAACATGTGCAGGCCCACATGGGGAGCACCATGGCGTCCACCCTTTTGGCCCTGACATGCCTACGGCTCTCCCACAACCACTCCCGTCTTCCTTTCCCTCACCTCCTAAAACTTACCACTGCCCTCCTCACACTTTCCCATTAGAGCAGCCAATCTCCTCCAACGCGTGCCTAGGATGTACAGACCCACACGGGGAGCACCATTGCCTCCACCCTTTTGGCCCTGACATGCCTTCGGCTCTCCCACAAGCACTCACGTCCCCTTTCCCTACCCTACTCCAAATTACGACAGCCCCGCTCACACTTTCGGACTGGAGTAGCCACTCTCCTCCAACGCCTGCCTAACATGTACAGACCCACCTGCGGAGCACCATTGCCTCCACCCTTTTGGCCCTGACATTCACAAGGCTCTCCCACAAGCACTCCAATCTTACTTCCCCTCACCTCCTACAACCTAGGACAGCCCTCCTCACACTTTCGGAATGGAGCAGCCACTCTCCTCCAACGCCTGCCTAACATGTACAGGCCCACATGGGGAGCACCATTGCCTCCACCCTTTTGGCCCTGACATGCCTACGGCTCTCCCACAAGCACTCACGTCCTCCTTTCCCTACCCTACTCCAAATTACGACTTCCCTCCTCACACTTTCGGACTGGAGCAGCCACTCTCCTCCAAAGTCTGCCTAACATGTACAGACCCACCCGCGGAAAACCATTGCCTCCACCCTTTTGGCCCTGACATCCACATGGCTCTCCCACAAGCACTCCAATCCTCCTTTCCCTCACCTCCGACAACCTAGGACAGCCCTCCTCACACTTTCTGCCTGGAGCAGCCACTCTCCTCCAACCCCCGCCTACCAACAACAGGTCCACACGGGGAGCACCAGGGCGTCCACCCTTTTAGCTCTGCCATGCGTACGGCTCTCCCACAAGCACTTCCACCCTCCTTTCCCTACCCTACTCCAAACTACGACAGCCCTCCTCACACTTTCCCATTAGAGCAGCCACTCTCCTCCAAAGCCTGCCTAACATGTGCAAGCCCACACGGGGAGCACCATGGCGTCCACCCTTTTGGCCCTGACATCCACACGGCTCTCCCACAAGCACTCACGTCCTCCTTTCCCTCACCTCCTACAACCTAGGACAGCCCTCCTCACACTTTCGGACTGGAGCAGCCAATCTCCTCCTGAGCTTGCCTAGCATGTACAGGCCCACATGGGGAGCACCATTGCCTCCACCCTTTTAGCCCTGACATGCACACGGCTCTCCCACAAGCACTCCCGTCCTCCTTTCCCTACCCTACCCCAACTTGTGACAGTCCCCCTTACACTTTCTGACTGGAGCAGCCACTCTCCTCCAACGCCTGCCAAACATGCACAGGCCCACACGGGGAGCACCATGGTCTCCACCCTTTTGGCCCTGACATCCACACGGCTCTCCCACAAGCACTCCCGCCCTCCTTTCCCTCACCTCCGACAACTTAGAACAGCCCTCCTCACACTTTCTGAATGAAGCAGCCACTCTCCTCCAACGCCTGCCTAACATGTACAGGCCCACACGGGGAGCACCATGGTCTCCACCCTTTTGGCCCTGACATCCACACGGCTCTCCCACAAGCACTCCTGCCCTCCTTTCCCTCACCTCCGACAACTTAGAACAGCCCTCCTCACACTTTCTGAATGAAGCAGCCACTCTCCTCCAACGCCTGCCTAACATGTACAGGCCCACGTGGGGAGCACCATTGCCTCCACCCTTTTGGCCCTGACATGCCTACGGCACTCCTACAAGCACTCCCGCCCTCCTTTCCCTCACCTCCTCCAACTTACCACTGCCCTCCTCACACTTTCGGACTGGAGTAGCCACTCTCCTCCAACGCCTGCCTAACATGTACAGACCCACCCGCGGAGCACCATTGCCTCCACCCTTTTGGCCCTGACATTCACAAGGCTCTCCCACAAGCACTCCAATCTTACTTCCCCTCACCTCCTACAACCTAGGACAGCCCTCCTCACACTTTCGGACTGGAGCAGCCACTCTCCTCTTAAGCCTGCCTAACATGTACAGGCCCACACGGGGAGCACCATTGCCTCCCCCCTTTTGGCCCTGACATGCCTACGGCTCTCCCACAAGCACTCACGTCCTCCTTTCCCTACCCTACTCCAAATTACGACTTCCCTCCTCACACTTTCGGACTGGAGCAGCCACTCTCCTCCAACGCTTGCCTAACATGTGCAGGCCCACACGGGGAGCACCATGGCGTCCACCCTTTTGGCCCTGACATCCACACGGCTCTCCCACAAGCACTCACGCCCTCCTTTCCCTCACCTCCTACAACCTAGGACAGCCCTCCTCACACTTTCGGCCTGGAGCAGCCACTCTCCTACAACCCCCGCCTACCAACAACAGGTCCACACGGGGAGCACCAGGGCGTCCACCCTTTTAGCTCTGCCATGCGTACGGCTCTCCCACAAGCACTTCCACCCTCCTTTCCCTACCCTACTCCAAACTACGACAGCCTTCCTCACACTTTCTGAATGAAGCAGCCACTCTCCTCCAACGCCTGCCTAACATGTACAGGCCCACGTGGGGAGCACCATTGCCTCCACCCTTTTGGCCCTGACATGCCTACGGCACTCCTACAAGCACTCCCGCCCTCCTTTCCCTCACCTCCTCCAACTTACCACTGCCCTCCTCACACTTTCGGACTGGAGCAGCCACTCTCCTCCAAAGCCTGCCTAACATGTGCAGGCCCACACGGGGAGCACCATTGCCTCCACCCTTTTAGCCCTGACATGCCTACGGCTCTCCCACAACCACTCCCGTCTTCCTTTCCCTCACCTCCTACAACTTACCACTGCCCTCCTCACACTTTCCCATTAGAGCAGCCAATCTCCTCCAACGCGTGCCTAGGATGTACAGACCCACACGGGGAGCACCATTGCCTCCACCCTTTTGGCCCTGACATTCACAAGGCTCTCCCACAAGCACTCACGTCCCCTTTCCCTACCCTACTCCAAATTACGACAGCCCCGCTCACACTTTCGGACTGGAGTAGCCACTCTCCTCCAACACCTGCCTAACATGTACAGACCCACCCGCGGAGCACCATTGCCTCCACCCTTTTGGCCCTGACATTCACAAGGCTCTCCCACAAGCACTCCAATCTTACTTCCCCTCACCTCCTACAACCTAGGACAGCCCTCCTCACACTTTCGGAATGGAGCAGCCACTCTCCTCCAACGCCTCCCTAACATGTACAGGCCCACATGGGGAGCACCATTGCCTCCACCCTTTTGGCCCTGACATGCCTACGGCTCTCCCACAAGCACTCACGTCCTCCTTTCCCTACCCTACTCCAAATTACGACTTCCCTCCTCACACTTTCGGACTGGAGCAGCCACTCTCCTCCAAAGTCTGCCTAACATGTACAGACCCACCCGCGGAAAACCATTGCCTCCACCCTTTTGGCCCTGACATCCACATGGCTCTCCCACAAGCACTCCAATCCTCCTTTCCCTCACCTCCGACAACCTAGGACAGCCCTCCTCACACTTTCTGCCTGGAGCAGCCACTCTCCTCCAACCCCCGCCTACCAACAACAGGTCCACACGGAGAGCACCAGGGCGTCCACCCTTTTAGCTCTGCCATGCGTACGGCTCTCCCACAAGCACTTCCACCCTCCTTTCCCTACCCTACTCCAAACTACGACAGCCCTCCTCACACTTTCCCATTAGAGCAGCCCCTCTCCTCCAAAGCCTGCCTAACATGTGCAAGCCCACACGGGGAGCACCATGGCGTCCACCCTTTTGGCCCTGACATCCACACGGCTCTCCCACAAGCACTCATGTCCTCCTTTCCCTCACCTCCTACAACCTAGGACAGCCCTCCTCACACTTTCGGACTGGAGCAGCCAATCTCCTCCTGAGCTTGCCTAGCATGTACAGGCCCACATGGGGAGCACCATTGCCTCCACCCTTTTGGCCCTGACATGCCTACGGCACTCCTACAAGCACTCCCGCCCTCCTTTCCCTCACCTCCTCCAACTTACCACTGCCCTCCTCACACTTTCTGAATGAAGCAGCCACTCTCCTCCAAAGCCTGCCTAACATGTGCAGGCCCACACGGGGAGCACCATTGCCTCCACCCTTTTGGCCCTGACATCCACACGGCTCTCCCACAACCACTCCCGTCTTCCTTTCCCTCACCTCCTACAACTTACCACTGCCCTCCTCACACTTTCGGACTGGAGCAGCCACTCTCCTCCTAAGCCTGCCAAACATGTGCAGGCCCACACGGGGAGCACCATGGCCTCCACCCTTTTGGCCCTGACATGCCTACGGCTCTCCCACAAGCACTCCCGTCTTCTTTTCCCTCACCTCCTAAAACTTACCACTGCCCTCCTCACACTTTCCCATTAGAGCAGCCAATCTCCTCCAACACGTGCCTAGGATGTACAGGCCCACACGGGGAGCACCATTGCCTCCACCCTTTTGGCCCTGACATTCACAAGGCTCTCCCACAAGCACTCACGTCCCCTTTCCCTCACCTCCTACAACTTACCACTGCCCTCCTCACACTTTCTGACTGGAGCAGCCACTCTCCTCCAAAGCCTGCCTAACATGTGCAAGCCCACACGGGGAGCACCATGGCGTCCACCCTTTCGGCCCTGACATCCACACGGCTCTCCCACAAGCACTCACGCCCTCCTTTCCCTCACCTCCTACAACCTAGGACAGCCCTCCTCACACTTTCGGACTGGAGCAGCCAATCTCCTCCTGAGCTTGCCTAGCATGTACAGGCCCACATGGGGAGCACCATTGCCTCCACCCTTTTAGCCCTGACATGCACACGGCTCTCCCACAAGCACTCCCGTCCTCCTTTCCCTACCCTACCCCAACTTGTGACATTCCCCCTTACACTTTCTGACTGGAGCAGCCACTCTCCTCCAACGCCTGCCAAACATGCACAGGCCCACACGGGGAGCACCATGGTCTCCACCCTTTTGGCCCTGACATCCACACGGCTCTCCCACAAGCACTCCAATCCTCCTTTCCCTCACCTCCTACAACCTAGGACAGCCCTCCTCACACTTTCGGACTGGAGCAGCCACTCTCCTCCTGAGCTTGCCTCGCATGTACAGGCCCACATGGGGAGCACCATTGCCTCCACCCTTTTAGCCCTGACATGCACACGGCTCTCCCACAAACACTCCCGTCCTCCTTTCCCTACCCTACCCCAACTTGTGACAGTCCCCCTTACACTTTCTGACTGGAGCAGCCACTCTCCTCCAACGCCTGCCAAACATGCACAGGCCCACACGGGGAGCACCATTGCCTCCACCCTTTTAGCCCTGACATGCCTACGGCTCTCCCACAAGCACTCCAATCCTCCTTTCCCTCACCTCCGACAACTTAGAACAGCCCTCCTCACACTTTCTGAATGAAGCAGCCACTCTCCTCCAACGCCTGCCTAACATGTACAGGCCCACGTGGGGAGCACCATTGCCTCCACCCTTTTGGCCCTGACATGCCTACGGCACTCCTACAAGCACTCCCGCCCTCCTTTCCCTCACCTCCTACAACTTACCACTGCCCTCCTCACACTTTCGGACTTGAGCAGCCACTCTCCTCCAACGCCTGCCTAACATGTACAGGTCCACACGGGGAGCACCAGTGCCTCCACCCTTTTAGCCCTGACATGCCTATGGCTCTCCCACAACCACTCCCGTCTTCCTTTCCCTCACCTCCTACAACCTAGGACAGCCCTCCTCACACTTTCTGACTGGAGCAGCCACTCTCCTCCAACGCCTGCCTAACATGTGCAGGCCCACATGGGGAGCACCATGGCGTCCACCCTTTTGGCCCTGACATGCCTACGGCTCTCCCACAACCACTCCCGTCTTCCTTTCCCTCACCTCCTAAAACTTACCACTGCCCTCCTCACACTTTCCCATTAGAGCAGCCAATCTCCTCCAACGCGTGCCTAGGATGTACAGACCCACACGGGGAGCACCATTGCCTCCACCCTTTTGGCCCTGACATGCCTTCGGCTCTCCCACAAGCACTCACGTCCCCTTTCCCTACCCTACTCCAAATTACGACAGCCCCGCTCACACTTTCGGACTGGAGTAGCCACTCTCCTCCAACGCCTGCCTAACATGTACAGACCCACCTGCGGAGCACCATTGCCTCCACCCTTTTGGCCCTGACATTCACAAGGCTCTCCCACAAGCACTCCAATCTTACTTCCCCTCACCTCCTACAACCTAGGACAGCCCTCCTCACACTTTCGGAATGGAGCAGCCACTCTCCTCCAACGCCTGCCTAACATGTACAGGCCCACATGGGGAGCACCATTGCCTCCACCCTTTTGGCCCTGACATGCCTACGGCTCTCCCACAAGCACTCACGTCCTCCTTTCCCTACCCTACTCCAAATTACGACTTCCCTCCTCACACTTTCGGACTGGAGCAGCCACTCTCCTCCAAAGTCTGCCTAACATGTACAGACCCACCCGCGGAAAACCATTGCCTCCACCCTTTTGGCCCTGACATCCACATGGCTCTCCCACAAGCACTCACGCCCTCCTTTCCCTCACCTCCGACAACCTAGGACAGCCCTCCTCACACTTTCTGCCTGGAGCAGCCACTCTCCTCCAACCCCCGCCTACCAACAACAGGTCCACACGGAGAGCACCAGGGCGTCCACCCTTTTAGCTCTGCCATGCGTACGGCTCTCCCACAAGCACTTCCACCCTCCTTTCCCTACCCTACTCCAAACTACGACAGCCCTCCTCACACTTTCCCATTAGAGCAGCCACTCTCCTCCAAAGCCTGCCTAACATGTGCAAGCCCACACGGGGACCACCATGGCGTCCACCCTTTTGGCCCTGACATCCACACGGCTCTCCCACAAGCACTCACGTCCTCCTTTCCCTCACCTCCTACAACCTAGGACAGCCCTCCTCACACTTTCGGACTGGAGCAGCCAATCTCCTCCTGAGCTTGCCTAGCATGTACAGGCCCACATGGGGAGCACCATTGCCTCCACCCTTTTAGCCCTGACATGCACACGGCTCTCCCACAAGCACTCCCGTCCTCCTTTCCCTACCCTACCCCAACTTGTGACAGTCCCCCTTACACTTTCTGACTGGAGCAGCCACTCTCCTCCAACGCCTGCCAAACATGCACAGGCCCACACGGGGAGCACCATGGTCTCCACCCTTTTGGCCCTGACATCCACACGGCTCTCCCACAAGCACTCCCGCCCTCCTTTCCCTCACCTCCGACAACTTAGAACAGCCCTCCTCACACTTTCTGAATGAAGCAGCCACTCTCCTCCAACGCCTGCCTAACATGTACAGGCCCACACGGGGAGCACCATGGTCTCCACCCTTTTGGCCCTGACATCCACACGGCTCTCCCACAAGCACTCCTGCCCTCCTTTCCCTCACCTCCGACAACTTAGAACAGCCCTCCTCACACTTTCTGAATGAAGCAGCCACTCTCCTCCAACGCCTGCCTAACATGTACAGGCCCACGTGGGGAGCACCATTGCCTCCACCCTTTTGGCCCTGACATGCCTACGGCACTCCTACAAGCACTCCCGCCCTCCTTTCCCTCACCTCCTCCAACTTACCACTGCCCTCCTCACACTTTCGGACTTGAGCAGCCACTCTCCTCCAAAGCCTGCCTAACATGTGCAGGCCCACACGGGGAGCACCAGTGCCTCCACCCTTTTGGCCCTGACATGCCTACGGCTCTCCCACAACCACTCCCGTCTTCCTTTCCCTCACCTCCTACAACTTACCACTGCCCTCCTCACACTTTCGGACTGGAGCAGCCACTCTCCTCCTAAGCCTGCCAAACATGTGCAGGCCCACACGGGGAGCACCATGGCCTCCACCCTTTTGGCCCTGACATGCCTACGGATCTCCCACAAGCACTCCCGTCTTCCTTTCCCTCACCTCCTAAAACTTACCACTGCCCTCCTCACACTTTCCCATTAGAGTAGCCAATCTCCTCCAACGCGTGCCTAGGATGTACAGGCCCACACGGGGAGCACCATTGCCTCCACCCTTTTGGCCCTGACATGCCTTCGGCTCTCCCACAAGCACTCACGTCCCCTTTCCCTCACCTCCTACAACTTACCACTGCCCTCCTCACACTTTCTGACTGGAGCAGCCACTCTCCTCCAACGCCTGCCTAACATGTGCAGGCCCACACGGGGAGCACCATGGCGTCCACCCTTTTGGCCCTGACATGCCTACGGCTCTCCCACAAGCACTCACGTCCTCCTTTCCCTACCCTACTCGAAATTACAACTTCCCTCCTCACACTTTCGGACTGGAGCAGCCACTCTCCTCCAAAGTCTGCCTAACATGTACAGACCCACCCGCCGAAAACCATTGCCTCCACCCTTTTGGCCCTGACATCCACATGGCTCTCCCACAAGCACTCACGCCCTCCTTTCCCTCACCTCCTACAACCTAGGACAGCCCTCCTCACACTTTCGGCCTGGAGCAGCCACTCTCCTACAACCCCCGCCTACCAACAACAGGTCCACACGGGGAGCACCAGGGCGTCCACCCTTTTAGCTCTGCCATGCGTACGGCTCTCCCACAAGCACTTCCACCCTCCTTTCCCTACCCTACTCCAAACTACGACAGCCCTCCTCATACTTTCCCATTAGTGCAGCCACTCTCCTCCAAAGCCTGCCTAACATGTGCAGGCCCACACGGGGAGCACCATGGCGTCCACCCTTTTGGCCCTGACATCCACACGGCTCTCCCACAAGCACTCACGCCCTCCTTTCCCTCACCTCCTGCAACCTAGGACAGCCCTCCTCACACTTTCGGACTGGAGCAGCCAATCTCCTCCTGAGCTTGCCTAGCATGTACAGGCCCACATGGGGAGCACCATTGCCTCCACCCTTTTAGCCCTGACATGCACACGGCTCTCCCACAAGCACTCCCGTCCTCCTTTCCCTACCCTACCCCAACTTGTGACAGTCCCCCTTACACTTTCTGACTGGAGCAGCCACTCTCCTCCAACGCCTGCCAAACATGCACAGGCCCACACGGGGAGCACCATGGTCTCCACCCTTTTGGCCCTGACATCCACACGGCTCTCCCACAAGCACTCCAATCCTCCTTTCCCTCACCTCCGACAACTTAGAACAGCCCTCCTCACACTTTCTGAATGAAGCAGCCACTCTCCTCCAACGCTTGCCTAACATGTACAGGCCCACACGGGGAGCACCATTGCCTCCACCCTTTTGGCCCTGACATGCCTACGGCACTCCTACAAGCACTCCCGTCCTCCTTTCCCTCACCTCCTACAACTTACCACTGCCCTCCTCACACTTTCTGAATGAAGCAGCCACTCTCCTCCAACGCCTGCCTAACATGTGCAGGCCCACACGGGGAGCACCATTGCCTCCACCCTTTTGGCCCTGACATGCCTTCGGCTCTCCCACAAGCAGTCACGTCCCCTTTCCCTACCCTACTCCAAATTACGACAGCCCCGCTCACACTTTCGGACTGGAGTAGCCACTCTCCTCCAACGCCTGCCTAACATGTACAGGCCCACACGGGGAGCACCATTGCCTCCACCCTTTTGGCCCTGACATTCACAAGGCTCTCCCACAACTACCCCGTCTTCCTTTCCCTCACCTCCTACAACTTACCACTGCCCTCCTCACACTTTCGGACTGGAGCAGCCACTCTCCTCCAACGCGTGCCTAGGATGTGCAGGCCCACACGGGGAGCACCATGGCCTCCACCCTTTTGGCCCTGACATGCCTACGGCTCTCCCACAACCACTCCCGTCTTCCTTTCCCTCACCTCCTACAACTTACCACTGCCCTCCTCACACTTTCCCATTAGAGCAGCCAATCTCCTCCAACGCGTGCCTAGGATTTACAGGCCCACACGGGGAGCACCATTGCCTCCACCCTTTTGGCCCTGACATTCACAAGGCTCTCCCACAAGCACTCACGTCCCCTTTCCCTACCCTACTCCAAATTACGACAGCCCCGCTCACACTTTCGGACTGGAGTAGCCACTCTCCTCCAACGCCTGCCTAACATGTACAGGCCCACGTGGGGAGCACCATTGCCTCCACCCTTTTGGCCCTGACATTCACAAGGCTCTCCCACAAGCACTCCAATCTTACTTCCCCTCACCTCCTACAACCTAGGACACCCCTCCTCACACTTTCGGACTGGAGCAGCCACTCTCCTCCTAAGCCTGCCTAACATGTGCAGGCCCACACGGGGAGCACCATTGCCTCCACCCTTTTGGCCCTGACATTCCACACGGCTCTCCCACAACCACTCCGTCTTCCTTTCCCTCACCTCCTACAACTTACCACTGCCCTCCTCACACTTTCTGACTGGAGCAGCCACTCTCCTCCAACGCCTGCCTAACATGTGCAGGCCCACACGGGGAGCACCATTGCCTCCACCCTTTTGGCCCTGACATGCCTACGGCTCTCCCACAAGCACTCCCGTCTTCCTTTCCCTCACCTCCCAAAACTTACCACTGCCCTCCTCACACTTTCCCATTAGAGCAGCCAATCTCCTGCAACGCGTGCCTAGGATGTACAGGCCCACACGGGGAGCACCATTGCCTCCACCCTTTTGGCCCTGACATGCCTTCGGCTCTCCCACAAGCACTCACGTCCCCTTTCCCTACCCTACTCCAAACTACGACAGCCATCCTCACACTTTCCCATTAGAGCAGCCACTCTCCTCCAACGCCTGCCTAACATGTGCAGGCCCACACGGGGAGCACCATTGCCTCCACCCTTTTGGCCCTGACATGCCTACGGCTCTCCCACAACCACTCCCGTCTTCCTTTCCCTCACCTCCTACAACTTACCACTGCCCTCCTCACACTTTCGGACTGGAACAGCCACTCTCCTCCAACGCCTGCCTAACATGTGCAGGCCCACACGGGGAGCACCATTGCCTCCACCCTTTTGGCCCTGACATGCCTACGGCTCTCCCACAAGCACTCACGTCCTCCTTTCCCTACCCTACTCCAAATTACGACTTCCCTCCTCACACTTTCTGACTGGAGCAGCCACTCTCCTCCAAAGTCTGCCTAACATGTACAGACCCACCCGCCGAAAACCATTGCCTCCACCCTTTTGGCCCTGACATCCACATGGCTCTCCCACAAGCACTCACGCCCTCCTTTCCCTCACCTCCTACAACCTAGGACCGCCCTCCTCACACTTTCTGCCTGGAGCAGCCACTCTCCTCCAACCCCCGCCTACCAACAACAGGTCCACACGGGGAGCACCATTGCCTCCACCCTTTTAGCACTGCCATGCGTACGGCTCTCCCACAAGCACTTCCACCCTCCTTTCCCTACCCTACTCCAAACTACGACAGCCCTCCTCACACTTTCCCATTAGAGCAGCCCCTCTCCTCCAAAGCCTGCCTAACATGTGCAAGCCCACACGGGGAGCACCATGGCGTCCACCCTTTTGGCCCTGACATCCACACGGCTCTCCCACAAGCACTCCCGTCCTCCTTTCCCTACCCTACCCCAACTTGTGACAGTCCCCCTTACACTTTCTGACTGGAGCAGCCACTCTCCTCCAACGCCTGCCAAACATGCACAGGCCCACACGGGGAGCACCATGGTCTCCACCCTTTTGGCCCTGACATCCACACGGCTCTCCCACAAGCACTCCCGCCCTCCTTTCCCTCACCTCCGACAACTTAGAACAGCCCTCCTCACACTTTCTGAATGAAGCAGCCACTCTCCTACAACGCCTGCCAAACATGCACAGGCCCACACGGGGAGCACCATGGTCTCCACCCTTTTGGCCCTGACATCCACACGGCTCTCCCACAAGCACTCCAATCCTCCTTTCCCTCACCTCCGACAACTTAGAACAGCCTTCCTCACACTTTCTGAATGAAGCAGCCACTCTCCTCCAACGCCTGCCTAACATGTAGAGGCCCACGTGGGGAGCACCATTGCCTCCACCCTTTTGGCCCTGACATGCCTACGGCACTCCTACAAGCACTCCCGCCCTCCTTTCCCTCACCTCCTACAACTTACCACTGCCCTCCTCACACTTTCGGACTTGAGCAGCCACTCTCCTCCAACGCCTGCCTAACATGTACAGGCCCACGTGGGGAGCACCATTGCCTCCACCCTTTTGGCCCTGACATGCCTACGGCTCTCCCACAACCACTCCCGTCTTCCTTTCCCTCACCTCCTACAACTTACCACTCCCCTCCTCACACTTTCGGACTGGAGCAGCCACTCTCCTCCAACGCCTGCCTAACATGTGCAGGCCCACACGGGGAGCACCATTGCCTCCACCCTTTTGGCCCTGACATGCCTTCGGCTCTCCCACAAGCACTCACGTCCTCCTTTCCCTACCCTACTCCAAATTACGACTTCCCTCCTCACACTTTCTGACTGGAGCAGCCACTCTCCTCCAAAGTCTGCCTAACATGTACAGACCCACCCGCCGAAAACCATTGCCTCCACCCTTTTGGCCCTGACATCCACATGGCTCTCCCACAAGCACTCACGCCCTCCTTTCCCTCACCTCCTACAACCTAGGACCGCCCTCCTCACACTTTCTGCCTGGAGCAGCCACTCTCCTCCAACCCCCGCCTACCAACAACAGGTCCACACGGGGAGCACCATTGCCTCCACCCTTTTAGCACTGCCATGCGTACGGCTTTCCCACAAGCACTTCCACCCTCCTTTCCCTACCCTACTCCAAACTACGACAGCCCTCCTCACACTTTCCCATTAGAGCAGCCCCTCTCCTCCAAAGCCTGCCTAACATGTGCAGGCCCACACGGGGAGCACCATGGCGTCCACCCTTTTGGCCCTGACATCCACACGGCTCTCCCACAAGCACTCCCGTCCTCCTTTCCCTACCCTACCCCAACTTGTGACAGTCCCCCTTACACTTTCTGACTGGAGCAGCCACTCTCCTCCAACGCCTGCCAAACATGCACAGGCCCACACGGGGAGCACCATGGTCTCCACCCTTTTGGCACTGACATCCACACGGCTCTCCCACAAGCACTCCCGCCCTCCTTTCCCTCACCTCCGACAACTTAGAACAGCCCTCCTCACACTTTCTAAATGAAGCAGCCACTCTCCTCCTAAGCCTGCCAAACATGCACAGGCCCACGTGGGGAGCACCATGGTCTCCACCCTTTTGGCCCTGACATCCACACGGCTCTCCCACAAGCACTCCAATCCTCCTTTCCCTCACCTCCGACAACTTAGAACAGCCCTCCTCACACTTTCTGAATGAAGCAGCCACTCTCCTCCAACGCCTGCCTAACATGTACAGGCCCACGTGGGGAGCACCATTGCCTCCACCCTTTTGGCCCTGACATGCCTACGGCACTCCTACAAGCACTCCCGCCCTCCTTTCCCTCACCTCCTACAACTTACCACTGCCCTCCTCACACTTTCGGACTTGAGCAGCCACTCTCCTCCAACGCCTGCCTAACATGTACAGGCCCACGTGGGGAGCACCATTGCCTCCACCCTTTTGGCCCTGACATGCCTACAGCACTCCTACAAGCACTCCCGCCCTCCTTTCCCTCACCTCCTACAACTTACCACTGCCCTCCTCACACTTTCGGACTTGAGCAGCCACTCTCCTCCAAAGCCTGCCTAACATGTGCAGGCCCACACGGGGAGCACCAGTGCCTCCACCCTTTTAGCCCTGACATGCCTACGGCTCTCCCACAAGCATTCCCGTCTTCCTTTCCCTCACCTCCTACAACTTACCACTGCCCTCCTCACACTTTCGGACTGGAGCAGCCACTCTCCTCCAACGCCTGCCTAACATGTGCAGGCCCACACGGGGAGCACCATGGTCTCCACCCTTTTGGCCCTGACATGCCTACGGCTCTCCCACAAGCACTCACGTCCTCCTTTCCCTACCCTACTCCAAATTACAACTTCCCTCCTCACACTTTCGGACTGGAGCAGCCACTCTCCTCCAAAGTCTGCCTAACATGTACAGACCCACCCGCGGAAAACCATTGCCTCCACCCTTTTGGCCCTGACATCCACATGGCTCTCCCACAAGCACTCACGCCCTCCTTTCCCTCACCTCCTACAACCTAGGACAGCCCTCCTCACACTTTCGGCCTGGAGCAGCCACTCTCCTACAACCCCCGCCTACCAACAACAGGTCCACACGGGGAGCACCAGGGCGTCCACCCTTTTAGCTCTGCCATGCGTACGGCTCTCCCACAAGCACTTCCACCCTCCTTTCCCTACCCTACTCCAAACTACGACAGCCCTCCTCATACTTTCCCATTAGTGCAGCCCCTCTCCTCCAAAGCCTGCCTAACATGTGCAGGCCCACACGGGGAGCACCATGGCGTCCACCCTTTCGGCCCTGACATCCACACGGCTCTCCCACAAGCACTCACGCCCTCCTTTCCCTCACCTCCTACAACCTAGGACAGCCCTCCTCACACTTTCGGACTGGAGCAGCCAATCTCCTCCTGAGCTTGCCTAGCATGTACAGGCCCACATGGGGAGCACCATTGCCTCCACCCTTTTAGCCCTGACATGCACACGGCTCTCCCACAAGCACTCCCGTCCTCCTTTCCCTACCCTACCCCAACTTGTGACAGTCCCCCTTACACTTTCTGACTGGAGCAGCCACTCTCCTCCAACGCCTGCCAAACATGCACAGGCCCACACGGGGAGCACCATGGTCTCCACCCTTTTGGCCCTGACATCCACACGGCTCTCCCACAAGCACTCCCGCCCTCCTTTCCCTCACCTCCGACAACTTAGAACAGCCCTCCTCACACTTTCTGAATGAAGCAGCCACTCTCCTCCAACGCCTGCCTAACATGTACAGGCCCACGTGGGGAGCACCATTGCCTCCACCCTTTTGGCCCTGACATGCCTACGGCTCTCCCACAACCACTCCGTCTTCCTTTCCCTCACCTCCTACAACTTACCACTGCCCTCCTCACACTTTCTGAATGAAGCAGCCACTCTCCTCCAACACCTGCCTAACATGTTCAGGCCCACACGGGGAGCACCATGGCGTCCACCCTTTTGGCCCTGACATGCCTTCGGCTCTCCCACAAGCACTCACGTCCCCTTTCCCTACCCTACTCCAAATTACGACCGCCCCGCTCACACTTTCGGACTGGAGTAGCCACTCTCCTCCAACGCCTGCCTAACATGTACAGGCCCACACGGGGAGCACCATTGCCTCCACCCTTTTGGCCCTGACATTCACAAGGCTCTCCCACAACTACCCCGTCTTCCTTTCCCTCACCTCCTACAACTTACCACTGCCCTCCTCACACTTTCGGACTGGAGCAGCCACTCTCCTCCAACGCGTGCCTAGGATGTGCAGGCCCACACGGGGAGCACCATGGCCTCCACCCTTTTGGCCCTGACATGCCTACGGCTCTCCCACAACCACTCCCGTCTTCCTTTCCCTCACCTCCTACAACTTACCACTGCCCTCCTCACGCTTTCCCATTAGAGCAGCCAATCTCCTCCAACGCGTGCCTAGGATGTACAGGCCCACACGGGGAGCACCATTGCCTCCACCCTTTTGGCCCTGACATGCCTTCGGCTCTCCCACAAGCACTCACGTCCCCTTTCCCTACCCTACTCCAAATTACGACAGCCCCGCTCACACTTTCGGACTGGAGTAGCCACTCTCCTCCAACGCCTGCCTAACATGTACAGACCCACCCGCGGAGCACCATTGCCTCCACCCTTTTGGCCCTGACATTCACAAGGCTCTCCCACAAGCACTCCAATCTTACTTCCCCTCACCTCCTACAACCTAGGACAGCCCTCCTCACACTTTCGGACTGGAGCAGCCACTCTCCTCCTAAGCCTGCCTAACATGTACAGGCCCACACGGGGAGCACCATTGCCTCCACCCTTTTGGCCCTGACATCCACACGGCTCTCCCACAACCACTCCGTCTTCCTTTCCCTCACCTCCTACAACTTACCACTGCCCTCCTCACACTTTCTGACTGGAGCAGCCACTCTCCTCCAAAGCGTGCCTAACATGTGCAGGCCCACACGGGGAGCACCATTGCCTCCACCCTTTTGGCCCTGACATGCCTACGGCTCTCCCACAAGCACTCCCGTCTTCCTTTCCCTCACCTCCCAAAACTTACCACTGCCCTCCTCACACTTTCCCATTAGAGCAGCCAATCTCCTCCAACGCGTGCCTAGGATGTACAGGCCCACACGGGGAGCACCATTGCCTCCACCCTTTTGGCCCTGACATGCCTTCGGCTCTCCCACAAGCACTCACGTCCTCCTTTCCCTACCCTACTCCAAACTACGACAGCCCTCCTCACACTTTCCCATTAGAGCAGCCACTCTCCTCCAACGCCTGCCTGACATGTGCAGGCCCACACGGGGAGCACCATTGCCTCCACCCTTTTGGCCCTGACATGCCTACGGCTCTCCCACAACCACTCCCGTCTTCCTTTCCCTCACCTCCTACAACTTACCACTGCCCTCCTCACACTTTCTGACTGGAGCAGCCACTCTCCTCCAACGCCTGCCTAACATGTGCAGGCCCACACGGGGAGCACCATTGCCTCCACCCTTTTGGCCCTGACATGCCTTCGGCTCTCCCACAAGCACTCACGTCCTCCTTTCCCTACCCTACTCCAAATTACGACTTCCCTCCTCACACTTTCTGACTGGAGCAGCCACTCTCCTCCAAAGTCTGCCTAACATGTACAGACCCACCCGCCGAAAACCATTGCCTCCACCCTTTTGGCCCTGACATCCACATGGCTCTCCCACAAGCACTCACGCCCTCCTTTCCCTCACCTCCTACAACCTAGGACCGCCCTCCTCACACTTTCTGCCTGGAGCAGCCACTCTCCTCCAACCCCCGCCTACCAACAACAGGTCCACACGGGGAGCACCATTGCCTCCACCCTTTTAGCACTGCCATGCGTACGGCTCTCCCACAAGCACTTCCACCCTCCTTTCCCTACCCTACTCCAAACTACGACAGCCCTCCTCACACTTTCCCATTAGAGCAGCCCCTCTCCTCCAAAGCCTGCCTAACATGTGCAGGCCCACACGGGGAGCACCATGGCGTCCACCCTTTTGGCCCTGACATCCACACGGCTCTCCCACAAGCACTCCCGTCCTCCTTTCCCTACCCTACCCCAACTTGTGACAGTCCCCCTTACACTTTCTGACTGGAGCAGCCACTCTCCTCCAACGCCTGCCAAACATGCACAGGCCCACACGGGGAGCACCATGGTCTCCACCCTTTTGGCCCTGACATCCACACGGCTCTCCCACAAGCACTCCAATCCTCCTTTCCCTCACCTCCGACAACTTAGAACAGCCCTCCTCACACTTTCTGAATGAAGCAGCCACTCTCCTACAACGCCTGCCAAACATGCACAGGCCCACACGGGGAGCACCATGGTCTCCACCCTTTTGGCCCTGACATCCACACGGCTCTCCCACAAGCACTCCAATCCTCCTTTCCCTCACCTCCGACAACTTAGAACAGCCCTCCTCACACTTTCTGAATGAAGCAGCCACTCTCCTCCAACGCCTGCCTAACATGTACAGGCCCACGTGGGGAGCACCATTGCCTCCACCCTTTTGGCCCTGACATGCCTACGGCACTCCTACAAGCACTCCCGCCCTCCTTTCCCTCACCTCCTCCAACTTACCACTGCCCTCCTCACACTTTCGGACTTGAGCAGCCACTCTCCTCCAACGCCTGCCTAACATGTACAGGCCCACACGGGGAGCACCATTGCCTCCACCCTTTTGGCCCTGACATTCCACACGGCTCTCCCACAAGCACTCCTGTCCTCCTTTCCTTCACCTCCTACAACTTACCACTGCCCTCCTCACACTTTCTGACTGGAGCAGCCACTCTCCTCCAACGCCTGCCTAACATGTACAGGCCCACGTGGGGAGCACCATTGCCTCCACCCTTTTGGACCTGACATGCCTACAGCACTCCTACAAGCACTCCCGCCCTCCTTTCCCTCACCTCCGACAACTTACCACTGCCCTCCTCACACTTTCGGACTTGAGCAGCCCCTCTCCCCCAAAGCCTGCCTAACATGTGCAGGCCCACACGGGGAGCACCAGTGCCTCCACCCTTTTAGCCCTGACATGCCTACGGCTCTCCCACAACCACTCCCGTCTTCCTTTCCCTCACCTCCTACAACTTACCACTGCCCTCCTCACACTTTCGGACTGGAGCAGCCACTCTCCTCCTAAGCCTGCCTAACATGTGCAGGCCCACACGGGGAGCACCATGGCGTCCACCCTTTTGGCCCTGACATGCCTACGGCTCTCCCACAAGCACTCACGTCCTCCTTTCCCTACCCTACTCCAAATTACGACTTCCCTCCTCACACTTTCGGACTGGAGCAGCCACTCTCCTCCAAAGTCTGCCTAACATGTACAGACCCACCCGCCGAAAACCATTGCCTCCACCCTTTTGGCCCTGACATCCACATGGCTCTCCCACAAGCACTCACGTCCTCCTTTCCCTCACCTCCTACAACCTAGGACAGCCCTCCTCACACTTTCTGCCTGGAGCAGCCACTCTCCTACAACCCCCGCCTACCAACAACAGGTCCACACGGGGAGCACCAGGGCGTCCACCCTTTTAGCTCTGCCATGCGTACGGCTCTCCCACAAGCACTTCCACCCTCCTTTCCCTACCCTACTCCAAACTACGACAGCCCTCCTCATACTTTCCCATTAGTGCAGCCACTCTCCTCCAAAGCCTGCCTAACATGTGCAGGCCCACACGGGGAGCACCATGGCGTCCACCCTTTTGGCCCTGACATCCACACGGCTCTCCCACAAGCACTCACGCCCTCCTTTCCCTCACCTCCTACAACCTAGGACAGCCCTCCTCACACTTTCGGACTGGAGCAGCCAATCTCCTCCTGAGCTTGCCTAGCATGTACAGGCCCACATGGGGAGCACCATTGCCTCCACCCTTTTAGCCCTGACATGCACACGGCTCTCCCACAAGCACTCCCGTCCTCCTTTCCCTACCCTACCCCAACTTGTGACAGTCCCCCTTACACTTTCTGACTGGAGCAGCCACTCTCCTCCAACGCCTGCCAAACATGCACAGGCCCACACGGGGAGCACCATGGTCTCCACCCTTTTGGCCCTGACATCCACACGGCTCTCCCACAAGCACTCCCGCCCTCCTTTCCCTCACCTCCGACAACTTAGAACAGCCCTCCTCACACTTTCTGAATGAAGCAGCCACTCTCCTCCAACGCCTGCCTAACATGTACAGGCCCACGTGGGGAGCACCATTGCCTCCACCCTTTTGGCCCTGACATGCCTACGGCACTCCCAAAAGCACTCCCGCCCTCCTTTCCCTCACCTCCTCCAACTTACCACTGCCCTCCTCACACTTTCGGACTTGAGCAGCCACTCTCCTCCAAAGCCTGCCTAACATGTGCAGGCCCACACGGGGAGCACCATTGCCTCCACCCTTTTGGCCCTGACATGCCTACGGCTCTCCCACAACCACTCCCGTCTTCCTTTCCCTCACCTCCTACAACTTACCACTGCCCTCCTCACACTTTCGGACTGGAGCAGCCACTCTCCTCCTAAGCCTGCCTAACATGTGCAGGCCCACACGGGGAGCACCATTGCCTCCACCCTTTTGGCCCTGACATGCCTACGGCTCTCCCACAAGCACTCCCGTCTTCCTTTCCCTCACCTCCTACAACTTACCACTGCCCTCCTCAAACTTTCTGACTGGAGTAGCCACTCTCCTCCAACGCCTGCCTAACATGTACAGACCCACCCGCGGAGCACCATTGCCTCCACCCTTTTGGCCCTGACATTCACAAGGCTCTCCCACAAGCACTCCAATCTTACTTCCCCTCACCTCCTACAACCTAGGACAGCCCTCCTCACACTTTCGGACTGGAGCAGCCACTCTCCTCCTAAGCCTGCCTAACATGTACAGGCCCACACGGGGAGCACCATTGCCTCCACCCTTTTGGCCCTGACATTCCACACGGCTCTCCCACAACCACTCCCGTCTTCCTTTCCCTCACCTCCTAAAACTTACCACTGCCCTCCTCACACTTTCCCATTAGAGCAGCCAATCTCCTCCAACGCGTGCCTAGGATGTACAGGCCCACACGGGGAGCACCATTGCCTCCACCCTTTTGGCCCTGACATTCCACACGGCTCTCCCACAAGCACTCCTGTCCTCCTTTCCCTCACCTCCTACAACTTACCACTGCCCTCCTCACACTTTCTGACTGGAGCAGCCACTCTCCTCCAACGCCTGCCTAACATGTGCAGGCCCACACGGGGAGCACCATTGCCTCCACCCTTTTGGCCCTGACATGCCTACGGCTCTCCCACAACCACTCCGTCTTCCTTTCCCTCACCTCCTACAACTTACCACTGCCCTCCTCACACTTTCTGACTGGAGCAGCCACTCTCCTCCAACGCCTGCCTAACATGTGCAGGCCCACACGGGGAGCACCATTGCCTCCACCCTTTTGGCCCTGACATTCACAAGGCTCTCCCACAAGCACTCACGTCCCCTTTCCCTACCCTACTCCAAATTACGACAGCCCCGCTCACACTTTCGGACTGGAGTAGCCACTCTCCTCCAACGCCTGCCTAACATGTACAGACCCACCCGCGGAGCACCATTGCCTCCACCCTTTTGGCCCTGACATTCACAAGGCTCTCCCACAAGCACTCCAATCTTACTTCCCCTCACCTCCTACAACCTAGGACAGCCCTCCTCACACTTTCGGACTGGAGCAGCCACTCTCCTCCTAAGCCTGCCTAACATGTACAGGCCCACACGGGGAGCACCATTGCCTCCACCCTTTTGGCCCTGACATTCCACACGGCTCTCCCACAAGCACTCCTGTCCTCCTTTCCCTCACCTCCTACAACTTACCACTGCCCTCCTCACACTTTCGGACTTGAGCAGCCACTCTCCTCCAACGCCTGCCTAACATGTGCAGGCCCACACGGGGAGCACCATTGCCTCCACCCTTTTGGCCCTGACATCCACACGGCTCTCCCACAAGCACTCACGTCCTCCTTTCCCTACCCTACTCCAAATTACGACTTCCCTCCTCACACTTTCGGACTGGAGCAGCCACTCTCCTCCAAGGTCTGCCTAACATGTACAGACCCACCCGCGGAAAACCATTGCCTCCACCCTTTTGGCCCTGACATCCACATGGCTCTCCCACAAGCACTCACGCCCTCCTTTCCCTCACCTCCTACAACCTAGGACAGCCCTCCTCACACTTTCTGCCTGGAGCAGCCACTCTCCTACAACCCCCGCCTACCAACAACAGGTCCACACGGGGAGCACCAGGGCGTCCACCCTTTTAGCTCTGCCATGCGTACGGCTCTCCCACAAGCACTTCCACCCTCCTTTCCCTACCCTACTCCAAACTACGACAGCCCTCCTCACACTTTCCCATTAGAGCAGCCCCTCTCCTCCAAAGCCTGCCTAACGTGCAGGCCCACACGGGGAGCACCATGGCGTCCACCCTTTTGGCCCTGACATCCACACGGCTCTCCCACAAGCACTCACGCCCTCCTTTCCCTCACCTCCTACAACCTAGGACAGCCCTCCTCACACTTTCGGACTTGAGCAGCCAATCTCCTCCTGAGCTTGCCTAGCATGTACAGGCCCACATGGGGAGCACCATTGCCTCCACCCTTTTAGCCCTGACATGCACACGGCTCTCCCACAAGCACTCCCGTCCTCCTTTCCCTACCCTACCCCAACTTGTGACAGTCCCCCTTACACTTTCTGACTGGAGCAGCCACTCTCCTCCAACGCCTGCCAAACATGCACAGGCCCACACGGGGAGCACCATGGTCTCCACCCTTTTGGCCCTGACATCCACACGGCTCTCCCACAAGCACTCCCGCCCTCCTTTCCCTCACCTCCGACAACTTAGAACAGCCCTCCTCACACTTTCTGAATGAAGCAGCCACTCTCCTCCAACGCCTGCCTAACATGTACAGGCCCACGTGGGGAGCACCATTGCCTCAACCCTTTTGGCCCTGACATGCCTACGGCACTCCCAAAAGCACTCCCGCCCTCCTTTCCCTCACCTCCTCCAACTTACCACTGCCCTCCTCACACTTTCGGACTTGAGCAGCCACTCTCCTCCAAAGCCTGCCTAACATGTGCAGGCCCACACGGGGAGCACCATTGCCTCCACCCTTTTGGCCCTGACATGCCTACGGCTCTGCCACAACCACTCCCGTCTTCCTTTCCCTCACCTCCTACAACTTACCACTGCCCTCCTCACACTTTCTGACTGGAGCAGCCACTCTCCTCCAACGCCTGCCTAACATGTGCAGGCCCACACGGGGAGCACCATTGCCTCCACCCTTTTGGCCCTGACATCCACACGGCTCTCCCACAACCACTCCGTCTTCCTTTCCCTCACCTCCTACAACTTACCACTGCCCTCCTCACACTTTCGGACTGGAGCAGCCACTCTCCTCGAAAGCCTGCCTAACATGTACAGGCCCACACGGGGAGCACCATTGCCTCCACCCTTTTGGCCCTGACATTCCACACGGCTCTCCCACAAGCACTCCTGTCCTCCTTTCCCTCACCTCCGACAACTTACCACTGCCCTCCTCACACTTTCTGACTGGAGCAGCCACTCTCCTCCAACGCCTGCCTAACATGTACAGGCCCACGTGGGGAGCACCATGGTCTCCACCCTTTTGGCCCTGACATCCACACGGCTCTCCCACAAGCACTCCCGCCCTCCTTTCCCTCACCTCCGACAACTTAGAACAGCCCTCCTCACACTTTCTGAATGAAGCAGCCACTCTCCTCCAACGCCTGCCTAACATGTACAGGCCCACACGGGGAGCACCATGGCCTCCACCCTTTTGGCCCTGACATGCCTACGGCACTCCCAAAAGCACTCCCGCCCTCCTTTCCCTCACCTCCTACAACTTACCACTGCCCTCCTCACACTTTCGGACTTGAGCAGCCACTCTCCTCTAAAGCCTGCCTAACATGTGCAGGCCCACACGGGGAGCACCATTGCCTCCACCCTTTTGGCCCTGACATGCCTACGGCTCTCCCACAACCACTCCCGTCTTCCTTTCCCTCACCTCCTACAACTTACCACTGCCCTCCTCACACTTTCTGAATGAAGCAGCTACTCTCCTCCAACGCCTGCCTAACATGTGCAGGCCCACACGGGGAGCACCATTGCCTCCACCCTTTTGGCCCTGACATGCCTACGGCTCTCCCACAACCACTCCGTCTTCCTTTCCCTCACCTCCTACAACTTACCACTGCCCTCCTCACACTTTCTGAATGAAGCAGCTACTCTCCTCCAACGCCTGCCTAACATGTGCAGGCCCACACGGGGAGCACCATTGCCTCCACCCTTTTGGCCCTGACATTCCACACGGCTCTCCCACAAGCACTCCTGTCCTCCTTTCCCTCACCTCCGACAACTTACCACTGCCCTCCTCACACTTTCTGACTGGAGCAGCCACTCTCCTCCAACGCCTGCCTAACATGTACAGGCCCACGTGGGGAGCACCATGGTCTCCACCCTTTTGGCCCTGACATCCACACGGCTCTCCCACAAGCACTCCCGCCCTCCTTTCCCTCACCTCCGACAACTTAGAACAGCCCTCCTCACACTTTCTGAATGAAGCAGCCACTCTCCTCCAACGCCTGCCTAACATGTACAGGCCCACACGGGGAGCACCATGGCCTCCACCCTTTTGGCCCTGACATGCCTACGGCACTCCCAAAAGCACTCCCGCCCTCCTTTCCCTCACCTCCTACAACTTACCACTGCCCTCCTCACACTTTCGGACTTGAGCAGCCACTCTCCTCCAAAGCCTGCCTAACATGTGCAGGCCCACACGGGGAGCACCATTGCCTCCACCCTTTTGGCCCTGACATGCCTACGGCTCTCCCACAACCACTCCCGTCTTCCTTTCCCTCACCTCCTACAACTTACCACTGCCCTCCTCACACTTTCTGAATGAAGCAGCTACTCTCCTCCAACGCCTGCCTAACATGTGCAGGCCCACACGGGGAGCACCATTGCCTCCACCCTTTTGGCCCTGACATGCCTACGGCTCTCCCACAACCACTCCGTCTTCCTTTCCCTCACCTCCTACAACTTACCACTGCCCTCCTCACACTTTCTGAATGAAGCAGCTACTCTCCTCCAACGCCTGCCTAACATGTGCAGGCCCACACGGGGAGCACCATGGCCTCCACCCTTTTGGCCCTGACATGCCTACGGCTCTCCCACAAGCACTCCCGTCTTCCTTTCCCTCACCTCCTACAACTTACCACTGCCCTCCTCACACTTTCCCATTAGAGAAGCCAATCTCCTCCAACGCGTGCCTAGGATTTACATGCCCACACGGGGAACACCATTGCCTCCACCCTTTTGGCCCTGAAATGCCTTCGGCTCTCCCACAAGCACTCCAATCTTACTTCCCCTCACCTCCTACTACCTAGGACAGCCCTCCTCACACTTTCGGACTGGAGCAGCCACTCTCCTCCTAAGCCTGCCTAACATGTACAGGCCCACACGGGGAGCACCATTGCCTCCACCCTTTTGGCCCTGACATTCCACACGGCTCTCCCACAACCACTCCGTCTTCCTTTCCCTCACCTCCTACAACTTACCACTGCCCTCCTCACACTTTCGGACTGGAGCAGCCACTCTCCTCCAACGCCTGCCTAACATGTGCAGGCCCACACGGGGAGCACCATGGCGTCCACCCTTTTGGCCCTGACATGCCTACGGCTCTCCCACAAGCACTCACGTCCTCCTTTCCCTACCCTACTCCAAATTACGACTTCCCTCCTCACACTTTCGGACTGGAGCAGCCACTCTCCTCCAAAGTCTGCCTAACATGTACAGACCCACCCGCCGAAAACCATTGCCTCCACCCTTTTGGCCCTGACATCCACATGGCTCTCCCACAAGCACTCACGCCCTCCTTTCCCTCACCTCCTACAACCTAGGACAGCCCTCCTCACACTTTCTGCCTGGAGCAGCCACTCTCCTACAACCCCCGCCTACCAACAACAGGTCCACACGGGGAGCACCAGGGCGTCCACCCTTTTAGCTCTGACATGCGTACGGCTCTCCCACAAGCACTTCCACCCTCCTTTCCCTACCCTACTCCAAACTACGACAGCCCTCCTCATACTTTCCCATTAGTGCAGCCACTCTCCTCCAAAGCCTGCCTAACATGTGCAGGCCCACACGGGGAGCACCATGGCGTCCACCCTTTTGGCCCTGACATCCACACGGCTCTCCCACAAGCACTCACGCCCTCCTTTCCCTCACCTCCTACAACCTAGGACAGCCCTCCTCACACTTTCGGACTGGAGCAGCCAATCTCCTCCTGAGCTTGCCTAGCATGTACAGGCCCACATGGGGAGCACCATTGCCTCCACCCTTTTAGCCCTGACATGCACACGGCTCTCCCACAAGCACTCCCGTCCTCCTTTCCCTACCCTACCCCAACTTGTGACAGTCCCCCTTACACTTTCTGACTGGAGCAGCCACTCTCCTCCAACGCCTGCCAAACATGCACAGGCCCACACGGGGAGCACCATGGTCTCCACCCTTTTGGCCCTGACATCCACACGGCTCTCCCACAAGCACTCCCGCCCTCCTTTCCCTCACCTCCGACAACTTAGAACAGCCCTCCTCACACTTTCTGAATGAAGCAGCCACTCTCCTCCAACGCCTGCCTAACATGTACAGGCCCACGTGGGGAGCACCATTGCCTCCACCCTTTTGGCCCTGACATGCCTACGGCACTCCCAAAAGCACTCCCGCCCTCCTTTCCCTCACCTCCTCCAACTTACCACTGCCCTCCTCACACTTTCGGACTTGAGCAGCCACTCTCCTCCAAAGCCTGCCTAACATGTGCAGGCCCACACGGGGAGCACCATTGCCTCCACCCTTTTGGCCCTGACATGCCTACGGCTCTCCCACAACCACTCCCGTCTTCCTTTCCCTCACCTCCTACAACTTACCACTGCCCTCCTCACACTTTCTGACTGGAGCAGCCACTCTCCTCCAACGCCTGCCTAACATGTACAGGCCCACACGGGGAGCACCATTGCCTCCACCCTTTTGGCCCTGACATCCACATGGCTCTCCCACAAGCACTCACGTCCCCTTTCCCTACCCTACTCCAAATTACGACAGCCCCGCTCACACTTTCGGACTGGAGTAGCCACTCTCCTCCAACGCCTGCCTAACATGTACAGGCCCACACGGGGAGCACCATTGCCTCCACCCTTTTGGCCCTGATATTCACAAGGCTCTCCCACAACTACTCCGTCTTCCTTTCCCTCACCTCCTACAACTTACCACTGCCCTCCTCACACTTTCTGACTGGAGCAGCCACTCTCCTCCAACGCCTGCCTAACATGTGCAGGCCCACACGGGGAGCACCATGGCCTCCACCCTTTTGGCCCTGACATGCCTACGGCTCTCCCACAACCACTCCCGTCTTCCTTTCCCTCACCTCCTACAACTTACCACTGCCCTCCTCACACTTTCCCATTAGAGCAGCCAATCTCCTCCAACGCGTGCCTACGATGTACAGGCCCACACGGGGAGCACCATTGCCTCCACCCTTTTGGCCCTGACATGCCTTCGGCTCTCCCACAAGCACTCACGTCCCCTTTCCCTACCCTACTCCAAATTACGACAGCCCCGCTCACACTTTCGGACTGGAGTAGCCACTCTCCTCCAACGCCTGCCTAACATGTACAGACCCACCCGCGGAGCACCATTGCCTCCACCCTTTTGGCCCTGACATTCACAAGGCTCTCCCACAAGCACTCCAACCTTACTTCCCCTCACCTCCTACAACCTAGGACAGCCCTCCTCACACTTTCGGACTGGAGCAGCCACTCTCCTCCTAAGCCTGCCTAACATGTACAGGCCCACACGGGGAGCACCATTGCCTCCACCCTTTTGGCCCTGATATTCCACACGGCTCTCCCACAAGCACTCCTGTCCTCCTTTCCCTCACCTCCTACAACTTACCACTGCCCTCCTCACACTTTCGGACTGGAGCAGCCACTCTCCTCCAACGCCTGCCTAACATGTGCAGGCCCACACGGGGAGCACCATTGCCTCCACCCTTTTGGCCCTGACATGCCTACGGCTCTCCCACAAGCACTCCCGTCTTCCTTTCCCTCACCTCCTACAACTTACCACTGCCCTCCTCACACTTTCTGACTGGAGCAGCCACTCTCCTCCAACGCCTGCCTAACATGTGCAGGCCCACACGGGGAGCACCATTGCCTCCACCCTTTTGGCCCTGACATGCCTACGGCTCTCCCACAAGCACTCACGTCCCCTTTCCCTACCCTACTCCAAATTACGACAGCCCCGCTCACACTTTCGGACTGGAGTAGCCACTCTCCTCCAACGCCTGCCTAACATGTACAGACCCACCCGCGGAGCACCATTGCCTCCACCCTTTTGGCCCTGACATTCACAAGGCTCTCCCACAAGCACTCCAATCTTACTTCCCCTCACCTCCTACAACCTAGGACAGCCCTCCTCACACTTTCGGACTGGAGCAGCCACTCTCCTCCAAAGCCTGCCTAACATGTGCAGGCCCACACGGGGAGCACCATTGCCTCCACCCTTTTGGCCCTGACATTCCACACGGCTCTCCCACAAGCACTCCTGTCCTCCTTTCCCTCACCTCCTACAACTTACCACTGCCCTCCTCACACTTTCTGACTGGAGCAGCCACTCTCCTCCAACGCCTGCCTAACATGTGCAGGCCCACGTGGGGAGCACCATTGCCTCCACCCTTTTGGCCCTGACATGCCTACAGCACTCCTACAAGCACTCCCGCCCTCCTTTCCCTCACCTCCTACAACTTACCACTGCCCTCCTCACACTTTCGGACTTGAGCAGCCACTCTCCTCCAAAGCCTGCCTAACATGTGCAGGCCCACACGGGGAGCACCAGTGCCTCCACCCTTTTGGCCCTGACATGCCTACGGCTCTCCCACAACCACTCCCGTCTTCCTTTCCCTCACCTCCTACAACTTACCACTGCCCTCCTCACACTTTCCCATTAGAGCAGCCAATCTCCTCCAACGCGTGCCTAGGATTTACAGGCCCACACGGGGAGCACCATTGCCTCCACCCTTTTGGCCCTGACATTCACAAGGCTCTCCCACAAGCACTCACGTCCCCTTTCCCTACCCTACGCCAAATTACGACAGCCCCGCTCACACTTTCGGACTGGAGTAGCCACTCTCCTCCAACGCCTGCCTAACATGTACAGGCCCACACGGGGAGCACCATGGCGTCCACCCTTTTGGCCCTGACATTCACAAGGCTCTCCCACAAGCACTCCAATCTTACTTCCCCTCACCTCCTACAACCTAGGACAGCCCTCCTCACACTTTCGGACTGGAGCAGCCACTCTCCTCCTAAGCCTGCCTAACATGTACAGGCCCACACGGGGAGCACCATTGCCTCCACCCTTTTGGCCCTGACATTCCACACGGCTCTCCCACAAGCACTCCCATCCTCCTTTCCCTCACCTCCTACAACTTACCACTGCCCTCCTCACACTTTCGGACTTGAGCAGCCACTCTCCTCCAACGCCTGCCTAACATGTGAAGGCCCACACGGGGAGCACCAGTGCCTCCACCCTTTTGGCCCTGACATGCCTACGGCTCTCCCACAACCACTCCGTCTTCCTTTCCCTCACCTCCTACAACTTACCACTGCCCTCCTCACACTTTCTGACTGGAGCAGCCACTCTCCTCCAACGCCTGCCTAACATGTGCAGGCCCACACGGGGAGCACCATTGCCTCCACCCTTTTGGCCCTGACATTCACAAGGCTCTCCCACAAGCACTCACGTCCCCTTTCCCTACCCTACTCCAAATTACGACAGCCCCGCTCACACTTTCGGACTGGAGTAGCCACTCTCCTCCAACGCCTGCCTAACATGTACAGACCCACCCGCGGAGCACCATTGCCTCCACCCTTTTGGCCCTGACATTCACAAGGCTCTCCCACAAGCACTCCAATCTTACTTCCCCTCACCTCCTACAACCTAGGACAGCCCTCCTCACACTTTCGGACTGGAGCAGCCACTCTCCTCCTAAGCCTCCCTAACATGTACAGGCCCACACGGGGAGCACCATTGCCTCCACCCTTTTGGCCCTGACATGCCTACGGCTCTCCCACAAGCACTCCTGTCCTCCTTTCCCTCACCTCCTACAACTTACCACTGCCCTCCTCACACTTTCGGACTGGAGCAGCCACTCTCCTCCAACGCCTGCCTAACATGTGCAGGCCCACACGGGGAGCACCATTGCCTCCACCCTTTTGGCCCTGACATGCCTACGGCTCTCCCACAAGCACTCACGTCCTCCTTTCCCTACCCTACTCCAAATTACGACTTCCCTCCTCACACTTTCGGACTGGAGCAGCCACTCTCCTCCAAAGTCTGCCTAACATGTACAGACCCACCCGCGGAAAACCATTGCCTCCACCCTTTTGGCCCTGACATCCACATGGCTCTCCCACAAGCACTCACGCCCTCCTTTCCCTCACCTCCTACAACCTAGGACCGCCCTCCTCACACTTTCTGAATGAAGCAGCCACTCTCCTCCAACCCCCGCCTACCAACAACAGGTCCACACGGGGAGCACCATTGCCTCCACCCTTTCAGCCCTGCCATGCGTACGGCTCTCCCACAAGCACTTCCACCCTCCTTTCCCTACCCTACTCCAAACTACGACAGCCCTCCTCACACTTTCCCATTAGAGCAGCCCCTCTCCAACAAAGCCTGCCTAACATGTGCAGGCCCACACGGGGAGCACCATGGCGTCCACCCTTTTGGCCCTGACATCCACACGGCTCTCCCACAAGCACTCCAATCCTCCTTTCCCTCACCTCCGACAACTTAGAACAGCCCTCCTCACACTTTCTGAATGAAGCAGCCACTCTCCTCCTAAGCCTGCCAAACATGCACAGGCCCACGTGGGGAGCACCATTGCCTCCACCCTTTTGGCCCTGACATCCACACAGCTCTCCCAAAAGCGCTCCAATCCTCCTTTCCCTCACCTCCGACAACTTAGAACAGCCCTCCTCACACTTTCTGAATGAAGCAGCCACTCTCCTCCAACGCCTGCCTAACATGTACAGGCCCACGTGGGGAGCACCATTGCCTCCACCCTTTTGGCCCTGACATGCACACGGCACTCCTACAAGCACTCCCGCCCTCCTTTCCCTCACCTCCTCCAACTTACCCCTGCCCTCCTCACACTTTCGGACTTGAGCAGCCACTCTCCTCCAAAGCCTGCCTAACATGTGCAGGCCCACACGGGGAGCACCATTGCCTCCACCCTTTTGGCCCTGACATCCACACGGCTCTCCCACAAGCACTCCTGTCCTCCTTTCCCTCACCTCCTACAACTTACCACTGCCCTCCTCACACTTTCTGAATGAAGCAGCCACTCTCCTCCAACGCCTGCCTAACATGTACAGGCCCACACGGGGAGCACCATTGCCTCCACCCTTTTGGCCCTGACATTCACAAGGCTCTCCCACAAGCACTCACGTCCCCTTTCCCTACCCTACTCCAAATTACGACAGCCCCGCTCACACTTTCGGACTGGAGTAGCCACTCTCCTCCAACGCCTGCCTAACATGTACAGACCCACCCGCGGAGCACCATTGCCTCCACCCTTTTGGCCCTGACATTCACAAGGCTCTCCCACAAGCACTCCAATCTTACTTCCCCTCACCTCCTACAACCTAGGACAGCCCTCCTCACACTTTCGGACTGGAGCAGCCACTCTCCTCCTAAGCCTGCCTAACATGTACAGGCCCACACGGGGAGCACCATTGCCTCCCCCCTTTTGGCCCTGACATGCCTACGGCTCTCCCACAAGCACTCCTGTCCTCCTTTCCCTCACCTCCTACAACTTACCACTGCCCTCCTCACACTTTCGGACTGGAGCAGCCACTCTCCTCCAACGCCTGCCTAACATGTGCAGGCCCACACGGGGAGCACCATTGCCTCCACCCTTTTGGCCCTGACATGCCTACGGCTCTCCCACAAGCACTCACGTCCTCCTTTCCCTACCCTACTCCAAATTACGACTTCCCTCCTCACACTTTCTGACTGGAGCAGCCACTCTCCTCCAAAGTCTGCCTAACATGTACAGACCCACCCGCGGAAAACCATTGCCTCCACCCTTTTGGCCCTGACATCCACATGGCTCTCCCACAAGCACTCACGCCCTCCTTTCCCTCACCTCCTACAACCTAGGACCGCCCTCCTCACACTTTCTGAATGAAGCAGCCACTCTCCTCCAACCCCCGCCTACCAACAACAGGTCCACACGGGGAGCACCATTGCCTCCACCCTTTCAGCCCTGCCATGCGTACGGCTCTCCCACAAGCACTTCCACCCTCCTTTCCCTACCCTACTCCAAACTACGACAGCCCTCCTCACACTTTCCCATTAGAGCAGCCCCTCTCCAACAAAGCCTGCCTAACATGTGCAGGCCCACACGGGGAGCACCATGGCGTCCACCCTTTTGGCCCTGACATCCACACGGCTCTCCCACAAGCACTCCAATCCTCCTTTCCCTCACCTCCGACAACTTAGAACAGCCCTCCTCACACTTTCTGAATGAAGCAGCCACTCTCCTCCAACGCCTGCCAAACATGCACAGGCCCACGTGGGGAGCACCATTGCCTCCACCCTTTTGGCCCTGACATCCACACAGCTCTCCCAAAAGCGCTCCAATCCTCCTTTCCCTCACCTCCGACAACTTAGAACAGCCCTCCTCACACTTTCTGAATGAAGCAGCCACTCTCCTCCAACGCCTGCCTAACATGTACAGGCCCACGTGGGGAGCACCATTGCCTCCACCCTTTTGGCCCTGACATGCACACGGCACTCCTACAAGCACTCCCGCCCTCCTTTCCCTCACCTCCTCCAACTTACCACTGCCCTCCTCACACTTTCGGACTTGAGCAGCCACTCTCCTCCAAAGCCTGCCTAACATGTACAGGCCCACACGGGGAGCACCATTGCCTCCACCCTTTTGGCCCTGACATCCACACGGCTCTCCCACAAGCACTCCTGTCCTCCTTTCCCTCACCTCCTACAACTTACCACTGCCCTCCTCACACTTTCTGAATGAAGCAGCCACTCTCCTCCAACGCCTGCCTAACATGTACAGGCCCACGTGGGGAGCACCATTGCCTCCACCCTTTTGGCCCTGACATGCCTACAGCACTCCTACAAGCACTCCCGCCCTCCTTTCCCTCACCTCCTACAACTTACCACTGCCCTCCTAACACTTTCGGACTTGAGCAGCCACTCTCCTCCAAAGCCTGCCTAACATGTGCAGGCCCACACGGGGAGCACCAGTGCCTCCACCCTTTTAGCCCTGACATGCCTACGGCTCTCCCACAACCACTCCCGTCTTCCTTTCCCTCACCTCCTACAACCTAGGACAGCCCTCCTCACACTTTCGGACTGGAGCAGCCACTCTCCTCCAACGCCTGCCTAACATGTGCAGGCCCACACGGGGAGCACCATGGCGTCCACCCTTTTGGCCCTGACATGCCTACGGCTCTCCCACAAGCACTCCCGTCTTCCTTTCCCTCACCTCCTACAACTTACCACTGCCCTCCTCACACTTTCCCATTAGAGCAGCCAATCTCCTCCAACGCGTGCCTAGGATTTACAGGCCCACACGGGGAGCACCATTGCCTCCACCCTTTTGGCCCTGACATTCACAAGGCTCTCCCACAAGCACTCACGTCCCCTTTCCCTACCCTACGCCAAATTACGACAGCCCCGCTCACACTTTCGGACTGGAGTAGCCACTCTCCTCCAACGCCTGCCTAACATGTACAGGCCCACACGGGGAGCACCATGGCGTCCACCCTTTTGGCCCTGACATTCACAAGGCTCTCCCACAAGCACTCCAATCTTACTTCCCCTCACCTCCTACAACCTAGGACAGCCCTCCTCACACTTTCGGACTGGAGCAGCCACTCTCCTCCTAAGCCTGCCTAACATGTACAGGCCCACACGGGGAGCACCATTGCCTCCACCCTTTTGGCCCTGACATTCACAAGGCTCTCCCACAAGCACTCCCATCCTCCTTTCCCTCACCTCCTACAACTTACCACTGCCCTCCTCACACTTTCGGACTTGAGCAGCCACTCTCCTCCAACGCCTGCCTAACATGTGCAGGCCCACACGGGGAGCACCATTGCCTCCACCCTTTTGGCCCTGACATGCCTACGGCTCTCCCACAACCACTCCGTCTTCCTTTCCCTCACCTCCTACAACTTACCACTGCCCTCCTCACACTTTCTGACTGGAGCAGCCACTCTCCTCCAACGCCTGCCTAACATGTGCAGGCCCACACGGGGAGCACCATTGCCTCCACCCTTTTGGCCCTGACATTCACAAGGCTCTCCCACAAGCACTCACGTCCCCTTTCCCTACCCTACTCCAAATTACGACAGCCCCGCTCACACTTTCGGACTGGAGTAGCCACTCTCCTCCAACGCCTGCCTAACATGTACAGACCCACCCGCGGAGCACCATTGCCTCCACCCTTTTGGCCCTGACATTCACAAGGCTCTCCCACAAGCACTCCAATCTTACTTCCCCTCACCTCCTACAACCTAGGACAGCCCTCCTCACACTTTCGGACTGGAGCAGCCACTCTCCTCCTAAGCCTGCCTAACATGTACAGGCCCACACGGGGAGCACCAGTGCCTCCACCCTTTTGGCCCTGACATGCCTACGGCTCTCCCACAAGCACTCCTGTCCTCCTTTCCCTCACCTCCTACAACTTACCACTGCCCTCCTCACACTTTCGGACTGGAGCAGCCACTCTCCTCCAACGCCTGCCTAACATGTGCAGGCCCACACGGGGAGCACCATTGCCTCCACCCTTTTGGCCCTGACATGCCTACGGCTCTCCCACAAGCACTCACGTCCTCCTTTCCCTACCCTATTCCAAATTACGACTTCCCTCCTCACACTTTCGGACTGGAGCAGCCACTCTCCTCCAAAGTCTGCCTAACATGTACAGACCCACCCGCGGAAAACCATTGCCTCCACCCTTTTGGCCCTGACATCCACATGGCTCTCCCACAAGCACTCACGCCCTCCTTTCCCTCACCTCCTACAACCTAGGACCGCCCTCCTCACACTTTCTGAATGAAGCAGCCACTCTCCTCCAACCCCCGCCTACCAACAACAGGTCCACACGGGGAGCACCATTGCCTCCACCCTTTCAGCCCTGCCATGCGTACGGCTCTCCCACAAGCACTTCCACCCTCCTTTCCCTACCCTACTCCAAACTACGACAGCCCTCCTCACACTTTCCCATTAGAGCAGCCCCTCTCCAACAAAGCCTGCCTAACATGTGCAGGCCCACACGGAGAGCACCATGGCGTCCACCCTTTTGGCCCTGACATCCACACGGCTCTCCCACAAGCACTCCAATCCTCCTTTCCCTCACCTCCGACAACTTAGAACAGCCCTCCTCACACTTTCTGAATGAAGCAGCCACTCTCCTCCTAAGCCTGCCAAACATGCACAGGCCCACGTGGGGAGCACCATTGCCTCCACCCTTTTGGCCCTGACATCCACACAGCTCTCCCAAAAGCGCTCCAATCCTCCTTTCCCTCACCTCCGACAACTTAGAACAGCCCTCCTCACACTTTCTGAATGAAGCAGCCACTCTCCTCCAACGCCTGCCTAACATGTACAGGCCCACGTGGGGAGCACCATTGCCTCCACCCTTTTGGCCCTGACATGCACACGGCACTCCTACAAGCACTCCCGCCCTCCTTTCCCTCACCTCCTCCAACTTACCACTGCCCTCCTCACACTTTCGGACTTGAGCAGCCACTCTCCTCCAAAGCCTGCCTAACATGTACAGGCCCACACGGGGAGCACCATTGCCTCCACCCTTTTGGCCCTGACATCCACACGGCTCTCCCACAAGCACTCCCGCCCTCCTTTCCCTCACCTCCTACAACTTACCACTGCCCTCCTCACACTTTCTGAATGAAGCAGCCACTCTCCTCCAACGCCTGCCTAACATGTACAGGCCCACGTAGGGAGCACCATTGCCTCCACCCTTTTGGCCCTGACATGCCTACAGCACTCCTACAAGCACTCCCGCCCTCCTTTCCCTCACCTCCTACAACTTAGGACAGCCCTCCTCACACTTTCGGACTGGAGCAGCCACTCTCCTCCAAAGCCTGCCTAACATGTGCAGGCCCACACGGGGAGCACCAGTGCCTCCACCCTTTTAGCCCTGACATGCCTACGGCTCTCCCACAACCACTCCCGTCTTCCTTTCCCTCACCTCCTACAACTTACCACTGCCCTCCTCACACTTTCGGACTGGAGCAGCCACTCTCCTCCAACGCCTGCCTAACATGTACAGGCCCACACGGGGAGCACCATTGCCTCCACCCTTTTGGCCCTGACATGCCTTCGGCTCTCCCACAAGCACTCACGTCCCCTTTCCCTACCCTACTCCAAATTACGACAGCCCCGCTCACACTTTCGGACTGGAGTAGCCACTCTCCTCCAACGCCTGCCTAACATGTACAGACCCACACGGGGAGCACCATTGCCTCCACCCTTTTGGCCCTGACATTCACAAGGCTCTCCCACAAGCACTCCAATCTTACTTCCCCTCACCTCCTACAACCTAGGACAGCCCTCCTCACACTTTCGGACTGGAGCAGCCACTCTCCTCCTAAGCCTGCCTAACATGTACAGGCCCACACGGGGAGCACCATTGCCTCCACCCTTTTGGCCCTGACATCCACACGGCTCTCCCACAAGCACTCCTGTCCTCCTTTCCCTCACCTCCTACAACTTACCACTGCCCTCCTCACACTTTCGGACTGGAGCAGCCACTCTCCTCCAACGCCTGCCTAACATGTGCAGGCCCACACGGGGAGCACCATTGCCTCCACCCTTTTGGCCCTGACATGCCTACGGCTCTCCCACAACCACTCCGTCTTCCTTTCCCTCACCTCCTACAACTTACCACTGCCCTCCTCACACTTTCTGACTGGAGCAGCCACTCTCCTCCAACGCCTGCCTAACATGTGCAGGCCCACACGGGGAGCACCATTGCCTCCACCCTTTTGGCCCTGACATGCCTACGGCTCTCCCACAAGCACTCACGTCCCCTTTCCCTACCCTACTCCAAATTACGACAGCCCCGCTCACACTTTCGGACTGGAGTAGCCACTCTCCTCCAACGCCTGCCTAACATGTACAGACCCACCCGCGGAGCACCATTGCCTCCACCCTTTTGGCCCTGACATTCACAAGGCTCTCCCACAAGCACTCCAATCTTACTTCCCCTCACCTCCTACAACCTAGGACAGCCCTCCTCACACTTTCGGACTGGAGCAGCCACTCTCCTCCAAAGCCTGCCTAACATGTGCAGGCCCACACGGGGAGCACCATTGCCTCCACCCTTTTGGCCCTGACATTCCACACGGCTCTCCCACAAGCACTCCTGTCCTCCTTTCCCTCACCTCCTACAACTTACCACTGCCCTCCTCACACTTTCTGACTGGAGCAGCCACTCTCCTCCAACGCCTGCCTAACATGTGCAGGCCCACGTGGGGAGCACCATTGCCTCCACCCTTTTGGCCCTGACATGCCTACAGCACTCCTACAAGCACTCCCGCCCTCCTTTCCCTCACCTCCTACAACTTACCACTGCCCTCCTCACACTTTCGGACTTGAGCAGCCACTCTCCTCCAAAGCCTGCCTAACATGTGCAGGCCCACACGGGGAGCACCAGTGCCTCCACCCTTTTGGCCCTGACATGCCTACGGCTCTCCCACAACCACTCCCGTCTTCCTTTCCCTCACCTCCTACAACTTACCACTGCCCTCCTCACACTTTCCCATTAGAGCAGCCAATCTCCTCCAACGCGTGCCTAGGATTTACAGGCCCACACGGGGAGCACCATTGCCTCCACCCTTTTGGCCCTGACATGCCTTCGGCTCTCCCACAAGCACTCACGTCCCCTTTCCCTACCCTACGCCAAATTACGACAGCCCCGCTCACACTTTCGGACTGGAGTAGCCACTCTCCTCCAACGCCTGCCTAACATGTACAGGCCCACACGGGGAGCACCATGGCGTCCACCCTTTTGGCCCTGACATTCACAAGGCTCTCCCACAAGCACTCCAATCTTACTTCCCCTCACCTCCTACAACCTAGGACAGCCCTCCTCACACTTTCGGACTGGAGCAGCCACTCTCCTCCTAAGCCTGCCTAACATGTACAGGCCCACACGGGGAGCACCATTGCCTCCACCCTTTTGGCCCTGACATTCCACACGGCTCTCCCACAAGCACTCCCATCCTCCTTTCCCTCACCTCCTACAACTTACCACTGCCCTCCTCACACTTTCGGACTTGAGCAGCCACTCTCCTCCAACGCCTGCCTAACATGTGAAGGCCCACACGGGGAGCACCAGTGCCTCCACCCTTTTGGCCCTGACATGCCTACGGCTCTCCCACAACCACTCCGTCTTCCTTTCCCTCACCTCCTACAACTTACCACTGCCCTCCTCACACTTTCTGACTGGAGCAGCCACTCTCCTCCAACGCCTGCCTAACATGTGCAGGCCCACACGGGGAGCACCATTGCCTCCACCCTTTTGGCCCTGACATTCACAAGGCTCTCCCACAAGCACTCACGTCCCCTTTCCCTACCCTACTCCAAATTACGACAGCCCCGCTCACACTTTCGGACTGGAGTAGCCACTCTCCTCCAACGCCTGCCTAACATGTACAGACCCACCCGCGGAGCACCATTGCCTCCACCCTTTTGGCCCTGACATTCACAAGGCTCTCCCACAAGCACTCCAATCTTACTTCCCCTCACCTCCTACAACCTAGGACAGCCCTCCTCACACTTTCGGACTGGAGCAGCCACTCTCCTCCTAAGCCTCCCTAACATGTACAGGCCCACACGGGGAGCACCATTGCCTCCACCCTTTTGGCCCTGACATGCCTACGGCTCTCCCACAAGCACTCCTGTCCTCCTTTCCCTCACCTCCTACAACTTACCACTGCCCTCCTCACACTTTCGGACTGGAGCAGCCACTCTCCTCCAACGCCTGCCTAACATGTGCAGGCCCACACGGGGAGCACCATTGCCTCCACCCTTTTGGCCCTGACATGCCCACGGCTCTCCCACAAGCACTCACGTCCTCCTTTCCCTACCCTACTCCAAATTACGACTTCCCTCCTCACACTTTCGGACTGGAGCAGCCACTCTCCTCCAAAGTCTGCCTAACATGTACAGACCCACCCGCCGAAAACCATTGCCTCCACCCTTTTGGCCCTGACATCCACATGGCTCTCCCACAAGCACTCACGCCCTCCTTTCCCTCACCTCCTACAACCTAGGACCGCCCTCCTCACACTTTCTGAATGAAGCAGCCACTCTCCTCCAACCCCCGCCTACCAACAACAGGTCCACACGGGGAGCACCATTGCCTCCACCCTTTCAGCCCTGCCATGCGTACGGCTCTCCCACAAGCACTTCCACCCTCCTTTCCCTACCCTACTCCAAACTACGACAGCCCTCCTCACACTTTCCCATTAGAGCAGCCCCTCTCCAACAAAGCCTGCCTAACATGTGCAGGCCCACACGGGGAGCACCATGGCGTCCACCCTTTTGGCCCTGACATCCACACGGCTCTCCCACAAGCACTCCAATCCTCCTTTCCCTCACCTCCGACAACTTAGAACAGCCCTCCTCACACTTTCTGAATGAAGCAGCCACTCTCCTCCAACGCCTGCCAAACATGCACAGGCCCACGTGGGGAGCACCATTGCCTCCACCCTTTTGGCCCTGACATCCACACAGCTCTCCCAAAAGCGCTCCAATCCTCCTTTCCCTCACCTCCGACAACTTAGAACAGCCCTCCTCACACTTTCTGAATGAAGCAGCCACTCTCCTCCAACGCCTGCCTAACATGTACAGGCCCACGTGGGGAGCACCATTGCCTCCACCCTTTTGGCCCTGACATGCACACGGCACTCCTACAAGCACTCCCGCCCTCCTTTCCCTCACCTCCTACAACTTACCCCTGCCCTCCTCACACTTTCGGACTTGAGCAGCCACTCTCCTCCAAAGCCTGCCTAACATGTACAGGCCCACACGGGGAGCACCATTGCCTCCACCCTTTTGGCCCTGACATCCACACGGCTCTCCCACAAGCACTCCTGTCCTCCTTTCCCTCACCTCCTACAACTTACCACTGCCCTCCTCACACTTTCTGAATGAAGCAGCCACTCTCCTCCAACGCCTGCCTAACATGTACAGGCCCACGTGGGGAGCACCATTGCCTCCACCCTTTTGGCCCTGACATGCCTACAGCACTCCTACAAGCACTCCCGCCCTCCTTTCCCTCACCTCCTACAACTTACCACTGCCCTCCTCACACTTTCGGACTTGAGCAGCCACTCTCCTCCAAAGCCTGCCTAACATGTGCAGGCCCACACGGGGAGCACCAGTGCCTCCACCCTTTTAGCCCTGACATGCCTACGGCTCTCCCACAACCACTCCCGTCTTCCTTTCCCTCACCTCCTACAACCTAGGACAGCCCTCCTCACACTTTCGGACTGGAGCAGCCACTCTCCTCCAACGCCTGCCTAACATGTGCAGGCCCACACGGGGAGCACCATGGCGTCCACCCTTTTGGCCCTGACATGCCTACGGCTCTCCCACAAGCACTCCCGTCTTCCTTTCCCTCACCTCCTACAACTTACCACTGCCCTCCTCACACTTTCCCATTAGAGCAGCCAATCTCCTCCAACGCGTGCCTAGGATTTACAGGCCCACACGGGGAGCACCATTGCCTCCACCCTTTTGGCCCTGACATTCACAAGGCTCTCCCACAAGCACTCACGTCCCCTTTCCCTACCCTACGCCAAATTACGACAGCCCCGCTCACACTTTCGGACTGGAGTAGCCACTCTCCTCCAACGCCTGCCTAACATGTACAGGCCCACACGGGGAGCACCATGGCGTCCACCCTTTTGGCCCTGACATTCACAAGGCTCTCCCACAAGCACTCCAATCTTACTTCCCCTCACCTCCTACAACCTAGGACAGCCCTCCTCACACTTTCGGACTGGAGCAGCCACTCTCCTCCTAAGCCTGCCTAACATGTACAGGCCCACACGGGGAGCACCATTGCCTCCACCCTTTTGGCCCTGACATTCACAAGGCTCTCCCACAAGCACTCCCATCCTCCTTTCCCTCACCTCCTACAACTTACCACTGCCCTCCTCACACTTTCGGACTTGAGCAGCCACTCTCCTCCAACGCCTGCCTAACATGTGCAGGCCCACACGGGGAGCACCATTGCCTCCACCCTTTTGGCCCTGACATGCCTACGGCTCTCCCACAACCACTCCGTCTTCCTTTCCCTCACCTCCTACAACTTACCACTGCCCTCCTCACACTTTCTGACTGGAGCAGCCACTCTCCTCCAACGCCTGCCTAACATGTGCAGGCCCACACGGGGAGCACCATTGCCTCCACCCTTTTGGCCCTGACATTCACAAGGCTCTCCCACAAGCACTCACGTCCCCTTTCCCTACCCTACTCCAAATTACGACAGCCCCGCTCACACTTTCGGACTGGAGTAGCCACTCTCCTCCAACGCCTGCCTAACATGTACAGACCCACCCGCGGAGCACCATTGCCTCCACCCTTTTGGCCCTGACATTCACAAGGCTCTCCCACAAGCACTCCAATCTTACTTCCCCTCACCTCCTACAACCTAGGACAGCCCTCCTCACACTTTCGGACTGGAGCAGCCACTCTCCTCCTAAGCCTGCCTAACATGTACAGGCCCACACGGGGAGCACCAGTGCCTCCACCCTTTTGGCCCTGACATGCTTACGGCTCTCCCACAAGCACTCCTGTCCTCCTTTCCCTCACCTCCTACAACTTACCACTGCCCTCCTCACACTTTCGGACTGGAGCAGCCACTCTCCTCCAACGCCTGCCTAACATGTGCAGGCCCACACGGGGAGCACCATTGCCTCCACCCTTTTGGCCCTGACATGCCTACGGCTCTCCCACAAGCACTCACGTCCTCCTTTCCCTACCCTACTCCAAATTACGACTTCCCTCCTCACACTTTCGGACTGGAGCAGCCACTCTCCTCCAAAGTCTGCCTAACATGTACAGACCCACCCGCGGAAAACCATTGCCTCCACCCTTTTGGCCCTGACATCCACATGGCTCTCCCACAAGCACTCACGCCCTCCTTTCCCTCACCTCCTACAACCTAGGACCGCCCTCCTCACACTTTCTGAATGAAGCAGCCACTCTCCTCCAACCCCCGCCTACCAACAACAGGTCCACACGGGGAGCACCATTGCCTCCACCCTTTCAGCCCTGCCATGCGTACGGCTCTCCCACAAGCACTTCCACCCTCCTTTCCCTACCCTACTCCAAACTACGACAGCCCTCCTCACACTTTCCCATTAGAGCAGCCCCTCTCCAACAAAGCCTGCCTAACATGTGCAGGCCCACACGGAGAGCACCATGGCGTCCACCCTTTTGGCCCTGACATCCACACGGCTCTCCCACAAGCACTCCAATCCTCCTTTCCCTCACCTCCGACAACTTAGAACAGCCCTCCTCACACTTTCTGAATGAAGCAGCCACTCTCCTCCTAAGCCTGCCAAACATGCACAGGCCCACGTGGGGAGCACCATTGCCTCCACCCTTTTGGCCCTGACATCCACACAGCTCTCCCAAAAGCGCTCCAATCCTCCTTTCCCTCACCTCCGACAACTTAGAACAGCCCTCCTCACACTTTCTGAATGAAGCAGCCACTCTCCTCCAACGCCTGCCTAACATGTACAGGCCCACGTGGGGAGCACCATTGCCTCCACCCTTTTGGCCCTGACATGCACACGGCACTCCTACAAGCACTCCCGCCCTCCTTTCCCTCACCTCCTCCAACTTACCACTGCCCTCCTCACACTTTCGGACTTGAGCAGCCACTCTCCTCCAAAGCCTGCCTAACATGTACAGGCCCACACGGGGAGCACCATTGCCTCCACCCTTTTGGCCCTGACATCCACACGGCTCTCCCACAAGCACTCCCGCCCTCCTTTCCCTCACCTCCTACAACTTACCACTGCCCTCCTCACACTTTCTGAATGAAGCAGCCACTCTCCTCCAACGCCTGCCTAACATGTACAGGCCCACGTAGGGAGCACCATTGCCTCCACCCTTTTGGCCCTGACATGCCTACAGCACTCCTACAAGCACTCCCGCCCTCCTTTCCCTCACCTCCTACAACTTAGGACAGCCCTCCTCACACTTTCGGACTGGAGCAGCCACTCTCCTCCAAAGCCTGCCTAACATGTGCAGGCCCACACGGGGAGCACCAGTGCCTCCACCCTTTTAGCCCTGACATGCCTACGGCTCTCCCACAACCACTCCCGTCTTCCTTTCCCTCACCTCCTACAACTTACCACTGCCCTCCTCACACTTTCGGACTGGAGCAGCCACTCTCCTCCAACGCCTGCCTAACATGTACAGGCCCACACGGGGAGCACCATTGCCTCCACCCTTTTGGCCCTGACATGCCTTCGGCTCTCCCACAAGCACTCACGTCCCCTTTCCCTACCCTACTCCAAATTACGACAGCCCCGCTCACACTTTCGGACTGGAGTAGCCACTCTCCTCCAACGCCTGCCTAACATGTACAGACCCACCCGCGGAGCACCATTGCCTCCACCCTTTTGGCCCTGACATTCACAAGGCTCTCCCACAAGCACTCCAATCTTACTTCCCCTCACCTCCTACAACCTAGGACAGCCCTCCTCACACTTTCGGACTGGAGCAGCCACTCTCCTCCTAAGCCTGCCTAACATGTACAGGCCCACACGGGGAGCACCATTGCCTCCACCCTTTTGGCCCTGACATCCACACGGCTCTCCCACAAGCACTCCTGTCCTCCTTTCCCTCACCTCCTACAACTTACCACTGCCCTCCTCACACTTTCGGACTGGAGCAGCCACTCTCCTCCAACGCCTGCCTAACATGTGCAGGCCCACACGGGGAGCACCATTGCCTCCACCCTTTTGGCCCTGACATGCCTACGGCTCTCCCACAAGCACTCACGTCCTCCTTTCCCTACCCTACTCCAAATTACGACTTCCCTCCTCACACTTTCGGACTGGAGCAGCCACTCTCCTCCAAAGTCTGCCTAACATGTACAGACCCACCCGCGGAAAACCATTGCCTCCACCCTTTTGGCCCTGACATCCACATGGCTCTCCCACAAGCACTCACGCCCTCCTTTCCCTCACCTCCTACAACCTAGGACCGCCCTCCTCACACTTTCTGAATGAAGCAGCCACTCTCCTCCAACCCCCGCCTACCAACAACAGGTCCACACGGGGAGCACCATTGCCTCCACCCTTTCAGCCCTGCCATGCGTACGGCTCTCTCACAAGCACTTCCACCCTCCTTTCCCTACCCTACTCCAAACTACGACAGCCCTCCTCACACTTTCCCATTAGAGCAGCCCCTCTCCAACAAAGCCTGCCTAACATGTGCAGGCCCACACGGGGAGCACCATGGCGTCCACCCTTTTGGCCCTGACATCCACACGGCTCTCCCACAAGCACTCCAATCCTCCTTTCCCTCACCTCCGACAACTTAGAACAGCCCTCCTCACACTTTCTGAATGAAGCAGCCACTCTCCTCCAACGCCTGCCAAACATGCACAGGCCCACGTGGGGAGCACCATTGCCTCCACCCTTTTGGCCCTGACATCCACACAGCTCTCCCAAAAGCGCTTCAATCCTCCTTTCCCTCACCTCCGACAACTTAGAACAGCCCTCCTCACACTTTCTGAATGAAGCAGCCACTCTCCTCCAACGCCTGCCTAACATGTACAGGCCCACGTGGGGAGCACCATTGCCTCCACCCTTTTGGCCCTGACATGCCTACGGCACTCCTACAAGCACTCCCGCCCTCCTTTCCCTCACCTCCTCCAACTTACCACTGCCCTCCTCACACTTTCGGACTGGAGCAGCCACTCTCCTCCAAAGCCTGCCTAACATGTACAGGCCCACACGGGGAGCACCATTGCCTCCACCCTTTTGGCCCTGACATCCACACGGCTCTCCCACAAGCACTCCTGTCCTCCTTTCCCTCACCTCCTACAACTTACCACTGCCCTCCTCACACTTTCTGAATGAAGCAGCCACTCTCCTCCAACGCCTGCCTAACATGTACAGGCCCACGTGGGGAGCACCATTGCCTCCACCCTTTTGGCCCTGACATGCCTACGGCACTCCTACAAGCACTCCCGCCCTCCTTTCCCTCACCTCCTACAACTTACCACTGCCCTCCTCACACTTTCGGACTTGAGCAGCCACTCTCCTCCAAAGCCTGCCTAACATGTGCAGGCCCACACGGGGAGCACCAGTGCCTCCACCCTTTTAGCCCTGACATGCCTACGGCTCTCCCACAACCACTCCCGTCTTCCTTTCCCTCACCTCCTACAACTTACCACTGCCCTCCTCACACTTTCGGACTGGAGCAGCCACTCTCCTCCAACGCCTGCCTAACATGTACAGGCCCACACGGGGAGCACCATTGCCTCCACCCTTTTGGCCCTGACATCCACACGGCTCTCCCACAAGCACTCACGTCCCCTTTCCCTACCCTACTCCAAATTACAACAGCCCCGCTCACACTTTCGGACTGGAGTAGCCACTCTCCTCCAACGCCTGCCTAACATGTAGAGACCCACCCGCGGAGCACCATTGCCTCCACCCTTTTGGCCCTGACATTCACAAGGCTCTCCCACAAGCACTCCAATCTTACTTCCCCTCACCTCCTACAACCTAGGACAGCCCTCCTCACACTTTCGGACTGGAGCAGCCACTCTCCTCCTAAGCCTGCCTAACATGTACAGGCCCACACGGGGAGCACCAGTGCCTCCACCCTTTTGGCCCTGACATTCCACACGGCTCTCCCACAAGCACTCCTGTCCTCCTTTCCCTCACCTCCTACAACTTACCACTGCCCTCCTCACACTTTCGGACTGGAGCAGCCACTCTCCTCCAACGCCTGCCTAACATGTGCAGGCCCACACGGGGAGCACCATTGCCTCCACCCTTTTGGCCCTGACATGCCTACGGCTCTCCCACAAGCACTCACGTCCTCCTTTCCCTACCCTACTCCAAATTACGACTTCCCTCCTCACACTTTCGGACTGGAGCAGCCACTCTCCTCCAAAGTCTGCCTAACATGTACAGACCCACCCGCGGAAAACCATTGCCTCCACCCTTTTGGCCCTGACATCCACATGGCTCTCCCACAAGCACTCACGCCCTCCTTTCCCTCACCTCCTACAACCTAGGACCGCCCTCCTCACACTTTCTGAATGAAGCAGCCACTCTCCTCCAACCCCCGCCTACCAACAACAGGTCCACACGGGGAGCACCATTGCCTCCACCCTTTCAGCCCTGCCATGCGTACGGCTCTCCCACAAGCACTTCCACCCTCCTTTCCCTACCCTACTCCAAACTACGACAGCCCTCCTCACACTTTCCCATTAGAGCAGCCCCTCTCCAACAAAGCCTGCCTAACATGTGCAGGCCCACACGGGGAGCACCATGGCGTCCACCCTTTTGGCCCTGACATCCACACGGCTCTCCCACAAGCACTCCAATCCTCCTTTCCCTCACCTCCGACAACTTAGAACAGCCCTCCTCACACTTTCTGAATGAAGCAGCCACTCTCCTCCTAAGCCTGCCAAACATGCACAGGCCCACGTGGGGAGCACCATTGCCTCCACCCTTTTGGCCCTGACATCCACACAGCTCTCCCAAAAGCGCTCCAATCCTCCTTTCCCTCACCTCCGACAACTTAGAACAGCCCTCCTCACACTTTCTGAATGAAGCAGCCACTCTCCTCCAACGCCTGCCTAACATGTACAGGCCCACGTGGGGAGCACCATTGCCTCCACCCTTTTGGCCCTGACATGCACACGGCACTCCTACAAGCACTCCCGCCCTCCTTTCCCTCACCTCCTCCAACTTACCACTGCCCTCCTCACACTTTCGGACTTGAGCAGCCACTCTCCTCCAAAGCCTGCCTAACATGTACAGGCCCACACGGGGAGCACCATTGCCTCCACCCTTTTGGCCCTGACATCCACACGGCTCTCCCACAAGCACTCCCGCCCTCCTTTCCCTCACCTCCTACAACTTACCACTGCCCTCCTCACACTTTCTGAATGAAGCAGCCACTCTCCTCCAACGCCTGCCTAACATGTACAGGCCCACGTGGGGAGCACCATTGCCTCCACCCTTTTGGCCCTGACATGCCTACAGCACTCCTACAAGCACTCCCGCCCTCCTTTCCCTCACCTCCTACAACTTAGGACAGCCCTCCTCACACTTTCGGACTGGAGCAGCCACTCTCCTCCAAAGCCTGCCTAACATGTGCAGGCCCACACGGGGAGCACCAGTGCCTCCACCCTTTTAGCCCTGACATGCCTACGGCTCTCCCACAACCACTCCCGTCTTCCTTTCCCTCACCTCCTACAACTTACCACTGCCCTCCTCACACTTTCGGACTGGAGCAGCCACTCTCCTCCAACGCCTGCCTAACATGTACAGGCCCACACGGGGAGCACCATTGCCTCCACCCTTTTGGCCCTGACATTCACAAGGCTCTCCCACAAGCACTCACGTCCCCTTTCCCTACCCTACTCCAAATTACGACAGCCCCGCTCACACTTTCGGACTGGAGTAGCCACTCTCCTCCAACGCCTGCCTAACATGTACAGACCCACCCGCGGAGCACCATTGCCTCCACCCTTTTGGCCCTGACATTCACAAGGCTCTCCCACAAGCACTCCAATCTTACTTCCCCTCACCTCCTACAACCTAGGACAGCCCTCCTCACACTTTCGGACTGGAGCAGCCACTCTCCTCCTAAGCCTGCCTAACATGTGCAGGCCCACACGGGGAGCACCATTGCCTCCACCCTTTTGGCCCTGACATCCACACGGCTCTCCCACAAGCACTCCTGTCCTCCTTTCCCTCACCTCCTACAACTTACCACTGCCCTCCTCACACTTTCGGACTGGAGCAGCCACTCTCCTCCAACGCCTGCCTAACATGTGCAGGCCCACACGGGGAGCACCATTGCCTCCACCCTTTTGGCCCTGACATGCCTACGGCTCTCCCACAAGCACTCACGTCCTCCTTTCCCTACCCTACTCCAAATTACGACTTCCCTCCTCACACTTTCGGACTGGAGCAGCCACTCTCCTCCAAAGTCTGCCTAACATGTACAGACCCACCCGCGGAAAACCATTGCCTCCACCCTTTTGGCCCTGACATCCACATGGCTCTCCCACAAGCACTCACGCCCTCCTTTCCCTCACCTCCTACAACCTAGGACCGCCCTCCTCACACTTTCTGAATGAAGCAGCCACTCTCCTCCAACCCCCGCCTACCAACAACAGGTCCACACGGGGAGCACCATTGCCTCCACCCTTTCAGCCCTGCCATGCGTACGGCTCTCTCACAAGCACTTCCACCCTCCTTTCCCTACCCTACTCCAAACTACGACAGCCCTCCTCACACTTTCCCATTAGAGCAGCCCCTCTCCAACAAAGCCTGCCTAACATGTGCAGGCCCACACGGGGAGCACCATGGCGTCCACCCTTTTGGCCCTGACATCCACACGGCTCTCCCACAAGCACTCCAATCCTCCTTTCCCTCACCTCCGACAACTTAGAACAGCCCTCCTCACACTTTCTGAATGAAGCAGCCACTCTCCTCCTAAGCCTGCCAAACATGCACAGGCCCACGTGGGGAGCACCATTGCCTCCACCCTTTTGGCCCTGACATCCACACAGCTCTCCCAAAAGCGCTCCAATCCTCCTTTCCCTCACCTCCGACAACTTAGAACAGCCCTCCTCACACTTTCTGAATGAAGCAGCCACTCTCCTCCAACGCCTGCCTAACATGTACAGGCCCACGTGGGGAGCACCATTGCCTCCACCCTTTTGGCCCTGACATGCACACGGCACTCCTACAAGCACTCCCGCCCTCCTTTCCCTCACCTCCTCCAACTTACCACTGCCCTCCTCACACTTTCGGACTTGAGCAGCCACTCTCCTCCAAAGCCTGCCTAACATGTACAGGCCCACACGGGGAGCACCATTGCCTCCACCCTTTTGGCCCTGACATCCACACGGCTCTCCCACAAGCACTCCCGCCCTCCTTTCCCTCACCTCCTACAACTTACCACTGCCCTCCTCACACTTTCTGAATGAAGCAGCCACTCTCCTCCAACGCCTGCCTAACATGTACAGGCCCACGTGGGGAGCACCATTGCCTCCACCCTTTTGGCCCTGACATGCCTACAGCACTCCTACAAGCACTCCCGCCCTCCTTTCCCTCACCTCCTACAACTTAGGACAGCCCTCCTCACACTTTCGGACTGGAGCAGCCACTCTCCTCCAAAGCCTGCCTAACATGTGCAGGCCCACACGGGGAGCACCAGTGCCTCCACCCTTTTAGCCCTGACATGCCTACGGCTCTCCCACAACCACTCCCGTCTTCCTTTCCCTCACCTCCTACAACTTACCACTGCCCTCCTCACACTTTCGGACTGGAGCAGCCACTCTCCTCCAACGCCTGCCTAACATGTACAGGCCCACACGGGGAGCACCATTGCCTCCACCCTTTTGGCCCTGACATGCCTTCGGCTCTCCCACAAGCACTCACGTCCCCTTTCCCTACCCTACTCCAAATTACGACAGCCCCGCTCACACTTTCGGACTGGAGTAGCCACTCTCCTCCAACGCCTGCCTAACATGTACAGACCCACCCGCGGAGCACCATTGCCTCCACCCTTTTGGCCCTGACATTCACAAGGCTCTCCCACAAGCACTCCAATCTTACTTCCCCTCACCTCCTACAACCTAGGACAGCCCTCCTCACACTTTCGGACTGGAGCAGCCACTCTCCTCCTAAGCCTGCCTAACATGTACAGGCCCACACGGGGAGCACCATTGCCTCCACCCTTTTGGCCCTGACATCCACACGGCTCTCCCACAAGCACTCCTGTCCTCCTTTCCCTCACCTCCTACAACTTACCACTGCCCTCCTCACACTTTCGGACTGGAGCAGCCACTCTCCTCCAACGCCTGCCTAACATGTGCAGGCCCACACGGGGAGCACCATTGCCTCCACCCTTTTGGCCCTGACATGCCTACGGCTCTCCCACAAGCACTCACGTCCTCCTTTCCCTACCCTACTCCAAATTACGACTTCCCTCCTCACACTTTCGGACTGGAGCAGCCACTCTCCTCCAAAGTCTGCCTAACATGTACAGACCCACCCGCGGAAAACCATTGCCTCCACCCTTTTGGCCCTGACATCCACATGGCTCTCCCACAAGCACTCACGCCCTCCTTTCCCTCACCTCCTACAACCTAGGACCGCCCTCCTCACACTTTCTGAATGAAGCAGCCACTCTCCTCCAACCCCCGCCTACCAACAACAGGTCCACACGGGGAGCACCATTGCCTCCACCCTTTCAGCCCTGCCATGCGTACGGCTCTCTCACAAGCACTTCCACCCTCCTTTCCCTACCCTACTCCAAACTACGACAGCCCTCCTCACACTTTCCCATTAGAGCAGCCCCTCTCCAACAAAGCCTGCCTAACATGTGCAGGCCCACACGGGGAGCACCATGGCGTCCACCCTTTTGGCCCTGACATCCACACGGCTCTCCCACAAGCACTCCAATCCTCCTTTCCCTCACCTCCGACAACTTAGAACAGCCCTCCTCACACTTTCTGAATGAAGCAGCCACTCTCCTCCAACGCCTGCCAAACATGCACAGGCCCACGTGGGGAGCACCATTGCCTCCACCCTTTTGGCCCTGACATCCACACAGCTCTCCCAAAAGCGCTCCAATCCTCCTTTCCCTCACCTCCGACAACTTAGAACAGCCCTCCTCACACTTTCTGAATGAAGCAGCCACTCTCCTCCAACGCCTGCCTAACATGTACAGGCCCACGTGGGGAGCACCATTGCCTCCACCCTTTTGGCCCTGACATGCCTACGGCACTCCTACAAGCACTCCCGCCCTCCTTTCCCTCACCTCCTCCAACTTACCACTGCCCTCCTCACACTTTCGGACTGGAGCAGCCACTCTCCTCCAAAGCCTGCCTAACATGTACAGGCCCACACGGGGAGCACCATTGCCTCCACCCTTTTGGCCCTGACATCCACACGGCTCTCCCACAAGCACTCCTGTCCTCCTTTCCCTCACCTCCTACAACTTACCACTGCCCTCCTCACACTTTCTGAATGAAGCAGCCACTCTCCTCCAACGCCTGCCTAACATGTACAGGCCCACACGGGGAGCACCATTGCCTCCACCCTTTTGGCCCTGACATGCCTACAGCACTCCTACAAGCACTCCCGCCCTCCTTTCCCTCACCTCCTACAACTTACCACTGCCCTCCTCACACTTTCGGACTTGAGCAGCCACTCTCCTCCAAAGCCTGCCTAACATGTGCAGGCCCACACGGGGAGCACCAGTGCCTCCACCCTTTTAGCCCTGACATGCCTACGGCTCTCCCACAACCACTCCCGTCTTCCTTTCCCTCACCTCCTACAACTTACCACTGCCCTCCTCACACTTTCGGACTGGAGCAGCCACTCTCCTCCAACGCCTGCCTAACATGTACAGGCCCACACGGGGAGCACCATTGCCTCCACCCTTTTGGCCCTGACATCCACACGGCTCTCCCACAAGCACTCACGTCCCCTTTCCCTACCCTACTCCAAATTACAACAGCCCCGCTCACACTTTCGGACTGGAGTAGCCACTCTCCTCCAACGCCTGCCTAACATGTAGAGACCCACCCGCGGAGCACCATTGCCTCCACCCTTTTGGCCCTGACATTCACAAGGCTCTCCCACAAGCACTCCAATCTTACTTCCCCTCACCTCCTACAACCTAGGACAGCCCTCCTCACACTTTCGGACTGGAGCAGCCACTCTCCTCCTAAGCCTGCCTAACATGTACAGGCCCACCCGCGGAGCACCATTGCCTCCACCCTTTTGGCCCTGACATTCCACACGGCTCTCCAACAAGCACTCCTGTCCTCCTTTCCCTCACCTCCTACAACTTACCACTGCCCTCCTCACACTTTCGGACTGGAGCAGCCACTCTCCTCCAACGCCTGCCTAACATGTGCAGGCCCACACGGGGAGCACCATTGCCTCCACCCTTTTGGCCCTGACATGCCTACGGCTCTCCCACAAGCACTCACGTCCTCCTTTCCCTACCCTACTCCAAATTACGACTTCCCTCCTCACACTTTCGGACTGGAGCAGCCACTCTCCTCCAAAGTCTGCCTAACATGTACAGACCCACCCGCGGAAAACCATTGCCTCCACCCTTTTGGCCCTGACATCCACATGGCTCTCCCACAAGCACTCACGCCCTCCTTTCCCTCACCTCCTACAACCTAGGACCGCCCTCCTCACACTTTCTGAAAGAAGCAGCCACTCTCCTCCAACCCCCGCCTACCAACAACAGGTCCACACGGGGAGCACCATTGCCTCCACCCTTTCAGCCCTGCCATGCGTAAGGCTCTCCCACAAGCACTCACGCCCTCCTTTCCCTCACCTCCTACAACCTAGGACCGCCCTCCTCACACTTTCTGAATGAAGCAGCCACTCTCCTCCAACCCCCGCCTACCAACAACAGGTCCACACGGGGAGCACCATTGCCTCCACCCTTTCAGCCCTGCCATGCGTACGGCTCTCCCACAAGCACTTCCACCCTCCTTTCCCTACCCTACTCCAAACTACGACAGCCCTCCTCACACTTTCCCATTAGAGCAGCCCCTCTCCAACAAAGCCTGCCTAACATGTGCAGGCCCACACGGGGAGCACCATGGCGTCCACCCTTTTGGCCCTGACATCCACACGGCTCTCCCACAAGCACTCCAATCCTCCTTTCCCTCACCTCCGACAACTTAGAACAGCCCTCCTCACACTTTCTGAATGAAGCAGCCACTCTCCTCCAACGCCTGCCAAACATGCACAGGCCCACGTGGGGAGCACCATTGCCTCCACCCTTTTGGCCCTGACATCCACACAGCTCTCCCAAAAGCGCTCCAATCCTCCTTTCCCTCACCTCCGACAACTTAGAACAGCCCTCCTCACACTTTCTGAATGAAGCAGCCACTCTCCTCCAACGCCTGCCTAACATGTACAGGCCCACGTGGGGAGCACCATTGCCTCCACCCTTTTGGCCCTGACATGCCTACGGCACTCCTACAAGCACTCCCGCCCTCCTTTCCCTCACCTCCTCCAACTTACCACTGCCCTCCTCACACTTTCGGACTTGAGCAGCCACTCTCCTCCAAAGCCTGCCTAACATGTACAGGCCCACACGGGGAGCACCATTGCCTCCACCCTTTTGGCCCTGACATGCCTACGGCTCTCCCACAAGCATTCCTGTCCTCCTTTCCCTCACCTCCTACAACTTACCACTGCCCTCCTCACACTTTCTGAATGAAGCAGCCACTCTCCTCCAACGCCTGCCTAACATGTACAGGCCCACGTGGGGAGCACCATTGCCTCCACCCTTTTGGCCCTGACATGCCTACGGCACTCCTACAAGCACTCCCGCCCTCCTTTCCCTCACCTCCTACAACTTACCACTGCCCTCCTCACACTTTCGGACTTGAGCAGCCACTCTCCTCCAAAGCCTGCCTAACATGTGCAGGCCCACACGGGGAGCACCATTGCCTCCACCCTTTTAGCCCTGACATGCCTACGGCTCTCCCACAACCACTCCCGTCTTCCTTTCCCTCACCTCCTACAACTTACCACTGCCCTCCTCACACTTTCGGACTGGAGCAGCCACTCTCCTCCTAAGCCTGCCTAACATGTGCAGGCCCACACGGGGAGCACCATTGCCTCCACCCTTTTGGCCCTGACATCCACACGGCTCTCCCACAAGCACTCCCGTCTTCCTTTCCCTCACCTCCTACAACTTAGCACTGCCCTCCTCACACTTTCCCATTAGAGCAGCCAATCTCCTCCAACGCGTGCCTAGGATGTACAGGCCCACCCGCGGAGCACCATTGCCTCCACCCTTTTGTCCCTGACATGCCTTCAGCTCTCCCACAAGCACTCACGTCCCCTTTCCCTACCCTACTCCAAATTACGACAGCCCCGCTCACACTTTCGGACTGGAGTAGCCACTCTCCTCCAACGCCTGCCTAACATGCACAGGCCCACACGGGGAGCACCATGGCGTCCACCCTTTTGGCCCTGACATTCACACGGCTCTCCCACAAGCACTCCAATCCTCCTTTCCCTCACCTCCTACAACCTAGGACAGCCCTCCTCACACTTTCGGACTGGAGCAGCCACTCTCCTCCAACGCCTGCCTAACATGTACAGGCCCACACGGGGAGCACCATTGCCTCCACCCTTTTGGCCCTGACATCCACACGGCTCTCCCACAAGCACTCCTGTCCTCCTTTCCCTCACCTCCTACAACTTACCACTGCCCTCCTCACACTTTCGGAATGGAGCAGCCACTCTCCTCCAACGCCTGCCTAACATGTGCAGGCCCACACGGGGAGCACCATGGCGTCCACCCTTTTGGCCCTGACATCCACACGGCTCTCCCACAAGCACTCCCGCCCTCCTTTCCCTCACCTCCTCCAACTTACCACTGCCCTCCTCACACTTTCGGACTGGAGCAGCCACTCTCCTCCAAAGTCTGCCTAACATGTACAGACCCACCCGCGGAAAACCATTGCCTCCACCCTTTTGGCCCTGACATCCACATGGCTCTCCCACAAGCACTCACGCCCTCCTTTCCCTCACCTCCTATAACCTAGGACAGCCCTCCTCACACTTTCGGACTGGAGCAGCCACTCTCCTCCAACCCCCGCCTACCAACAACAGGTCCACACGGGGAGCACCATTGCCTCCACCCTTTTAGCCCTGCCATGCGTACGGCTCTCCCACAAGCACTTCCACCCTCCTTTCCCTACCCTACTCCAAACTACGACAGCCCTCCTCACACTTTCCCATTAGAGCAGCCCCTCTCCTCCAAAGCCTGCCTAACATGTGCAGGCCCACACGGGGAGCACCATGGCGTCCACCCTTTTGGCCCTGACATCCACACGGCTCTCCCACAAGCACTCACGTCCTCCTTTCCCTCACCTCCTACAACCTAAGACAGCCCTCCTCACACTTTCGGACTGGAGCAGCCAATCTCCTCCTGAGCTTGCCTAGCATGTACAGGCCCACATGGGGAGCACCATTGCCTCCACCCTTTTAGCCCTGACATGCACACGGCTCTCCCACAAGCACTCCCGTCCTCCTTTCCCTACCCTACCCCAACTTGTGACAGTCCCCCTTACACTTTCTGACTGGAGCAGCCACTCTCCTCCAACGCCTGCCAAACATGCACAGGCCCACACGGGGAGCACCGTGGTCTCCACCCTTTTGGCCCTGACATCCACACGACTCTCCCACAAGCACTCCAATCCTCCTTTCCCTCACCTCCGACAACTTAGAACAGCCCTCCTCACACTTTCTGAATGAAGCAGCCACTCTCCTCCAACGCCTGCCTAACATGTACAGGCCCACGTGGGGAGCACCATTGCCTCCACCCTTTTGGCCCTGACATGCCTACGGCACTCCTACAAGCACTCCCGCCCTCCTTTCCCTCACCTCCTACAACTTACCACTGCCCTCCTCACACTTTCGGAGTGGAGCAGCCACTCTCCTCCAAAGCCTGCCTAACATGTGCAGGCCCACACGGGGAGCACCAGTGCATCCAACCTTTTAGCCCTGACATGCCTACGGCTCTCCCACAACCACTCCCGTCTTCCTTTCCCTCACCTCCTACAACTTACCACTGCCCTCCTCACACTTTCGGAGTGGAGCAGCCACTCTCCTCCAACGCCTGCCTAACATGTACAGGCCCACACGGGGAGCACCATTGCCTCCACCCTTTTGGCCCTGACATGCCTACGGCTCTCCCACAACCGCTCCGTCTTCCTTTCCCTCACCTCCTAAAACTTACCACTGCCCTCCTCACACTTTCCCATTAGAGCAGCCAATCTCCTCCAACGCGTGCCTACGATGTACAGGCCCACACGGGGAGCACCATGGCCTCCACCCTTTTGGCCCTGACATGCCTTCGGCTCTCCCACAAGCACTCACGTCCCCTTTCCCTACCCTACTCCAAATTACGACAGCCCCGCTCACACTTTCGGACTGGAGTAGCCACTCTCCTCCAACGCCTGCCTAACATGTACAGACCCACCCGGGGAGCACCATGGCGTCCACCCTTTTGGCCCTGACATCCACACGGCTCTCCCACAAGCACTCCAATCCTCCTTTCCTTCACCTCCTACAACCTAGGACAGCCCTCCTCACACTTTCGGACTGGAGCAGTCAATCTCCACCTGAGCTTGCCTAGCATGTACAGGCCCACATGGGGAGCACCATTGCCTCCACCCTTTTAGCCCTGACATGCACACGGCTCTCCCACAAGCACTCCCGTCCTCCTTTCCCTACCCTACCCCAACTTGTGACAGTCCCCCTTACACTTTCTGATTGGAGCAGCCACTCTCCTCCAACGCCTGCCAAACATGCACAGGCCCACACGGGGAGCACCATGGTCTCCACCCTTTTGGCCCTGACATCCACACGGCTCTCCCACAAGCACTCCCGCCCTCCTTTCCCTCACCTCCGACAACTTAGAACAGCCCTCCTCACACTTTCTGAATGAAGCAGCCACTCTCCTCCAACGCCTGCCTAACATGTACAGGCCCACGTGGGGAGCACCATTGCCTCCACCCTTTTGGCCCTGACATGCCTACGGCACTCCCAAAAGCATTCCCGCCCTCCTTTCCCTCACCTCCTCCAACTTACCACTGCCCTCCTCACACTTTCGGACTTGAGCAGCCATTCTCCTCCAAAGCCTGCCTAACATGTGCAGGCCCACACGGGGAGCACCAGTGCCTCCACCCTTTTAGCTCTGACATGCCTACGGCTCTCCCACAACCACTCCCGTCTTCCTTTCCCTCACCTCCTACAACTTACCACTGCCCTCCTCACACTTTCGGACTGGAGCAGCCACTCTCCTCCAAAGCCTGCCTAACATGTGCAGGCCCACACGGGGAGCACCAGTGCATCCAACCTTTTAGCCCTGACATGCCTACGGCTCTCCCACAACCACTCCCGTCTTCCTTTCCCTCACCTCCTACAACTTACCACTGCCCTCCTCACACTTTCGGAGTGGAGCAGCCACTCTCCTCCAACGCCTGCCTAACATGTACAGGCCCACACGGGGAGCACCAGTGCATCCAACCTTTTAGCCCTGACATGCCTACGGCTCTCCCACAACCACTCCCGTCTTCCTTTCCCTCACCTCCTACAACTTACCACTGCCCTCCTCACACTTTCGGAGTGGAGCAGCCACTCTCCTCCAACGCCTGCCAAACATGCACAGGCCCACACGGGGAGCACCATGGTCTCCACCCTTTTGGCCCTGACATCCACACGGCTCTCCCACAAGCACTCCCGCCCTCCTTTCCCTCACCTCCGACAACTTAGAACAGCCCTCCTCACACTTTCTGAATGAAGCAGCCACTCTCCTCCAACGCCTGCCTAACATGTACAGGACCACGTGGGGAGCACCATTGCCTCCACCCTTTTGGCCCTGACATGCCTACGGCACTCCCAAAAGCACTCCCGCCCTCCTTTCCCTCACCTCCTCCAACTTACCACTGCCCTCCTCACACTTTCGGACTTGAGCAGCCATTCTCCTCCAAAGCCTGCCTAACATGTGCAGGCCCACACGGGGAGCACCAGTGCCTCCACCCTTTTAGCTCTGACATGCCTACGGCTCTCCCACAACCACTCCCGTCTTCCTTTCCCTCACCTCCTACAACTTACCACTGCCCTCCTCACACTTTCGGACTTGAGCAGCCACTCTCCTCCAAAGCCTGCCTAACATGTGCAGGCCCACACGGGGAGCACCAGTGCATCCAACCTTTTAGCCCTGACATGCCTACGGCTCTCCCACAACCACTCCCGTCTTCCTTTCCCTCACCTCCTACAACTTACCACTGCCCTCCTCACACTTTCGGAGTGGAGCAGCCACTCTCCTCCAACGCCTGCCTAACATGTACAGGCCCACACGGGGAGCACCATTGCCTCCACCCTTTTGGCCCTGACATGCCTACGGCTCTCCCACAACCACTCCGTCTTCCTTTCCCTCACCTCCTACAACTTACCACTGCCCTCCTCAAACTTTCTGACTGGAGCAGCCACTCTCCTCCAACACCTGCCTAACATGTACAGACCCACGTGGGGAGCACCATGGCGTCCACCCTTTTGGCCCTGACATGCCTACGGCTCTCCCACAACCACTCCCGTCTTCCTTTCCCTCACCTCCTACAACTTACCACTGCCCTCCTCACACTTTCCCATTAGAGCAGCCAATCTCCTCCAACGCGTGCCTACGATGTACAGGCCCACACGGGGAGCACCATGGCCTCCACCCTTTTGGCCCTGACATGCCTTCGGCTCTCCCACAAGCACTCACGTCCCCTTTCCCTACCCTACTCCAAATTACGACAGCCCCGCTCACACTTTCGGACTGGAGTAGCCACTCTCCTCCAACGCCTGCCTAACATGTACAGACCCACCCGGGGAGCACCATGGCGTCCACCCTTTTGGCCCTGACATCCACACGGCTCTCCCACAAGCACTCCAATCCTCCTTTCCTTCACCTCCTACAACCTAGGACAGCCCTCCTCACACTTTCGGTCTGGAGCAGTCAATCTCCACCTGAGCTTGCCTAGCATGTACAGGCCCACATGGGGAGCACCATTGCCTCCACCCTTTTAGCCCTGACATGCACACGGCTCTCCCACAAGCACTCCCGTCCTCCTTTCCCTACCCTACCCCAACTTGTGACAGTCCCCCTTACACTTTCTGACTGGAGCAGCCACTCTCCTCCAACGCCTGCCAAACATGCACAGGCCCACACGGGGAGCACCATGGTCTCCACCCTTTTGGCCCTGACATCCACACGGCTCTCCCACAAGCACTCCCGCCCTCCTTTCCCTCACCTCCGACAACTTAGAACAGCCCTCCTCACACTTTCTGAATGAAGCAGCCACTCTCCTCCAACGCCTGCCTAACATGTACAGGCCCACGTGGGGAGCACCATTGCCTCCACCCTTTTGGCCCTGACATGCCTACGGCACTCCCAAAAGCACTCCCGCCCTCCTTTCCCTCACCTCCGACAACTTAGAACAGCCCTCCTCACACTTTCTGACTGGAGCAGCCACTCTCCTCCAAAGCCTGCCTAACATGTGCAGGCCCACACGGGGAGCACCATTGCCTCCACCCTTTTAGCTCTGACATGCCTACGGCTCTCCCACAACCACTCCCGTCTTCCTTTCCCTCACCTCCTACAACTTACCACTGCCCTCCTCACACTTTCGGAGTGGAGCAGCCACTCTCCTCCAACGCCTGCCTAACATGTACAGACCCACGTGGGGAGCACCATGGCGTCCACCCTTTTGGCCCTGACATGCCTACGGCTCTCCCACAACCACTCCCGTCTTCCTTTCCCTCACCTCCTACAACTTACCACTGCCCTCCTCACACTTTCCCATTAGAGCAGCCAATCTCCTCCAACGCGTGCCTACGATGTACAGGCCCACACGGGGAGCACCATGGCCTCCACCCTTTTGGCCCTGACATGCCTTCGGCTCTCCCACAAGCACTCACGTCCCCTTTCCCTACCCTACTCCAAATTACGACAGCCCCGCTCACACTTTCGGACTGGAGTAGCCACTCTCCTCCAACGCCTGCCTAACATGTACAGACCCACCCGGGGAGCACCATGGCGTCCACCCTTTTGGCCCTGACATCCACACGGCTCTCCCACAAGCACTCCAATCCTCCTTCCCCTCACCTCCTACAACCTAGGACAGCCCTCCTCACACTTTCGGACTGGAGCAGTCAATCTCCACCTGAGCTTGCCTAGCATGTACAGGCCCACATGGGGAGCACCATTGCCTCCACCCTTTTAGCCCTGACATGCACACGGCTGTCCCACAAGCACTCCCGTCCTCCTTTCCCTACCCTACCCCAACTTGTGACAGTCCCCCTTACACTTTCTGACTGGAGCAGCCACTCTCCTCCAACGCCTGCCAAACATGCACAGGCCCACACGGGGAGCACCATGGTCTCCACCCTTTTGGCCCTGACATCCACACGGCTCTCCCACAAGCACTCCCGCCCTCCTTTCCCTCACCTCCGACAACTTAGAACAGCCCTCCTCACACTTTCTGAATGAAGCAGCCACTCTCCTCCAACGCCTGCCTAACATGTACAGACCCACGTGGGGAGCACCATGGCGTCCACCCTTTTGGCCCTGACATGCCTACGGCTCTCCCACAACCACTCCCGTCTTCCTTTCCCTCACCTCCTACAACTTACCACTGCCCTCCTCACACTTTCCCATTAGAGCAGCCAATCTCCTCCAACGCGTGCCTACGATGTACAGGCCCACACGGGGAGCACCATGGCCTCCACCCTTTTGGCCCTGACATGCCTTCGGCTCTCCCACAAGCACTCACGTCCCCTTTCCCTACCCTACTCCAAATTACGACAGCCCCGCTCACACTTTCGGACTGGAGTAGCCACTCTCCTCCAACGCCTGCCTAACATGTACAGACCCACCCGGGGAGCACCATGGCGTCCACCCTTTTGGCCCTGACATCCACACGGCTCTCCCACAAGCACTCCAATCCTCCTTTCCTTCACCTCCTACAACCTAGGACAGCCCTCCTCACACTTTCGGTCTGGAGCAGTCAATCTCCACCTGAGCTTGCCTAGCATGTACAGGCCCACATGGGGAGCACCATTGCCTCCACCCTTTTAGCCCTGACATGCACACGGCTCTCCCACAAGCACTCCCGTCCTCCTTTCCCTACCCTACCCCAACTTGTGACAGTCCCCCTTACACTTTCTGACTGGAGCAGCCACTCTCCTCCAACGCCTGCCAAACATGCACAGGCCCACACGGGGAGCACCATGGTCTCCACCCTTTTGGCCCTGACATCCACACGGCTCTCCCACAAGCACTCCCGCCCTCCTTTCCCTCACCTCCGACAACTTAGAACAGCCCTCCTCACACTTTCTGAATGAAGCAGCCACTCTCCTCCAACGCCTGCCTAACATGTACAGGCCCACGTGGGGAGCACCATTGCCTCCACCCTTTTGGCCCTGACATGCCTACGGCACTCCCAAAAGCACTCCCGCCCTCCTTTCCCTCACCTCCGACAACTTAGAACAGCCCTCCTCACACTTTCTGACTGGAGCAGCCACTCTCCTCCAAAGCCTGCCTAACATGTGCAGGCCCACACGGGGAGCACCAGTGCCTCCACCCTTTTAGCTCTGACATGCCTACGGCTCTCCCACAACCACTCCCGTCTTCCTTTCCCTCACCTCCTACAACTTACCACTGCCCTCCTCACACTTTCGGACTGGAGCAGCCACTCTCCTCCAAAGCCTGCCTAACATGTGCAGGCCCACACGGGGAGCACCAGTGCCTCCACCCTTTTGGCCCTGACATTCACAAGGCTCTCCCACAAGCACTCCCGTCTTCCTTTCCCTCACCTCCTACAACTTACCACTGCCCTCCTCAAACTTTCTGACTGGAGCAGCCACTCTCCTCCAACGCCTGCCTAACATGTACAGACCCACGTGGGGAGCACCATGGCGTCCACCCTTTTGGCCCTGACATGCCTACGGCTCTCCCACAACCACTCCCGTCTTCCTTTCCCTCACCTCCTACAACTTACCACTGCCCTCCTCACACTTTCGGACTGGAGCAGCCACTCTCCTCCAACGCCTGCCTAACATGTACAGGCCCACACGGGGAGCACCATTGCCTCCACCCTTTTGGCCCTGACATGCCTTCGGCTCTCCCACAAGCACTCACGTCCCCTTTCCCTACCCTACTCCAAATTACGACAGCCCCGCTCACACTTTCGGACTGGAGTAGCCACTCTCCTCCAACGCCTGCCTAACATGTACAGACCCACCCGGGGAGCACCATGGCGTCCACCCTTTTGGCCCTGACATCCACACGGCTCTCCCACAAGCACTCACGTCCTCCTTTCCTTCACCTCCTACAACCTAGGACAGCCCTCCTCACACTTTCGGTCTGGAGCAGTCAATCTCCACCTGAGCTTGCCTAGCATGTACAGGCCCACATGGGGAGCACCATTGCCTCCACCCTTTTAGCCCTGACATGCACACGGCTCTCCCACAAGCACTCCCGTCCTCCTTTCCCTACCCTACCCCAACTTGTGACAGTCCCCCTTACACTTTCTGACTGGAGCAGCCACTCTCCTCCAACGCCTGCCAAACATGCACAGGCCCACACGGGGAGCACCATGGTCTCCACCCTTTTGGCCCTGACATCCACACGGCTCTCCCACAAGCACTCCCGCCCTCCTTTCCCTCACCTCCTCCAACTTACCACTGCCCTCCTCACACTTTCGGACTTGAGCAGCCACTCTCCTCCAAAGCCTGCCTAACATGTGCAGGCCCACACGGGGAGCACCATTGCCTCCACCCTTTTGGCCCTGACATGCCTACGGCTCTCCCACAACCACTCCCGTCTTCCTTTCCCTCACCTCCTACAACTTACCACTGCCCTCCTCACACTTTCGGACTGGAGCAGCCACTCTCCTCCAAAGCCTGCCTAACATGTGCAGGCCCACACGGGGAGCACCATTGCCTCCACCCTTTTGGCCCTGACATCCACACGGCTCTCCCACAAGCACTCCCGTCTTCCTTTCCCTCACCTCCTACAACTTACCACTGCCCTCCTCACACTTTCCCATTAGAGCAGCCAATCTCCTCCAACACCTGCCTAACATGTGCAGGCCCACACGGGGAGCACCATTGCCTCCACCCTTTTGGCCCTGACATGCCTTCGGCTCTCCCACAAGCACTCACGTCCCCTTTCCCTACCCTACTCCAAATTACGACAGCCCCGCTCACACTTTCGGACTGGAGTAGCCACTCTCCTCCAACGCCTGCCTAACATGTACAGACCCACCCGCGGAGCACCATTGCCTCCACCCTTTTGGCCCTGACATTCACAAGGCTCTCCCACAAGCACTCCAATCTTACTTCCCCTCACCTCCTACAACCTAGGACAGCCCTCCTCACACTTTCGGACTGGAGCAGCCACTCTCCTCCTAAGCCTGCCTAACATGTACAGGCCCACACGGGGAGCACCATTGCCTCCACCCTTTTGGCCCGGACATTCCACACGGCTCTCCCACAAGCACTCCTGTCCTCCTTTCCCTACCCTACTCCAAATTACGACTTCCCTCCTCACACTTTCTGACTGGAGCAGCCACTCTCCTCCAAAGTCTGCCTAACATGTACAGACCCACCCGCGGAAAACCATTGCCTCCACCCTTTTGGCCCTGACATCCACATGGCTCTCCCACAAGCACTCACGCCCTCCTTTCCCTCACCTCCTACAACCTAGGACAGCCCTCCTCACACTTTCTGCCTGGAGCAGCCACTCTCCTACAACCCCCGCCTACCAACAACAGGTCCACACGGGGAGCTCCAGGGTGTCCACCCTTTTAGCTCTGCCATGCGTACGGCTCTCCCACAAGCACTTCCACCCTCCTTTCCCTACCCTACCCCAAACTACGACAGCCCTCCTCACACTTTCCCATTAGAGCAGCCACTCTCCTCCAACGCCTGCCTAACATGTGCAGGCCCACACAGGGAGCACCATGGCGTCCACCCTTTTGGCCCTGACATGCCTACGGCTCTCCCACAACCACTCCCGTCTTCCTTTCCCTCACCTCCTACAACTTACCACTGCCCTCCTCACACTTTCCCATTAGAGCAGCCAATCTCCTCCAACGCGTGCCTAGGATGTACAGGCCCACACGGGGAGCACCATTGCCTCCACCCTTTTGGCCCGGACATGCCTTCGGCTCTCCCACAAGCACTCACATCCCCTTTCCCTACCCTACTCCAAATTACGACAGCCCCGCTCACACTTTCTGACTGGAGCAGCCACTCTCCTCCAACGCCTGCCTAACATGTACAGACACACCCGCAGAGCACTATTGCCTCCACCCTTTTGGCCCTGACATTCACAAGGCTCTCCCACAAGCACTCCAATCTTACTTCCCCTCACCTCCTACAACCTAGGACAGCCCTCCTCACACTTTCGGACTGGAGCAGCCACTCTCCTCCAAAGTCTGCCTAACATGTACAGACCCACCCGCCGAAAACCATGGTCTCCACCCTTTTGGCCCTGACATCCACACGGCTCTCCCACAAGCACTCCCGCCCTCCTTTCCCTCACCTCCTCCAACTTACCACTGCCCTCCTCACACTTTCGGACTTGAGCAGCCACTCTCCTCCAAAGCCTGCCTAACATGTGCAGGCCCACACGGGGAGCACCAGTGCCTCCACCCTTTTAGCTCTGACATGCCTACGGCTCTCCCACAACCACTCCCGTCTTCCTTTCCCTCACCTCCTACAACTTACCACTGCCCTCCTCACACTTTCGGACTGGAGCAGCCACTCTCCTCCAAAGCCTGCCTAACATGTGCAGGCCCACACGGGGAGCACCATTGCCTCCACCCTTTTGGCCCTGACATGCCTACGGCTCTCCCACAAGCACTCCCGTCTTCCTTTCCCTCACCTCCTACAACTTACCACTGCCCTCCTCACACTTTCCCATTAGAGCAGCCAATCTCCTCCAACACCTGCCTAACATGTGCAGGCCCACACGGGGAGCACCATTGCCTCCACCCTTTTGGCCCTGACATGCCTTCGGCTCTCCCACAAGCACTCACGTCCCCTTTCCCTACCCTACTCCAAATTACGACAGCCCCGCTCACACTTTCGGACTGGAGTAGCCACTCTCCTCCAACGCCTGCCTAACATGTACAGACCCACCCGCGGAGCACCATTGCCTCCACCCTTTTGGCCCTGACATTCACAAGGCTCTCCCACAAGCACTCCAATCTTACTTCCCCTCACCTCCTACAACCTAGGACAGCCCTCCTCACACTTTCGGACTGGAGCAGCCACTCTCCTCCTAAGCCTGCCTAACATGTACAGGCCCACACGGGGAGCACCATTGCCTCCACCCTTTTGGCCCTGACATTCCACACGGCTCTCCCACAAGCACTCCTGTCCTCCTTTCCCTACCCTACTCCAAATTACGACTTCCCTCCTCACACTTTCGGACTGGAGCAGCCACTCTCCTCCAAAGTCTGCCTAACATGTACAGACCCACCCGCGGAAAACCATTGCCTCCACCCTTTTGGCCCTGACATCCACATGGCTCTCCCACAAGCACTCACGCCCTCCTTTCCCTCACCTCCTACAACCTAGGACAGCCCTCCTCACACTTTCTGCCTGGAGCAGCCACTCTCCTACAACCCCCGCCTACCAACAACAGGTCCACACGGGGAGCTCCAGGGTGTCCACCCTTTTAGCTCTGCCATGCGTACGGCTCTCCCACAAGCACTTCCACCCTCCTTTCCCTACCCTACTCCAAACTACGACAGCCCTCCTCACACTTTCCCATTAGAGCAGCCACTCTCCTCCAACGCCTGCCTAACATGTGCAGGCCCACACGGGGAGCACCATTGCCTCCACCCTTTTGGCCCTGACATGCCTACGGCTCTCCCACAACCACTCCCGTCTTCCTTTCCCTCACCTCCTACAACTTACCACTGCCCTCCTCACACTTTCCCATTAGAGCAGCCAATCTCCTCCAACGCGTGCCTAGGATGTACAGGCCCACACGGGGAGCACCATTGCCTCCACCCTTTTGGCCCGGACATGCCTTCGGCTCTCCCACAAGCACTCACGTCCCCTTTCCCTACCCTACGCCAAATTACGACAGCCCCGCTCACACTTTCTGACTGGAGCAGCCACTCTCCTCCAACGCCTGCCTAACATGTACAGACACACCCGCAGAGCACTATTGCCTCCACCCTTTTGGCCCTGACATTCACAAGGCTCTCCCACAAGCACTCCAATCTTACTTCCCCTCACCTCCTACAACCTAGGACAGCCCTCCTCACACTTTCGGACTGGAGCAGCCACTCTCCTCCAACGCCTGCCTAACATGTACAGGCCCACACGGGGAGCACCATTGCCTCCACCCTTTTGGCCCTGACATTCCACACGGCTCTCCCACAAGCACTCCTGTCCTCCTTTCCCTCACATCCTACAACTTACCACTGCCCTCCTCACACTTTCGGACTGGAGCAGCCACTCTCCTCCAACGCCTGCCTAACATGTGCAGGCCCACACGGGGAGCACCATGGCGTCCACCCTTTTGGCCCTGACATCCACACGGCTCTCCCACAACCACTCCCGTCTTCCTTTCCCTCACCTCCTACAACTTACCACTGCCCTCCTAACACTTTCGGACTGGAGCAGCCACTCTCCTCCAACGCCTGCCTAACATGTGCAGGCCCACACGGGGAGCACCATTGCCTCCACCCTTTTGGCCCTGACATCCACACGGCTCTCCCACAAGCACTCCCGTCTTCCTTTCCCTCACCTCCTACAACTTAGCACTGCCCTCCTCACACTTTCCCATTAGAGCAGCCAATCTCCTCCAACGCGTGCCTAGGATGTACAGGCCCACCCGCGGAGCACCATTGCCTCCACCCTTTTGTCCCTGACATGCCTTCAGCTCTCCCACAAGCACTCACGTCCCCTTTCCCTACCCTACTCCAAATTACGACAGCCCCGCTCACACTTTCGGACTGGAGTAGCCACTCTCCTCCAACGCCTGCCTAACATGCACAGGCCCACACGGGGAGCACCATGGCGTCCACCCTTTTGGCCCTGACATTCACACGGCTCTCCCACAAGCACTCCTGTCCTCCTTTCCCTCACATCCTACAACTTACCACTGCCCTCCTCACACTTTCGGACTGGAGCAGCCACTCTCCTCCAACGCCTGCCTAACATGTACAGGCCCACACGGGGAGCACCATTGCCTCCACCCTTTTGGCCCTGACATCCACACGGCTCTCCCACAAGCACTCCTGTCCTCCTTTCCCTCACCTCCTACAACTTACCACTGCCCTCCTCACACTTTCGGACTGGAGCAGCCACTCTCCTCCAACACCTGCCTAACATGTGCAGGCCCACACGGGGAGCACCATGGCGTCCACCCTTTTGGCCCTGACATCCACACGGCTCTCCCACAAGCACTCCCGCCCTCCTTTCCCTCACCTCCTCCAACTTACCACTGCCCTCCTCACACTTTCGGACTGGAGCAGCCACTCTCCTCCAAAGTCTGCCTAACATGTACAGACCCACCCGCGGAAAACCATTGCCTCCACCCTTTTGGCCCTGACATCCACATGGCTCTCCCACAAGCACTCACGCCCTCCTTTCCCTCACCTCCTACAACCTAGGACAGCCCTCCTCACACTTTCGGACTGGAGCAGCCACTCTCCTCCAACCCCCGCCTACCAACAACAGGTCCACACGGGGAGCACCATTGCCTCCACCCTTTTAGCCCTGCCATGCGTACGGCTCTCCCACAAGCACTTCCACCCTCCTTTCCCTACCCTACTCCAAACTACGACAGCCCTCCTCACACTTTCCCATTAGAGCAGCCCCTCTCCTCCAAAGCCTGCCTAACATGTGCAGGCCCACACGGGGAGCACCATGGCGTCCACCCTTTTGGCCCTGACATCCACACGGCTCTCCCACAAGCACTCACGTCCTCCTTTCCCTCACCTCCTACAACCTAAGACAGCCCTCCTCACACTTTCGGACTGGAGCAGCCAATCTCCTCCTGAGCTTGCCTAGCATGTACAGGCCCACATGGGGAGCACCATTGCCTCCACCCTTTTAGCCCTGACATGCACACGGCTCTCCCACAAGCACTCCCGTCCTCCTTTCCCTACCCTACCCCAACTTTTGACAGTCCCCCTTACACTTTCTGACTGGAGCAGCCACTCTCCTCCAACGCCTGCCAAACATGCACAGGCCCACACGGGGAGCACCATGGTCTCCACCCTTTTGGCCCTGACATCCACACGGCTCTCCCACAAGCACTCCAATCCTCCTTTCCCTCACCTCCGACAACTTAGAACAGCCCTCCTCACACTTTCTGAATGAAGCAGCCACTCTCCTCCAACGCCTGCCTAACATGTACAGGCCCACGTGGGGAGCACCATTGCCTCCACCCTTTTGGCCCTGACATGCCTACGGCACTCCTACAAGCACTCCCGCCCTCCTTTCCCTCACCTCCTCCAACTTACCACTGCCCTCCTCACACTTTCGGAGTGGAGCAGCCACTCTCCTCCAAAGCCTGCCTAACATGTGCAGGCCCACACGGGGAGCACCAGTGCATCCAACCTTTTAGCCCTGACATGCCTACGGCTCTCCCACAACCACTCCCGTCTTCCTTTCCCTCACCTCCTACAACTTACCACTGCCCTCCTCACACTTTCGGAGTGGAGCAGCCACTCTCCTCCAACGCCTGCCTAACATGTACAGGCCCACACGGGGAGCACCATTGCCTCCACCCTTTTGGCCCTGACATGCCTACGGCTCTCCCACAACCACTCCGTCTTCCTTTCCCTCACCTCCTAAAACTTACCACTGCCCTCCTCACACTTTCCCATTAGAGCAGCCAATCTCCTCCAACGCGTGCCTACGATGTACAGGCCCACACGGGGAGCACCATGGCCTCCACCCTTTTGGCCCTGACATGCCTTCGGCTCTCCCACAAGCACTCACGTCCCCTTTCCCTACCCTACTCCAAATTACGACAGCCCCGCTCACACTTTCGGACTGGAGTAGCCACTCTCCTCCAACGCCTGCCTAACATGTACAGACCCACCCGGGGAGCACCATGGCGTCCACCCTTTTGGCCCTGACATCCACACGACTCTCCCACAAGCACTCCAATCCTCCTTTCCTTCACCTCCTACAACCTAGGACAGCCCTCCTCACACTTTCGGACTGGAGCAGTCAATCTCCACCTGAGCTTGCCTAGCATGTACAGGCCCACATGGGGAGCACCATTGCCTCCACCCTTTTAGCCCTGACATGCACACGGCTCTCCCACAAGCACTCCCGTCCTCCTTTCCCTACCCTACCCCAACTTGTGACAGTCCCCCTTACACTTTCTGACTGGAGCAGCCACTCTCCTCCAACGCCTGCCAAACATGCACAGGCCCACACGGGGAGCACCATGGTCTCCACCCTTTTGGCCCTGACATCCACACGGCTCTCCCACAAGCACTCCCGCCCTCCTTTCCCTCACCTCCGACAACTTAGAACAGCCCTCCTCACACTTTCTGAATGAAGCAGCCACTCTCCTCCAACGCCTGCCTAACATGTACAGGCCCACGTGGGGAGCACCATTGCCTCCACCCTTTTGGCCCTGACATGCCTACGGCACTCCCAAAAGCACTCCCGCCCTCCTTTCCCTCACCTCCTCCAACTTACCACTGCCCTCCTCACACTTTCGGACTTGAGCAGCCATTCTCCTCCAAAGCCTGCCTAACATGTGCAGGCCCACACGGGGAGCACCAGTGCCTCCACCCTTTTAGCTCTGACATGCCTACGGCTCTCCCACAACCACTCCCGTCTTCCTTTCCCTCACCTCCTACAACTTACCACTGCCCTCCTCACACTTTCGGACTGGAGCAGCCACTCTCCTCCAAAGCCTGCCTAACATGTGCAGGCCCACACGGGGAGCACCAGTGCATCCAACCTTTTAGCCCTGACATGCCTACGGCTCTCCCACAACCACTCCCGTCTTCCTTTCCCTCACCTCCTACAACTTACCACTGCCCTCCTCACACTTTCGGAGTGGAGCAGCCACTCTCCTCCAACGCCTGCCTAACATGTACAGGCCCACACGGGGAGCACCAGTGCATCCAACCTTTTAGCCCTGACATGCCTACGGCTCTCCCACAAGCATTCCCGTCTTCCTTTCCCTCACCTCCTAAAACTTAGCACTGCCCTCCTCACACTTTCCCATTAGAGCAGCCACTCTCCTCCAACGCCTGCCAAACATGCACAGGCCCACACGGGGAGCACCATGGTCTCCACCCTTTTGGCCCTGACATCCACACGGCTCTCCCACAAGCACTCCCGCCCTCCTTTCCCTCACCTCCGACAACTTAGAACAGCCCTCCTCACACTTTCTGAATGAAGCAGCCACTCTCCTCCAACGCCTGCCTAACATGTACAGGACCACGTGGGGAGCACCATTGCCTCCACCCTTTTGGCCCTGACATGCCTACGGCACTCCCAAAAGCACTCCCGCCCTCCTTTCCCTCACCTCCTCCAACTTACCACTGCCCTCCTCACACTTTCGGACTTGAGCAGCCATTCTCCTCCAAAGCCTGCCTAACATGTGCAGGCCCACACGGGGAGCACCAGTGCCTCCACCCTTTTAGCTCTGACATGCCTACGGCTCTCCCACAACCACTCCCGTCTTCCTTTCCCTCACCTCCTACAACTTACCACTGCCCTCCTCACACTTTCGGACTTGAGCAGCCACTCTCCTCCAAAGCCTGCCTAACATGTGCAGGCCCACACGGGGAGCACCAGTGCATCCAACCTTTTAGCCCTGACATGCCTACGGCTCTCCCACAACCACTCCCGTCTTCCTTTCCCTCACCTCCTACAACTTACCACTGCCCTCCTCACACTTTCGGAGTGGAGCAGCCACTCTCCTCCAACGCCTGCCTAACATGTACAGGCCCACACGGGGAGCACCATTGCCTCCACCCTTTTGGCCCTGACATCCACACGGCTCTCCCACAACCACTCCGTCTTCCTTTCCCTCACCTCCTACAACTTACCACTGCCCTCCTCAAACTTTCTGACTGGAGCAGCCACTCTCCTCCAACGCCTGCCTAACATGTACAGACCCACGTGGGGAGCACCATGGCGTCCACCCTTTTGGCCCTGACATGCCTACGGCTCTCCCACAACCACTCCCGTCTTCCTTTCCCTCACCTCCTACAACTTACCACTGCCCTCCTCACACTTTCCCATTAGAGCAGCCAATCTCCTCCAACGCGTGCCTACGATGTACAGGCCCACACGGGGAGCACCATGGCCTCCACCCTTTTGGCCCTGACATGCCTTCGGCTCTCCCACAAGCACTCACGTCCCCTTTCCCTACCCTACTCCAAATTACGACAGCCCCGCTCACACTTTCGGACTGGAGTAGCCACTCTCCTCCAACGCCTGCCTAACATGTACAGACCCACCCGGGGAGCACCATGGCGTCCACCCTTTTGGCCCTGACATCCACACGGCTCTCCCACAAGCACTCCAATCCTCCTTTCCTTCACCTCCTACAACCTAGGACAGCCCTCCTCACACTTTCGGTCTGGAGCAGTCAATCTCCACCTGAGCTTGCCTAGCATGTACAGGCCCACATGGGGAGCACCATTGCCTCCACCCTTTTAGCCCTGACATGCACACGGCTCTCCCACAAGCACTCCCGTCCTCCTTTCCCTACCCTACCCCAACTTGTGACAGTCCCCCTTACACTTTCTGACTGGAGCAGCCACTCTCCTCCAACGCCTGCCAAACATGCACAGGCCCACACGGGGAGCACCATGGTCTCCACCCTTTTGGCCCTGACATCCACACGGCTCTCCCACAAGCACTCCCGCCCTCCTTTCCCTCACCTCCGACAACTTAGAACAGCCCTCCTCACACTTTCTGAATGAAGCAGCCACTCTCCTCCAACGCCTGCCTAACATGTACAGGCCCACGTGGGGAGCACCATTGCCTCCACCCTTTTGGCCCTGACATGCCTACGGCACTCCCAAAAGCACTCCCGCCCTCCTTTCCCTCACCTCCGACAACTTAGAACAGCCCTCCTCACACTTTCTGACTGGAGCAGCCACTCTCCTCCAAAGCCTGCCTAACATGTGCAGGCCCACACGGGGAGCACCATTGCCTCCACCCTTTTAGCTCTGACATGCCTACGGCTCTCCCACAACCACTCCCGTCTTCCTTTCCCTCACCTCCTACAACTTACCACTGCCCTCCTCACACTTTCGGAGTGGAGCAGCCACTCTCCTCCAACGCCTGCCTAACATGTACAGACCCACGTGGGGAGCACCATGGCGTCCACCCTTTTGGCCCTGACATGCCTACGGCTCTCCCACAACCACTCCCGTCTTCCTTTCCCTCACCTCCTACAACTTACCACTGCCCTCCTCACACTTTCCCATTAGAGCAGCCAATCTCCTCCAACGCGTGCCTACGATGTACAGGCCCACACGGGGAGCACCATGGCCTCCACCCTTTTGGCCCTGACATGCCTTCGGCTCTCCCACAAGCACTCACGTCCCCTTTCCCTACCCTACTCCAAATTACGACAGCCCCGCTCACACTTTCGGACTGGAGTAGCCACTCTCCTCCAACGCCTGCCTAACATGTACAGACCCACCCGGGGAGCACCATGGCGTCCACCCTTTTGGCCCTGACATCCACACGGCTCTCCCACAAGCACTCCAATCCTCCTTTCCTTCACCTCCTACAACCTAGGACAGCCCTCCTCACACTTTCGGACTGGAGCAGTCAATCTCCACCTGAGCTTGCCTAGCATGTACAGGCCCACATGGGGAGCACCATTGCCTCCACCCTTTTAGCCCTGACATGCACACGGCTCTCCCACAAGCACTCCCGTCCTCCTTTCCCTACCCTACCCCAACTTGTGACAGTCCCCCTTACACTTTCTGACTGGAGCAGCCACACTCCTCCAACGCCTGCCAAACATGCACAGGCCCACACGGGGAGCACCATGGTCTCCACCCTTTTGGCCCTGACATCCACACGGCTCTCCCACAAGCACTCCCGCCCTCCTTTCCCTCACCTCCGACAACTTAGAACAGCCCTCCTCACACTTTCTGAATGAAGCAGCCACTCTCCTCCAACGCCTGCCTAACATGTACAGACCCACGTGGGGAGCACCATGGCGTCCACCCTTTTGGCCCTGACATGCCTACGGCTCTCCCACAACCACTCCCGTCTTCCTTTCCCTCACCTCCTACAACTTACCACTGCCCTCCTCACACTTTCCCATTAGAGCAGCCAATCTCCTCCAACGCGTGCCTACGATGTACAGGCCCACACGGGGAGCACCATGGCCTCCACCCTTTTGGCCCTGACATGCCTTCGGCTCTCCCACAAGCACTCACGTCCCCTTTCCCTACCCTACTCCAAATTACGACAGCCCCGCTCACACTTTCGGACTGGAGTAGCCACTCTCCTCCAACGCCTGCCTAACATGTACAGACCCACCCGGGGAGCACCATGGCGTCCACCCTTTTGGCCCTGACATCCACACGGCTCTCCCACAAGCACTCCAATCCTCCTTTCCTTCACCTCCTACAACCTAGGACAGCCCTCCTCACACTTTCGGTCTGGAGCAGTCAATCTCCACCTGAGCTTGCCTAGCATGTACAGGCCCACATGGGGAGCACCATTGCCTCCACCCTTTTAGCCCTGACATGCACACGGCTCTCCCACAAGCACTCCCGTCCTCCTTTCCCTACCCTACCCCAACTTGTGACAGTCCCCCTTACACTTTCTGACTGGAGCAGCCACTCTCCTCCAACGCCTGCCAAACATGCACAGGCCCACACGGGGAGCACCATGGTCTCCACCCTTTTGGCCCTGACATCCACACGGCTCTCCCACAAGCACTCCCGCCCTCCTTTCCCTCACCTCCGACAACTTAGAACAGCCCTCCTCACACTTTCTGAATGAAGCAGCCACTCTCCTCCAACGCCTGCCTAACATGTACAGGCCCACGTGGGGAGCACCATTGCCTCCACCCTTTTGGCCCTGACATGCCTACGGCACTCCCAAAAGCACTCCCGCCCTCCTTTCCCTCACCTCCGACAACTTAGAACAGCCCTCCTCACACTTTCTGACTGGAGCAGCCACTCTCCTCCAAAGCCTGCCTAACATGTGCAGGCCCACACGGGGAGCACCAGTGCCTCCACCCTTTTAGCTCTGACATGCCTACGGCTCTCCCACAACCACTCCCGTCTTCCTTTCCCTCACCTCCTACAACTTACCACTGCCCTCCTCACACTTTCGGACTGGAGCAGCCACTCTCCTCCAAAGCCTGCCTAACATGTGCAGGCCCACACGGGGAGCACCATGGTCTCCACCCTTTTGGCCCTGACATGCCTACGGCTCTCCCACAAGCACTCCCGTCTTCCTTTCCCTCACCTCCTACAACTTACCACTGCCCTCCTCAAACTTTCTGACTGGAGCAGCCACTCTCCTCCAACGCCTGCCTAACATGTACAGACCCACGTGGGGAGCACCATGGCGTCCACCCTTTTGGCCCTGACATGCCTACGGCTCTCCCACAACCACTCCCGTCTTCCTTTCCCTCACCTCCTACAACTTACCACTGCCCTCCTCACACTTTCCCATTAGAGCAGCCAATCTCCTCCAACGCGTGCCTACGATGTACAGGCCCACACGGGGAGCACCATGGCCTCCACCCTTTTGGCCCTGACATGCCTTCGGCTCTCCCACAAGCACTCACGTCCCCTTTCCCTACCCTACTCCAAATTACGACAGCCCCGCTCACACTTTCGGACTGGAGTAGCCACTCTCCTCCAACGCCTGCCTAACATGTACAGACCCACCCGGGGAGCACCATGGCGTCCACCCTTTTGGCCCTGACATCCACACGGCTCTCCCACAAGCACTCCAATCCTCCTTTCCTTCACCTCCTACAACCTAGGACAGCCCTCCTCACACTTTCGGTCTGGAGCAGTCAATCTCCACCTGAGCTTGCCTAGCATGTGCAGGCCCACATGGGGAGCACCATTGCCTCCACCCTTTTAGCCCTGACATGCACACGGCTCTCCCACAAGCACTCCCGTCCTCCTTTCCCTACCCTACCCCAACTTGTGACAGTCCCCCTTACACTTTCTGACTGGAGCAGCCACTCTCCTCCAACGCCTGCCAAACATGCACAGGCCCACACGGGGAGCACCATGGTCTCCACCCTTTTGGCCCTGACATCCACACGGCTCTCCCACAAGCACTCCCGCCCTCCTTTCCCTCACCTCCTCCAACTTACCACTGCCCTCCTCACACTTTCGGACTTGAGCAGCCACTCTCCTCCAAAGCCTGCCTAACATGTGCAGGCCCACGTGGGGAGCACCATTGCCTCCACCCTTTTGGCCCTGACATGCCTACGGCTCTCCCACAAGCACTCCCGTCTTCCTTTCCCTCACCTCCTACAACTTACCACTGCCCTCCTCACACTTTCGGACTGGAGCAGCCACTCTCCTCCAAAGCCTGCCTAACATGTGCAGGCCCACACGGGGAGCACCAGTGCCTCCACCCTTTTGGCCCTGACATCCACACGGCTCTCCCACAAGCACTCCCGTCTTCCTTTCCCTCACCTCCTACAACTTACCACTGCCCTCCTCACACTTTCCCATTAGAGCAGCCAATCTCCTCCAACACCTGCCTAACATGTGCAGGCCCACACGGGGAGCACCATTGCCTCCACCCTTTTGGCCCTGACATGCCTTCGGCTCTCCCACAAGCACTCACGTCCCCTTTCCCTACCCTACTCCAAATTACGACAGCCCCGCTCACACTTTCGGACTGGAGTAGCCACTCTCCTCCAACGCCTGCCTAACATGTACAGACCCACCCGCGGAGCACCATTGCCTCCACCCTTTTGGCCCTGACATTCACAAGGCTCTCCCACAAGCACTCCAATCTTACTTCCCCTCACCTCCTACAACCTAGGACAGCCCTCCTCACACTTTCGGACTGGAGCAGCCACTCTCCTCCTAAGCCTGCCTAACATGTACAGGCCCACACGGGGAGCACCATTGCCTCCACCCTTTTGGCCCTGACATTCCACACGGCTCTCCCACAAGCACTCCTGTCCTCCTTTCCCTACCCTACTCCAAATTACGACTTCCCTCCTCACACTTTCGGACTGGAGCAGCCACTCTCCTCCAAAGTCTGCCTAACATGTACAGACCCACCCGCCGAAAACCATTGCCTCCACCCTTTTGGCCCTGACATCCACATGGCTCTCCCACAAGCACTCACGCCCTCCTTTCCCTCACCTCCTACAACCTAGGACAGCCCTCCTCACACTTTCTGCCTGGAGCAGCCACTCTCCTACAACCCCCGCCTACCAACAACAGGTCCACACGGGGAGCTCCAGGGTGTCCACCCTTTTAGCTCTGCCATGCGTACGGCTCTCCCACAAGCACTTCCACCCTCCTTTCCCTACCCTACCCCAAACTACGACAGCCCTCCTCACACTTTCCCATTAGAGCAGCCACTCTCCTCCAACGCCTGCCTAACATGTGCAGGCCCACACAGGGAGCACCATGGCGTCCACCCTTTTGGCCCTGACATGCCTACGGCTCTCCCACAACCACTCCCGTCTTCCTTTCCCTCACCTCCTACAACTTACCACTGCCCTCCTCACACTTTCCCATTAGAGCAGCCAATCTCCTCCAACGCGTGCCTAGGATGTACAGGCCCACACGGGGAGCACCATTGCCTCCACCCTTTTGGCCCGGACATGCCTTCGGCTCTCCCACAAGCACTCACGTCCCCTTTCCCTACCCTACTCCAAATTACGACAGCCCCGCTCACACTTTCTGACTGGAGCAGCCACTCTCCTCCAACGCCTGCCTAACATGTACAGACACACCCGCAGAGCACTATTGCCTCCACCCTTTTGGCCCTGACATTCACAAGGCTCTCCCACAAGCACTCCAATCTTACTTCCCCTCACCTCCTACAACCTAGGACAGCCCTCCTCACACTTTCGGACTGGAGCAGCCACTCTCCTCCTAAGCCTGCCTAACATGTACAGGCCCACACGGGGAGCACCATTGCCTCCACCCTTTTGGCCCTGACATTCCACACGGCTCTCCCACAAGCACTCCTGTCCTCCTTTCCCTCACATCCTACAACTTACCACTGCCCTCCTCACACTTTCGGACTGGAGCAGCCACTCTCCTCCAACGCCTGCCTAACATGTGCAGGCCCACACGGGGAGCACCATGGCGTCCACCCTTTTGGCCCTGACATCCACACGGCTCTCCCACAAGCACTCACGTCCTCCTTTCCCTACCCTACTCCAAATTACGACTTCCCTCCTCACACTTTCGGACTGGAGCAGCCACTCTCCTCCAAAGTCTGCCTAACATGTACAGACCCACCCGCCGAAAACCATGGTCTCCACCCTTTTGGCCCTGACATCCACACGGCTCTCCCACAAGCACTCCCGCCCTCCTTTCCCTCACCTCCTCCAACTTACCACTGCCCTCCTCACACTTTCGGACTTGAGCAGCCACTCTCCTCCAAAGCCTGCCTAACATGTGCAGGCCCACACGGGGAGCACCAGTGCCTCCACCCTTTTAGCTCTGACATGCCTACGGCTCTCCCACAACCACTCCCGTCTTCCTTTCCCTCACCTCCTACAACTTACCACTGCCCTCCTCACACTTTCGGAGTGGAGCAGCCACTCTCCTCCAAAGCCTGCCTAACATGTGCAGGCCCACACGGGGAGCACCATTGCCTCCACCCTTTTGGCCCTGACATGCCTACGGCTCTCCCACAAGCACTCCCGTCTTCCTTTCCCTCACCTCCTACAACTTACCACTGCCCTCCTCACACTTTCCCATTAGAGCAGCCAATCTCCTCCAACACCTGCCTAACATGTGCAGGCCCACACGGGGAGCACCATTGCCTCCACCCTTTTGGCCCTGACATGCCTTCGGCTCTCCCACAAGCACTCACGTCCCCTTTCCCTACCCTACTCCAAATTACGACAGCCCCGCTCACACTTTCGGACTGGAGTAGCCACTCTCCTCCAACGCCTGCCTAACATGTACAGACCCACCCGCGGAGCACCATTGCCTCCACCCTTTTGGCCCTGACATTCACAAGGCTCTCCCACAAGCACTCCAATCTTACTTCCCCTCACCTCCTACAACCTAGGACAGCCCTCCTCACACTTTCGGACTGGAGCAGCCACTCTCCTCCTAAGCCTGCCTAACATGTACAGGCCCACACGGGGAGCACCATTGCCTCCACCCTTTTGGCCCTGACATTCCACACGGCTCTCCCACAAGCACTCCTGTCCTCCTTTCCCTACCCTACTCCAAATTACGACTTCCCTCCTCACACTTTCGGACTGGAGCAGCCACTCTCCTCCAAAGTCTGCCTAACATGTACAGACCCACCCGCCGAAAACCATTGCCTCCACCCTTTTGGCCCTGACATCCACATGGCTCTCCCACAAGCACTCACGCCCTCCTTTCCCTCACCTCCTACAACCTAGGACAGCCCTCCTCACACTTTCTGCCTGGAGCAGCCACTCTCCTACAACCCCCGCCTACCAACAACAGGTCCACACGGGGAGCTCCAGGGTGTCCACCCTTTTAGCTCTGCCATGCGTACGGCTCTCCCACAAGCACTTCCACCCTCCTTTCCCTACCCTATTCCAAACTACGACAGCCCTCCTCACACTTTCCCATTAGAGCAGCCACTCTCCTCCAACGCCTGCCTAACATGTGCAGGCCCACACAGGGAGCACCATGGCGTCCACCCTTTTGGCCCTGACATGCCTACGGCTCTCCCACAACCACTCCCGTCTTCCTTTCCCTCACCTCCTACAACTTACCACTGCCCTCCTCACACTTTCCCATTAGAGCAGCCAATCTCCTCCAACGCGTGCCTAGGATGTACAGGCCCACACGGGGAGCACCATTGCCTCCACCCTTTTGGCCCGGACATGCCTTCGGCTCTCCCACAAGCACTCACGTCCCCTTTCCCTACCCTACGCCAAATTACGACAGCCCCGCTCACACTTTCTGACTGGAGCAGCCACTCTCCTCCAACGCCTGCCTAACATGTACAGACACACCCGCAGAGCACTATTGCCTCCACCCTTTTGGCCCTGACATTCACAAGGCTCTCCCACAAGCACTCCAATCTTACTTCCCCTCACCTCCTACAACCTAGGACAGCCCTCCTCACACTTTCGGACTGGAGCAGCCACTCTCCTCCTAAGCCTGCCTAACATGTACAGGCCCACACGGGGAGCACCATTGCCTCCACCCTTTTGGCCCTGACATTCCACACGGCTCTCCCACAAGCACTCCTGTCCTCCTTTCCCTCACATCCTACAACTTACCACTGCCCTCCTCACACTTTCGGACTGGAGCAGCCACTCTCCTCCAACGCCTGCCTAACATGTGCAGGCCCACACGGGGAGCACCATGGCGTCCACCCTTTTGGCCCTGACATCCACACGGCTCTCCCACAAGCACTCACGTCCTCCTTTCCCTACCCTACTCCAAATTACGACTTCCCTCCTCACACTTTCGGACTGGAGCAGCCACTCTCCTCCAAAGTCTGCCTAACATGTACAGACCCACCCGCCGAAAACCATGGTCTCCACCCTTTTGGCCCTGACATCCACATGGCTCTCCCACAAGCACTCACGCCCTCCTTTCCCTCACCTCCTAAAACCTAGGACAGCCCTCCTCACACTTTCTGCCTGGAGCAGCCATTCTCCTACAACCCCCGCCTACCAACAACAGGTCCACACGGGGAGCTCCAGGGCGTCCACCCTTTTAGCTCTGCCATGCGTACGGCTCTCCCACAAGCACTTCCACCCTCCTTTCCCTACCCTACTCCAAACTACGACAGCCCTCCTCACTCTTTCCCATTAGAGCAGCCACTCTCCTCCAACGCCTGCCTAACATGTGCAGGCCCACACGGGGAGCACCATGGCGTCCACCCTTTTGGCCCTGACATCCACACGGCTCTCCCACAAGCACTCCCGCCCTCCTTTCCCTCTCCTCCGACAACTTAGAACAGCCCTCCTCACACTTTCTGAATGAAGCAGCCACTCTCCTCCAACGCCTGCCTAACATGTACAGGCCCACGTGGGGAGCACCATTGCCTCCACCCTTTTGGCCCTGACATGCCTACGGCACTCCTACAAGCACTCCCGCCCTCCTTTCCCTCACCTCCTACAACTTACCACTGCCCTCCTCAAACTTTCGGACTTGAGCAGCCACTCTCCTCCAACGCCTGCCTAACATGTGCAGGCCCACACGGGGAGCACCAGTGCCTCCACCCTTTTGGCCCTGACATGCCTACGGCTCTCCCACAACCACTCCGTCTTCCTTTCCCTCACCTCCTACAACTTACCACTGCCCTCCTCACACTTTCTGACTGGAGCAGCCACTCTCCTCCAACGCCTGCCTAACATGTGCAGGCCCACACGGGGAGCACCATTGCCTCCACCCTTTTGGCCCTGACATGCCTACGGCTCTCCCACAAGCACTCCCGTCTTCCTTTCCCTCACCTCCTAAAACTTACCACTGCCCTCCTCACACTTTCCCATTAGAGCAGCCAATCTCCTCCAACGCGTGCCTAGGATGTACAGACCCACACGGGGAGCACCATTGCCTCCACCCTTTTGGCCCGGACATGCCTTCGGCTCTCCCACAAGCACTCACGTCCCCTTTCCCTACCCTACTCCAAATTACGACAGCCCCGCTCACACTTTCGGACTGGAGTAGCCACTCTCCTCCAACGCCTGCCTAACATGTACAGACCCACCCGTGGAGCACCATTGCCTCCACCCTTTTGGCTCTGACATCCACATGGCTCTCCCACAAGCACTCCAATCTTACTTCCCCTCACCTCCTACAACCTAGGACAGCCCTCCTCACACTTTCGGACTGGAGCAGCCACTCTCCTCCAACGCCTGCCTAACATGTACAGGCCCACACGGGGAGCACCATTGCCTCCACCCTTTTAGCCCTGACATCCACACGGCTCTCCCACAAGCACTTCCACCCTCCTTTCCCTACCCTACTCCAAACTACGACAGCCCTCCTCACACTTTCCCATTAGAGCAGCCACTCTCCTCCAACGCCTGCCTAACATGTGCAGGCCCACACGGGGAGCACCATGGCGTCCACCCTTTTGGCCCCGACATCCACACGACTCTCCCACAAGCACTCACGTCCTCCTTTCCCTCACCTCCTACAACCTAGGACAGCCCTCCTCACACTTTCGGACTGGAGCAGTCAATCTCCACCTGAGCTTGCCTAGCATGTACAGGCCCACATGGGGAGCACCATTGCCTCCACCCTTTTAGCCCTGACATGCACACGGCTCTCCCACAAGCACTCCCGTCCTCCTTTCCCTACCCTACCCCAACTTGTGACAGTCCCCCTTACACTTTCTGACTGGAGCAGCCACTCTCCTCCAACGCCTGCCAAACATGCACAGGCCCACACGGGGAGCACCATGGTCTCCACCCTTTTGGCCCTGACATCCACACGGCTCTCCCACAAGCACTCCCGCCCTCCTTTCCCTCACCTCCGACAACTTAGAACAGCCCTCCTCACACTTTCTGAATGAAGCAGCCACTCTCCTCCAACGCCTGCCTAACATGTACAGGCCCACGTGGGGAGCACCATTGCCTCCACCCTTTTGGCCCTGACATGCCTACGGCTCTCCCACAACCACTCCCGTCTTCCTTTCCCTCACCTCCTACAACTTACCACTGCCCTCCTCACACTTTCTGACTGGAGCAGCCACTCTCCTCCAACGCCTGCCTAACATGTGCAGGCCCACACGGGGAGCACCATTGCCTCCACCCTTTTGGCCCTGACATGCCTACGGCTCTCCCACAAGCACTCACGTCCCCTTTCCCTACCCTACTCCAAATTACGACAGCCCCGCTCACACTTTCGGACTGGAGTAGCCACTCTCCTCCAACGCCTGCCTAACATGTACAGACCCACCCGCGGAGCACCATGGCCTCCACCCTTTTGGCCCTGACATTCACAAGGCTCTCCCACAAGCACTCCCATCTTACTTCCCCTCACCTCCTACACCTTACCACTGCCCTCCTCACACTTTCGGACTGGAGCAGCCACTCTCCTCCAACGCCTGCCTAACATGTACAGGCCCACACGGGGAGCACCATTGCCTCCACCCTTTTGGCCCTGACATTCCACACGGCTCTCCCACAAGCACTCCTGTCCTCCTTTCCCTCACCTCCGACAACTTACCACTGCCCTCCTCACACTTTCGGACTTGAGCAGCCACTCTCCTCCAACGCCTGCCTAACATGTGCAGGCCCACACGGGGAGCACCATGGCGTCCACCCTTTTGGCCCTGACATGCCTACGGCTCTCCCACAAGCACTCACGTCCTCCTTTCCCTACCCTACTCCAAATTACGACTTCCCTCCTCACACTTTCTGACTGGAGCAGCCACTCTCCTCCAAAGTCTGCCTAACATGTACAGACCCACCCGCCGAAAACCATTGCCTCCACCCTTTTGGCCCTGACATCCACATGGCTCTCCCACAAGCACTCACGCCCTCCTTTCCCTCACCTCCTACAACCTAGGACAGCCCTCCTCACACTTTCTGCCTGGAGCAGCCACTCTCCTACAACCCCCGCCTACCAACAACAGGTCCACACGGGGAGCACCATTGCCTCCACCCTTTTAGCCCTGCCATGCGTACGGCTCTCCCACAAGCACTTCCACCCTCCTTTCCCTACCCTACTCCAAACTACGACAGCCCTCCTCACACTTTCCCATTAGAGCAGCCACTCTCCTCCAAAGCCTGCCTAACATGTGCAGGCCCACACGGGGAGCACCATGGCGTCCACCCTTTTAGCCCTGACATCCACACGGCTCTCCCACAAGCACTCCAATCCTCCTTTCCCTACCCTACCCCAACTTGTGACAGTCCCCCTTACACTTTCTGACTGGAGCAGCCACTCTCCTCCAACGCCTGCCAAACATGCACAGGCCCACACGGGGAGCACCATGGTCTCCACCCTTTTGGCCCTGACATCCACATGGCTCTCCCACAAGCCCTCCAATCCTCCTTTCCCTCACCTCCGACAACTTAGAACAGCCCTCCTCACACTTTCTGAATGAAGCAGCCATTCTCCTCCAACGCCTGCCAAGCATGCACAGGCCCACGTGGGGAGCACCATTGTCTCCACCCTTTTGGCCCTGACATCCACACGGCTCTCCCACAAGCACTCCCGCCCTCCTTTCTCTCACCTCCGACAACTTAGAACAGCCCTCCTCACACTTTCTGAATGAAGCAGCCACTCTCCTCCAACGCCTGCCTAACATGTACAGGCCCACGTGGGGAGCACCATTGCCTCCACCCTTTTGGCCCTGACATGCCTACGGCACTCCTACAAGCACTCCCGCCCTCCTATCCCTCACCTCCTACAACTTACCACTGCCCTCCTCACACTTTCTGACTGGAGCAGCCACTCTCCTCCAACGCCTGCCTAACATGTGCAGGCCCACACGGGGAGCACCATTGCCTCCACCCTTTTGGCCCTGACATGCCTTCGGCTCTCCCACAAGCACTCACGTCCCCTTTCCCTACCCTACTCCAAATTACGACAGCCCCGCTCACACTTTCGGACTGGAGTAGCCACTCTCCTCCAACGCCTGCCTAACATGTACAGACCCACACGGGGAGCACCATTGCCTCCACCCTTTTGGCCCTGACATCCACACGGCTCTCCCACAAGCACTCCCGCCCTCCTTTCCCTCACCTCCTACAACTTACCACTGCCCTCCTCACACTTTCGGACTTGAGCAGCCACTCTCCTCCAAAGCCTGCCTAACATGTGCAGGCCCACACGGGGAGCACCAGTGCCTCCACCCTTTTAGCTCTGACATGCCTACGGCTCTCCCACAACCACTCCCGTCTTCCTTTCCCTCACCTCCTACAACTTACCACTGCCCTCCTCACACTTTCGGACTGGAGCAGCCACTCTCCTCCAAAGCCTGCCTAACATGTGCAGGCCCACACGGGGAGCACCATTGCCTCCACCCTTTTGGCCCTGACATGCCTACGGCTCTCCCACAAGCACTCCCGTCTTCCTTTCCCTCACCTCCTAAAACTTACCACTGCCCTCCTCACACTTTCCCATTAGAGCAGCCAATCTCCTCCAACACCTGCCTAACATGTGCAGGCCCACACGGGGAGCACCATTGCCTCCACCCTTTTGGCCCTGACATGCCTTCGGCTCTCCCACAAGCACTCACGTCCCCTTTCCCTACCCTACTCCAAATTACGACAGCCCCGCTCACACTTTCGGACTGGAGTAGCCACTCTCCTCCAACGCCTGCCTAACATGTACAGACCCACCCGCGGAGCACTATTGCCTCCACCCTTTTGGCCCTGACATTCACAAGGCTCTCCCACAAGCACTCCAATCTTACTTCCCCTCACCTCCTACAACCTAGGACAGCCCTCCTCACACTTTCGGACTGGAGCAGCCACTCTCCTCCTAAGCCTGCCTAACATGTACAGGCCCACACGGGGAGCACCATTGCCTCCACCCTTTTGGCCCTGACATTCCACACGGCTCTCCCACAAGCACTCCTGTCCTCCTTTCCCTACCCTACTCCAAATTACGACTTCCCTCCTCACACTTTCGGACTGGAGCAGCCACTCTCCTCCAAAGTCTGCCTAACATGTACAGACCCACCCGCGGAAAACCATTGCCTCCACCCTTTTGGCCCTGACATCCACATGGCTCTCCCACAAGCACTCACGCCCTCCTTTCCCTCACCTCCTACAACCTAGGACAGCCCTCCTCACACTTTCTGCCTGGAGCAGCCACTCTCCTACAACCCCCGCCTACCAACAACAGGTCCACACGGGGAGCTCCAGGGTGTCCACCCTTTTAGCTCTGCCATGCGTACGGCTCTCCCACAAGCACTTCCACCCTCCTTTCCCTACCCTACTCCAAACTACGACAGCCCTCCTCACACTTTCCCATTAGAGCAGCCACTCTCCTCCAACGCCTGCCTAACATGTGCAGGCCCACACAGGGAGCACCATGGCGTCCACCCTTTTGGCCCTGACATGCCTACGGCTCTCCCACAACCACTCCCGTCTTCCTTTCCCTCACCTCCTAAAACTTACCACTGCCCTCCTCACACTTTCCCATTAGAGCAGCCAATCTCCTCCAACGCGTGCCTAGGATGTACAGGCCCACACGGGGAGCACCATTGCCTCCACCCTTTTGGCCCGGACATGCCTTCGGCTCTCCCACAAGCACTCACGTCCCCTTTCCCTACCCTACTCCAAATTACGACAGCCCCGCTCACACTTTCTGACTGGAGCAGCCACTCTCCTCCAACGCCTGCCTAACATGTACAGACACACCCGCAGAGCACTATTGCCTCCACCCTTTTGGCCCTGACATTCACAAGGCTCTCCCACAAGCACTCCAATCTTACTTCCCCTCACCTCCTACAACCTAGGACAGCCCTCCTCACACTTTCGGACTGGAGCAGCCACTCTCCTCCTAAGCCTGCCTAACATGTACAGGCCCACACGGGGAGCACCATTGCCTCCACCCTTTTGGCCCTGACATTCCACACGGCTCTCCCACAAGCACTCCTGTCCTCCTTTCCCTCACATCCTACAACTTACCACTTCCCTCCTCACACTTTCGGACTGGAGCAGCCACTCTCCTCCAACGCCTGCCTAACATGTGCAGGCCCACACGGGGAGCACCATGGCGTCCACCCTTTTGGCCCTGACATCCACACGGCTCTCCCACAAGCACTCACGTCCTCCTTTCCCTACCCTACTCCAAATTACGACTTCCCTCCTCACACTTTCGGACTGGAGCAGCCACTCTCCTCCAAAGTCTGCCTAACATGTACAGACCCACCCGCCGAAAACCATGGTCTCCACCCTTTTGGCCCTGACATCCACATGGCTCTCCCACAAGCACTCACGCCCTCCTTTCCCTCACCTCCTACAACCTAGGACAGCCCTCCTCACACTTTCTGCCTGGGGCAGCCATTCTCCTACAACCCCCGCCTACCAACAACAGGTCCACACGGGGAGCAGCAGGGCGTCCACCCTTTTAGCTCTGCCATGCGTACGGCTCTCCCACAAGCACTTCCACCCTCCTTTCCCTACCCTACTCCAAACTACGACAGCCCTCCTCACTCTTTCCCATTAGAGCAGCCACTCTCCTCCAACGCCTGCCTAACATGTGCAGGCCCACACGGGGAGCACCATGGCGTCCACCCTTTTGGCCCTGACATCCACACGGCTCTCCCACAAGCACTCACGCCCTCCTTTCCCTCACCTCCTACAACCTTGGACAGCCCTCCTCACACTTTCGGACTGGAGCAGCCAATCTCCTCCTGAGCTTGCCTAGCATGCACAGGCCCACATGGGGAGCACCATTTCCTCCACCCTTTAAGCCCTGACATGCACACGGCTCTCCCACAAGCACTCCCGCCCTCCTTTCCCTCTCCTCCGACAACTTAGAACAGCCCTCCTCACACTTTCTGAATGAAGCAGCCACTCTCCTCCAACGCCTGCCTAACATGTACAGGCCCACGTGGGGAGCACCATTGCCTCCACCCTTTTGGCCCTGACATGCCTACGGCACTCCTACAAGCACTCCCGCCCTCCTTTCCCTCACCTCCTACAACTTACCACTGCCCTGCTCACACTTTCGGACTTGAGCAGCCACTCTCCTACAACGCCTGCCTAACATGTGCAGGCCCACACGGGGAGCACCATTGCCTCCACCCTTTTGGCCCTGACATGCCTACGGCTCTCCCACAAGCACTCCCGTCTTCCTTTCCCTCACCTCCTAAAACTTACCACTGCCCTCCTCACACTTTCCCATTAGAGCAGCCAATCTCCTCCAACGCGTGCCTAGGATGTACAGACCCACACGGGGAGCACCATTGCCTCCACCCTTTTGGCCCGGACATGCCTTCGGCTCTCCCACAAGCACTCACGTCCCCTTTCCCTACCCTACTCCAAATTACGACAGCCCCGCTCACACTTTCGGACTGGAGTAGCCACTCTCCTCCAACACCTGCCTAACATGTACAGACCCACCCGTGGAGCACCATTGCCTCCACCCTTTTGGCTCTGACATCCACATGGCTCTCCCACAAGCACTCCAATCTTACTTCCCCTCACCTCCTACAACCTAGGACAGCCCTCCTCACACTTTCGGACTGGAGCAGCCACTCTCCTCCAACGCCTGCCTAACATGTACAGGCCCACACGGGGAGCACCATTGCCTCCACCCTTTTAGCCCTGACATCCACACGGCTCTCCCACAAGCACTTCCACCCTCCTTTCCCTACCCTACTCCAAACTACGACAGCCCTCCTCACACTTTCCCATTAGAGCAGCCACTCTCCTCCAACGCCTGCCTAACATGTGCAGGCCCACACGGGGAGCACCATGGCGTCCACCCTTTTGGCCCCGACATCCACACGACTCTCCCACAAGCACTCACGTCCTCCTTTCCCTCACCTCCTACAACCTAGGACAGCCCTCCTCACACTTTCGGACTGGAGCAGTCAATCTCCACCTGAGCTTGCCTAGCATGTACAGGCCCACATGGGGAGCACCATTGCCTCCACCCTTTTAGCCCTGACATGCACACGGCTCTCCCACAAGCACTCCCGTCCTCCTTTCCCTACCCTACCCCAACTTGTGACACTCCCCCTTACACTTTCTGACTGGAGCAGCCACTCTCCTCCAACGCCTGCCAAACATGCACAGGCCCACACGGGGAGCACCATGGTCTCCACCCTTTTGGCCCTGACATCCACACGGCTCTCCCACAAGCACTCCCGCCCTCCTTTCCCTCACCTCCGACAACTTAGAACAGCCCTCCTCACACTTTCTGAATGAAGCAGCCACTCTCCTCCAACGCCTGCCTAACATGTACAGGCCCACGTGGGGAGCACCATTGCCTCCACCCTTTTGGCCCTCACATGCCTACGGCACTCCCAAAAGCACTCCCGCCCTCCTTTCCCTCACCTCCGACAACTTAGAACAGCCCTCCTCACACTTTCGGACTTGAGCAGCCACTCTCCTCCAAAGCCTGCCTAACATGTGCAGGCCCACACGGGGAGCACCAGTGCCTCCACCCTTTTAGCTCTGACATGCCTACGGCTCTCCCACAACCACTCCCGTCTTCCTTTCCCTCACCTCCTACAACTTACCACTGCCCTCCTCACACTTTCTGACTGGAGCAGCCACTCTCCTCCAACGCCTGCCTAACATGTGCAGGCCCACACGGGGAGCACCATTGCCTCCACCCTTTTGGCCCTGACATTCACAAGGCTCTCCCACAAGCACTCACGTCCCCTTTCCCTACCCTACTCCAAATTACGACAGCCCCGCTCACACTTTCGGACTGGAGTAGCCACTCTCCTCCTAAGCATGCCTAACATGTACAGACCCACCCGCGGAGCACCATTGCCTCCACCCTTTTGGCCCTGACATTCACAAGGCTCTCCCACAAGCACTCCCATCTTACTTCCCCTCACCTCCTACAACTTACCACTGCCCTCCTCACACTTTCGGACTGGAGCAGCCACTCTCCTCCTAAGCCTGCCTAACATGTACAGGCCCACACGGGGAGCACCATTGCCTCCACCCTTTTGGCCCTGACATTCCACACGGCTCTCCCACAAGCACTCCTGTCCTCCTTTCCCTCACCTCCGACAACTTACCACTGCCCTCCTCACACTTTCGGACTTGAGCAGCCACTCTCCTCCAACGCCTGCCTAACATGTGCAGGCCCACACGGGGAGCACCATGGCGTCCACCCTTTTGGCCCTGACATGCCTACGGCTCTCCCACAAGCACTCACGTCCTCCTTTCCCTACCCTACTCCAAATTACGACTTCCCTCCTCACACTTTCGGACTGGAGCAGCCACTCTCCTCCAAAGTCTGCCTAACATGTACAGACCCACCCGCCGAAAACCATTGCCTCCACCCTTTTGGCCCTGACATCCACATGGCTCTCCCACAAGCACTCACGCCCTCCTTTCCCTCACCTCCTACAACCTAGGACAGCCCTCCTCACACTTTCTGCCTGGAGCAGCCACTCTCCTACAACCCCCGCCTACCAACAACAGGTCCACACGGGGAGCACCATTGCCTCCACCCTTTTAGCCCTGCCATGCGTACGGCTCTCCCACAAGCACTTCCACCCTCCTTTCCCTACCCTACTCCAAACTACGACAGACCTCCTCACACTTTCCCATTAGAGCAGCCACTCTCCTCCAAAGCCTGCCTAACATGTGCAGGCCCACACGGGGAGCACCATGGCGTCCACCCTTTTGGCCCTGACATCCACACGGCTCTCCCACAAGCACTCCAATCCTGCTTTCCCTACCCTACCCCAACTTGTGACAGTCCCCCTTACACTTTCTGACTGGAGCAGCCACTCTCCTCCAACGCCTGCCAAACATGCACAGGCCCACACGGGGAGCACCATGGTCTCCACCCTTTTGGCCCTGACATCCACACGGCTCTCCCACAAGCCCTCCAATCCTCCTTTCCCTCACCTCCGACAACTTAGAACAGCCCTCCTCACACTTTCTGAATGAAGCAGCCACTCTCCTCCAACGCCTGCCAAACATGCACAGGCCCACGTGGGGAGCACCATTGTCTCCACCCTTTTGGCCCTGACATCCACACGGCTCTCCCACAAGCACTCCAATCTTACTTTCCCTCACCTCCGACAACTTAGAACAGCCCTCCTCACACTTTCTGAATGAAGCAGCCACTCTCCTCCAACGCCTGCCTAACATGTACAGGCCCACGTGGGGAGCACCATTGCCTCCACCCTTTTGGCCCTGACATGCCTACGGCACTCCTACAAGCACTCCCGCCCTCCTTTCCCTCACCTCCTCCAACTTACCACTGCCCTCCTCACACTTTCGGACTTGAGCAGCCACTCTCCTCCAAAGCCTGCCTAACATGTACAGGCCCACACGGGGAGCACCAGTGCCTCCACCCTTTTAGCTCTGACATGCCTACGGCTCTCCCACAACCACTCCGTCTTCCTTTCCCTCACCTCCTACAACTTACCACTGCCCTCCTCACACTTTCGGACTTGAGCAGCCACTCTCCTCCAAAGCCTGCCTAACATGTGCAGGCCCACACGGGGAGCACCATTGCCTCCACCCTTTTGGCCCTGACATGCCTACGGCTCTCCCACAAGCACTCACGTCCCCTTTCCCTACCCTACTCCAAATTACGACAGCCCCGCTCACACTTTCGGACTGGAGTAGCCACTCTCCTCCAACGCCTGCCTAACATGTACAGACCCACCCGCGGAGCACCCTTGCCTCCACCCTTTTGGCCCTGACATTCACAAGGCTCTCCCACAAGCACTCCCATCTTACTTCCCCTCACCTCCTACACCTTACCACTGCCCTCCTCACACTTTCGGACTGGAGCAGCCACTCTCCTCCTAAGCCTGCCTAACATGTACAGGCCCACACGGGGAGCACCATTGCCTCCACCCTTTTGGCCCTGACATTCCACACGGCTCTCCCACAAGCACTCCTGTCCTCCTTTCCCTCACCTCCTACAACTTACCACTGCCCTCCTCACACTTTCGGACTTGAGCAGCCACTCTCCTCCAACGCCTGCCTAACATGTGCAGGCCCACACGGGGAGCACCATGGCATCCACCCTTTTGGCCCTGACATGCCTACGGCTCTCCCACAAGCACTCACGTCCTCCTTTCCCTACCCTACTCCAAACTACGACAGCCCTCCTCACACTTTCCCATTAGAGCAGCCACTCTCCTCCAAAGCCTGCCTAACATGTGCAGGCCCACACGGGGAGCACCATGGCGTCCACCCTTTTGGCCCTGACATCCACACGGCTCTCCCACAAGCACTCCAATCCTCCTTTCCCTACCCTACCCCAACTTGTGACAGTCCCCCTTACACTTTCTGACTGGAGCAGCCACTCTCCTCCAACGCCTGCCAAACATGCACAGGCCCACACGGGGACCACCATGGTCTCCACCCTTTTGGCCCTGACATCCACACGGCTCTCCCACAAGCCCTCCAATCCTCCTTTCCCTCACCTCCGACAACTTAGAACAGCCCTCCTCACACTTTCTGAATGAAGCAGCCACTCTCCTCCAACGCCTGCCTAACATGTACAGGCCCACGTGGGGAGCACCATTGCCTCCACCCTTTTGGCCCTGACATGCCTACGGCACTCCCAAAAGCACTCCCGCCCTCCTTTCCCTCACCTCCTACAACTTACCACTGCCCTCCTCACACTTTCGGACTTGAGCAGCCACTCTCCTCCAAAGCCTGCCTAACATGTGCAGGCCCACACGGGGAGCACCAGTGCCTCCACCCTTTTAGCTCTGACATGCCTACGGCTCTCCCACAACCACTCCGTCTTCCTTTCCCTCACCTCCTACAACTTACCACTGCCCTCCTCACACTTTCGGACTGGAGCAGCCACTCTCCTCCAACGCCTGCCTAACATGTGCAGGCCCACACGGGGAGCACCATTGCCTCCACCCTTTTGGCCCTGACATGCCTACGGCTCTCCCACAAGCACTCACGTCCCCTTTCCCTACCCTACTCCAAATTACGACAGCCCCGCTCACACTTTCGGACTGGAGTAGCCACTCTCCTCCTAAGCCTGCCTAACATGTACAGACCCACCCGCGGAGCACCCTTGCCTCCACCCTTTTGGCCTTGACATTCACAAGGCTCTCCCACAAGCACTCCCATCTTACTTTCCCTCACCTCCTACAACTTACCACTGCCCTCCTCACACTTTCGGACTGGAGCAGCCACTCTCCTCCTAAGCCTGCCTAACATGTACAGGCCCACACGGGGAGCACCATTGCCTCCACCCTTTTGGCCCTGACATTCCACACGGCTCTCCCACAAGCACTCCTGTCCTCCTTTCCCTCACCTCCGACAACTTACCACTGCCCTCCTCACACTTTCGGACTTGAGCAGCCACTCTCCTCCAACGCCTGCCTAACATGTACAGACCCACCCGCCGAAAACCATGGCGTCCACCCTTTTGGCCCTGACATCCACATGGCTCTCCCACAAGCACTCACGCCCTCCTTTCCCTCACCTCCTACAACCTAGGACAGCCCTCCTCACACTTTCTGCCTGGAGCAGCCACTCCCCTACAACCCCCGCCTACCAACAACAGGTCCACACGGGGAGCACCATTGCCTCCACCCTTTTAGCCCTGCCATGCGTACGGCTCTCCCACAAGCACTTCCACCCTCCTTTCCCTACCCTACTCCAAACTACGACAGCCCTCCTCACACTTTCCCATTAGAGCAGCCACTCTCCTCCAAAGCCTGCCTAACATGTGCAGGCCCACACGGGGAGCACCATGGCGTCCACCCTTTTGGCCCTGACATCCACACGGCTCTCCCACAAGCACTCCAATCCTCCTTTCCCTACCCTACCCCAACTTGTGACAGTCCCCCTTACACTTTCTGACTGGAGCAGCCACTCTCCTCCAACGCCTGCCAAACATGCACAGGCCCACACGGGGACCACCATGGTCTCCACCCTTTTGGCCCTGACATCCACACGGCTCTCCCACAAGCCCTCCAATCCTCCTTTCCCTCACCTCCGACAACTTAGAACAGCCCTCCTCACACTTTCTGAATGAAGCAGCCATTCTCCTCCAACGCCTGCCAAACATGCACAGGCCCACGTGGGGAGCACCATTGTCTCCACCCTTTTGGCCCTGACATCCACACGGCTCTCCCACAAGCACTCCCGCCCTCCTTTCCCTCACCTCCGACAACTTAGAACAGCCCTCCTCACACTTTCTGAATGAAGCAGCCACTCTCCTCCAACGCCTGCCAAACATGCGCAGGCCCACGTGGGGAGCACCATTGTCTCCACCCTTTTGGCCCTGACATCCACACGGCTCTCCCACAAGCACTCCAATCCTCCTTTCCCTCACCTCCGACAACTTAGAACAGCCCTCCTCACACTTTCTGAATGAAGCAGCCACTCTCCTCCAACGCCTGCCTAACATGTACAGGCCCACGTGGGGAGCACCATTGCCTCCACCCTTTTGGCCCTGACATGCCTACGGCACTCCCAAAAGCACTCCCGCCCTCCTTTCCCTCACCTCCTCCAACTTACCACTGCCCTCCTCACACTTTCGGACTTGAGCAGCCACTCTCCTCCAAAGCCTGCCTAACATGTGCAGGCCCACACGGGGAGCACCAGTGCCTCCACCCTTTTAGCTCTGACATGCCTACGGCTCTCCCACAACCACTCCGTCTTCCTTTCCCTCACCTCCTACAACTTACCACTGCCCTCCTCACACTTTCTGACTGGAGCAGCCACTCTCCTCCAACGCGTGCCTGGGATGTACAGACCCACACGGGGAGCACCATTGCCTCCACCCTTTTGGCCCTGACATGCCTACGGCTCTCCCACAAGCACTCACGTCCCCTTTCCCTACCCTACTTTAAATTACGACAGCCCCGCTCACACTTTCGGACTGGAGTAGCCACTCTCCTCCTAAGCCTGCCTAACATGTACAGACCCACCCGCGGAGCACCATTGCCTCCACCCTTTTGGCCCTGACATTCACAAGGCTCTCCCACAAGCACTCCCATCTTACTTCCCCTCACCTCCTACAACTTACCACTGCCCTCCTCACACTTTCGGACTGGAGCAGCCACTCTCCTCCAACGCCTGCCTAACATGTGCAGGCCCACACGGGGAGCACCATTGCCTCCACCCTTTTGGCCCTGACATTCCACACGGCTCTCCCACAAGCACTCCTGTCCTCCTTTCCCTCACCTCCGACAACTTACCACTGCCCTCCTCACACTTTCGGACTTGAGCAGCCACTCTCCTCCTAAGCCTGCCTAACATGTGCAGGCCCACACGGGGAGCACCATGGCGTCCACCCTTTTGGCCCTGACATGCCTACGGCTCTCCCACAAGCACTCACGTCCTCCTTTCCCTACCCTACTCCAAATTACGACTTCCCTCCTCACACTTTCGGACTGGAGCAGCCACTCTCCTCCAAAGTCTGCCTAACATGTACAGACCCACCCGCCGAAAACCATTGCCTCCACCCTTTTGGCCCTGACATCCACATGGCTCTCCCACAAGCACTCACGCCCTCCTTTCCCTCACCTCCTACAACCTAGGACAGCCCTCCTCACACTTTCTGCCTGGAGCAGCCACTCTCCTACAACCCCCGCCTACCAACAACAGGTCCACACGGGGAGCACCATTGCCTCCACCCTTTTAGCCCTGCCATGCGTACGGCTCTCCCACAAGCACTTCCACCCTCCTTTCCCTACCCTACTCCAAACTACGACAGCCCTCCTCACACTTTCCCATTAGAGCAGCCACTCTCCTCCAAAGCCTGCCTAACATGTGCAGGCCCACACGGGGAGCACCATGGCGTCCACCCTTTTAGCCCTGACATCCACACGGCTCTCCCACAAGCACTCCAATCCTCCTTTCCCTACCCTACCCCAACTTGTGACAGTCCCCCTTACACTTTCTGACTGGAGCAGCCACTCTCCTCCAACGCCTGCCAAACATGCACAGGCCCACACGGGGAGCACCATGGTCTCCACCCTTTTGGCCCTGACATCCACACGGCTCTCCCACAAGCCCTCCAATCCTCCTTTCCCTCACCTCCGACAACTTAGAACAGCCCTCCTCACACTTTCTGAATGAAGCAGCCACTCTCCTCCAACGCCTGCCTAACATGTACAGGCCCACGTGGGGAGCACCATTGCCTCCACCCTTTTGGCCCTGACATGCCTACGGCACTCCTACAAGCACTCCCGCCCTCGTATCCCTCACCTCCTACAACTTACCACTGCCCTCCTCACACTTTCGGACTTGAGCAGCCACTCTCCTCCAAAGCCTGCCTAACATGTGCAGGCCCGCACGGGGAGCACCATTGCCTCCACCCTTTTGGCCCTGACATGCCTACGGCTCTCCCACAACCACTCCGTCTTCCTTTCCCTCACCTCCTACAACTTACCACTGCCCTCCTCACACTTTCTGACTGGAGCAGCCACTCTCCTCCAACGCCTGCCTAACATGTGCAGGCCCACACGGGGAGCACCATTGCCTCCACCCTTTTGGCCCTGACATGCCTTCGGCTCTCCCACAAGCACTCACGTCCCCTTTCCCTACCCTACTCCAAATTACGACAGCCCCGCTCACACTTTCGGACTGGAGTAGCCACTCTCCTCCAACGCCTGCCTAACATGTACAGACCCACACGGGGAGCACCATTGCCTCCACCCTTTTGGCCCTGACATGCCTACGGCTCTCCCACAACCACTCCGTCTTCCTTTCCCTCACCTCCTACAACTTACCACTGCCCTCCTCACACTTTCGGACTTGAGCAGCCACTCTCCTCCAACGCCTGCCTAACATGTGCAGGCCCACACAGGGAGCACCATTGCCTCCACCCTTTTGGCCCTGACATTCACAAGGCTCTCCCACAACCACTCCCGTCTTCCTTTCCCTCACCTCCTAAAACTTACCACTGCCCTCCTCACACTTTCCCATTAGAGCAGCCAATCTCCTCCAACGCGTGCCTAGGATGTACAGGCCCACACGGGGAGCACCATTGCCTCCACCCTTTTGGCCCTGACATTCACAAGGCTCTCCCACAAGCACTCCAATCTTACTTCCCCTCACCTCCTACAACCTAGGACAGCCCTCCTCACACTTTCGGACTGGAGCAGCCACTCTCCTCCAACGCCTGCCTAACATGTGCAGGCCCACACGGGGAGCACCATTGCCTCCACCCTTTCGGCCCTGACATCCACACGGCTCTCCCACAAGCACTCACGTCCTCCTTTCCCTACCCTACTCCAAATTTCGACTTCCCTCCTCACACTTTCGGACTGGAGCAGCCACTCTCCTCCAATGTCTGCCTAACATGTACAGACCCACCCGCGGAAAACCATTGCCTCCACCCTTTTGGCCCTGACATCCACATGGCTCTCCCACAAGCACTCACGCCCTCCTTTCCCTCACCTCCTACAACCTAGGACAGCCCTCCTCACACTTTCTGCCTGGAGCAGCCACTCTCCTACAACCCCCGCCTACCAACAACAGGTCCACACGGGGAGCACCAGGGCGTCCACCCTTTTAGCTCTGACATGCGTACGGCTCTCCCACAAGCACTTCCACCCTCCTTTCCCTACCCTACTCCAAACTACGACAGCCCTCCTCATACTTTCCCATTAGAGCAGCCACTCTCCTCCAAAGCCTGCCTAACATGTGCAGGCCCACACGGGGAGCACCATGGCGTCCACCCTTTTGGCCCTGACATCTACACGGCTCTCCCACAAGCACTCACGCCCTCCTTTCCCTCACCTCCTACAACCTAGGACAGCCCTCCTCACACTTTCGGACTGGAGCAGCCAATCTCCTCCTGAGCTTGCCTAGCATGTACAGGCCCACATGGGGAGCACCATTGCCTCCACCCTTTTAGCCCTGACATGCACACGGCTCTCCCACAAGCACTCCCGTCCTCCTTTCCCTACCCTACCCCAACTTGTGACAGTCCCCCTTACACTTTCTGACTGGAGCAGCCACTCTCCTCCAACGCCTGCCTAACATGCACAGGCCCACACGGGGAGCACCATGGTCTCCACCCTTTTGGCCCTGACATCCACACGGCTCTCCCACAAGCACTCCCGCCCTCCTTTCCCTCACCTCCTACAACTTAGAACAGCCCTCCTCACACTTTCTGAATGAAGCAGCCACTCTCCTCCAACGCCTGCCTAACATGTACAGGCCCACGTGGGGAGCACCAGTGCCTCCACCCTTTTAGCCCTGACATGCCTACGGCTCTCCCACAACCACTCCCGTCTTCTTTTCCCTCACCTCCTACAACTTACCACTGCCCTCCTCACACTTTCTGACTGGAGCAGCCACTCTCCTCCAACGCCTGCCTAACATGTGCAGGCCCACACGGGGAGCACCATTGCCTCCACCCTTTTGGCCCTGACATGCCTTCGGCTCTCCCACAAGCACTCACGTCCCCTTTCCCTACCCTACTCCAAATTACGACAGCCCCGCTCACACTTTCGGACTGGAGTAGCCACTCTCCTCCAACGCCTGCCTAACATGTACAGACCCACCCGCGGAGCACCATTGCCTCCACCCTTTTGGCCCTGACATTCACAAGGCTCTCCCACAAGCACTCCAATCTTACTTCCCCTCACCTCCTACAACCTAGGACAGCCCTCCTCACACTTTCGGACTGGAGCAGCCACTCTCCTCCTAAGCCTGCCTAACATGTGCAGGCCCACACGGGGAGCACCATTGCCTCCACCCTTTTGGCCCTGACATGCCTTCGGCTCTCCCACAAGCACTCCTGTCCTCCTTTCCCTCACCTCCTACAACTTACCACTGCCCTCCTCACACTTTCGGACTGGAGCAGCCACTCTCCTCCAACGCCTGCCTAACATGTGCAGGCCCACACGGGGAGCACCATGGCGTCCACCCTTTTGGCCCTGACATCCACACGGCTCTCCCACAAGCACTCACGTCCTCCTTTCCCTACCCTACTCCAAATTACGACTTCCCTCCTCACACTTTCGGACTGGAGCAGCCACTCTCCTCCAACCCCCGCCTACCAACAACAGGTCCACACGGGGAGCACCATTGCCTCCACCCTTTCAGCCCTGCCATGCGTACGGCTCTCCCACAAGCACTTCCACCCTCCTTTCCCTACCCTACTCCAAACTACGACAGCCCTCCTCACACTTTCCCATTAGAGCAGCCACTCTCCTCCAAAGCCTGCCTAACATGTGCAGGCCCACACGGGGAGCACCATGGCGTCCACCCTTTTGGCCCTGACATCCACACGGCTCTCCCACAAGCACTCCAATCCTCCTTTCCCTACCCTACCCCAACTTGTGACAGTCCCCCTTACACTTTCTGACTGGAGCAGCCACTCTCCTCCAACGCCTGCCAAACATGCACAGGCCCACACGGGGACCACCATGGTCTCCACCCTTTTGGCCCTGACATCCACACGGCTCTCCCACAAGCCCTCCAATCCTCCTTTCCCTCACCTCCGACAACTTAGAACAGCCCTCCTCACACTTTCTGAATGAAGCAGCCATTCTCCTCCAACGCCTGCCAAACATGCACAGGCCCACGTGGGGAGCACCATTGTCTCCACCCTTTTGGCCCTGACATGCACACGGCTCTCCCACAAGCACTCCCGCCCTCCTTTCCCTCACCTCCGACAACTTAGAACAGCCTTCCTCACACTTTCTGAATGAAGCAGCCACTCTCCTCCAACGCCTGCCAAACATGCGCAGGCCCACGTGGGGAGCACCATTGTCTCCACCCTTTTGGCCCTGACATCCACACGGCTCTCCCACAAGCACTCCAATCCTCCTTTCCCTCACCTCCGACAACTTAGAACAGCCCTCCTCACACTTTCTGAATGAAGCAGCCACTCTCCTCCAACGCCTGCCTAACATGTACAGGCCCACGTGGGGAGCACCATTGCCTCCACCCTTTTGGCCCTGACATGCCTACGGCACTCCCAAAAGCACTCCCGCCCTCCTTTCCCTCACCTCCTCCAACTTACCACTGCCCTCCTCACACTTTCGGACTTGAGCAGCCACTCTCCTCCAAAGCCTGCCTAACATGTGCAGGCCCACACGGGGAGCACCAGTGCCTCCACCCTTTTAGCTCTGACATTCCTACGGCTCTCCCACAACCACTCCGTCTTCCTTTCCCTCACCTCCTACAACTTACCACTGCCCTCCTCACACTTTCTGACTGGAGCAGCCACTCTCCTCCAACGCCTGCCTAACATGTGCAGGCCCACACGGGGAGCACCATTGCCTCCACCCTTTTGGCCCTGACATGCCTACGGCTCTCCCACAAGCACTCACGTCCCCTTTCCCTACCCTACTTTAAATTACGACAGCCACGCTCACACTTTCGGACTGGAGTAGCCACTCTCCTCCTAAGCCTGCCTAACATGTACAGACCCACCCGCGGAGCACCATTGCCTCCACCCTTTTGGCCCTGACATTCACAAGGCTCTCCCACAAGCACTCCCATCTTACTTCCCCTCACCTCCTACAACTTACCACTGCCCTCCTCACACTTTCGGACTGGAGCAGCCACTCTCCTCCAACGCCTGCCTAACATGTGCAGGCCCACACGGGGAGCACCATTGCCTCCACCCTTTTGGCCCTGACATTCCACACGGCTCTCCCACAAGCACTCCTGTCCTCCTTTCCCTCACCTCCGACAACTTACCACTGCCCTCCTCACACTTTCGGACTTGAGCAGCCACTCTCCTCCTAAGCCTGCCTAACATGTGCAGGCCCACACGGGGAGCACCATGGCGTCCACCCTTTTGGCCCTGACATGCCTACGGCTCTCCCACAAGCACTCACGTCCTCCTTTCCCTACCCTACTCCAAATTACGACTTCCCTCCTCACACTTTCGGACTGGAGCAGCCACTCTCCTCCAAAGTCTGCCTAACATGTACAGACCCACCCGCCGAAAACCATTGCCTCCACCCTTTTGGCCCTGACATCCACATGGCTCTCCCACAAGCACTCACGCCCTCCTTTCCCTCACCTCCTACAACCTAGGACAGCCCTCCTCACACTTTCTGCCTGGAGCAGCCACTCTCCTACAACCCCCGCCTACCAACAACAGGTCCACACGGGGAGCACCATTGCCTCCACCCTTTTAGCCCTGCCATGCGTACGGCTCTCCCACAAGCACTTCCACCCTCCTTTCCCTACCCTACTCCAAACTACGACAGCCCTCCTCACACTTTCCCATTAGAGCAGCCACTCTCCTCCAAAGCCTGCCTAACATGTGCAGGCCCACACGGGGAGCACCATGGCGTCCACCCTTTTAGCCCTGACATCCACACGGCTCTCCCACAAGCACTCCAATCCTCCTTTCCCTACCCTACCCCAACTTGTGACAGTCCCCCTTACACTTTCTGACTGGAGCAGCCACTCTCCTCCAACGCCTGCCAAACATGCACAGGCCCACACGGGGAGCACCATGGTCTCCACCCTTTTGGCCCTGACATCCACACGGCTCTCCCACAAGCCCTCCAATCCTCCTTTCCCTCACCTCCGACAACTTAGAACAGCCCTCCTCACACTTTCTGAATGAAGCAGCCATTCTCCTCCAACGCCTGCCAAACATGCACAGGCCCACGTGGGGAGCACCATGGTCTCCACCCTTTTGGCCCTGACATCCACACGGCTCTCCCACAAGCACTCCCGCCCTCCTTTCTCTCACCTCCGACAACTTAGAACAGCCCTCCTCACACTTTCTGAATGAAGCAGCCACTCTCCTCCAACGCCTGCCTAACATGTACAGGCCCACGTGGGGAGCACCATTGCCTCCACCCTTTTGGCCCTGACATGCCTACGGCACTCCTACAAGCACTCCCGCCCTCCTATCCCTCACCTCCTACAACTTACCACTGCCCTCCTCACACTTTCGGACTTGAGCAGCCACTCTCCTCCAAAGCCTGCCTAACATGTGCAGGCCCGCACGGGGAGCACCATTGCCTCCACCCTTTTGGCCCTGACATGCCTACGGCTCTCCCACAACCACTCCGTCTTCCTTTCCCTCACCTCCTACAACTTACCACTGCCCTCCTCACACTTTCTGACTGGAGCAGCCACTCTCCTCCAACGCCTGCCTAACATGTGCAGGCCCACACGGGGAGCACCATTGCCTCCACCCTTTTGGCCCTGACATGCCTTCGGCTCTCCCACAAGCACTCACGTCCCCTTTCCCTACCCTACTCCAAATTACGACAGCCCCGCTCACACTTTCGGACTGGAGTAGCCACTCTCCTCCAACGCCTGCCTAACATGTACAGACCCACACGGGGAGCACCATTGCCTCCACCCTTTTGGCCCTGACATTCACAAGGCTCTCCCACAACTACTCCGTCTTCCTTTCCCTCACCTCCTACAACTTACCACTGCCCTCCTCACACTTTCGGACTTGAGCAGCCACTCTCCTCCAACGCCTGCCTAACATGTGCAGGCCCACACAGGGAGCACCATTGCCTCCACCCTTTTGGCCCTGACATTCACAAGGCTCTCCCACAACCACTCCCGTCTTCCTTTCCCTCACCTCCTAAAACTTACCACTGCCCTCCTCACACTTTCCCATTAGAGCAGCCAATCTCCTCCAACGCGTGCCTAGGATGTACAGGCCCACACGGGGAGCACCATTGCCTCCACCCTTTTGGCCCTGACATTCACAAGGCTCTCCCACAAGCACTCCAATCTTACTTCCCCTCACCTCCTACAACCTAGGACAGCCCTCCTCACACTTTCGGACTGGAGCAGCCACTCTCCTCCAACGCCTGCCTAACATGTGCAGGCCCACACGGGGAGCACCATTGCCTCCACCCTTTCGGCCCTGACATCCACACGGCTCTCCCACAAGCACTCACGTCCTCCTTTCCCTACCCTACTCCAAATTTCGACTTCCCTCCTCACACTTTCGGACTGGAGCAGCCACTCTCCTCCAATGTCTGCCTAACATGTACAGACCCACCCGCGGAAAACCATTGCCTCCACCCTTTTGGCCCTGACATTCACAAGGCTCTCCCACAAGCACTCACGCCCTCCTTTCCCTCACCTCCTACAACCTAGGACAGCCCTCCTCACACTTTCTGCCTGGAGCAGCCACTCTCCTACAACCCCCGCCTACCAACAACAGGTCCACACGGGGAGCACCAGGGCGTCCACCCTTTTAGCTCTGACATGCGTACGGCTCTCCCACAAGCACTTCCACCCTCCTTTCCCTACCCTACTCCAAACTACGACAGCCCTCCTCATACTTTCCCATTAGAGCAGCCACTCTCCTCCAAAGCCTGCCTAACATGTGCAGGCCCACACGGGGAGCACCATGGCGTCCACCCTTTTGGCCCTGACATCTACACGGCTCTCCCACAAGCACTCACGCCCTCCTTTCCCTCACCTCCTACAACCTAGGACAGCCCTCCTCACACTTTCGGACTGGAGCAGCCAATCTCCTCCTGAGCTTGCCTAGCATGTACAGGCCCACATGGGGAGCACCATTGCCTCCACCCTTTTAGCCCTGACATGCACACGGCTCTCCCACAAGCACTCCCGTCCTCCTTTCCCTACCCTACCCCAACTTGTGACAGTCCCCCTTACACTTTCTGACTGGAGCAGCCACTCTCCTCCAACGCCTGCCAAACATGCACAGGCCCACACGGGGAGCACCATGGTCTCCACCCTTTTGGCCCTGACATCCACACGGCTCTCCCACAAGCACTCCCGCCCTCCTTTCCCTCACCTCCAACAACTTAGAACAGCCCTCCTCACACTTTCTGAATGAAGCAGCCACTCTCCTCCAACGCCTGCCTAACATGTACAGGCCCACGTGGGGAGCACCAGTGCCTCCACCCTTTTAGCCCTGACATGCCTACGGCTCTCCCACAACCACTCCCGTCTTCCTTTCCCTCACCTCCTACAACTTACCACTGCCCTCCTCACACTTTCGGACTTGAGCAGCCACTCTCCTCCTAAGCCTGCCTAACATGTGCAGGCCCACACGGGGAGCACCATTGCCTCCACCCTTTTGGCCCTGACATGCCTACAGCTCTCCCACAACCACTCCGTCTTCCTTTCCCTCACCTCCTACAACTTACCACTGCCCTCCTCACACTTTCTGACTGGAGCAGCCACTCTCCTCCAACGCCTGCCTAACATGTGCAGGCCCACACGGGGAGCACCATTGCCTCCACCCTTTTGGCCCTGACATGCCTTCGGCTCTCCCACAAGCACTCACGTCCCCTTTCCCTACCCTACTCCAAATTACGACAGCCCCGCTCACACTTTCGGACTGGAGTAGCCACTCTCCTCCAACGCCTGCCTAACATGTACAGACCCACCCGCGGAGCACCATTGCCTCCACCCTTTTGGCCCTGACATTCACAAGGCTCTCCCACAAGCACTCCAATCTTACTTCCCCTCACCTCCTACAACCTAGGACAGCCCTCCTCACACTTTCGGACTGGAGCAGCCACTCTCCTCCTAAGCCTGCCTAACATGTACAGGCCCACACGGGGAGCACCATTGCCTCCACCCTTTTGGCCCTGACATGCCTTCGACTCTCCCACAAGCACTCCTGTCCTCCTTTCCCTCACCTCCTACAACTTACCACTGCCCTCCTCACACTTTCGGACTGGAGCAGCCACTCTCCTCCAACGCGTGCCTAACATGTGCAGGCCCACACGGGGAGCACCATGGCGTCCACCCTTTTGGCCCTGACATCCACACGGCTCTCCCACAAGCACTCACGTCCTCCTTTCCCTACCCTACTCCAAATTACGACTTCCCTCCTCACACTTTCGGACTGGAGCAGCCACTCTCCTCCAAAGTCTGCCTAACATGTGCAGGCCCACACGGGGAGCACCATGGCGTCCACCCTTTTGGCCCTGACATCCACATGGCTCTCCCACAAGCACTCACGCCCTCCTTTCCCTCACCTCCTACAACCTAGGACCGCCCTCCTCACACTTTCTGCCTGGAGCAGCCACTCTCCTCCAACCCCCGCCTACCAACAACAGGTCCACACGGGGAGCACCATTGCCTCCACCCTTTCAGCCCTGCCATGCGTACGGCTCTCCCACAAGCACTTCCACCCTCCTTTCCCTACCCTACTCCAAACTACGACAGCCCTCCTCACACTTTCCCATTAGAGCAGCCACTCTCCTCCAAAGCCTGCCTAACATGTGCAGGCCCACACGGGGAGCACCATTGCCTCCACCCTTTTGGCCCTGACATCCACACGGCTCTCCCACAAGCACTCACGCCCTCCTTTCCCTCACCTCCTACAACCTAGGACAGCCCTCCTCACACTTTCGGACTGGAGCAGCCAATCTCCTCCTGAGCTTGCCTAGCATGTACAGGTCCACATGGGGAGCACCATTGCCTCCACCCTTTTAGCCCTGACATGCACACGGCTCTCCCACAAGCACTCCCGTCCTCCTTTCCCTACCCTACCCCAACTTTTGACAGTCCCCCTTACACTTTCTGACTGGAGCAGCCACTCTCCTCCAACGCCTGCCAAACATGCACAGGCCCACACGGGGACCACCATGGTCTCCACCCTTTTGGCCCTGACATCCACACGACTCTCCCCCAAGCACTCCAATCCTCCTTTCCCTCACCTCCGACAACTTAGAACAGCCCTCCTCACACTTTCTGAATGAAGCAGCCACTCTCCTCCAACGCCTGCCTAACATGTACAGGCCCACATGGGGAGCACCATTGCCTCCACCCTTTTGGCCCTGACATGCCTACGGCACTCCTACAAGCACTCCCGCCCTCCTTTCCCTCACCTCCTACAACTTACCACTGCCCTCCTCACACTTTCGGACTTGAGCAGCCACTCTCCTCCTAAGCCTGCCTAACATGTGCAGGCCCACACGGGGAGCACCAGTGCCTCCACCCTTTTAGCCCTGACATGCCTACGGCTCTCCCACAAGCACTCCTGTCCTCCTTTCCCTCACCTCCGACAACTTACCACTGCCCTCCTCACACTTTCTGACTGGAGCAGCCACTCTCCTCCAACGCCTGCCTAACATGTGCAGGCCCACACGGGGAGCACCATGGCGTCCACCCTTTTGGCCCTGACATGCCTACGGCTCTCCCACAAGCACTCACGTCCTCCTTTCCCTACCCTACTGCAAATTACGACTTCCCTCCTCACACTTTCGGACTGGAGCAGCCACTCTCCTCCAAAGTCTGCCTAACATGTACAGACCCACCCGCGGAAAACCATTGCCTCCACCCTTTTGGCCCTGACATCCACATGGCTCTCCCACAAGCACTCACGCCCTCCTTTCCCTCACCTCCTACAACCTAGGACAGCTCTCCTCACACTTTCTGCCTGGAGCAGCCACTCTCCTCCAACCCCCGCCTACCAACAACAGGTCCACACGGGGAGCAGCAGGGCGTCCACCCTTTTAGCTCTGCCATGCGTACGGCTCTCCCACAAGAAATTCCACCCTCCTTTCCCTACCCTACTCCAAACTACGACGGCCCTCCTCATACTTTCCCATTAGTGCAGCCACTCTCCTCCAAAGCCTGCCTAACATGTGCAGGCCCACACGGGGAGCACCATGGCGTCCACCCTTTTGGCCCTGACATCCACACGGCTCTCCCACAAGCACTCCCGTCCTCCTTTCCCTACCCTACCCCAACTTGTGACAGTCCCCCTTACACTTTCTGACTGGAGCAGCCACTCTCCTCCAACGCCTGCCAAACATGCACAGGCCCACACGGGGAGCACCATGGTCTCCACCCTTTTGGCCCTGACATCCACACGGCACTCCTAAAAGCACTCCCGCCCTCCTTTCCCTCACCTCCGACAACTTAGAACAGCCCTCCTCACACTTTTCCATTAGAGCAGCCACTCTCCTCCAACGCCTGCCTAACATGTGCAGGCCCACACGGGGAGCACCATGGCGTCCACCCTTTTGGCCCTGACATCCACACGACTCTCCCACAAGCACGCACGTCCTCCTTTCCCTCACCTCCTACAACCTAGGACAGCCCTCCTCACACTTTCGGACTGGAGCAGTCAATCTCCTCCTGAGCTTGCCTAGCATGTACAGGCCCACATGGGGAGCACCATTGCCTCCACCCTTTTAGCCCTGACATGCACACGGCTCTCCCACAAGCACTCCCGTCCTCCTTTCCCTACCCTACCCCAACTTGTGACAGTCCCCCTTACACTTTCTGACTGGAGCAGCCACTCTCCTCCAACGCCTGCCAAACATGCACAGGCCCACACGGGGACCACCATGGTCTCCACCCTTTTGGCCCTGACATCCACACGGCTCTCCCACAAGCACTCCAATCCTCCTTTCCCTCACCTCCGACAACTTAGAACAGCCCTCCTCACACTTTCTGAATGAAGCAGCCACTCTCCTCCAACGCCTGCCTAACATGTACAGGCCCACGTGGGGAGCACCATTGCCTCCACCCTTTTGGCCCTGACATGCCTACGGCTCTCCCACAACCACTCCTGTCCTCCTTTCCCTCACCTCCTACAACTTACCACTGCCCTCCTCACACTTTCGGACTGGAGCAGCCACTCTCCTCCAACGCCTGCCTAACATGTGCAGGCCCACACGGGGAGCACCATTGCCTCCACCCTTTTGGCCCTGACATTCACAAGGCTCTCCCACAAGCACTCCAATCTTACTTCCCCTCACCTCCTACAACCTAGGACAGCCCTCCTCACACTTTCGGACTGGAGCAGCCACTCTCCTCCTAAGCCTGCCTAACATGTACAGGCCCACACGGGGAGCACCATTGCCTCCACCCTTTTGGCCCTGACATGCCTTCGACTCTCCCACAAGCACTCCTGTCCTCCTTTCCCTCACCTCCTACAACTTACCACTGCCCTCCTCACACTTTCGGACTGGAGCAGCCACTCTCCTCCAACGCGTGCCTAACATGTGCAGGCCCACACGGGGAGCACCATGGCGTCCACCCTTTTGGCCCTGACATCCACACGGCTCTCCCACAAGCACTCACGTCCTCCTTTCCCTACCCTACTCCAAATTACGACTTCCCTCCTCACACTTTCGGACTGGAGCAGCCACTCTCCTCCAAAGTCTGCCTAACATGTGCAGGCCCACACGGGGAGCACCATGGCGTCCACCCTTTTGGCCCTGACATCCACATGGCTCTCCCACAAGCACTCACGCCCTCCTTTCCCTCACCTCCTACAACCTAGGACCGCCCTCCTCACACTTTCTGCCTGGAGCAGCCACTCTCCTCCAACCCCCGCCTACCAACAACAGGTCCACACGGGGAGCACCATTGCCTCCACCCTTTCAGCCCTGCCATGCGTACGGCTCTCCCACAAGCACTTCCACCCTCCTTTCCCTACCCTACTCCAAACTACGACAGCCCTCCTCACACTTTCCCATTAGAGCAGCCACTCTCCTCCAAAGCCTGCCTAACATGTGCAGGCCCACACGGGGAGCACCATTGCCTCCACCCTTTTGGCCCTGACATCCACACGGCTCTCCCACAAGCACTCACGCCCTCCTTTCCCTCACCTCCTACAACCTAGGACAGCCCTCCTCACACTTTCGGACTGGAGCAGCCAATCTCCTCCTGAGCTTGCCTAGCATGTACAGGTCCACATGGGGAGCACCATTGCCTCCACCCTTTTAGCCCTGACATGCACACGGCTCTCCCACAAGCACTCCCGTCCTCCTTTCCCTACCCTACCCCAACTTTTGACAGTCCCCCTTACACTTTCTGACTGGAGCAGCCACTCTCCTCCAACGCCTGCCAAACATGCACAGGCCCACACGGGGACCACCATGGTCTCCACCCTTTTGGCCCTGACATCCACACGACTCTCCCCCAAGCACTCCAATCCTCCTTTCCCTCACCTCCGACAACTTAGAACAGCCCTCCTCACACTTTCTGAATGAAGCAGCCACTCTCCTCCAACGCCTGCCTAACATGTACAGGCCCACATGGGGAGCACCATTGCCTCCACCCTTTTGGCCCTGACATGCCTACGGCACTCCTACAAGCACTCCCGCCCTCCTTTCCCTCACCTCCTACAACTTACCACTGCCCTCCTCACACTTTCGGACTTGAGCAGCCACTCTCCTCCTAAGCCTGCCTAACATGTGCAGGCCCACACGGGGAGCACCAGTGCCTCCACCCTTTTAGCCCTGACATGCCTACGGCTCTCCCACAAGCACTCCTGTCCTCCTTTCCCTCACCTCCGACAACTTACCACTGCCCTCCTCACACTTTCTGACTGGAGCAGCCACTCTCCTCCAACGCCTGCCTAACATGTGCAGGCCCACACGGGGAGCACCATGGCGTCCACCCTTTTGGCCCTGACATGCCTACGGCTCTCCCACAAGCACTCACGTCCTCCTTTCCCTACCCTACTGCAAATTACGACTTCCCTCCTCACACTTTCGGACTGGAGCAGCCACTCTCCTCCAAAGTCTGCCTAACATGTACAGACCCACCCGCGGAAAACCATTGCCTCCACCCTTTTGGCCCTGACATCCACATGGCTCTCCCACAAGCACTCACGCCCTCCTTTCCCTCACCTCCTACAACCTAGGACAGCTCTCCTCACACTTTCTGCCTGGAGCAGCCACTCTCCTCCAACCCCCGCCTACCAACAACAGGTCCACACGGGGAGCAGCAGGGCGTCCACCCTTTTAGCTCTGCCATGCGTACGGCTCTCCCACAAGAAATTCCACCCTCCTTTCCCTACCCTACTCCAAACTACGACGGCCCTCCTCATACTTTCCCATTAGTGCAGCCACTCTCCTCCAAAGCCTGCCTAACATGTGCAGGCCCACACGGGGAGCACCATGGCGTCCACCCTTTTGGCCCTGACATCCACACGGCTCTCCCACAAGCACTCCCGTCCTCCTTTCCCTACCCTACCCCAACTTGTGACAGTCCCCCTTACACTTTCTGACTGGAGCAGCCACTCTCCTCCAACGCCTGCCAAACATGCACAGGCCCACACGGGGAGCACCATGGTCTCCACCCTTTTGGCCCTGACATCCACACGGCACTCCTAAAAGCACTCCCGCCCTCCTTTCCCTCACCTCCGACAACTTAGAACAGCCCTCCTCACACTTTTCCATTAGAGCAGCCACTCTCCTCCAACGCCTGCCTAACATGTGCAGGCCCACACGGGGAGCACCATGGCGTCCACCCTTTTGGCCCTGACATCCACACGACTCTCCCACAAGCACGCACGTCCTCCTTTCCCTCACCTCCTACAACCTAGGACAGCCCTCCTCACACTTTCGGACTGGAGCAGTCAATCTCCTCCTGAGCTTGCCTAGCATGTACAGGCCCACATGGGGAGCACCATTGCCTCCACCCTTTTAGCCCTGACATGCACACGGCTCTCCCACAAGCACTCCCGTCCTCCTTTCCCTACCCTACCCCAACTTGTGACAGTCCCCCTTACACTTTCTGACTGGAGCAGCCACTCTCCTCCAACGCCTGCCAAACATGCACAGGCCCACACGGGGACCACCATGGTCTCCACCCTTTTGGCCCTGACATCCACACGGCTCTCCCACAAGCACTCCAATCCTCCTTTCCCTCACCTCCGACAACTTAGAACAGCCCTCCTCACACTTTCTGAATGAAGCAGCCACTCTCCTCCAACGCCTGCCTAACATGTACAGGCCCACGTGGGGAGCACCATTGCCTCCACCCTTTTGGCCCTGACATGCCTACGGCTCTCCCACAACCACTCCTGTCCTCCTTTCCCTCACCTCCTACAACTTACCACTGCCCTCCTCACACTTTCGGACTGGAGCAGCCACTCTCCTCCAACGCCTGCCTAACATGTGCAGGCCCACACGGGGAGCACCATTGCCTCCACCCTTTTGGCCCTGACATGCCTACGGCTCTCCCACAAGCACTCACGTCCTCCTTTCCCTACCCTACTCCAAATTACGACAGCCCCGCTCACACTTTCGGACTGGAGCAGCCACTCTCCTCCAAAGTCTGCCTAACATGTACAGACCCACCCGCCGAAAACCATTGCCTCCACCCTTTTGGCCCTGACATCCACATGGCTCTCCCACAAGCACTCACGCCCTCCTTTCCCTCACCTCCTACAACCTAGGACCGCCCTCCTCACACTTTCTGCCTGGAGCAGCCACTCTCCTCCAACCCCCGCCTACCAACAACAGGTCCACACGGGGAGCACCATTGCCTCCACCCTTTCAGCCCTGCCATGCGTACGGCTCTCCCACAAGCACTTCCACCCTCCTTTCCCTACCCTACTCCAAACTACGACAGCCCTCCTCACACTTTCCCATTAGAGCAGCCACTCTCCTCCAAAGCCTGCCTAACATGTGCAGGCCCACACGGGGAGCACCATGGCGTCCACCCTTTTGGCCCTGACATCCACACGGCTCTCCCACAAGCACTCCAATCCTCCTTTCCCTCACCTCCGACAACTTAGAACAGCCCTCCTCACACTTTCTGATTTAAGCAGCCACTCTCCTCCAACGCCTGCCAAACATGCACAGGCCCACGTGGGGAGCACCATGGTCTCCACCCTTTTGGCCCTGACATCCACACGGCTCTCCCACAAGCACTCCCGCCCTCCTTTCCCTCACCTCCGACAACTTAGAACAGCCCTCCTCACACTTTCTGAATGAAGCAGCCACTCTCCTCCAACGCCTGCCTAACATGTACAGGCCCACGTGGGGAGCACCATTGCCTCCACCCTTTTGGCCCTGACATGCCTACGGCACTCCTACAAGCACTCCCGCCCTCCTTTCCCTCACCTCCTCCAACTTACCACTGCCCTCCTCACACTTTCGGACTTGAGCAGCCACTCTCCTCCAAAGCCTGCCTAACATGTACAGGCCCACACGGGGAGCACCATTGCCTCCACCCTTTTGGCCCTGACATTCCACACGGCTCTCCCACAAGCACTCCTGTCCTCCTTTCCCTCACCTCCTACAACTTACCACTGCCCTCCTCACACTTTCTGAATGAAGCAGCCACTCTCCTCCAACGCCTGCCTAACATGTGCAGGCCCACACGGGGAGCACCATTGCCTCCACCCTTTTGGCCCTGACATGCCTACGGCTCTCCCACAACCACTCCGTCTTCCTTTCCCTCACCTCCTACAACTTACCACTGCCCTCCTCACACTTTCGGACTGGAGCAGCCACTCTCCTCCTAAGCCTGCCTAACATGTGCAGGCCCACACGGGGAGCACCATTGCCTCCACCCTTTTAGCCCTGACATGCCTACGGCTCTCCCACAAGCACTCCTGTCCTCCTTTCCCTCACCTCCGACAACTTACCACTGCCCTCCTCACACTTTCGGACTGGAGCAGCCACTCTCCTCCAACGCCTGCCTAACATGTGCAGGCCCACACGGGGAGCACCATGGCGTCCACCCTTTTGGCCCTGACATGCCTACGGCTCTCCCACAAGCACTCACGTCCTCCTTTCCCTACCCTACTCCAAATTACGACTTCCCTCCTCACACTTTCGGACTGGAGCAGCCACTCTCCTCCAAAGTCTGCCTAACATGTACAGACCCACCCGCGGAAAACCATTGCCTCCACCCTTTTGGCCCTGACATCCACATGGCTCTCCCACAAGCACTCACGCCCTCCTTTCCCTCACCTCCTACAACCTAGGACAGCTCTCCTCACACTTTCTGCCTGGAGCAGCCACTCTCCTCCAACCCCCGCCTACCAACAACAGGTCCACACGGGGAGCAGCAGGACGTCCACCCTTTTAGCTCTGCCATGCGTACGGCTCTCCCACAAGAAATTCCACCCTCCTTTCCCTACCCTACTCCAAACTACGACAGCCCTCCTCATACTTTCCCATTAGTGCAGCCACTCTCCTCCAAAGCCTGCCTAACATGTGCAGGCCCACACGGGGAGCACCATGGCGTCCACCCTTTTGGCCCTGACATCCACACGGCTCTCCCACAAGCACTCCTGTCCTCCTTTCCCTACCCTACCCCAACTTGTGACAGTCCCCCTTACACTTTCTGACTGGAGCAGCCACTCTCCTCCAACGCCTGCCAAACATGCACAGGCCCACACGGGGAGCACCATGGTCTCCACCCTTTTGGCCCTGACATCCACACGGCACTCCTAAAAGCACTCCCGCCCTCCTTTCCCTCACCTCCTACAACCTAGGACAGCCCTCCTCACACTTTCTGACTGGAGCAGCCACTCTCCTCCAACGCCTGCCTAACATGTGCAGGCCCACACGGGGAGCACCATTGCCTCCACCCTTTTGGCCCTGACATGCCTACGGCACTCCCAAAAGCACTCCCGCCCTCCTTTCCCTCACCTCCTCCAACTTACCACTGCCCTCCTCACACTTTCGGACTTGAGCAGCCACTCTCCTCCAAAGCCTGCCTAACATGTGCAGGCCCACACGGGGAGCACCAGTGCCTCCACCCTTTTAGCCCTGACATGCCTAGGGCACTCCCAAAAGCACTCCCGTCTTCCTTTCCCTCACCTCCTAAAACTTACCACTGCCCTCCTCACACTTTCTGACTGGAGCAGCCACTCTCCTCCAACGCCTGCCTAACATGTGCAGGCCCACACGGGGAGCACCATTGCCTCCACCCTTTTGGCCCTGACATGCCTACGGCACTCCCAAAAGCACTCCCGCCCTCCTTTCCCTCACCTCCTCCAACTTACCACTGCCCTCCTCACACTTTCGGACTGGAGCAGCCACTCTCCTCCAAAGCCTGCCTAACATGTGCAGGCCCACACGGGGAGCACCAGTGCCTCCACCCTTTTAGCCCTGACATGCCTACGGCTCTCCCACAACCACTCCCGTCTTCCTTTCCCTCACCTCCTACAACTTACCACTGCCCTCCTCACACTTTCTGACTGGAGCAGCCACTCTCCTCCAACGCCTGCCTAACATGTGCAGGCCCACATGGGGAGCACCATTGCCTCCACCCTTTTGGCCCTGACATGCCTACGGCTCTCCCACAAGCACTCCTGTCCTCCTTTCCCTCACCTCCTACAACTTACCACTGCCCTCCTCACACTTTCGGACTGGAGCAGCCACTCTCCTCCAACGCCTGCCTAACATGTGCAGGCCCACACGGGGAGCACCATGGCCTCCACCCTTTTGGCCCTGACATGCCTACGGCTCTCCCACAAGCACTCACGTCCTCCTTTCCCTACCCTACTCCAAATTACGACTTCCCTCCTCACACTTTCGGACTGGAGCAGCCACTCTCCTCCAAAGTCTGCCTAACATGTACAGACCCACCCGCCGAAAACCATTGCCTCCACCCTTTTGGCCCTGACATCCACATGGCTCTCCCACAAGCACTCACGCCCTCCTTTCCCTCACCTCCTACAACCTAGGACAGCCCTCCTCACACTTTCTGCCTGGAGCAGCCACTCTCCTCCAACCCCCGCCTACCAACAACAGGTCCACACGGGGAGCACCATTGCCTCCACCCTTTCAGCCCTGCCATGCGTACTGCTCTCCCACAAGCACTTCCACCCTCCTTTCCCTACCCTACTCCAAACTACGACAGCCCTCCTCACACTTTCCCATTAGAGCAGCCCCTCTCCTCCAAAGCCTGCCTAACATGTGCAGGCCCACACGGGGAGCACCATGGCGTCCACCCTTTTGGCCCTGACATCCACACGGCTCTCCCACAAGCACTCACGCCCTCCTTTCCCTCACCTCCTACAACCTAGGACAGCCCTCCTCACACTTTCGGACTGGAGCAGCCAATCTCCTCCTGAGCTTGCCTAGCATGTACAGGTCCACATGGGGAGCACCATTGCCTCCACCCTTTTAGCCCTGACATGCACACGGCTCTCCCACAAGCACTCCCGTCCTCCTTTCCCTACCCTACCCCAACTTTTGACAGTCCCCCTTACACTTTCTGACTGGAGCAGCCACTCTCCTCCAACGCCTGCCAAACATGCACAGGCCCACACGGGGACCACCATGGTCTCCACCCTTTTGGCCCTGACATCCACACGACTCTCCCCCAAGCACTCCAATCCTCCTTTCCCTCACCTCCGACAACTTAGAACAGCCCTCCTCACACTTTCTGAATGAAGCAGCCACTCTCCTCCAACGCCTGCCTAACATGTACAGGCCCACGTGGGGAGCACCATTGCCTCCACCCTTTTGGCCCTGACATGCCTACGGCACTCCTACAAGCACTCCCACCCTCCTTTCCCTCACCTCCTACAACTTACCACTGCCCTCCTCACACTTTCTGACTGGAGCAGCCACTCTCCTCCAACGCCTGCCTAACATGTGCAGGCCCACACGGGGAGCACCATTGCCTCCACCCTTTTGGCCCTGACATCCACACGGCACTCCTAAAAGCACTCCCGCCCTCCTTTCCCTCACCTCCTCCAACTTACCACTGCCCTCCTCACACTTTCGGACTGGAGCAGCCACTCTCCTCCAACGCCTGCCTAACATGTGCAGGCCCACACGGGGAGCACCATGGCCTCCACCCTTTTGGCCCTGACATGCCTACGGCTCTCCCACAAGCACTCACGTCCTCCTTTCCCTACCCTACTCCAAATTACGACAGCCCCGCTCACACTTTCGGACTGGAGCAGCCACTCTCCTCCAAAGTCTGCCTAACATGTACAGACCCACCCGCCGAAAACCATTGCCTCCACCCTTTTGGCCCTGACATCCACATGGCTCTCCCACAAGCACTCACGCCCTCCTTTCCCTCACCTCCTACAACCTATGACAGCTCTCCTCACACTTTCTGCCTGGAGCAGCCACTCTCCTCCAACCCCCGCCTACCAACAACAGGTCCACACGGGGAGCAGCAGGGCGTCCACCCTTTTAGCTCTGCCATGCGTACGGCTCTCCCACAAGAAATTCCACCCTCCTTTCCCTACCCTACTCCAAACTACGACGGCCCTCCTCATACTTTCCCATTAGTGCAGCCACTCTCCTCCAAAGCCTGCCTAACATGTGCAGGCCCACACGGGGAGCACCATGGCGTCCACCCTTTTGGCCCTGACATCCACACGGCTCTCCCACAAGCACTCCCGTCCTCCTTTCCCTACCCTACCCCAACTTGTGACAGCCCTCCTCACACTTTCTGACTGGAGCAGCCACTCTCCTCCAACGCCTGCCTAACATGTGCAGGCCCACACGGGGAGCACCATTGCCTCCACCCTTTTGGCCCTGACATCCACACGGCACTCCTAAAAGCACTCCCGCCCTCCTTTCCCTCACCTCCTCCAACTTACCACTGCCCTCCTCACACTTTCGGACTTGAGCAGCCACTCTCCTCCAAAGCCTGCCTAACATGTGCAGGCCCACACGGGGAGCACCATTGCCTCCACCCTTTTAGCCCTGACATGCCTACGGCTCTCCCACAAGCACTCCGTCTTCCTTTGCCTCACCTCCTACAACTTACCACTGCCCTCCTCACACTTTCGGACTGGAGCAGCCACTCTCCTCCAACGCCTGCCTAACATGTGCAGGCCCACACGGGGAGCACCATTGCCTCCACCCTTTTGGCCCTGACATGCCTTCGGCTCTCCCACAAGCACTCACGTCCCCTTTCCCTACCCTACTCCAAATTACGACAGCCCCGCTCACACTTTCGGACTGGAGTAGCCACTCTCCTCCAACGCCTGCCTAACATGTACAGACCCACCCGCGGAGCACCATGGCCTCCACCCTTTTGGCCCTGACATTCACAAGGCTCTCCCACAAGCACTCCAATCTTACTTCCCCTCACCTCCTACAACCTAGGACAGCCCTCCTCACACTTTCGGACTGGAGCAGCCACTCTCCTCCTAAGCCTGCCTAACATGTACAGGCCCACACGGGGAGCACCATTGCCTCCACCCTTTTGGCCCTGACATTCCACACGGCTCTCCCACAAGCACTCCTGTCCTCCTTTCCCTCACCTCCTACAACTTACCACTGCCCTCCTCACACTTTCGGACTGGAGCAGCCACTCTCCTCCAACGCCTGCCTAACATGTGCAGGCCCACACGGGGAGCACCATTGCCTCCACCCTTTCGGCCCTGACATCCACACGGCTCTCCCACAAGCACTCACGTCCTCCTTTCCCTACCCTACTCCAAATTTCGACTTCCCTCCTCACACTTTCGGACTGGAGCAGCCACTCTCCTCCAATGTCTGCCTAACATGTACAGACCCACCCGCAGAAAACCATTGCCTCCACCCTTTTGGCCCTGACATCCACATGGCTCTCCCACAAGCACTCACGCCCTCCTTTCCCTCACCTCCTACAACCTAGGACCACCCTCCTCACACTTTCTGCCTGGAGCAGCCACTCTCCTCCAACCGCCGCCTACCAACAACAGGTCCACACGGGGAGCACCATTGCCTCCACCCTTTCAGCCCTGCCATGCGTACGGCTCTCCCACAAGCACTTCCACCCTCCTTTCCCTACCCTACTCCTAACTACGACAGCCCTCCTCACACTTTCCCATTAGAGCAGCCCCTCTCCTCCAAAGCCTGCCTAACATGTGCAGGCCCACACGGGGAGCACCATGGCGTCCACCCTTTTGGCCCTGACATCCACACGGCTCTCCCACAAGCACTCACGCCCTCCTTTCCCTCACCTCCTACAACCTAGGACAGCCATCCTCACACTTTCGGACTTGAGCAGCCAATCTCCTCCTGAGCTTGCCTAGCATGTACAGGTCCACATGGGGAGCACCATTGCCTCCACCCTTTTAGCCCTGACATGCACACGGCTCTCCCACAAGCACTCCCGTCCTCCTTTCCCTACCCTACCCCAACTTTTGACAGTCCCCCTTACACTTTCTGACTGGAGCAGCCACTCTCCTCCAACGCCTGCCAAACATGCACAGGCCCACACGGGGAGCACCATGGTCTCCACCCTTTTGGCCCTGACATCCACACGACTCTCCCCCAAGCACTCCAATCCTCCTTTCCCTCACCTCCGACAACTTAGAACAGCCCTCCTCACACTTTCTGAATGAAGCAGCCACTCTCCTCCAACGCCTGCCTAACATGTACAGGCCCACATGGGGAGCACCATTGCCTCCACCCTTTTGGCCCTGACATGCCTACGGCACTCCTACAAGCACTCCCGCCCTCCTTTCCCTCACCTCCTACAACTTACCACTGCCCTCCTCACACTTTCGGACTTGAGCAGCCACTCTCCTCCAAAGCCTGCCTAACATGTGCAGGCCCACACGGGGAGCACCATTGCCTCCACCCTTTTGGCCCTGACATGCCTACGGCTCTCCCACAACCACTCCCGTCTTCGTTTCCCTCACCTCCTACAACTTACCACTGCCCTCCTCACACTTTCTGACTGGAGCAGCCACTCTCCTCCAACGCCTGCCTAACATGTGCAGGCCCACACGGGGAGCACCATTGCCTCCACCCTTTTGGCGCTGACATGCCTACGGCTCTCCCACAAGCACTCCGTCTTCCTTTGCCTCACCTCCTACAACTTACCACTGCCCTCCTCACACTTTCTGACTGGAGCAGCCACTCTCCTCCAACGCGTGCCTAGGATGTACAGGCCCACACTGGGAGCACCATGGCGTCCACCCTTTTGGCCCTGACATGCCTACGGCTCTCCCACAACCACTCCCGTCTTCCTTTCCCTCACCTCCTAAAACTTAGCACTGCCCTCATCACACTTTCCCATTAGAGCAGCCAATCTCCTCCAACGCGTGCCTAGGATGTACAGGCCCACACAGGGAGCACCATGGCCTCCACCCTTTTGGCCCTGACATGCCTTCGGCTCTCCCACAAGCACTCACGTCCCCTTTCCCTACCCTACTCCAAATTACGACAGCCCCGCTCACACTTTCGGACTGGAGTAGCCACTCTCCTCCAACGCCTGCCTAACATGTACAGACCCACCCGTGGAGCACCATTGCCTCCACTCTTTTGCCTCTGACATTCACGAGGCTCTCCCACAAGCACTCCAATCTTACTTCCCCTCACCTCCTACAACCTAGGACAGCCCTCCTCACACTTTCGGACTGGAGCAGCCACTCTCCTCCTAAGCCTGCCTAACATGTACAGGCCCACACGGGGAGCACCATTGCCTCCACCCTTTTAGCTCTGCCATGCGTACGGCTCTCCCACAAGCACTTCCACCCTCCTTTCCCTACCCTACTCCAAACTACGACAGCCCTCCTCACACTTTTCCATTAGAGCAGCCACTCTCCTCCAACGCCTGCCTAACATGTGCAGGCCCACACAGGGAGCACCATGGCGTCCACCCTTTTGGCCCTGACATCCACACGACTCTCCCACAAGCACGCACGTCCTCCTTTCCCTCACCTCCTACAACCTAGGACAGCCCTCCTCACACTTTCGGACTGGAGCAGTCAATCTCCTCCTGAGCTTGCCTAGCATGTACAGGCCCACATGGGGAGCACCATTGCCTCCACCCTTTTAGCCCTGACATGCACACGGCTCTCCCACAAGCACTCCCGTCCTCCTTTCCCTACCCTACCCCAACTTGTGACAGTCCCCCTTACACGTTCTGACTGGAGCAGCCACTCTCCTCCAACGCCTGCCAAACATGCACAGGCCCACACGGGGAGCACCATGGTCTCCACCCTTTTGGCCCTGACATCCACACGGCTCTCCCACAAGCACTCCCGCCCTCCTTTCCCTCACCTCCGACAACTTAGAACAGCCCTCCTCACACTTTCTGAATGAAGCAGCCACTCTCCTCCAACGCCTGCCTAACATGTACAGACCCACCTGCGGAGCACCATTGCCTCCACCCTTTTGGCCCTGACATGCCTACGGCTCTCCCACAACCACTCCTGTCCTCCTTTCCCTCACCTCCTACAACTTACCACTGCCCTCCTCACACTTTCGGACTGGAGCAGCCACTCTCCTCCAACGCCTGCCTAACATGTGCAGGCCCACACGGGGAGCACCATGGAGTCCACCCTTTTGGCCCTGACATGCCTACGGCTCTCCCACAAGCACTCACGTCCTCCTTTCCCTACCCTACTCCAAATTACGACAGCCCCGCTCACACTTTCGGACTGGAGCAGCCACTCTCCTCCAAAGTCTGCCTAACATGTACAGACCCACCCGCGGAGCACCATTGCCTCCACCCTTTTGGCCCTGACATCCACATGGCTCTCCCACAAGCACTCACGCCCTCCTTTCCCTCACCTCCTACAACCTAGGACCGCCCTCCTCACACTTTCTGCCTGGAGCAGCCACTCTCCTCCAACCCCCGCCTACCAACAACAGGTCCACACGGGGAGCACCATTGCCTCCACCCTTTCAGCCCTGCCATGCGTACGGCTCTCCCACAAGCACTTCCACCCTCCTTTCCCTACCCTACTCCAAACTACGACAGCCCTCCTCACACTTTCCCATTAGAGCAGCCCCTCTCCTCCAAAGCCTGCCTAACATGTGCAGGCCCACACGGGGAGCACCATGGCGTCCACCCTTTTGGCCCTGACATCCACACGGCTCTCCCACAAGCACTCCAATCCTCCTTTCCCTCACCTCCGACAACTTAGAACAGCCCTCCTCACACTTTCTGAATTAAGCAGCCACTCTCCTCCAACGCCTGCCAAACATGCACAGGCCCACGTGGGGAGCACCATGGTCTCCACCCTTTTGGCCCTGACATCCACACGGCTCTCCCACAAGCACTCCAATCCTCCTTTCCCTCACCTCCGACAACTTAGAACAGCCCTCCTCACACTTTCTGAATGAAGCAGCCACTCTCCTCCAATGCCTGCCTAACATGTACAGGCCCACGTGGGGAGCACCATTGCCTCCACCCTTTTGGCCCTGACATGCCTACGGCACTCCTACAAGCACTCCCACCCTCCTTTCCCTCACCTCCTACAACTTACCACTGCCCTCCTCACACTTTCGGACTTGAGCAGCCACTCTCCTCCTAAGCCTGCCTAACATGTGCAGGCCCACACGGGGAGCACCATTGCCTCCACCCTTTTAGCCCTGACATGCCTACGGCTCTCCCACAAGCACTCCTGTCCTCCTTTCCCTCACCTCCGACAACTTACCACTGCCCTCCTCACACTTTCGGACTGGAGCAGCCACTCTCCTCCAACGCCTGCCTAACATGTGCAGGCCCACACGGGGAGCACCATGGCCTCCACCCTTTTGGCCCTGACATGCCTACGGCTCTCCCACAAGCACTCACGTCCTCCTTTCCCTACCCTACTCCAAATTACGACAGCCCCGCTCACACTTTCGGACTGGAGCAGCCACTCTCCTCCAAAGTCTGCCTAACATGTACAGACCCACCCGCCGAAAACCATTGCCTCCACCCTTTTGGCCCTGACATCCACATGGCTCTCCCACAAGCACTCACGCCCTCCTTTCCCTCACCTCCTACAACCTAGGACAGCTCTCCTCACACTTTCTGCCTGGAGCAGCCACTCTCCTCCAACCCCCGCCTACCAACAACAGGTCCACACGGGGAGCAGCAGGGCGTCCACCCTTTTAGCTCTGCCATGCGTACGGCTCTCCCACAAGAAATTCCACCCTCCTTTCCCTACCCTACTCCAAACTACGACGGCCCTCCTCATACTTTCCCATTAGTGCAGCCACTCTCCTCCAAAGCCTGCCTAACATGTGCAGGCCCACACGGGGAGCACCATGGCGTCCACCCTTTTGGCCCTGACATCCACACGGCTCTCCCACAAGCACTCCCGTCCTCCTTTCCCTACCCTACCCCAACTTGTGACAGCCCTCCTCACACTTTCTGACTGGAGCAGCCACTCTCCTCCAACGCCTGCCTAACATGTGCAGGCCCACACGGGGAGCACCATTGCCTCCACCCTTTTGGCCCTGACATCCACACGGCACTCCTAAAAGCACTCCCGCCCTCCTTTCCCTCACCTCCTCCAACTTACCACTGCCCTCCTCACACTTTCGGACTTGAGCAGCCACTCTCCTCCAAAGCCTGCCTAACATGTGCAGGCCCACACGGGGAGCACCATTGCCTCCACCCTTTTGGCCCTGACATGCCTTCGGCTCTCCCACAAGCACTCACGTCCCCTTTCCCTACCCTACTCCAAATTACGACAGCCCCGCTCACACTTTCGGACTGGAGTAGCCACTCTCCTCCAACGCCTGCCTAACATGTACAGACCCACCCGCGGAGCACCATGGCCTCCACCCTTTTGGCCCTGACATTCACAAGGCTCTCCCACAAGCACTCCAATCTTACTTCCCCTCACCTCCTACAACCTAGGACAGCCCTCCTCACACTTTCGGACTGGAGCAGCCACTCTCCTCCTAAGCCTGCCTAACATGTACAGGCCCACACGGGGAGCACCATTGCCTCCACCCTTTTGGCCCTGACATTCCACACGGCTCTCCCACAAGCACTCCTGTCCTCCTTTCCCTCACCTCCTACAACTTACCACTGCCCTCCTCACACTTTCGGACTGGAGCAGCCACTCTCCTCCAACGCCTGCCTAACATGTGCAGGCCCACACGGGGAGCACCATTGCCTCCACCCTTTCGGCCCTGACATCCACACGGCTCTCCCACAAGCACTCACGTCCTCCTTTCCCTACCCTACTCCAAATTTCGACTTCCCTCCTCACACTTTCGGACTGGAGCAGCCACTCTCCTCCAATGTCTGCCTAACATGTACAGACCCACCCGCGGAAAACCATTGCCTCCACCCTTTTGGCCCTGACATCCACATGGCTCTCCCACAAGCACTCACGCCCTCCTTTCCCTCACCTCCTACAACCTAGGACCGCCCTCCTCACACTTTCTGCCTGGAGCAGCCACTCTCCTCCAACCGCCGCCTACCAACAACAGGTCCACACGGGGAGCACCATTGCCTCCACCCTTTCAGCCCTGCCATGCGTACGGCTCTCCCACAAGCACTTCCACCCTCCTTTCCCTACCCTACTCCTAACTACGACAGCCCTCCTCACACTTTCCCATTAGAGCAGCCCCTCTCCTCCAAAGCCTGCCTAACATGTGCAGGCCCACACGGGGAGCACCATGGCGTCCACCCTTTTGGCCCTGACATCCACACGGATCTCCCACAAGCACTCACGCCCTCCTTTCCCTCACCTCCTACAACCTAGGACAGCCCTCCTCACACTTTCGGACTGGAGCAGCCAAACTCCTCCTGAGCTTGCCTAGCATGTACAGGTCCACATGGGGAGCACCATTGCCTCCACCCTTTTAGCCCTGACATGCACACGGCTCTCCCACAAGCACTCCCGTCCTCCTTTCCCTACCCTACCCCAACTTTTGACAGTCCCCCTTACACTTTCTGACTGGAGCAGCCACTCTCCTCCAACGCCTGCCAAACATGCACAGGCCCACACGGGGAGCACCATGGTCTCCACCCTTTTGGCCCTGACATCCACACGACTCTCCCCCAAGCACTCCAATCCTCCTTTCCCTCACCTCCGACAACTTAGAACAGCCCTCCTCACACTTTCTGAATGAAGCAGCCACTCTCCTCCAACGCCTGCCTAACATGTACAGGCCCACATGGGGAGCACCATTGCCTCCACCCTTTTGGCCCTGACATGCCTACGGCACTCCTACAAGCACTCCCGCCCTCCTTTCCCTCACCTCCTACAACTTACCACTGCCCTCCTCACACTTTCGGACTTGAGCAGCCACTCTCCTCCAAAGCCTGCCTAACATGTGCAGGCCCACACGGGGAGCACCATTGCCTCCACCCTTTTGGCCCTGACATGCCTACGGCTCTCCCACAACCACTCCCGTCTTCGTTTCCCTCACCTCCTACAACTTACCACTGCCCTCCTCACACTTTCTGACTGGAGCAGCCACTCTCCTCCAACGCCTGCCTAACATGTGCAGGCCCACACGGGGAGCACCATTGCCTCCACCCTTTTGGCCCTGACATGCCTACGGCTCTCCCACAAGCACTCCGTCTTCCTTTGCCTCACCTCCTACAACTTACCACTGCCCTCCTCACACTTTCTGACTGGAGCAGCCACTCTCCTCCAACGCGTGCCTAGGATGTACAGGCCCACACTGGGAGCACCATGGCGTCCACCCTTTTGGCCCTGACATGCCTACGGCTCTCCCACAACCACTCCCGTCTTCCTTTCCCTCACCTCCTAAAACTTAGCACTGCCCTCATCACACTTTCCCATTAGAGCAGCCAATCTCCTCCAACGCGTGCCTAGGATGTACAGGCCCACACAGGGAGCACCATGGCCTCCACCCTTTTGGCCCTGACATGCCTTCGGCTCTCCCACAAGCACTCACGTCCCCTTTCCCTACCCTACTCCAAATTACGACAGCCCCGCTCACACTTTCGGACTGGAGTAGCCACTCTCCTCCAACGCCTGCCTAACATGTACAGACCCACCCGTGGAGCACCATTGCCTCCACTCTTTTGCCTCTGACATTCACGAGGCTCTCCCACAAGCACTCCAATCTTACTTCCCCTCACCTCCTACAACCTAGGACAGCCCTCCTCACACTTTCGGACTGGAGCAGCCACTCTCCTCCAACGCCTGCCTAACATGTACAGGCCCACACGGGGAGCACCATTGCCTCCACCCTTTTAGCTCTGCCATGCGTACGGCTCTCCCACAAGCACTTCCACCCTCCTTTCCCTACCCTACTCCAAACTACGACAGCCCTCCTCACACTTTTCCATTAGAGCAGCCACTCTCCTCCAACGCCTGCCTAACATGTGCAGGCCCACACAGGGAGCACCATGGCGTCCACCCTTTTGGCCCTGACATCCACACGACTCTCCCACAAGCACGCACGTCCTCCTTTCCCTCACCTCCTACAACCTAGGACAGCCCTCCTCACACTTTCGGACTGGAGCAGTCAATCTCCTCCTGAGCTTGCCTAGCATGTACAGGCCCACATGGGGAGCACCATTGCCTCCACCCTTTTAGCCCTGACATGCACACGGCTCTCCCACAAGCACTCCCGTCCTCCTTTCCCTACCCTACCCCAACTTGTGACAGTCCCCCTTACACGTTCTGACTGGAGCAGCCACTCTCCTCCAACGCCTGCCAAACATGCACAGGCCCACACGGGGAGCACCATGGTCTCCACCCTTTTGGCCCTGACATCCACACGGCTCTCCCACAAGCACTCCCGCCCTCCTTTCCCTCACCTCCGACAACTTAGAACAGCCCTCCTCACACTTTCTGAATGAAGCAGCCACTCTCCTCCAACGCCTGCCTAACATGTACAGACCCACCTGCGGAGCACCATTGCCTCCACCCTTTTGGCCCTGACATGCCTACGGCTCTCCCACAAGCACTCCTGTCCTCCTTTCCCTCACCTCCTACAACTTACCACTGCCCTCCTCACACTTTCGGACTGGAGCAGCCACTCTCCTCCAACGCCTGCCTAACATGTGCAGGCCCACACGGGGAGCACCATGGAGTCCACCCTTTTGGCCCTGACATGCCTACGGCTCTCCCACAAGCACTCACGTCCTCCTTTCCCTACCCTACTCCAAATTACGACAGCCCCGCTCACACTTTCGGACTGGAGCAGCCACTCTCCTCCAAAGTCTGCCTAACATGTACAGACCCACCCGCGGAGCACCATTGCCTCCACCCTTTTGGCCCTGACATCCACATGGCTCTCCCACAAGCACTCACGCCCTCCTTTCCCTCACCTCCTACAACCTAGGACCGCCCTCCTCACACTTTCTGCCTGGAGCAGCCACTCTCCTCCAACCCCCGCCTACCAACAACAGGTCCACACGGGGAGCACCATTGCCTCCACCCTTTCAGCCCTGCCATGCGTACGGCTCTCCCACAAGCACTTCCACCCTCCTTTCCCTACCCTACTCCAAACTACGACAGCCCTCCTCACACTTTCCCATTAGAGCAGCCCCTCTCCTCCAAAGCCTGCCTAACATGTGCAGGCCCACACGGGGAGCACCATGGCGTCCACCCTTTTGGCCCTGACATCCACACGGCTCTCCCACAAGCACTCCAATCCTCCTTTCCCTCACCTCCGACAACTTAGAACAGCCCTCCTCACACTTTCTGAATTAAGCAGCCACTCTCCTCCAACGCCTGCCAAACATGCACAGGCCCACGTGGGGAGCACCATGGTCTCCACCCTTTTGGCCCTGACATCCACACGGCTCTCCCACAAGCACTCCAATCCTCCTTTCCCTCACCTCCGACAACTTAGAACAGCCCTCCTCACACTTTCTGAATGAAGCAGCCACTCTCCTCCAACGCCTGCCTAACATGTACAGGCCCACGTGGGGAGCACCATTGCCTCCACCCTTTTGGCCCTGACATGCCTACGGCACTCCTACAAGCACTCCCGCCCTCCTTTCCCTCACCTCCTCCAACTTACCACTGCCCTCCTCACACTTTCGGACTTGAGCAGCCACTCTCCTCCAAAGCCTGCCTAACATGTACAGGCCCACACGGGGAGCACCATTGCCTCCACCCTTTTGGCCCTGACATTCCACACGGCTCTCCCACAAGCACTCCTGTCCTCCTTTCCCTCACCTCCGACAACTTACCACTGCCCTCCTCACACTTTCTGAATGAAGCAGCCACTCTCCTCCAACGCCTGCCTAACATGTGCAGGCCCACACGGAGAGCACCATTGCCTCCACCCTTTTGGCCCTGACATGCCTACGGCTCTCCCACAACCACTCCGTCTTCCTTTCCCTCACCTCCTACAACTTACCACTGCCCTCCTCACACTTTCGGACTTGAGCAGCCACTCTCCTCCTAAGCCTGCCTAACATGTGCAGGCCCACACGGGGAGCACCATTGCCTCCACCCTTTTAGCCCTGACATGCCTACGGCTCTCCCACAAGCACTCCTGTCCTCCTTTCCCTCACCTCCGAAAACTTACCACTGCCCTCCTCACACTTTCGGACTGGAGCAGCCACTCTCCTCCAACGCCTGCCTAACATGTGCAGGCCCACACGGGGAGCACCATGGCGTCCACCCTTTTGGCCCTGACATGCCTACGGCTCTCCCACAAGCACTCACGTCCTCCTTTCCCTACCCTACTCCAAATTACGACTTCCCTCCTCACACTTTCGGACTGGAGCAGCCACTCTCCTCCAAAGTCTGCCTAACATGTACAGACCCACCCGCGGAAAACCATTGCCTCCACCCTTTTGGCCCTGACATCCACATGGCTCTCCCACAAGCACTCACGCCCTCCTTTCCCTCACCTCCTACAACCTAGGACAGCTCTCCTCACACTTTCTGCCTGGAGCAGCCACTCTCCTCCAACCCCCGCCTACCAACAACAGGTCCACACGGGGAGCAGCAGGGCGTCCACCCTTTTAGCTCTGCCATGCGTACGGCTCTCCCACAAGAAATTCCACCCTCCTTTCCCTACCCTACTCCAAACTACGACAGCCCTCCTCATACTTTCCCATTAGTGCAGCCACTCTCCTCCAAAGCCTGCCTAACATGTGCAGGCCCACACGGGGAGCACCATGGCGTCCACCCTTTTGGCCCTGACATCCACACGGCTCTCCCACAAGCACTCCCGTCCTCCTTTCCCTACCCTACCCCAACTTGTGACAGTCCCCCTTACACTTTCTGACTGGAGCAGCCACTCTCCTCCAACGCCTGCCAAACATGCACAGGCCCACACGGGGAGCACCATTGCCTCCACCCTTTTGGCCCTGACATCCACACGGCACTCCTAAAAGCACTCCCGCCCTCCTTTCCCTCACCTCCGACAACTTAGAACAGCCCTCCTCACACTTTCTGACTGGAGCAGCCACTCTCCTCCAAAGCCTGCCTAACATGTGCAGGCCCACACGGGGAGCACCATTGCCTCCACCCTTTTGGCCCTGACATGCCTACGGCACTCCCAAAAGCACTCCCGCCCTCCTTTCCCTCACCTCCTCCAACTTACCACTGCCCTCCTCACACTTTCGGACTTGAGCAGCCACTCTCCTCCAACGCCTGCCTAACATGTGCAGGCCCACACGGGGAGCACCAGTGCCTCCACCCTTTTAGCCCTGACATGCCTACGGCACTCCCAAAAGCACTCCCGTCTTCCTTTCCCTCACCTCCTAAAACTTAGCACTGCCCTCCTCACACTTTCCCATTAGAGCAGCCAATCTCCTCCAACGCCTGCCTAACATGTGCAGGCCCACACGGGGAGCACCATTGCCTCCACCCTTTTGGCCCTGACATGCCTTCGGCTCTCCCACAAGCACTCACGTCCCCTTTCCCTACCCTACGCCAAATTACGACAGCCCCGCTCACACTTTCGGACTGGAGTAGCCACTCTCCTCCAACGCCTGCCTAACATGTACAGACCCACCCGCGGAGCACCATTGCCTCCACCCTTTTGGCCCTGACATTCACAAGGCTCTCCCACAAGCACTCCAATCTTACTTCCCCTCACCTCCTACAACCTAGGACAGCCCTCCTCACACTTTCGGACTGGAGCAGCCACTCTCCTCCTAAGCCTGCCTAACATGTACAGGCCCACACGGGGAGCACCATTGCCTCCACCCTTTTGGCCCTGACATTCCACAAGGCTCTCCCACAAGCACTCCTGTCCTCCTTTCCCTCACATCCTACAACTTACCACTGCCCTCCTCACACTTTCGGACTGGAGCAGCCACTCTCCTCCAACGCCTGCCAAACATGCACAGGCCCACACGGGGAGCACCATGGTCTCCACCCTTTTGGCCCTGACATCCACACGGCTCTCCCACAAGCACTCCCGCCCTCCTTTCCCTCACCTCCTACAACTTACCACTGCCTTCCGCACACTTTCCCATTAGAGCAGCCAATCTCCTCCAACGCGTGCCTAGGATGTACAGACCCACACGGGGAGCACCATTGCCTCCACCCTTTTGGCCCTGACATGCACACGGCTCTCCCACAAGCACTCCCGCCCTCCTTTCCCTCACCTCCTCCAACTTACCACTGCCCTCCTCACACTTTCGGACTGGAGCAGCCACTCTCCTCCTAAGCCTGCCTAACATGTGCAGGCCCAAACGGGGAGCACCAGTGCCTCCACCCTTTTAGCTCTGACATGCCTACGGCTCTCCCACAACCACTCCCGTCTTCCTTTCCCTCACCTCCTACAACTTACCACTGCCCTCCTCACACTTTCTGACTGGAGCAGCCACTCTCCTCCAACGCCTGCCTAACATGTGCAGACCCACACGGGGAGCACCATGGCCTCCACCCTTTTGGCCCTGACATGCCTACGGCTCTCCCACAACCGCTCCGTCTTCCTTTCCCTCACCTCCTACAACTTACCACTGCCCTCCTCACACTTTCGGACTGGAGCAGCCACTCTCCTCCAACGCCTGCCTAACATGTGCAGGCCCACACGGGGAGCACCATTGCCTCCACCCTTTTGGCCCTGACATCCACACGGCTCTCCCACAAGCATTCCCGTCTTCCTTTCCCTCACCTCCTACAACTTACCACTGCCCTCCGCACACTTTCCCATTAGAGCAGCCAATCTCCTCCAACGCGTGCCTAGGATGTACAGACCCACACGGGGAGCACCATTGCCTCCACCCTTTTGGCCCTGACATGCACACGGCTCTCCCACAAGCACTCCCGTCCTCCTTTCCCTACCCTACCCCAACTTGTGACAGTCCCCCTTTCACTTTCTGACTGGAGCAGCCACTCTCCTCCAACGCCTGCCTAACATGTACAGGCCCACACGGGGAGCACCATTGCCTCCACCCTTTTGGCCCTGACATGCCTACGGCACTCCCAAAAGCACTCCCGCCCTCCTTTCCCTCACCTCCTCCAACTTACCACTGCCCTCCTCACACTTTCGGACTTGAGCAGCCACTCTCCTCCAAAGCCTGCCTAACATGTGCAGGCCCACACGGGGAGCACCAGTGCCTCCACCCTTTTAGCTCTGACATGCCTACGGCTCTCCCACAACCACTCCGTCTTCCTTTCCCTCACCTCCTACAACTTACCACTGCCCTCCTCACACTTTCGGACTTGAGCAGCCACTCTCCTCCAACGCCTGCCTAACATGTACAGACCCACCTGCGGAGCACCATTGCCTCCACCCTTTTGGCCCTGACATTCACAAGGCTCTCCCACAAGCACTCACGTCCCCTTTCCCTACCCTACTCCAAATTACGACAGCCCCGCTCACACTTTCGGACTGGAGTAGCCACTCTCCTCCAACGCATGCCTAACATGTGCAGGCCCACACGGGGAGCACCATTGCCTCCACCCTTTTGGCCCTGACATTCACAAGGCTCTCCCACAAGCACTCACGTCCCCTTTCCCTACCCTACGCCAAATTACGACAGCCCCGCTCACACTTTCGGACTGGAGTAGCCACTCTCCTCCAACGCCTGCCTAACATGTACAGACCCACCCGCGGAGCACCATTGCCTCCACCCTTTTGGCCCTGACATTCACAAGGCTCTCCCACAAGCATTCCCATCTTACTTCCCCTCACCTCCTACAACTTACCACTGCCCTCCTCACACTTTCGGACTGGAGCAGCCACTCTCCTCCTAAGCCTGCCTAACATGTACAGGCCCACACGGGGAGCACCATTGCCTCCACCCTTTTGGCCCTGACATTCCACACGGCTCTCCCACAAGCACTCCTGTCCTCCTTTCCCTCACCTCCGACAACTTACCACTGCCCTCCTCACACTTTCGGACTGGAGCAGCCACTCTCCTCCAACGCCTGCCTAACATGTGCAGGCCCACACGGGGAGCACCATGGCGTCCACCCTTTTGGCCCTGACATGCCTACGGCTCTCCCACAAGCACTCACGTCCTCCTTTCCCTACCCTACTCCAAATTACGACTTCCCTCCTCACACTTTCGGACTGGAGCAGCCACTCTCCTCCAACCACCGCCTACCAACAACAGGTCCACACGGGGAGCACCATGGCGTCCACCCTTTTAGCCCTGCCATGCGTACGGCTCTCCCACAAGCACTTCCACCCTCCTTTCCCTACCCTACTCCAAACTACGACAGCCCTCCTCACACTTTCCCATTAGAGCAGCCACTCTCCTCCAAAGCCTGCCTAACATGTGCAGGCCCACACGGGGAGCACCATGGCGTCCACCCTTTTGGCCCTGACATCCACACGGCTCTCCCACAAGCACTCCAATCCTCCTTTCCCTACCCTACCCCAACTTGTGACAGTCCCCCTTACACTTTCTGACTGGAGCAGCCACTCTCCTCCAACGCCTGCCAAACATGCACAGGCCCACACGGGGAGCACCATGGTCTCCACCCTTTTGGCCCTGACATCCACACGGCTCTCCCACAAGCACTCCAATCCTCCTTTCCCTCATCTCCGACAACTTAGAACAGCCCTCCTCACACTTTCTGAATGAAGCAGCCACTCTCCTCCAACGCCTGCCAAACATGCACAGGCCCACGTGGGGAGCACCATGGTCTCCACCCTTTTGGCCCTGACATCCACACGGCTCTCCCACAAGCACTCCAATCCTCCTTTCCCTCACCTCCGACAACTTAGAACAGCCCTCCTCACACTTTCTGAATGAAGCAGCCACTCTCCTCCAACGCCTGCCTAACATGTACAGGCCCACGTGGGGAGCACCATTGCCTCCACCCTTTTGGCCCTGACATGCCTACGGCACTCCTACAAGCACTCCCGCCCTCCTTTCCCTCACCTCCTACAACTTACCACTGCCCTCCTCACACTTTCGGACTGGAGCAGCCACTCTCCTCCAAAGCCTGCCTAACATGTGCAGGCCCACACGGGGAGCACCAGTGCCTCCACCCTTTTAGCCCTGACATGCCTACGGCTCTCCCACAACCACTCCCGTCTTCCTTTCCCTCACCTCCTACAACTTACCACTGCCCTCCTCACACTTTCTGACTGGAGCAGCCACTCTCCTCCAACGCCTGCCTAACATGTGCAGGCCCACACGGGGAGCACCATGGCCTCCACCCTTTTGGCCCTGACATGCACACGGCTCTCCCACAACCACTCCGTCTTCCTTTACCTCACCTCCTACAACTTACCACTGCCCTCCTCACACTTTCTGCCTGGAGCAGCCACTCTCCTCCAACGCCTGCCTAACATGTGCAGGCCCACAAGGGGAGCACCATTGCCTCCACCCTTTTGGCCCTGACATGCCTTCGGCTCTCCCACAAGCACTCACGTCCCCTTTCCCTACCCTACTCCAAATTACGACTTCCCTCCTCACACTTTCGGACTGGAGCAGCCACTCTCCTCCAAAGTCTGCCTAACATGTACAGACCCACCCGCCGAAAACCATTGCCTCACAGAATCACAGAATCACAGAATCGTTTAGGTTGGAAGGGACCTCTGGAGATCATCTAGTCCAACCTCCCTGCTCAAGCAGGGTCACCTAGAGCATATTGCCCAGGATCACATCCAGACGGGTTTTGAATATCTCCAGCGAAGGAGACTCCACCACCCCTCTGGGCAACCTGTTCCAATGCTCTGTCACCCTCACAGTGAAGAAGTTTTTTCTCAGGTTCAGATGGAACTTCCTGTGGTTCAGTTTCTGCCCATTGCCTCTTGTCCTGTTGCTGGGCACCACGGAGAAGAGGCTGGCCTCATCCTCTTGACACTCCCCCTTCAGATACTTGTACACGTTGATGAGATTCCCCTCTCAATCTTCTCTTCTCCAGGCTGAACAGGCCCAGCTCTTGCAGTCTTTCTTCATAGGAGAGATGCTCCAGCCCTCTAATCATCTTGGTAGCCCTCCGCTGGACTCTCTCCAGGAGTGCCATGTCTCTCTTGTACTGGGGAGCCCAGAACTGGACACAGTACTCCAGGTGAGGCCTCACCAGGGCTGAATAGAGGGGCAGGATCACCTCCCTTGACCTGCTGGCAACACTCTGCCTAATGCACCCTAGGATCCCATTGGCCTTCTTGGCCACAAGGGCACACTGCTGGCTCATGTTTAACTTGTTGTCCACCAGCACTCCCAGGTCCTTCTCGGCAGAGCTACTTTCCAGCAGGTCAGTCCCCAGCCTGTACTGGTTCATGGGATTATTCCTGCCTAGGTGCAGGACCTTGCCTCCACCCTTTTGGCCCTGACATCCACATGGCTCTCCCACAAGCACTCACGCCCTCCTTTCCCTCACCTCCTACAACCTAGGACAGCCCTCCTCACACTTTCGGACTGGAGCAGCCAATCTCCTCCTGAGCTTGCCTAGCATGTACAGGCCCACATGGGGAGCACCATTGCCTCCACCCTTTTGGCTCTGACATGCACACGGCTCTCCCACAAGCACTCCCATCCTCCTTTCCCTACCCTACCCCAACTTGTGACAGTCCCCCTTACACTTTCTGACTGGAGCAGCCACTCTCCTCCAACGCCTGCCTAACATGTGCAGGCCCACACGGGGAGCACCATGGTCTCCACCCTTTTGGCCCTGACATCCACACGGCTCTCCCACAAGCACTCCCGCCCTCCTTTCCCTCACCTCCGACAACTTAGAACAGCCCTCCTCACACTTTCTGAATGAAGCAGCCACTCTCCTCCAACGCCTGCCTAACATGTACAGGCCCACGTGGGGAGCACCATTGCCTCCACCCTTTTGGCCCTGACATGCCTACGGCTCTCCCACAAGCACTCACGTCCTCCTTTCCCTCACCTCCTACAACTTACCACTGCCCTCCTCACACTTTCGGACTTGAGCAGCCACTCTCCTCCAAACTCTGCCTAACATGTACAGGCCCACCCGCCGAAAACCATTGCCTCCACCCTTTTGGCCCTGACATCCACATGGCTCTCCCACAAGCACTCACACCCTCCTTTCCCTCACCTCCTACAACCTAGGACAGCCCTCCTCACACTTTCGGACTGGAGCAGCCAATCTCCTCCTGAGCTTGCCTAGCATGTACAGGCCCACATGGGGAGCACCATTGCCTCCACCCTTTTGGCCCTGCCATGCGTACGGCTCTCCCACAAGCACTTCCACCCTCCTTTCCCTACCCTACTCCAAACTACGACAGCCCTCCTCACACTTTCCCATTAGAGCAGCCACTCTCCTCCAACGCCTGCCTAACATGTGCAGGCCCACACGGGGAGCACCATGGAGTCCACCCTTTTGGCCCTGACATCCACACAGCTCTCCCACAAGCACTCCCGTCCTCCTTTCCCTACCCTACCCCAACGTGTGACAGTCCCCCTTACACTTTCTGACTGGAGCAGCCACTCTCCTCCAACGCCTGCCAAACATGCACAGGCCCACACGGGGAGCATCATGGTCTCCACCCTTTTGGCCCTGACATCCACACGGCTCTCCCACAAGCACTCCAATCCTCCTTTCCCTCACCTCCGACAACTTAGAACAGCCCTCCTCACACTTTCTGAATGAAGCAGCCACTCTCCTCCAACGCCTGCCTAACATGTACAGGCCCACGTGGGGAGCACCATTGCCTCCACCCTTTTGGCCCTGACATGCCTACGGCACTCCTACAAGCACTCCCGCCCTCCTTTCCCTCACCTCCTACAACTTACCACTGCCCTCCTCACACTTTCGGACTTGAGCAGCCACTCTCCTCCAAAGCCTGCCTAACATATGCAGACCCACACGGGGAGCACCAGTGCCTCCACCCTTTTAGCCCTGACATGCCTACGGCTCTCCCACAACCACTCCCGTCTTCCTTTCCCTCACCTCCTACAACTTACCACTGCCCTCCTCACACTTTCGGACTGGAGCAGCCACTCTCCTCCAACGCCTGCCTAACATGTGCAGGCCCACACGGGGAGCACCATTGCCTCCACCCTTTTGGCCCTGACATGCCTACGGCTCTCCCACAACCACTCCGTCTTCCTTTCCCTCACCTCCTACAACTTACCACTGCCCTCCTCACACTTTCTGACTGGAGCAGCCACTCTCCTCCAAAGCCTGCCTAATATCTGCAGGCCCACACGGGGAGCACCATTGCCTCCACCCTTTTGGCCCTGACATGCCTACGGCTCTCCCACAAGCATTCCCGTCTTCCTTTCCCTCACCTCCTAAAACTTACCACTGCCCTCCTCACACTTTCCCAGTAGAGCAGCCAATCTCCTCCAACGCGTGCCTAGGATGTACAGACCCACACGGGGAGCACCATTGCCTCCACCCTTTTGGCCCTGACATGCCTTCAGCTCTCCCACAAGCACTCACGTCCCCTTTCCCTACCCTACTCCAAATTACGACAGCCCCGCTCACACTTTCGGACTGGAGTAGCCACTCTCCTCCAACGCCTGCCTAACATGTACAGACCCACCCGCGGAGCACCATTGCCTCCACCCTTTTGGCCCTGACATTCACAAGGCTCTCCCACAAGCACTCCAATCTTACTTCCACTCACCTCCTACAACCTAGGACAGCCCTCCTCACACTTTCGGACTGGAGCAGCCACTCTCCTCCTAAGCCTGCCTAACATGTACAGGCCCACACGGGGAGCACCATTGCCTCCACCCTTTTGGCCCTGACATTCACAAGGCTCTCCCACAAGCACTCACGTCCTCCTTTCCCTACCCTACTCCAAATTACGACTTCCCTCCTCACACTTTCGGACTGGAGCAGCCACTCTCCTCCAAAGTCTGCCTAACATGTACAGACCCACCCGCCGAAAACCATTGCCTCCACCCTTTTGGCCCTGACATCCACACGGCTCTCCCACAAGCACTCACGCCCTCCTTTCCCTCACCTCCTACAACCTAGGACAGCCATCCTCACACTTTCGGACTTGAGCAGCCAATCTCCTCCTGAGCTTGCCTAGCATGTACAGGCCCACATGGGGAGCACCATTGCATCCACCCTTTTAGCCCTGACATGCACACGGCTCTCCCACAAGCACTCCCGTCCTCCTTTCCCTACCCTACCCCAACTTGTGACAGTCCCCCTTACACTTTCGGACTGGAGCAGCCACTCTCCTCCAACGCCTGCCTAACATGTACAGGCCCACACGGGGAGCACCATTGCCTCCACCCTTTTGGCCCTGACATGCCTACGGCTCTCCCACAAGCATTCCCGTCTTCCTTTCCCTCACCTCCTACAACTTACCACTGCCCTCCTCACACTTTCCCAGTAGAGCAGCCAATCTCCTCCAACGCGTGCCTAGGATGTACAGACCCACACGGGGAGCACCATTGCCTCCACCCTTTTGGCCCTGACATCCACACGGCTCTCCCACAAGCACTCACGTCCCCTTTCCCTACCCTACTCCAAATTACGACAGCCCCGCTCACACTTTCGGACTGGAGTAGCCACTCTCCTCCAACGCCTGCCTAACATGTACAGACCCACCCGCGGAGCACCATTGCCTCCACCCTTTTGGCCCTGACATTCACACGGCTCTCCCACAAGCACTCCAATCTTACTTCCCCTCACCTCCTACAACCTAGGACAGCCCTCCTCACACTTTCGGACTGGAGCAGCCACTCTCCTCCTAAGCCTGCCTAACATGTACAGGCCCACACGGGGAGCACCATTGCCTCCACCCTTTTAGCCCTGACATGCACACGGCTCTCCCACAAGCACTCCCGTCCTCCTTTCCCTACCCTACCCCAACTTGTGACAGTCCCCCTTACACTTTCTGAATGAAGCAGCCACTCTCCTCCAACGCCTGCCTAACATGTACAGGCCCACACGGGGAGCACCATTGCCTCCACCCTTTTGGCCCTGACATGCCTACGGCACTCCTACAAGCACTCCCGCCCTCCTTTCCCTCACCTCCTACAACTTACCACTGCCCTCCTCACACTTTCGGACTTGAGCAGCCACTCTCCTCCAAAGCCTGCCTAACATGTGCAGGCCCACACGGGGAGCACCAGTGCCTCCACCCTTTTAGCCCTGACATGCCTACGGCTCTCCCACAACCACTCCCGTCTTCCTTTCCCTCACCTCCTACAACTTACCACTGCCCTCCTCACACTTTCGGACTGGAGCAGCCACTCTCCTCCAACGCCTGCCTAACATGTGCAGGCCCACACGGGGAGCACCATTGCCTCCACCCTTTTGGCCCTGACATGCCTACGGCTCTCCCACAAGCATTCCCGTCTTCCTTTCCCTCACCTCCTAAAACTTAGCACTGCCCTCCTCACACTTTCCCATTAGAGCAGCCAATCTCCTCCAACGCATGCCTAGGATGTACAGGCCCACACGGGGAGCACCATGGCGTCCACCCTTTTGGCCCTGACATGCCTACGGCTCTCCCACAAGTATTCCCGTCTTCCTTTCCCTCACCTCCTAAAACTTAGCACTGCCCTCCTCACACTTTCCCAGTAGAGCAGCCAATCTCCTCCAACGCGTGCCTAGGATGTACAGACCCACACGGGGAGCACCATTGCCTCCACCCTTTTGGCCCTGACATTCACAAGGCTCTCCCACAAGCACTCATGTCCCCTTTCCCTACCCTACTCCAAATTACGACAGCCCCGCTCACACTTTCTGACTGGAGCAGCCACTCTCCTCCAACGCCTGCCAAACATGCACAGGCCCACACGGGGAGCACCATGGTCTCCACCCTTTTGGCCCTGACATCCACATGGCTCTCCCACAAGCACTCCCGCCCTCCTTTCCCTCACCTCCGACAACTTAGAACAGCCCTCCTCACACTTTCTGAATGAAGCAGCCACTCTCCTACAACGCCTGCCAAACATGCACAGGCCCACACGGGGAGCACCATGGTCTCCACCCTTTTGGCCCTGACATCCACACGGCTCTCCCACAAGCACTCCCGCCCTCCTTTCCCTCACCTCCGACAACCTAGGACAGCCCTCCTCACACTTTCTGAATGAAGCAGCCACTCTCCTCCAACGCCTGCCTAACATGTACAGGCCCACGTGGGGAGCACCATTGCCTCCACACTTTTGGCCCTGACATGCCTACGGCACTCCCACAAGCACTCCCGCCCTCCTTTCCCTCACCTCCTACAACTTACCACTGCCCTCCTCACACTTTCTGACTGGAGCAGCCACTCTCCTCCAACGCCTGCCTAACATGTGCAGGCCCACACGGGGAGCACCATGGCCTCCACCCTTTTGGCCCTGACATGCCTACGGCTCTCCCACAATCACTCCGTCTTCCTTTCCCTCACCTCCTACAACTTACCACTGCCCTCCTCACACTTTCTGACTGGAGCAGCCACTCTCCTCCAACGCCTGCCTAACATGTGCAGGCCCACATGGGGAGCACCATTGCCTCCACCCTTTTGGCCCTGACATGCCTACGGCTCTCCCACAAGCATTCCCGTCTTCCTTTCCCTCACCTCCTAAAACTTACCACTGCCCCCCTCACACTTTCAAATTAGAGCAGCCAATCTCCTCCAACGCGTGCCTAGGATGTACAGACCCACACGGGGAGCACCATTGCCTCCACCCTTTTGGCCCTGACATGCCTTCGGCTCTCCCACAAGCACTCACGTCCCCTTTCCCTACCCTACTCCAAATTACGACAGCCCCGCTCACACTTTCGGACTGGAGTAGCCACTCTCCTCCAAGGCGTGCCTAACATGTACAGACCCACCCGCGGAAAAACATTGCCTCCACCCTTTTGGCCCTGACATCCACATGGCTCTCCCACAAGCACTCACGCCCTCCTTTCCCTCACCTCCTACAACCTAGGACAGCCCTCCTCACACTTTCGGACTGGAGCAGCCACTCTCCTCCTGAGCTTGCCTAGCATGTACAGGCCCACATGGGGAGCACCATTGCCTCCACCCTTTTAGCCCTGACATGCACACGGCTCTCCCACAAGCACTCCAATCCTCCTTTCCCTCACCTCCGACAACTTAAAACAGCCCTCCTCACACTTTCTGAATGAAGCAGCCACTCTCCTCCAACGCCTGCCTAACATGTACAGGCCCACGTGGGGAGCACCATTGCCTCCACCCTTTTGGCCCTGACATGCCTACGGCACTCCTACAAGCACTCCCGCCCTCCTTTCCCTCACCTCCTACAACTTACCACTGCCCTCCTCACACTTTCGGACTGGAGCAGCCACTCTCCTCCAACGCCTGCCTAACATGTGCAGCCCCACACGGGGAGCACCATTGCCTCCACCCTTTTGGCCCTGACATGCCTACGGCTCTCCCACAACCACTCCGTCTTCCTTTCCCTCACCTCCTACAACTTACCACTGCCCTCCTCACACTTTCTGACTGGAGCAGCCACTCTCCTCCAACGCCTGCCTAACATGTGCAGGCCCACACGGGGAGCACCATGGCCTCCACCCTTTTGGCCCTGACATGCCTACGGCTCTCCCACAATCACTCCGTCTTCCTTTCCCTCACCTCCTACAACTTACCACTGCCCTCCTCACACTTTCTGACTGGAGCAGCCACTCTCCTCCAACGCCTGCCTAACATGTGCAGGCCCACACGGGGAGCACCATTGCCTCCACCCTTTTGGCCCTGACATGCCTACGGCTCTCCCACAAGCATTCCCGTCTTCCTTTCCCTCACCTCCTAAAACTTACCACTGCCCTCCTCACACTTTCAAATTAGAGCAGCCAATCTCCTCCAACGCGTGCCTAGGATGTACAGACCCACACGGGGAGCACCATTGCCTCCACCCTTTTGGCCCTGACATGCCTTCGGCTCTCCCACAAGCACTCACGTCCCCTTTCCCTACCCTACTCCAAATTACGACAGCCCCGCTCACACTTTCGGACTGGAGTAGCCACTCTCCTCCAACGCCTGCCTAACATGTACAGACCCACCCGCGGAGCACCCTTGCCTCCACCCTTTTGGCCCTGACATTCACAAGGCTCTCCCACAAGCACTCCAATCTTACTTCCCCTCACCTCCTACAACCTAGGACAGCCCTCCTCACACTTTCGGACTGGAGCAGCCACTCTCCTCCTAAGCCTGCCTAACATGTACAGGCCCACACGGGGAGCACCATTGCCTCCACCCTTTTGGCCCTGACATGCCTACGGCTCTCCCACAAGCACTCACGTCCTCCTTCCCCTACCCTACTCCAAATTACGACTTCCCTCCTCACACTTTCGGACTGGAGCAGCCACTCTCCTCCAAAGTCTGCCTAACATGTACAGACCCAACCGCGGAAAACCATTGCCTCCACCCTTTTGGCCCTGACATCCACATGGCTCTCCCACAAGCACTAACACCCTCCTTTCCCTCACCTCCTACAACCTAGGACAGCCCTCCTCACACTTTCAGACTGGAGCAGCCACTCTCCTCCTAAGCCTGCCTAACATGTACAGGCCCACACGGGGAGCACCATTGCCTCCACCCTTTTGGCCCTGACATCCACACGGCTCTCCCACAAGCACTCACGTCCCCTTTCCCTACCCTACTCCAAATTACGACAGCCCCGCTCACACTTTCGGACTGGAGTAGCCACTCTCCTCCAACGCCTGCCTAACATGTACAGACCCACCCGCGGAGCACCATTGCCTCCACCCTTTTGGCCCTGACATTCACAAGGCTCTCCCACAAGCACTCCAATCTTACTTCCCCTCACCTCCTACAACCTAGGACAGCCCTCCTCACACTTTCGGACTGGAGCAGCCACTCTCCTCCTAAGCCTGCCTAACATGTACAGGCCCACACGGGGAGCACCATTGCCTCCACCCTTTTGGCCCTGACATTCACAAGGCTCTCCCACAAGCACTCACGTCCTCCTTTCCCTACCCTACTCCAAATTACGACTTCCCTCCTCACACTTTCGGACTGGAGCAGCCACTCTCCTCCAAAGTCTGCCTAACATGTACAGACCCACCCGCGGAAAAACATTGCCTCCACCCTTTTGGCCCTGACATCCACATGGCTCTCCCACAAGCACTCACGCCCTCCTTTCCCTCACCTCCTACAACCTAGGACAGCCCTCCTCACACTTTCGGACTGGAGCAGCCACTCTCCTCCTGAGCTTGCCTAGCATGTACAGGCCCAAATGGGGAGCACCATTGCCTCCACCCTTTTAGCCCTGACATGCACACGGCTCTCCCACAAGCACTCCAATCCTCCTTTCCCTCACCTCCGACAACTTAAAACAGCCCTCCTCACACTTTCTGAATGAAGCAGCCACTCTCCTCCAACGCCTGCCTAACATGTACAGGCCCACGTGGGGAGCACCATTGCCTCTACCCTTTTGGCCCTGACATGCCTACGGCACTCCTACAAGCACTCCCGCCCTCCTTTCCCTCACCTCCTACAACTTACCACTGCCCTCCTCACACTTTCTGACTGGAGCAGCCACTCTCCTCCAACGCCTGCCTAACATGTGCAGCCCCACACGGGGAGCACCATTGCCTCCACCCTTTTGGCCCTGACATGCCTACGGCTCTCCCACAACCACTCCCGTCTTCCTTTCCCTCACCTCCTACAACTTACCACTGCCCTCCTCACACTTTCGGACTGGAGCAGCCACTCTCCTCCAACGCCTGCCTAACATGTACAGGCCCACACGGGGAGCACCATTGCCTCCACCCTTTTGGCCCTGACATGCCTACGGCTCTCCCACAAGCATTCCCGTCTTCCTTTCCCTCACCTCCTAAAACTTAGCACTGCCCTCCTCACACTTTCCCAGTAGAGCAGCCAATCTCCTCCAACGCGTGCCTAGGATGTACAGACCCACACGGGGAGCACCATTGCCTCCACCCTTTTGGCCCTGACATCCACACGGCTCTCCCACAAGCACTCACGTCCCCTTTCCCTACCCTACTCCAAATTACGACAGCCCCGCTCACACTTTCGGACTGGAGTAGCCACTCTCCTCCAACGCCTGCCTAACATGTACAGACCCACCCGCGGAGCACCATTGCCTCCACACTTTTGGCCCTGACATTCACACGGCTCTCCCACAAGCACTCCAATCTTACTTCCCCTCACCTCCTACAACCTAGGACAGCCCTCCTCACACTTTCGGACTGGAGCAGCCACTCTCCTCCTAAGCCTGCCTAACATGTACAGGCCCACACGGGGAGCACCATTGCCTCCACCCTTTTAGCCCTGACATGCACACGGCTCTCCCACAAGCACTCCCGTCCTCCTTTCCCTACCCTACCCCAACTTGTGACAGTCCCCCTTACACTTTCTGAATGAAGCAGCCACTCTCCTCCAACGCCTGCCTAACATGTACAGGCCCACACGGGGAGCACCATTGCCTCCACCCTTTTGGCCCTGACATGCCTACGGCACTCCTACAAGCACTCCCGCCCTCCTTTCCCTCACCTCCTACAACTTACCACTGCCCTCCTCACACTTTCGGACTTGAGCAGCCACTCTCCTCCAAAGCCTGCCTAACATGTGCAGGCCCACACGGGGAGCACCAGTGCCTCCACCCTTTTAGCCCTGACATGCCTACGGCTCTCCCACAACCACTCCCGTCTTCCTTTCCCTCACCTCCTACAACTTACCACTGCCCTCCTCACACTTTCGGACTGGAGCAGCCACTCTCCTCCAACGCCTGCCTAACATGTGCAGGCCCACACGGGGAGCACCATTGCCTCCACCCTTTTGGCCCTGACATGCCTACGGCTCTCCCACAAGCATTCCCGTCTTCCTTTCCCTCACCTCCTAAAACTTAGCACTGCCCTCCTCACACTTTCCCATTAGAGCAGCCAATCTCCTCCAACGCATGCCTAGGATGTACAGGCCCACACGGGGAGCACCATGGCGTCCACCCTTTTAGCCCTGACATGCCTACGGCTCTCCCACAAGTATTCCCGTCTTCCTTTCCCTCACCTCCTAAAACTTAGCACTGCCCTCCTCACACTTTCCCAGTAGAGCAGCCAATCTCCTCCAACGCGTGCCTAGGATGTACAGACCCACACGGGGAGCACCATTGCCTCCACCCTTTTGGCCCTGACATTCACAAGGCTCTCCCACAAGCACTCATGTCCCCTTTCCCTACCCTACTCCAAATTACGACAGCCCCGCTCACACTTTCTGACTGGAGCAGCCACTCTCCTCCAACGCCTGCCAAACATGCACAGGCCCACACGGGGAGCACCATGGTCTCCACCCTTTTGGCCCTGACATCCACACGGCTCTCCCACAAGCACTCCCGCCCTCCTTTCCCTCACCTCCGACAACTTAGAACAGCCCTCCTCACACTTTCTGAATGAAGCAGCCACTCTCCTACAACGCCTGCCAAACATGCACAGGCCCACACGGGGAGCACCATGGTCTCCACCCTTTTGGCCCTGACATCCACACGGCTCTCCCACAAGCACTCCCGCCCTCCTTTCCCTCACCTCCGACAACCTAGGACAGCCCTCCTCACACTTTCTGAATGAAGCAGCCACTCTCCTCCAACGCCTGCCTAACATGTACAGGCCCACGTGGGGAGCACCATTGCCTCCACACTTTTGGCCCTGACATGCCGACGGCACTCCCACAAGCACTCCCGCCCTCCTTTCCCTCACCTCCTACAACTTACCACTGCCCTCCTCACACTTTCGGACTGGAGCAGCCACTCTCCTCCAAAGCCTGCCTAACATGTGCAGGCCCACACAGGGAGCACCAGTGCCTCCACCCTTTTAGCCCTGACATGCCTACAGCTCTCCCACAACCACTCCGTCTTCCTTTCCCTCACCTCCTACAACTTACCACTGCCCTCCTCACACTTTCTGACTGGAGCAGCCACTCTCCTCCAACGCCTGCCTAACATGTGCAGGCCCACACGGGGAGCACCATGGCCTCCACCCTTTTGGCCCTGACATGCCTACGGCTCTCCCACAATCACTCCGTCTTCCTTTCCCTCACCTCCTACAACTTACCACTGCCCTCCTCACACTTTCTGACTGGAGCAGCCACTCTCCTCCAACGCCTGCCTAACATGTGCAGGCCCACATGGGGAGCACCATTGCCTCCACCCTTTTGGCCCTGACATGCCTACGGCTCTCCCACAAGCATTCCCGTCTTCCTTTCCCTCACCTCCTAAAACTTACCACTGCCCCCCTCACACTTTCAAATTAGAGCAGCCAATCTCCTCCAACGCGTGCCTAGGATGTACAGACCCACACGGGGAGCACCATTGCCTCCACCCTTTTGGCCCTGACATGCCTTCGGCTCTCCCACAAGCACTCACGTCCCCTTTCCCTACCCTACTCCAAATTACGACAGCCCCGCTCACACTTTCGGACTGGAGTAGCCACTCTCCTCCAAGGCGTGCCTAACATGTACAGACCCACCCGCGGAAAAACATTGCCTCCACCCTTTTGGCCCTGACATCCACATGGCTCTCCCACAAGCACTCACGCCCTCCTTTCCCTCACCTCCTACAACCTAGGACAGCCCTCCTCACACTTTCGGACTGGAGCAGCCACTCTCCTCCTGAGCTTGCCTAGCATGTACAGGCCCACATGGGGAGCACCATTGCCTCCACCCTTTTAGCCCTGACATGCACACGGCTCTCCCACAAGCACTCCAATCCTCCTTTCCCTCACCTCCGACAACTTAAAACAGCCCTCCTCACACTTTCTGAATGAAGCAGCCACTCTCCTCCAACGCCTGCCTAACATGTACAGGCCCACACGGGGAGCACCATTGCCTCCACCCTTTTAGCCCTGACATGCACACGGCTCTCCCACAAGCACTCCCGTCCTCCTTTCCCTACCCTACCCCAACTTGTGACAGTCCCCCTTACACTTTCTGAATGAAGCAGCCACTCTCCTCCAACGCCTGCCTAACATGTACAGGCCCACACGGGGAGCACCATTGCCTCCACCCTTTTGGCCCTGACATGCCTACGGCACTCCTACAAGCACTCCCGCCCTCCTTTCCCTCACCTCCTACAACTTACCACTGCCCTCCTCACACTTTCGGACTTGAGCAGCCACTCTCCTCCAAAGCCTGCCTAACATGTGCAGGCCCACACGGGGAGCACCAGTGCCTCCACCCTTTTAGCCCTGACATGCCTACGGCTCTCCCACAACCACTCCCGTCTTCCTTTCCCTCACCTCCTACAACTTACCACTGCCCTCCTCACACTTTCGGACTGGAGCAGCCACTCTCCTCCAACGCCTGCCTAACATGTGCAGGCCCACACGGGGAGCACCATTGCCTCCACCCTTTTGGCCCTGACATGCCTACGGCTCTCCCACAAGCATTCCCGTCTTCCTTTCCCTCACCTCCTAAAACTTAGCACTGCCCTCCTCACACTTTCCCATTAGAGCAGCCAATCTCCTCCAACGCATGCCTAGGATGTACAGGCCCACACGGGGAGCACCATGGCGTCCACCCTTTTGGCCCTGACATGCCTACGGCTCTCCCACAAGTATTCCCGTCTTCCTTTCCCTCACCTCCTAAAACTTAGCACTGCCCTCCTCACACTTTCCCAGTAGAGCAGCCAATCTCCTCCAACGCGTGCCTAGGATGTACAGACCCACACGGGGAGCACCATTGCCTCCACCCTTTTGGCCCTGACATTCACAAGGCTCTCCCACAAGCACTCATGTCCCCTTTCCCTACCCTACTCCAAATTACGACAGCCCCGCTCACACTTTCTGACTGGAGCAGCCACTCTCCTCCAACGCCTGCCAAACATGCACAGGCCCACACGGGGAGCACCATGGTCTCCACCCTTTTGGCCCTGACATCCACACGGCTCTCCCACAAGCACTCCCGCCCTCCTTTCCCTCACCTCCGACAACTTAGAACAGCCCTCCTCACACTTTCTGAATGAAGCAGCCACTCTCCTACAACGCCTGCCAAACATGCACAGGCCCACACGGGGAGCACCATGGTCTCCACCCTTTTGGCCCTGACATCCACACGGCTCTCCCACAAGCACTCCCGCCCTCCTTTCCCTCACCTCCGACAACCTAGGACAGCCCTCCTCACACTTTCTGAATGAAGCAGCCACTCTCCTCCAACGCCTGCCTAACATGTACAGGCCCACGTGGGGAGCACCATTGCCTCCACACTTTTGGCCCTGACATGCCTACGGCACTCCCACAAGCACTCCCGCCCTCCTTTCCCTCACCTCCTACAACTTACCACTGCCCTCCTCACACTTTCGGACTGGAGCAGCCACTCTCCTCCAAAGCCTGCCTAACATGTGCAGGCCCACACAGGGAGCACCAGTGCCTCCACCCTTTTAGCCCTGACATGCCTACAGCTCTCCCACAACCACTCCGTCTTCCTTTCCCTCACCTCCTACAACTTACCACTGCCCTCCTCACACTTTCTGACTGGAGCAGCCACTCTCCTCCAACGCCTGCCTAACATGTGCAGGCCCACACGGGGAGCACCATGGCCTCCACCCTTTTGGCCCTGACATGCCTACGGCTCTCCCACAATCACTCCGTCTTCCTTTCCCTCACCTCCTACAACTTACCACTGCCCTCCTCACACTTTCTGACTGGAGCAGCCACTCTCCTCCAACGCCTGCCTAACATGTGCAGGCCCACATGGGGAGCACCATTGCCTCCACCCTTTTGGCCCTGACATGCCTACGGCTCTCCCACAAGCATTCCCGTCTTCCTTTCCCTCACCTCCTAAAACTTACCACTGCCCCCCTCACACTTTCAAATTAGAGCAGCCAATCTCCTCCAACGCGTGCCTAGGATGTACAGACCCACACGGGGAGCACCATTGCCTCCACCCTTTTGGCCCTGACATGCCTTCGGCTCTCCCACAAGCACTCACGTCCCCTTTCCCTACCCTACTCCAAATTACGACAGCCCCGCTCACACTTTCGGACTGGAGTAGCCACTCTCCTCCAAGGCGTGCCTAACATGTACAGACCCACCCGCGGAAAAACATTGCCTCCACCCTTTTGGCCCTGACATCCACATGGCTCTCCCACAAGCACTCACGCCCTCCTTTCCCTCACCTCCTACAACCTAGGACAGCCCTCCTCACACTTTCGGACTGGAGCAGCCACTCTCCTCCTGAGCTTGCCTAGCATGTACAGGCCCACATGGGGAGCACCATTGCCTCCACCCTTTTAGCCCTGACATGCACACGGCTCTCCCACAAGCACTCCAATCCTCCTTTCCCTCACCTCCGACAACTTAAAACAGCCCTCCTCACACTTTCTGAATGAAGCAGCCACTCTCCTCCAACGCCTGCCTAACATGTACAGGCCCACGTGGGGAGCACCATTGCCTCCACCCTTTTGGCCCTGACATGCCTACGGCACTCCTACAAGCACTCCCGCCCTCCTTTCCCTCACCTCCTACAACTTACCACTGCCCTCCTCACACTTTCGGACTGGAGCAGCCACTCTCCTCCTAAGCCTGCCTAACATGTGCAGCCCCACACGGGGAGCACCATTGCCTCCACCCTTTTGGCCCTGACATGCCTACGGCTCTCCCACAACCACTCCGTCTTCCTTTCCCTCACCTCCTACAACTTACCACTGCCCTCCTCACACTTTCTGACTGGAGCAGCCACTCTCCTCCAACGCCTGCCTAACATGTGCAGGCCCACACGGGGAGCACCATGGCCTCCACCCTTTTGGCCCTGACATGCCTACGGCTCTCCCACAATCACTCCGTCTTCCTTTCCCTCACCTCCTACAACTTACCACTGCCCTCCTCACACTTTCTGACTGGAGCAGCCACTCTCCTCCAACGCCTGCCTAACATGTGCAGGCCCACACGGGGAGCACCATTGCCTCCACCCTTTTGGCCCTGACATGCCTACGGCTCTCCCACAAGCATTCCCGTCTTCCTTTCCCTCACCTCCTAAAACTTACCACTGCCCTCCTCACACTTTCAAATTAGAGCAGCCAATCTCCTCCAACGCGTGCCTAGGATGTACAGACCCACACGGGGAGCACCATTGCCTCCACCCTTTTGGCCCTGACATGCCTTCGGCTCTCCCACAAGCACTCACGTCCCCTTTCCCTACCCTACTCCAAATTACGACAGCCCCGCTCACACTTTCGGACTGGAGTAGCCACTCTCCTCCAACGCCTGCCTAACATGTACAGACCCACCCGCGGAGCACCATTGCCTCCACCCTTTTGGCCCTGACATTCACAAGGCTCTCCCACAAGCACTCCAATCTTACTTCCCCTCACCTCCTACAACCTAGGACAGCCCTCCTCACACTTTCGGACTGGAGCAGCCACTCTCCTCCTAAGCCTGCCTAACATGTACAGGCCCACACGGGGAGCACCATTGCCTCCACCCTTTTGGCCCTGACATCCACACGGCTCTCCCACAAGCACTCACGTCCTCCTTTCCCTACCCTACTCCAAATTACGACTTCCCTCCTCACACTTTCAGACTGGAGCAGCCACTCTCCTCCAAAGTCTGCCTAACATGTACAGACCCAACCGCGGAAAACCATTGCCTCCACCCTTTTGGCCCTGACATTCACAAGGCTCTCCCACAAGCACTCCAATCCTCCTTTCCCTCACCTCCTACAACTTACCACTGCCCTCCTCACACTTTCGGACTGGAGCAGCCACTCTCCTCCTAAGCCTGCCTAACATGTACAGGCCCACACGGGGGGCACCATTGCCTCCACCCTTTTGGCCCTGACATGCCTTCGGCTCTCCCACAAGCACTCACGTCCCCTTTCCCTACCCTACTCCAAATTACGACAGCCCCGCTCACACTTTCGGACTGGAGTAGCCACTCTCCTCCAACGCCTGCCTAACATGTACAGACCCACCCGCAGAGCACCATTGCCTCCACCCTTTTGGCCCTGACATCCACATGGCTCTCCCACAAGCACTCCAATCTTACTTCCCCTCACCTCCTACAACCTAGGACAGCCCTCCTCACACTTTCGGACTGGAGCAGCCACTCTCCTCCTAAGCCTGCCTAACATGTACAGGCCCACACGGGGAGCACCATTGCCTCCACCCTTTTGGCCCTGACATGCCTACGGCTCTCCCACAAGCACTCACGCCCTCCTTTCCCTCACCTCCTACAACCTAGGACAGCCCTCCTCACACTTTCGGACTGGAGCAGCCACTCTCCTCCTGAGCTTGCCTAGCATGTACAGGCCCACATAGGGAGCACCATGGCGTCCACCCTTTTAGCCCTGACATGCACACGGCTCTCCCACAAGCACTCCAATCCTCCTTTCCCTCACCTCCTACAACTTAAAACAGCCCTCCTCACACTTTCTGAATGAAGCAGCCACTCTCCTCCAACGCCTGCCTAACATGTACAGGCCCACGTGGGGAGCACCATTGCCTCCACCCTTTTGGCCCTGACATGCCTACGGCACTCCTACAAGCACTCCCGACCTCCTTTCCCTCACCTCCTACAACTTACCACTGCCCTCCTCACACTTTCGGACTGGAGCAGCCACTCTCCTCCTAAGCCTGCCTAACACGTGCAGGCCCACACGGGGAGCACCATTGCCTCCACCCTTTTGGCCCTGACATGCACACGGCTCTCCCACAACCACTCCGTCTTCCTTTCCCTCACCTCCTACAACTTACCACTGCCCTCCTCACACTTTCTGACTGGAGCAGCCACTCTCCTCCAACGCCTGCCTAACATGTACAGGCCCACACGGGGAGCACCATGGCGTCCACCCTTTTGGCCCTGACATGCCTACGGCTCTCCCACAAGCATTCCCGTCTTCCTTTCCCTCACCTCCTAAAACTTACCACTGCCCTCCTCACACTTTCCCAGTAGAGCAGCCAATCTCCTCCAACGCGTGCCTAGGATGTACAGACCCACACGGGGAGCACCAGTGCCTCCACCCTTTTGGCCCTGACATCCACACGGCTCTCCCACAAGCACTCACGTCCCCTTTCCCTACCCTACTCCAAATTACGACAGCCCCGCTCACACTTTCGGACTGGAGTAGCCACTCTCCTCCAACGCCTGCCTAACATGTACAGACCCACCCGCGGAGCACCATTGCCTCCACCCTTTTGGCCCTGACATTCACAAGGCTCTCCCACAAGCACTCCAATCTTACTTCCCCTCACCTCCTACAACCTAGGACAGCCCTCCTCACACTTTCGGACTGGAGCAGCCACTCTCCTCCTAAGCCTGCCTAACATGTACAGGCCCACACGGGGAGCACCATTGCCTCCACCCTTTTGGCCCTGACATTCACAAGGCTCTCCCACAAGCACTTCCACCCTCCTTTCCCTACCCTACTCCAAACTACGACAGCCCTCCTCACACTTTCCCATTAGAGCAGCCACTCTCCTCCAACGCCTGCCTAACATGTGCAGGCCCACACGGGGAGCACCATGGCGTCCACCCTTTTGGCCCTGACATCCACACGGCTCTCCCACAAGCACTCACGTCCTCCTTTCCCTCACCTCCTACAACCTAGGACAGCCCTCCTCACACTTTCGGACTGGAGCAGCCAATCTCCTCCTGAGCTTGCCTAGCATGTACAGGCCCACATGGGGAGCACCATTGCCTCCACCCTTTTAGCCCTGACATGCACACGGCTCTCCCACAAGCACTCCCGTCCTCCTTTCCCTACCCTACCCCAACTTGTGACAGTCCCCCTTACACTTTCTGACTGGAGCAGCCACTCTCCTCCAACGCCTGCCAAACATGCACAGGTCCACACGGGGAGCACCATGGTCTCCACCCTTTTGGCCCTGACATCCACACGGCTCTCCCACAAGCACTCCCGCCCTCCTTTCCCTCACCCCCGACAACTTAGAACAGCCCTCCTCACACTTTCGGACTGGAGCAGCCACTCTCCTCCAACGCCTGCCTAACATGTACAGGCCCACGTGGGGAGCACCATTGCCTCCACCCTTTTGGCCCTGACATGCCTTCGGCTCTCCCACAAGCACTCACGTCCCCTTTCCCTACCCTACTCCAAATTACGACAGCCCCGCTCACACTTTCGGACTGGAGTAGCCACTCTCCTCCAACGCCTGCCTAACATGTACAGACCCACCCGCGGAGCACCATTGCCTCCACCCTTTTGGCCCTGACATTCACAAGGCTCTCCCACAAGCACTCACGTCCTCCTTTCCCTACCCTACTCCAAATTACGACTTCCCTCCTCACACTTTCGGACTGGAGCAGCCACTCTCCTCCAAAGTCTGCCTAACATGTACAGACCCACCCGCCGAAAACCATTGCCTCCAACCTTTTGGCCCTGACATCCACACGGCTCTCCCACAAGCACTCACGCCCTCCTTTCCCTCACCTCCTACAACTTAGGACAGCCCTCCTCACACTTTCGGACTGGAGCAGCCAATCTCCTCCTGAGCTTGCCTAGCATGTACAGGCCCACATGGGGAGCACCATTGCCTCCACCCTTTTAGCCCTGACATGCACACGGCTCTCCCACAAGCACTCCCGTCCTCCTTTCCCTACCCTACCCCAACTTGTGACAGTCCCCCTTACACTTTCTGAATGAAGCAGCCACTCTCCTCCAACGCCTGCCTAACATGTACAGGCCCACGTGGGGAGCACCATTGCCTCCACCCTTTTGGCCCTGACATGCCTACGGCACTCCTACAAGCACTCCCGCCCTCCTTTCCCTCACCTCCTACAACTTACCACTGCCCTCCTCACACTTTCGGACTTGAGCAGCCACTCTCCTCCAAAGCCTGCCTAACATGTGCAGGCCCACACGGGGAGCACCAGTGCCTCCACCCTTTTAGCCCTGACATGCCTACAGCTCTCCCACAACCACTCCCGTCTTCCTTTCCCTCACCTCCTACAACTTACCACTGCCCTCCTCACACTTTCTGACTGGAGCAGCCACTCTCCTCCAACGCCTGCCTAACATGTGCAGGCCCACACGGGGAGCACCATTGCCTCCACCCTTTTGGCCCTGACATCCACACGGCTCTCCCACAACCACTCCGTCTTCCTTTCCCTCACCTCCTACAACTTACCACTGCCCTCCTCACACTTTCTGACTGGAGCAGCCACTCTCCTCCAACGCGTGCCTAGGATGTACAGGCCCACACGGGGAGCACCATGGCATCCACCCTTTTGGCCCTGACATGCCTACGGCTCTCCCACAAGCATTCCCGTCTTCCTTTCCCTCACCTCCTACAACTTACCACTGCCCTCCTCACACTTTCCCATTAGAGCAGCCAATCTCCTCCAACGCGTGCCTAGGATTTACAGGTCCACACGGGGAGCACCATTGCCTCCACCCTTTTGGCCCTGACATGCCTTCGGCTCTCCCACAAGCACTCACGTCCCCTTTCCCTACCCTACTCCAAATTACGACAGCCCCGCTCACACTTTCGGACTGGAGTAGCCACTCTCCTCCAACGCCTGCCTAACATGTACAGACCCACCCGCGGAGCACCCTTGCCTCCACCCTTTTGGCCCTGACATTCACAAGGCTCTCCCACAAGCACTCCAATCTTACTTCCCCTCACCTCCTACAACCTAGGACAGCCCTCCTCACACTTTCGGACTGGAGCAGCCACTCTCCTCCTAAGCCTGCCTAACATGTACAGGCCCACACGGGGAGCACCATTGCCTCCACCCTTTTAGCCCTGACATGCCTACGGCTCTCCCACAAGCACTCACGTCCTCCTTTCCCTACCCTACTCCAAATTACGACTTCCCTCCTCACACTTTCGGACTGGAGCAGCCACTCTCCTCCAAAGTCTGCCTAACATGTACAGACCCAACTGCGGAAAACCATTGCCTCCACCCTTTTGGCCCTGACATCCACACGGCTCTCCCACAAGCACTCACGCCCTCCATTCCCTCACCTCCTACAACCTAGGACAGCCCTCCTCACACTTTCGGACTGGAGCAGCCAATCTCCTCCTGAGCTTGCCTAGCATGTACAGGCCCACATGGGGAGCACCATTGCCTCCACCCTTTTAGCCCTGACATGCACACGGCTCTCCCACAAGCACTCCCGTCCTCCTTTCCCTACCCTACCCCAACTTGTGACAGTCCCCCTTACACTTTCTGACTGGAGCAGCCACTCTCCTCCAACGCCTGCCTAACATGCACAGGCCCACACGGGGAGCACCATGGTCTCCACCCTTTTGGCCCTGACATCCACACGGCTCTCCCACAAGCACTCCAATCCTCCTTTCCCTCACCTCCGACAACTTAGAACAGCCCTCCTCACACTTTCTGAATGAAGCAGCCACTCTCCTCCAACGCCTGCCTAACATGTAGAGGCCCACGTGGGGAGCACCATTGCCTCCACCCTTTTGGCCCTGACATGCCTACGGCACTCCCACAAGCACTCCCGCCCTCCTTTCCCTCACCTCCTACAACTTACCACTGCCCTCCTCACACTTTCTGACTGGAGCAGCCACTCTCCTCCAAAGCCTGCCTAACATGTGCAGGCCCACACGGGGAGCACCAGTGCCTCCACCCTTTTAGCCCTGACATGCACACGGCTCTCCCACAACCACTCCCGTCTTCCTTTCCCTCACCTCCTACAACTTACCACTGCCCTCCTCACACTTTCGGACTGGAGCAGCCACTCTCCTCCAAAGCCTGCCTAACATGTGCAGGCCCACACGGGGAGCACCAGTGCCTCCACCCTTTTGGCCCTGACATCCACACGGCTCTCCCACAACCACTCCGTCTTCCATTCCCTCACCTCCTACAACTTACCACTGCCCTCCTCACACTTTCGGACTGGAGCAGCCACTCTCCTCCAACGCGTGCCTAGGATGTACAGACCCACACGGGGAGCACCATTGCCTCCACCCTTTTGGCCCTGACATGCCTTCGGCTCTCCCACAAGCACTCACGTCCCCTTTCCCTACCCTACTCCAAATTACGACAGCCCCGCTCACACTTTCGGACTGGAGTAGCCACTCTCCTCCAACGCCTGCCTAACATGTACAGACCCACCCGCGGAGCACCCTTGCCTCCACCCTTTTGGCCCTGACATCCACACGGCTCTCCCACAAGCACTCCAATCTTACTTCCCCTCACCTCCTACAACCTAGGACAGCCCTCCTCACACTTTCGGACTGGAGCAGCCACTCTCCTACAACGCCTGCCTAACATGTGCAGGCCCACACGGGGAGCACCATTGCCTCCACCCTTTTGGCCCTGACATTCACAAGGCTCTCCCACAAGCACTCACGTCCTCCTTTCCCTACCCTACTCCAAACTACGACAGCCCTCCTCACACTTTCCCATTAGAGCAGCCACTCTCCTCCAACGCCTGCCTAACATGTGCAGGCCCACACGGGGAGCACCATGGCGTCCACCCTTTTGGCCCTGACATCCACACGGCTCTCCCACAAGCACTCACGTCCTCCTTTCCCTCACCTCCTACAACCTAGGACAGCCCTCCTCACACTTTCGGACTGGAGCAGCCAATCTCCTCCTGAGCTTGCCTAGCATGTACAGGCCCACATGGGGAGCACCATTGCCTCCACCCTTTTAGCCCTGACATGCACACGGCTCTCCCACAAGCACTCCCGTCCTCCTTTCCCTACCCTACCCCAACTTGTGACAGTCCCCCTTACACTTTCTGACTGGAGCAGCCACTCTCCTCCAACGCCTGCCAAACATGCACAGGCCCACACGGGGAGCACCATGGTCTCCACCCTTTTGGCCCTGACATCCACACGGCTCTCCCACAAGCACTCCAATCCTCCTTTCCCTCACCTCCGACAACTTAGAACAGCCCTCCTCACACTTTCTGAATGAAGCAGCCACTCTCCTCCAACGCCTGCCTAACATGTACAGGCCCACGTGGGGAGCACCATTGCCTCCACCCTTTTTGCCCTGACATGCCTACGGCACTCCTACAAGCACTCCCGCCCTCCTTTCCCTCACCTCCTACAACTTACCACTGCCCTCCTCACACTTTCTGACTGGAGCAGCCACTCTCCTCCAACGCCTGCCTAACATGTACAGGCCCACACGGGGAGCACCAGTGCCTCCACCCTTTTGGCCCTGACATGCCTACGGCTCTCCCACAAGCATTCCCGTCTTCCTTTCCCTCACCTCCTAAAACTTAGCACTGCCCTCCTCACACTTTCCCAGTAGAGCAGCCAATCTCCTCCAACGCGTGCCTAGGATGTACAGACCCACACGGGGAGCACCATTGCCTCCACCCTTTTGGCCCTGACATGCCTTCGGCTCTCCCACAAGCACTCACGTCCCCTTTCCCTACCCTACTCCAAATTACGACAGCCCCGCTCACACTTTCGGACTGGAGTAGCCACTCTCCTCCAACGCCTGCCTAACATGTACAGACCCACCCGCGGAGCACCATGGCCTCCACCCTTTTGGCCCTGACATTCACAAGGCTCTCCCACAAGCACTCCAATCTTACTTCCCCTCACCTCCTACAACCTAGGACAGCCCTCCTCACACTTTCTGACTGGAGCAGCCACTCTCCTCCAACGCCTGCCTAACATGTGCAGGCCCACACGGGGAGCACCATTGCCTCCACCCTTTTGGCCCTGACATGCCTACGGCTCTCCCACAAGCATTCCCGTCTTCCTTTCCCTCACCTCCTAAAACTTACCACTGCCCCCCTCACACTTTCAAATTAGAGCAGCCAATCTCCTCCAACGCGTGCCTAGGATGTACAGACCCACACGGGGAGCACCATTGCCTCCACCCTTTTGGCCCTGACATGCCTTCGGCTCTCCCACAAGCACTCACGTCCCCTTTCCCTACCCTACTCCAAATTACGACAGCCCCGCTCACACTTTCGGACTGGAGTAGCCACTCTCCTCCAACGCCTGCCTAACATGTACAGACCCACCCGCGGAAAAACATTGCCTCCACCCTTTTAGCCCTGACATCCACATGGCTCTCCCACAAGCACTCACGCCCTCCTTTCCCTCACCTCCTACAACCTAGGACAGCCCTCCTCACACTTTCAGACTGGAGCAGCCACTCTCCTCCTGAGCTTGCCTAGCATGTACAGGCCCACATGGGGAGCACCATTGCCTCCACCCTTTTAGCCCTGACATGCACACGGCTCTCCCACAAGCACTCCAATCCTCCTTTCCCTCACCTCCGACAACTTAAAACAGCCCTCCTCACACTTTCTGAATGAAGCAGCCACTCTCCTCCAACGCCTGCCTAACATGTACAGGCCCACGTGGGGAGCACCATTGCCTCCACCCTTTTGGCCCTGACATGCCTACGGCACTCCTACAAGCACTCCCGCCCTCCTTTCCCTCACCTCCTACAACTTACCACTGCCCTCCTCACACTTTCGGACTGGAGCAGCCACTCTCCTCCTAAGCCTGCCTAACATGTGCAGCCCCACACGGGGAGCACCATTGCCTCCACCCTTTTGGCCCTGACATGCCTACGGCTCTCCCACAACCACTCCGTCTTCCTTTCCCTCACCTCCTACAACTTACCACTGCCCTCCTCACACTTTCTGACTGGAGCAGCCACTCTCCTCCAACGCCTGCCTAACATGTGCAGGCCCACACGGGGAGCACCATGGCCTCCACCCTTTTGGCCCTGACATGCCTACGGCTCTCCCACAATCACTCCGTCTTCCTTTCCCTCACCTCCTACAACTTACCACTGCCCTCCTCACACTTTCTGACTGGAGCAGCCACTCTCCTCCAACGCCTGCCTAACATGTGCAGGCCCACACGGGGAGCACCATTGCCTCCACCCTTTTGGCCCTGACATGCCTACGGCTCTCCCACAAGCATTCCCGTCTTCCTTTCCCTCACCTCCTAAAACTTACCACTGCCCTCCTCACACTTTCCCATTAGAGCAGCCAATCTCCTCCAACGCGTGCCTAGGATGTACAGACCCACACGGGGAGCACCATTGCCTCCACCCTTTTGGCCCTGACATGCCTTCGGCTCTCCCACAAGCACTCACGTCCCCTTTCCCTACCCTACTCCAAATTACGACAGCCCCGCTCACACTTTCGGACTGGAGTAGCCACTCTCCTCCAACGCCTGCCTAACATGTACAGACCCACCCGCGGAGCACCATTGCCTCCACCCTTTTGGCCCTGACATTCACAAGGCTCTCCCACAAGCACTCCAATCTTACTTCCCCTCACCTCCTACAACCTAGGACAGCCCTCCTCACACTTTCGGACTGGAGCAGCCACTCTCCTCCTAAGCCTGCCTAACATGTACAGGCCCACACGGGGAGCACCATTGCCTCCACCCTTTTGGCCCTGACATGCCTACGGCTCTCCCACAAGCACTCACGTCCTCCTTTCCCTACCCTACTCCAAATTACGACTTCCCTCCTCACACTTTCAGACTGGAGCAGCCACTCTCCTCCAAAGTCTGCCTAACATGTACAGACCCAACCGCGGAAAACCATTGCCTCCACCCTTTTGGCCCTGACATTCACAAGGCTCTCCCACAAGCACTCCAATCCTCCTTTCCCTCACCTCCTACAACTTACCACTGCCCTCCTCACACTTTCGGACTGGAGCAGCCACTCTCCTCCTAAGCCTGCCTAACATGTACTGGCCCACACGGGGGGCACCATTGCCTCCACCCTTTTGGCCCTGACATGCCTTCGGCTCTCCCACAAGCACTCACGTCCCCTTTCCCTACCCTACTCCAAATTACGACAGCCCCGCTCACACTTTCGGACTGGAGTAGCCACTCTCCTCCAACGCCTGCCTAACATGTACAGACCCACCCGCAGAGCACCATTGCCTCCACCCTTTTGGCCCTGACATTCACAAGGCTCTCCCACAAGCACTCCAATCTTACTTCCCCTCACCTCCTAGAACCTAGGACAGCCCTCCTCACACTTTCGGACTGGAGCAGCCACTCTCCTCCAACGCCTGCCTAACATGTACAGGCCCACACGGGGAGCACCATTGCCTCCACCCTTTTGGCCCTGACATGCCTACGGCTCTCCCACAAGCACTCACGTCCTCCTTTCCCTACCCTACTCCAAATTACGACTTCCCTCCTCACACTTTCGGACTGGAGCAGCCACTCTCCTCCAACGCCTGCCTAACATGTACAGACCCACCCGCCGAAAACCATTGCCTCCACCCTTTTGGCCCTGACATCCACATGGCTCTCCCACAAGCACTCACCCCCTCCTTTCCCTCACCTCCTACAACCTAGGACAGCCCTCCTCACACTTTCGGACTGGAGCAGCCAATCTCCTCCTGAGCTTGCCTAGCATGTACAGGCCCACATAGGGAGCACCATGGCGTCCACCCTTTTAGCCCTGACATGCACACGGCTCTCCCACAAGCACTCCAATCCTCCTTTCCCTCACCTCCTACAACTTAAAACAGCCCTCCTCACACTTTCTGAATGAAGCAGCCACTCTCCTCCAACGCCTGCCTAACATGTACAGGCCCACGTGGGGAGCACCATTGCCTCCACCCTTTTGGCCCTGACATGCCTACGGCACTCCTACAAGCACTCCCGCCCTCCTTTCCCTCACCTCCTACAACTTACCACTGCCCTCCTCACACTTTCGGACTGGAGCAGCCACTCTCCTCCTAAGCCTGCCTAACATGTACAGGCACACAGTGGGAGCACCATTGCCTCCACCCTTTTAGCCCTGACATGCACACGGCTCTCCCACAACCACTCCGTCTTCCTTTCCCTCACCTCCTACAACTTACCACTGCCCTCCTCACACTTTCTGACTGGAGCAGCCACTCTCCTCCAACGCCTGCCTAACATGTACAGGCCCACACGGGGAGCACCAGTGCCTCCACCCTTTTGGCCCTGACATCCACACGGCTCTCCCACAAGCATTCCCGTCTTCCTTTCCCTCACCTCCTAAAACTTACCACTGCCCTCCTCACACTTTCCCAGTAGAGCAGCCAATCTCCTCCAACGCGTGCCTAGGATGTACAGACCCACACGGGGAGCACCAGTGCCTCCACCCTTTTGGCCCTGACATCCACACGGCTCTCCCACAAGCACTCACGTCCCCTTTCCCTACCCTACTCCAAATTACGACAGCCCCGCTCACACTTTCGGACTGGAGTAGCCACTCTCCTCCAACGCCTGCCTAACATGTACAGACCCACCCGCGGAGCACCCTTGCCTCCACCCTTTTGGCCCTGACATTCACAAGGCTCTCCCACAAGCACTCCAATCTTACTTCCCCTCACCTCCTACAACCTAGGACAGCCCTCCTCACACTTTCGGACTGGAGCAGCCACTCTCCTCCAACGCCTGCCTAACATGTACAGGCCCACACGGGGAGCACCATGGCCTCCACCCTTTTGGCCCTGACATTCACAAGGCTCTCCCACAAGCACTCCAATCTTACTTCCCCTCACCTCCTACAACCTAGGACAGCCCTCCTCACACTTTCTGACTGGAGCAGCCACTCTCCTCCAACGCCTGCCTAACATGTGCAGGCCCACACGGGGAGCACCATGGCCTCCACCCTTTTGGCCCTGACATGCCTACGGCTCTCCCACAATCACTCCGTCTTCCTTTCCCTCACCTCCTACAACTTACCACTGCCCTCCTCACACTTTCTGACTGGAGCAGCCACTCTCCTCCAACGCCTGCCTAACATGTGCAGGCCCACATGGGGAGCACCATTGCCTCCACCCTTTTGGCCCTGACATGCCTACGGCTCTCCCACAAGCATTCCCGTCTTCCTTTCCCTCACCTCCTAAAACTTACCACTGCCCCCCTCACACTTTCAAATTAGAGCAGCCAATCTCCTCCAACGCGTGCCTAGGATGTACAGACCCACACGGGGAGCACCATTGCCTCCACCCTTTTGGCCCTGACATGCCTTCGGCTCTCCCACAAGCACTCACGTCCCCTTTCCCTACCCTACTCCAAATTACGACAGCCCCGCTCACACTTTCGGACTGGAGTAGCCACTCTCCTCCAAGGCGTGCCTAACATGTACAGACCCACCCGCGGAAAAACATTGCCTCCACCCTTTTGGCCCTGACATCCACATGGCTCTCCCACAAGCACTCACGCCCTCCTTTCCCTCACCTCCTACAACCTAGGACAGCCCTCCTCACACTTTCGGACTGGAGCAGCCACTCTCCTCCTGAGCTTGCCTAGCATGTACAGGCCCACATGGGGAGCACCATTGCCTCCACCCTTTTAGCCCTGACATGCACACGGCTCTCCCACAAGCACTCCAATCCTCCTTTCCCTCACCTCCGACAACTTAAAACAGCCCTCCTCACACTTTCTGAATGAAGCAGCCACTCTCCTCCAACGCCTGCCTAACATGTACAGGCCCACACGGGGAGCACCATTGCCTCCACCCTTTTAGCCCTGACATGCACACGGCTCTCCCACAAGCACTCCCGTCCTCCTTTCCCTACCCTACCCCAACTTGTGACAGTCCCCCTTACACTTTCTGAATGAAGCAGCCACTCTCCTCCAACGCCTGCCTAACATGTACAGGCCCACACGGGGAGCACCATTGCCTCCACCCTTTTGGCCCTGACATGCCTACGGCACTCCTACAAGCACTCCCGCCCTCCTTTCCCTCACCTCCTACAACTTACCACTGCCCTCCTCACACTTTCGGACTTGAGCAGCCACTCTCCTCCAAAGCCTGCCTAACATGTGCAGGCCCACACGGGGAGCACCAGTGCCTCCACCCTTTTAGCCCTGACATGCCTACGGCTCTCCCACAACCACTCCCGTCTTCCTTTCCCTCACCTCCTACAACTTACCACTGCCCTCCTCACACTTTCGGACTGGAGCAGCCACTCTCCTCCAACGCCTGCCTAACATGTGCAGGCCCACACGGGGAGCACCATTGCCTCCACCCTTTTGGCCCTGACATGCCTACGGCTCTCCCACAAGCATTCCCGTCTTCCTTTCCCTCACCTCCTAAAACTTAGCACTGCCCTCCTCACACTTTCCCATTAGAGCAGCCAATCTCCTCCAACGCATGCCTAGGATGTACAGGCCCACACGGGGAGCACCATGGCGTCCACCCTTTTGGCCCTGACATGCCTACGGCTCTCCCACAAGTATTCCCGTCTTCCTTTCCCTCACCTCCTAAAACTTAGCACTGCCCTCCTCACACTTTCCCAGTAGAGCAGCCAATCTCCTCCAACGCGTGCCTAGGATGTACAGACCCACACGGGGAGCACCATTGCCTCCACCCTTTTGGCCCTGACATTCACAAGGCTCTCCCACAAGCACTCATGTCCCCTTTCCCTACCCTACTCCAAATTACGACAGCCCCGCTCACACTTTCTGACTGGAGCAGCCACTCTCCTCCAACGCCTGCCAAACATGCACAGGCCCACACGGGGAGCACCATGGTCTCCACCCTTTTGGCCCTGACATCCACACGGCTCTCCCACAAGCACTCCCGCCCTCCTTTCCCTCACCTCCGACAACTTAGAACAGCCCTCCTCACACTTTCTGAATGAAGCAGCCACTCTCCTACAACGCCTGCCAAACATGCACAGGCCCACACGGGGAGCACCATGGTCTCCACCCTTTTGGCCCTGACATCCACACGGCTCTCCCACAAGCACTCCCGCCCTCCTTTCCCTCACCTCCGACAACCTAGGACAGCCCTCCTCACACTTTCTGAATGAAGCAGCCACTCTCCTCCAACGCCTGCCTAACATGTACAGGCCCACGTGGGGAGCACCATTGCCTCCACACTTTTGGCCCTGACATGCCTACGGCACTCCCACAAGCACTCCCGCCCTCCTTTCCCTCACCTCCTACAACTTACCACTGCCCTCCTCACACTTTCGGACTGGAGCAGCCACTCTCCTCCAAAGCCTGCCTAACATGTGCAGGCCCACACAGGGAGCACCAGTGCCTCCACCCTTTTAGCCCTGACATGCCTACAGCTCTCCCACAACCACTCCGTCTTCCTTTCCCTCACCTCCTACAACTTACCACTGCCCTCCTCACACTTTCTGACTGGAGCAGCCACTCTCCTCCAACGCCTGCCTAACATGTGCAGGCCCACACGGGGAGCACCATGGCCTCCACCCTTTTGGCCCTGACATGCCTACGGCTCTCCCACAATCACTCCGTCTTCCTTTCCCTCACCTCCTACAACTTACCACTGCCCTCCTCACACTTTCTGACTGGAGCAGCCACTCTCCTCCAACGCCTGCCTAACATGTGCAGGCCCACATGGGGAGCACCATTGCCTCCACCCTTTTGGCCCTGACATGCCTACGGCTCTCCCACAAGCATTCCCGTCTTCCTTTCCCTCACCTCCGAAAACTTACCACTGCCCTCCTCACACTTTCAAATTAGAGCAGCCAATCTCCTCCAACGCGTGCCTAGGATGTACAGACCCACACGGGGAGCACCATTGCCTCCACCCTTTTGGCCCTGACATGCCTTCGGCTCTCCCACAAGCACTCACGTCCCCTTTCCCTACCCTACTCCAAATTACGACAGCCCCGCTCACACTTTCGGACTGGAGTAGCCACTCTCCTCCAACGCCTGCCTAACATGTACAGACCCACCCGCGGAGCACCATTGCCTCCACCCTTTTGGCCCTGACATTCACAAGGCTCTCCCACAAGCACTCCAATCTTACTTCCCCTCACCTCCTACAACCTAGGACAGCCCTCCTCACACTTTCGGACTGGAGCAGCCACTCTCCTCCTAAGCCTGCCTAACATGTACAGGCCCACACGGGGAGCACCATTGCCTCCACCCTTTTGGCCCTGACATCCACACGGCTCTCCCACAAGCACTCACGTCCTCCTTTCCCTACCCTACTCCAAATTACGACTTCCCTCCTCACACTTTCAGACTGGAGCAGCCACTCTCCTCCAAAGTCTGCCTAACATGTACAGACCCAACCGCGGAAAACCATTGCCTCCACCCTTTTGGCCCTGACATTCACAAGGCTCTCCCACAAGCACTCCAATCCTCCTTTCCCTCACCTCCTACAACTTACCACTGCCCTCCTCACACTTTCGGACTGGAGCAGCCACTCTCCTCCTAAGCCTGCCTAACATGTACAGGCCCACACGGGGGGCACCATTGCCTCCACCCTTTTGGCCCTGACATGCCTTCGGCTCTCCCACAAGCACTCACGTCCCCTTTCCCTACCCTACTCCAAATTACGACAGCCCCGCTCACACTTTCGGACTGGAGTAGCCACTCTCCTCCAACGCCTGCCTAACATGTACAGACCCACCCGCAGAGCACCATTGCCTCCACCCTTTTGGCCCTGACATCCACATGGCTCTCCCACAAGCACTCCAATCTTACTTCCCCTCACCTCCTACAACCTAGGACAGCCCTCCTCACACTTTCGGACTGGAGCAGCCACTCTCCTCCTAAGCCTGCCTAACATGTACAGGCCCACACGGGGAGCACCATTGCCTCCACCCTTTTGGCCCTGACATGCCTACGGCTCTCCCACAAGCACTCACGCCCTCCTTTCCCTCACCTCCTACAACCTAGGACAGCCCTCCTCACACTTTCGGACTGGAGCAGCCACTCTCCTCCTGAGCTTGCCTAGCATGTACAGGCCCACATAGGGAGCACCATGGCGTCCACCCTTTTAGCCCTGACATGCACACGGCTCTCCCACAAGCACTCCAATCCTCCTTTCCCTCACCTCCTACAACTTAAAACAGCCCTCCTCACACTTTCTGAATGAAGCAGCCACTCTCCTCCAACGCCTGCCTAACATGTACAGGCCCACGTGGGGAGCACCATTGCCTCCACCCTTTTGGCCCTGACATGCCTACGGCACTCCTACAAGCACTCCCGACCTCCTTTCCCTCACCTCCTACAACTTACCACTGCCCTCCTCACACTTTCGGACTGGAGCAGCCACTCTCCTCCTAAGCCTGCCTAACACGTGCAGGCCCACACGGGGAGCACCATTGCCTCCACCCTTTTGGCCCTGACATGCACACGGCTCTCCCACAACCACTCCGTCTTCCTTTCCCTCACCTCCTACAACTTACCACTGCCCTCCTCACACTTTCTGACTGGAGCAGCCACTCTCCTCCAACGCCTGCCTAACATGTACAGGCCCACACGGGGAGCACCATGGCGTCCACCCTTTTGGCCCTGACATGCCTACGGCTCTCCCACAAGCATTCCCGTCTTCCTTTCCCTCACCTCCTAAAACTTACCACTGCCCTCCTCACACTTTCCCAGTAGAGCAGCCAATCTCCTCCAACGCGTGCCTAGGATGTACAGACCCACACGGGGAGCACCAGTGCCTCCACCCTTTTGGCCCTGACATCCACACGGCTCTCCCACAAGCACTCACGTCCCCTTTCCCTACCCTACTCCAAATTACGACAGCCCCGCTCACACTTTCGGACTGGAGTAGCCACTCTCCTCCAACGCCTGCCTAACATGTACAGACCCACCCGCGGAGCACCATTGCCTCCACCCTTTTGGCCCTGACATTCACAAGGCTCTCCCACAAGCACTCCAATCTTACTTCCCCTCACCTCCTACAACCTAGGACAGCCCTCCTCACACTTTCGGACTGGAGCAGCCACTCTCCTCCTAAGCCTGCCTAACATGTACAGGCCCACACGGGGAGCACCATTGCCTCCACCCTTTTGGCCCTGACATCCACACGGCTCTCCCACAAGCACTCACGTCCTCCTTTCCCTACCCTACTCCAAACTACGACAGCCCTCCTCACACTTTCCCATTAGAGCAGCCACTCTCCTCCAACGCCTGCCTAACATGTGCAGGCCCACACGGGGAGCACCATGGCGTCCACCCTTTTGGCCCTGACATCCACACGGCTCTCCCACAAGCACTCACGTCCTCCTTTCCCTCACCTCCTACAACCTAGGACAGCCCTCCTCACACTTTCGGACTGGAGCAGCCAATCTCCTCCTGAGCTTGCCTAGCATGTACAGGCCCACATGGGGAGCACCATTGCCTCCACCCTTTTAGCCCTGACATGCACACGGCTCTCCCACAAGCACTCCCGTCCTCCTTTCCCTACCCTACCCCAACTTGTGACAGTCCCCCTTACACTTTCTGACTGGAGCAGCCACTCTCCTCCAACGCCTGCCAAACATGCACAGGTCCACACGGGGAGCACCATGGTCTCCACCCTTTTGGCCCTGACATCCACACGGCTCTCCCACAAGCACTCCCGCCCTCCTTTCCCTCACCTCCGACAACTTAGAACAGCCCTCCTCACACTTTCGGACTGGAGCAGCCACTCTCCTCCAACGCCTGCCTAACATGTACAGGCCCACGTGGGGAGCACCATTGCCTCCACCCTTTTGGCCCTGACATGCCTTCGGCTCTCCCACAAGCACTCACGTCCCCTTTCCCTACCCTACTCCAAATTACGACAGCCCCGCTCACACTTTCGGACTGGAGTAGCCACTCTCCTCCAACGCCTGCCTAACATGTACAGACCCACCCGCGGAGCACCATTGCCTCCACCCTTTTGGCCCTGACATTCACAAGGCTCTCCCACAAGCACTCACGTCCTCCTTTCCCTACCCTACTCCAAATTACGACTTCCCTCCTCACACTTTCGGACTGGAGCAGCCACTCTCCTCCAAAGTCTGCCTAACATGTACAGACCCACCCGCCGAAAACCATTGCCTCCACCCTTTTGGCCCTGACATCCACACGGCTCTCCCACAAGCACTCACGCCCTCCTTTCCCTCACCTCCTACAACTTAGGACAGCCCTCCTCACACTTTCGGACTGGAGCAGCCAATCTCCTCCTGAGCTTGCCTAGCATGTACAGGCCCACATGGGGAGCACCATTGCCTCCACCCTTTTAGCCCTGACATGCACACGGCTCTCCCACAAGCACTCCCGTCCTCCTTTCCCTACCCTACCCCAACTTGTGACAGTCCCCCTTACACTTTCTGAATGAAGCAGCCACTCTCCTCCAACGCCTGCCTAACATGTACAGGCCCACGTGGGGAGCACCATTGCCTCCACCCTTTTGGCCCTGACATGCCTACGGCACTCCTACAAGCACTCCCGCCCTCCTTTCCCTCACCTCCTACAACTTACCACTGCCCTCCTCACACTTTCGGACTTGAGCAGCCACTCTCCTCCAAAGCCTGCCTAACATGTGCAGGCCCACACGGGGAGCACCAGTGCCTCCACCCTTTTAGCCCTGACATGCCTACAGCTCTCCCACAACCACTCCCGTCTTCCTTTCCCTCACCTCCTACAACTTACCACTGCCCTCCTCACACTTTCTGACTGGAGCAGCCACTCTCCTCCAACGCCTGCCTAACATGTGCAGGCCCACACGGGGAGCACCATTGCCTCCACCCTTTTGGCCCTGACATCCACACGGCTCTCCCACAACCACTCCGTCTTCCTTTCCCTCACCTCCTACAACTTACCACTGCCCTCCTCACACTTTCTGACTGGAGCAGCCACTCTCCTCCAACGCGTGCCTAGGATGTACAGGCCCACACGGGGAGCACCATGGCATCCACCCTTTTGGCCCTGACATGCCTACGGCTCTCCCACAAGCATTCCCGTCTTCCTTTCCCTCACCTCCTACAACTTACCACTGCCCTCCTCACACTTTCCCATTAGAGCAGCCAATCTCCTCCAACGCGTGCCTAGGATTTACAGGTCCACACGGGGAGCACCATTGCCTCCACCCTTTTGGCCCTGACATGCCTTCGGCTCTCCCACAAGCACTCACGTCCCCTTTCCCTACCCTACTCCAAATTACGACAGCCCCGCTCACACTTTCGGACTGGAGTAGCCACTCTCCTCCAACGCCTGCCTAACATGTACAGACCCACCCGCGGAGCACCCTTGCCTCCACCCTTTTGGCCCTGACATTCACAAGGCTCTCCCACAAGCACTCCAATCTTACTTCCCCTCACCTCCTACAACCTAGGACAGCCCTCCTCACACTTTCGGACTGGAGCAGCCACTCTCCTCCTAAGCCTGCCTAACATGTACAGGCCCACACGGGGAGCACCATTGCCTCCACCCTTTTAGCCCTGACATGCCTACGGCTCTCCCACAAGCACTCACGTCCTCCTTTCCCTACCCTACTCCAAATTACGACTTCCCTCCTCACACTTTCGGACTGGAGCAGCCACTCTCCTCCAAAGTCTGCCTAACATGTACAGACCCAACTGCGGAAAACCATTGCCTCCACCCTTTTGGCCCTGACATCCACACGGCTCTCCCACAAGCACTCACGCCCTCCATTCCCTCACCTCCTACAACCTAGGACAGCCCTCCTCACACTTTCGGACTGGAGCAGCCAATCTCCTCCTGAGCTTGCCTAGCATGTACAGGCCCACATGGGGAGCACCATTGCCTCCACCCTTTTAGCCCTGACATGCACACGGCTCTCCCACAAGCACTCCCGTCCTCCTTTCCCTACCCTACCCCAACTTGTGACAGTCCCCCTTACACTTTCTGACTGGAGCAGCCACTCTCCTCCAACGCCTGCCTAACATGCACAGGCCCACACGGGGAGCACCATGGTCTCCACCCTTTTGGCCCTGACATCCACACGGCTCTCCCACAAGCACTCCAATCCTCCTTTCCCTCACCTCCGACAACTTAGAACAGCCCTCCTCACACTTTCTGAATGAAGCAGCCACTCTCCTCCAACGCCTGCCTAACATGTAGAGGCCCACGTGGGGAGCACCATTGCCTCCACCCTTTTGGCCCTGACATGCCTACGGCACTCCCACAAGCACTCCCGCCCTCCTTTCCCTCACCTCCTACAACTTACCACTGCCCTCCTCACACTTTCTGACTGGAGCAGCCACTCTCCTCCAAAGCCTGCCTAACATGTGCAGGCCCACACGGGGAGCACCAGTGCCTCCACCCTTTTAGCCCTGACATGCACACGGCTCTCCCACAACCACTCCCGTCTTCCTTTCCCTCACCTCCTACAACTTACCACTGCCCTCCTCACACTTTCGGACTGGAGCAGCCACTCTCCTCCAAAGCCTGCCTAACATGTGCAGGCCCACACGGGGAGCACCAGTGCCTCCACCCTTTTGGCCCTGACATCCACACGGCTCTCCCACAACCACTCCGTCTTCCATTCCCTCACCTCCTACAACTTACCACTGCCCTCCTCACACTTTCGGACTGGAGCAGCCACTCTCCTCCAACGCGTGCCTAGGATGTACAGACCCACACGGGGAGCACCATTGCCTCCACCCTTTTGGCCCTGACATGCCTTCGGCTCTCCCACAAGCACTCACGTCCCCTTTCCCTACCCTACTCCAAATTACGACAGCCCCGCTCACACTTTCGGACTGGAGTAGCCACTCTCCTCCAACGCCTGCCTAACATGTACAGACCCACCCGCGGAGCACCCTTGCCTCCACCCTTTTGGCCCTGACATCCACACGGCTCTCCCACAAGCACTCCAATCTTACTTCCCCTCACCTCCTACAACCTAGGACAGCCCTCCTCACACTTTCGGACTGGAGCAGCCACTCTCCTACAACGCCTGCCTAACATGTGCAGGCCCACACGGGGAGCACCATTGCCTCCACCCTTTTGGCCCTGACATTCACAAGGCTCTCCCACAAGCACTCACGTCCTCCTTTCCCTACCCTACTCCAAACTACGACAGCCCTCCTCACACTTTCCCATTAGAGCAGCCACTCTCCTCCAACGCCTGCCTAACATGTGCAGGCCCACACGGGGAGCACCATGGCGTCCACCCTTTTGGCCCTGACATCCACACGGCTCTCCCACAAGCACTCACGTCCTCCTTTCCCTCACCTCCTACAACCTAGGACAGCCCTCCTCACACTTTCGGACTGGAGCAGCCAATCTCCTCCTGAGCTTGCCTAGCATGTACAGGCCCACATGGGGAGCACCATTGCCTCCACCCTTTTAGCCCTGACATGCACACGGCTCTCCCACAAGCACTCCCGTCCTCCTTTCCCTACCCTACCCCAACTTGTGACAGTCCCCCTTACACTTTCTGACTGGAGCAGCCACTCTCCTCCAACGCCTGCCAAACATGCACAGGCCCACACGGGGAGCACCATGGTCTCCACCCTTTTGGCCCTGACATCCACACGGCTCTCCCACAAGCACTCCAATCCTCCTTTCCCTCACCTCCGACAACTTAGAACAGCCCTCCTCACACTTTCTGAATGAAGCAGCCACTCTCCTCCAACGCCTGCCTAACATGTACAGGCCCACGTGGGGAGCACCATTGCCTCCACCCTTTTTGCCCTGACATGCCTACGGCACTCCTACAAGCACTCCCGCCCTCCTTTCCCTCACCTCCTACAACTTACCACTGCCCTCCTCACACTTTCTGACTGGAGCAGCCACTCTCCTCCAAAGCCTGCCTAATATCTGCAGGCCCACACGGGGAGCACCAGTGCCTCCACCCTTTTGGCCCTGACATGCCTACGGCTCTCCCACAAGCATTCCCGTCTTCCTTTCCCTCACCTCCTAAAACTTAGCACTGCCCTCCTCACACTTTCCCAGTAGAGCAGCCAATCTCCTCCAACGCGTGCCTAGGATGTACAGACCCACACGGGGAGCACCATTGCCTCCACCCTTTTGGCCCTGACATGCCTTCGGCTCTCCCACAAGCACTCACGTCCCCTTTCCCTACCCTACTCCAAATTACGACAGCCCCGCTCACACTTTCGGACTGGAGTAGCCACTCTCCTCCAACGCCTGCCTAACATGTACAGACCCACCCGCGGAGCACCATGGCCTCCACCCTTTTGGCCCTGACATTCACAAGGCTCTCCCACAAGCACTCCAATCTTACTTCCCCTCACCTCCTACAACCTAGGACAGCCCTCCTCACACTTTCTGACTGGAGCAGCCACTCTCCTCCAACGCCTGCCTAACATGTGCAGGCCCACACGGGGAGCACCATTGCCTCCACCCTTTTGGCCCTGACATGCCTACGGCTCTCCCACAAGCATTCCCGTCTTCCTTTCCCTCACCTCCTAAAACTTACCACTGCCCCCCTCACACTTTCAAATTAGAGCAGCCAATCTCCTCCAACGCGTGCCTAGGATGTACAGACCCACACGGGGAGCACCATTGCCTCCACCCTTTTGGCCCTGACATGCCTTCGGCTCTCCCACAAGCACTCACGTCCCCTTTCCCTACCCTACTCCAAATTACGACAGCCCCGCTCACACTTTCGGACTGGAGTAGCCACTCTCCTCCAACGCCTGCCTAACATGTACAGACCCACCCGCGGAAAAACATTGCCTCCACCCTTTTAGCCCTGACATCCACATGGCTCTCCCACAAGCACTCACGCCCTCCTTTCCCTCACCTCCTACAACCTAGGACAGCCCTCCTCACACTTTCAGACTGGAGCAGCCACTCTCCTCCTGAGCTTGCCTAGCATGTACAGGCCCACATGGGGAGCACCATTGCCTCCACCCTTTTAGCCCTGACATGCACACGGCTCTCCCACAAGCACTCCAATCCTCCTTTCCCTCACCTCCGACAACTTAAAACAGCCCTCCTCACACTTTCTGAATGAAGCAGCCACTCTCCTCCAACGCCTGCCTAACATGTACAGGCCCACGTGGGGAGCACCATTGCCTCCACCCTTTTGGCCCTGACATGCCTACGGCACTCCTACAAGCACTCCCGCCCTCCTTTCCCTCACCTCCTACAACTTACCACTGCCCTCCTCACACTTTCGGACTGGAGCAGCCACTCTCCTCCTAAGCCTGCCTAACATGTGCAGCCCCACACGGGGAGCACCATTGCCTCCACCCTTTTGGCCCTGACATGCCTACGGCTCTCCCACAACCACTCCGTCTTCCTTTCCCTCACCTCCTACAACTTACCACTGCCCTCCTCACACTTTCTGACTGGAGCAGCCACTCTCCTCCAACGCCTGCCTAACATGTGCAGGCCCACACGGGGAGCACCATGGCCTCCACCCTTTTGGCCCTGACATGCCTACGGCTCTCCCACAATCACTCCGTCTTCCTTTCCCTCACCTCCTACAACTTACCACTGCCCTCCTCACACTTTCTGACTGGAGCAGCCACTCTCCTCCAACGCCTGCCTAACATGTGCAGGCCCACACGGGGAGCACCATTGCCTCCACCCTTTTGGCCCTGACATGCCTACGGCTCTCCCACAAGCATTCCCGTCTTCCTTTCCCTCACCTCCTAAAACTTACCACTGCCCTCCTCACACTTTCCCATTAGAGCAGCCAATCTCCTCCAACGCGTGCCTAGGATGTACAGACCCACACGGGGAGCACCATTGCCTCCACCCTTTTGGCCCTGACATGCCTTCGGCTCTCCCACAAGCACTCACGTCCCCTTTCCCTACCCTACTCCAAATTACGACAGCCCCGCTCACACTTTCGGACTGGAGTAGCCACTCTCCTCCAACGCCTGCCTAACATGTACAGACCCACCCGCGGAGCACCATTGCCTCCACCCTTTTGGCCCTGACATTCACAAGGCTCTCCCACAAGCACTCCAATCTTACTTCCCCTCACCTCCTACAACCTAGGACAGCCCTCCTCACACTTTCGGACTGGAGCAGCCACTCTCCTCCTAAGCCTGCCTAACATGTACAGGCCCACACGGGGAGCACCATTGCCTCCACCCTTTTGGCCCTGACATGCCTACGGCTCTCCCACAAGCACTCACGTCCTCCTTTCCCTACCCTACTCCAAATTACGACTTCCCTCCTCACACTTTCAGACTGGAGCAGCCACTCTCCTCCAAAGTCTGCCTAACATGTACAGACCCAACCGCGGAAAACCATTGCCTCCACCCTTTTGGCCCTGACATTCACAAGGCTCTCCCACAAGCACTCCAATCCTCCTTTCCCTCACCTCCTACAACTTACCACTGCCCTCCTCACACTTTCGGACTGGAGCAGCCACTCTCCTCCTAAGCCTGCCTAACATGTACTGGCCCACACGGGGGGCACCATTGCCTCCACCCTTTTGGCCCTGACATGCCTTCGGCTCTCCCACAAGCACTCACGTCCCCTTTCCCTACCCTACTCCAAATTACGACAGCCCCGCTCACACTTTCGGACTGGAGTAGCCACTCTCCTCCAACGCCTGCCTAACATGTACAGACCCACCCGCAGAGCACCATTGCCTCCACCCTTTTGGCCCTGACATTCACAAGGCTCTCCCACAAGCACTCCAATCTTACTTCCCCTCACCTCCTAGAACCTAGGACAGCCCTCCTCACACTTTCGGACTGGAGCAGCCACTCTCCTCCAACGCCTGCCTAACATGTACAGGCCCACACGGGGAGCACCATTGCCTCCACCCTTTTGGCCCTGACATGCCTACGGCTCTCCCACAAGCACTCACGTCCTCCTTTCCCTACCCTACTCCAAATTACGACTTCCCTCCTCACACTTTCGGACTGGAGCAGCCACTCTCCTCCAACGCCTGCCTAACATGTACAGACCCACCCGCCGAAAACCATTGCCTCCACCCTTTTGGCCCTGACATCCACATGGCTCTCCCACAAGCACTCACCCCCTCCTTTCCCTCACCTCCTACAACCTAGGACAGCCCTCCTCACACTTTCGGACTGGAGCAGCCAATCTCCTCCTGAGCTTGCCTAGCATGTACAGGCCCACATAGGGAGCACCATGGCGTCCACCCTTTTAGCCCTGACATGCACACGGCTCTCCCACAAGCACTCCAATCCTCCTTTCCCTCACCTCCTACAACTTAAAACAGCCCTCCTCACACTTTCTGAATGAAGCAGCCACTCTCCTCCAACGCCTGCCTAACATGTACAGGCCCACGTGGGGAGCACCATTGCCTCCACCCTTTTGGCCCTGACATGCCTACGGCACTCCTACAAGCACTCCCGCCCTCCTTTCCCTCACCTCCTACAACTTACCACTGCCCTCCTCACACTTTCGGACTGGAGCAGCCACTCTCCTCCTAAGCCTGCCTAACATGTACAGGCACACAGTGGGAGCACCATTGCCTCCACCCTTTTAGCCCTGACATGCACACGGCTCTCCCACAACCACTCCGTCTTCCTTTCCCTCACCTCCTACAACTTACCACTGCCCTCCTCACACTTTCTGACTGGAGCAGCCACTCTCCTCCAACGCCTGCCTAACATGTACAGGCCCACACGGGGAGCACCAGTGCCTCCACCCTTTTGGCCCTGACATCCACACGGCTCTCCCACAAGCATTCCCGTCTTCCTTTCCCTCACCTCCTAAAACTTACCACTGCCCTCCTCACACTTTCCCAGTAGAGCAGCCAATCTCCTCCAACGCGTGCCTAGGATGTACAGACCCACACGGGGAGCACCAGTGCCTCCACCCTTTTGGCCCTGACATCCACACGGCTCTCCCACAAGCACTCACGTCCCCTTTCCCTACCCTACTCCAAATTACGACAGCCCCGCTCACACTTTCGGACTGGAGTAGCCACTCTCCTCCAACGCCTGCCTAACATGTACAGACCCACCCGCGGAGCACCCTTGCCTCCACCCTTTTGGCCCTGACATTCACAAGGCTCTCCCACAAGCACTCCAATCTTACTTCCCCTCACCTCCTACAACCTAGGACAGCCCTCCTCACACTTTCGGACTGGAGCAGCCACTCTCCTCCAACGCCTGCCTAACATGTACAGGCCCACACGGGGAGCACCATGGCCTCCACCCTTTTGGCCCTGACATTCACAAGGCTCTCCCACAAGCACTTCCACCCTCCTTTCCCTACCCTACTCCAAACTACGACAGCCCTCCTCACACTTTCCCATTAGAGCAGCCACTCTCCTCCAACGCCTGCCTAACATGTGCAGGCCCACACGGGGAGCACCATGGCGTCCACCCTTTTGGCCCTGACATCCACACGGCTCTCCCACAAGCACTCACGTCCTCCTTTCCCTCACCTCCTACAACCTAGGACAGCCCTCCTCACACTTTCGGACTGGAGCAGCCAATCTCCTCCTGAGCTTGCCTAGCATGTACAGGCCCACATGGGGAGCACCATTGCCTCCACCCTTTTAGCCCTGACATGCACACGGCTCTCCCACAAGCACTCCCGTCCTCCTTTCCCTACCCTACCCCAACTTGTGACAGTCCCCCTTACACTTTCTGACTGGAGCAGCCACTCTCCTCCAACGCCTGCCTAACATGTACAGGCCCACGTGGGGAGCACCATTGCCTCCACCCTTTTGGCCCTGACATCCACACGGCTCTCCCACAAGCACTCCAATCCTCCTTTCCCTCACCTCCTACAACTTACCACTGCCCTCCTCACACTTTCGGACTGGAGCAGCCACTCTCCTCCTAAGCCTGCCTAACATGTACTGGCCCACACGGGGGGCACCATTGCCTCCACCCTTTTGGCCCTGACATGCCTTCGGCTCTCCCACAAGCACTCACGTCCCCTTTCCCTACCCTACTCCAAATTACGACAGCCCCGCTCACACTTTCGGACTGGAGTAGCCACTCTCCTCCAACGCCTGCCTAACATGTACAGACCCACCCGCAGAGCACCATTGCCTCCACCCTTTTGGCCCTGACATTCACAAGGCTCTCCCACAAGCACTCCAATCTTACTTCCCCTCACCTCCTAGAACCTAGGACAGCCCTCCTCACACTTTCGGACTGGAGCAGCCACTCTCCTCCAACGCCTGCCTAACATGTACAGGCCCACACGGGGAGCACCATTGCCTCCACCCTTTTGGCCCTGACATGCCTACGGCTCTCCCACAAGCACTCACGTCCTCCTTTCCATACCCTACTCCAAATTACGACTTCCCTCCTCACACTTTCGGACTGGAGCAGCCACTCTCCTCCAACGCCTGCCTAACATGTACAGACCCACCCGCCGAAAACCATTGCCTCCACCCTTTTGGCCCTGACATCCACATGGCTCTCCCACAAGCACTCACCCCCTCCTTTCCCTCACCTCCTACAACCTAGGACAGCCCTCCTCACACTTTCGGACTGGAGCAGCCAATCTCCTCCTGAGCTTGCCTAGCATGTACAGGCCCACATAGGGAGCACCATGGCGTCCACCCTTTTAGCCCTGACATGCACACGGCTCTCCCACAAGCACTCCAATCCTCCTTTCCCTCACCTCCTACAACTTAAAACAGCCCTCCTCACACTTTCTGAATGAAGCAGCCACTCTCCTCCAACGCCTGCCTAACATGTACAGGCCCACGTGGGGAGCACCATTGCCTCCACCCTTTTGGCCCTGACATGCCTACGGCACTCCTACAAGCACTCCCGCCCTCCTTTCCCTCACCTCCTACAACTTACCACTGCCCTCCTCACACTTTCGGACTGGAGCAGCCACTCTCCTCCTAAGCCTGCCTAACATGTACAGGCACACAGTGGGAGCACCATTGCCTCCACCCTTTTAGCCCTGACATGCACACGGCTCTCCCACAACCACTCCGTCTTCCTTTCCCTCACCTCCTACAACTTACCACTGCCCTCCTCACACTTTCTGACTGGAGCAGCCACTCTCCTCCAACGCCTGCCTAACATGTACAGGCCCACACGGGGAGCACCAGTGCCTCCACCCTTTTGGCCCTGACATCCACACGGCTCTCCCACAAGCATTCCCGTCTTCCTTTCCCTCACCTCCTAAAACTTACCACTGCCCTCCTCACACTTTCCCAGTAGAGCAGCCAATCTCCTCCAACGCGTGCCTAGGATGTACAGACCCACACGGGGAGCACCAGTGCCTCCACCCTTTTGGCCCTGACATCCACACGGCTCTCCCACAAGCACTCACGTCCCCTTTCCCTACCCTACTCCAAATTACGACAGCCCCGCTCACACTTTCGGACTGGAGTAGCCACTCTCCTCCAACGCCTGCCTAACATGTACAGACCCACCCGCGGAGCACCCTTGCCTCCACCCTTTTGGCCCTGACATTCACAAGGCTCTCCCACAAGCACTCCAATCTTACTTCCCCTCACCTCCTACAACCTAGGACAGCCCTCCTCACACTTTCGGACTGGAGCAGCCACTCTCCTCCAACGCCTGCCTAACATGTACAGGCCCACACGGGGAGCACCATGGCCTCCACCCTTTTGGCCCTGACATTCACAAGGCTCTCCCACAAGCACTTCCACCCTCCTTTCCCTACCCTACTCCAAACTACGACAGCCCTCCTCACACTTTCCCATTAGAGCAGCCACTCTCCTCCAACGCCTGCCTAACATGTGCAGGCCCACACGGGGAGCACCATGGCGTCCACCCTTTTGGCCCTGACATCCACACGGCTCTCCCACAAGCACTCACGTCCTCCTTTCCCTCACCTCCTACAACCTAGGACAGCCCTCCTCACACTTTCGGACTGGAGCAGCCAATCTCCTCCTGAGCTTGCCTAGCATGTACAGGCCCACATGGGGAGCACCATTGCCTCCACCCTTTTAGCCCTGACATGCACACGGCTCTCCCACAAGCACTCCCGTCCTCCTTTCCCTACCCTACCCCAACTTGTGACAGTCCCCCTTACACTTTCTGACTGGAGCAGCCACTCTCCTCCAACGCCTGCCTAACATGTACAGGCCCACGTGGGGAGCACCATTGCCTCCACCCTTTTGGCCCTGACATCCACACGGCTCTCCCACAAGCACTCCAATCCTCCTTTCCCTCACCTCCGACAACTTAGAACAGCCCTCCTCACACTTTCTGAATGAAGCAGCCACTCTCCTCCAACGCCTGCCTAACATGTAGAGGCCCACGTGGGGAGCACCATTGCCTCCACCCTTTTGGCCCTGACATTCACAAGGCTCTCCCACAAGCACTCACGTCCCCTTTCCCTACCCTACTCCAAATTACGACAGCCCCGCTCACACTTTCGGACTGGAGTAGCCACTCTCCTCCAACGCCTGCCTAACATGTACAGACCCACCCGCGGAGCACCATGGCCTCCACCCTTTTGGCCCTGACATTCACAAGGCTCTCCCACAAGCACTCACGTCCTCCTTTCCCTACCCTACTCCAAATTACGACTTCCCTCCTCACACTTTCGGACTGGAGCAGCCACTCTCCTCCAAAGTCTGCCTAACATGTACAGACCCACCCGCCGAAAACCATTGCCTCCACCCTTTTGGCCCTGACATCCACACGGCTCTCCCACAAGCACTAACGCCCTCCTTTCCCTCACCTCCTACAACCTAGGACAGCCCTCCTCACACTTTCGGACTGGAGCAGCCAATCTCCTCCTGAGCTTGCCTAGCATGTACAGGCCCACATGGGGAGCACCATTGCCTCCACCCTTTTAGCCCTGACATGCACACAGCTCTCCCACAAGCACTCCTGTCCTCCTTTCCCTACCCTACCCCAACTTGTGACAGTCCCCCTTACACTTTCTGAATGAAGCAGCCACTCTCCTCCAACGCCTGCCTAACATGTACAGGCCCACACGGGGAGCACCATTGCCTCCACCCTTTTGGCCCTGACATGCCTACGGCACTCCTACAAGCACTCCCGCCCTCCTTTCCCTCACCTCCTACAACTTACCACTGCCCTCCTCACACTTTCGGACTTGAGCAGCCACTCTCCTCCAAAGCCTGCCTAACATGTGCAGGCCCACACGGGGAGCACCAGTGCCTCCACCCTTTTAGCCCTGACATGCCTACGGCTCTCCCACAACCACTCCCGTCTTCCTTTCCCTCACCTCCTACAACTTACCACTGCCCTCCTCACACTTTCTGACTGGAGCAGCCACTCTCCTCCAACGCCTGCCTAACATGTGCAGGCCCACACGGGGAGCACCATTGCCTCCACCCTTTTGGCCCTGACATCCACACGGCTCTCCCACAACCACTCCCGTCTTCCTTTCCCTCACCTCCTACAACTTACCACTGCCCTCCTCACACTTTCTGACTGGAGCAGCCACTCTCCTCCAACGCCTGCCTAACATGTACAGACCCACCCGCGGAGCACCCTTGCCTCCACCCTTTTGGCCCTGACATTCACAAGGCTCTCCCACAAGCACTCCAATCTTACTTCCCCTCACCTCCTACAACCTAGGACAGCCCTCCTCACACTTTCGGACTGGAGCAGCCACTCTCCTCCTAAGCCTGCCTAACATGTACAGGCCCACCCGGGGAGCACCATTGCCTCCACCCTTTTGGCCCTGACATTCACAAGGCTCTCCCACAAGCACTCACGTCCTCCTTTCCCTACCCTACTCCAAATTACGACTTCCCTCCTCACACTTTCGGACTGGAGCAGCCACTCTCCTCCAAAGTCTGCCTAACATGTTCAGACCCACCCGCCGAAAACCATTGCCTCCACCCTTTTGGCCCTGACATCCACACGGCTCTCCCACAACCACTCCGTCTTCCATTCCCTCACCTCCTACAACTTACCACTGCCCTCCTCACACTTTCGGACTGGAGCAGCCAATCTCCTCCTGAGCTTGCCTAGCATGTACAGGCCCACATGGGGAGCACCATTGCCTCCACCCTTTTAGCCCTGACATGCACACGGCTCTCCCACAAGCACTCCCGTCCTCCTTTCCCTACCCTACCCCAACTTGTGACAGTCCCCCTTACACTTTCTGACTGGAGCAGCCACTCTCCTCCAACGCCTGCCTAACATGCACAGGCCCACACGGGGAGCACCATGGTCTCCACCCTTTTGGCCCTGACATCCACACGGCTCTCCCACAAGCACTCCAATCCTCCTTTCCCTCACCTCCGACAACTTAGAACAGCCCTCCTCACACTTTCTGAATGAAGCAGCCACTCTCCTCCAACGCCTGCCTAACATGTGCAGGCCCACGTGGGGAGCACCATTGCCTCCACCCTTTTGGCCCTGACATGCCTACGGCACTCCTACAAGCACTCCCGCCCTCCTTTCCCTCACCTCCTACAACTTACCACTGCCCTCCTCACACTTTCTGACTGGAGCAGCCACTCTCCTCCAAAGCCTGCCTAACATGTGCAGGCCCACACGGGGAGCACCAGTGCCTCCACCCTTTTAGCCCTGACATGCACACGGCTCTCCCACAACCACTCCCGTCTTCCTTTCCCTCACCTCCTACAACTTACCACTGCCCTCCTCACACTTTCGGACTGGAGCAGCCACTCTCCTCCAACGCCTGCCTAACATGTGCAGGCCCACACGGGGAGCACCAGTGCCTCCACCCTTTTGGCCCTGACATCCACACGGCTCTCCCACAACCACTCCGTCTTCCATTCCCTCACCTCCTACAACTTACCACTGCCCTCCTCACACTTTCGGACTGGAGCAGCCACTCTCCTCCAACGCGTGCCTAGGATGTACAGACCCACACGGGGAGCACCATTGCCTCCACCCTTTTGGCCCTGACATGCCTTCGGCTCTCCCACAAGCACTCACGTCCCCTTTCCCTACCCTACTCCAAATTACGACAGCCCCGCTCACACTTTCGGACTGGAGTAGCCACTCTCCTCCAACGCCTGCCTAACATGTACAGACCCACCCGCGGAGCACCCTTGCCTCCACCCTTTTGGCCCTGACATTCACAAGGCTCTCCCACAAGCACTCCAATCTTACTTCCCCTCACCTCCTACAACCTAGGACAGCCCTCCTCACACTTTCGGACTGGAGCAGCCACTGTCCTACAACGCCTGCCTAACATGTGCAGGCCCACACGGGGAGCACCATTGCCTCCACCCTTTTGGCCCTGACATTCACAAGGCTCTCCCACAAGCACTTCCACCCTCCTTTCCCTACCCTACTCCAAACTACGACAGCCCTCCTCACACTTTCCCATTAGAGCAGCCACTCTCCTCCAAAGCCTGCCTAACATGTGCAGGCCCACACGGGGAGCACCATGGCGTCCACCCTTTTGGCCCTGACATCCACACGGCTCTCCCACAAGCACTCACGTCCTCCTTTCCCTCACCTCCTACAACCTAGGACAGCCCTCCTCACACTTTCGGACTGGAGCAGCCAATCTCCTCCTGAGCTTGCCTAGCATGTACAGACCCACCCGCGGAGCACCATTGCCTCCACCCTTTTGGCCCTGACATTCACAAGGCTCTCCCACAAGCACTCACGTCCTCCTTTCCCTACCCTACTCCAAATTACGACTTCCCTCCTCACACTTTCGGACTGGAGCAGCCACTCTCCTCCAAAGTCTGCCTAACATGTACAGACCCACCCGCCGAAAACCATTGCCTCCACCCTTTTGGCCCTGACATCCACACGGCTCTCCCACAAGCACTCACGCCCTCCTTTCCCTCACCTCCTACAACCTAGGACAGCCCTCCTCACACTTTCGGACTGGAGCAGCCACTCTCCTCCAACGCCTGCCTAACATGTGCAGGCCCACACGGGGAGCACCAGTGCCTCCACCCTTTTGGCCCTGACATCCACACGGCTCTCCCACAACCACTCCGTCTTCCATTCCCTCACCTCCTACAACTTACCACTGCCCTCCTCACACTTTCGGACTGGAGCAGCCACTCTCCTCCAACGCGTGCCTAGGATGTACAGACCCACACGGGGAGCACCATTGCCTCCACCCTTTTGGCCCTGACATGCCTTCGGCTCTCCCACAAGCACTCACGTCCCCTTTCCCTACCCTACTCCAAATTACGACAGCCCCGCTCACACTTTCGGACTGGAGTAGCCACTCTCCCCCAACGCCTGCCTAACATGTACAGACCCACCCGCGGAGCACCCTTGCCTCCACCCTTTTGGCCCTGACATTCACAAGGCTCTCCCACAAGCACTCCAATCTTACTTCCCCTCACCTCCTACAACCTAGGACAGCCCTCCTCACACTTTCGGACTGGAGCAGCCACTCTCCTCCAAAGTCTGCCTAACATGTACAGACCCACCCGCCGAAAACCATTGCCTCCACCCTTTTGGCCCTGACATTCACAAGGCTCTCCCACAAGCACTTCCACCCTCCTTTCCCTACCCTACTCCAAACTACGACAGCCCTCCTCACACTTTCCCATTAGAGCAGCCACTCTCCTCCAAAGCCTGCCTAACATGTGCAGGCCCACACGGGGAGCACCATGGCGTCCACCCTTTTGGCCCTGACATCCACACGGCTCTCCCACAAGCACTCACGTCCTCCTTTCCCTCACCTCCTACAACCTAGGACAGCCCTCCTCACACTTTCGGACTGGAGCAGCCAATCTCCTCCTGAGCTTGCCTAGCATGTACAGACCCACCCGCGGAGCACCATTGCCTCCACCCTTTTGGCCCTGACATTCACAAGGCTCTCCCACAAGCACTCACGTCCTCCTTTCCCTACCCTACTCCAAATTACGACTTCCCTCCTCACACTTTCGGACTGGAGCAGCCACTCTCCTCCAAAGTCTGCCTAACATGTACAGACCCACCCGCCGAAAACCATTGCCTCCACCCTTTTGGCCCTGACATCCACACGGCTCTCCCACAAGCACTCACGCCCTCCTTTCCCTCACCTCCTACAACCTAGGACAGCCCTCCTCACACTTTCGGACTGGAGCAGCCACTCTCCTCCAACGCCTGCCTAACATGTGCAGGCCCACACGGGGAGCACCAATGCCTCCACCCTTTTGGCCCTGACATCCACACGGCTCTCCCACAACCACTCCGTCTTCCATTCCCTCACCTCCTACAACTTACCACTGCCCTCCTCACACTTTCGGACTGGAGCAGCCACTCTCCTCCAACGCGTGCCTAGGATGTACAGACCCACACGGGGAGCACCATTGCCTCCACCCTTTTGGCCCTGACATGCCTTCGGCTCTCCCACAAGCACTCACGTCCCCTTTCCCTACCCTACTCCAAATTACGACAGCCCCGCTCACACTTTCGGACTGGAGTAGCCACTCTCCTCCAACGCCTGCCTAACATGTACAGACCCACCCGCGGAGCACCCTTGCCTCCACCCTTTTGGCCCTGACATTCACAAGGCTCTCCCACAAGCACTCCAATCTTACTTCCCCTCACCTCCTACAACCTAGGACAGCCCTCCTCACACTTTCGGACTGGAGCAGCCACTCTCCTACAACGCCTGCCTAACATGTGCAGGCCCACACGGGGAGCACCATTGCCTCCACCCTTTTGGCCCTGACATTCACAAGGCTCTCCCACAAGCACTTCCACCCTCCTTTCCCTACCCTACTCCAAACTACGACAGCCCTCCTCACACTTTCCCATTAGAGCAGCCACTCTCCTCCAACGCCTGCCTAACATGTGCAGGCCCACACGGGGAGCACCATGGCGTCCACCCTTTTGGCCCTGACATCCACACGGCTCTCCCACAAGCACTCACGTCCTCCTTTCCCTCACCTCCTACAACCTAGGACAGCCCTCCTCACACTTTCGGACTGGAGCAGCCAATCTCCTCCTGAGCTTGCCTAGCATGTACAGACCCACCCGCGGAGCACCATTGCCTCCACCCTTTTGGCCCTGACATTCACAAGGCTCTCCCACAAGCACTCACGTCCTCCTTTCCCTACCCTACTCCAAATTACGACTTCCCTCCTCACACTTTCGGACTGGAGCAGCCACTCTCCTCCAAAGTCTGCCTAACATGTACAGACCCACCCGCCGAAAACCATTGCCTCCACCCTTTTGGCCCTGACATCCACACGGCTCTCCCACAAGCACTCACGCCCTCCTTTCCCTCACCTCCTACAACCTAGGACAGCCCTCCTCACACTTTCGGACTGGAGCAGCCAATCTCCTCCTGAGCTTGCCTAGCATGTACAGGCCCACATGGGGAGCACCATTGCCTCCACCCTTTTAGCCCTGACATGCACACGGCTCTCCCACAAGCACTCCTGTCCTCCTTTCCCTACCCTACCCCAACTTGTGACAGTCCCCCTTACACTTTCTGAATGAAGCAGCCACTCTCCTCCAACGCCTGCCTAACATGTACAGGCCCACGTGGGGAGCACCATTGCCTCCACCCTTTTGGCCCTGACATGCCTACGGCACTCCTACAAGCACTCCCGCCCTCCTTTCCCTCACCTCCTACAACTTACCACTGCCCTCCTCACACTTTCGGACTTGAGCAGCCACTCTCCTCCAAAGCCTGCCTAACATGTGCAGGCCCACACGGGGAGCACCAGTGCCTCCACCCTTTTAGCCCTGACATGCCTACGGCTCTCCCACAACCACTCCCGTCTTCCTTTCCCTCACCTCCTACAACTTACCACTGCCCTCCTCACACTTTCTGACTGGAGCAGCCACTCTCCTCCAACGCCTGCCTAGGATGTACAGGCCCACACGGGGAGCACCATGGCATCCACCCTTTTGGCCCTGACATGCCTACGGCTCTCCCACAAGCATTCCCGTCTTCCTTTCCCTCACCTCCTACAACTTACCACTGCCCTCCTCACACTTTCGGACTGCAGCAGCCAATCTCCTCCAACGCGTGCCTAGGATTTACAGGTCCACACGGGGAGCACCATTGCCTCCACCCTTTTGGCCCTGACATGCCTTCGGCTCTCCCACAAGCACTCACGTCCCCTTTCCCTACCCTACTCCAAATTACGACAGCCCCGCTCACACTTTCGGACTGGAGTAGCCACTCTCCTCCAACGCCTGCCTAACATGTACAGACCCACCCGCGGAGCACCCTTGCCTCCACCCTTTTGGCCCTGACATTCACAAGGCTCTCCCACAAGCACTCCAATCTTACTTCCCCTCACCTCCTACAACCTAGGACAGCCCTCCTCACACTTTCGGACTGGAGCAGCCACTCTCCTCCAAAGTCTGCCTAACATGTACAGACCCACCCGCCGAAAACCATTGCCTCCACCCTTTTGGCCCTGACATGCCTACGGCTCTCCCACAAGCACTCACGTCCTCCTTTCCCTACCCTACTGCAAATTACGACTTCCCTCCTCACACTTTCGGACTGGAGCAGCCACTCTCCTCCAAAGTCTGCCTAACATGTTCAGACCCACCCGCCGAAAACCATTGCCTCCACCCTTTTGGCCCTGACATCCACACGGCTCTCCCACAAGCACTCACGCCCTCCATTCCCTCACCTCCTACAACCTAGGACAGCCCTCCTCACACTTTCGGACTGGAGCAGCCAATCTCCTCCTGAGCTTGCCTAGCATGTACAGGCCCACATGGGGAGCACCATTGCCTCCACCCTTTTAGCCCTGACATGCACACGGCTCTCCCACAAGCACTCCCGTCCTCCTTTCCCTACCCTACCCCAACTTGTGACAGTCCCCCTTACACTTTCTGACTGGAGCAGCCACTCTCCTCCAACGCCTGCCTAACATGCACAGGCCCACACGGGGAGCACCATGGTCTCCACCCTTTTGGCCCTGACATCCACACGGCTCTCCCACAAGCACTCCAATCCTCCTTTCCCTCACCTCCGACAACTTAGAACAGCCCTCCTCACACTTTCTGAATGAAGCAGCCACTCTCCTCCAACGCCTGCCTAACATGTACAGGCCCACGTGGGGAGCACCATTGCCTCCACCCTTTTGGCCCTGACATGCCTACGGCACTCCCACAAGCACTCCCGCCCTCCTTTCCCTCACCTCCTAAAACTTACCACTGCCCTCCTCACACTTTCTGACTGGAGCAGCCACTCTCCTCCAAAGCCTGCCTAACATGTGCAGGCCCACACGGGGAGCACCAGTGCCTCCACCCTTTTAGCCCTGACATGCCTACGGCTCTCCCACAAGCATTCCCGTCTTCCTTTCCCTCACCTCCTACAACTTACCACTGCCCTCCTCACACTTTCCCATTAGAGCAGCCAATCTCCTCCAACGCATGCCTAGGATTTACAGGTCCACACGGGGAGCACCATTGCCTCCACCCTTTTGGCCCTGACATGCCTTCGGCTCTCCCACAAGCACTCACGTCCCCTTTCCCTACCCTACTCCAAATTACGACAGCCCCACTCACACTTTCGGACTGGAGCAGCCACTCTCCTACAACGCCTGCCTAACATGTGCAGGCCCACACGGGGAGCACCAGTGCCTCCACCCTTTTGGCCCTGACATCCACACGGCTCTCCCACAACCACTCCGTCTTCCATTCCCTCACCTCCTACAACTTACCACTGCCCTCCTCACACTTTCGGACTGGAGCAGCCACTCTCCTCCAACGCGTGCCTAGGATGTACAGACCCACACGGGGAGCACCATTGCCTCCACCCTTTTGGCCCTGACATGCCTTCGGCTCTCCCACAAGCACTCACGTCCCCTTTCCCTACCCTACTCCAAATTACGACAGCCCCGCTCACACTTTCGGACTGGAGTAGCCACTCTCCTCCAACGCCTGCCTAACATGTACAGACCCACCCGCGGAGCACCCTTGCCTCCACCCTTTTGGCCCTGACATTCACAAGGCTCTCCCACAAGCACTCCAATCTTACTTCCCCTCACCTCCTACAACCTAGGACAGCCCTCCTCACACTTTCGGACTGGAGCAGCCACTCTCCTACAACGCCTGCCTAACATGTGCAGGCCCACACGGGGAGCACCATTGCCTCCACCCTTTTGGCCCTGACATTCACAAGGCTCTCCCACAAGCACTTCCACCCTCCTTTCCCTACCCTACTCCAAACTACGACAGCCCTCCTCACACTTTCCCATTAGAGCAGCCACTCTCCTCCAAAGCCTGCCTAACATGTGCAGGCCCACACGGGGAGCACCATGGCGTCCACCCTTTTGGCCCTGACATCCACACGGCTCTCCCACAAGCACTCACGTCCTCCTTTCCCTCACCTCCTACAACCTAGGACAGCCCTCCTCACACTTTCGGACTGGAGCAGCCAATCTCCTCCTGAGCTTGCCTAGCATGTACAGGCCCACATGGGGAGCACCATTGCCTCCACCCTTTTAGCCCTGACATGCACACGGCTCTCCCACAAGCACTCCCGTCCTCCTTTCCCTACCCTACCCCAACTTGTGACAGTCCCCCTTACACTTTCTGAATGGAGCAGCCACTCTCCTCCAACGCCTGCCAAACATGCACAGGCCCACACGGGGAGCACCATGGTCTCCACCCTTTTGGCCCTGACATCCACACGGCTCTCCCACAAGCAGTCCAATCCTCCTTTCCCTCACCTCCGACAACTTAGAACAGCCCTCCTCACACTTTCTGAATGAAGCAGCCACTCTCCTCCAACGCCTGCCTAACATGTACAGGCCCACGTGGGGAGCACCATTGCCTCCACCCTTTTGGCCCTGACATGCCTACGGCACTCCTACAACCACTCCCGTCTTCCTTTCCCTCACCTCCTACAACTTACCACTGCCCTCCTCACACTTTCTGACTGGAGCAGCCACTCTCCTCCAAAGCCTGCCTAATATCTGCAGGCCCACACGGGGAGCACCAGTGCCTCCACCCTTTTGGCCCTGACATGCCTACGGCTCTCCCACAAGCATTCCCGTCTTCCTTTCCCTCACCTCCTAAAACTTAGCACTGCCCTCCTCACACTTTCCCAGTAGAGAAGCCAATCTCCTCCAACGCGTGCCTAGGATGTACAGACCCACACGGGGAGCACCATTGCCTCCACCCTTTTGGCCCTGACATCCACACGGCTCTCCCACAAGCACTCACGCCCTCCTTTCCCTCACCTCCTACAACCTAGGACAGCCCTCCTCACACTTTCGGACTGGAGCAGCCAATCTCCTCCTGAGCTTGCCTAGCATGTACAGGCCCACATGGGGAGCACCATTGCCTCCACCCTTTTGGCCCTGACATGCCTACGGCACTCCTACAAGCACTCTCGCCCTCCTTTCCCTCACCTCCTACAACTTACCACTGCCCTCCTCACACTTTCGGACTTGAGCAGCCACTCTCCTCCAAAGCCTGCCTAACATGTGCAGGCCCACACGGGGAGCACCAGTGCCTCCACCCTTTTAGCCCTGACATGCCTACGGCTCTCCCACAACCACTCCCGTCTTCCTTTCCCTCACCTCCTACAACTTACCACTGCCCTCCTCACACTTTCTGACTGGAGCAGCCACTCTCCTCCAACGCCTGCCTAACATGTGCAGGCCCACACGGGGAGCACCATTGCCTCCACCCTTTTGGCCCTGACATGCCTACGGCTCTCCCACAAGCATTCCCGTCTTCCTTTCCCTCACCTCCTAAAAATTACCACTGCCCTCCTCACACTTTCCCAGTAGAGCAGCCAATCTCCTCCAACGCGTGCCTAGGATTTACAGGTCCACACGGGGAGCACCATTGCCTCCACCCTTTTGGCCCTGACATTCACAAGGCTCTCCCACAAGCACTCACGTCCCCTTTCCCTACCCTACTCCAAATTACGACAGCCCCGCTCACACTTTCGGACTGGAGTAGCCACTCTCCTCCAACGCCTGCCTAACATGTACAGACCCACCCGCGGAGCACCATTGCCTCCACCCTTTGGCCCTGACATTCACAAGGCTCTCCCACAAGAACTCCAATCTTACTTCCCCTCACCTACTACAACCTAGGACAGCCCTCCTCACACTTTCGGACTGGAGCAGCCACTCTCCTCCTAAGCCTGCCTAACATGTGCAGGCCCACACGGGGAGCACCATTGCCTCCACCCTTTTGGCCCTGACATTCACAAGGCTCTCCCACAAGCACTTCCACCCTCCTTTCCCTACCCTACTCCAAATTACGACTTCCCTCCTCACACTTTCGGACTGGAGCAGCCACTCTCCTCCAAAGTCTGCCTAACATGTACAGACCCACCCGCCGAAAACCATTGCCTCCACCCTTTTGGCCCTGACATCCACACGACTCTCCCAAAAGCACGCACGTCCTCCTTTCCCTCACCTCCTACAACCTAGGACAGCCCTCCTCACACTTTCGGACTGGAGCAGTCAATCTACACCTGAGCTTGCCTAGCATGTACAGGCCCACATGGGGAGCACCATTGCCTCCACCCTTTTAGCCCTGACATGCACACGGCTCTCCCACAAGCACTCACGCCCTCCTTTCCCTACCCTACCCCAACTTGTGACAGTTCCCCTTACACTTTCTGAATGAAGCAGCCACTCTCCTCCAACGCCTGCCTAACATGTACAGGCCCACGTGGGGAGCACCATTGCCTCCACCCTTTTGGCCCTGACATGCCTACGGCTCTCCTACAAGCACTCCCGCCCTCCTTTCCCTCACCTCCTACAACTTACCACTGCCCTCCTCACACTTTCGGACTTGAGCAGCCACTCTCCTCCAAAGCCTGCCTAACATGTGCAGGCCCACACGGGGAGCACCAGTGCCTCCACCCTTTTAGCCCTGACATGCCTACGGCTCTCCCACAACCACTCCCGTCTTCCTTTCCCTCACCTCCTACAACTTACCACTGCCCTCCTCACACTTTCTGACTGGAGCAGCCACTCTCCTCCAACGCCTGCCTAGGATGTACAGGCCCACACGGGGAGCACCATGGCATCCACCCTTTTGGCCCTGACATGCCTACGGCTCTCCCACAAGCATTCCCGTCTTCCTTTCCCTCACCTCCTACAACTTACCACTGCCCTCCTCACACTTTCGGACTGCAGCAGCCAATCTCCTCCAACGCGTGCCTAGGATTTACAGGTCCACACAGGGAGCACCATGGCCTCCACCCTTTTGGCCCTGACATGCCTTCGGCTCTCCCACAAGCACTCACGTCCCCTTTCCCTACCCTACTCCAAATTACGACAGCCCCGCTCACACTTTCGGACTGGAGTAGCCACTCTCCTCCAACGCCTGCCTAACATGTACAGACCCACCCGCGGAGCACCCTTGCCTCCACCCTTTTGGCCCTGACATTCACAAGGCTCTCCCACAAGCACTCCAATCTTACTTCCCCTCACCTCCTACAACCTAGGACAGCCCTCCTCACACTTTCGGACTGGAGCAGCCACTCTCCTCCAAAGTCTGCCTAACATGTACAGACCCACCCGCCGAAAACCATTGCCTCCACCCTTTTGGCCCTGACATGCCTACGGCTCTCCCACAAGCACTCACGTCCTCCTTTCCCTACCCTACTGCAAATTACGACTTCCCTCCTCACACTTTCGGACTGGAGCAGCCACTCTCCTCCAAAGTCTGCCTAACATGTTCAGACCCACCCGCCGAAAACCATTGCCTCCACCCTTTTGGCCCTGACATCCACACGGCTCTCCCACAAGCACTCACGCCCTCCATTCCCTCACCTCCTACAACCTAGGACAGCCCTCCTCACACTTTCGGACTGGAGCAGCCAATCTCCTCTTGAGCTTGCCTAGCATGTACAGGCCCACATGGGGAGCACCATTGCCTCCACCCTTTTAGCCCTGACATGCACACGGCTCTCCCACAAGCACTCCCGTCCTCCTTTCCCTACCCTACCCCAACTTGTGACAGTCCCCCTTACACTTTCTGACTGGAGCAGCCACTCTCCTCCAACGCCTGCCTAACATGCACAGGCCCACACGGGGAGCACCATGGTCTCCACCCTTTTGGCCCTGACATCCACACGGCTCTCCCACAAGCACTCCAATCCTCCTTTCCCTCACCTCCGACAACTTAGAACAGCCCTCCTCACACTTTCTGAATGAAGCAGCCACTCTCCTCCAACGCCTGCCTAACATGTAGAGGCCCACGTGGGGAGCACCATTGCCTCCACCCTTTTGGCCCTGACATGCCTACGGCACTCCCACAAGCACTCCCGCCCTCCTTTCCCTCACCTCCTAAAACTTACCACTGCCCTCCTCACACTTTCTGACTGGAGCAGCCACTCTCCTCCAAAGCCTGCCTAACATGTGCAGGCCCACACGGGGAGCACCAGTGCCTCCACCCTTTTAGCCCTGACATGCCTACGGCTCTCCCACAAGCATTCCCGTCTTCCTTTCCCTCACCTCCTACAACTTACCACTGCCCTCCTCACACTTTCCCATTAGAGCAGCCAATCTCCTCCAACGCATGCCTAGGATTTACAGGTCCACACGGGGAGCACCATTGCCTCCACCCTTTTGGCCCTGACATGCCTTCGGCTCTCCCACAAGCACTCACGTCCCCTTTCCCTACCCTACTCCAAATTACGACAGCCCCACTCACACTTTCGGACTGGAGCAGCCACTCTCCTACAACGCCTGCCTAACATGTGCAGGCCCACACGGGGAGCACCAGTGCCTCCACCCTTTTGGCCCTGACATCCACACGGCTCTCCCACAACCACTCCGTCTTCCATTCCCTCACCTCCTACAACTTACCACTGCCCTCCTCACACTTTCGGACTGGAGCAGCCACTCTCCTCCAACGCGTGCCTAGGATGTACAGACCCACACGGGGAGCACCATTGCCTCCACCCTTTTGGCCCTGACATGCCTTCGGCTCTCCCACAAGCACTCACGTCCCCTTTCCATACCCTACTCCAAATTACGACAGCCCCGCTCACACTTTCGGACTGGAGTAGCCACTCTCCTCCAACGCCTGCCTAACATGTACAGACCCACCCGCGGAGCACCCTTGCCTCCACCCTTTTGGCCCTGACATTCACAAGGCTCTCCCACAAGCACTCCAATCTTACTTCCCCTCACCTCCTACAACCTAGGACAGCCCTCCTCACACTTTCGGACTGGAGCAGCCACTCTCCTACAACGCCTGCCTAACATGTGCAGGCCCACACGGGGAGCACCATTGCCTCCACCCTTTTGGCCCTGACATTCACAAGGCTCTCCCACAAGCACTTCCACCCTCCTTTCCCTACCCTACTCCAAACTACGACAGCCCTCCTCACACTTTCCCATTAGAGCAGCCACTCTCCTCCAAAGCCTGCCTAACATGTGCAGGCCCACACGGGGAGCACCATGGCGTCCACCCTTTTGGCCCTGACATCCACACGGCTCTCCCACAAGCACTCACGTCCTCCTTTCCCTCACCTCCTACAACCTAGGACAGCCCTCCTCACACTTTCGGACTGGAGCAGCCAATCTCCTCCTGAGCTTGCCTAGCATGTACAGGCCCACATGGGGAGCACCATTGCCTCCACCCTTTTAGCCCTGACATGCACACGGCTCTCCCACAAGCACTCCCGTCCTCCTTTCCCTACCCTACCCCAACTTGTGACAGTCCCCCTTACACTTTCTGAATGGAGCAGCCACTCTCCTCCAACGCCTGCCAAACATGCACAGGCCCACACGGGGAGCACCATGGTCTCCACCCTTTTGGCCCTGACATCCACACGGCTCTCCCACAAGCAGTCCAATCCTCCTTTCCCTCACCTCCGACAACTTAGAACAGCCCTCCTCACACTTTCTGAATGAAGCAGCCACTCTCCTCCAACGCCTGCCTAACATGTACAGGCCCACGTGGGGAGCACCATTGCCTCCACCCTTTTGGCCCTGACATGCCTACGGCACTCCTACAACCACTCCCGTCTTCCTTTCCCTCACCTCCTACAACTTACCACTGCCCTCCTCACACTTTCTGACTGGAGCAGCCACTCTCCTCCAAAGCCTGCCTAATATCTGCAGGCCCACACGGGGAGCACCAGTGCCTCCACCCTTTTGGCCCTGACATGCCTACGGCTCTCCCACAAGCATTCCCGTCTTCCTTTCCCTCACCTCCTAAAACTTAGCACTGCCCTCCTCACACTTTCCCAGTAGAGCAGCCAATCTCCTCCAACGCGTGCCTAGGATGTACAGACCCACACGGGGAGCACCATTGCCTCCACCCTTTTGGCCCTGACATCCACACGGCTCTCCCACAAGCACTCACGCCCTCCTTTCCCTCACCTCCTACAACCTAGGACAGCCCTCCTCACACTTTCGGACTGGAGCAGCCAATCTCCTCCTGAGCTTGCCTAGCATGTACAGGCCCACATGGGGAGCACCATTGCCTCCACCCTTTTGGCCCTGACATGCCTACGGCACTCCTACAAGCACTCTCGCCCTCCTTTCCCTCACCTCCTACAACTTACCACTGCCCTCCTCACACTTTCGGACTTGAGCAGCCACTCTCCTCCAAAGCCTGCCTAACATGTGCAGGCCCACACGGGGAGCACCAGTGCCTCCACCCTTTTAGCCCTGACATGCCTACGGCTCTCCCACAACCACTCCCGTCTTCCTTTCCCTCACCTCCTACAACTTACCACTGCCCTCCTCACACTTTCTGACTGGAGCAGCCACTCTCCTCCAACGCCTGCCTAACATGTGCAGGCCCACACGGGGAGCACCATTGCCTCCACCCTTTTGGCCCTGACATGCCTACGGCTCTCCCACAAGCATTCCCGTCTTCCTTTCCCTCACCTCCTAAAAATTACCACTGCCCTCCTCACACTTTCCCAGTAGAGCAGCCAATCTCCTCCAACGCGTGCCTAGGATGTACAGACCCACACGGGGAGCAACATTGCCTCCACCCTTTTGGCCCTGACATTCACAAGGCTCTCCCACAAGCACTCACGTCCCCTTTCCCTACCCTACTCCAAATTACGACAGCCCCGCTCACACTTTCGGACTGGAGTAGCCACTCTCCTCCAACGCCTGCCTAACATGTACAGACCCACCCGCGGAGCACCATTGCCTCCACCCTTTTGGCCCTGACATTCACAAGGCTCTCCCACAAGAACTCCAATCTTACTTCCCCTCACCTACTACAACCTAGGACAGCCCTCCTCACACTTTCGGACTGGAGCAGCCACTCTCCTCCTAAGCCTGCCTAACATGTGCAGGCCCACACGGGGAGCACCATTGCCTCCACCCTTTTGGCCCTGACATTCACAAGGCTCTCCCACAAGCACTTCCACCCTCCTTTCCCTACCCTACTCCAAATTACGACTTCCCTCCTCACACTTTCGGACTGGAGCAGCCACTCTCCTCCAAAGTCTGCCTAACATGTACAGACCCACCCGCCGAAAACCATTGCCTCCACCCTTTTGGCCCTGACATCCACACGACTCTCCCAAAAGCACGCACGTCCTCCTTTCCCTCACCTCCTACAACCTAGGACAGCCCTCCTCACACTTTCGGACTGGAGCAGTCAATCTACACCTGAGCTTGCCTAGCATGTACAGGCCCACATGGGGAGCACCATTGCCTCCACCCTTTTAGCCCTGACATGCACACGGCTCTCCCACAAGCACTCACGCCCTCCTTTCCCTACCCTACCCCAACTTGTGACAGTTCCCCTTACACTTTCTGAATGAAGCAGCCACTCTCCTCCAACGCCTGCCTAACATGTACAGGCCCACGTGGGGAGCACCATTGCCTCCACCCTTTTGGCCCTGACATGCCTACGGCTCTCCTACAAGCACTCATGCCCTCCTTTCCCTCACCTCCTACAACTTACCACTGCCCTCCTCACACTTTCGGACTTGAGCAGCCACTCTCCTCCAAAGCCTGCCTAACATGTGCAGGCCCACACGGGGAGCACCAGTGCCTCCACCCTTTTAGCCCTGACATGCCTACGGCTCTCCCACAACCACTCCCGTCTTCCTTTCCCTCACCTCCTACAACTTACCACTGCCCTCCTCACACTTTCTGACTGGAGCAGCCACTCTCCTCCAACGCCTGCCTAGGATGTACAGGCCCACACGGGGAGCACCATGGCGTCCACCCTTTTGGCCCTGACATGCCTACGTCTCTCCCACAAGCATTCCCGTCTTCCTTTCCCTCACCTCCTAAAACTTAGCACTGCCCTCCTCACACTTTCCCATTAGAGCAGCCAATCTCCTCCAACGCGTGCCTAGGATGTACAGGCCCACACGGGGAGCACCATTGCCTCCACCCTTTTGGCCCTGACATGCCTTCGGCTCTCCCACAAGCACTCACGTCCCCTTTCCCTACCCTACTCCAAATTACGACAGCCCCGCTCACACTTTCGGACTGGAGTAGCCACTCTCCTCCAACGCCTGCCTAACATGTACAGACCCACCCGCGGAGCACCCTTGCCTCCACCCTTTTGGCCCTGACATTCACAAGGCTCTCCCACAAGCACTCCAATCTTACTTCCCCTCACCTCCTACAACCTAGGACAGCCCTCCTCACACTTTCGGACTGGAGCAGCCACTCTCCTCCTAAGCCTGCCTAACATGTACAGGCCCACACGGGGAGCACCATTGCCTCCACCCTTTTGGCCCTGACATTCACAAGGCTCTCCCACAAGCACTCACGTCCTCCTTTCCCTACCCTACTCCAAATTACGACTTCCCTCCTCACACTTTCGGACTGGAGCAGCCACTCTCCTCCAAAGTCTGCCTAACATGTACCGACCCAACTGCGGAAAACCATTGCCTCCACCCTTTTGGCCCTGACATCCACATGACTCTCCCACAAGCACTCACGCCCTCCTTTCCCTCACCTCCTACAACCTAGGACAGCCCTCCACACATTTGCGGACTGGAGCAGCCAATCTCCTCCTGAGCTTGCCTAGCATGTACAGGCCCACATGGGGAGCACCATTGCCTCCACCCTTTTAGCCCTGACATGCACACGGCTCTCCCACAAGCACTCCCGTCCTCCTTTCCCTACCCTACCCCAACTTGTGACAGTCCCCCTTACACTTTCTGACTGGAGCAGCCACTCTCCTACAACGCCTGCCAAACATGCACAGGCCCACGTGGGGAGCACCATTGCCTCCACCCTTTTGGCCCTGACATCCACACGGCTCTCCCACAAGCACTCCAATCCTCCTTTCCCTCACCTCCGACAACTTAGAACAGCCCTCCTCACACTTTCTGAATGAAGCAGCCACTCTCCTCCAACGCCTGCCTAACATGTACAGGCCCACGTGGGGAGCACCAGTGCCTCCACCCTTTTGGCCCTGACATGCCTACGGCACTCCCACAAGCACTCCCGCCCTCCTTTCCCTCACCTCCTACAACTTACCACTGCCCTCCTCACACTTTCGGACTGGAGCAGCCACTCTCCTCCAAAGCCTGCCTAACATGTGCAGGCCCACACGGGGAGCACCAGTGCCTCCACCCTTTTAGCCCTGACATGCCTACGGCTCTCCCACAACCACTCCCGTCTTCCTTTCCCTCACCTCCTACAACTTACCACTGCCCTCCTCACACTTTCTGACTGGAGCAGCCACTCTCCTCCTAAGCCTGCCTAACATGTGCAGGCCCACACGGGGAGCACCATTGCCTCCACCCTTTTGGCCCTGACATCCACACGGCTCTCCCACAACCACTCCGTCTTCCTTTCCCTCACCTCCTACAACTTACCACTGCCCTCCTCACACTTTCGGACTGGAGCAGCCACTCTCCTCCAACGCCTGCCTAGGATGTACAGACCCACACGGGGAGCACCATTGCCTCCACCCTTTTGGCCCTGACATGCCTTCGGCTCTCCCACAAGCACTCACGTCCCCTTTCCCTACCCTACTCCAAATTACGACAGCCCCGCTCACACTTTCGGACTGGAGTAGCCACTCTCCTCCAACGCCTGCCTAACATGTACAGGCCCACACGGGGAGCACCATTGCCTCCACCCTTTTGGCCCTGACATTCACAAGGCTCTCCCACAAGCACTCACGTCCTCCTTTCCCTACCCTACTCCAAATTACGACTTCCCTCCTCACACTTTCGGACTGGAGCAGCCACTCTCCTCCAACGCCTGCCTAACATGTACAGACCCACCCGCCGAAAACCATTGCCTCCACCCTTTTGGCCCTGACATCCACACGACTCTCCCACAAGCACTCACGCCCTCCTTTCCCTCACCTCCTACAACCTAGGACAGCCCTCCTCACACTTTCGGACTGGAGCAGCCAATCTCCTCCTGAGCTTGCCTAGCATGTACAGGCCCACATGGGGAGCACCATTGCCTCCACCCTTTTAGCCCTGACATGCACACGGCTCTCCCACAAGCACTCCTGTCCTCCTTTCCCTACCCTACCCCAACTTGTGACAGTCCCCCTTACACTTTCGGACTGGAGCAGCCACTCTCCTCCAACGCCTGCCTAACATGTACAGGCCCACGTGGGGAGCACCATTGCCTCCACCCTTTTGGCCCTGACATGCCTACGGCACTCCTACAAGCACTCCCGCCCTCCTTTCCCTCACCTCCTACAACTTACCACTGCCCTCCTCACACTTTCGGACTTGAGCAGCCACTCTCCTCCAAAGCCTGCCTAACATGTGCAGGCCCACACGGGGAGCACCAGTGCCTCCACCCTTTTAGCCCTGACATGCCTACGGCTCTCCCACAACCACTCCCGTCTTCCTTTCCCTCACCTCCTACAACTTACCACTGCCCTCCTCACACTTTCTGACTGGAGCAGCCACTCTCCTCCAACGCCTGCCTAACATGTGCAGGCCCACACGGGGAGCACCATTGCCTCCACCCTTTTGGCCCTGACATGCCTACGGCTCTCCCACAACCACTCCGTCTTCCTTTCCCTCACCTCCTACAACTTACCACTGCCCTCCTCACACTTTCTGACTGGAGCAGCCACTCTCCTCCAACGCGTGCCTAGGATGTACAGGCCCACACGGGGAGCACCATTGCCTCCACCCTTTTGGCCCTGACATGCCTTCGGCTCTCCCACAAGCACTCACGTCCCCTTTCCCTACCCTACTCCAAATTACGACAGCCCCGCTCACACTTTCGGACTGGAGTAGCCACTCTCCTCCAACGCCTGCCTAACATGTACAGACCCACCCGCGGAGCACCATTGCCTCCACCCTTTTGGCCCTGACATTCACAAGGCTCTCCCACAAGCACTCCAATCTTACTTCCCCTCACCTCCTACAACCTAGGACAGCCCTCCTCACACTTTCGGACTGGAGCAGCCACTCTCCTCCTAAGCCTGCCTAACATGTACAGGCCCACACGGGGAGCACCATTGCCTCCACCCTTTTGGCCCTGACATTCACAAGGCTCTCCCACAAGCACTCACGTCCTCCTTTCCCTACCCTACTCCAAATTACGACTTCCCTCCTCACACTTTCGGACTGGAGCAGCCACTCTCCTCCAAAGTCTGCCTAACATGTACAGACCCAACTGCGGAAAACCATTGCCTCCACCCTTTTGGCCCTGACATCCACATGGCTCTCCCACAAGCACTCACGCCCTCCATTCCCTCACCTCCTACAACCTAGGACAGCCCTCCTCACACTTTCGGACTGGAGCAGCCAATCTCCTCCTGAGCTTGCCTAGCATGTACAGGCCCACATGGGGAGCACCATTGCCTCCACCCTTTTAGCCCTGACATGCACACGGCTCTCCCACAAGCACTCCCGTCCTCCTTTCCCTACCCTACCCCAACTTGTGACAGTCCCCCTTACACTTTCTGACTGGAGCAGCCACTCTCCTCCAACGCCTGCCTAACATGCACAGGCCCACACGGGGAGCACCATGGTCTCCACCCTTTTGGCCCTGACATCCACACGGCTCTCCCACAAGCACTCCAATCCTCCTTTCCCTCACCTCCGACAACTTAGAACAGCCCTCCTCACACTTTCTGAATGAAGCAGCCACTCTCCTCCAACGCCTGCCTAACATGTACAGGCCCACACGGGGAGCACCAGTGCCTCCACCCTTTTGGCCCTGACATCCACACGGCTCTCCCACAAGCACTCCAATCCTCCTTTCCCTCACCTCCGACAACTTAGAACAGCCCTCCTCACACTTTCTGAATGAAGCAGCCACTCTCCTCCAACGCCTGCCTAACATGTACAGGCCCACACGGGGAGCACCAGTGCCTCCACCCTTTTGGCCCTGACATGCCTACGGCTCTCCCACAACCACTCCCGTCTTCTTTCCCTCACCTCCTACAACTTACCACTGCCCTCCTCACACTTTCTGACTGGAGCAGCCACTCTCCTCCAACGCCTGCCTAACATGTGCAGGCCCACACGGGGAGCACCATTGCCTCCACCCTTTTGGCCCTGACATCCACACGGCTATCCCACAACCACTCCGTCTTCCTTTCCCTCACCTCCTACAACTTACCACTGCCCTCCTCACACTTTCTGACTGGAGCAGCCACTCTCCTCCAACGCGTGCCTAGGATGTACAGACCCACACGGGGAGCACCATGGCGTCCACCCTTTTGGCCCTGACATGCCTTCGGCTCTCCCACAAGCACTCACGTCCCCTTTCCCTACCCTACTCCAAATTACGACAGCCCCGCTCACACTTTCGGACTGGAGTAGCCACTCTCCTCCAACGCCTGCCTAACATGTACAGACCCACCCGCGGAGCACCATGGCCTCCACCCTTTTGGCCCTGACATTCACAAGGCTCTCCCACAAGCACTCACGTCCTCCTTTCCCTACCATACTCCAAATTACGACTTCCCTCCTCACACTTTCAGACTGGAGCAGCCACTCTCCTCCAAAGTCTGCCTAACATGTACAGACCCACCCGCGGAAAACCATTGCCTCCACCCTTTTGGCCCTGACATCCACATGACTCTCCCACAAGCACTCACGTCCTCCTTTCCCTCACCTCCTACAACCTAGGACAGCCCTCCTCACACTTTCGGACTGGAGCAGCCAATCTCCTCCTGAGCTTGCCTAGCATGTACAGGCCCACATGGGGAGCACCATTGCCTCCACCCTTTTAGCCCTGACATGCACACGGCTCTCCCACAAGCACTCCCGTCCTCCTTTCCCTACCCTACCCCAACTTGTGACAGTCCCCCTTACACTTTCTGAATGAAGCAGCCACTCTCCTCCAACGCCTGCCTAACATGTACAGGCCCACGTGGGGAGCACCATTGCCTCCACCCTTTTGGCCCTGACATGCCTACGGCACTCCTACAAGCACTCCCGCCCTCCTTTCCCTCACCTCCTACAACTTACCACTGCCCTCCTCACACTTTCGGACTTGAGCAGCCACTCTCCTCCAAAGCCTGCCTAACATGTGCAGGCCCACACGGGGAGCACCAGTGCCTCCACCCTTTTGGCCCTGACATGCCTACGGCTCTCCCACAAGCATTCCCGTCTTCCTTTCCCTCACCTCCTACAACTTACCACTGCCCTCCTCACACTTTCGGACTGGAGCAGCCACTCTCCTCCAACGCCTGCCTAACATGTGCAGGCCCACACGGGGAGCACCATTGCCTCCACCCTTTTGGCCCTGACATGCCTACGGCTCTCCCACAAGCATTCCCGTCTTCCTTTCCCTCACCTCCTACAACTTACCACTGCCCTCCTCACACTTTCCCATTAGAGCAGCCACTCTCCTCCAACGCGTGCCTAGGATGTACAGGCCCACACGGGGAGCACCATGGTGTCCACCCTTTTAGCCCTGACATGCCTACGGCTCTTCCACAAGCATTCCCGTCTTCCTTTCCCTCACCTCCTAAAACTTAGCACTGCCCTCCTCACACTTTCCCATTAGAGCAGCCAATCTCCTCCAACGCGTGCCTAGGATTTACAGGCCCACACGGGGAGCACCATGGTCTCCACCCTTTTGGCCCTGACATCCACACGGCTCTCCCACAAGCACTCACGTCCCCTTTCCCTACCCTACTCCAAATTACGACAGCCCCGCTCACACTTTCGGACTGGAGTAGCCACTCTCCTCCAACGCCTGCCTAACATGTACAGACCCACCCGCGGAGCACCATTGCCTCCACCCTTTTGGCCCTGACATTCACACGGCTCTCCCACAAGCACTCCAATCTTACTTCCCCTCACCTCCTACAACCTAGGACAGCCCTCCTCACACTTTCGGACTGGAGCAGCCACTCTCCTCCTAAGCCTGCCTAACATGTACAGGCCCACACGGGGAGCACCATTGCCTCCACCCTTTTGGCCCTGACATTCACAAGGCTCTCCCACAAGCACTCACGTCCTCCTTTCCCTACCCTACTCCAAATTACGACTTCCCTCCTCACACTTTCGGACTGGAGCAGCCACTCTCCTCCAAAGTCTGCCTAACATGTACAGACCCAACTGCGGAAAACCATTGCCTCCACCCTTTTGGCCCTGACATCCACATGACTCTCCCACAAGCACTCACGCCCTCCTTTCCCTCACCTCCTACAACCTAGGACAGCCCTCCTCACACTTTCGGACTGGAGCAGCCAATCTCCTCCTGAGCTTGCCTAGCATGTACAGGCCCACATGGGGAGCACCATTGCCTCCACCCTTTTAGCCCTGACATGCACACGGCTCTCCCACAAGCACTCCCGTCCTCCTTTCCCTACCCTACCCCAACTTGTGACAGTCCCCCTTACACTTTCTGAATGAAGCAGCCACTCTCCTCCAACGCCTGCCAAACATGCACAGGCCCACACGGGGAGCACCATGGTCTCCACCCTTTTGGCCCTGACATCCACACGGCTCTCCCACAAGCACTCCAATCCTCCTTTCCCTCACCTCCGACAACTTAGAACAGCCCTCCTCACACTTTCTGAATGAAGCAGCCACTCTCCTCCAACGCCTGCCTAACATGTACAGGCCCACGTGGGGAGCACCATTGCCTCCACCCTTTTGGCCCTGACATGCCTACGGCACTCCCACAAGCACTCCCGCCCTCCTTTCCCTCACCTCCTACAACTTACCACTGCCCTCCTCACACTTTCGGACTTGAGCAGCCACTCTCCTCCAAAGCCTGCCTAACATGTGCAGGCCCACACGGGGAGCACCAGTGCCTCCACCCTTTTAGCCCTGACATGCCTACGGCTCTCCCACAACCACTCCCGTCTTCCTTTCCCTCACCTCCTACAACTTACCACTGCCCTCCTCACACTTTCGGACTGGAGCAGCCACTCTCCTCCAACGCCTGCCTAACATGTGCAGGCCCACACGGGGAGCACCAGTGCCTCCACCCTTTTGGCCCTGACATGCCTACGGCTCTCCCACAACCACTCCGTCTTCCTTTCCCTCACCTCCTACAACTTACCACTGCCCTCCTCACACTTTCGGACTGGAGCAGCCACTCTCCTCCAACGCCTGCCTAGGATGTACAGGCCCACACGGGGAGCACCATGGCGTCCACCCTTTTGGCCCTGACATGCCTACGGCTCTCCCACAAGCATTCCCGTCTTCCTTTCCCTCACCTCCTACAACTTACCACTGCCCTCCTCACACTTTCCCATTAGAGCAGCCAATCTCCTCCAACGCGTGCCTAGGATTTACAGACCCACACGGGGAGCACCATTGCCTCCACCCTTTTGGCCCTGACATGCCTTCGGCTCTCCCACAAGCACTCACGTCCCCTTTCCCTACCCTACTCCAAATTACGACAGCCCCGCTCACACTTTCGGACTGGAGTAGCCACTCTCCTCCAACGCCTGCCTAACATGTACAGACCCACCCGCGGAGCACCCTTGCCTCCACCCTTTTGGCCCTGACATTCACAAGGCTCTCCCACAAGCACTCACGTCCTCCTTTCCCTACCCTACTCCAAATTACGACTTCCCTCCTCACACTTTCGGACTGGAGCAGCCACTCTCCTCCAAAGTCTGCCTAACATGTACAGACCCACCCGCCGAAAACCATTGCCTCCACCCTTTTGGCCCTGACATCCACATGACTCTCCCACAAGCACTCACGCCCTCCTTTCCCTCACCTCCTACAACCTAGGACAGCCCTCCTCACACTTTCGGACTGGAGCAGCCAATCTCCTCCTGAGCTTGCCTAGCATGTACAGGCCCACATGGGGAGCACCATTGCCTCCACCCTTTTAGCCCTGACATGCACACGGCTCTCCCACAAGCACTCCCGTCCTCCTTTCCCTACCCTACCCCAATTTGTGACAGTCCCCCTTACACTTTCTGACTGGAGCAGCCACTCTCCTCCAACGCCTGCCAAACATGCACAGGCCCACACGGGGAGCACCATGGTCTCCACCCTTTTGGCCCTGACATCCACACGGCTCTCCCACAAGCACTCCAATCCTCCTTTCCCTCACCTCCGACAACTTAGAACAGCCCTCCTCACACTTTCTGAATGAAGCAGCCACTCTCCTCCAACGCCTGCCTAACATGTACAGGCCCACGTGGGGAGCACCATTGCCTCCACCCTTTTGGCCCTGACATGCCTACGGCACTCCCACAAGCACTCCCGCCCTCCTTTCCCTCACCTCCTACAACTTACCACTGCCCTCCTCACACTTTCGGACTTGAGCAGCCACTCTCCTCCAAAGCCTGCCTAACATGTGCAGGCCCACACGGGGAGCACCAGTGCCTCCACCCTTTTAGCCCTGACATGCCTACGGCTCTCCCACAACCACTCCCGTCTTCCTTTCCCTCACCTCCTACAACTTACCACTGCCCTCCTCACACTTTCGGACTGGAGCAGCCACTCTCCTCCAACGCCTGCCTAACATGTGCAGGCCCACACGGGGAGCACCATTGCCTCCACCCTTTTGGCCCTGACATCCACACGGCTCTCCCACAACCACTCCGTCTTCCTTTCCCTCACCTCCTAAAACTTAGCACTGCCCTCCTCACACTTTCCCATTAGAGCAGCCAATCTCCTCCAACGCGTGCCTAGGATTTACAGGCCCACACGGGGAGCACCATTGCCTCCACCCTTTTGGCCCTGACATGCCTTCGGCTCTCCCACAAGCACTCACGTCCCCTTTCCCTACCCTACTCCAAATTACGACAGCCCCGCTCACACTTTCGGACTGGAGTAGCAACTCTCCTCCAACGCCTGCCTAACATGTACAGACCCACCCGCGGAGCACCATGGCCTCCACCCTTTTGGCCCTGACATTCACAAGGCTCTCCCACAAGCACTCCAATCTTACTTCCCCTCACCTCCTACAACCTAGGACAGCCCTCCTCACACTTTCGGACTGGAGCAGCCACTCTCCTCCAACGCCTGCCTAACATGTACAGGCCCACACGGGGAGCACCATTGCCTCCACCCTTTTGGCCCTGACATTCACAAGGCTCTCCCACAAGCACTCACGTCCTCCTTTCCCTACCCTACTCCAAATTACGACTTCCCTCCTCACACTTTCGGACTGGAGCAGCCACTCTCCTCCAAAGTCTGCCTAACATGTACAGACCCAACTGCCGAAAACCATTGCCTCCACCCTTTTGGCCCTGACATCCACATGACTCTCCCACAAGCACTCACGCCCTCCTTTCCCTCACCTCCTACAACCTAGGACAGCCCTCCTCACACTTTCGGACTGGAGCAGCCAATCTCCTCCTGAGCTTGCCTAGCATGTACAGGCCCACATGGGGAGCACCATTGCCTCCACCCTTTTAGCCCTGACATGCACACGGCTCTCCCACAAGCACTCCCGTCCTCCTTTCCCTACCCTACCCCAACTTGTGACAGTCCCCCTTACACTTTCTGACTGGAGCAGCCACTCTCCTCCAACGCCTGCCTAACATGCACAGGCCCACACGGGGAGCACCATGGTCTCCACCCTTTTGGCCCTGACATCCACACGGCTCTCCCACAAGCACTCCAATCCTCCTTTCCCTCACCTCTGACAACTTAGAACAGCCCTCCTCACACTTTCTGAATGAAGCAGCCACTCTCCTCCAACGCCTGCCTAACATGTACAGGCCCACGTGGGGAGCACCAGTGCCTCCACCCTTTTGGCCCTGACATGCCTACGGCACTCCCACAAGCACTCCCGCCCTCCTTTCCCTCACCTCCTACAACTTACCACTGCCCTCCTCACACTTTCTGACTGGAGCAGCCACTCTCCTCCAAAGCCTGCCTAACATGTGCAGGCCCACACGGGGAGCACCAGTGCCTCCACCCTTTTGGCCCTGACATGCCTACGGCTCTCCCACAACCACTCCCGTCTTCCTTTCCCTCACCTCCTACAACTTACCACTGCCCTCCTCACACTTTCGGACTGGAGCAGCCACTCTCCTCCAACGCCTGCCTAACATGTGCAGGCCCACACGGGAGCACCATGGCCTCCACCCTTTTGGCCCTGACATCCACACGGCTCTCCCACAACCACTCCGTCTTCCTTTCCCTCACCTCCTACAACTTACCACTGCCCTCCTCACACTTTCGGACTGGAGCAGCCACTCTCCTCCAACGCGTGCCTAGGATGTACAGACCCACACGGGGAGCACCATTGCCTCCACCCTTTTGGCCCTGACATGCCTTCGGCTCTCCCACAAGCACTCACGTCCCCTTTCCCTACCCTACTCCAAATTACGACAGCCCCGCTCACACTTTCGGACTGGAGTAGCCACTCTCCTCCAACGCCTGCCTAACATGTACAGACCCACCCGCGGAGCACCATTGCCTCCACCCTTTTGGCCCTGACATTCACAAGGCTCTCCCACAAGCACTCACGTCCTCCTTTCCCTACCATACTCCAAATTACGACTTCCCTCCTCACACTTTCGGACTGGAGCAGCCACTCTCCTCCAAAGTCTGCCTAACATGTACAGACCCACCCGCCGAAAACCATTGCCTCCACCCTTTTGGCCCTGACATCCACACGGCTCTCCCACAAGCACTCACGTCCTCCTTTCCCTCACCTCCTACAACCTAGGACAGCCCTCCTCACACTTTCGGACTGGAGCAGCCAATCTCCTCCTGAGCTTGCCTAGCATGTACAGGCCCACATGGGGAGCACCATTGCCTCCACCCTTTTGGCCCTGACATGCACACGGCTCTCCCACAAGCACTCCCGTCCTCCTTTCCCTACCCTACCCCAACTTGTGACAGTCTCCCTTACACTTTCTGAATGAAGCAGCCACTCTCCTCCAACGCCTGCCTAACATGTACAGGCCCACGTGGGGCGCACCATTGCCTCCACCCTTTTGGCCCTGACATGCCTACGGCACTCCTACAAGCACTCCAATCCTCCTTTCCCTCACCTCCTACAACTTACCACTGCCCTCCTCACACTTTCGGACTTGAGCAGCCACTCTCCTCCAAAGCCTGCCTAACATGTGCAGGCCCACACGGGGAGCACCAGTGCCTCCACCCTTTTAGCCCTGACATGCCTACGGCTCTCCCACAAGCATTCCCGTCTTCCTTTCCCTCACCTCCTACAACTTACCACTGCCCTCCTCACACTTTCGGACTGGAGCAGCCACTCTCCTCCAACGCCTGCCTAACATGTGCAGGCCCACACGGGGAGCACCAGTGCCTCCACCCTTTTAGCCCTGACATGCCTACGGCTCTCCCACAACCACTCCGTCTTCCTTTCCCTCACCTCCTACAACTTACCACTGCCCTCCTCACACTTTCGGACTGGAGCAGCCACTCTCCTCCAACGCCTGCCTAACATGTACAGGCCCACACGGGGAGCACCATGGCGTCCACCCTTTTGGCCCTGACATGCCTACGGCTCTCCCACAAGCATTCCCGTCTTCCTTTCCCTCACCTCCTACAACTTACCACTGCCCTCCTCACACTTTCGGACTGGAGCAGCCACTCTCCTCCAACGCCTGCCTAACATGTGCAGGCCCACACGGGAGCACCATTGCCTCCACCCTTTTGGCCCTGACATGCCTTCGGCTCTCCCACAAGCACTCACGTCCCCTTTCCCTACCCTACTCCAAATTACGACAGCCCCGCTCACACTTTCGGACTGGAGTAGCCACTCTCCTCCAACGCCTGCCTAACATGTACAGACCCACCCGCGGAGCACCATTGCCTCCACCCTTTTGGCCCTGACATTCACAAGGCTCTCCCACAAGCACTCACGTCCTCCTTTCCCTACCATACTCCAAATTACGACTTCCCTCCTCACACTTTCGGACTGGAGCAGCCACTCTCCTCCAAAGTCTGCCTAACATGTACAGACCCACCCGCCGAAAACCATTGCCTCCACCCTTTTGGCCCTGACATCCACACGGCTCTCCCACAAGCACTCACGTCCTCCTTTCCCTCACCTCCTACAACCTAGGACAGCCCTCCTCACACTTTCGGACTGGAACAGCCAATCTCCTCCTGAGCTTGCCTAGCATGTACAGGCCCACATGGGGAGCACCATTGCCTCCACCCTTTTGGCCCTGACATGCACACGGCTCTCCCACAAGCACTCCCGTCCTCCTTTCCCTACCCTACCCCAACTTGTGACAGTCTCCCTTACACTTTCTGAATGAAGCAGCCACTCTCCTCCAACGCCTGCCTAACATGTACAGGCCCACGTGGGGCGCACCATTGCCTCCACCCTTTTGGCCCTGACATGCCTACGGCACTCCTACAAGCACTCCAATCCTCCTTTCCCTCACCTCCTACAACTTACCACTGCCCTCCTCACACTTTCGGACTTGAGCAGCCACTCTCCTCCAAAGCCTGCCTAACATGTGCAGGCCCACACGGGGAGCACCAGTGCCTCCACCCTTTTAGCCCTGACATGCCTACGGCTCTCCCACAAGCATTCCCGTCTTCCTTTCCCTCACCTCCTACAACTTACCACTGCCCTCCTCACACTTTCGGACTTGAGCAGCCACTCTCCTCCAACGCCTGCCTAACATGTGCAGGCCCACACGGGGAGCACCAGTGCCTCCACCCTTTTAGCCCTGACATGCCTACGGCTCTCCCACAACCACTCCGTCTTCCTTTCCCTCACCTCCTACAACTTACCACTGCCCTCCTCACACTTTCGGACTGGAGCAGCCACTCTCCTCCAACGCCTGCCTAGGATGTACAGGCCCACACGGGGAGCACCATGGCGTCCACCCTTTTGGCCCTGACATGCCTACGGCTCTCCCACAAGCATTCCCGTCTTCCTTTCCCTCACCTCCTACAACTTACCACTGCCCTCCTCACACTTTCCCATTAGAGCAGCCAATCTCCTCCAACGCGTGCCTAGGATTTACAGGCCCACACGGGGAGCACCATTGCCTCCACCCTTTTGGCCCTGACATGCCTTCGGCTCTCCCACAAGCACTCACGTCCCCTTTCCCTACCCTACTCCAAATTACGACAGCCCCGCTCACACTTTCGGACTGGAGTAGCCACTCTCCTCCAACGCCTGCCTAACATGTACAGACCCACCCGCGGAGCACCCTTGCCTCCACCCTTTTGGCCCTGACATTCACAAGGCTCTCCCACAAGCACTCCAATCTTACTTCCCCTCACCTCCTACAACCTAGGACAGCCCTCCTCACACTTTCAGACTGGAGCAGCCACTCTCCTCCTAAGCCTGCCTAACATGTACAGGCCCACACGGGGAGCACCATTGCCTCCACCCTTTTGGCCCTGACATGCCTACGGCTCTCCCACAACCACTCCCGTCTTCCTTTCCCTCACCTCCTACAACTTACCACTGCCCTCCTCACACTTTCTGACTGGAGCAGCCACTCTCCTCCTAAGCCTGCCTAACATGTGCAGGCCCACACGGGGAGCACCATTGCCTCCACCCTTTTGGCCCTGACATCCACACGGCTCTCCCACAACCACTCCGTCTTCCTTTCCCTCACCTCCTACAACTTACCACTGCCCTCCTCACACTTTCTGACTGGAGCAGCCACTCTCCTCCAACGCCTGCCTAGGATGTACAGACCCACACGGGGAGCACCATTGCCTCCACCCTTTTGGCCCTGACATGCCTTCGGCTCTCCCACAAGCACTCACGTCCCCTTTCCCTACCCTACTCCAAATTACGACAGCCCCGCTCACACTTTCGGACTGGAGTAGCCACTCTCCTCCAACGCCTGCCTAACATGTACAGACCCACCCGCGGAGCACCCTTGCCTCCACCCTTTTGGCCCTGACATTCACAAGGCTCTCCCACAAGCACTCACGTCCTCCTTTCCCTACCATACTCCAAATTACGACTTCCCTCCTCACACTTTCGGACTGGAGCAGCCACTCTCCTCCAAAGTCTGCCTAACATGTACAGACCCACCCGCCGAAAACCATTGCCTCCACCCTTTTGGCCCTGACATCCACACGGCTCTCCCACAAGCACTCACGTCCTCCTTTCCCTCACCTCCTACAACCTAGGACAGCCCTCCTCACACTTTCGGACTGGAGCAGCCAATCTCCTCCTGAGCTTGCCTAGCATGTACAGGCCCACATGGGGAGCACCATTGCCTCCACCCTTTTAGCCCTGACATGCACACGGCTCTCCCACAAGCACTCCCGTCCTCCTTTCCCTACCCTACCCCAACTTGTGACAGTCCCCCTTACACTTTCTGAATGAAGCAGCCACTCTCCTCCAACGCCTGCCTAAAATGTACAGGCCCACGTGGGGAGCACCATTGCCTCCACCCTTTTGGCCCTGACATGCCTACGGCACTCCTACAAGCACTCCCGCCCTCCTTTCCCTCACCTCCTACAACTTACCACTGCCCTCCTCACACTTTCGGACTTGAGCAGCCACTCTCCTCCAAAGCCTGCCTAACATGTGCAGGCCCACACGGGGAGCACCAGTGCCTCCACCCTTTTAGCCCTGACATGTCTACGGCTCTCCCACAAGCACTCCAATCCTCCTTTCCCTCACCTCCGACAACTTAGAACAGCCCTCCTCACACTTTCTGAATGAAGCAGCCACTCTCCTCCAACGCCTGCCTAACATGTACAGGCCCACGTGGGGAGCACCATTGCCTCCACCCTTTTGGCCCTGACATGCCTACGGCACTCCCACAAGCACTCCCGCCCTCCTTTCCCTCACCTCCTACAACTTACCACTGCCCTCCTCACACTTTCTGACTGGAGCAGCCACTCTCCTCCAACGCGTGCCTAGGATGTGCAGGCCCACACGGGGAGCACCAGTGCCTCCACCCTTTTAGCCCTGACATGCCTACGGCTCTCCCACAAGCATTCCCGTCTTCCTTTCCCTCACCTCCTACAACTTACCACTGCCCTCCTCACACTTTCCCATTAGAGCAGCCAATCTCCTCCAACGCGTGCCTAGGATTTACAGGCCCACACGGGGAGCACCATTGCCTCCACCCTTTTGGCCCTGACATGCCTTCGGCTCTCCCACAAGCACTCACGTCCCCTTTCCCTACCCTACTCCAAATTACGACAGCCCCGCTCACACTTTCGGACTGGAGTAGCCACTCTCCTCCAACGCCTGCCTAACATGTACAGACCCACCCGCGGAGCACCATGGCCTCCACCCTTTTGGCCCTGACATTCACAAGGCTCTCCCACAAGCACTCCAATCTTACTTCCCCTCACCTCCTACAACCTAGGACAGCCCTCCTCACACTTTCAGACTGGAGCAGCCACTCTCCTCCTAAGCCTGCCTAACATGTACAGGCCCACACGGGGAGCACCATTGCCTCCACCCTTTTGGCCCTGACATGCCTACGGCTCTCCCACAAGCACTCACGTCCTCCTTTCCCTACCCTACTCCAAATTACGACTTCCCTCCTCACACTTTCGGACTGGAGCAGCCACTCTCCTCCAAAGTCTGCCTAACATGTACAGACCCAACTGCCGAAAACCATTGCCTCCACCCTTTTGGCCCTGACATCCACATGACTCTCCCACAAGCACTCACGCCCTCCTTTCCCTCACCTCCTACAACCTAGGACAGCCCTCCTCACACTTTCTGCCTGGAGCAGCCAATCTCCTCCTGAGCTTGCCTAGCATGTACAGGCCCACATAGGGAGCACCATTGCCTCCACCCTTTTAGCCCTGACATGCACACGGCTCTCCCACAAGCACTCCCGTCCTCCTTTCCCTACCCTACCCCAACTTGTGACAGTCCCCCTTACACTTTCTGACTGGAGCAGCCACTCTCCTCCAACGCCTGCCTAACATGCACAGGCCCACACGGGGAGCACCATGGTCTCCACCCTTTTGGCCCTGACATCCACACGGCTCTCCCACAAGCACTCCAATCCTCCTTTCCCTCACCTCTGACAACTTAGAACAGCCCTCCTCACACTTTCTGAATGAAGCAGCCACTCTCCTCCAACGCCTGCCTAACATGTACAGGCCCACGTGGGGAGCACCAGTGCCTCCACCCTTTTGGCCCTGACATGCCTACGGCACTCCCACAAGCACTCCCGCCCTCCTTTCCCTCACCTCCTACAACTTACCACTGCCCTCCTCACACTTTCTGACTGGAGCAGCCACTCTCCTCCAAAGCCTGCCTAACATGTGCAGGCCCACACGGGGAGCACCAGTGCCTCCACCCTTTTAGCCCTGACATGCCTACGGCTCTCCCACAACCACTCCCGTCTTCCTTTCCCTCACCTCCTACAACTTACCACTGCCCTCCTCACACTTTCTGACTGGAGCAGCCACTCTCCTCCAACGCCTGCCTAACATGTGCAGGCCCACACGGGAGCACCATGGCCTCCACCCTTTTGGCCCTGACATCCACACGGCTCTCCCACAACCACTCCGTCTTCCTTTCCCTCACCTCCTACAACTTACCACTGCCCTCCTCACACTTTCGGACTGGAGCAGCCACTCTCCTCCAACGCCTGCCTAGGATGTACAGACCCACACGGGGAGCACCATTGCCTCCACCCTTTTGGCCCTGACATGCCTTCGGCTCTCCCACAAGCACTCACGTCCCCTTTCCCTACCCTACTCCAAATTACGACAGCCCCGCTCACACTTTCGGACTGGAGTAGCCACTCTCCTCCAACGCCTGCCTAACATGTACAGACCCACCCGCGGAGCACCATTGCCTCCACCCTTTTGGCCCTGACATTCACAAGGCTCTCCCACAAGCACTCACGTCCTCCTTTCCCTACCATACTCCAAATTACGACTTCCCTCCTCACACTTTCGGACTGGAGCAGCCACTCTCCTCCAAAGTCTGCCTAACATGTACAGACCCACCCGCCGAAAACCATTGCCTCCACCCTTTTGGCCCTGACATCCACACGGCTCTCCCACAAGCACTCACGTCCTCCTTTCCCTCACCTCCTACAACCTAGGACAGCCCTCCTCACACTTTCGGACTGGAGCAGCCAATCTCCTCCTGAGCTTGCCTAGCATGTACAGGCCCACATGGGGAGCACCATTGCCTCCACCCTTTTGGCCCTGACATGCACACGGCTCTCCCACAAGCACTCCCGTCCTCCTTTCCCTACCCTACCCCAACTTGTGACAGTCTCCCTTACACTTTCTGAATGAAGCAGCCACTCTCCTCCAACGCCTGCCTAACATGTACAGGCCCACGTGGGGCGCACCATTGCCTCCACCCTTTTGGCCCTGACATGCCTACGGCACTCCTACAAGCACTCCCGCCCTCCTTTCCCTCACCTCCTACAACTTACCACTGCCCTCCTCACACTTTCGGACTTGAGCAGCCACTCTCCTCCAAAGCCTGCCTAAAATGTGCAGGCCCACACGGGGAGCACCAGTGCCTCCACCCTTTTAGCCCTGACATGCCTACGGCTCTCCCACAAGCATTCCCGTCTTCCTTTCCCTCACCTCCTACAACTTACCACTGCCCTCCTCACACTTTCGGACTGGAGCAGCCACTCTCCTCCAACGCCTGCCTAACATGTGCAGGCCCACACGGGGAGCACCAGTGCCTCCACCCTTTTAGCCCTGACATGCCTACGGCTCTCCCACAACCACTCCGTCTTCCTTTCCCTCACCTCCTACAACTTACCACTGCCCTCCTCACACTTTCGGACTGGAGCAGCCACTCTCCTCCAACGCCTGCCTAGGATGTACAGGCCCACACGGGGAGCACCATGGCGTCCACCCTTTTGGCCCTGACATGCCTACGGCTCTCCCACAAGCATTCCCGTCTTCCTTTCCCTCACCTCCTACAACTTACCACTGCCCTCCTCACACTTTCCCATTAGAGCAGCCAATCTCCTCCAACGCATGCCTAGGATTTACAGGCCCACACGGGGAGCACCATTGCCTCCACCCTTTTGGCCCTGACATGCCTTCGGCTCTCCCACAAGCACTCACGTCCCCTTTCCCTACCCTACTCCAAATTACGACAGCCCCGCTCACACTTTCGGACTGGAGTAGCCACTCTCCTCCAACGCCTGCCTAACATGTACAGACCCACCCGCGGAGCACCCTTGCCTCCACCCTTTTGGCCCTGACATTCACAAGGCTCTCCCACAAGCACTCCAATCTTACTTCCCCTCACCTCCTACAACCTAGGACAGCCCTCCTCACACTTTCAGACTGGAGCAGCCAATCTCCTCCTAAGCCTGCCTAACATGTACAGGCCCACACGGGGAGCACCATTGCCTCCACCCTTTTGGCCCTGACATGCCTACGGCTCTCCCACAAGCACTCACGTCCTCCTTTCCCTACCCTACTCCAAATTACGACTTCCCTCCTCACACTTTCGGACTGGAGCAGCCACTCTCCTCCAAAGTCTGCCTAACATGTACAGACCCACCCGCGGAAAACCATTGCCTCCACCCTTTTGGCCCTGACATCCACATGACTCTCCCACAAGCACTCACGCCCTCCTTTCCCTCACCTCCTACAACCTAGGACAGCCCTCCTCACACTTTCGGACTGGAGCAGCCAATCTCCTCCTGAGCTTGCCTAGCATGTACAGGCCCACATGGGGAGCACCATGGCGTCCACCCTTTTAGCCCTGACATCCACATGACTCTCCCACAAGCACTCACGCCCTCCTTTCCCTCACCTCCTACAACCTAGGACAGCCCTCCTCACACTTTCGGACTGGAGCAGCCAATCTCCTCCTGAGCTTGCCTAGCATGTACAGGCCCACATGGGGAGCACCATTGCCTCCACCCTTTTAGCCCTGACATGCACACGGCTCTCCCACAAGCACTCCCGTCCTCCTTTCCCTACCCTACCCCAACTTGTGACAGTCCCCCTTACACTTTCTGACTGGAGCAGCCACTCTCCTCCAACGCCTGCCTAACATGCACAGGCCCACACGGGGAGCACCATGGTCTCCACCCTTTTGGCCCTGACATCCACACGGCTCTCCCACAAGCACTCCAATCCTCCTTTCCCTCACCTCCGACAACTTAGAACAGCCCTCCTCACACTTTCTGAATGAAGCAGCCACTCTCCTCCAACGCCTGCCTAACATGTACAGGCCCACGTGGGGAGCACCATTGCCTCCACCCTTTTGGCCCTGACATGCCTACGGCACTCCTACAAGCACTCCCGCCCTCCTTTCCCTCACCTCCTACAACTTACCACTGCCCTCCTCACACTTTCTGACTGGAGCAGCCACTCTCCTCCAAAGCCTGCCTAATATCTGCAGGCCCACACGGGGAGCACCAGTGCCTCCACCCTTTTAGCCCTGACATGCCTACGGCTCTCCCACAACCACTCCCGTCTTCCTTTCCCTCACCTCCTACAACTTACCACTGCCCTCCTCACACTTTCTGACTGGAGCAGCCACTCTCCTCCAACGCCTGCCTAACATGTGCAGGCCCACACGGGGAGCACCATTGCCTCCACCCTTTTGGCCCTGACATGCCTACGGCTCTCCCACAACCACTCCGTCTTCCTTTCCCTCACCTCCTACAACTTACCACTGCCCTCCTCACACTTTCTGACTGGAGCAGCCACTCTCCTCCAACGCGTGCCTAGGATGTACAGACCCACACGGGGAGCACCATTGCCTCCACCCTTTTGGCCCTGACATTCACAAGGCTCTCCCACAAGCACTCACGTCCCCTTTCCCTACCCTACTCCAAATTACGACAGCCCCGCTCACACTTTCGGACTGGAGTAGCCACTCTCCTCCAACGCCTGCCTAACATGTACAGACCCACCCGCGGAGCACCATGGCCTCCACCCTTTTGGCCCTGACATTCACAAGGCTCTCCCACAAGCACTCACGTCCTCCTTTCCCTACCATACTCCAAATTACGACTTCCCTCCTCACACTTTCGGACTGGAGCAGCCACTCTCCTCCAAAGTCTGCCTAACATGTACAGACCCACCCGCCGAAAACCATTGCCTCCACCCTTTTGGCCCTGACATCCACACGGCTCTCCCACAAGCACTCACGTCCTCCTTTCCCTCACCTCCTACAACCTAGGACAGCCCTCCTCACACTTTCGGACTGGAGCAGCCAATCTCCTCCTGAGCTTGCCTAGCATGTACAGGCCCACATGGGGAGCACCATTGCCTCCACCCTTTTAGCCCTGACATGCACACGGCTCTCCCACAAGCACTCCCGTCCTCCTTTCCCTACCCTACCCCAACTTGTGACAGTCCCCCTTACACTTTCTGAATGAAGCAGCCACTCTCCTCCAACGCCTGCCTAACATGTACAGGCCCACGTGGGGAGCACCATTGCCTCCACCCTTTTGGCCCTGACATGCCTACGGCACTCCTACAAGCACTCCCGCCCTCCTTTCCCTCACCTCCTACAACTTACCACTGCCCTCCTCACACTTTCGGACTTGAGCAGCCACTCTCCTCCAAAGCCTGCCTAACATGTGCAGGCCCACACGGGGAGCACCAGTGCCTCCACCCTTTTAGCCCTGACATGCCTACGGCTCTCCCACAACCACTCCCGTCTTCCTTTCCCTCACCTCCTACAACTTACCACTGCCCTCCTCACACTTTCGGACTGGAGCAGCCACTCTCCTCCAACGCCTGCCTAACATGTGCAGGCCCACACGGGGAGCACCATTGCCTCCACCCTTTTGGCCCTGACATGCCTACGGCTCTCCCACAAGCATTCCCGTCTTCCTTTCCCTCACCTCCTAAAACTTAGCACTGCCCTCCTCACACTTTCCCATTAGAGCAGCCACTCTCCTCCAACGCCTGCCTAACATGCACAGGCCCACACGGGGAGCACCATGGCGTCCACCCTTTTGGCCCTGACATGCCTACGGCTCTCCCACAAGCATTCCCGTCTTCCTTTCCCTCACCTCCTAAAACTTAGTACTGCCCTCCTCACACTTTCCCATTAGAGCAGCCAATCTCCTCCAACGCGTGCCTAGGATTTACAGGCCCACACGGGGAGCACCATTGCCTCCACCCTTTTGGCCCTGACATCCACACGGCTCTCCCACAAGCACTCACGTCCCCTTTCCCTACCCTACTCCAAATTACGACAGCCCCGCTCACACTTTCGGACTGGAGTAGCCACTCTCCTCCAACGCCTGCCTAACATGTACAGACCCACCCGCGGAGCACCATTGCCTCCACCCTTTTGGCCCTGACATTCACACGGCTCTCCCACAAGCACTCCAATCTTACTTCCCCTCACCTCCTACAACCTACGACAGCCCTCCTCACACTTTCGGACTGGAGCAGCCACTCTCCTCCTAAGCCTGCCTAACATGTACAGGCCCACACGGGGAGCACCATTGCCTCCACCCTTTTGGCCCTGACATTCACAAGGCTCTCCCACAAGCACTCACGTCCTCCTTTCCCTACCCTACTCCAAATTACGACTTCCCTCCTCACACTTTCGGACTGGAGCAGCCACTCTCCTCCAAAGTCTGCCTAACATGAACAGACCCAACTGCGGAAAACCATTGCCTCCACCCTTTTGGCCCTGACATCCACATGACTCTCCCACAAGCACTCACGCCCTCCTTTCCCTCACCTCCTACAACCTAGGACAGCCCTCCTCACACTTTCGGACTGGAGCAGCCAATCTCCTCCTGAGCTTGCCTAGCATGTACAGGCCCACATGGGGAGCACCATTGCCTCCACCCTTTTAGCCCTGACATGCACACGGCTCTCCCACAAGCACTCCCGTCCTCCTTTCCCTACCCTACCCCAACTTGTGACAGTCCCCCTTACACTTTCTGACTGGAGCAGCCACTCTCCTCCAACGCCTGCCAAACATGCACAGGCCCACACGGGGAGCACCATGGTCTCCACCCTTTTGGCCCTGACATCCACACGGCTCTCCCACAAGCACTCCAATCCTCCTTTCCCTCACCTCCGACAACTTAGAACAGCCCTCCTCACACTTTCTGAATGAAGCAGCCACTCTCCTCCAACGCCTGCCTAACATGTACAGGCCCACGTGGGGAGCACCATTGCCTCCACCCTTTTGGCCCTGACATGCCTACGGCACTCCCACAAGCACTCCCGCCCTCCTTTCCCTCACCTCCTACAACTTACCACTGCCCTCCTCACACTTTCGGACTTGAGCAGCCACTCTCCTCCAAAGCCTGCCTAACATGTGCAGGCCCACACGGGGAGCACCATTGCCTCCACCCTTTTAGCCCTGACATGCCTACGGCTCTCCCACAACCACTCCCGTCTTCCTTTCCCTCACCTCCTACAACTTACCACTGCCCTCCTCACACTTTCGGACTGGAGCAGCCACTCTCCTCCAACGCCTGCCTAACATGTGCAGGCCCACACGGGGAGCACCATTGCCTCCACCCTTTTGGCCCTGACATCCACACGGCTCTCCCACAAGCACTCCCATCCTCCTTTCCCTCACCTCCGACAACTTAGAACAGCCCTCCTCACACTTTCTGAATGAAGCAGCCACTCTCCTCCAACGCCTGCCTAACATGTACAGGCCCACACGGGGAGCACCAGTGCCTCCACCCTTTTGGCCCTGACATGCCTACAGCACTCCTACAAGCACTCCCGCCCTCCTTTCCCTCACCTCCTACAACTTACCACTGCCCTCCTCACACTTTCGGACTGGAGCAGCCACTCTCCTCCTAAGCCTGCCTAACATGTGCAGGCCCACACGGGGAGCACCAGTGCCTCCACCCTTTTAGCCCTGACATGCCTACGGCTCTCCCACAACCACTCCCGTCTTCCTTTCCCTCACCTCCTACAACTTACCACTGCCCTCCTCACACTTTCGGACTGGAGCAGCCACTCTCCTCCAACGCCTGCCTAACATGTGCAGGCCCACACGGGGAGCACCATTGCCTCCACCCTTTTGGCCCTGACATGCCTACGGCTCTCCCACAACCACTCCGTCTTCCTTTCCCTCACCTCCTACAACTTAGCACTGCCCTCCTCACACTTTCTGACTGGAGCAGCCACTCTCCTCCAACGCGTGCCTAGGATGTACAGGCCCACACGGGGAGCACCATGGCGTCCACCCTTTTGGCCCTGACATGCCTACGGCTCTCCCACAAGCATTCCCGTCTTCCTTTCCCTCACCTCCTAAAACTTAGCACTGCCCTCCTCACACTTTCCCATTAGAGCAGCCAATCTCCTCCAACGCGTGCCTAGGATTTACAGGCCCACACGGGGAGCACCATTGCCTCCACCCTTTTGGCCCTGACATCCACACGGCTCTCCCACAAGCACTCACGTCCCCTTTCCCTACCCTACTCCAAATTACGACAGCCCCGCTCACACTTTCGGACTGGAGTAGCCACTCTCCTCCAACGCCTGCCTAACATGTACAGACCCACCCGCGGAGCACCCTTGCCTCCACCCTTTTGGCCCTGACATTCACAAGGCTCTCCCACAAGCACTCACGTCCTCCTTTCCCTACCCTACTCCAAATTACGACTTCCCTCCTCACACTTTCGGACTGGAGCAGCCACTCTCCTCCAAAGTCTGCCTAACATGTACAGACCCAACTGCGGAAAACCATTGCCTCCACCCTTTTGGCCCTGACATCCACATGACTCTCCCACAAGCACTCACGCCCTCCTTTCCCTCACCTCCTACAACCTAGGACAGCCCTCCTCACACTTTCGGACTGGAGCAGCCAATCTCCTCCTGAGCTTGCCTAGCATGTACAGGCCCACATGGGGAGCACCATTGCCTCGACCCTTTTAGCCCTGACATGCACACGGCTCTCCCACAAGCACTCCCGTCCTCCTTTCCCTACCATACTCCAAATTACGACTTCCCTCCTCACACTTTCGGACTGGAGCAGCCACTCTCCTCCAAAGTCTGCCTAACATGTACAGACCCAACTGCGGAAAACCATTGCCTCCACCCTTTTGGCCCTTACATCCACAGGACTCTCCCACAAGCACTCATGCCCTCCTTTCCCTCACCTCCTACAACCTAGGACAGCCCTCCTCACACTTTCGGACTGGAGCAGCCACTCTCCTCCAAAGTCTGCCTAACATGTACAGACCCAACTGCGGAAAACCATTGCCTCCACCCTTTTGGCCCTGACATGCACACGGCTCTCCCACAAGCACTCCCGTCCTCCTTTCCCTACCCTACCCCAACTTGTGACAGTCCCCCTTACACTTTCTGACTGGAGCAGCCACTCTCCTCCAACGCCTGCCAAACATGCACAGGCCCACACGGGGAGCACCATGGTCTCCACCCTTTTGGCCCTGACATCCACACGGCTCTCCCACAAGCACTCCAATCCTCCTTTCCCTCACCTCCGACAACTTAGAACAGCCCTCCTCACACTTTCTGAATGAAGCAGCCACTCTCCTCCAACGCCTGCCTAACATGTACAGGCCCACACGGGGAGCACCATTGCCTCCACCCTTTTGGCCCTGACATGCCTACGGCACTCCCACAAGCACTCCCGCCCTCCTTTCCCTCACCTCCTACAACTTACCACTGCCCTCCTCACACTTTCGGACTTGAGCAGCCACTCTCCTCCAACGCGTGCCTAGGATGTGCAGGCCCACACGGGGAGCACCAGTGCCTCCACCCTTTTAGCCCTGACATGCCTACGGCTCTCCCACAACCACTCCCGTCTTCCTTTCCCTCACCTCCTACAACTTACCACTGCCCTCCTCACACTTTCGGACTGGAGCAGCCACTCTCCTCCAACGCCTGCCTAACATGTGCAGGCCCACACGGGGAGCACCATGGCCTCCACCCTTTTGGCCCTGACATGCCTTCGGCTCTCCCACAAGCACTCACGTCCCCTTTCCCTACCCTACTCCAAATTACGACAGCCCTGCTCACACTTTCGGACTGGAGTAGCCACTCTCCTCCAACGCCTGCCTAACATGTACAGACCCACCCGCGGAGCACCATTGCCTCCACCCTTTTGGCCCTGACATTCACACGGCTCTCCCACAAGCACTCCAATCTTACTTCCCCTCACCTCCTACAACCTAGGACAGCCCTCCTCACACTTTCGGACTGGAGCAGCCACTCTCCTCCTAAGACTGCCTAACATGTACAGGCCCACACGGGGAGCACCATTGCCTCCACCCTTTTGGCCCTGACATGCCTACGGCTCTCCCACAAGCACTCACGTCCTCCTTTCCCTACCCTACTCCAAATTACGACTTCCCTCCTCACACTTTCGGACTGGAGCAGCCACTCTCCTCCAAAGTCTGCCTAACATGTACAGACCCAACTGCGGAAAACCATTGCCTCCACCCTTTTGGCCCTGACATCCACATGACTCTCCCACAAGCACTCACGCCCTCCTTTCCCTCACCTCCTACAACCTAGGACAGCCCTCCTCACACTTTCGGACTGGAGCAGCCAATCTCCTCCTGAGCTTGCCTAGCATGTACAGGCCCACATGGGGAGCACCATTGCCTCGACCCTTTTAGCCCTGACATGCACACGGCTCTCCCACAAGCACTCCCGTCCTCCTTTCCCTACCCTACCCCAACTTGTGACAGTCCCCCTTACACTTTCTGACTGGAGCAGCCACTCTCCTCCAACGCCTGCCAAACATGCACAGGCCCACACGGGGAGCACCATGGTCTCCACCCTTTTGGCCCTGACATCCACACGGCTCTCCCACAAGCACTCCAATCCTCCTTTCCCTCACCTCCGACAACTTAGAACAGCCCTCCTCACACTTTCTGAATGAAGCAGCCACTCTCCTCCAACGCCTGCCTAACATGTGCAGGCCCACACGGGGAGCACCATTGCCTCCACCCTTTTGGCCCTGACATGCCTACGGCACTCCCACAAGCACTCCCGCCCTCCTTTCCCTCACCTCCTACAACTTACCACTGCCCTCCTCACACTTTCGGACTTGAGCAGCCACTCTCCTCCAAAGCCTGCCTAACATGTGAAGGCCCACACGGGGAGCACCAGTGCCTCCACCCTTTTAGCCCTGACATGCCTACGGCTCTCCCACAACCACTCCCGTCTTCCTTTCCCTCACCTCCTACAACTTACCACTGCCCTCCTCACACTTTCGGACTGGAGCAGCCACTCTCCTCCAACGCCTGCCTAACATGTGCAGGCCCACACGGGGAGCACCATGGCCTCCACCCTTTTGGCCCTGACATGCCTTCGGCTCTCCCACAAGCACTCACGTCCCCTTTCCCTACCCTACTCCAAATTACGACAGCCCTGCTCACACTTTCGGACTGGAGTAGCCACTCTCCTCCAACACCTGCCTAACATGTACAGACCCACCCGCGGAGCACCATTGCCTCCACCCTTTTGGCCCTGACATTCACACAGCTCTCCCACAAGCACTCCAATCTTACTTCCCCTCACCTCCTACAACCTAGGACAGCCCTCCTCACACTTTCGGACTGGAGCAGCCACTCTCCTCCTAAGACTGCCTAACATGTACAGGCCCACACGGGGAGCACCATTGCCTCCACCCTTTTGGCCCTGACATGCCTACGGCTCTCCCACAAGCACTCACGTCCTCCTTTCCCTACCCTACTCCAAATTACGACTTCCCTCCTCACACTTTCGGACTGGAGCAGCCACTCTCCTCCAAAGTCTGCCTAACATGTACAGACCCAACTGCGGAATACCATGGTCTCCACCCTTTTGGCCCTGACATCCACACGGCTCTCCCACAAGCACTCACGCCCTCCTTTCCCTCACCTCCTACAACCTAGGACAGCCCTCCTCACACTTTCGGACTGGAGCAGCCAATCTCCTCCTGAGCTTGCCTAGCATGTACAGGCCCACATGGGGAGCACCATTGCCTCCACCCTTTTAGCCCTGACATTCACAAGGCTCTCCCACAAGCACTCCCGTCCTCCTTTCCCTACCCTACCCCAACTTGTGACAGTCCCCCTTACACTTTCTGACTGGAGCAGCCACTCTCCTCCAACGCCTGCCTAACATGTACAGGCCCACGTGGGGAGCACCATTGCCTCCACCCTTTTGGCCCTGACATGCCTACGGCACTCCTACAAGCACTCCCGCCCTCCTTTCCCTCACCTCCTACAACTTACCACTGCCCTCCTCACACTTTCTGACTGGAGCAGCCACTCTCCTCCAAAGCCTGCCTAACATGTGCAGGCCCACACGGGGAGCACCAGTGCCTCCACCCTTTTGGCCCTGACATGCCTACGGCTCTCCCACAAGCATTCCCGTCTTCCTTTCCCTCACCTCCTAAAACTTAGAACTGCCCTCCTCACACTTTCCCAGTAGAGCAGCCAATCTCCTCCAACGCGTGCCTAGGATGTACAGACCCACACGGGGAGCACCATTGCCTCCACCCTTTTGGCCCTGACATTCACAAGGCTCTCCCACAAGCACTCACGTCCCCTTTCCCTACCCTACTCCAAATTACGACAGCCCCGCTCACACTTTCGGACTGGAGTAGCCACTCTCCTCCAACGCCTGCCTAACATGTACAGACCCACCCGCGGAGCACCATTGCCTCCACCCTTTTGGCCCTGACATTCACACGGCTCTCCCACAAGCACTCCAATCTTACTTCCCCTCACCTCCTACAACCTAGGACAGCCCTCCTCACACTTTCGGACTGGAGCAGCCACTCTCCTCCTAAGCCTGCCTAACATGTACAGGCCCACACGGGGAGCACCATTGCCTCCACCCTTTTGGCCCTGACATTCACAAGGCTCTCCCACAAGCACTCACGTCCTCCTTTCCCTACCATACTCCAAATTACGACTTCCCTCCTCACACTTTCGGACTGGAGCAGCCACTCTCCTCCAAAGTCTGCCTAACATGTACAGACCCACCCGCCGAAAACCATTGCCTCCACCCTTTTGGCCCTGACATCCACACGACTCTCCCACAAGCACTCACGCCCTCCTTTCCCTCACCTCCTACAACCTAGGACAGCCCTCCTCACACTTTCGGACTGGAGCAGCCAATCTCCTCCTGAGCTTGCCTAGCATGTACAGGCCCACATGGGGAGCACCATTGCCTCCACCCTTTTGGCCCTGACATGCACACGGCTCTCCCACAAGCACTCCCGTCCTCCTTTCCCTACCCTACCCCAACTTGTGACAGTCCCCCTTACACTTTCTGACTGGAGCAGCCACTCTCCTCCAACGCCTGCCAAACATGCACAGGCCCACACGGGGAGCACCATGGTCTCCACCCTTTTGGCCCTGACATCCACACGGCTCTCCCACAAGCACTCCAATCCTCCTTTCCCTCACCTCCGACAACTTAGAACAGCCCTCCTCACACTTTCTGAATGAAGCAGCCACTCTCCTCCAACGCCTGCCTAACATGTACAGGCCCACGTGGGGAGCACCATTGCCTCCACCCTTTTGGCCCTGACATGCCTACGGCACTCCTACAAGCACTCCCGCCCTCCTTTCCCTCACCTCCTACAACTTACCACTGCCCTCCTCACACTTTCGGACTTGAGCAGCCACTCTCTTCCAACGCCTGCCTAACATGTGCAGGCCCACACGGGGAGCACCATTGCCTCCACCCTTTTGGCCCTGACATGCCTTCGGCTCTCCCACAAGCACTCACGTCCCCTTTCCCTACCCTACTCCAAATTACGACAGCCCCGCTCACACTTTCGGACTGGAGTAGCCACTCTCCTCCAACACCTGCCTAACATGTACAGACCCACCCGCGGAGCACCATAGCCTCCACCCTTTTGGCCCTGACATTCACAAGGCTCTCCCACAAGCACTCCAATCTTACTTCCCCTCACCTCCTACAACCTAGGACAGCCCTCCTCATACTTTCGGAATGGAGCAGCCACTCTCCTCCAACGCCTGCCTAACATGTGCAGGCCCACACGGGGAGCACCATTGCTTCCACCCTTTTGGCCCTGACATTCACAAGGCTCTCCCACAAGCACTCACGTCCTCCTTTCCCTACCCTACTCCAAATTACGACTTCCCTCCTCACACTTTTGGACTGGAGCAGCCACTCTCCTCCAAAGTCTGCCTAACATGTACAGACCCACCCGCGGAAAACCATTGCCTCCACCCTTTTGGCCCTGACATCCACACGGCTCTCCCACAAGCACTCACGTCCTCCTTTCCCTCACCTCCTACAACCTAGGACAGCCCTCCTCACACTTTCGGACTGGAGCAGCCAATCTCCTCCTGAGCTTGCCTAGCATGTACAGGCCCACATGGGGAGCACCATTGCCTCCACCCTTTTAGCCCTGACATGCACACGGCTCTCCCACAAGCACTCCCGTCCTCCTTTCCCTACCCTACCCCAACTTGTGACAGTCCCCCTTACACTTTCTGACTGGAGCAGCCACTCTCCTCCAACGCCTGCCAAACATGCACAGGCCCACACGGGGAGCACCATGGTCTCCACCCTTTTGGCCCTGACATCCACACGGCTCTCCCACAAGCACTCCAATCCTCCTTTCCCTCACCTCCGACAACTTAGAACAGCCTTCCTCACACTTTCTGAATGAAGCAGCCACTCTCCTCCAACGCCTGCCTAACATGTACAGGCCCACGTGGGGAGCACCATTGCCTCCACCCTTTTGACCCTGACATGCCTACGGCACTCCTACAAGCACTCCCGCCCTCCTTTCCCTCACCTCCTACAACTTACCACTGCCCTCCTCACACTTTCGGACTTGAGCAGCCACTCTCCTCCAAAGCCTGCCTAACATGTGAAGGCCCACACGGGGAGCACCAGTGCCTCCACCCTTTTAGCCCTGACATGCCTACGGCTCTCCCACAACCACTCCCGTCTTCCTTTCCCTCACCTCCTACAACTTACCACTGCCCTCCTCACACTTTCTGACTGGAGCAGCCACTCTCCTCCAACGGCTGCCTAACATGTGCAGGCCCACACGGGGAGCACCATGGCGTCCACCCTTTTGGCCCTGACATGCCTACGGCTCTCCCACAACCACTCCGTCTTCCTTTCCCTCACCTCCTACAACTTACCACTGCCCTCCTCACACTTTCGGACTGCAGCAGCCACTCTCCTCCAACGCCTGCCTAACATGTGCAGGCCCACACGGGGAGCACCATTGCCTCCACCCTTTTGGCCCTGACATTCACAAGGCTCTCCCACAAGCACTCACGTCCCCTTTCCCTACCCTACTCCAAATTACGACAGCCCCGCTCACACTTTCGGACTGGAGTAGCCACTCTCCTCCAACGCCTGCCTAACATGTACAGACCCACCCGCCGAAAACCATTGCCTCCACCCTTTTGGCCCTGACATCCACACGGCTCTCCCACAAGCACTCCAATCTTACTTCCCCTCACCTCCTACAACCTAGGACAGCCCTCCTCACACTTTCGGACTGGAGCAGCCAATCTCCTCCTGAGCTTGCCTAGCATGTACAGGCCCACATGGGGAGCACCATTGCCTCCACCCTTTTAGCCCTGACATGCACACGGCTCTCCCACAAGCACTCCCGTCCTCCTTTCCCTACCCTACCCCAACTTGTGACAGTCCCCCTTACACTTTCTGAATGAAGCAGCCACTCTCCTCCAACGCCTGCCTAACATGTACAGGCCCACGTGGGGAGCACCATTGCCTCCACCCTTTTGGCCCTGACATGCCTACGGCACTCCTACAAGCACTCCCGCCCTCCTTTCCCTCACCTCCTACAACTTACCACTGCCCTCCTCACACTTTCGGACTTGAGCAGCCACTCTCCTCCAAAGCCTGCCTAACATGTGCAGGCCCACACGGGGAGCACCAGTGCCTCCACCCTTTTAGCCCTGACATGCCTACGGCTCTCCCACAACCACTCCCGTCTTCCTTTCCCTCACCTCCTACAACTTACCACTGCCCTCCTCACACTTTTGGACTGGAGCAGCCACTCTCCTACAACGCCTGCCTAACATGTGCAGGCCCACACGGGGAGCACCATTGCCTCCACCCTTTTGGCCCTGACATGCCTACGGCTCTCCCACAAGCATTCCCGTCTTCCTTTCCCTCACCTCCTAAAACTTAGCACTGCCCTCCTCACACTTTCCCATTAGAGCAGCCACTCTCCTCCAACGCGTGCCTAGGATGTACAGGCCCACACGGGGAGCACCATGGCGTCCACCCTTTTGGCCCTGACATGCCTACGGCTCTCCCACAAGCATTCCCGTCTTCCTTTCCCTCACCTCCTAAAACTTAAAACTGCCCTCCTCACACTTTCCCATTAGAGCAGCCAATCTCCTCCAACGCGTGCCTAGGATGTACAGGCCCACACGGGGAGCACCATTGCCTCCACCCTTTTGGCCCTGACATGCCTTCGGCTCTCCCACAAGCACTCACGTCCCCTTTCCCTACCCTACTCCAAATTACGACAGCCCCGCTCACACTTTCGGACTGGAGTAGCCACTCTCCTCCAACGCCTGCCTAACATGTACAGACCCACCCGCGGAGCACCATTGCCTCCACCCTTTTGGCCCTGACATTCACACGGCTCTCCCACAAGCACTCCAATCTTACTTCCCCTCACCTCCTACAACCTAGGACAGCCCTCCTCACACTTTCGGACTGGAGCAGCCAATCTCCTCCTGAGCTTGCCTAGCATGTACAGGCCCACATGGGGAGCACCATTGCCTCCACCCTTTTAGCCCTGACATTCACAAGGCTCTCCCACAAGCACTCACGCCCTCCTTTCCCTCACCTCCTACAACCTAGGACAGCCCTCCTCACACTTTCGGACTGGAGCAGCCAATCTCCTCCTGAGCTTGCCTAGCATGTACAGGCCCACATGGGGAGCACCATTGCCTCCACCCTTTTAGCCCTGACATGCACACGGCTCTCCCACAAGCACTCCCGTCCTCCTTTCCCTACCCTACCCCAACTTGTGACAGTCCCCCTTACACTTTCTGACTGGAGCAGCCACTCTCCTCCAACGCCTGCCAAACATGCACAGGCCCACACGGGGAGCACCATGGTCTCCACCCTTTTGGCCCTGACATCCACACGGCTCTCCCACAAGCACTCCAATCCTCCTTTCCCTCACCTCCGACAACTTACCACTGCCCTCCTCACACTTTCTGAATGAAGCAGCCACTCTCCTCCAACGCCTGCCTAACATGTAGAGGCCCACGTGGGGAGCACCATTGCCTCCACCCTTTTGGCCCTGACATGCCTACGGCTCTCCCACAAGCACTCCCGCCCTCCTTTCCCTCACCTCCTACAACTTACCACTGCCCTCCTCACACTTTCGGACTGGAGCAGCCACTCTCCTCCTAAGCCTGCCTAACATGTGCAGGCCCACACGGGGAGCACCAGTGCCTCCACCCTTTTAGCCCTGACATGCCTACGGCTCTCCCACAACCACTCCCGTCTTCCTTTCCCTCACCTCCTACAACTTACCACTGCCCTCCTCACACTTTCTGACTGGAGCAGCCACTCTCCTCCAACGCCTGCCTAACATGTGCAGGCCCACACGGGGAGCACCATTGCCTCCACCCTTTTGGCCCTGACATCCACACGGCTCTCCCACAACCACTCCGTCTTCCTTTCCCTCACCTCCTACAACTTACCACTGCCCTCCTCACACTTTCGGACTGGAGCAGCCACTCTCCTCCAACGCGTGCCTAGGATGTACAGACCCACACGGGGAGCACCATTGCCTCCACCCTTTTGGCCCTGACATGCCTTCGGCTCTCCCACAAGCACTCACGTCCCCTTTCCCTACCCTACTCCAAATTACGACAGCCCCGCTCACACTTTCGGACTGGAGTAGCCACTCTCCTCCAACGCCTGCCTAACATGTACAGACCCACCCGCGGAGCACCATGGCCTCCACCCTTTTGGCCCTGACATTCACAAGGCTCTCCCACAAGCACTCACGTCCTCCTTTCCCTACCATACTCCAAATTACGACTTCCCTCCTCACACTTTCGGACTGGAGCAGCCACTCTCCTCCAAAGTCTGCCTAACATGTACAGACCCACCCGCCGAAAACCATTGCCTCCACCCTTTTGGCCCTGACATCCACACGGCTCTCCCACAAGCACTCACGTCCTCCTTTCCCTCACCTCCTACAACCTAGGACAGCCCTCCTCACACTTTCGGACTGGAGCAGCCAATCTCCTCCTGAGCTTGCCTAGCATGTACAGGCCCACATGGGGAGCACCATTGCCTCCACCCTTTTAGCCCTGACATGCACACGGCTCTCCCACAAGCACTCCCGTCCTCCTTTCCCTACCCTACCCTAACTTGTGACAGTCCCCCTTACACTTTCTGAATGAAGCAGCCACTCTCCTCCAACGCCTGCCTAACATGTACAGGCCCACGTGGGGAGCACCATTGCCTCCACCCTTTTGGCCCTGACATGCCTACGGCTCTCCCACAAGCACTCCCGCCCTCCTTTCCCTCACCTCCTACAACTTACCACTGCCCTCCTCACACTTTCGGACTTGAGCAGCCACTCTCCTCCAAAGCCTGCCTAACATGTGCAGGCCCACACGGGGAGCACCAGTGCCTCCACCCTTTTAGCCCTGACATGCCTACGGCTCTCCCACAAGCACTCCCGTCTTCCTTTCCCTCACCTCCTACAACTTACCACTGCCCTCCTCACACTTTCGGACTGGAGCAGCCACTCTCCTCCAACGGCTGCCTAACATGTGCAGGCCCACACGGGGAGCACCATGGCGTCCACCCTTTTGGCCCTGACATGCCTACGGCTCTCCCACAAGCATTCCCGTCTTCCTTTCCCTCACCTCCTAAAACTTAGCACTGCCCTCCTCACACTTTCCCATTAGAGCAGCCACTCTCCTCCAACGCCTGCCTAACATGCACAGGCCCACACGGGGAGCACCATGGCGTCCACCCTTTTGGCCCTGACATGCCTACGGCTCTCCCACAAGCATTCCCGTCTTCCTTTCCCTCACCTCCTAAAACTTAGCACTGCCCTCCTCACACTTTCCCATTAGAGCAGCCAATCTCCTCCAACGCGTGCCTAGCATGTACAGGCCCACACGGGGAGCACCATTGCCTCCACCCTTTTGGCCCTGACATCCACACGGCTCTCCCACAAGCACTCACGTCCCCTTTCCCTACCCTACTCCAAATTACGACAGCCCCGCTCACACTTTCGGACTGGAGTAGCCACTCTCCTCCAACGCCTGCCTAACATGTACAGGCCCACGTGGGGAGCACCATTGCCTCCACCCTTTTGGCCCTGACATTCACACGGCTCTCCCACAAGCACTCCAATCTTACTTCCCCTCACCTCCTACAACCTAGGACAGCCCTCCTCACACTTTCGGACTGGAGCAGCCACTCTCCTCCTAAGCCTGCCTAACATGTACAGGCCCACACGGGGAGCACCATTGCCTCCACCCTTTTAGCCCTGACATGCCTACGGCTCTCCCACAAGCACTCACGTCCTCCTTTCCCTACCCTACTCCAAATTACGACTTCCCTCCTCACACTTTCGGACTGGAGCAGCCACTCTCCTCCAAAGTCTGCCTAACATGTACAGACCCAACTGCGGAAAACCATTGCCTCCACCCTTTTGGCCCTGACATCCACATGACTCTCCCACAAGCACTCACGCCCTCCTTTCCCTCACCTCCTACAACCTAGGACAGCCCTCCTCACACTTTCGGACTGGAGCAGCCAATCTCCTCCTGAGCTTGCCTAGCATGTACAGGCCCACATGGGGAGCACCATTGCCTCCACCCTTTTAGCCCTGACATGCACACGGCTCTCCCACAAGCACTCCCGTCCTCCTTTCCCTACCCTACCCCAACTTGTGACAGTCCCCCTTACACTTTCTGACTGGAGCAGCCACTCTCCTCCAACGCCTGCCAAACATGCACAGGCCCACACGGGGAGCACCATGGTCTCCACCCTTTTGGCCCTGACATCCACACGGCTCTCCCACAAGCACTCCAATCCTCCTTTCCCTCACCTCCGACAACTTAGAACAGCCCTCCTCACACTTTCTGAATGAAGCAGCCACTCTCCTCCAACGCCTGCCTAACATGTACAGGCCCACGTGGGGAGCACCATTGCCTCCACCCTTTTGGCCCTGACATCCACACGGCACTCCTACAAGCACTCCCGCCCTCCTTTCCCTCACCTCCTACAACTTACCACTGCCCTCCTCACACTTTCGGACTTGAGCAGCCACTCTCCTCCAAAGCCTGCCTAACATGTGCAGGCCCACACGGGGAGCACCAGTGCCTCCACCCTTTTAGCCCTGACATGCCTACGGCTCTCCCACAACCACTCCCGTCTTCCTTTCCCTCACCTCCTACAACTTACCACTGCCCTCCTCACACTTTCGGACTGGAGCAGCCACTCTCCTCCAAAGCCTGCCTAACATGTGCAGGCCCACACGGGGAGCACCATTGCCTCCACCCTTTTGGCCCTGACATCCACACGGCTCTCCCACAAGCACTCCCATCCTCCTTTCCCTCACCTCCGACAACTTAGAACAGCCCTCCTCACACTTTCTGAATGAAGCAGCCACTCTCCTCCAACGCCTGCCTAACATGTACAGGCCCACACGGGGAGCACCATTGCCTCCACCCTTTTGGCCCTGACATGCCTACGGCACTCCTACAAGCACTCCCGCCCTCCTTTCCCTCACCTCCTACAACTTACCACTGCCCTCCTCACACTTTCGGACTGGAGCAGCCACTCTCCTCCTAAGCCTGCCTAACATGTGCAGGCCCACACGGGGAGCACCAGTGCCTCCACCCTTTTAGCCCTGACATGCCTACGGCTCTCCCACAACCACTCCCGTCTTCCTTTCCCTCACCTCCTACAACTTACCTCTGCCCTCCTCACACTTTCGGACTGGAGCAGCCACTCTCCTCCAACGCCTGCCTAACATGTGCAGGCCCACACGGGGAGCACCATTGCCTCCACCCTTTTGGCCCTGACATGCCTACGGCTCTCCCACAACCACTCCGTCTTCCTTTCCCTCACCTCCTACAACTTACCACTGCCCTCCTCACACTTTCTGACTGGAGCAGCCACTCTCCTCCAACGCGTGCCTAGGATGTACAGGCCCACACGGGGAGCACCATGGCGTCCACCCTTTTGGCCCTGACATGCCTACGGCTCTCCCACAAGCATTCCCGTCTTCCTTTCCCTCACCTCCTAAAACTTAGCACTGCCCTCCTCACACTTTCCCATTAGAGCAGCCAATCTCCTCCAACGCGTGCCTAGGATGTACACGCCCACACGGGGAGCACCATTGCCTCCACCCTTTTGGCCCTGACATGCCTTCGGCTCTCCCACAAGCACTCACGTCCCCTTTCCCTACCCTACTCCAAATTACGACAGCCCCGCTCACACTTTCGGACTGGAGTAGCCACTCTCCTCCAACGCCTGCCTAACATGTACAGACCCACCCGCGGAGCACCCTTGCCTCCACCCTTTTGGCCCTGACATTCACAAGGCTCTCCCACAAGCACTCACGTCCTCCTTTCCCTACCCTACTCCAAATTACGACTTCCCTCCTCACACTTTCGGACTGGAGCAGCCACTCTCCTCCAAAGTCTGCCTAACATGTACAGACCCACCGGGGGAGCACCATTGTCTCCACCCTTTTGGCCCTGACATCCACATGACTCTCCCACAAGCACTCACGCCCTCCTTTCCCTCACCTCCTACAACCTAGGACAGCCCTCCTCACACTTTCGGACTGGAGCAGCCAATCTCCTCCTGAGCTTGCCTAGCATGTACAGGCCCACATGGGGAGCACCATTGCCTCGACCCTTTTAGCCCTGACATGCACACGGCTCTCCCACAAGCACTCCCGTCCTCCTTTCCCTACCCTACCCCAACTTGTGACAGTCCCCCTTACACTTTCTGACTGGAGCAGCCACTCTCCTCCAACGCCTGCCAAACATGCACAGGCCCACACGGGGAGCACCATGGTCTCCACCCTTTTGGCCCTGACATCCACACGGCTCTCCCACAAGCACTCCAATCCTCCTTTCCCTCACCTCCGACAACTTAGAACAGCCCTCCTCACACTTTCTGAATGAAGCAGCCACTCTCCTCCAACGCCTGCCTAACATGTACAGGCCCACGTGGGGAGCACCATTGCCTCCACCCTTTTGGCCCTGACATGCCTACGGCACTCCCACAAGCACTCCCGCCCTCCTTTCCCTCACCTCCTACAACTTACCACTGCCCTCCTCACACTTTCGGACTTGAGCAGCCACTCTCCTCCAACGCGTGCCTAGGATGTGCAGGCCCACACGGGGAGCACCAGTGCCTCCACCCTTTTAGCCCTGACATGCCTACGGCTCTCCCACAACCACTCCCGTCTTCCTTTCCCTCACCTCCTACAACTTACCACTGCCCTCCTCACACTTTCGGACTGGAGCAGCCACTCTCCTCCAACGCCTGCCTAACATGTGCAGGCCCACACGGGGAGCACCATGGCCTCCACCCTTTTGGCCCTGACATGCCTTCGGCTCTCCCACAAGCACTCACGTCCCCTTTCCCTACCCTACTCCAAATTACGACAGCCCCGCTCACACTTTCGGACTGGAGTAGCCACTCTCCTCCAACGCCTGCCTAACATGTACAGACCCACCCGCGGAGCACCATTGCCTCCACCCTTTTGGCCCTGACATTCACACGGCTCTCCCACAAGCACTCCAATCGTACTTCCCCTCACCTCCTACAACCTAGGACAGCCCTCCTCACACTTTCGGACTGGAGCAGCCACTCTCCTCCTAAGCCTGCCTAACATGTGCAGGCCCACACGGGGAGCACCATTGCCTCCACCCTTTTGGCCCTGACATTCACAAGGCTCTCCCACAAGCACTCACGTCCTCCTTTCCCTACCCTACTCCAAATTACGACTTCCCTCCTCACACTTTCGGACTGGAGCAGCCACTCTCCTCCAAAGTCTGCCTAACATGTACAGACCCACCCGCCGAAAACCATTGCCTCCACCCTTTTGGCCCTGACATCCACATGACTCTCCCACAAGCACTCACGCCCTCCTTTCCCTCACCTCCTACAACCTAGGACAGCCCTCCTCACACTTTCGGACTGGAGCAGCCAATCTCCTCCTGAGCTTGCCTAGCATGTACAGGCCCACATGGGGAGCACCATTGCCTCCACCCTTTTAGCCCTGACATGCACACGGCTCTCCCACAAGCACTCCCGTCCTCCTTTCCCTACCCTACCCCAACTTGTGACAGTCCCCCTTACACTTTCTGACTGGAGCAGCCACTCTCCTCCAACGCCTGCCAAACATGCACAGGCCCACACGGGGAGCACCATGGTCTCCACCCTTTTGGCCCTGACATCCACACGGCTCTCCCACAAGCACTCCAATCCTCCTTTCCCTCACCTCCGACAACTTAGAACAGCCCTCCTCACACTTTCTGAATGAAGCAGCCACTCTCCTCCAACGCCTGCCTAACATGTACAGGCCCACGTGGGGAGCACCATTGCCTCCACCCTTTTGGCCCTGACATGCCTACGGCACTCCTACAAGCACTCCCGCCCTCCTTTCCCTCACCTCCTACAACTTACCACTGCCCTCCTCACACTTTCTGACTGGAGCAGCCACTCTCCTCCAAAGCCTGCCTAACATGTGCAGGCCCACACGGGGAGCACCATTGCCTCCACCCTTTTGGCCCTGACATCCACACGGCTCTCCCACAACCACTCCGTCTTCCTTTCCCTCACCTCCTACAACTTACCACTGCCCTCCTCACACTTTCGGACTGGAGCAGCCACTCTCCTCCAACGCGTGCCTAGGATGTACAGACCCACACGGGGAGCACCATTGCCTCCACCCTTTTGGCCCTGACATGCCTTCGGCTCTCCCACAAGCACTCACGTCCCCTTTCCCTACCCTACTCCAAATTACGACAGCCCCGCTCACACTTTCGGACTGGAGTAGCCACTCTCCTCCAACGCCTGCCTAACATGTACAGACCCACCCGCGGAGCACCATGGCCTCCACCCTTTTGGCCCTGACATTCACAAGGCTCTCCCACAAGCACTCCAATCTTACTTCCCCTCACCTCCTACAACCTAGGACAGCCCTCCTCATACTTTCGGAATGGAGCAGCCACTCTCCTCCAACGCCTGCCTAACATGTGCAGGCCCACACGGGGAGCACCATTGCTTCCACCCTTTTGGCCCTGACATTCACAAGGCTCTCCCACAAGCACTCACGTCCTCCTTTCCCTACCCTACTCCAAATTACGACTTCCCTCCTCACACTTTCAGACTGGAGCAGCCACTCTCCTCCAAAGTCTGCCTAACATGTACAGACCCACCCGCCGAAAACCATTGCCTCCACCCTTTTGGCCCTGACATCCACACGGCTCTCCCACAAGCACTCACGTCCTCCTTTCCCTCACCTCCTACAACCTAGGACAGCCCTCCTCACACTTTCGGACTGGAGCAGCCAATCTCCTCCTGAGCTTGCCTAGCATGTACAGGCCCACATGGGGAGCACCATTGCCTCCACCCTTTTAGCCCTGACATGCACACGGCTCTCCCACAAGCACTCCCGTCCTCCTTTCCCTACCCTACCCCAACTTGTGACATTCCCCCTTACACTTTCTGACTGGAGCAGCCAGTCTCCTCCAACGCCTGCCAAACATGCACAGGCCCACACGGGGAGCACCATGGTCTCCACCCTTTTGGCCCTGACATCCACACGGCTCTCCCACAAGCACTCCAATCCTCCTTTCCCTCACCTCCGACAACTTAGAACAGCCCTCCTCACACTTTCTGAATGAAGCAGCCACTCTCCTCCAACGCCTGCCTAACATGTACAGGCCCACGTGGGGAGCACCATTGCCTCCACCCTTTTGACCCTGACATGCCTACGGCACTCCTACAAGCACTCCCGCCCTCCTTTCCTCACCTCCTACAACTTACCACTGCCCTCCTCACACTTTCGGACTTGAGCAGCCACTCTCCTCCAAAGCCTGCCTAACATGTGCAGGCCCACACGGGGAGCACCAGTGCCTCCACCCTTTTAGCCCTGACATGCCTACGGCTCTCCCACAACCACTCCCGTCTTCCTTTCCCTCACCTCCTACAACTTACCACTGCCCTCCTCACACTTTCTGACTGGAGCAGCCACTCTCCTCCAACGCCTGCCTAACATGTGCAGGCCCACACGGGGAGCACCATGGCGTCCACCCTTTTGGCCCTGACATGCCTACGGCTCTCCCACAACCACTCCGTCTTCCTTTCCCTCACCTCCTACAACTTACCACTGCCCTCCTCACACTTTCGGACTGCAGCAGCCACTCTCCTCCAACGCCTGCCTAACATGTGCAGGCCCACACGGGGAGCACCATTGCCTCCACCCTTTTGGCCCTGACATGCCTTCGGCTCTCCCACAAGCACTCACGTCCCCTTTCCCTACCCCACTCCAAATTACGACAGCCCCGCTCACACTTTCGGACTGGAGTAGCCACTCTCCTCCAACGCCTGCCTAACATGTACAGGCCCACCCGCCGAAAACCATTGCCTCCACCCTTTTGGCCCTGACATCCACACAGCTCTCCCACAAGCACTCCAATCTTACTTCCCCTCACCTCCTACAACCTAGGACAGCCCCGCTCACACTTTCTGACTGGAGTAGCCACTCTCCTCCAACGCCTGCCTAACATGTACAGACCCACCCGCGGAGCACCATTGCCTCCACCCTTTTGGCCCTGACATGCACACGGCTCTCCCACAAGCACTCCCGTCCTCCTTTCCCTACCCTACCCCAACTTGTGACAGCCCTCCTCACACTTTCGGACTGGAGCAGCCACTCTCCTCCTAAGCCTGCCTAACATGTACAGGCCCACGTGGGGAGCACCATTGCCTCCACCCTTTTGGCCCTGACATGCCTACGGCACTCCTACAAGCACTCCCGCCCTCCTTTCCCTCACCTCCTACAACTTACCACTGCCCTCCTCACACTTTCGGACTTGAGCAGCCACTCTCCTCCAAAGCCTGCCTAACATGTGCAGACCCACACGGGGAGCACCAGTGCCTCCACCCTTTTAGCCCTGACATGCCTACGGCTCTCCCACAAGCACTCCCGTCTTCCTTTCCCTCACCTCCTACAACTTACCACTGCCCTCCTCACACTTTTGGACTGGAGCAGCCACTCTCCTACAACGCCTGCCTAACATGTGCAGGCCCACACGGGGAGCACCATTGCCTCCACCCTTTTGGCCCTGACATGCCTACGGCTCTCCCACAAGCATTCCCGTCTTCCTTTCCCTCACCTCCTACAACCTAGGACAGCCCTCCTCACACTTTCTGACTGGAGCAGCCACTCTCCTCCAACGCGTGCCTAGGATGTACAGGCCCACACGGGGAGCACCATGGCGTCCACCCTTTTGGCCCTGACATGCCTACGGCTCTCCCACAAGCATTCCCGTCTTCCTTTCCCTCACCTCCTAAAACTTAGCACTGCCCTCCTCACACTTTCCCATTAGAGCAGCCACTCTCCTCCAACGCGTGCCTAGGATTTACAGGCCCACACGGGGAGCACCATTGCCTCCACCCTTTTGGCCCTGACATGCCTTCGGCTCTCCCACAAGCACTCACGTCCCCTTTCCCTACCCTACTCCAAATTACGACAGCCCCGCTCACACTTTCGGACTGGAGTAGCCACTCTCCTCCAACGCCTGCCTAACATGTACAGACCCACCCGCGGAGCACCCTTGCCTCCACCCTTTTGGCCCTGACATTCACAAGGCTCTCCCACAAGCACTCACGTCCTCCTTTCCCTACCCTACTGCAAATTACGACTTCCCTCCTCACACTTTCGGACTGGAGCAGCCACTCTCCTCCAAAGTCTGCCTAACATGTACAGACCCACCCGCCGAAAACCATTGCCTCCACCCTTTTGGCCCTGACATCCACATGACTCTCCCACAAGCACTCACGCCCTCCTTTCCCTCACCTCCTACAACCTAGGACAGCCCTCCTCACACTTTCGGACTGGAGCAGCCAATCTCCTCCTGAGCTTGCCTAGCATGTACAGGCCCACATGGGGAGCACCATTGCCTCCACCCTTTTAGCCCTGACATGCACACGGCTCTCCCACAAGCACTCCCGTCCTCCTTTCCCTACCCTACCCCAACTTGTGACAGTCCCCCTTACACTTTCTGACTGGAGCAGCCACTCTCCTCCAACGCCTGCCAAACATGCACAGGCCCACACGGGGAGCACCATGGTCTCCACCCTTTTGGCCCTGACATCCACACGGCTCTCCCACAAGCACTCCAATCCTCCTTTCCCTCACCTCCGACAACTTACCACTGCCCTCCTCACACTTTCTGAATGAAGCAGCCACTCTCCTCCAACGCCTGCCTAACATGTACAGGCCCACGTGGGGAGCACCATTGCCTCCACCCTTTTGGCCCTGACATGCCTACGGCTCTCCCACAAGCACTCCCGCCCTCCTTTCCCTCACCTCCTAGAACTTACCACTGCCCTACTCACACTTTCGGACTTGAGCAGCCACTCTCCTCCAAAGCCTGCCTAACATGTGCAGGCCCACACGGGGAGCACCAGTGCCTCCACCCTTTTAGCCCTGACATGCCTACGGCTCTCCCACAACCACTCCCGTCTTCCTTTCCCTCACCTCCTACAACTTACCACTGCCCTCCTCACACTTTCGGACTGGAGCAGCCACTCTCCTCCAACGCCTGCCTAACATGTGCAGGCCCACACGGGGAGCACCAGTGCCTCCACCCTTTTGGCCCTGACATCCACACGGCTCTCCCACAACCACTCCGTCTTCCTTTCCCTCACCTCCTACAACTTACCACTGCCCTCCTCCTCACACTTTCGGACTGGAGCAGCCACTCTCCTCCAACGCCTGCCTAACATGTGCAGGCCCACACGGGGAGCACCATTGCCTCCACCCTTTTGGCCCTGACATGCCTTCGGCTCTCCCACAAGCACTCACGTCCCCTTTCCCTACCCTACTCCAAATTACGACAGCCCCGCTCACACTTTCGGACTGGAGTAGCCACTCTCCTCCAACGCCTGCCTAACATGTACAGACCCCCCCGCGGAGCACCATTGCCTCCACCCTTTTGGCCCTGACATTCACAAGGCTCTCCCACAAGCACTCCAATCTTACTTCCCCTCACCTCCTACAACCTAGGACAGCCCTCCTCACACTTTCGGACTGGAGCAGCCAATCTCCTCCTGAGCTTGCCTAGCATGTACAGGCCCACATGGGGAGCACCATTGCCTCCACCCTTTTAGCCCTGACATGCACACGGCTCTCCCACAAGCACTCCCGTCCTCCTTTCAGTACCATACTCCAAATTATGACTTCCCTCCTCACACTTTCGGACTGGAGCAGCCACTCTCCTCCAAAGTCTGCCTAACATGTACAGACCCAACTGCGGAAAACCATTGCCTCCACCCTTTTGGCCCTTACATCCACATGACTCTCCCACAAGCACTCATGCCCTCCTTTCCCTCACCTCCTACAACCTAGGACAGCCCTCCTCACACTTTCGGACTGGAGCAGCCAATCTCCTCCTGAGCTTGCCTAGCATGTACAGGCCCACATGGGGAGCACCATTGCCTCCACCCTTTTAGCCCTGACATGCACACGGCTCTCCCACAAGCACTCCCGTCCTCCTTTCCCTACCCTACCCCAACGTGTGACAGTCCCCCTTACACTTTCTGACTGGAGCAGCCACTCTCCTCCAACGCCTGCCAAACATGCACAGGCCCACACGGGGAGCACCATGGTCTCCACCCTTTTGGCCCTGACATCCACACGGCTCTCCCACAAGCACTCCAATCCTCCTTTCCCTCACCTCCGACAACTTAGAACAGCCCTCCTCACACTTTCTGAATGAAGCAGCCACTCTCCTCCAACGCCTGCCTAACATGTACAGGCCCACGTGGGGAGCACCATTGCCTCCACCCTTTTGGCCCTGACATGCCTACGGCACTCCTACAAGCACTCCCGCCCTCCTTTCCCTCACCTCCTACAACTTACCACTGCCCTCCTCACACTTTCGGACTTGAGCAGCCACTCTCCTCCAAAGCCTGCCTAACATGTGCAGGCCCACACGGGGAGCACCAGTGCCTCCACCCTTTTAGCCCTGACATGCCTACGGCTCTCCCACAACCACTCCCGTCTTCCTTTCCCTCACCTCCTACAACTTACCACTGCCCTCCTCACACTTTCTGACTGGAGCAGCCACTCTCCTCCAACGCCTGCCTAACATGTGCAGGCCCACACGGGGAGCACCATTGCCTCCACCCTTTTGGCCCTGACATGCCTACGGCTCTCCCACAACCACTCCGTCTTCCTTTCCCTCACCTCCTACAACTTAGCACTGCCCTCCTCACACTTTCTGACTGGAGCAGCCACTCTCCTCCAACGCGTGCCTAGGATGTACAGGCCCACACGGGGAGCACCATGGCGTCCACCCTTTTGGCCCTGACATGCCTACGGCTCTCCCACAAGCATTCCCGTCTTCCTTTCCCTCACCTCCTAAAACTTAGCACTGCCCTCCTCACACTTTCCCATTAGAGCAGCCACTCTCCTCCAACGCGTGCCTAGGATTTACAGGCCCACACGGGGAGCACCATTGCCTCCACCCTTTTGGCCCTGACATGCCTTCGGCTCTCCCACAAGCACTCACGTCCCCTTTCCCTACCCTACTCCAAATTACGACAGCCCCGCTCACACTTTCGGACTGGAGTAGCCACTCTCCTCCAACGCCTGCCTAACATGTACAGACCCACCCGCGGAGCACCCTTGCCTCCACCCTTTTGGCCCTGACATTCACAAGGCTCTCCCACAAGCACTCACGTCCTCCTTTCCCTACCCTACTGCAAATTACGACTTCCCTCCTCACACTTTCGGACTGGAGCAGCCACTCTCCTCCAAAGTCTGCCTAACATGTTCAGACCCACCCGCCGAAAACCATTGCCTCCACCCTTTTGGCCCTGACATCCACATGACTCTCCCACAAGCACTCACGCCCTCCTTTCCCTCACCTCCTACAACCTAGGACAGCCCTCCTCACACTTTCGGACTGGAGCAGCCAATCTCCTCCTGAGCTTGCCTAGCATGTACAGGCCCACATGGGGAGCACCATTGCCTCCACCCTTTTAGCCCTGACATGCACACGGCTCTCCCACAAGCACTCCCGTCCTCCTTTCCCTACCCTACCCCAACTTGTGACAGTCCCCCTTACACTTTCTGACTGGAGCAGCCACTCTCCTCCAACGCCTGCCAAACATGCACAGGCCCACACGGGGAGCACCATGGTCTCCACCCTTTTGGCCCTGACATCCACACGGCTCTCCCACAAGCACTCCAATCCTCCTTTCCCTCACCTCCGACAACTTAGAACAGCCCTCCTCACACTTTCTGAATGAAGCAGCCACTCTCCTCCAACGCCTGCCTAACATGTACAGGCCCACGTGGGGAGCACCATTGCCTCCACCCTTTTGGCCCTGACATGCCTACGGCACTCCCACAAGCACTCCCGCCCTCCTTTCCCTCACCTCCTACAACTTACCACTGCCCTCCTCACACTTTCGGACTTGAGCAGCCACTCTCCTCCAAAGCCTGCCTAACATGTGCAGGCCCACACGGGGAGCACCAGTGCCTCCACCCTTTTAGCCCTGACATGCCTACGGCTCTCCCACAACCACTCCCGTCTTCCTTTCCCTCACCTCCTACAACTTACCACTGCCCTCCTCACACTTTCGGACTGGAGCAGCCACTCTCCTCCAAAGCCTGCCTAACATGTGCAGGCCCACACGGGGAGCACCATTGCCTCCACCCTTTTGGCCCTGACATCCACACGGCTCTCCCACAAGCACTCCAATCCTCCTTTCCCTCACCTCCGACAACTTAGAACAGCCCTCCTCACACTTTCTGAATGAAGCAGCCACTCTCCTCCAACGCCTGCCTAACATGTACAGGCCCACGTGGGGAGCACCATTGCCTCCACCCTTTTAGCCCTGACATGCACACGGCTCTCCCACAAGCACTCCCGTCCTCCTTTCCCTACCCTACCCCAACTTGTGACAGTCCCCCTTACACTTTCTGACTGGAGCAGCCACTCTCCTCCAACGCCTGCCAAACATGCACAGGCCCACACGGGGAGCACCATGGTCTCCACCCTTTTGGCCCTGACATCCACACGGCTCTCCCACAAGCACTCCAATCCTCCTTTCCCTCACCTCCGACAACTTACCACTGCCCTCCTCACACTTTCTGAATGAAGCAGCCACTCTCCTCCAACGCCTGCCTAACATGTACAGGCCCACGTGGGGAGCACCATTGCCTCCACCCTTTTGGCCCTGACATGCCTACGGCTCTCCCACAAGCACTCCCGCCCTCCTTTCCCTCACCTCCTAGAACTTACCACTGCCCTACTCACACTTTCGGACTTGAGCAGCCACTCTCCTCCAAAGCCTGCCTAACATGTGCAGGCCCACACGGGGAGCACCAGTGCCTCCACCCTTTTAGCCCTGACATGCCTACGGCTCTCCCACAACCACTCCCGTCTTCCTTTCCCTCACCTCCTACAACTTACCACTGCCCTCCTCACACTTTCGGACTGGAGCAGCCACTCTCCTACAACGCCTGCCTAACATGTGCAGGCCCACACGGGGAGCACCATGGCGTCCACCCTTTTGGCCCTGACATGCCTACGGCTCTCCCACAACCACTCCGTCTTCCTTTCCCTCACCTCCTACAACCTAGGACAGCCCTCCTCACACTTTCTGACTGGAGCAGCCACTCTCCTCCAACGCGTGCCTAGGATGTACAGGCCCACACGGGGAGCACCATGGCGTCCACCCTTTTGGCCCTGACATGCCTACGGCTCTCCCACAAGCATTCCCGTCTTCCTTTCCCTCACCTCCTAAAACTTAGCACTGCCCTCCTCACACTTTCCCATTAGAGCAGCCAATCTCCTCCAACGCGTGCCTAGGATTTACAGGCCCACACGGGGAGCACCATTGCCTCCACCCTTTTGGCCCTGACATGCCTTCGGCTCTCCCACAAGCACTCACGTCCCCTTTCCCTACCCTACTCCAAATTACGACAGCCCCGCTCACACTTTCGGACTGGAGTAGCCACTCTCCTCCAACGCCTGCCTAACATGTACAGACCCACCCGCGGAGCACCATTGCCTCCACCCTTTTGGCCCTGACATTCACAAGGCTCTCCCACAAGCACTCACGTCCTCCTTTCCCTACCCTACTCCAAATTACGACTTCCCTCCTCACACTTTCGGACTGGAGCAGCCACTCTCCTCCAAAGTCTGCCTAACATGTACAGACCCAACTGCGGAAAACCATTGCCTCCACCCTTTTGGCCCTTACATCCACATGACTCTCCCACAAGCACTCATGCCCTCCTTTCCCTCACCTCCTACAACCTAGGACAGCCCTCCTCACACTTTCGGACTGGAGCAGCCAATCTCCTCCTGAGCTTGCCTAGCATGTACAGGCCCACATGGGGAGCACCATTGCCTCCACCCTTTTAGCCCTGACATGCACACGGCTCTCCCACAAGCACTCCCGTCCTCCTTTCCCTACCATACTCCAAATTACGACTTCCCTCCTCACACTTTCGGACTGGAGCAGCCACTCTCCTCCAACGCCTGCCTAACATGTACAGACCCAACTGCGGAAAACCATTGCCTCCACCCTTTTGGCCCTTACATCCACAGGACTCTCCCACAAGCACTCATGCCCTCCTTTCCCTCACCTCCTACAACCTAGGACAGCCCTCCTCACACTTTCGGACTGGAGCAGCCAATCTCCTCCTGAGCTTGCCTAGCATGTACAGGCCCACATGGGGAGCACCATTGCCTCCACCCTTTTAGCCCTGACATGCACACGGCTCTCCCACAAGCACTCCCGTCCTCCTTTCCCTACCCTACCCCAACTTGTGACAGTCCCCCTTACACTTTCTGACTGGAGCAGCCACTCTCCTCCAACGCCTGCCAAACATGCACAGGCCCACACGGGGAGCACCATGGTCTCCACCCTTTTGGCCCTGACATCCACACGGCTCTCCCACAAGCACTCCAATCCTCCTTTCCCTCACCTCCGACAACTTAGAACAGCCCTCCTCACACTTTCTGAATGAAGCAGCCACTCTCCTCCAACGCCTGCCTAACATGTAGAGGCCCACGTGGGGAGCACCATTGCCTCCACCCTTTTGGCCCTGACATGCCTACGGCACTCCTACAAGCACTCCCGCCCTCCTTTCCCTCACCTCCTACAACTTACCACTGCCCTCCTCACACTTTCGGACTTGAGCAGCCACTCTCCTCCAAAGCCTGCCTAACATGTGCAGGCCCACACGGGGAGCACCAGTGCCTCCACCCTTTTAGCCCTGACATGCCTACGGCTCTCCCACAACCACTCCCGTCTTCCTTTCCCTCACCTCCTACAACTTACCACTGCCCTCCTCACACTTTCTGACTGGAGCAGCCACTCTCCTCCAACGCCTGCCTAACATGTGCAGGCCCACACGGGGAGCACCATTGCCTCCACCCTTTTGGCCCTGACATGCCTACGGCTCTCCCACAACCACTCCGTCTTCCTTTCCCTCACCTCCTACAACTTAGCACTGCCCTCCTCACACTTTCTGACTGGAGCAGCCACTCTCCTCCAACGCGTGCCTAGGATGTACAGGCCCACACGGGGAGCACCATGGCGTCCACCCTTTTGGCCCTGACATGCCTACGGCTCTCCCACAAGCATTCCCGTCTTCCTTTCCCTCACCTCCTAAAACTTAGCACTGCCCTCCTCACACTTTCCCATTAGAGCAGCCACTCTCCTCCAACGCGTGCCTAGGATTTACAGGCCCACACGGGGAGCACCATTGCCTCCACCCTTTTGGCCCTGACATGCCTTCGGCTCTCCCACAAGCACTCACGTCCCCTTTCCCTACCCTACTCCAAATTACGACAGCCCCGCTCACACTTTCGGACTGGAGTAGCCACTCTCCTCCAACGCCTGCCTAACATGTACAGACCCACCCGCGGAGCACCATTGCCTCCACCCTTTTGGCCCTGACATTCACAAGGCTCTCCCACAAGCACTCACGTCCTCCTTTCCCTACCATACTCCAAATTACGACTTCCCTCCTCACACTTTCGGACTGGAGCAGCCACTCTCCTCCAAAGTCTGCCTAACATGTACAGACCCACCCGCCGAAAACCATTGCCTCCACCCTTTTGGCCCTGACATCCACACGGCTCTCCCACAAGCACTCACGTCCTCCTTTCCCTCACCTCCTACAACCTAGGACAGCCCTCCTCACACTTTCGGACTGGAGCAGCCAATCTCCTCCTGAGCTTGCCTAGCATGTACAGGCCCACATGGGGAGCACCATTGCCTCCACCCTTTTAGCCCTGACATGCACACGGCTCTCCCACAAGCACTCCCGTCCTCCTTTCCCTACCCTACCCCAACTTGTGACAGTCCCCCTTACACTTTCTGAATGAAGCAGCCACTCTCCTCCAATGCCTGCCTAACATGTACAGGCCCACGTGGGGAGCACCATTGCCTCCACCCTTTTGGCCCTGACATGCCTACGGCACTCCTACAAGCACTCCCGCCCTCCTTTCCCTCACCTCCTACAACTTACCACTGCCCTCCTCACACTTTCGGACTTGAGCAGCCACTCTCCTCCAAAGCCTGCCTAACATGTGCAGGCCCACACGGGGAGCACCAGTGCCTCCACCCTTTTAGCCCTGACATGCCTACGGCTCTCCCACAACCACTCCCGTCTTCCTTTCCCTCACCTCCTACAACTTACCACTGCCCTCCTCACACTTTCGGACTGGAGCAGCCACTCTCCTCCAACGCCTGCCTAACATGTGCAGGCCCACACGGGGAGCACCATTGCCTCCACCCTTTTGGCCCTGACATGCCTTCGGCTCTCCCACAAGCACTCACGTCCCCTTTCCCTACCCTACTCCAAATTACGACAGCCCCGCTCACACTTTCGGACTGGAGTAGCCACTCTCCTCCAACGCCTGCCTAACATGTACAGACCCACCCGCGGAGCACCATTGCCTCCACCCTTTTGGCCCTGACATTCACAAGGCTCTCCCACAAGCACTCACGTCCTCCTTTCCCTACCCTACTCCAAATTACGACTTCCCTCCTCACACTTTCGGACTGGAGCAGCCACTCTCCTCCAAAGTCTGCCTAACATGTTCAGACCCACCCGCCGAAAACCATTGCCTCCACCCTTTTGGCCCTGACATCCACATGACTCTCCCACAAGCACTCATGCCCTCCTTTCCCTCACCTCCTACAACCTAGGACAGCCCTCCTCACACTTTCGGACTGGAGCAGCCAATCTCCTCCTGAGCTTGCCTAGCATGTACAGGCCCACATGGGGAGCACCATTGCCTCCACCCTTTTAGCCCTGACATGCACACGGCTCTCCCACAAGCACTCCCGTCCTCCTTTCCCTACCCTACCCCAACTTGTGACAGTCCCCCTTACACTTTCTGACTGGAGCAGCCACTCTCCTCCAACGCCTGCCAAACATGCACAGGCCCACACGGGGAGCACCATGGTCTCCACCCTTTTGGCCCTGACATCCACACGGCTCTCCCACAAGCACTCCAATCCTCCTTTCCCTCACCTCCGACAACTTAGAACAGCCCTCCTCACACTTTCTGAATGAAGCAGCCACTCTCCTCCAACGCCTGCCTAACATGTACAGGCTTACGTGGGGAGCACCATTGCCTCCACCCTTTTGGCCCTGACATGCCTACGGCACTCCTACAAGCACTCCCGCCCTCCTTTCCCTCACCTCCTACAACTTACCACTGCCCTCCTCACACTTTCGGACTTGAGCAGCCACTCTCCTCCAAAGCCTGCCTAACATGTGCAGGCCCACACGGGGAGCACCAGTGCCTCCACCCTTTTAGCCCTGACATGCCTACGGCTCTCCCACAACCACTCTCGTCTTCCTTTCCCTCACCTCCTACAACTTACCACTGCCCTCCTCACACTTTCTGACTGGAGCAGCCACTCTCCTCCAACGCCTGCCTAACATGTGCAGGCCCACACGGGGAGCACCATTGCCTCCACCCTTTTGGCCCTGACATGCCTACGGCTCTCCCACAACCACTCCGTCTTCCTTTCCCTCACCTCCTACAACTTAGCACTGCCCTCCTCACACTTTCTGACTGGAGCAGCCACTCTCCTCCAACGCGTGCCTAGGATGTACAGGCCCACACGGGGAGCACCATGGCGTCCACCCTTTTGGCCCTGACATGCCTACGGCTCTCCCACAAGCATTCCCGTCTTCCTTTCCCTCACCTCCTAAAACTTAGCACTGCCCTCCTCACACTTTCCCATTAGAGCAGCCACTCTCCTCCAACGCGTGCCTAGGATTTACAGGCCCACACGGGGAGCACCATTGCCTCCACCCTTTTGGCCCTGACATGCCTTCGGCTCTCCCACAAGCACTCACGTCCCCTTTCCCTACCCTACTCCAAATTACGACAGCCCCGCTCACACTTTCGGACTGGAGTAGCCACTCTCCTCCAACGCCTGCCTAACATGTACAGACCCACCCGCGGAGCACCCTTGCCTCCACCCTTTTGGCCCTGACATTCACAAGGCTCTCCCACAAGCACTCACGTCCTCCTTTCCCTACCCTACTGCAAATTACGACTTCCCTCCTCACACTTTCGGACTGGAGCAGCCACTCTCCTCCAAAGTCTGCCTAACATGTTCAGACCCACCCGCCGAAAACCATTGCCTCCACCCTTTTGGCCCTGACATCCACATGACTCTCCCACAAGCACTCACGCCCTCCTTTCCCTCACCTCCTACAACCTAGGACAGCCCTCCTCACACTTTCGGACTGGAGCAGCCAATCTCCTCCTGAGCTTGCCTAGCATGTACAGGCCCACATGGGGAGCACCATTGCCTCCACCCTTTTAGCCCTGACATGCACACGGCTCTCCCACAAGCACTCCCGTCCTCCTTTCCCTACCCTACCCCAACTTGTGACAGTCCCCCTTACACTTTCTGACTGGAGCAGCCACTCTCCTCCAACGCCTGCCAAACATGCACAGGCCCACACGGGGAGCACCATGGTCTCCACCCTTTTGGCCCTGACATCCACACGGCTCTCCCACAAGCACTCCAATCCTCCTTTCCCTCACCTCCGACAACTTAGAACAGCCCTCCTCACACTTTCTGAATGAAGCAGCCACTCTCCTCCAACGCCTGCCTAACATGTACAGGCTTACGTGGGGAGCACCATTGCCTCCACCCTTTTGGCCCTGACATGCCTACGGCACTCCCACAAGCACTCCCGCCCTCCTTTCCCTCACCTCCTACAACTTACCACTGCCCTCCTCACACTTTCTGACTGGAGCAGCCACTCTCCTCCAAAGCCTGCCTAACATGTGCAGGCCCACACGGGGAGCACCAGTGCCTCCACCCTTTTAGCCCTGACATGCCTACGGCTCTCCCACAACCACTCCCGTCTTCCTTTCCCTCACCTCCTACAACTTACCACTGCCCTCCTCACACTTTCGGACTGGAGCAGCCACTCTCCTCCAACGCGTGCCTGGGATGTACAGACCCACACGGGGAGCACCATTGCCTCCACCCTTTTGGCCCTGACATGCCTTCGGCTCTCCCACAAGCACTCACGTCCCCTTTCCCTACCCTACTCCAAATTACGACAGCCCCGCTCACACTTTCGGACTGGAGTAGCCACTCTCCTCCAACGCCTGCCTAACATGTACAGACCCACCCGCGGAGCACCATTGCCTCCACCCTTTTGGCCCTGACATTCACAAGGCTCTCCCACAAGCACTCACGTCCTCCTTTCCCTACCCTACTCCAAATTACGACTTCCCTCCTCACACTTTCGGACTGGAGCAGCCACTCTCCTCCAAAGTCTGCCTAACATGTACAGACCCACCCGCCGAAAACCATTGCCTCCACCCTTTTGGCCCTGACATCCACACGGCTCTCCCACAAGCACTCACGTCCTCCTTTCCCTCACCTCCTACAACCTAGGACAGCCCTCCTCACACTTTTGGACTGGAGCAGCCAATCTCCTCCTGAGCTTGCCTAGCATGTACAGGCCCACATGGGGAGCACCATTGCCTCCACCCTTTTAGCCCTGACATGCACACGGCTCTCCCACAAGCACTCCCGTCCTCCTTTCCCTACCCTACCCCAACTTGTGACAGTCCCCCTTACACTTTCTGAATGAAGCAGCCACTCTCCTCCAACGCCTGCCTAACATGTACAGGCCCACGTGGGGAGCACCATTGCCTCCACCCTTTTGGCCCTGACATGCCTACGGCACTCCTACAAGCACTCCCGCCCTCCTTTCCCTCACCTCCTACAACTTACCACTGCCCTCCTCACACTTTCGGACTTGAGCAGCCACTCTCCTCCAAAGCCTGCCTAACATGTGCAGGCCCACACGGGGAGGACCATTGCCTCCACCCTTTTGGCCCTGACATGCCTACGGCTCTCCCACAAGCACTCCCGTCTTCCTTTCCCTCACCTCCTACAACTTACCACTGCCCTCCTCACACTTTCGGACTGGAGCAGCCACTCTCCTCCAACGCCTGCCTAACATGCACAGGCCCACACGGGGAGCACCATGGCGTCCACCCTTTTAGCCCTGACATGCCTACGGCTCTCCCACAAGCATTCCCGTCTTCCTTTCCCTCACCTCCTAAAACTTACCACTGCCCTCCTCACACTTTCCCATTAGAGCAGCCAATCTCCTCCAACGCGTGCCTAGGATGTACAGGCCCACACGGGGAGCACCATTGCCTCCACCCTTTTGGCCCTGACATCCACACGGCTCTCCCACAAGCACTCACGTCCCCTTTCCCTACCCTACTCCAAATTACGACAGCCCCGCTCACACTTTCGGACTGGAGTAGCCACTCTCCTCCAACGCCTGCCTAACATGTACAGGCCCACGTGGGGAGCACCATTGCCTCCACCCTTTTGGCCCTGACATTCACACGGCTCTCCCACAAGCACTCCAATCTTACTTCCCCTCACCTCCTACAACCTAGGACAGCCCTCCTCACACTTTCGGACTGGAGCAGCCACTCTCCTCCTAAGCCTGCCTAACATGTACAGGCCCACACGGGGAGCACCATTGCCTCCACCCTTTTGGCCCTGACATTCACAAGGCTCTCCCACAAGCACTCACGTCCTCCTTTCCCTACCCTACTGCAAATTACGACTTCCCTCCTCACACTTTCGGACTGGAGCAGCCACTCTCCTCCAACGCGTGCCTAGGATGTACAGGCCCACACGGGGAGCACCATGGCGTCCACCCTTTTGGCCCTGACATGCCTACGGCTCTCCCACAAGCATTCCCGTCTTCCTTTCCCTCACCTCCTAAAACTTAGCACTGCCCTCCTCACACTTTCCCATTAGAGCAGCCACTCTCCTCCAACGCGTGCCTAGGATTTACAGGCCCACACGGGGAGCACCATTGCCTCCACCCTTTTGGCCCTGACATGCCTTCGGCTCTCCCACAAGCACTCACGTCCCCTTTCCCTACCCTACTCCAAATTACGACAGCCCCGCTCACACTTTCGGACTGGAGTAGCCACTCTCCTCCAACGCCTGCCTAACATGTACAGGCCCACGTGGGGAGCACCATTGCCTCCACCCTTTTGGCCCTGACATTCACAAGGCTCTCCCACAAGCACTCACGTCCTCCTTTCCCTACCCTACTCCAAATTACGACTTCCCTCCTCACACTTTCGGACTGGAGCAGCCACTCTCCTCCAAAGTCGGCCTAACATGTTCAGACCCACCCGCCGAAAACCATTGCCTCCACCCTTTTGGCCCTGACATCCACATGACTCTCCCACAAGCACTCACGCCCTCCTTTCCCTCACCTCCTACAACCTAGGACAGCCCTCCTCACACTTTCGGACTGGAGCAGCCAATCTCCTCCTGAGCTTGCCTAGCATGTACAGGCCCACATGGGGAGCACCATTGCCTCCACCCTTTTAGCCCTGACATGCACACGGCTCTCCCACAAGCACTCCCGTCCTCCTTTCCCTACCCTACCCCAACTTGTGACAGTCCCCCTTACACTTTCTGACTGGAGCAGCCACTCTCCTCCAACGCCTGCCAAACATGCACAGGCCCACACGGGGAGCACCATGGTCTCCACCCTTTTGGCCCTGACATCCACACGGCTCTCCCACAAGCACTCCAATCCTCCTTTCCCTCACCTCCGACAACTTAGAACAGCCCTCCTCACACTTTCTGAATGAAGCAGCCACTCTCCTCCAACGCCTGCCTAACATGTAGAGGCCCACACGGGGAGCACCATTGCCTCCACCCTTTTGGCCCTGACATGCCTACGGCTCTCCCACAACCACTCCCGTCTTCCTTTCCCTCACCTCCTACAACTTACCACTGCCCTCCTCACACTTTCTGACTGGAGCAGCCACTCTCCTCCAACGCCTGCCTAACATGTGCAGGCCCACACGGGGAGCACCAGTGCCTCCACCCTTTTGGCCCTGACATCCACACGGCTCTCCCACAACCACTCCGTCTTCCTTTCCCTCACCTCCTACAACTTACCACTGCCCTCCTCACACTTTCGGACTGGAGCAGCCACTCTCCTCCAACGCCTGCCTGGGATGTACAGACCCACACGGGGAGCACCATTGCCTCCACCCTTTTGGCCCTGACATGCCTTCGGCTCTCCCACAAGCACTCACGTCCCCTTTCCCTACCCTACTCCAAATTACGACAGCCCCGCTCACACTTTCGGACTGGAGTAGCCACTCTCCTCCAACGCCTGCCTAACATGTACAGACCCACCCGCGGAGCACCATTGCCTCCACCCTTTTGGCCCTGACATTCACAAGGCTCTCCCACAAGCACTCACGTCCTCCTTTCCCTACCATACTCCAAATTACGACTTCCCTCCTCACACTTTCGGACTGGAGCAGCCACTCTCCTCCAAAGTCTGCCTAACATGTACAGACCCACCCGCCGAAAACCATTGCCTCCACCCTTTTGGCCCTGACATCCACACGGCTCTCCCACAAGCACTCACGTCCTCCTTTCCCTCACCTCCTACAACCTAGGACAGCCCTCCTCACACTTTTGGACTGGAGCAGCCAATCTCCTCCTGAGCTTGCCTAGCATGTACAGGCCCACATGGGGAGCACCATTGCCTCCACCCTTTTAGCCCTGACATGCACACGGCTCTCCCACAAGCACTCCCGTCCTCCTTTCCCTACCCTACCCCAACTTGTGACAGTCCCCCTTACACTTTCTGAATGAAGCAGCCACTCTCCTCCAATGCCTGCCTAACATGTACAGGCCCACGTGGGGAGCACCATTGCCTCCACCCTTTTGGCCCTGACATGCCTACGGCACTCCTACAAGCACTCCCGCCCTCCTTTCCCTCACCTCCTACAACTTACCACTGCCCTCCTCACACTTTCGGACTTGAGCAGCCACTCTCCTCCAAAGCCTGCCTAACATGTGCAGGCCCACACGGGGAGCACCAGTGCCTCCACCCTTTTAGCCCTGACATGCCTACGGCTCTCCCACAAGCACTCCCGTCTTCCTTTCCCTCACCTCCTACAACTTACCACTGCCCTCCTCACACTTTCGGACTGGAGCAGCCACTCTCCTCCAACGCCTGCCTAACATGTGCAGGCCCACACGGGGAGCACCATTGCCTCCACCCTTTTGGCCCTGACATGCCTTCGGCTCTCCCACAAGCACTCACGTCCCCTTTCCCTACCCTACTCCAAATTACGACAGCCCCGCTCACACTTTCGGACTGGAGTAGCCACTCTCCTCCAACGCCTGCCTAACATGTACAGGCCCACGTGGGGAGCACCATTGCCTCCACCCTTTTGGCCCTGACATTCACAAGGCTCTCCCACAAGCACTCACGTCCTCCTTTCCCTACCCTACTCCAAATTACGACTTCCCTCCTCACACTTTCGGACTGGAGCAGCCACTCTCCTCCAAAGTCTGCCTAACATGTTCAGACCCACCCGCCGAAAACCATTGCCTCCACCCTTTTGGCCCTGACATCCACATGACTCTCCCACAAGCACTCATGCCCTCCTTTCCCTCACCTCCTACAACCTAGGACAGCCCTCCTCACACTTTCGGACTGGAGCAGCCAATCTCCTCCTGAGCTTGCCTAGCATGTACAGGCCCACATGGGGAGCACCATTGCCTCCACCCTTTTAGCCCTGACATGCACACGGCTCTCCCACAAGCACTCCCGTCCTCCTTTCCCTACCCTACCCCAACTTGTGACAGTCCCCCTTACACTTTCTGACTGGAGCAGCCACTCTCCTCCAACGCCTGCCAAACATGCACAGGCCCACACGGGGAGCACCATGGTCTCCACCCTTTTGGCCCTGACATCCACACGGCTCTCCCACAAGCACTCCAATCCTCCTTTCCCTCACCTCCGACAACTTAGAACAGCCCTCCTCACACTTTCTGAATGAAGCAGCCACTCTCCTCCAACGCCTGCCTAACATGTACAGGCTTACGTGGGGAGCACCATTGCCTCCACCCTTTTGGCCCTGACATGCCTACGGCACTCCTACAAGCACTCCCGCCCTCCTTTCCCTCACCTCCTACAACTTACCACTGCCCTCCTCACACTTTCGGACTTGAGCAGCCACTCTACTCCAAAGCCTGCCTAACATGTGCAGGCCCACACGGGGAGCACCAGTGCCTCCACCCTTTTAGCCCTGACATGCCTACGGCTCTCCCACAACCACTCCCGTCTTCCTTTCCCTCACCTCCTACAACTTACCACTGCCCTCCTCACACTTTCTGACTGGAGCAGCCACTCTCCTCCAACGCCTGCCTAACATGTGCAGGCCCACACGGGGAGCACCATTGCCTCCACCCTTTTGGCCCTGACATGCCTACGGCTCTCCCACAACCACTCCGTCTTCCTTTCCCTCACCTCCTACAACTTAGCACTGCCCTCCTCACACTTTCTGACTGGAGCAGCCACTCTCCTCCAACGCGTGCCTAGGATGTACAGGCCCACACGGGGAGCACCATGGCGTCCACCCTTTTGGCCCTGACATGCCTACGGCTCTCCCACAAGCATTCCCGTCTTCCTTTCCCTCACCTCCTAAAACTTAGCACTGCCCTCCTCACACTTTCCCATTAGAGCAGCCACTCTCCTCCAACGCGTGCCTAGGATTTACAGGCCCACACGGGGAGCACCATTGCCTCCACCCTTTTGGCCCTGACATGCCTTCGGCTCTCCCACAAGCACTCACGTCCCCTTTCCCTACCCTACTCCAAATTACGACAGCCCCGCTCACACTTTCGGACTGGAGTAGCCACTCTCCTCCAACGCCTGCCTAACATGTACAGACCCACCCGCGGAGCACCCTTGCCTCCACCCTTTTGGCCCTGACATTCACAAGGCTCTCCCACAAGCACTCACGTCCTCCTTTCCCTACCCTACTGCAAATTACGACTTCCCTCCTCACACTTTCGGACTGGAGCAGCCACTCTCCTCCAAAGTCTGCCTAACATGTTCAGACCCACCCGCTGAAAACCATTGCCTCCACCCTTTTGGCCCTGACATCCACATGACTCTCCCACAAGCACTCACGCCCTCCTTTCCCTCACCTCCTACAACCTAGGACAGCCCTCCTCACACTTTCGGACTGGAGCAGCCAATCTCCTCCTGAGCTTGCCTAGCATGTACAGGCCCACATGGGGAGCACCATTGCCTCCACCCTTTTAGCCCTGACATGCACACGGCTCTCCCACAAGCACTCCCGTCCTCCTTTCCCTACCCTACCCCAACTTGTGACAGTCCCCCTTACACTTTCTGACTGGAGCAGCCACTCTCCTCCAACGCCTGCCAAACATGCACAGGCCCACACGGGGAGCACCATGGTCTCCACCCTTTTGGCCCTGACATCCACACGGCTCTCCCACAAGCACTCCAATCCTCCTTTCCCTCACCTCCGACAACTTAGAACAGCCCTCCTCACACTTTCTGAATGAAGCAGCCACTCTCCTCCAACGCCTGCCTAACATGTACAGGCCCACGTGGGGAGCACCATTGCCTCCACCCTTTTGGCCCTGACATGCCTACGGCACTCCCACAAGCACTCCCGCCCTCCTTTCCCTCACCTCCTACAACTTACCACTGCCCTCCTCACACTTTCTGACTGGAGCAGCCACTCTCCTCCAAAGCCTGCCTAACATGTGCAGGCCCACACGGGGAGCACCAGTGCCTCCACCCTTTTAGCCCTGACATGCCTACGGCTCTCCCACAACCACTCCCGTCTTCCTTTCCCTCACCTCCTACAACTTACCACTGCCCTCCTCACACTTTCGGACTGGAGCAGCCACTCTCCTCCAACGCGTGCCTGGGATGTACAGACCCACACGGGGAGCACCATTGCCTCCACCCTTTTGGCCCTGACATGCCTTCGGCTCTCCCACAAGCACTCACGTCCCCTTTCCCTACCCTACTCCAAATTACGACAGCCCCGCTCACACTTTCGGACTGGAGTAGCCACTCTCCTCCAACGCCTGCCTAACATGTACAGACCCACCCGCGGAGCACCATTGCCTCCACCCTTTTGGCCCTGACATTCACAAGGCTCTCCCACAAGCACTCACGTCCTCCTTTCCCTACCCTACTCCAAATTACGACTTCCCTCCTCACACTTTCGGACTGGAGCAGCCACTCTCCTCCAAAGTCTGCCTAACATGTACAGACCCACCCGCCGAAAACCATTGCCTCCACCCTTTTGGCCCTGACATCCACACGGCTCTCCCACAAGCACTCACGTCCTCCTTTCCCTCACCTCCTACAACCTAGGACAGCCCTCCTCACACTTTTGGACTGGAGCAGCCAATCTCCTCCTGAGCTTGCCTAGCATGTACAGGCCCACATGGGGAGCACCATTGCCTCCACCCTTTTAGCCCTGACATGCACACGGCTCTCCCACAAGCACTCCCGTCCTCCTTTCCCTACCCTACCCCAACTTGTGACAGTCCCCCTTACACTTTCTGAATGAAGCAGCCACTCTCCTCCAACGCCTGCCTAACATGTACAGGCCCACGTGGGGAGCACCATTGCCTCCACCCTTTTGGCCCTGACATGCCTACGGCACTCCTACAAGCACTCCCGCCCTCCTTTCCCTCACCTCCTACAACTTACCACTGCCCTCCTCACACTTTCGGACTTGAGCAGCCACTCTCCTCCAAAGCCTGCCTAACATGTGCAGGCCCACACGGGGAGCACCATTGCCTCCACCCTTTTGGCCCTGACATGCCTACGGCTCTCCCACAACCACTCCCGTCTTCCTTTCCCTCACCTCCTACAACTTACCACTGCCCTCCTCACACTTTCGGACTGGAGCAGCCACTCTCCTCCAACGCCTGCCTAACATGCACAGGCCCACACGGGGAGCACCATGGCGTCCACCCTTTTGGCCCTGACATGCCTACGGCTCTCCCACAAGCATTCCCGTCTTCCTTTCCCTCACCTCCTAAAACTTAGCACTGCCCTCCTCACACTTTCCCATTAGAGCAGCCAATCTCCTCCAACGCGTGCCTAGGATGTACAGGCCCACACGGGGAGCACCATTGCCTCCACCCTTTTGGCCCTGACATCCACACGGCTCTCCCACAAGCACTCACGTCCCCTTTCCCTACCCTACTCCAAATTACGACAGCCCCGCTCACACTTTCGGACTGGAGTAGCCACTCTCCTCCAACGCCTGCCTAACATGTACAGGCCCACGTGGGGAGCACCATTGCCTCCACCCTTTTGGCCCTGACATTCACACGGCTCTCCCACAAGCACTCCAATCTTACTTCCCCTCACCTCCTACAACCTAGGACAGCCCTCCTCACACTTTCGGACTGGAGCAGCCACTCTCCTCCTAAGCCTGCCTAACATGTGCAGGCCCACACGGGGAGCACCATTGCCTCCACCCTTTTGGCCCTGACATTCACAAGGCTCTCCCACAAGCACTCACGTCCTCCTTTCCCTACCCTACTCCAAATTACGACTTCCCTCCTCACACTTTCGGACTGGAGCAGCCACTCTCCTCCAAAGTCTGCCTAACATGTACAGACCCAACTGCGGAAAACCATTGCCTCCACCCTTTTGGCCCTTACATCCACATGACTCTCCCACAAGCACTCACGCCCTCCTTTCCCTCACCTCCTACAACCTAGGACAGCCCTCCTCACACTTTCGGACTGGAGCAGCCAATCTCCTCCTGAGCTTGCCTAGCATGTACAGGCCCACATGGGGAGCACCATTGCCTCCACCCTTTTAGCCCTGACATGCACACGGCTCTCCCACAAGCACTCCCGTCCTCCTTTCCCTACCCTACCCCAACTTGTGACAGTCCCCCTTACACTTTCTGACTGGAGCAGCCACTCTCCTCCAACGCCTGCCAAACATGCACAGGCCCACACGGGGAGCACCATGGTCTCCACCCTTTTGGCCCTGACATCCACACGGCTCTCCCACAAGCACTCCAATCCTCCTTTCCCTCACCTCCGATAACTTAGAACAGCCCTCCTCACACTTTCTGAATGAAGCAGCCACTCTCCTCCAACGCCTGCCTAACATGTAGAGGCCCACGTGGGGAGCACCATTGCCTCCACCCTTTTGGCCCTGACATGCCTACGGCACTCCCACAAGCACTCCCGCCCTCCTTTCCCTCACCTCCTACAACTTACCACTGCCCTCCTCACACTTTCGGACTTGAGCAGCCACTCTCCTCCAAAGCCTGCCTAACATGTGCAGGCCCACACGGGGAGCACCAGTGCCTCCACCCTTTTAGCCCTGACATGCCTACGGCTCTCCCACAACCACTCCCGTCTTCCTTTCCCTCACCTCCTACAACTTACCACTGCCCTCCTCACACTTTCGGACTGGAGCAGCCACTCTCCTCCTAAGCCTGCCTAACATGTGCAGGCCCACACGGGGAGCACCATTGCCTCCACCCTTTTGGCCCTGACATCCACACGGCTCTCCCACAAGCACTCCAATCCTCCTTTCCCTCACCTCCGACAACTTAGAACAGCCCTCCTCACACTTTCTGAATGAAGCAGCCACTCTCCTCCAACGCCTGCCTAACATGTACAGGCCCACGTGGGGAGCACCATTGCCTCCACCCTTTTGGCCCTGACATGCCTACGGCACTCCTACAAGCACTCCCGCCCTCCTTTCCCTCACCTCCTACAACTTACCACTGCCCTCCTCACACTTTCGGACTTGAGCAGCCACTCTCCTCCTAAGCCTGCCTAACATGTGCAGGCCCACACGGGGAGCACCAGTGCCTCCACCCTTTTAGCCCTGACATGCCTACGGCTCTCCCACAACCACTCCCGTCTTCCTTTCCCTCACCTCCTACAACTTACCACTGCCCTCCTCACACTTTCGGACTGGAGCAGCCACTCTCCTACAACGCCTGCCTAACATGTGCAGGCCCACACGGGGAGCACCATTGCCTCCACCCTTTTGGCCCTGACATGCCTACGGCTCTCCCACAACCACTCCGTCTTCCTTTCCCTCACCTCCTACAACTTACCACTGCCCTCCTCACACTTTCTGACTGGAGCAGCCACTCTCCTCCAACGCCTGCCTAGGATGTACAGGCCCACACGGGGAGCACCATGGCGTCCACCCTTTTGGCCCTGACATGCCTACGGCTCTCCCACAAGCATTCCCGTCTTCCTTTCCCTCACCTCCTAAAACTTAGCACTGCCCTCCTCACACTTTCCCATTAGAGCAGCCAATCTCCTCCAACGCGTGCCTAGGATTTACAGGCCCACACGGGGAGCACCATTGCCTCCACCCTTTTGGCCCTGACATGCCTTCGGTTCTCCCACAAGCACTCACGTCCCCTTTCCCTACCCTACTCCAAATTACGACAGCCCCGCTCACACTTTCGGACTGGAGTAGCCACTCTCCTCCAACGCCTGCCTAACATGTACAGACCCACCCGCGGAGCACCCTTGCCTCCACCCTTTTGGCCCTGACATTCACAAGGCTCTCCCACAAGCACTCACGTCCTCCTTTCCCTACCCTACTCCAAATTACGACTTCCCTCCTCACACTTTCGGACTGGAGCAGCCACTCTCCTCCAAAGTCTGCCTAACATGTACAGACCCAACTGCGGAAAACCATTGCCTCCACCCTTTTGGCCCTGACATCCACATGACTCTCCCACAAGCACTCACGCCCTCCTTTCCCTCACCTCCTACAACCTAGGACAGCCCTCCTCACACTTTCGGACTGGAGCAGCCAATCTCCTCCTGAGCTTGCCTAGCATGTACAGGCCCACATGGGGAGCACCATTGCCTCCACCCTTTTAGCCCTGACATGCACACGGCTCTCCCACAAGCACTCCCGTCCTCCTTTCCCTACCCTACCCCAACTTGTGACAGTCCCCCTTACACTTTCTGACTGGAGCAGCCACTCTCCTCCAACGCCTGCCAAACATGCACAGGCCCACACGGGGAGCACCATGGTCTCCACCCTTTTGGCCCTGACATCCACACGGCTCTCCCACAAGCACTCCAATCCTCCTTTCCCTCACCTCCGACAACTTAGAACAGCCCTCCTCACACTTTCGGACTTGAGCAGCCACTCTCCTCCAACGCGTGCCTAGGATGTGCAGGCCCACACGGGGAGCACCAGTGCCTCCACCCTTTTAGCCCTGACATGCCTACGGCTCTCCCACAACCACTCCCGTCTTCCTTTCCCTCACCTCCTACAACTTACCACTGCCCTCCTCACACTTTCGGACTGGAGCAGCCACTCTCCTCCAACGCCTGCCTAACATGTGCAGGCCCACACGGGGAGCACCATGGCGTCCACCCTTTTGGCCCTGACATGCCTTCGGCTCTCCCACAAGCACACACGTCCCCTTTCCCTACCCTACTCCAAATTACGACAGCCCCGCTCACACTTTCGGACTGGAGTAGCCACTCTCCTCCAAGGCCTGCCTAACATGTACAGACCCACCCGCGGAGCACCATTGCCTCCACCCTTTTGGCCCTGACATCCACACGGATCTCCCACAAGCACTCCCCTCTTCCTTTCCCTCACCTCCTACAACCTAGGACAGCCCTCCTCACACTTTCGGGCTGGAGCAGCCACTCTCCTCCTAAGCCTGCCTAACATGTACAGGCCCACACGGGGAGCACCATTGCCTCCACCCTTTTGGCCCTGACATCCACACGGCTCTCCCACAAGCACTCCCGCCCTCCTTTCCCTACCCTACTCCAAATTACGACTTCCCTCCTCACACTTTCGGACTGGAGCAGCCACTCTCCTCCAAAGTCTGCCTAACATGTACAGACCCAACTGCGGAAAACCATTGCCTCCACCCTTTTGGCCCTGACATCCACATGACTCTCCCACAAGCACTCACGCCCTCCTTTCCCTCACCTCCTACAACCTAGGACAGCCCTCCTCACACTTTCGGACTGGAGCAGCCAATCTCCTCCTGAGCTTGCCTAGCATGTACAGGCCCACATGGGGAGCACCATTGCCTCCACCCTTTTAGCCCTGAAATTCACAAGGCTCTCCCACAAGCACTCCCGTCCTCCTTTCCCTACCCTACCCCAACTTGTGACAGTCCCCCTTACACTTTCTGACTGGAGCAGCCACTCTCCTCCAACGCCTGCCTAACATGTACAGGCCCACGTGGGGAGCACCATTGCCTCCACCCTTTTGGCCCTGACATGCCTACGGCACTCCTACAAGCACTCCCGCCCTCCTTTCCCTCACCTCCTACAACTTACCACTGCCCTCCTCACACTTTCGGACTTGAGCAGCCACTCTCCTCCAAAGCCTGCCTAACATGTGAAGGCCCACACGGGGAGCACCAGTGCCTCCACCCTTTTAGCCCTGACATGCCTACGGCTCTCCCACAAGCACTCCCGTATTCCTTTCCCTCACCTCCTACAACTTACCACTGCCCTCCTCACACTTTCTGACTGGAGCAGCCACTCTCCTACAACGCCTGCCTAACATGTGCAGGCCCACACGGGGAGCACCATTGCCTCCACCCTTTTGGCCCTGACATGCCTACGGCTCTCCCACAAGCATTCCCGTCTTCCTTTCCCTCACCTCCTAAAACTTAGCACTGCCCTCCTCAAACTTTCCCATTAGAGCAGCCAATCTCCTCCAACGCGTGCCTAGGATGTACAGGCCCACACGGGGAGCACCATGGCGTCCACCCTTTTGGCCCTGACATGCCTACGGCTCTCCCACAAGCATTCCCGTCTTCCTTCCCCTCACCTCCTAAAACTTAGAACTGCCCTCCTCACACTTTCCCAGTAGAGCAGCCAATCTCCTCCAACGCGTGCCTAGGATGTACAGACCCACACGGGGAGCACCATAGCCTCCACCCTTTTGGCCCTGACATTCACAAGGCTCTCCCACAAGCACTCACGTCCCCTTTCCCTACCCTACTCCAAATTACGACAGCCCCGCTCACACTTTCGGACTGGAGTAGCCACTCTCCTCCAACGCCTGCCTAACATGTACAGACCCACCCGCGGAGCACCATTGCCTCCACCCTTTTGGCCCTGACATTCACACGGCTCTCCCACAAGCACTCCAATCTTACTTCCCCTCACCTCCTACAACCTAGGACAGCCCTCCTCACACTTTCGGACTGGAGCAGCCACTCTCCTCCAACGCGTGCCTAGGATGTACAGACCCACACGGGGAGCACCATTGCCTCCACCCTTTTGGCCCTGACATGCCTTCGGCTCTCCCACAAGCACTCACGTCCCCTTTCCCTACCCTACTCCAAATTACGACAGCCCCGCTCACACTTTCGGACTGGAGTAGCCACTCTCCTCCAACACCTGCCTAACATGTACAGACCCACCCGCGGAGCACCATGGCCTCCACCCTTTTGGCCCTGACATTCACAAGGCTCTCCCACAAGCACTCCAATCTTACTTCCCCTCACCTCCTACAACCTAGGACAGCCCTCCTCATACTTTCGGAATGGAGCAGCCACTCTCCTCCAACGCCTGCCTAACATGTGCAGGCCCACACGGGGAGCACCATTGCTTCCACCCTTTTGGCCCTGACATTCACAAGGCTCTCCCAAAAGCACTCACGTCCTCCTTTCCCTACCCTACTGCAAATTACGACTTCCCTCCTCACACTTTCGGACTGGAGCAGCCACTCTCCTCCAAAGTCTGCCTAACATGTACAGACCCACCCGCCGAAAACCATTGCCTCCACCCTTTTGGCCCTGACATCCACACGGCTCTCCCACAAGCACTCACGTCCTCCTTTCCCTCACCTCCTACAACCTAGGACAGCCCTCCTCACACTTTCGGACTGGAGCAGCCAATCTCCTCCTGAGCTTGCCTAGCATGTACAGGCCCACATGGGGAGCACCATTGCCTCCACCCTTTTAGCCCTGACATGCACACGGCTCTCCCACAAGCACTCCCGTCCTCCTTTCCCTACCCTACCCCAACTTGTGACATTCCCCCTTACACTTTCTGAATGAAGCAGCCACTCTCCTCCAACACCTGCCAAACATGCACAGGCCCACACGGGGAGCACCATGGTCTCCACCCTTTTGGCCCTGACATCCACACGGCTCTCCCACAAACACTCCAATCCTCCTTTCCCTCACCTCCGACAACTTAGAACAGCCCTCCTCACACTTTCTGAATGAAGCAGCCACTCTCCTCCAACGCCTGCCTAACATGTACAGGCCCACGTGGGGAGCACCATTGCCTCCACCCTTTTGACCCTGACATGCCTACGGCACTCCTACAAGCACTCCCGCCCTCCTTTCCCTCACCTCCTACAACTTACCACTGCCCTCCTCACACTTTCGGACTTGAGCAGCCACTCTCCTCCAAAGCCTGCCTAACATGTGCAGGCCCACACGGGGAGCACCAGTGCCTCCACCCTTTTAGCCCTGACATGCCTACGGCTCTCCCACAACCACTCCCGTCTTCCTTTCCCTCACCTCCTACAACTTACCACTGCCCTCCTCACACTTTCGGACTGGAGCAGCCACTCTCCTCCAACGCCTGCCTAACATGTGCAGGCCCACACGGGGAGCACCATGGCGTCCACCCTTTTGGCCCTGACATGCCTACGGCTCTCCCACAACCACTCCGTCTTCCTTTCCCTCACCTCCTACAACTTACCACTGCCCTCCTCACACTTTCGGACTGCAGCAGCCACTCTCCTCCAACGCCTGCCTAACATGTGCAGGCCCACACGGGGAGCACCATTGCCTCCACCCTTTTGGCCCTGACATTCACAAGGCTCTCCCACAAGCACTCACGTCCCCTTTCCCTACCCTACCCCAACTTGTGACAGTCCCCCTTACACTTTCTGAATGAAGCAGCCACTCTCCTCCAACGCCTGCCTAACATGTACAGGCCCACGTGGGGAGCACCATTGCCTCCACCCTTTTGGCCCTGACATGCCTACGGCACTCCTACAAGCACTCCCGCCCTCCTTTCCCTCACCTCCTACAACTTACCACTGCCCTCCTCACACTTTCGGACTTGAGCAGCCACTCTCCTCCAAAGCCTGCCTAACATGTGCAGGCCCACACGGGGAGCACCAGTGCCTCCACCCTTTTAGCCCTGACATGCCTACGGCTCTCCCACAAGCATTCCCGTCTTCCTTTCCCTCACCTCCTACAACTTACCACTGCCCTCCTCACACTTTTGGACTGGAGCAGCCACTCTCCTACAACGCCTGCCTAACATGTGCAGGCCCACACGGGGAGCACCATTGCCTCCACCCTTTTGGCCCTGACATGCCTACGGCTCTCCCACATGCATTCCCGTCTTCCTTTCCCTCACCTCCTAAAACTTAGCACTGCCCTCCTCACACTTTCCCATTAGAGCAGCCACTCTCCTCCAACGCGTGCCTAGGATGTACAGGCCCACACGGGGAGCACCATGGCGTCCACCCTTTTGGCCCTGACATGCCTACGGCTCTCCCACAAGCATTCCCGTCTTCCTTTCCCTCACCTCCTAAAACTTAGAACTGCCCTCCTCACACTTTCCCATTAGAGCAGCCAATCTCCTCCAACGCGTGCCTAGGATGTACAGGCCCACACGGGGAGCACCATTGCCTCCACCCTTTTGGCCCTGACATTCACAAGGCTCTCCCACAAGCACTCACGTCCCCTTTCCCTACCCTACTCCAAATTACGACAGCCCCGCTCACACTTTCGGACTGGAGTAGCCACTCTCCTCCAACGCCTGCCTAACATGTACAGACCCACCCGCGGAGCACCATTGCCTCCACCCTTTTGGCCCTGACATTCACACGGCTCTCCCACAAGCACTCCAATCTTACTTCCCCTCACCTCCTACAACCTAGGACAGCCCTCCTCACACTTTCGGACTGGAGCAGCCAATCTCCCCCTGAGCTTGCTTAGCATGTACAGGCCCACATGGGGAGCACCATTGCCTCCACCCTTTTAGCCCTGACATGCACACGGCTCTCCCACAAGCACTCCCGTCCTCCTTTCCCTACCCTACTGCAAATTACGACTTCCCTCCTCACACTTTCGGACTGGAGCAGCCACTCTCCTCCAAAGTCTGCCTAACATGTACAGACCCAACTGCGGAAAACCATTGCCTCCACCCTTTTGGCCCTTACATCCACATGACTCTCCCACAAGCACTCATGCCCTCCTTTCCCTCACCTCCTACAACCTAGGACAGCCCTCCTCACACTTTCGGACTGGAGCAGCCAATCTCCTCCTGAGCTTGCCTAGCATGTACAGGCCCACATGGGGAGCACCATTGCCTCCACCCTTTTAGCCCTGACATGCACACGGCTCTCCCACAAGCACTCCCGTCCTCCTTTCCCTACCCTACCCCAACTTGTGACAGTCCCCCTTACACTTTCTGACTGGAGCAGCCACTCTCCTCCAACGCCTGCCAAACATGCACAGGCCCACACGGGGAGCACCATGGTCTCCACCCTTTTGGCCCTGACATCCACACGGCTCTCCCACAAGCACTCCAATCCTCCTTTCCCTCACCTCCGACAACTTAGAACAGCCCTCCTCACACTTTCTGAATGAAGCAGCCACTCTCCTCCAATGCCTGCCTAACATGTACAGGCCCACGTGGGGAGCACCATTGCCTCCACCCTTTTGGCCCTGACATGCCTACGGCACTCCTACAAGCACTCCCGCCCTCCTTTCCCTCACCTCCTACAACTTACCACTGCCCTCCTCACACTTTCGGACTTGAGCAGCCACTCTCCTCCAAAGCCTGCCTAACATGTGCAGGCCCACACGGGGAGCACCAGTGCCTCCACCCTTTTAGCCCTGACATGCCTACGGCTCTCCCACAACCACTCCCGTCTTCCTTTCCCTCACCTCCTACAACTTACCACTGCCCTCCTCACACTTTCTGACTGGAGCAGCCACTCTCCTCCAACGCCTGCCTAACATGTGCAGGCCCACACGGGGAGCACCATTGCCTCCACCCTTTTGGCCCTGACATCCACACGGCTCTCCCACAACCACTCCGTCTTCCTTTCCCTCACCTCCTACAACTTACCACTGCCCTCCTCACACTTTCCCATTAGAGCAGCCACTCTCCTCCAACGCGTGCCTAGGATTTACAGGCCCACACGGGGAGCACCATTGCCTCCACCCTTCTGGCCCTGACATGCCTTCGGCTCTCCCACAAGCACTCACGTCCCCTTTCCCTACCCTACTCCAAATTACGACAGCCCCGCTCACACTTTCGGACTGGAGTAGCCACTCTCCTCCAACGCCTGCCTAACATGTACAGACCCACCCGCGGAGCACCCTTGCCTCCACCCTTTTGGCCCTGACATTCACAAGGCTCTCCCACAAGCACTCACGTCCTCCTTTCCCTACCCTACTGCAAATTACGACTTCCCTCCTCACACTTTCGGACTGGAGCAGCCACTCTCCTCCAAAGTCTGCCTAACATGTACAGACCCACCCGCCGAAAACCATTGCCTCCACCCTTTTGGCCCTGACATCCACATGACTCTACCACAAGCACTCACGCCCTCCTTTCCCTCACCTCCTACAACCTAGGACAGCCCTCCTCACACTTTTGGACTGGAGCAGCCAATCTCCTCCTGAGCTTGCCTAGCATGTACAGGCCCACATGGGGAGCACCATTGCCTCCACCCTTTTAGCCCTGACATGCACACGGCTCTCCCACAAGCACTCCCGTCCTCCTTTCCCTACCCTACCCCAACTTGTGACAGTCCCCCTTACACTTTCTGACTGGAGCAGCCACTCTCCTCCAACGCCTGCCAAACATGCACAGGCCCACACGGGGAGCACCATGGTCTCCACCCTTTTGGCCCTGACATCCACACGGCTCTCCCACAAGCACTCCAATCCTCCTTTCCCTCACCTCCGACAACTTAGAACAGCCCTCCTCACACTTTCTGAATGAAGCAGCCACTCTCCTCCAACGCCTGCCTAACATGTAGAGGCCCACGTGGGGAGCACCATTGCCTCCACCCTTTTGGCCCTGACATGCCTACGGCTCTCCCACAAGCACTCCTGCCCTCCTTTCCCTCACCTCCTACAACTTACCACTGCCCTCCTCACACTTTCGGACTTGAGCAGCCACTCTCCTCCAAAGCCTGCCTAACATGTGCAGGCCCACACGGGGAGCACCAGTGCCTCCACCCTTTTAGCCCTGACATGCCTACGGCTCTCCCACAACCACTCCCGTCTTCCTTTCCCTCACCTCCTACAACTTACCACTGCCCTCCTCACACTTTCGGACTGGAGCAGCCACTCTCCTCCTAAGCCTGCCTAACATGTGCAGGCCCACACGGGGAGCACCATTGCCTCCACCCTTTTGGCCCTGACATCCACACGGCTCTCCCACAACCACTCCGTCTTCCTTTCCCTCACCTCCTACAACTTACCACTGCCCTCCTCCTCACACTTTCTGACTGGAGCAGCCACTCTCCTCCAACGCCTGCCTAACATGTGCAGGCCCACACGGGGAGCACCATTGCCTCCACCCTTTTGGCCCTGACATTCACAAGGCTCTCCCACAAGCACTCACGTCCCCTTTCCCTACCCTACTCCAAATTACGACAGCCCCGCTCACACTTTCGGACTGGAGTAGCCACTCTCCTCCAACGCCTGCCTAACATGTACAGACCCACCCGCGGAGCACCATTGCCTCCACCCTTTTGGCCCTGACATTCACAAGGCTCTCCCACAAGCACTCCAATCTTACTTCCCCTCACCTCCTACAACCTAGGACAGCCCTCCTCACACTTTCGGACTGGAGCAGCCAATCTCCTCCTGAGCTTGCCTAGCATGCACAGGCCCACATGGGGAGCACCATTGCCTCCACCCTTTTAGCCCTGACATGCACACGGCTCTCCCACAAGCACTCCCGTCCTCCTTTCCCTACCATACTCCAAATTACGACTTCCCTCCTCACACTTTCGGACTGGAGCAGCCACTCTCCTCCAAAGTCTGCCTAACATGTACAGACCCAACTGCGGAAAACCATTGCCTCCACCCTTTTGGCCCTTACATCCACATGACTCTCCCACAAGCACTCATGCCCTCCTTTCCCTCACCTCCTACAACCTAGGACAGCCCTCCTCACACTTTCGGACTGGAGCAGCCAATCTCCTCCTGAGCTTGCCTAGCATGTACAGGCCCACATGGGGAGCACCATTGCCTCCACCCTTTTAGCCCTGACATGCACACGGCTCTCCCACAAGCACTCCCGTCCTCCTTTCCCTACCCTACCCCAACTTGTGACAGTCCCCCTTACACTTTCTGACTGGAGCAGCCACTCTCCTCCAACGCCTGCCAAACATGCACAGGCCCACACGGGGAGCACCATGGTCTCCACCCTTTTGGCCCTGACATCCACACGGCTCTCCCACAAGCACTCCAATCCTCCTTTCCCTCACCTCCGACAACTTAGAACAGCCCTCCTCACACTTTCTGAATGAAGCAGCCACTCTCCTCCAACGCCTGCCTAACATGTACAGGCCCACGTGGGGAGCACCATTGCCTCCACCCTTTTGGCCCTGACATGCCTACGGCACTCCTACAAGCACTCCCGCCCTCCTTTCCCTCACCTCCTACAACTTACCACTGCCCTCCTCACACTTTCGGACTTGAGCAGCCACTCTCCTCCAACGCCTGCCTAACATGTGCAGGCCCACACGGGGAGCACCATTGCCTCCACCCTTTCAGCCCTGCCATGCGTACGGCTCTCCCACAAGCACTTCCAGCCTCCTTTCCCTACCCTACTCCAAACTACGACAGCCCTCCTCACACTTTCCCATTAGAGCAGCCACTCTCCTCCAAAGCCTGCCTAACATGTGCAGGCCCACACGGGGAGCACCATGGCGTCCACCCTTTTGGCCCTGACATGCCTACGGCTCTCCCACAAGCATTCCCGTCTTCCTTTCCCTCACCTCCTAAAACTTAGCACTGCCCTCCTCACACTTTCCCATTAGAGCAGCCACTCTCCTCCAACGCGTGCCTAACATGTACAGACCCACCCGCGGAGCACCATGGCCTCCACCCTTTTGGCCCTGACATGCCTTCGGCTCTCCCACAAGCACTCACGTCCCCTTTCCCTACCCTACTCCAAATTACGACAGCCCCGCTCACACTTTCGGACTGGAGTAGCCACTCTCCTCCAACGCCTGCCTAACATGTACAGACCCACCCGCGGAGCACCCTTGCCTCCACCCTTTTGGCCCTGACATGCACAAGGCTCTCCCACAAGCACTCACGTCCTCCTTTCCCTACCCTACTCCAAATTACGACTTCCCTCCTCACACTTTCGGACTGGAGCAGCCACTCTCCTCCAAAGTCTGCCTAACATGTACAGACCCACCCGCCGAAAACCATTGCCTCCACCCTTTTGGCCCTTACATCCACATGACTCTCCCACAAGCACTCATGCCCTCCTTTCCCTCACCTCCTACAACCTAGGACAGCCCTCCTCACACTTTCGGACTGGAGCAGCCAATCTCCTCCTGAGCTTGCCTAGCATGTACAGGCCCACATGGGGAGCACCATTGCCTCCACCCTTTTAGCCCTGACATGCACACGGCTCTCCCACAAGCACTCCCGTCCTCCTTTCCCTACCCTACCCCAACTTGTGACAGTCCCCCTTACACTTTCTGACTGGAGCAGCCACTCTCCTCCAATGCCTGCCAAACATGCACAGGCCCACACGGGGAGCACCATGGTCTCCACCCTTTTGGCCCTGACATCCACACGGCTCTCCCACAAGCACTCCAATCCTCCTTTCCCTCACCTCCGACAACTTAGAACAGCCCTCCTCACACTTTCTGAATGAAGCAGCCACTCTCCTCCAACGCCTGCCTAACATGTACAGGCCCACGTGGGGAGCACCATTGCCTCCACCCTTTTGGCCCTGACATGCCTACGGCACTCCTACAAGCACTCCCGCCCTCCTTTCCCTCACCTCCTCCAACTTACCACTGCCCTCCTCACACTTTCGGACTTGAGCAGCCACTCTCCTCCAAAGCCTGCCTAACATGTGCAGGCCCACACGGGGAGCACCAGTGCCTCCACCCTTTTAGCCCTGACATGCCTACGGCTCTCCCACAACCACTCCCGTCTTCCTTTCCCTCACCTCCTACAACTTACCACTGCCCTCCTCACACTTTCTGACTGGAGCAGCCACTCTCCTCCAACGCCTGCCTAACATGTGCAGGCCCACACGGGGAGCACCATTGCCTCCACCCTTTTGGCCCTGACATGCCTACGGCTCTCCCACAACCACTCCGTCTTCCTTTCCCTCACCTCCTACAACTTAGCACTGCCCTCCTCACACTTTCTGACTGGAGCAGCCACTCTCCTCCAACGCGTGCCTAGGATGTACAGGCCCACACGGGGAGCACCATGGCGTCCACCCTTTTGGCCCTGACATGCCTACGGCTCTCCCACAAGCATTCCCGTCTTCCTTTCCCTCACCTCCTAAAACTTAGCACTGCCCTCCTCACACTTTCCCATTAGAGCAGCCACTCTCCTCCAACGCCTGCCTAACATGTACAGACCCACCCGCGAAGCACCCTTGCCTCCACCCTTTTGGCCCTGACATTCACAAGGCTCTCCCACAAGCACTCACGTCCTCCTTTCCCTACCCTACTCCAAATTACGACTTCCCTCCTCACACTTTCGGACTGGAGCAGCCACTCTCCTCCAAAGTCTGCCTAACATGTACAGACCCACCCGCCGAAAACCATTGCCTCCACCCTTTTGGCCCTGACATCCACACGGCTCTCCCACAAGCACTCACGTCCTCCTTTCCCTCACCTCCTACAACCTAGGACAGCCCTCCTCACACTTTCGGACTGGAGCAGCCAATCTCCTCCTGAGCTTGCCTAGCATGTACAGGCCCACATGGGGAGCACCATTGCCTCCACCCTTTTAGCCCTGACATGCACACGGCTCTCCCACAAGCACTCCCGTCCTCCTTTCCCTACCCTACCCCAACTTGTGACAGTCCCCCTTACACTTTCTGAATGAAGCAGCCACTCTCCTCCAACGCCTGCCTAACATGTACAGGCCCACGTGGGGAGCACCATTGCCTCCACCCTTTTGGCCCTGACATGCCTACGGCACTCCCAAAAGCACTCCCGCCCTCCTTTCCCTCACCTCCTACAACTTACCACTGCCCTCCTCACACTTTCGGACTTGAGCAGCCACTCTCCTCCAAAGCCTACCTAACATGTGAAGGCCAACACGGGGAGCACCAGTGCCTCCACCCTTTTAGCCCTGACATGCCTACGGCTCTCCCACAAGCACTCCCGTCTTCCTTTCCCTCACCTCCTACAACTTACCACTGCCCTCCTCACACTTTCGGACTGGAGCAGCCACTCTCCTACAACGCCTGCCTAACATGTGCAGGCCCACACGGGGAGCACCCTTGCCTCCACCCTTTTGGCCCTGACATGCCTTCGGCTCTCCCACAAGCACTCACGTCCCCTTTCCCTACCCTACTCCAAATTACGACAGCCCCGCTCACACTTTCGGACTGGAGTAGCCACTCTCCTCCAACGCCTGCCTAACATGTACAGACCCACCCGCGGAGCACCCTTGCCTCCACCCTTTTGGCCCTGACATGCACAAGGCTCTCCCACAAGCACTCACGTCCTCCTTTCCCTACCCTACTCCAAATTACGACTTCCCTCCTCACACTTTCGGACTGGAGCAGCCACTCTCCTCCAAAGTCTGCCTAACATGTACAGACCCACCCGCCGAAAACCATTGCCTCCACCCTTTTGGCCCTTACATCCACATGACTCTCCCACAAGCACTCATGCCCTCCTTTCCCTCACCTCCTACAACCTAGGACAGCCCTCCTCACACTTTCGGACTGGAGCAGCCAATCTCCTCCTGAGCTTGCCTAGCATGTACAGGCCCACATGGGGAGCACCATTGCCTCCACCCTTTTAGCCCTGACATGCACACGGCTCTCCCACAAGCACTCCCGTCCTCCTTTCCCTACCCTACCCCAACTTGTGACAGTCCCCCTTACACTTTCTGACTGGAGCAGCCACTCTCCTCCAACGCCTGCCAAACATGCACAGGCCCACACGGGGAGCACCATGGTCTCCACCCTTTTGGCCCTGACATCCACACGGCTCTCCCACAAGCACTCCAATCCTCCTTTCCCTCACCTCCGACAACTTAGAACAGCCCTCCTCACACTTTCTGAATGAAGCAGCCACTCTCCTCCAACGCCTGCCTAACATGTACAGGCCCACGTGGGGAGCACCATTGCCTCCACCCTTTTGGCCCTGACATGCCTACGGCACTCCTACAAGCACTCCCGCCCTCCTTTCCCTCACCTCCTACAACTTACCACTGCCCTCCTCACACTTTCGGACTTGAGCAGCCACTCTCCTCCAAAGCCTGCCTAACATGTGCAGGCCCACACGGGGAGCACCAGTGCCTCCACCCTTTTAGCCCTGACATGCCTACGGCTCTCCCACAACCACTCCCGTCTTCCTTTCCCTCACCTCCTACAACTTACCACTGCCCTCCTCACACTTTCTGACTGGAGCAGCCACTCTCCTCCAACGCCTGCCTAACATGTGCAGGCCCACACGGGGAGCACCATTGCCTCCACCCTTTTGGCCCTGACATGCCTACGGCTCTCCCACAACCACTCCGTCTTCCTTTCCCTCACCTCCTACAACTTAGCACTGCCCTCCTCACACTTTCTGACTGGAGCAGCCACTCTCCTCCAACGCGTGCCTAGGATGTACAGGCCCACACGGGGAGCACCATGGCGTCCACCCTTTTGGCCCTGACATGCCTACGGCTCTCCCACAAGCATTCCCGTCTTCCTTTCCCTCACCTCCTAAAACTTAGCACTGCCCTCCTCACACTTTCCCATTAGAGCAGCCACTCTCCTCCAACGCCTGCCTAACATGTACAGACCCACCCGCGAAGCACCCTTGCCTCCACCCTTTTGGCCCTGACATTCACAAGGCTCTCCCACAAGCACTCACGTCCTCCTTTCCCTACCCTACTCCAAATTACGACTTCCCTCCTCACACTTTCGGACTGGAGCAGCCACTCTCCTCCAAAGTCTGCCTAACATGTACAGACCCACCCGCCGAAAACCATTGCCTCCACCCTTTTGGCCCTGACATCCACACGGCTCTCCCACAAGCACTCACGTCCTCCTTTCCCTCACCTCCTACAACCTAGGACAGCCCTCCTCACACTTTCGGACTGGAGCAGCCAATCTCCTCCTGAGCTTGCCTAGCATGTACAGGCCCACATGGGGAGCACCATTGCCTCCACCCTTTTAGCCCTGACATGCACACGGCTCTCCCACAAGCACTCCCGTCCTCCTTTCCCTACCCTACCCCAACTTGTGACAGTCCCCCTTACACTTTCTGAATGAAGCAGCCACTCTCCTCCAACGCCTGCCTAACATGTACAGGCCCACGTGGGGAGCACCATTGCCTCCACCCTTTTGGCCCTGACATGCCTACGGCACTCCTACAAGCACTCCCGCCCTCCTTTCCCTCACCTCCTACAACTTACCACTGCCCTCCTCACACTTTCGGACTTGAGCAGCCACTCTCCTCCAAAGCCTACCTAACATGTGAAGGCCCACACGGGGAGCACCAGTGCCTCCACCCTTTTAGCCCTGACATGCCTACGGCTCTCCCACAAGCATTCCCGTCTTCCTTTCCCTCACCTCCTAAAACTTAGCACTGCCCTCCTCACACTTTCCCATTAGAGCAGCCACTCTCCTCCAACGCGTGCCTAGGATGTACAGGCCCACACGGGGAGCACCATGGCGTCCACCCTTTTGGCCCTGACATGCCTACGGCTCTCCCACAAGCATTCCCGTCTTCCTTTCCCTCACCTCCTAAAACTTAGAACTGCCCTCCTCACACTTTCCCAGTAGAGCAGCCAATCTCCTCCAACGCGTGCCTAGGATGTACAGACCCACACGGGGAGCACCATTGCCTCCACCCTTTTGGCCCTGACATGCCTTCGGCTCTCCCACAAGCACTCACGTCCCCTTTCCCTACCCTACTCCAAATTACGACAGCCCCGCTCACACTTTCGGACTGGAGCAGCCACTCTCCTCCAACGCCTGCCTAACATGTACAGGCCCACACGGGGAGCACCATTGCCTCCACCCTTTTGGCCCTGACATTCACAAGGCTCTCCCACAAGCACTCACGTCCTCCTTTCCCTACCCTACTCCAAATTACGACTTCCCTCCTCACACTTTCGGACTGGAGCAGCCACTCTCCTCCAAAGTCTGCCTAACATGTACAGACCCACCCGCCGAAAACCATTGCCTCCACCCTTTTGGCCCTGACATCCACATGACTCTCCCACAAGCACTCACGCCCTCCTTTCCCTCACCTCCTACAACCTAGGACAGCCCTCCTCACACTTTCGGACTGGAGCAGCCAATCTCCTCCTGAGCTTGCCTAGCATGTACAGGCCCACATGGGGAGCACCATTGCCTCCACCCTTTTAGCCCTGACATGCACACAGCTCTCCCACAAGCACTCCCGTCCTCCTTTCCCTACCCTACCCCAACTTGTGACAGTCCCCCTTACACTTTCTGACTGGAGCAGCCACTCTCCTCCAACGCCTGCCAAACATGCACAGGCCCACACGGGGAGCACCATGGTCTCCACCCTTTTGGCCCTGACATCCACACGGCTCTCCCACAAACACTCCAATCCTCCTTTCCCTCACCTCCGACAACTTAGAACAGCCCTCCTCACACTTTCTGAATGAAGCAGCCACTCTCCTCCAATGCCTGCCTAACATGTACAGGCCCACGTGGGGAGCACCATTGCCTCCACCCTTTTGGCCCTGACATGCCTACGGCACTCCTACAAGCACTCCCGCCCTCCTTTCCCTCACCTCCTACAACTTACCACTGCCCTCCTCACACTTTCGGACTTGAGCAGCCACTCTCCTCCAAAGCCTGCCTAACATGTGCAGGCCCACACGGGGAGCACCAGTGCCTCCACCCTTTTAGCCCTGACATGCCTACGGCTCTCCCACAACCACTCCCGTCTTCCTTTCCCTCACCTCCTACAACTTACCACTGCCCTCCTCACACTTTCGGACTGGAGCAGCCACTCTCCTCCAACGCCTGCCTAACATGTGCAGGCCCACACGGGGAGCACCATTGCCTCCACCCTTTTGGCCCTGACATGCCTACGGCTCTCCCACAACCACTCCGTCTTCCTTTCCCTCACCTCCTACAACTTAGCACTGCCCTCCTCACACTTTCTAACTGGAGCAGCCACTCTCCTCCAACGCGTGCCTAGGATGTACAGGCCCACACGGGGAGCACCATGGCGTCCACCCTTTTGGCCCTGACATGCCTACGGCTCTCCCACAAGCATTCCCGTCTTCCTTTCCCTCACCTCCTAAAACTTAGCACTGCCCTCCTCACACTTTCCCATTAGAGCAGCCACTCTCCTCCAACGCCTGCCTAACATGTACAGACCCACCCGCGAAGCACCCTTGCCTCCACCCTTTTGGCCCTGACATTCACAAGGCTCTCCCACAAGCACTCACGTCCTCCTTTCCCTACCCTACTCCAAATTACGACTTCCCTCCTCACACTTTCGGACTGGAGCAGCCACTCTCCTCCAAAGTCTGCCTAACATGTACAGACCCACCCGCCGAAAACCATTGCCTCCACCCTTTTGGCCCTGACATCCACACGGCTCTCCCACAAGCACTCACGTCCTCCTTTCCCTCACCTCCTACAACCTAGGACAGCCCTCCTCACACTTTCGGACTGGAGCAGCCAATCTCCTCCTGAGCTTGCCTAGCATGTACAGGCCCACATGGGGAGCACCATTGCCTCCACCCTTTTAGCCCTGACATGCACACAGCTCTCCCACAAGCACTCCCGTCCTCCTTTCCCTACCCTACCCCAACTTGTGACAGTCCCCCTTACACTTTCTGACTGGAGCAGCCACTCTCCTCCAACGCCTGCCAAACATGCACAGGCCCACACGGGGAGCACCATGGTCTCCACCCTTTTGGCCCTGACATCCACACGGCTCTCCCACAAACACTCCAATCCTCCTTTCCCTCACCTCCGACAACTTAGAACAGCCCTCCTCACACTTTCTGAATGAAGCAGCCACTCTCCTCCAACGCCTGCCTAACATGTACAGGCCCACGTGGGGAGCACCATTGCCTCCACCCTTTTGGCCCTGACATGCCTACGGCACTCCTACAAGCACTCCAGCCCTCCTTTCCCTCACCTCCTACAACTTACCACTGCCCTACTCACACTTTCGGACTTGAGCAGCCACTCTCCTCCAAAGCCTGCCTAACATGTGCAGGCCCACACGGGGAGCACCAGTGCCTCCACCCTTTTAGCCCTGACATGCCTACGGCTCTCCCACAACCACTCCCGTCTTCCTTTCCCTCACCTCCTACAACTTACCACTGCCCTCCTCACACTTTCTGACTGGAGCAGCCACTCTCCTCCAACGCCTGCCTAACATGTGCAGGCCCACACGGGGAGCACCATGGCGTCCACCCTTTTGGCCCTGACATGCCTACGGCTCTCCCACAACCACTCCGTCTTCCTTTCCCTCACCTCCTACAACTTACCACTGCCCTCCTCACACTTTCGGACTGCAGCAGCCACTCTCCTCCGACGCCTGCCTAACATGTGCAGGCCCACACGGGGAGCACCATTGCCTCCACCCTTTTAGCCCTGACATTCACACGGCTCTCCCACAAGCACTCCCGTCCTCCTTTCCCTACCCTACCCCAACTTGTGACAGTCCCCCTTACACTTTCTGACTGGAGCAGCCACTCTCCTCCAACGCCTGCCAAACATGCACAGGCCCACACGGGGAGCACCATGGTCTCCACCCTTTTGGCCCTGACATCCACACGGCTCTCCCACAAGCACTCCAATCCTCCTTTCCCTCACCTTCGACAACTTAGAACAGCCCTCCTCACACTTTCTGAATGAAGCAGCCACTCTCCTCCAACGCCTGCCTAACATGTACAGGCCCACGTGGGGAGCACCATTGCCTCCACCCTTTTGGCCCTGACATGCCTACGGCACTCCTACAAGCACTCCCGCCCTCCTTTCCCTCACCTCCTACAACTTACCACTGCCCTCCTCACACTTTCGGACTTGAGCAGCCACTCTCCTCCAAAGCCTGCCTAACATGTGCAGGCCCACACGGGGAGCACCAGTGCCTCCACCCTTTTAGCCCTGACATGCCTACGGCTCTCCCACAACCACTCCCGTCTTCCTTTCCCTCACCTCCTACAACTTACCACTGCCCTCCTCACACTTTCGGACTGGAGCAGCCACTCTCCTCCAACGCCTGCCTAACATGTGCAGGCCCACACGGGGAGCACCATTGCCTCCACCCTTTTGGCCCTGACATGCCTACGGCTCTCCCACAACCACTCCGTCTTCCTTTCCCTCACCTCCTACAACTTAGCACTGCCCTCCTCACACTTTCTGACTGGAGCAGCCACTCTCCTCCAACGCCGGCCTAACATGTGCAGGCCCACACGGGGAGCACCATTGCCTCCACCCTTTTGGCCCTGACATGCCTTCGGCTCTCCCACAAGCACTCACGTCCCCTTTCCCTACCCTACTCCAAATTACGACAGCCCCGCTCACACTTTCGGACTGGAGCAGCCACTCTCCTCCAACGCCTGCCTAACATGTACAGGCCCACACGGGGAGCACCATTGCCTCCACCCTTTTGGCCCTGACATTCACAAGGCTCTCCCACAAGCACTCACGTCCTCCTTTCCCTACCCTACTCCAAATTACGACTTCCCTCCTCACACTTTCGGACTGGAGCAGCCACTCTCCTCCAAAGTCTGCCTAACATGTACAGACCCACCCGCCGAAAACCATTGCCTCCACCCTTTTGGCCCTGACATCCACACGGCTCTCCCACAAGCACTCACGTCCTCCTTTCCCTCACCTCCTACAACCTAGGACAGCCCTCCTCACACTTTTGGACTGGAGCAGCCAATCTCCTCCTGAGCTTGCCTAGCATGTACAGGCCCACATGGGGAGCACCATTGCCTCCACCCTTTTAGCCCTGACATGCACACAGCTCTCCCACAAGCACTCCCGTCCTCCTTTCCCTACCCTACCCCAACTTGTGACAGTCCCCCTTACACTTTCTGACTGGAGCAGCCACTCTCCTCCAACGCCTGCCAAACATGCACAGGCCCACACGGGGAGCACCATGGTCTCCACCCTTTTGGCCCTGACATCCACACGGCTCTCCCACAAACACTCCAATCCTCCTTTCCCTCACCTCCGACAACTTAGAACAGCCCTCCTCACACTTTCTGAATGAAGCAGCCACTCTCCTCCAATGCCTGCCTAACATGTACAGGCCCACGTGGGGAGCACCATTGCCTCCACCCTTTTGGCCCTGACATGCCTACGGCACTCCTACAAGCACTCCCGCCCTCCTTTCCCTCACCTCCTACAACTTACCACTGCCCTCCTCACACTTTCGGACTTGAGCAGCCACTCTCCTCCAAAGCCTGCCTAACATGTGCAGGCCCACACGGGGAGCACCAGTGCCTCCACCCTTTTAGCCCTGACATGCCTACGGCTCTCCCACAACCACTCCCGTCTTCCTTTCCCTCACCTCCTACAACTTACCACTGCCCTCCTCACACTTTCGGACTGGAGCAGCCACTCTCCTCCAACGCCTGCCTAACATGTGCAGGCCCACACGGGGAGCACCATTGCCTCCACCCTTTTGGCCCTGACATGCCTACGGCTCTCCCACAACCACTCCGTCTTCCTTTCCCTCACCTCCTACAACTTAGCACTGCCCTCCTCACACTTTCTGACTGGAGCAGCCACTCTCCTCCAACGCGTGCCTAGGATGTACAGGCCCACACGGGGAGCACCATGGCGTCCACCCTTTTGGCCCTGACATGCCTACGGCTCTCCCACAAGCATTCCCGTCTTCCTTTCCCTCACCTCCTAAAACTTAGCACTGCCCTCCTCACACTTTCCCATTAGAGCAGCCACTCTCCTCCAACGCCTGCCTAACATGTACAGACCCACCCGCGAAGCACCCTTGCCTCCACCCTTTTGGCCCTGACATTCACAAGGCTCTCCCACAAGCACTCACGTCCTCCTTTCCCTACCCTACTCCAAATTACGACTTCCCTCCTCACACTTTCGGACTGGAGCAGCCACTCTCCTCCAAAGTCTGCCTAACATGTACAGACCCACCCGCCGAAAACCATTGCCTCCACCCTTTTGGCCCTGACATCCACACGGCTCTCCCACAAGCACTCACGTCCTCCTTTCCCTCACCTCCTACAACCTAGGACAGCCCTCCTCACACTTTCGGACTGGAGCAGCCAATCTCCTCCTGAGCTTGCCTAGCATGTACAGGCCCACATGGGGAGCACCATTGCCTCCACCCTTTTAGCCCTGACATGCACACAGCTCTCCCACAAGCACTCCCGTCCTCCTTTCCCTACCCTACCCCAACTTGTGACAGTCCCCCTTACACTTTCTGACTGGAGCAGCCACTCTCCTCCAACGCCTGCCAAACATGCACAGGCCCACACGGGGAGCACCATGGTCTCCACCCTTTTGGCCCTGACATCCACACGGCTCTCCCACAAACACTCCAATCCTCCTTTCCCTCACCTCCGACAACTTAGAACAGCCCTCCTCACACTTTCTGAATGAAGCAGCCACTCTCCTCCAACGCCTGCCTAACATGTACAGGCCCACGTGGGGAGCACCATTGCCTCCACCCTTTTGGCCCTGACATGCCTACGGCACTCCTACAAGCACTCCAGCCCTCCTTTCCCTCACCTCCTACAACTTACCACTGCCCTACTCACACTTTCGGACTTGAGCAGCCACTCTCCTCCAAAGCCTGCCTAACATGTGCAGGCCCACACGGGGAGCACCAGTGCCTCCACCCTTTTAGCCCTGACATGCCTACGGCTCTCCCACAACCACTCCCGTCTTCCTTTCCCTCACCTCCTACAACTTACCACTGCCCTCCTCACACTTTCTGACTGGAGCAGCCACTCTCCTCCAACGCCTGCCTAACATGTGCAGGCCCACACGGGGAGCACCATGGCGTCCACCCTTTTGGCCCTGACATGCCTACGGCTCTCCCACAACCACTCCGTCTTCCTTTCCCTCACCTCCTACAACTTACCACTGCCCTCCTCACACTTTCGGACTGCAGCAGCCACTCTCCTCCGACGCCTGCCTAACATGTGCAGGCCCACACGGGGAGCACCATTGCCTCCACCCTTTTAGCCCTGACATTCACACGGCTCTCCCACAAGCACTCCCGTCCTCCTTTCCCTACCCTACCCCAACTTGTGACAGTCCCCCTTACACTTTCTGACTGGAGCAGCCACTCTCCTCCAACGCCTGCCAAACATGCACAGGCCCACACGGGGAGCACCATGGTCTCCACCCTTTTGGCCCTGACATCCACACGGCTCTCCCACAAGCACTCCAATCCTCCTTTCCCTCACCTTCGACAACTTAGAACAGCCCTCCTCACACTTTCTGAATGAAGCAGCCACTCTCCTCCAACGCCTGCCTAACATGTACAGGCCCACGTGGGGAGCACCATTGCCTCCACCCTTTTGGCCCTGACATGCCTACGGCACTCCTACAAGCACTCCCGCCCTCCTTTCCCTCACCTCCTACAACTTACCACTGCCCTCCTCACACTTTCGGACTTGAGCAGCCACTCTCCTCCAAAGCCTGCCTAACATGTGCAGGCCCACACGGGGAGCACCAGTGCCTCCACCCTTTTAGCCCTGACATGCCTACGGCTCTCCCACAACCACTCCCGTCTTCCTTTCCCTCACCTCCTACAACTTACCACTGCCCTCCTCACACTTTCGGACTGGAGCAGCCACTCTCCTCCAACGCCTGCCTAACATGTGCAGGCCCACACGGGGAGCACCATTGCCTCCACCCTTTTGGCCCTGACATGCCTACGGCTCTCCCACAACCACTCCGTCTTCCTTTCCCTCACCTCCTACAACTTAGCACTGCCCTCCTCACACTTTCTGACTGGAGCAGCCACTCTCCTCCAACGCCGGCCTAACATGTGCAGGCCCACACGGGGAGCACCATTGCCTCCACCCTTTTGGCCCTGACATGCCTTCGGCTCTCCCACAAGCACTCACGTCCCCTTTCCCTACCCTACTCCAAATTACGACAGCCCCGCTCACACTTTCGGACTGGAGCAGCCACTCTCCTCCAACGCCTGCCTAACATGTACAGGCCCACACGGGGAGCACCATTGCCTCCACCCTTTTGGCCCTGACATTCACAAGGCTCTCCCACAAGCACTCACGTCCTCCTTTCCCTACCCTACTCCAAATTACGACTTCCCTCCTCACACTTTCGGACTGGAGCAGCCACTCTCCTCCAAAGTCTGCCTAACATGTACAGACCCACCCGCCGAAAACCATTGCCTCCACCCTTTTGGCCCTGACATCCACACGGCTCTCCCACAAGCACTCACGTCCTCCTTTCCCTCACCTCCTACAACCTAGGACAGCCCTCCTCACACTTTTGGACTGGAGCAGCCAATCTCCTCCTGAGCTTGCCTAGCATGTACAGGCCCACATGGGGAGCACCATTGCCTCCACCCTTTTAGCCCTGACATGCACACAGCTCTCCCACAAGCACTCCCGTCCTCCTTTCCCTACCCTACCCCAACTTGTGACAGTCCCCCTTACACTTTCTGACTGGAGCAGCCACTCTCCTCCAACGCCTGCCAAACATGCACAGGCCCACACGGGGAGCACCATGGTCTCCACCCTTTTGGCCCTGACATCCACACGGCTCTCCCACAAACACTCCAATCCTCCTTTCCCTCACCTCCGACAACTTAGAACAGCCCTCCTCACACTTTCTGAATGAAGCAGCCACTCTCCTCCAACGCCTGCCTAACATGTACAGGCCCACGTGGGGAGCACCATTGCCTCCACCCTTTTGGCCCTGACATGCCTACGGCACTCCTACAAGCACTCCCGCCCTCCTTTCCCTCACCTCCTACAACTTACCACTGCCCTACTCACACTTTCGGACTTGAGCAGCCACTCTCCTCCAAAGCCTGCCTAACATGTGCAGGCCCACACGGGGAGCACCAGTGCCTCCACCCTTTTAGCCCTGACATGCCTACGGCTCTCCCACAACCACTCCCGTCTTCCTTTCCCTCACCTCCTACAACTTACCACTGCCCTCCTCACACTTTCTGACTGGAGCAGCCACTCTCCTCCAACGCCTGCCTAACATGTGCAGGCCCACACGGGGAGCACCATGGCGTCCACCCTTTTGGCCCTGACATGCCTACGGCTCTCCCACAACCACTCCGTCTTCCTTTCCCTCACCTCCTACAACTTACCACTGCCCTCCTCACACTTTCGGACTGCAGCAGCCACTCTCCTCCGACGCCTGCCTAACATGTGCAGGCCCACACGGGGAGCACCATTGCCTCCACCCTTTTAGCCCTGACATTCACACGGCTCTCCCACAAGCACTCCCGTCCTCCTTTCCCTACCCTACCCCAACTTGTGACAGTCCCCCTTACACTTTCTGACTGGAGCAGCCACTCTCCTCCAACGCCTGCCAAACATGCACAGGCCCACACGGGGAGCACCATGGTCTCCACCCTTTTGGCCCTGACATCCACACGGCTCTCCCACAAGCACTCCAATCCTCCTTTCCCTCACCTTCGACAACTTAGAACAGCCCTCCTCACACTTTCTGAATGAAGCAGCCACTCTCCTCCAACGCCTGCCTAACATGTACAGGCCCACGTGGGGAGCACCATTGCCTCCACCCTTTTGGCCCTGACATGCCTACGGCACTCCTACAAGCACTCCCGCCCTCCTTTCCCTCACCTCCTACAACTTACCACTGCCCTCCTCACACTTTCGGACTTGAGCAGCCACTCTCCTCCAAAGCCTGCCTAACATGTGCAGGCCCACACGGGGAGCACCAGTGCCTCCACCCTTTTAGCCCTGACATGCCTACGGCTCTCCCACAACCACTCCCGTCTTCCTTTCCCTCACCTCCTACAACTTACCACTGCCCTCCTCACACTTTCTGACTGGAGCAGCCACTCTCCTCCAACGCCTGCCTAACATGTGCAGGCCCACACGGGGAGCACCATTGCCTCCACCCTTTTGGCCCTGACATGCCTACGGCTCTCCCACAACCACTCCGTCTTCCTTTCCCTCACCTCCTACAACTTAGCACTGCCCTCCTCACACTTTCTGACTGGAGCAGCCACTCTCCTCCAACGCCTGCCTAACATGTGCAGGCCCACACGGGGAGCACCATGGCGTCCACCCTTTTGGCCCTGACATGCCTACGGCTCTCCCACAAGCATTCCCGTCTTCCTTTCCCTCACCTCCTAAAACTTAGCACTGCCCTCCTCACACTTTCCCATTAGAGCAGCCACTCTCCTCCAACGCCTGCCTAACATGTACAGACCCACCCGCGAAGCACCCTTGCCTCCACCCTTTTGGCCCTGACATTCACAAGGCTCTCCCACAAGCACTCACGTCCTCCTTTCCCTACCCTACTCCAAATTACGACTTCCCTCCTCACACTTTCGGACTGGAGCAGCCACTCTCCTCCAAAGTCTGCCTAACATGTACAGACCCACCCGCCGAAAACCATTGCCTCCACCCTTTTGGCCCTGACATCCACACGGCTCTCCCACAAGCACTCACGTCCTCCTTTCCCTCACCTCCTACAACCTAGGACAGTCCTCCTCACACTTTCGGACTGGAGCAGCCAATCTCCTCCTGAGCTTGCCTAGCATGTACAGGCCCACATGGGGAGCACCATTGCCTCCACCCTTTTAGCCCTGACATGCACACGGCTCTCCCACAAGCACTCCCGTCCTCCTTTCCCTACCCTACCCCAACTTGTGACAGTCCCCCTTACACTTTCTGAATGAAGCAGCCACTCTCCTCCAACGCCTGCCTAACATGTACAGGCCCACGTGGGGAGCACCATTGCCTCCACCCTTTTGGCCCTGACATGCCTACGGCACTCCTACAAGCACTCCCGCCCTCCTTTCCCTCACCTCCTACAACTTACCACTGCCCTCCTCACACTTTCGGACTTGAGCAGCCACTCTCCTCCAAAGCCTACCTAACATGTGAAGGCCAACACGGGGAGCACCAGTGCCTCCACCCTTTTAGCCCTGACATGCCTACGGCTCTCCCACAACCACTCCCGTCTTCCTTTCCCTCACCTCCTACAACTTACCACTGCCCTCCTCACACTTTCGGACTGGAGCAGCCACTCTCCTACAACGCCTGCCTAACATGTGCAGGCCCACACGGGGAGCACCATTGCCTCCACCCTTTTGGCCCTGACATGCCTACGGCTCTCCCACAAGCATTCCCGTCTTCCTTTCCCTCACCTCCTACAACTTACCACTGCCCTCCTCACACTTTCCCATTAGAGCAGCCACTCTCCTCCAACGCGTGCCTAGGATGTACAGGCCCACACGGGGAGCACCAGTGCCTCCACCCTTTTGGCCCTGACATGCCTACGGCTCTCCCACAAGCATTCCCGTCTTCCTTTCCCTCACCTCCTAAAACTTAGAACTGCCCTCCTCACACTTTCCAAGTAGAGCAGCCAATCTCCTCCAACGCGTGCCTAGGATGTACAGACCCACACGGGGAGCACCATTGCCTCCACCCTTTTGGCCCTGACATGCCTTCGGCTCTCCCACAAGCACTCACGTCCCCTTTCCCTACCCTACTCCAAATTACGACAGCCCCGCTCACACTTTCGGACTGGAGCAGCCACTCTCCTCCAACGCCTGCCTAACATGTACAGGCCCACACGGGGAGCACCATTGCCTCCACCCTTTTGGCCCTGACATTCACAAGGCTCTCCCACAAGCACTCACGTCCTCCTTTCCCTACCCTACTCCAAATTACGACTTCCCTCCTCACACTTTCGGACTGGAGCAGCCACTCTCCTCCAAAGTCTGCCTAACATGTACAGACCCACCCGCCGAAAACCATTGCCTCCACCCTTTTGGCCCTGACATCCACATGACTCTCCCACAAGCACTCACGCCCTCCTTTCCCTCACCTCCTACAACCTAGGACAGCCCTCCTCACACTTTCGGACTGGAGCAGCCAATCTCCTCCTGAGCTTGCCTAGCATGTACAGGCCCACATGGGGAGCACCATTGCCTCCACCCTTTTAGCCCTGACATGCACACGGCTCTCCCACAAGCACTCCCGTCCTCCTTTCCCTACCCTACCCCAACTTGTGACATTCCCCCTTACACTTTCTGACTGGAGCAGCCACTCTCCTCCAACGCCTGCCAAACATGCACAGGCCCACACGGGGAGCACCATGGTCTCCACCCTTTTGGCCCTGACATCCACACGGCTCTCCCACAAACACTCCAATCCTCCTTTCCCTCACCTCCAACAACTTAGAACAGCCCTCCTCACACTTTCTGAATGAAGCAGCCACTCTCCTCCAATGCCTGCCTAACATGTACAGGCCCACGTGGGGAGCACCCTTGCCTCCACCCTTTTGGCCCTGACATGCCTACAGCACTCCTACAAGCACTCCCGCCCTCCTTTCCCTCACCTCCTACAACTTACCACTGCCCTCCTCACACTTTCGGACTTGAGCAGCCACTCTCCTCCAAAGCCTGCCTAACATGTGCAGGCCCACACGGGGAGCACCATGGCGTCCACCCTTTTGGCCCTGACATGCCTACGGCTCTCCCACAACCACTCCGTCTTCCTTTCCCTCACCTCCTACAACTTACCACTGCCCTCCTCACACTTTCGGACTGCAGCAGCCACTCTCCTCCGACGCCTGCCTAACATGTGCAGGCCCACACGGGGAGCACCATTGCCTCCACCCTTTTAGCCCTGACATTCACACGGCTCTCCCACAAGCACTCCCGTCCTCCTTTCCCTACCCTACCCCAACTTGTGACAGTCCCCCTTACACTTTCTGACTGGAGCAGCCACTCTCCTCCAACGCCTGCCAAACATGCACAGGCCCACACGGGGAGCACCATGGTCTCCACCCTTTTGGCCCTGACATCCACACGGCTCTCCCACAAGCACTCCAATCCTCCTTTCCCTCACCTTCGACAACTTAGAACAGCCCTCCTCACACTTTCTGAATGAAGCAGCCACTCTCCTCCAACGCCTGCCTAACATGTACAGGCCCACGTGGGGAGCACCATTGCCTCCACCCTTTTGGCCCTGACATGGCTACGGCACTCCCAAAAGCACTCCCGCCCTCCTTTCCCTCACCTCCTCCAACTTACCACTGCCCTCCTCACACTTTCGGACTGGAGCGGCCACTCTCCTCCAAAGCCTGCCTAACATGTGCAGGCCCACACGGGGAGCACCAGTGCCTCCACCCTTTTAGCCCTGACATGCCTACGGCTCTCCCACAACCACTCCCGTCTTCCGTTCCCTCACCTCCTACAACTTACCACTGCCCTCCTCACACTTTCGGACTGGAGCAGCCACTCTCCTCCAACGCCTGCCTAACATGTGCAGGCCCACACGGGGAGCACCATGGCGTCCACCCTTTTGGCCCTGACATGCCTTCGGCTCTCCCACAAGCACTCACGTCCCCTTTCCCTACCCTACTCCAAATTACGACAGCCCCGCTCACACTTTCGGACTGGAGTAGCCACTCTCCTCCAACACCTGCCTAACATGTACAGACCCACCCGCGGAGCACCATGGCCTCCACCCTTTTGGCCCTGACATTCACAAGGCTCTCCCACAAGCACTCCAATCTTACTTCCCCTCACCTCCTACAACCTAGGACAGCCCTCCTCATACTTTCGGAATGGAGCAGCCACTCTCCTCCTAAGCCTGCCTAACATGTGCAGGCCCACACGGGGAGCACCATTGCTTCCACCCTTTTGGCCCTGACATTCACAAGGCTCTCCCACAAGCACTCACGTCCTCCTTTCCCTACCCTACTCCAAATTACGACTTCCCTCCTCACACTTTCGGACTGGAGCAGCCACTCTCCTCCAAAGTCTGCCTAACATGTACAGACCCACCCGCCGAAAACCATTGCCTCCACCCTTTTGGCCCTGACATCCACACGGCTCTCCCACAAGCACTCACGTCCTCCTTTCCCTCACCTCCTACAACCTAGGACAGCCCTCCTCACACTTTCGGACTGCAGCAGCCAATCTCCTCCAGAGCTTGCCTAGCATGTACAGGCCCACACGGGGAGCACCATTGCCTCCACCCTTTTAGCCCTGACATGCACACGGCTCTCCCACAAGCACTCCCGTCCTCCTTTCCCTACCCTACCCCAACTTGTGACAGTCCCCCTTACACTTTCTGAATGAAGCAGCCACTCTCCTCCAACGCCTGCCTAACATGTAGAGGCCCACGTGGGGAGCACCATTGCCTCCACACTTTTGGCCCTGACATGCCTACGGCACTCCCACAAGCACTCCCGCCCTCCTTTCCCTCACCTCCTACAACTTACCACTGCCCTCCTCACACTTTCTGACTGGAGCAGCCACTCTCCTCCAAAGCCTGCCTAACATGTGCAGGCCCACACGGGGAGCACCAGTGCCTCCACCCTTTTAGCCCTGACATGCCTACGGCTCTCCCACAACCACTCCCGTCTTCCTTTCCCTCACCTCCGACAACTTACCACTGCCCTCCTCACACTTTCGGACTGGAGCAGCCACTCTCCTACAACGCCTGCCTAACATGTGCAGGCCCACACGGGGAGCACCATTGCCTCCACCCTTTTGGCCCTGACATGCCTACAGCTCTCCCACAAGCATTCCCGTCTTCCTTTCCCTCACCTCCTAAAACTTAGCACTGCCCTCCTCACACTTTCCCATTAGAGCAGCCACTCTCCTCCAACGCGTGCCTAGGATGTACAGGCCCACACGGGGAGCACCAGTGCCTCCACCCTTTTGGCCCTGACATGCCTTCGGCTCTCCCACAAGCACTCACGTCCCCTTTCCCTACCCTACTCCAAATTACGACAGCCCCGCTCACACTTTCGGACTGGAGTAGCCACTCTCCTCCAACGCCTGCCTAACATGTACAGACCCACCCGCGGAGCACCATTGCCTCCACCCTTTTGGCCCTGACATTCACACGGCTCTCCCACAAGCACTCCAATCTTACTTCCCCTCACCTCCTACAACCTAGGACAGCCCTCCTCACACTTTCGGACTGGAGCAGCCACTCTCCTCCTAAGCCTGCCTAACATGTACAGGCCCACACGGGGAGCACCATTGCCTCCACCCTTTTGGCCCTGACATTCACAAGGCTCTCCCACAAGCACTCACGTCCTCCTTTCCCTACCCTACTCCAAATTACGACTTCCCTCCTCACACTTTCGGACTGGAGCAGCCACTCTCCTCCAAAGTCTGCCTAACATGTACAGACCCACCCGCCGAAAACCATTGCCTCCACCCTTTTGGCCCTGACATCCACATGACTCTCCCACAAGCACTCACGCCCTCCATTCCCTCACCTCCTACAACCTAGGACAGCCCTCCTCACACTTTCGGACTGGAGCAGCCAATCTCCTCTTGAGCTTGCCTAGCATGTACAGGCCCACATGGGGAGCACCATTGCCTCCACCCTTTTAGCCCTGACATGCACACGGCTCTCCCACAAGCACTCCCGTCCTCCTTTCCCTACCCTACCCCAACTTGTGACAGTCCCCCTTACACTTTCTGACTGGAGCAGCCACTCTCCTCCAACGCCTGCCAAACATGCACAGGCCCACACGGGGAGCACCATGGTCTCCACCCTTTTGGCCCTGACATCCACACGGCTCTCCCACAAACACTCCAATCCTCCTTTCCCTCACCTCCGACAACTTAGAACAGCCCTCCTCACACTTTCTGAATGAAGCAGCCACTCTCCTCCAATGCCTGCCTAACATGTACAGGCCCACGTGGGGAGCACCATTGCCTCCACCCTTTTGGCCCTGACATGCCTACGGCACTCCTACAAGCACTCCCGCCCTCCTTTCCCTCACCTCCTACAACTTACCACTGCCCTCCTCACACTTTCGGACTTGAGCAGCCACTCTCCTCCAAAGCCTGCCTAACATGTGCAGGCCCACACGGGGAGCACCAGTGCCTCCACCCTTTTAGCCCTGACATGCCTACGGCTCTCCCACAACCACTCCGTCTTCCTTTCCCTCACCTCCTACAACTTACCACTGCCCTCCTCACACTTTCGGACTGCAGCAGCCACTCTCCTCCGACGCCTGCCTAACATGTGCAGGCCCACACGGGGAGCACCATTGCTTCCACCCTTTTAGCCCTGACATTCACACGGCTCTCCCACAAGCACTCCCGTCCTCCTTTCCCTACCCTACCCCAACTTGTGACAGTCCCCCTTACACTTTCTGACTGGAGCAGCCACTCTCCTCCTAAGCCTGCCAAACATGCACAGGCCCACACGGGGAGCACCATGGTCTCCACCCTTTTGGCCCTGACATCCACACGGCTCTCCCACAAGCACTCCAATCCTCCTTTCCCTCACCTTCGACAACTTAGAACAGCCCTCCTCACACTTTCTGAATGAAGCAGCCACTCTCCTCCAACGCCTGCCTAACATGTACAGGCCCACGTGGGGAGCACCATTGCCTCCACCCTTTTGGCCCTGACATGCCTACGGCTCTCCCACAACCACTCCTGTCCTCCTTTCCCTCACCTCCTCCAACTTACCACTGCCCTCCTCACACTTTCGGACTTGAGCAGCCACTCTCCTCCAAAGCCTGCCTAACATGTGAAGGCCCACACGGGGAGCACCAGTGCCTCCACCCTTTTAGCCCTGACATGCCTACGGCTCTCCCACAACCACTCCCGTCTTCCGTTCCCTCACCTCCTACAACTTACCACTGCCCTCCTCACACTTTCGGACTGGAGCAGCCACTCTCCTCCAACGCCTGCCTAACATGTGCAGGCCCACACGGGGAGCACCATTGCCTCCACCCTTTTGGCCCTGACATGCCTTCGGCTCTCCCACAAGCACTCACGTCCCCTTTCCCTACCCTACTCCAAATTACGACAGCCCCGCTCACACTTTCGGACTGGAGTAGCCACTCTCCTCCAACACCTGCCTAACATGTACAGACCCACCCGCGGAGCACCATGGCCTCCACCCTTTTGGCCCTGACATTCACAAGGCTCTCCCACAAGCACTCCATTCTTACTTCCCCTCACCTCCTACAACCTAGGACAGCCCTCCTCACACTTTCGGACTGGAGCAGCCACTCTCCTCCTAAGCCTGCCTAACATGTGCAGGCCCACACGGGGAGCACCATTGCTTCCACCCTTTTGGCCCTGACATTCACAAGGCTCTCCCACAAGCACTCACGTCCTCCTTTCCCTACCCTACTCCAAATTACGACTTCCCTCCTCACACTTTCGGACTGGAGCAGCCACTCTCCTCCAAAGTCTGCCTAACATGTACAGACCCACCCGCCGAAAACCATTGCCTCCACCCTTTTGGCCCTGACATCCACACGGCTCTCCCACAAGCACTCACGTCCTCCTTTCCCTCACCTCCTACAACCTAGGACAGCCCTCCTCACACTTTCGGACTGGAGCAGCCAATCTCCTCCTGAGCTTGCCTAGCATGTACAGGCCCACACGGGGAGCACCATTGCCTCCACCCTTTTAGCCCTGACATGCACACGGCTCTCCCACAAGCACTCCCGTCCTCCTTTCCCTACCCTACCCCAACTTGTGACATTCCCCCTTACACTTTCTGAATGAAGCAGCCACTCTCCTCCAACGCCTGCCTAACATGTACAGGCCCACGTGGGGAGCACCATTGCCTCCACCCTTTTGGCCCTGACATGCCTACGGCACTCCTACAAGCACTCCCGCCCTCCTTTCCCTCACCTCCTACAACTTACCACTGCCCTCCTCACACTTTCGGACTGGAGCAGCCACTCTCCTCCAAAGCCTACCTAACAAGTGAAGGCCAACACGGGGAGCACCAGTGCCTCCACCCTTTTAGCCCTGACATGCCTACGGCTCTCCCACAAGCACTCCCGTCTTCCTTTCCCTCACCTCCTACAACTTACCACTGCCCTCCTCACACTTTTGGACTGGAGCAGCCACTCTCCTACAACGCCTGCCTAACATGTGCAGGCCCACACGGGGAGCACCATTGCCTCCACCCTTTTGGCCCTGACATGCCTACGGCTCTCCCACAAGCATTCCCGTCTTCCTTTCCCTCACCTCCTAAAACTTAGCACTGCCCTCCTCACACTTTCCCATTAGAGCAGCCACTCTCCTCCAACGCGTGCCTAGGATGTACAGGCCCACACGGGGAGCACCAGTGCCTCCACCCTTTTGGCCCTGACATGCCTACGGCTCTCCCACAAGCATTCCCGTCTTCCTTTCCCTCACCTCCTAAAACTTAGAACTGCCCTCCTCACACTTTCCCAGTAGAGCAGCCAATCTCCTCCAACGCGTGCCTAGGATGTACAGACCCACACGGGGAGCACCATTGCCTCCACCCTTTTGGCCCTGACATGCCTTCGGCTCTCCCACAAGCACTCACGTCCCCTTTCCCTACCCTACTCCAAATTACGACAGCCCCGCTCACACTTTCGGACTGGAGTAGCCACTCTCCTCCAACGCCTGCCTAACATGTACAGACCCACCCGCGGAGCACCATTGCCTCCACCCTTTTGGCCCTGACATTCACACGGCTCTCCCACAAGCACTCCAATCTTACTTCCCCTCACCTCCTACAACCTAGGACAGCCCTCCTCACACTTTCGGACTGGAGCAGCCACTCTCCTCCTAAGCCTGCCTAACATGTACAGGCCCACACGGGGAGCACCATTGCCTCCACCCTTTTGGCCCTGACATTCACAAGGCTCTCCCACAAGCACTCACGTCCTCCTTTCCCTACCCTACTCCAAATTACGACTTCCCTCCTCACACTTTCGGACTGGAGCAGCCACTCTCCTCCAAAGTCTGCCTAACATGTACAGACCCACCCGCCGAAAACCATTGCCTCCACCCTTTTGGCCCTGACATCCACATGACTCTCCCACAAGCACTCACGCCCTCCTTTCCCTCACCTCCTACAACCTAGGACAGCCCTCCTCACACTTTCGGACTGGAGCAGCCAATCTCCTCCTGAGCTTGCCTAGCATGTACAGGCCCACATGGGGAGCACCATTGCCTCCACCCTTTTAGCCCTGACATGCACACGGCTCTCCCACAAGCACTCCCGTCCTCCTTTCCCTACCCTACCCCAACTTGTGACAGTCCCCCTTACACTTTCTGACTGGAGCAGCCACTCTCCTCCAACGCCTGCCAAACATGCACAGGCCCACACGGGGAGCACCATGGTCTCCACCCTTTTGGCCCTGACATCCACACGGCTCTCCCACAAACACTCCAATCCTCCTTTCCCTCACCTTCGACAACTTAGAACAGCCCTCCTCACACTTTCTGAATGAAGCAGCCACTCTCCTCCAATGCCTGCCTAACATGTACAGGCCCACGTGGGGAGCACCATTGCCTCCACCCTTTTGGCCCTGACATGCCTACGGCACTCCTACAAGCACTCCCGCCCTCCTTTCCCTCACCTCCTACAACTTACCACTGCCCTCCTCACACTTTCGGACTTGAGCAGCCACTCTCCTCCAAAGCCTGCCTAACATGTGCAGGCCCACACGGGGAGCACCAGTGCCTCCACCCTTTTAGCCCTGACATGCCTACGGCTCTCCCACAACCACTCCCGTCTTCCTTTCCCTCACCTCCTACAACTTACCACTGCCCTCCTCACACTTTCTGACTGGAGCAGCCACTCTCCTCCAACGCCTGCCTAACATGTGCAGGCCCACACGGGGAGCACCATGGCGTCCACCCTTTTGGCCCTGACATGCCTACGGCTCTCCCACAACCACTCCGTCTTCCTTTCCCTCACCTCCTACAACTTACCATTGCCCTCCTCACACTTTCGGACTGCAGCAGCCACTCTCCTCCGACGCCTGCCTAACATGTGCAGGCCCACACGGGGAGCACCATTGCCTCCACCCTTTTAGCCCTGACATTCACACGGCTCTCCCACAAGCACTCCCGTCCTCCTTTCCCTACCCTACCCCAACTTGTGACAGTCCCCCTTACACTTTCTGACTGGAGCAGCCACTCTCCTCCTAAGCCTGCCAAACATGCACAGGCCCACACGGGGAGCACCATGGTCTCCACCCTTTTGGCCCTGACATCCACACGGCTCTCCCACAAGCACTCCAATCCTCCTTTCCCTCACCTTCGACAACTTAGAACAGCCCTCCTCACACTTTCTGAATGAAGCAGCCACTCTCTTCCAACGCCTGCCTAACATGTACAGGCCCACGTGGGGAGCACCATTGCCTCCACCCTTTTGGCCCTGACATGCCTACGGCTCTCCCACAACCACTCCTGTCCTCCTTTCCCTCACCTCCTACAACTTACCACTGCCCTCCTCACACTTTCGGACTTGAGCAGCCACTCTCCTCCAAAGCCTGCCTAACATGTGAAGGCCCACACGGGGAGCACCAGTGCCTCCACCCTTTTAGCCCTGACATGCCTACGGCTCTCCCACAACCACTCCCGTCTTCCGTTCCCTCACCTCCTACAACTTACCACTGCCCTCCTCACACTTTCGGACTGGAGCAGCCACTCTCCTCCAACGCCTGCCTAACATGTGCAGGCCCACACGGGGAGCACCATTGCCTCCACCCTTTTGGCCCTGACATGCCTTCGGCTCTCCCACAAGCACTCACGTCCCCTTTCCCTACCCTACTCCAAATTACGACAGCCCCGCTCACACTTTCGGACTGGAGTAGCCACTCTCCTCCAACGCCTGCCTAACATGTACAGACCCACCCGCGGAGCACCATGGCCTCCACCCTTTTGGCCCTGACATTCACAAGGCTCTCCCACAAGCACTCCAATCTTACTTCCCCTCACCTCCTACAACCTAGGACAGCCCTCCTCATACTTTCGGAATGGAGCAGCCACTCTCCTCCTAAGCCTGCCTAACATGTACAGGCCCACACGGGGAGCACCATTGCTTCCACCCTTTTGGCCCTGACATTCACAAGGCTCTCCCACAAGCACTCACGTCCTCCTTTCCCTACCCTACTCCAAATTACGACTTCCCTCCTCACACTTTCGGACTGGAGCAGCCACTCTCCTCCAAAGTCTGCCTAACATGTACAGACCCACCCGCCGAAAACCATTGCCTCCACCCTTTTGGCCCTGACATCCACACGGCTCTCCCACAAGCACTCACGTCCTCCTTTCCCTCACCTCCTACAACCTAGGACAGCCCTCCTCACACTTTCGGACTGGAGCAGCCAATCTCCTCCTGAGCTTGCCTAGCATGTACAGGCCCACATGGGGAGCACCATTGCCTCCACCCTTTTAGCCCTGACATGCACACGGCTCTCCCACAAGCACTCCCGTCCTCCTTTCCTACCCTACCCCAACTTGTGACATTCCCCCTTACACTTTCTGACTGGAGCAGCCACTCTCCTCCAACGCCTGCCAAACATGCACAGGCCCACACGGGGAGCACCATGGTCTCCACCCTTTTGGCCCTGACATCCACACGGCTCTCCCACAAGCACTCCAATCCTCCTTTCCCTCACCTCCGACAACTTAGAACAGCCCTCCTCACACTTTCTGAATGAAGCAGCCACTCTCCTCCAATGCCTGCCTAACATGTACAGGCCCACATGGGGAGCACCATTGCCTCCACCCTTTTGGCCCTGACATGCCTACGGCACTCCTACAAGCACTCCCGCCCTCCTTTCCCTCACCTCCTACAACTTACCACTGCCCTCCTCACACTTTCGGACTTGAGCAGCCACTCTCCTCCAAAGCCTGCCTAACATGTACAGACCCACCCGCGGAGCACCATGGCCTCCACCCTTTTGGCCCTGACATTCACAAGGCTCTCCCACAAGCACTCCAATCTTACTTCCCCTCACCTCCTACAACCTAGGACAGCCCTCCTCATACTTTCGGAATGGAGCAGCCACTCTCCTCCTAAGCCTGCCTAACATGTGCAGGCCCACACGGGGAGCACCATTGCTTCCACCCTTTTGGCCCTGACATTCACAAGGCTCTCCCACAAGCACTCACGTCCTCCTTTCCCTACCCTACTCCAAATTACGACTTCCCTCCTCACACTTTCGGACTGGAGCAGCCACTCTCCTCCAAAGTCTGCCTAACATGTACAGACCCACCCGCCGAAAACCATTGCCTCCACCCTTTTGGCCCTGACATCCACACGGCTCTCCCACAAGCACTCACGTCCTCCTTTCCCTCACCTCCTACAACCTAGGACAGCCCTCCTCACACTTTCGGACTGGAGCAGCCAATCTCCTCCTGAGCTTGCCTAGCATGTACAGGCCCACATGGGGAGCACCATTGCCTCCACCCTTTTAGCCCTGACATGCACACGGCTCTCCCACAAGCACTCCCGTCCTCCTTTCCTACCCTACCCCAACTTGTGACATTCCCCCTTACACTTTCTGACTGGAGCAGCCACTCTCCTCCAACGCCTGCCAAACATGCACAGGCCCACACGGGGAGCACCATGGTCTCCACCCTTTTGGCCCTGACATCCACACGGCTCTCCCACAAGCACTCCAATCCTCCTTTCCCTCACCTCCGACAACTTAGAACAGCCCTCCTCACACTTTCTGAATGAAGCAGCCACTCTCCTCCAATGCCTGCCTAACATGTACAGGCCCACGTGGGGAGCACCATTGCCTCCACCCTTTTGGCCCTGACATGCCTACGGCACTCCTACAAGCACTCCCGCCCTCCTTTCCCTCACCTCCTACAACTTACCACTGCCCTCCTCACACTTTCGGACTGGAGCAGCCACTCTCCTCCAAAGCCTGCCTAACATGTGCAGGCCCACACGGGGAGCACCATTGCCTCCACCCTTTTAGCCCTGACATGCCTACGGCTCTCCCACAACCACTCCCGTCTTCCTTTCCCTCACCTCCTACAACTTACCACTGCCCTCCTCACACTTTCGGACTGGAGCAGCCACTCTCCTCCAACGCCTGCCTAACATGTGCAGGCCCACACGGGGAGCACCATGGCGTCCACCCTTTTGGCCCTGACATGCCTACGGCTCTCCCACAACCACTCCGTCTTCCTTTCCCTCACCTCCTACAACTTACCACTGCCCTCCTCACACTTTCGGACTGCAGCAGCCACTCTCCTCCGACGCCTGCCTAACATGTGCAGGCCCACACGGGGAGCACCATTGCCTCCACCCTTTTAGCCCTGACATTCACACGGCTCTCCCACAAGCACTCCCGTCCTCCTTTCCCTACCCTACCCCAACTTGTGACAGTCCCCCTTACACTTTCTGACTGGAGCAGCCACTCTCCTCCAACGCCTGCCAAACATGCACAGGCCCACACGGGGAGCACCATTGCCTCCACCCTTTTGGCCCTGACATGCCTACGGCACTCCTACAAGCACTCCCGCCCTCCTTTCCCTCACCTCCTACAACTTACCACTGCCCTCCTCACACTTTCGGACTTGAGCAGCCACTCTCCTCCAAAGCCTACCTAACAAGTGAAGGCCAACACGGGGAGCACCATTGCCTCCACCCTTTTATCCCTGACATGCCTACGGCTCTCCCACAACCACTCCCGTCTTCCTTTCCCTCACCTCCTACAACTTACCACTGCCCTCCTCACACTTTCGGACTGGAGCAGCCACTCTCCTCCAACGCCTGCCTAACATGTGCAGGCCCACACGGGGAGCACCATTGCCTCCACCCTTTTGGCCCTGACATGCCTACGGCTCTCCCACAAGCATTCCCGTCTTCCTTTCCCTCACCTCCTAAAACTTAGCACTGCCCTCCTCACACTTTCCCATTAGAGCAGCCACTCTCCTCCAACGCGTGCCTAGGATGTACAGGCCCACACGGGGAGCACCATGGCGTCCACCCTTTTGGCCCTGACATGCCTACGGCTCTCCCACAAGCATTCCCGTCTTCCTTTCCCTCACCTCCTAAAACTTAGAACTGCCATCCTCACACTTTCCCAGTAGAGCAGCCAATCTCCTCCAACGCGTGCCTAGGATGTACAGACCCACACGGGGAGCACCATTGCCTCCACCCTTTTGGCCCTGACATGCCTTCGGCTCTCCCACAAGCACTCACGTCCCCTTTCCCTACCCTACTCCAAATTACGACAGCCCCGCTCACACTTTCGGACTGGAGTAGCCACTCTCCTCCAACGCCTGCCTAACATGTACAGACCCACCCGCGGAGCACCATTGCCTCCACCCTTTTGGCCCTGACATTCACACGGCTCTCCCACAAGCACTCCAATCTTACTTCCCCTCACCTCCTACAACCTAGGACAGCCCTCCTCACACTTTCGGACTGGAGCAGCCACTCTCCTCCTAAGCCTGCCTAACATGTACAGGCCCACACGGGGAGCACCATTGCCTCCACCCTTTTGGCCCTGACATTCACAAGGCTCTCCCACAAGCACTCACGTCCTCCTTTCCCTACCCTACTCCAAATTACGACTTCCCTCCTCACACTTTCGGACTGGAGCAGCCACTCTCCTCCAAAGTCTGCCTAACATGTACAGACCCACCCGCCGAAAACCATTGCCTCCACCCTTTTGGCCCTGACATCCACATGACTCTCCCACAAGCACTCACGCCCTCCTTTCCCTCACCTCCTACAACCTAGGACAGCCCTCCTCACACTTTCGGACTGGAGCAGCCAATCTCCTCCTGAGCTTGCCTAACATGTACAGGCCCACATGGGGAGCACCATTGCCTCCACCCTTTTAGCCCTGACATGCACACGGCTCTCCCACAAGCACTCCCGTCCTCCTTTCCCTACCCTACCCCAACTTGTGACATTCCCCCTTACACTTTCTGACTGGAGCAGCCACTCTCCTCCAACGCCTGCCAAACATGCACAGGCCCACACGGGGAGCACCATGGTCTCCACCCTTTTGGCCCTGACATCCACACGGCTCTCCCACAAACACTCCAATCCTCCTTTCCCTCACCTCCGACAACTTAGAACAGCCCTCCTCACACTTTCTGAATGAAGCAGCCACTCTCCTCCAATGCCTGCCTAACATGTACAGGCCCACGTGGGGAGCACCATTGCCTCCACCCTTTTGGCCCTGACATGCCTACGGCACTCCTACAAGCACTCCCGCCCTCCTTTCCCTCACCTCCTACAACTTACCACTGCCCTCCTCAAACTTTCGGACTTGAGCAGCCACTCTCCTCCAAAGCCTGCCTAACATGTGCAGGCCCACACGGGGAGCACCAGTGCCTCCACCCTTTTAGCCCTGACATGCCTACGGCTCTCCCACAACCACTCCCGTCTTCCTTTCCCTCACCTCCTACAACTTACCACTGCCCTCCTCACACTTTCGGACTGGAGCAGCCACTCTCCTCCAACGCCTGCCTAACATGTGCAGGCCCACACGGGGAGCACCATGGCGTCCACCCTTTTGGCCCTGACATGCCTACGGCTCTCCCACAACCACTCCGTCTTCCTTTCCCTCACCTCCTACAACTTACCATTGCCCTCCTCACACTTTCGGACTGCAGCAGCCACTCTCCTCCGACGCCTGCCTAACATGTGCAGGCCCACACGGGGAGCACCATTGCCTCCACCCTTTTAGCCCTGACATTCACACGGCTCTCCCACAAGCACTCCCGTCCTCCTTTCCCTACCCTACCCCAACTTGTGACAGTCCCCCTTACACTTTCTGACTGGAGCAGCCACTCTCCTCCTAAGCCTGCCAAACATGCACAGGCCCACACGGGGAGCACCATGGTCTCCACCCTTTTGGCCCTGACATCCACACGGCTCTCCCACAAGCACTCCAATCCTCCTTTCCCTCACCTTCGACAACTTAGAACAGCCCTCCTCACACTTTCTGAATGAAGCAGCCACTCTCTTCCAACGCCTGCCTAACATGTACAGGCCCACGTGGGGAGCACCATTGCCTCCACCCTTTTGGCCCTGACATGCCTACGGCTCTCCCACAACCACTCCTGTCCTCCTTTCCCTCACCTCCTCCAACTTACCACTGCCCTCCTCACACTTTCGGACTTGAGCAGCCACTCTCCTCCAAAGCCTGCCTAACATGTGCAGGCCCACACGGGGAGCACCAGTGCCTCCACCCTTTTAGCCCTGACATGCCTACGGCTCTCCCACAACCACTCCCGTCTTCCGTTCCCTCACCTCCTACAACTTACCACTGCCCTCCTCACACTTTCGGACTGGAGCAGCCACTCTCCTCCAACGCCTGCCTAACATGTGCAGGCCCACACGGGGAGCACCATTGCCTCCACCCTTTTGGCCCTGACATGCCTTCGGCTCTCCCACAAGCACTCACGTCCCCTTTCCCTACCCTACTCCAAATTACGACAGCCCCGCTCACACTTTCGGACTGGAGTAGCCACTCTCCTCCAACGCCTGCCTAACATGTACAGACCCACCCGCGGAGCACCATGGCCTCCACCCTTTTGGCCCTGACATTCACAAGGCTCTCCCACAAGCACTCCAATCTTACTTCCCCTCACCTCCTACAACCTAGGACAGCCCTCCTCATACTTTCGGAATGGAGCAGCCACTCTCCTCCTAAGCCTGCCTAACATGTACAGGCCCACACGGGGAGCACCATTGCTTCCACCCTTTTGGCCCTGACATTCACAAGGCTCTCCCACAAGCACTCACGTCCTCCTTTCCCTACCCTACTCCAAATTACGACTTCCCTCCTCACACTTTCGGACTGGAGCAGCCACTCTCCTCCAAAGTCTGCCTAACATGTACAGACCCACCCGCCGAAAACCATTGCCTCCACCCTTTTGGCCCTGACATCCACACGGCTCTCCCACAAGCACTCACGTCCTCCTTTCCCTCACCTCCTACAACCTAGGACAGCCCTCCTCACACTTTCGGACTGGAGCAGCCAATCTCCTCCTGAGCTTGCCTAGCATGTACAGGCCCACATGGGGAGCACCATTGCCTCCACCCTTTTAGCCCTGACATGCACACGGCTCTCCCACAAGCACTCCCGTCCTCCTTTCCTACCCTACCCCAACTTGTGACATTCCCCCTTACACTTTCTGACTGGAGCAGCCACTCTCCTCCAACGCCTGCCAAACATGCACAGGCCCACACGGGGAGCACCATGGTCTCCACCCTTTTGGCCCTGACATCCACACGGCTCTCCCACAATCACTCCAATCCTCCTTTCCCTCACCTCCGACAACTTAGAACAGCCCTCCTCACACTTTCTGAATGAAGCAGCCACTCTCCTCCAATGCCTGCCTAACATGTACAGGCCCACGTGGGGAGCACCATTGCCTCCACCCTTTTGGCCCTGACATGCCTACGGCACTCCTACAAGCACTCCCGCCCTCCTTTCCCTCACCTCCTACAACTTACCACTGCCCTCCTCACACTTTCGGACTTGAGCAGCCACTCTCCTCCAAAGCCTGCCTAACATGTGCAGGCCCACACGGGGAGCACCAGTGCCTCCACCCTTTTAGCCCTGACATGCCTACGGCTCTCCCACAACCACTCCCGTCTTCCTTTCCCTCACCTCCTACAACTTACCACTGCCCTCCTCACACTTTCGGACTGGAGCAGCCACTCTCCTCCAACGCCTGCCTAACATGTGCAGGCCCACACGGGGAGCACCATGGCGTCCACCCTTTTGGCCCTGACATGCCTACGGCTCTCCCACAACCACTCCGTCTTCCTTTCCCTCACCTCCTACAACTTACCACTGCCCTCCTCACACTTTCGGACTGCAGCAGCCACTCTCCTCCGACGCCTGCCTAACATGTGCAGGCCCACACGGGGAGCACCATTGCCTCCACCCTTTTAGCCCTGACATTCACACGACTCTCCCACAAGCACTCCCGTCCTCCTTTCCCTACCCTACCCCAACTTGTGACAGTCCCCCTTACACTTTCTGACTGGAGCAGCCACTCTCCTCCAACGCCTGCCAAACATGCACAGGCCCACACGGGGAGCACCATGGTCTCCACCCTTTTGGCCCTGACATCCACACGGCTCTCCCACAAGCACTCCAATCCTCCTTTCCCTCACCTCCGACAACTTAGAACAGCCCTCCTCACACTTTCTGAATGAAGCAGCCACTCTCCTCCAACGCCTGCCTAACATGTACAGGCCCACGTGGGGAGCACCATTGCCTCCACCCTTTTGGCCGTGACAAGCCTACGGCACTCCTACAAGCACTCCCGCCCTCCTTTCCCTCACCTCCTACAACTTACCACTGCCCTCCTCACACTTTCGGACTTGAGCACCAACTCTCCTCCAAAGCCTGCCTAACATGTACAGGCCCACACGGGGAGCACCAGTGCCTCCACCCTTTTAGCCCTGACATGCCTACGGCTCTCCCACAACCACTCCCGTCTTCCGTTCCCTCACCTCCTACAACTTACCACTGCCCTCCTCACACTTTCGGACTGGAGCAGCCACTCTCCTCCAACGCCTGCCTAACATGTGCAGGCCCACATGGGGAGCACCATTGCCTCCACCCTTTTGGCCCTGACATCCACACGGCTCTCCCACAACCACTCCGTCTTCCTTTCCCTCACCTCCTACAACTTACCACTGCCCTCCTCACACTTTCGGACTGGAGCAGCCACTCTCCTCCAACGCCTGCCTAACATGTGCAGGCCCACACGGGGAGCACCATTGCCTCCACCCTTTTGGCCCTGACATCCACACGGCTCTCCCACAAGCACTCACGTCCCCTTTCCCTACCCTACTCCAAATTACGACAGCCCCGCTCACACTTTCGGACTGGAGTAGCCACTCTCCTCCAACGCCTGCCTAACATGTACAGACCCACCCGCGGAGCACCATTGCCTCCACCCTTTTGGCCCTGACATTCACAAGGCTCTCCCACAAGCACTCCAATCTTACTTCCCCTCACCTCCTACAACCTAGGACAGCCCTCCTCATACTTTCGGAATGGAGCAGCCACTCTCCTCCTAAGCCTGCCTAACATGTGCAGGCCCACACGGGGAGCACCATTGCTTCCACCCTTTTGGCCCTGACATCCACATGGCTCTCCCACAAGCACTCACGTCCTCCTTTCCCTACCCTACTCCAAATTACGACTTCCCTCCTCACACTTTCGGACTGGAGCAGCCACTCTCCTCCAAAGTCTGCCTAACATGTACAGACCCAACTGCGGAAAACCATTGCCTCCACCCTTTTGGCCCTGACATCCACACGGCTCTCCCACAAGCACTCATGCCCTCCTTTCCCTCACCTCCTACAACCTAGGACAGCCCTCCTCACACTTTCGGACTGGAGCAGCCAATCTCCTCCTGAGCTTGCCTAGCATGTACAGGCCCACATGGGGAGCACCATTGCCTCCACCCTTTTAGCCCTGACATGCACACGGCTCTCCCACAAGCACTCCCATCCTCCTTTCCCTACCCTACCCCAACTTGTGACAGTCCCCCTTACACTTTCTGACTGGAGCAGCCACTCTCCTCCAACGCCTGCCAAACATGCACAGGCCCACACGGGGAGCACCATGGTCTCCACCCTTTTGGCCCTGACATCCACACGGCTCTCCCACAAGCACTCACGCCCTCCTTTCCCTCACCTCCTGCAACCTAGGACAGCCCTCCTCACACTTTCGGACTGGAGCAGCCACTCTCCTCCTAAGCCTGCCTAACATGTACAGGCCCACGTGGGGAGCACCATTGCCTCCACCCTTTTGGCCCTGACATGCACACGGCTCTCCCACAAGCACTCCTGTCCTCCTTTCCCTCACCTCCTACAACTTACCACTGCCCTCCTCACACTTTCGGACTTGAGCAGCCACTCTCCTCCAACGCCTGCCTAACATGTGCAGGCCCACACGGGGAGCACCATGGCGTCCACCCTTTTGGCCCTGACATGCCTACGGCTCTCCCACAAGCACTCACGTCCTCCTTTTCCTACGCTACTCCAAATTACGACTTCCCTCCTCACACTTTCGGACTGGAGCAGCCACTCTCCTCCAAAGTCTGCCTAACATGTACAGACCCACCCGCCGAAAACCATTGCCTCCACCCTTTTGGCCCTGACATCCACATGGCTCTCCCACAAGCACTCACGCCCTCCTTTCCCTCACCTCCTACAACCTAGGACAGCCCTCCTCACACTTTCGGACTGGAGCAGCCACTCTCCTCCAACGCCTGCCTAACATGTGCAGGCCCACACGGGGAACACCATGACGTCCACCTTTATGGCCCTGACATGCCTACGGCTCTCCCACAACCACTCCGTCTTCCTTTCCCTCACCTCCTACAACTTAGCACTGCCCTCCTCACACTTTCGGACTGGAGCAGCCACTCTCCTCCAACGCCTGCCTAACATGTGCAGGCCCACACGGGGAGCACCATTGCCTCCACCCTTTTGGCCCTGACATCCACACGGCTCTCCCACAAGCACTCCCGTCTTCCTTTCCCTCACCTCCTACAACTTACCACTGCCCTCCTCACACTTTCCCATTAGAGCAGCCAATCTCCTCCAACGCGTGCCTAGGATGTACAGACCCACACGGGGAGCACCATTGCCTCCACCCTTTTGGCCCTGACATCCACACGGCTCTCCCACAAGCACTCACGTCCCCTTTCCCTACCCTACTCCAAATTACGACAGCCCCGCTCACACTTTCGGACTGGAGTAGCCACTCTCCTCCAACGCCTGCCTAACATGTACAGACCCACCCGCGGAGCACCATTGCCTCCACCCTTTTGGCCCTGACATCCACACGGCTCTCCCACAAGAACTCCCGTCTTCCTTTCCCTCACCTCCTACGACTTACCACTAACATCCTCACACTTTCCCATTAGAGCAGCCAATCTCCTCCAACGCGTGCCTAGCATGTACAGGCCCACACGGGGAGCACCATTGCCTCCACCCTTTTGGCCCTAACATCCACACGGCTATCCCACAAGCACTCCCATCCGTCTTTCCCTCACCTCCTACAACTTACCACTGCCCTCCTCACACTTTCGGACTTGAGCAGCCACTCTCCTCCAACGCCTGCCAAACATGCACAGGCCCACACGGGGAGCACCATGGTCTCCACCCTTTTGGCCCTGACATCCACACGGCTCTCCCACAAGCACTCCCGCCCTCCTTTCCCTCACCTCCGACAACTTAGAACAGCCCTCCTCACACTTTCTGAATGAAGCAGCCACTCTCCTCCAACGCCTGCCTAACATGTACAGGCCCACGTGGGGAGCACCATTGCCTCCACCCTTTTGGCCCTGACATGCCTACGGCACTCCTACAAGCACTCCCGCCCTCCTTTCCCTCACCTCCTACAACTTACCACTGCCCTCCTCACACTTTCGGACTTGAGCAGCCACTCTCCTCCAAAGCCTGCCTAACATGTGCAGGCCCACACGGGGAGCACCAGTGCCTCCACCCTTTTAGCCCTGACATGCCTACGGCTCTCCCACAACCACTCCCGTCTTCCTTTCCCTCACCTCCTACAACTTACCACTGCCCTCCTCACACTTTCCCATTAGAGCAGCCAATCTCCTCCAACGCGTGCCTAGGATGTACAGACCCACACGGGGAGCACCATTGCCTCCACCCTTTTGGCCCTGACATGCCTTCGGCTCTCCCACAAGCACTCACGTCCCCTTTCCCTACCCTACTCCAAATTACGACAGCCCCGCTCACACTTTCGGACTGGAGCAGCCACTCTCCTCCAACGCCTGCCTAACATGTGCAGGCCCACACGGGGAGCACCATTGCCTCCACCCTTTTGGCCCTGACATGCCTACGGCTCTCCCACAACCACTCCCGTCTTCCTTTCCCTCACCTCCTACAACTTACCACTGCCCTCCTCACACTTTCGAACTGGAGCAGTCAATCTCCTCCTGAGCTTGCCTAGCATGTACAGGCCCACATGGGGAGCACCATTGCCTCCACCCTTTTGGCCCTGACATGCCTACGGCACTCCTACAAGCACTCCCGCCCTCCTTTCCCTCACCTCCTCCAACTTAACACTGCCCTCCTCACACTTTCCGACTGGAGCAGCCACTCTCCTCCAACGCGTGCCTAGGATGTGGAGGCCCACACGGGGAGCACCATTGCCTCCACCCTTTTAGCCCTGACATGCCTACGGCTCTCCCACAAGCATTCACGTCCCCTTTCCCTACCCTACTCCAAATTACGACAGCCCCGCTCACACTTTCGGACTGGAGTAGCCACTCTCCTCCAACGCCTGCCTAACATGTACGGACCCACCCGCGGAGCACCATGGCCTCCACCCTTTTGGCCCTGACATCCACATGACTCTCCCACAAGCACTCACGCCCTCCTTTCCCTCACCTCCTACAACCTAGGACAGCCCTCCTCACACTTTCGGACTGGAGCAGCCACTCTCCTCCAACCCCCGCCTACCAACAACAGGTCCACACGGGGAGCACCAGGGCATCCACCCTTTTAGCTCTGCCATGCGTACGGCTCTCCCACAAGCACTTCCACCCTCCTTTCCCTACCCTACTCCAAACTACGGCAGCCCTCCTCACACTTTCCCATTAGAGCAGCCACTCTCCTCCAAAGCCTGCCTAACATGTGCAGGCCCACACGGGGAGCACCATGGCGTCCACCCTTTTGGCCCTGACATCCACACGACTCTCCCACAAGCACGCACGTCCTCCTTTCCCTCACCTCCTACAACCTAGGACAGCCCTCCTCACACTTTCGGACTGGAGAAGCAAATCTCCTCCTAAGCTTGCCTAACATGTACAGGCCCATATGGGGAGCACCATTGCCTCCACCCTTTTGGCCCTGACATTCACAAGGCTCTCCCACAAGCACTCCTGTCCTCCTTTCCCTCACCTCCTAAAACTTACCACTGCCCTCCTCACACTTTCGGACTTGAGCAGCCACTCTCCTCCAACGCCTGCCTAACATGTGCAGGCCCACACGGGGAGCACCATGGCGTCCACCCTTTTGGCCCTGACATTCACAAGGCTCTCCCACAAGCACTCACGTCCTCCTTTCCCTACCCTACTCCAAATTACGACTTCCCTCCTCACACTTTCGGACTGGAGCAGCCACTCTCCTCCAAAGTCTGCCTAACATGTACAGACCCACCAGCGGAAAACCATTGCCTCCACCCTTTTGGCCCTGACATCCACACGGCTCTCCCAAAAGCACTCCCGTCTTTCTTTCCCTCACCTCCTACAACTTACCACTGCCCTCCTCACAATTTCCCATTACAGCAGCCACTCTCCTCCAACGCCTGCCTAACATGTACAGGCCCACACGGGGAGCATCATTGCCTCCACCCTTTTGGCCCTGACATCCACACGGCTCTCCCACAAGCACTCCCGCCCTCCTTTCCCTACCCTACTCCAACTTACCACTGCCCTCCTCACACTTTCGAACTTGAGCAGCCAATCTCCTCCAACGCGGGCCTAACATGTGCAGGCACACCCGGGGAGCACCATGGCCTCCACCCTTTTAGCCGTGACATGGGTACAGCTCTCCCACAAGCACTCCCACCCTCCTTCCCCTCACGTCCTAGAACCTAGGACAGCCCTCCTCACACTTTCGGACTGGAGCAGCCAATCGCCTCCAACGCCTGCCTAACAGGTACAGGCACACACGGGGAGCATCATTGCCTCCACCCTTTTAGCCCTAACATGCCCACGGCTCTCCCACAACGACTCCCGTCTTCCTTTCCCTCACCTCCTACAACTTACCACTGCCCTCCTCACAATTTCGCATTACAGCAGCCAATCTCCTCCAACGCCTGCCTAACATGTGCAGGCCCACACGGGGAGCACCAGTGCCTCCACCCTTTTGGTCCTGACATCCACACGGCTCTCCCACAAGCACTCCCGCCCGCCTTTCCCTCACCTCCTACAACCTAGGACAGCCCTCCTCACACTTTCGGACTGGAGCAGCCACTCTCCTCCAACCCCCGCCTACCAACAACAGGTCCACACGGGGAGCACCATTGCCTCCACCCTTTTAGCTCTGCCATGCGTCTGGCTCTCCCACAAGCACTTCCACCCTCCTTTCCCTACCCTACTCCAAACTACGACAGCCCTCCTCACACTTTCCCATTAGAGCAGCCACTCTCCTCCAACGCCTGCCTAACATGTGCAGGCCCACACGGGGAGCACCATGGCGTCCACCCTTTTGGCCCTGACATCCACACGACTCTCCCACAAGCACTCCCGTCCTCCTTTCCCTCACCTCCTACAACCTAGGACAGCCCTCCTCACACTTTCGGACTGGAGCAGCCAATCTCCTCCTGAGCTTGCCTAACATGTACAGGCCCACATGGGGAGCACCATTGCCTCCACCCTTTTAGCCCTGACATGCACATGGCTCTCCCACAAGCACTCCCGTCCTCCTTTCCCTACCCTACCCCAACTTGTGACAGTCCGCCTTACACTTTCTGACTGGAGCATCCACTCTCCTCCAACGCCTGCCTAACATGTACAGACCCACCCGCGAAGCACCATTGCCTCCACCCTTTTGGCCCTGACATTCACAAGGCTCTCCCACAAGCACTCCTGTCCTCCTTTCCCTCACCTCCTACAACTTACCACTGCCCTCCTCACACTTTCGGACTGGAGCAGCCACTCTCCTCCAACGCCTGCCTAACATGTGCAGGCCCACACGGGGAGCACCATGGCGTCCACCCTTTTGGCCCTGACATTCACAAGGCTCTCCCACAAGCACTCACGTCCTCCTTTCCCTACCCTACTCCAAATTACGACTTCCCTCCTCACACTTTCGGACTGGAGCAGCCACTCTCCTCCAACGCCTGCCTAACATGTGCAGGCCCACACGGGGAGCACCATGCCGTCCACCCTTTTGGCCCTGACATCCACACGACTCTCCCACAAGCACTCACGTCCTCCTTTCCCTCACCTCCTACAACATACCACTGCCCTCCTCACACTTTCGGACTGGAGCAGCCAATCTCCTCCTGAGCTTGCCTAACATGTACAGGCCCACACGGGGAGCACCATTGCCTCTACCCTTTTGGCCCTGACATCCACACGGCTCTCCCACAAGCACACCCGTCTTCCTTTCCCTCACCTCCTACAACCCGGGAGAGCCCTCCTCACACTTTGTGACTGGAGCAGCCACTCTCCTCCAACGCCTGCCTAACATGTACAGGCCCACACGCGGAGCACCATTGCCTCCACCCTTTTGGCCCTGACATCCACACGGCTCTCCCACAAGCATTCCCGTCTTCCTTTCCCTCACCTCCTCCAACTTACAACTACCCTTCTCACAGTTTGTGACTGGAGCAGCCATTCTCCTCCAACGCGTGCCTAGGATGTACAGGCCCACACGGGGAGCACCATTGCCTCGACCCTTTTGGCCCTGACATCCACACGGCTCTCCCACAAGCATTCCCGTCTTCCTTTCCCTCACCTCCTCCAACTTACAACTACCCTTCTCACACTTTGTGACTGGAGCAGCCACTCTCCTCCAACGCCTGCCTAGCATGCACAGGCTCACACGGGGAGCACCATTGCCTCCACCCTTTTAGCCGTGACATGGGTATGGCTCTCCCACAAGCACTCCCGCCCTCCTTTGCCAACCTTACTCCAACTTCCGACAGCCCTCCTCACACTTTCGGACTGGAGCAGCCACTCTCCTCCAACGCCTGCCTTACATGTGCAGGCCCACACGGGGAGCACCATTGCCTCCACCCTTTTGGCCCTGACATGCCTACGGCTCTCCCACAACCACTCCCGTCTTCCTTTCCCTCACCTCCTACAACTTACCACTGACCTCCTCACACTTTCGGACTGGAGCAGCCACTCTCCTCCAACGCCTGCCTAACATGTGCAGGCCCACACGGGGAGCACCATTGCCTCCACCCTTTTGGCCCTGACATGCCTACGGCTCTCCCACAAGCACTCCCGTCTTCCTTTCCCTCACCTCCTACAACCTAGGACAGCCCTCCTCACACTTTCTGACTGGAGCAGCCACTCTCCTCCAACGCCTGCCTAACATGTGCAGGCCCACACGGGGAGCACCATTGCCTCCACCCTTTTAGCCCTGACATTCACAAGGCTCTCCCACAAGCACTCACGTCCTCCTTTCCCTACCCTACTCCAAACTACGACAGCCCTCCTCACACTTTCCCATTAGAGCAGCCACTCTCCTCCAAAGCCTGCCTAACATGTGCAGGCCCACACGGGGAGCACCATGGCGTCCACCCTTTTGGCCCTGACATGCCTACGGCTCTCCCACAAGCACTCACGTCCTCCTTTCTCTCACCTCCTACAACCTAGGACAGCCCTCCTCACACTGTCGGACTGGAGCAGCCAATCTCCGCCTGAGCTTGCCTAGCATGTACAGGCCCACATGGGGAGCACCATTGCCTCCACCCTTTTAGCCCTGACATGCACACGGCTCTCCCACAAGCACTCCCGTCCTCCTTTCCCTCACCTCCGACAACTTAGAACAGCCCTCCTCACACTTTCGGACTTGAGCAGCCACTCTCCTCCAAAGCCTGCCTAACATGTACAGTCCCACGTGGGGAGCACCATTGCCTCCACCCTTTTGGCCCTGACATGCCTACGGCACTCCTACAAGCACTCCCGTCCTCCTTTCCCTCACCTCCTCCAACTTACCACTGCCCTCCTCACACTTTCGGACTGGAGCAGCCACTCTCCTCCAACGCCTGCCTAACATGTGCAGACCCACACGGGGAGCACCAGTGCCTCCACCCTTTTAGCCCTGACATGCCTACGGCTCTCCCACAACCACTCCCGTCTTCCTTTCCCTCACCTCCTACAACTTACCACTGCCCTCCTCACACTTTCTGACTGGAGCAGCCACTCTCCTCCAACGCCTGCCTAACATGTACAGGCCCACACGGGGAGCACCAGTGCCTCCACCCTTTTAGCCCTGACATGCCTACGGCTCTCCCACAACCACTCCCGTCTTCCTTTCCCTCACCTCCTACAACTTACCACTGCCCTCCTCACACTTTCGGACTGGAGCAGCCACTCTCCTCCAACGCCTGCCTAACATGTGCAGGCCCACACGGGGAGCACCAGTGCCTCCACCCTTTTAGCCCTGACATGCCTACGGCTCTCCCACAACCACTCCCGTCTTCCTTTCCCTCACCTCCTACAACTTACCACTGCCCTACTCACACTTTCTGACTGGAGCAGTCAATCTCCTCCTGAGCTTGCCTAGCATGTACAGGCCCACATGGGGAGCACCATTGCCTCCACCCTTTTGGTCCTGACATGCCTACGGCACTCCTACAAGCACTCCCGCCCTCCTTTCCCTCACCTCCTCCAACTTACCACTGCCCTCCTCACACTTTCCGACTGGAGCAGCCACTCTCCTCCAACGCGTGCCTAGGATGTGGAGGCCCACACGGGGAGCACCATTGCCTCCACCCTTTTAGCCCTGACATGCCTACGGCTCTCCCACAAGCATTCACGTCCCCTTTCCCTACCCTACTCCAAATTACGACAGCCCCGCTCACACTTTCGGACTGGAGTAGCCACTCTCCTCCAACGCCTGCCTAACATGTACGGACCCACCCGCGGAGCACCATGGCCTCCACCCTTTTGGCCCTGACATCCACATGACTCTCCCACAAGCACTCACGCCCTCCTTTCCCTCACCTCCTACAACCTAGGACAGCCCTCCTCACACTTTCGGACTGGAGCAGCCACTCTCCTCCAACCCCCGCCTACCAACAACAGGTCCACACGGGGAGCACCAGGGCATCCACCCTTTTAGCTCTGCCATGCGTACGGCTCTCCCACAAGCACTTCCACCCTCCTTTCCCTACCCTACTCCAAACTACGGCAGCCCTCCTCACACTTTCCCATTAGAGCAGCCACTCTCCTCCAAAGCCTGCCTAACATGTGCAGGCCCACACGGGGAGCACCATGGCGTCCACCCTTTTGGCCCTGACATCCACACGACTCTCCCACAAGCACGCACGTCCTCCTTTCCCTCACCTCCTACAACCTAGGACAGCCCTCCTCACACTTTCGGACTGGAGAAGCAAATCTCCTCCTAAGCTTGCCTAACATGTACAGGCCCATATGGGGAGCACCATTGCCTCCACCCTTTTGGCCCTGACATTCACAAGGCTCTCCCACAAGCACTCCTGTCCTCCTTTCCCTCACCTCCTAAAACTTACCACTGCCCTCCTCACACTTTCGGACTTGAGCAGCCACTCTCCTCCAACGCCTGCCTAACATGTGCAGGCCCACACGGGGAGCACCATGGCGTCCACCCTTTTGGCCCTGACATTCACAAGGCTCTCCCACAAGCACTCACGTCCTCCTTTCCCTACCCTACTCCAAATTACGACTTCCCTCCTCACACTTTCGGACTGGAGCAGCCACTCTCCTCCAAAGTCTGCCTAACATGTACAGACCCACCCGCGGAAAACCATTGCCTCCACCCTTTTGGCCCTGACATCCACACGGCTCTCCCAAAAGCACTCCCGTCTTTCTTTCCCTCACCTCCTACAACTTACCACTGCCCTCCTCACAATTTCCCATTACAGCAGCCACTCTCCTCCAACGCCTGCCTAACATGTACAGGCCCACACGGGGAGCATCATTGCCTCCACCCTTTTGGCCCTGACATGCCTACGGCTCTCCCACAAGCACTCCCGCCCTCCTTTCCCTACCCTACTCCAACTTACCACTGCCCTCCTCACACTTTCGAACTTGAGCAGCCAATCTCCTCCAACGCGGGCCTAACATGTGCAGGCACACCCGGGGAGCACCATGGCCTCCACCCTTTTAGCCGTGACATGGGTACAGCTCTCCCACAAGCACTCCCACCCTCCTTCCCCTCACGTCCTAGAACCTAGGACAGCCCTCCTCACACTTTCGGACTGGAGCAGCCAATCGCCTCCAACGCCTGCCTAACAGGTACAGGCACACACGGGGAGCATCATTGCCTCCACCCTTTTAGCCCTAACATGCCCACGGCTCTCCCACAACGACTCCCGTCTTCCTTTCCCTCACCTCCTACAACTTACCACTGCCCTCCTCACAATTTCGCATTACAGCAGCCAATCTCCTCCAACGCCTGCATAACATGTGCAGGCCCACACGGGGAGCACCAGTGCCTCCACCCTTTTGGTCCTGACATCCACACGGCTCTCCCACAAGCACTCCCGCCCGCCTTTCCCTCACCTCCTACAACTTACCACTGCCCTCCTCACACTTTCGGACTGGAGCAGCCACTCTCCTCCAACGCGGGACTAACATGTGCAGGCCCACACGGGGAGCACCATGGCATCAACCCTTTTGGCCCTGACATTCACAAGGCTCTCCCACAAGCACTCACGTCCTCCTTTCCCTACCCTACTCCAAATTACGACTTCCCTCCTCACACTTTCGGACTGGAGCAGCCACTCTCCTCCAACGCCTGCCTAACATGTACAGACCCACCCGCGGAAAACCATTGCCTCCACCCTTTTGGCCCTGACATCCACATGGCTCTCCCACAAGCACTCACGCCCTCCTTTCCCTCACCTCCTACAACCTAGGACAGCCCTCCTCACACTTTCGGACTGGAGCAGCCACTCTCCTCCTAAGCCTGCCTAACATGTACAGGCCCACACGGGGAGCACCATTGCCTCCACCCTTTTGGTCCTGACATCCACACGGCTCTCCCACAAGCACTCCCGCCCGCCTTTCCCTCACCTCCTACAACTTACCACTGCCCTCCTCACACTTTCGGATTGGAGCAGCCACTCTCCTCCAACGCGGGACTAACATGTGCAGGCCCACACGGGGAGCACCATGGCATCAACCCTTTTGGCCCTGACATTCACAAGGCTCTCCCACAAGCACTCACGTCCTCCTTTCCCTACCCTACTCCAAATTACGACTTCCCTCCTCACACTTTCGGACTGGAGCAGCCACTCTCCTCCAACGCCTGCCTAACATGTACAGACCCACCCGCGGAAAACCATTGCCTCCACCCTTTTGGCCCTGACATCCACATGGCTCTCCCACAAGCACTCACGCCCTCCTTTCCCTCACCTCCTACAACCTAGGACAGCCCTCCTCACACTTTCGGACTGGAGCAGCCACTCTCCTCCAACCCCCGCCTACCAACAACAGGTCCACACGGGGAGCACCATTGCCTCCACCCTTTTAGCTCTGCCATGCGTCTGGCTCTCCCACAAGCACTTCCACCCTCCTTTCCCTACCCTACTCCAAACTACGACAGCCCTCCTCACACTTTCCCATTAGAGCAGCCACTCTCCTCCAACGCCTGCCTAACATGTGCAGGCCCACACGGGGAGCACCATGCCGTCCACCCTTTTGGCCCTGACATCCACACGACTCTCCCACAACCACTCCCGTCCTCCTTTCCCTCACCTCCTACAACCTAGGACAGCCCTCCTCACACTTTCGGACTGGAGCAGCCAATCTCCTCCTGAGCTTGCCTAACATGTACAGGACCACATGGGGAGCACCATTGCCTCCACCCTTTTAGCCCTGACATGCACATGGCTCTCCCACAAGCACTCCCGTCCTCCTTTCCCTACCCTACCCCAACTTGTGACAGTCCGCCTTACACTTTCTGACTGGAGCATCCACTCTCCTCCAACGCCTGCCTAACATGTACAGACCCACCCGCGAAGCACCATTGCCTCCACCCTTTTGGCCCTGACATTCACAAGGCTCTCCCACAAGCACTCCTGTCCTCCTTTCCCTCACCTCCTACAACTTACCACTGCCCTCCTCACACTTTCGGACTGGAGCAGCCACTCTCCTCCAACGCCTGCCTAACATGTGCAGGCCCACACGGGGAGCACCATGGCGTCCACCCTTTTGGCCCTGACATTCACAAGGCTCTCCCACAAGCACTCACGTCCTCCTTTCCCTACCCTACTCCAAATTACGACTTCCCTCCTCACACTTTCGGACTGGAGCAGCCACTCTCCTCCAACGCCTGCCTAACATGTGCAGGCCCACACGGGGAGCACCATGCCGTCCACCCTTTTGGCCCTGACATCCACACGACTCTCCCACAAGCACTCACGTCCTCCTTTCCCTCACCTCCTACAACATACCACTGCCCTCCTCACACTTTCGGACTGGAGCAGCCAATCTCCTCCTGAGCTTGCCTAACATGTACAGGCCCACACGGGGAGCACCATTGCCTCTACCCTTTTGGCCCTGACATCCACACGGCTCTCCCACAAGCACACCCGTCTTCCTTTCCCTCACCTCCTACAACCCGGGAGAGCCCTCCTCACACTTTGTGACTGGAGCAGCCACTCTCCTCCAACGCCTGCCTAACATGTACAGGCCCACACGCGGAGCACCATTGCCTCCACCCTTTTGGCCCTGACATTCCACACGGCTCTCCCACAAGCATTCCTGTCTTCCTTTCCCTCACCTCCTCCAACTTACAACTACCCTTCTCACAGTTTGTGACTGGAGCAGCCACTCTCCTCCAACGCGTGCCTAGGATGTAAAGGCCCACACGGGGAGCACCATTGCCTCCAACCTTTTCGCCCTGACATGCCTACGGCACTCCCACAACCACTCCCGCCCTCCTTTGCCTACCCTACTCCAACTTCCGACAGCCCTCCTCGCACTTTCGAACTTGAGCAGCCAATCTCCTCCAACGCCTGCCTAACATGTGCAGGCACACCCGGGGAGCACCATGGCCTCCACCCGTTTAGCCGTGACATGGGTAAGGCACTCCTACAAGCACTCCCGCCCTCCTTTCCCTCACCTCCTACCACATACCACTCTTCTCCTCACACTTTCGGACTGGAGCAGCCACTCTCCTCCAACGCCTGCCTAGCATGTACAGGCCCACACGGGGAGCACCATTGCCTCCACCCTTTTGGCCCTGACATCCACACGGCTCTCCCACAAGCATACCCGTCTTCCTTTCCCTCACCTCCTACAACTTACAACTACCCTTCTCACAATTTGTGACTGGAGCAGCCACTCTCCTACAACGCGGGCCTAACATGACCAGGCACACCCGGGGAGAACCACTGCCTCCACCCTTTTAGCCCTGACATGCCTACGGCTCTCCCACAACCACTCCCGTCTTCCTTTCCCTCACCTCCTACAACTTACCACTGCCCTCCTCACAATTTCCCATTACAGCAGCCAATCTCCTCCAACGCCTGCCTAACATGTGCAGGCCCACCCGGGGAGCACCATGACGTCCACCCTTTTAGCCCTGACATGCCTACGGCTCTCCCACAAGCACTCCCATCTTCCTTTCCCTCACCTCCTACAACTTACCACTGCCCTCCTCACACTTTCGGACTGGAGCAGCCACTCTCCTCCAAGGCGTGCCTAGCATGCACAGGCGCACCCGGGGAGCACCATTGCCTCAACCCTTTTACCCCTGACATGTCTACGGCTCTCCCACAACCACTCCCGTCTTCCTTTCCCTCACCTCCTACAACTTACCACTGCCCTCCTCACAATTTCCCATTACAGCAGCCAATCTCCTCCAACGCCTGCCTAACATGTGCAGGCCCACCCGGGGAGCACCATTGCCTCGACCCTTTTGGCCCTGACATCCACACGGCTCTCCCACAAGCATTCCCGTTTTCCTTTCCCTCACCTCCTCCAACTTACAACTACCCTTCTCACACTTTGTGACTTGAGCAGCCACTCTCCTCCAACGCCTGCCTAGCATGCACAGGCTCACACGGGGAGCACCATTGCCTCCACCCTTTTAGCCGTGACATGGGTATGGCTCTCCCACAAGCACTCCCGCCCTCCTTTGCCAACCTTACTCCAACTTCCGACAGCCCTCCTCACACTTTCGGACTGGAGCAGCCACTCTCCTCCAACGCCTGCCTAACATGTGCAGGCCCACACGGGGAGCACCATTGCCTCCACCCTTTTGGCCCTGACATGCCTACGGCACTCCTACAAGCACTCCCGCCCTCCTTTCCCTCACCTCCTACAACTTACCACTGCCCTCCTCACACTTTCGGACTTGAGCAGCCACTCTCCTCCAACGCGTGCCTAGGATGTGCAGGCCCACACGGGGAGCACCAGTGCCTCCACCCTTTTAGCCCTGACATGCCTACGGCTCTCCCACAACCACTCCCGTCTTCCTTTCCCTCACCTCCTACAACTTACCACTGACCTCCTCACACTTTCGGACTGGAGCAGCCACTCTCCTCCAACGCCTGCCTAACATGTGCAGGCCCACACGGGGAGCACCATTGCCTCCACCCTTTTGGCCCTGACATGCCTACGGCTCTCCCACAAGCACTCCCGTCTTCCTTTCCCTCACCTCCTACAACCTAGGACAGCCCTCCTCACACTTTCTGACTGGAGCAGCCACTCTCCTCCAACGCCTGCCTAACATGTGCAGGCCCACACGGGGAGCACCATTGCCTCCACCCTTTTGGCCCTGACATGCCTACGGCTCTCCCACAAGCACTCCCGTCTTCCTTTCCGTCACCTCCTACAACTTACCACTGCCCTCCTCACACTTTCCCATTAGAGCAGCCAATCTCCTCCAACGCGTGCCTAGGATGTACAGACCCACACGGGGAGCACCATTGCCTCCACCCTTTTGGCCCTGACATGCCTTCGGCTCTCCCACAAGCATTCACGTCCCCTTTCCCTACCCTACTCCAAATTACGACAGCCCCGCTCACACTTTCTTACTGGAGCAACCACTCTCCTCCTAAGCCTGCCTAACATGTACAGGCCCACATGGGGAGCACCATGGCCTCCACCCTTTTGGCCCTGACATTCACAAGGCTCTCCCACAAGCACTCCAATCTTACTTCCCCTCACCTCCTACAACCTAGGACAGCCCTCCTCACACTTTCGGACTGGAGCAGCCACTCTCCTCCTAAGCCTGCCTAACATGTACAGGCCCACACGGGGAGCACCATTGCCTCCACCCTTTTGGCCCTGACATGCCTACGGCTCTCCCACAAGCACTCACGTCCTCCTTTCCCTCACCTCCTACAACTTACCACTGCCCTCCTCACACTTTCGGACTTGAGCAGCCACTCTCCTCCGACGCCTGCCTAACATGTGCAGGCCCACACGGGGAGCACCATTGCCTCCACCCTTTTAGCCCTGACATTCACAAGGCTCTCCCACAAGCACTCACGTCCTCCTTTCCCTACCCTACTCCAAATTACGACTTCCCTCCTCACACTTTCGGACTGGAGCAGCCACTCTCCTCCAAAGTCTGCCTAACATGTACAGACCCACCCGCGGAAAACCATTGCCTCCACCCTTTTGGCCCTGACATCCACATGGCTCTCCCACAAGCACTCACGCCCTCCTTTCCCTCAACTCCTACAACCTAGGACAGCTCTCCTCACACTTTCTGCCTGGAGCAGCCACTCTCCTACAACCCCCGCCTACCAACAACAGGTCCACACGGGGAGCACCATTGCCTCCACCCTTTTAGCCCTGACATTCCACACGGCTCTCCCACAAGCACTTCCACCCTCCTTTCCCTACCCTACTCCAAACTACGACAGCCCTCCTCACACTTTCCCATTAGAGCAGCCACTCTCCTCCAAAGCCTTCCTAACAGGTGCAGGCCCACACGGGGAGCACCATGGCGTCCACCCTTTTGGCCCTGACATGCCTACGGCTCTACCACAAGCACTCACGTCCTCCTTTCCCTCACCTCCTACAACCTAGGACAGCCCTCCTCACACTGTCGGACTGGAGCAGCCAATCTCCTCCTGAGCTTGCCTAGCATGTACAGGCCCACATGGGCAGCACCATTGCCTCCACCCTTTTAGCCCTGACATGCACACGGCTCTCCCACAAGCACTCCCGTCCTCCTTTCCCTCACCTCCGACAACTTAGAACAGCCCTCCTCACACTTTCTGAATGAAGCAGCCACTCTCCTCCAACGCCTGCCTAACATGTACAGGCCCACACGACGAGCACCATTGCCTCCACCCTTTTAGCCCTGATATGCCTACGGCACTCCTACAAGCACTCCCGCCCTCCTTTCCCTCACCTCCTACAACTTACCACTGCCCTCCTCACACTTTCGGACTGGAGCAGCCACTCTCCTCCAACGCCTGCCTAACATGTGCAGGCCCACACGGGGAGCACCATTGCCTCCACCCTTTTGGCCCTGACATGCCTACGGCTCTCCCACAACCACTCCGTCTTCCTTTCCCTCACCTCCTACAACATACCACTGCCCTCCTCACACTTTCGGACTGGAGCAGTCAATCTCCTCCTGAGCTTGCCTAGCATGTACAGGCCCACATGGGGAGCACCATTGCCTCCACCCTTTTGGCCGTGACATGCCTACGGCACTCCTACAAGCACTCCCGCCCTCCTTTCCCTCACCTCCTCCAACTTACCACTGCCCTCCTCACACTTTCGGACTTGAGCAGCCACTCTCCTCCAAAGCCTGCCTAACATGTGCAGGCCCACACGGGGAGCACCAGTGCCTCCACCCTTTTAGCCCTGACATGCCTACGGCTCTCCCACAACCACTCCCGTCTTCCTTTCCCTCACCTCCTACAACTTACCACTGCCCTCCTCACACTTTCGGACTGGAGCAGCCACTCTCCTCCAACGCCTGCCTAGGATGTGCAGGCCCACACGGGGAGCACCAGTGCCTCCATCCTTTTATCCCTGACATGCCTACGGCTCTCCCACAACCACTCCCGTCTTCCTTTCCCTCACCTCCTACAACTTACCACTGCCCTCCTCACACTTTCCCTTTATAGCAGCCAATCTCCTCCAACGCGTGCCTAGGATGTACAGGCCCACACGGGGAGCACCATTGCCTCCACCCTTTTGGCCCTGACATGCCTTCGGCTCTCCCACAAGCACTCACGTCCTCCTTTCCCTACCCTACTCCAAATTACGACTTCCCTCCTCACACTTTCGGACTGGAGCAGCCACTCTCCTCCAAAGTCTTCCTAACATGTACAGATCCACCCGCGGAAAACCATTGCCTCCACCCTTTTGGCCCTGACATCCACATGGCTCTCCCACAAGCACTCACGCCCTCCTTTCCCTCACCTCCTACAACCTAGGACAGCCCTCCTCACACTTTCTGCCTGGAGCAGCCACTCTCCTCCAACCCCCGCCTACCAACAACAGGTCCACACGGGGAGCACCATTGCCTCCACCCTTTTAGCTCTGCCATGCGTCTGGCTCTCCCACAAGCACTTCCACCCTCCTTTCCCTACCCTACTCCAAACTACGACAGCCCTCCTCACACTTTCCCATTAGAGCAGCCACTCTCCTCCAACGCCTGCCTAACATGTGCAGGCCCACACGGGGAGCACCATGGCGTCCACCCTTTTGGCCCTGACATCCACACGACTCTCCCACAAGCACTCACGTCCTCCTTTCCCTCACCTCCTACAACCTAGGACAGCCCTCCTCACACTTTCGGACTGGAGCAGCCAATCTCCTCCTGAGCTTGCCTAACATGTACAGGCCCACATGGGGAGCACCATTGCCTCCACGCTTTTAGCCCTGACATGCACATGGCTCTCCCACAAGCACTCACGCCCTCCTTTCCCTACCCTACCCCAACTTGTGACAGTCCCCCTTACACTTTCTGACTGGAGCAGCCACACTCCTCCAACGCCTGCCAAACATGCACAGGCCCACACGGGGAGCACCATGGTCTCCACCCTTTTGGCCCTGACATCCACACGGCTCTCCCACAAGCACTCCAATCATCCTTTCCCTCACCTCCGACAACTTAGAACAGCCCTCCTCACACTTTCCCATTAGAGCAGCCACTCTCCTCCAACGCCTGCCTAACATGTGCAGGCCCACACGGGGAGCACCATTGCCTCCACCCTTTTGGCCCTGACATGCCTACGGCACTCCCACAAGCACTCCCGCCCTCCTTTCCCTCACCTCCTACAACTTACCACTGCCCTCCTCACACTTTCGGACTTGAGCAGCCACTCTCCTCCAAAGCCTGCCTAACATGTGCAGGCCCACACGGGGAGCACCAGTGCCTCCACCCTTTTAGCCCTGACATGCCTACGGCTCTCCCACAACCACTCCCGTCTTCCTTTCCCTCACCTCCTACAACTTACCACTGCCCTCCTCACACTTTCTGACTGGAGCAGCCACTCTCCTCCAACGCCTGCCTAACATGTACAGGCCCACACGGGGAGCACCATGACGTCCACCTTTATGGCCCTGACATGCCTACGGCTCTCCCACAACCACTCCGTCTTCCTTTCCCTCACCTCCTACAACTTACCACTGCACTCCTCACACTTTCTTACTGGAGCAGCCACTCTCCTCCTAAGCCTGCCTAACATGTACAGGCCCACATGGGGAGCACCATGGCGTTCACCCTTTTGGCCCTGACATGCCTACGGCTCTCCCACAAGCACTCACGTCCTCCTTTCCCTACCCTACTCCAAATTACGACTTCCCTCCTCACACTTTCGGACTGGAGCAGCCACTCTCCTCCAAAGTCTGCCTAACATGTACAGACCCACCCGCGGAAAACCATTGCCTCCACCCTTTTGGCCCTGACATCAACATGGCTCTCCCACAAGCACTCACGCCCTCCTTTCCCTCAACTCCTACAACCTAGGACAGCTCTCCTCACACTTTCTGCCTGGAGCAGCCACTCTCCTACAACCCCCGCCTACCAACAACAGGTCCACACGGGGAGCACCAGGGCATCCACCCTTTTAGCCCTGACATTCCACACGGCTCTCCCACAAGCACTTCCACCCTCCTTTCCCTACCCTACTCCAAACTACGGCATCCCTCCTCACACTTTCCCATTAGAGCAGCCACTCTCCTCCAAAGCCTTCCTAACAGGTGCAGGCCCACACGGGGAGCACCATGGCGTCCACCCTTTTGGCCCTGACATGCCTACGGCTCTACCACAAGCACTCACGTCCTCCTTTCCCTCACCTCCTACAACCTAGGACAGCCCTCCTCACACTGTCGGACTGGAGCAGCCAATCTCCTCCTGAGCTTGCCTAGCATGTACAGGCCCACATGGGGAGCACCATTGCCTCCACCCTTTTAGCCCTGACATGCACACGGCTCTCCCACAAGCACTCCCGTCCTCCTTTCCCTCACCTCCGACAACTTAGAACAGCCCTCCTCACACTTTCTGAATGAAGCAGCCACTCTCCTCCAACGCCTGCCTAACATGTACAGGCCCACACGACGAGCACCATTGCCTCCACCCTTTTGGCCCTGACATGCCTACGGCACTCCTACAAGCACTCCCGCCCTCCTTTCCCTCACCTCCTACAACTTACCACTGCCCTCCTCACACTTTCGGACTTGAGCAGCCACTCTCCTCCAAAGCCTGCCTAACATATGCAGGCCCACACGGGGAGCACCAGTGCCTCCACCCTTTTAGCCCTGACATGCACACGGCTCTCCCACAACCACTCCCGTCTTCCTTTCTCTCACCTCCTACAACTTACCACTGCCCTCCTCACACTTTCTGACTGGAGCAGCCACTCTCCTCCAACGCCTGCCTAACATGTGCAGGCCCACACGGGGAGCACCAGTGCCTCCACCCTTTTAGCCCTGACATGCCTACGGCTCTCCCACAACCACTCCGTCTTCCTTTCTCTCACCTCCTACAACTTACCACTACCCTCCTCACAATTTCCCATTACAGCAGCCAATCGCCTCCAACGCCTGCCTAACATGTACAGGCCCACACGGGGAGCACCATTGCCTCCACCCTTTTCACCCTGACATGCCTACGGCGCTCTCACAAGCACCCCAATCCTCCTTTGCCTACCCTACTCCAACTTCCGACAGCCCTCCTCGCACTTTCGGACTGGAGCAGCCACTCTCCTCCTAAGCCTGCCTAACATGTACAGGCCCACACGGGGAGCACCATTGCCTCCACCCTTTTGGCCCTGACATTCCACACGGCTCTCCCACAACCACTCCCGTCTTCCTTTCCCTCACCTCCTACAACTTACCACTGCCCTCCTCACACTTTCGGACTGGAGCAGCCACTCTCCTCCAACGCCTGCCTAACATGTGCAGGCCCACACGGGGAGCACCATTGCCTCCACCCTTTTGGCCCTGACATGCCTACGGCTCTCCCACAACCACTCCCGTCTTCCTTTCCCTCACCTCCTACAACATACCACTGCCCTCCTCACACTTTCGGACTGGAGCAGTCAATCTCCTCCTGAGCTTGCCTAGCATGTACAGGCCCACATGGGGAGCACCATTGCCTCCACCCTTTTGGCCCTGACATGCCTACGGCACTCCTACAAGCACTCCCGCCCTCCTTTCCCTCACCTCCTCCAACTTACCACTGCCCTCCTCACACTTTCGGACTTGAGCAGCCACTCTCCTCCAAAGCCTGCCTAACATGTGCAGGCCCACACGGGGAGCACCAGTGCCTCCACCCTTTTAGCCCTGACATGCCTACGGCTCTCCCACAACCACTCCCGTCTTCCTTTCCCTCACCTCCTACAACTTACCACTGCCCTCCTCACACTTTCGGACTGGAGCAGCCACTCTCCTCCAACGCCTGCCTAACATGTGCAGGCCCGCACGGGGAGCACCAGTGCCTCCACCCTTTTAGCCCTGACATGCCTACGGCTCTCCCACAACCACTCCCGTCTTCCTTTCCCTCACCTCCTACAACTTACCACTGCCCTCCTCACACTTTCCCTTTATAGCAGCCAATCTCCTCCAACGCGTGCCTAGGATGTACAGGCCCACACGGGGAGCACCATTGCCTCCACCCTTTTGGCCCTGACATTCACAAGACTCTCCCACAAGCACTCACGTCCTCCTTTCCCTACCCTACTCCAAATTACGACTTCCCTCCTCACACTTTCGGACTGGAGCAGCCACTCTCCTCCAAAGTCTTCCTAACATGTACAGATCCACCCGCGGAAAACCATTGCCTCCACCCTTTTGGCCCTGACATCCACATGGCTCTCCCACAAGCACTCACGCCCTCCTTTCCCTCACCTCCTACAACCTAGGACAGCCCTCCTCACACTTTCGGACTGGAGCAGCCACTCTCCTCCAACCCCCGCCTACCACCAACAGGTCCACACGGGGAGCACCATTGCCTCCACCCTTTTAGCTCTGCCATGCATCTGGCTCTCCCACAAGCACTTCCACCCTCCTTTCCCTACCCTACTCCAAACTACGACAGCCCTCCTCACACTTTCCCATTAGAGCAGCCCCTCTCCAACAAAGCCTGCCTAACATGTGCAGGCCCACACGGGGAGCACCATGGCGTCCACCCTTTTGGCCCTGACATCCACACGACTCTCCCACAAGCACTCACGTCCTCCTTTCCCTCACCTCCTACAACCTAGGACAGCCCTCCTCACACTTTCGGACTGGAGCAGCCAATCTCCTCCTGAGCTTGCCTAACATGTACAGGCCCACATGGGGAGCACCATTGCCTCCACCCTTTTAGCCCTGACATGCACATGGCTCTCCCACAAGCACTCACGCCCTCCTTTCCCTACCCTACCCCAACTTGTGACAGTCCCCCTTACACTTTCTGACTGGAGCAGCCACTCTCCTCCAACGCCTGCCAAACATGCACAGGCCCACACGGGGAGCACCATGGTCTCCACCCTTTTGGCCCTGACATCCACACGGCTCTCCCACAAGCACTCCAATCATCCTTTCCCTCACCTCCGACAACTTAGAACAGCCCTCCTCACACTTTCCCATTAGAGCAGCCACTCTCCTCCAACGCCTGCCTAACATGTGCAGGCCCACACGGGGAGCACCATTGCCTCCACCCTTTTGGCCCTGACATGCCTACGGCACTCCCACAAGCACTCCCGCCCTCCTTTCCCTCACCTCCTACAACTTACCACTGCCCTCCTCACACTTTCGGACTTGAGCAGCCACTCTCCTCCAAAGCCTGCCTAACATGTGCAGGCCCACACGGGGAGCACCAGTGCCTCCACCCTTTTAGCCCTGACATGCCTACGGCTCTCCCACAACCACTCCCGTCTTCCTTTCCCTCACCTCCTACAACTTACCACTGCCCTCCTCACACTTTCTGACTGGAGCAGCCACTCTCCTCCAACGCCTGCCTAACATGTACAGGCCCACACGGGGAGCACCATGACGTCCACCTTTATGGCCCTGACATGCCTACGGCTCTCCCACAACCACTCCGTCTTCCTTTCCCTCACCTCCTACAACTTACCACTGCACTCCTCACACTTTCTTACTGGAGCAGCCACTCTCCTCCAACGCCTGCCTAACATGTACAGGCCCACATGGGGAGCACCATGGCGTTCACCCTTTTGGCCCTGACATGCCTACGGCTCTCCCACAAGCACTCACGTCCTCCTTTCCCTACCCTACTCCAAATTACGACTTCCCTCCTCACACTTTCAGACTGGAGCAGCCACTCTCCTCCAAAGTCTGCCTAAAATGTACAGACCCACCCGCGGAAAACCATTGCCTCCACCCTTTTGGCCCTGACATTCACAAGGCTCTCCCACAAGCACTCCAATCTTACTTCCCCTCACCTCCTACAACCTAGGACAGCCCTCCTCACACTTTCGGACTGGAGCAGCCACTCTCCTCCTAAGCCTGCCTAACATGTACAGGCCCACACGGGGAGCACCATTGCCTCCACCCTTTTGGCCCTGACATTCCACACGGCTCTCCCACAAGCACTCCTGTCCTCCTTTCCCTCACCTCCTACAACTTACCACTGCCCTCCTCACACTTTCGGACTTGAGCAGCCACTCTCCTCCAACGCCTGCCTAACATGTGCAGGCCCACACGGGGAGCACCATTGCCTCCACCCTTTTAGCCCTGACATTCACAAGGCTCTCCCACAAGCACTCACGTCCTCCTTTCCCTACCCTACTCCAAATTACGACTTCCCTCCTCACACTTTCGGACTGGAGCAGCCACTCTCCTCCAAAGTCTGCCTAACATGTACAGACCCACCCGCGGAAAACCATTGCCTCCACCCTTTTGGCCCTGACATCAACATGGCTCTCCCACAAGCACTCACGCCCTCCTTTCCCTCAACTCCTACAACCTAGGACAGCTCTCCTCACACTTTCTGCCTGGAGCAGCCACTCTCCTACAACCCCCGCCTACCAACAACAGGTCCACACGGGGAGCACCAGGGCATCCACCCTTTTAGCCCTGACATTCCACACGGCTCTCCCACAAGCACTTCCACCCTCCTTTCCCTACCCTACTCCAAACTACGGCATCCCTCCTCACACTTTCCCATTAGAGCAGCCACTCTCCTCCAAAGCCTTCCTAACAGGTGCAGGCCCACACGGGGAGCACCATGGCGTCCACCCTTTTGGCCCTGACATGCCTACGGCTCTACCACAAGCACTCACGTCCTCCTTTCCCTCACCTCCTACAACCTAGGACAGCCCTCCTCACACTGTCGGACTGGAGCAGCCAATCTCCTCCTGAGCTTGCCTAGCATGTACAGGCCCACATGGGGAGCACCATTGCCTCCACCCTTTTAGCCCTGACATGCACACGGCTCTCCCACAAGCACTCCCGTCCTCCTTTCCCTCACCTCCGACAACTTAGAACAGCCCTCCTCACACTTTCTGAATGAAGCAGCCACTCTCCTCCAACGCCTGCCTAACATGTACAGGCCCACACGACGAGCACCATTGCCTCCACCCTTTTGGCCCTGACATGCCTACGGCACTCCTACAAGCACTCCCGCCCTCCTTTCCCTCACCTCCTACAACTTACCACTGCCCTCCTCACACTTTCGGACTTGAGCAGCCACTCTCCTCCAAAGCCTGCCTAACATATGCAGGCCCACACGGGGAGCACCAGTGCCTCCACCCTTTTAGCCCTGACATGCACACGGCTCTCCCACAACCACTCCCGTCTTCCTTTCTCTCACCTCCTACAACTTACCACTGCCCTCCTCACACTTTCTGACTGGAGCAGCCACTCTCCTCCAACGCCTGCCTAACATGTACAGGCCCACACGGGGAGCACCAGTGCCTCCACCCTTTTAGCCCTGACATGCCTACGGCTCTCCCACAACCACTCCGTCTTCCTTTCCCTCACCTCCTACAACTTACCACTGCCCTCCTCACACTTTCGGACTGGAGCAGCCACTCTCCTCCAACGCCTGCCTAACATGTGCAGGCCCACACGGGGAGCACCATTGCCTCCACCCTTTTACCCTGACATGCCTACGGCTCTCCCACAACCACTCCCGTCTTCCTTTCTCTCACCTCCTACAACTTACCACTACCCTCCTCACAATTTCCCATTACAGCAGCCAATCGCCTCCAACGCCTGCCTAACATGTACAGGCCCACACGGGGAGCACCATTGCCTCCACCCTTTTCACCCTGACATGCCTACGGCGCTCTCACAAGCACCCCAATCCTCCTTTGCCTACCCTACTCCAACTTCCGACAGCCCTCCTCGCACTTTCGGACTGGAGCAGCCACTCTCCTCCAACGCGGGACTAACATGTACAGGCCCACACGAGGAGCACCATTGCCTCCAACCTTTTCGCCCTGACATGCCTACGGCACTCCCACAACCACTCCCGCCCTCCTTTGCCTACCCTACTCCAACTTCCGACAGCCCTCCTCGCACTTTCGAACTTGAGCAGCCAATCTCCTCCAACGCCTGCCTAACATGTGCAGGCACACCCGGGGAGCACCATGGCCTCCACCCGTTTAGCCGTGACATGGGTAAGGCACTCCTACAAGCACTCCCGCCCTCCTTTCCCTCACCTCCTACCACATACCACTCTTCTCCTCACACTTTCGGACTGGAGCAGCCACTCTCCTCCAACGCCTGCCTAGCATGTACAGGCCCACACGGGGAGCACCATTGCCTCCACCCTTTTGGCCCTGACATCCACACGGCTCTCCCACAAGAATTACCGTCTCCCTTTCCCTCACCTCCTACAACTTACAACTACCCTTCTCACAATTTGTGACTGGAGCAGCCACTCTCCTCCAACGCGGGCCTAACATGACCAGGCACACCCAGGGAGCACCACTGCCTCCACCCTTTTAGCCCTGACATGCCTACGGCTCTCCCACAACCACTCCCATCTTCCTTTCCGTCACCTCCTACAACTTACCACTGCCCTCCTCACAATTTCCCATTAGAGCAGCCAATCGCCTCCAACGCCTGCCTAACATGTGCAGGCCCACAAGGGGAGCACCATGACGTCCACCCTTATGGCCCTGACATGCCTACGGCTCTCCCACAACCACTCCCGTCTTCCTTTCCCTCACCTCCTACAACTTACCACTGCCCTCCTCACACTTTCGGACTGGAGCAGCCACTCTCCTCCAAGGCGTGCCTAGCATGCACAGGCGCACCCGGGGAGCACCATTGCCTCAACCCTTTTACCCCTGACATGTCTACGGCTCTCCCACAACCACTCCCGTCTTCCTTTCCCTCACCTCCTACAACTTACCACTGCCCTACTCACAATTTCCCATTACAGCAGCCAATCTCCTCCAACGCCTGCCTAACATGTGCAGGCCCACCCGGGGAGCACCATTGCCTCGACCCTTTTGGCCCTGACATCCACACGGCTCTCCCACAAGCATTCCCGTCTTCCTTTCCCTCACCTCCTCCAACTTACAACTACCCTTCTCACACTTTGTGACTGGAGCAGCCACTCTCCTCCAACGCCTGCCTAGCATGCACAGGCTCACACGGGGAGCACCATTGCCTCCACCCTTTTAGCCCTGACATGCACATGGCTCTCCCACAAGCACTCACGCCCTCCTTTCCCTACCCTACCCCAACTTGTGACAGTCCCCCTTACACTTTCTGACTGGAGCAGCCACTCTCCTCCAACGCCTGCCAAACATGCACAGGCCCACACGGGGAGCACCATGGTCTCCACCCTTTTGGCCCTGACATCCACACGGCTCTCCCACAAGCACTCCCGCCCTCCTTTCCCTCACCTCCGACAACTTAGAACAGCCCTCCTCACACTTTCCCATTAGAGCAGCCACTCTCCTCCAACGCCTGCCTAACATGTGCAGGCCCACACGGGGAGCACCATTGCCTCCACCCTTTTGGCCCTGACATGCCTACGGCACTCCCAAAAGCACTCCCGCCCTCCTTTCCCTCACCTCCTACAACTTACCACTGCCCTCCTCACACTTTCGGACTTGAGCAGCCACTCTCTTCCAACGCCTGCCTAACATGTGCAGGCCCACACGGGGAGCACCAGTGCCTCCACCCTTTTAGCCCTGACATGCCTACGGCTCTCCCACAACCACTCCCGTCTTCCTTTCCCTCACCTCCTACAACTTACCACTGCCCTCCTCACACTTTCGGACTTGAGCAGCCACTCTCCTCCAACGCCTGCCTAACATGTACAGGCCCACACGGGGAGCACCATGACGTCCACCTTTATGGCCCTGACATGCCTACGCCTCTCCCACAACCACTCCGTCTTCCTTTCCCTCACCTCCTACAACTTACCACTGCACTCCTCACACTTTCGGACTGGAGCAGCCACTCTCCTCCTAAGCCTGCCTAACATGTACAGGCCCACATGGGGAGCACCATGGCGTTCACCCTTTTGGCCCTGACATGCCTACGGCTCTCCCACAAGCACTCACGTCCTCCTTTCCCTACCCTACTCCAAATTACGACTTCCCTCCTCACACTTTCAGACTGGAGCAGCCACTCTCCTCCAAAGTCTGCCTAAAATGTACAGACCCACCCGCGGAAAACCATTGCCTCCACCCTTTTGGCCCTGACATTCACAAGGCTCTCCCACAAGCACTCCAATCTTACTTCCCCTCACCTCCTACAACCTAGGACAGCCCTCCTCACACTTTCGGACTGGAGCAGCCACTCTCCTCCTAAGCCTGCCTAACATGTACAGGCCCACACGGGGAGCACCATTGCCTCCACCCTTTTGGCCCTGACATTCCACACGGCTCTCCCACAAGCACTCCTGTCCTCCTTTCCCTCACCTCCTACAACTTACCACTGCCCTCCTCACACTTTCGGACTTGAGCAGCCACTCTCCTCCAACGCCTGCCTAACATGTGCAGGCCCACACGGGGAGCACCATTGCCTCCACCCTTTTAGCCCTGACATTCACAAGGCTCTCCCACAAGCACTCACGTCCTCCTTTCCCTACCCTACTCCAAATTACGACTTCCCTCCTCACACTTTCGGACTGGAGCAGCCACTCTCCTCCAAAGTCTGCCTAACATGTACAGACCCACCCGCGGAAAACCATTGCCTCCACCCTTTTGGCCCTGACATCAACATGGCTCTCCCACAAGCACTCACGCCCTCCTTTCCCTCACCTCCTACAACCTAGGACAGCTCTCCTCACACTTTCTGCCTGGAGCAGCCACTCTCCTACAACCCCCGCCTACCAACAACAGGTCCACACGGGGAGCACCATTGCCTCCACCCTTTTAGCCCTGACATTCCACACGGCTCTCCCACAAGCACTTCCACCCTCCTTTCCCTACCCTACTCCAAACTACGGCAGCCCTCCTCACACTTTCCCATTAGAGCAGCCACTCTCCTCCAAAGCCTTCCTAACAGGTGCAGGCCCACACGGGGAGCACCATGGCGTCCACCCTTTTGGCCCTGACATGCCTACGGCTCTACCACAAGCACTCACGTCCTCCTTTCCCTCACCTCCTACAACCTAGGACAGCCCTCCTCACACTGTCGGACTGGAGCAGCCAATCTCCTCCTGAGCTTGCCTAGCATGTACAGGCCCACATGGGGAGCACCATTGCCTCCACCCTTTTGGCCCTGACATCCACACGGCTCTCCCACAAGCACTCCCGTCCTCCTTTCCCTCACCTCCGACAACTTAGAACAGCCCTCCTCACACTTTCTGAATGAAGCAGCCACTCTCCTCCAACGCCTGCCTAACATGTACAGGCCCACACGACGAGCACCATTGCCTCCACCCTTTTGGCCCTGACATGCCTACGGCACTCCTACAAGCACTCCCGCCCTCCTTTCCCTCACCTCCTACAACTTACCACTGCCCTCCTCACACTTTCGGACTTGAGCAGCCACTCTCCTCCAAAGCCTGCCTAACATATGCAGGCCCACACGGGGAGCACCAGTGCCTCCACCCTTTTAGCCCTGACATGCACACGGCTCTCCCACAACCACTCCCGTCTTCCTTTCTCTCACCTCCTACAACTTACCACTGCCCTCCTCACACTTTCTGACTGGAGCAGCCACTCTCCTCCAACGCCTGCCTAACATGTACAGGCCCACACGGGGAGCACCAGTGCCTCCACCCTTTTAGCCCTGACATGCCTACGGCTCTCCCACAACCACTCCGTCTTCCTTTCCCTCACCTCCTACAACTTACCACTGCCCTCCTCACACTTTCGGACTGGAGCAGCCACTCTCCTCCAACGCCTGCCTAACATGTGCAGGCCCACACGGGGAGCACCATTTCCTCCACCCTTTTGGCCCTGACATCCACACGGCTCTCCCACAAGAATTACCGTCTCCCTTTCCCTCACCTCCTACAACTTACAACTACCCTTCTCACAATTTGTGACTGGAGCAGCCACTCTCCTCCAACGCGGGCCTAACATGACCAGGCACACCCGGGGAGCACCACTGCCTCCACCCTTTTAGCCCTGACATGCCTACGGCTCTCCCACAACCACTCCCATCTTCCTTTCCGTCACCTCCTACAACTTACCACTGCCCTCCTCACAATTTCCCATTAGAGCAGCCAATCGCCTCCAACGCCTGCCTAACATGTGCAGGCCCACAAGGGGAGCACCATGACGTCCACCCTTATGGCCCTGACATGCCTACGGCTCTCCCACAACCACTCCCGTCTTCCTTTCCCTCACCTCCTACAACTTACCACTGCCCTCCTCACACTTTCGGACTGGAGCAGCCACTCTCCTCCAAGGCGTGCCTAGCATGCACAGGCGCACCCGGGGAGCACCATTGCCTCAACCCTTTTACCCCTGACATGTCTACGGCTCTCCCACAACCACTCCCGTCTTCCTTTCCCTCACCTCCTACAACTTACCACTGCCCTCCTCACAATTTCCCATTACAGCAGCCAATCTCCTCCAACGCCTGCCTAACATGTGCAGGCCCACCCGGGGAGCACCATTGCCTCGACCCTTTTGGCCCTGACATCCACACGGCTCTCCCACAAGCATTCCCGTCTTCCTTTCCCTCACCTCCTCCAACTTACAACTACCCTTCTCACACTTTGTGACTGGAGCAGCCACTCTCCTCCAACGCCTGCCTAGCATGCACAGGCTCACACGGGGAGCACCATTGCCTCCACCCTTTTAGCCGTGACATGGGTATGGCTCTCCCACAAGCACTCCCGCCCTCCTTTGCCAACCTTACTCCAACTTCCGACAGCCCTCCTCACACTTTCGGACTGGAGCAGCCACTCTCCTCCAACGCCTGCCTAACATGTGCAGGCCCACACGACGAGCACCATTGCCTCCACCCTTTTGGCCCTGACATGCCTACGGCACTCCTACAAGCACTCCCGCCCTCCTTTCCCTCACCTCCTACAACTTACCACTGCCCTCCTCACACTTTCGGACTTGAGCAGCCACTCTCCTCCAACGCGTGCCTAGGATGTGCAGGCCCACACGGGGAGCACCAGTGCCTCCACCCTTTTAGCCCTGACATGCCTACGGCTCTCCCACAACCACTCCCGTCTTCCTTTCCCTCACCTCCTACAACTTACCACTGCCCTCCTCACACTTTCGGACTGGAGCAGCCACTCTCCTCCAACGCCTGCCTAACATGTGCAGGCCCACACGGGGAGCACCATTGCCTCCACCCTTTTGGCCCTGACATTCACAAGGCTCTCCCACAAGCACTCCCGTCTTCCTTTCCCTCACCTCCTACAACTTACCACTGCCCTCCTCACACTTTCCCATTAGAGCAGCCAATCTCCTCCAACGCGTGCCTAGGATGTACAGACCCACATGGGGAGCACCATTGCCTCCACCCTTTTGGCCCTGACATGCCTTCGGCTCTCCCACAAGCATTCACGTCCCCTTTCCCTACCCTACTCCAAATTACGACAGCCCCGCTCACACTTTCGGACTGGAGTAGCCACTCTCCTCCAACGCCTGCCTAACATGTACAGACCCACCCGCGGAGCACCATGGCCTCCACCCTTTTGGCCCTGACATTCACAAGGCTCTCCCACAAGCACTCCAATCTTACTTCCCCTCACCTCCTACAACCTAGGACAGCCCTCCTCACACTTTCGGACTGGAGCAGCCACTCTCCTCCTAAGCCTGCCTAACATGTACAGGCCCACACGGGGAGCACCATTGCCTCCACCCTTTTGGCCCTGACATGCCTACGGCTCTCCCACAACCACTCACGTCCTCCTTTCCCTCACCTCCTACAACTTACCACTGCCCTCCTCACACTTTCGGACTTGAGCAGCCACTCTCCTCCGACGCCTGCCTAACATGTGCAGGCCCACACGGGGAGCACCATTGCCTCCACCCTTTTAGCCCTGACATTCACAAGGCTCTCCCACAAGCACTCACGTCCTCCTTTCCCTACCCTACTCCAAATTACGACTTCCCTCCTCACACTTTCGGACTGGAGCAGCCACTCTCCTCCAAAGTCTGCCTAACATGTACAGACCCACCCGCGGAAAACCATTGCCTCCACCCTTTTGGCCCTGACATCCACATGGCTCTCCCACAAGCACTCACGCCCTCCTTTCCCTCACCTCCTACAACCTAGGACAGCCCTCCTCACACTTTCGGACTGGAGCAGCCACTCTCCTCCAACCCCCGCCTACCACCAACAGGTCCACACGGGGAGCACCATTGCCTCCACCCTTTTAGCTCTGCCATGCGTCTGGCTCTCCCACAAGCACTTCCACCCTCCTTTCCCTACCCTACTCCAAACTACGACAGCCCTCCTCACACTTTCCCATTAGAGCAGCCACTCTCCTCCAACGCCTGCCTAACATGTGCAAGCCCACACGGGGAGCACCATGGCGTCCACCCTTTTGGCCCTGACATCCACACGACTCTCCCACAAGCACTCACGTCCTCCTTTCCCTCACCTCCTACAACCTAGGACAGCCCTCCTCACACTTTCGGACTGGAGCAGCCAATCTCCTCCTGAGCTTGCCTAACATGTACAGGCCCACATGGGGAGCACCATTGCCTCCACCCTTTTAGCCCTGACATGCACATGGCTCTCCCACAAGCACTCACGCCCTCCTTTCCCTACCCTACCCCAACTTGTGACAGTCCCCCTTACACTTTCTGACTGGAGCAGCCACTCTCCTCCAACGCCTGCCAAACATGCACAGGCCCACACGGGGAGCACCATGGTCTCCACCCTTTTGGCCCTGACATCCACACGGCTCTCCCACAAGCACTCCAATCCTCCTTTCCCTCACCTCCGACAACTTAGAACAGCCCTCCTCACACTTTCTGAATGAAGCAGCCACTCTCCTCCAACGCCTGCCTAACATGTGCAGGCCCACACGGGGAGCACCATTGCCTCCACCCTTTTGGCACTGACATGCCTACGGCTCTCCCACAAGCACTCCCGCCCTCCTTTCCCTCACCTCCTACAACTTACCACTGCCCTCCTCACACTTTCGGACTTGAGCAGCCACTCTCCTCCAAAGCCTGCCTAACATGTGCAGGCCCACACGGGGAGCACCAGTGCCTCCACCCTTTTAGCCCTGACATGCCTACGGCTCTCCCACAACCACTCCCGTCTTCCTTTCCCTCACCTCCTACAACTTACCACTGCCCTCCTCACACTTTCTGACTGGAGCAGCCACTCTCCTCCAACGCCTGCCTAACATGTACAGGCCCACACGGGGAGCACCATGACGTCCACCTTTATGGCCCTGACATGCCTACGGCTCTCCCACAACCACTCCGTCTTCCTTTCCCTCACCTCCTACAACTTACCACTGCACTCCTCACACTTTCTTACTGGAGCAGCCACTCTCCTCCAACGCCTGCCTAACATGTACAGGCCCACATGGGGAGCACCATGGCGTTCACCCTTTTGGCCCTGACATGCCTACGGCTCTCCCACAAGCACTCACGTCCTCCTTTCCCTACCCTACTCCAAATTACGACTTCCCTCCTCACACTTTCAGACTGGAGCAGCCACTCTCCTCCAAAGTCTGCCTAAAATGTACAGACCCACCCGCGGAAAACCATTGCCTCCACCCTTTTGGCCCTGACATTCACAAGGCTCTCCCACAAGCACTCCAATCTTACTTCCCCTCACCTCCTACAACCTAGGACAGCCCTCCTCACACTTTCGGACTGGAGCAGCCACTCTCCTCCTAAGCCTGCCTAACATGTACAGGCCCACACGGGGAGCACCATTGCCTCCACCCTTTTGGCCCTGACATTCCACACGGCTCTCCCACAAGCACTCCTGTCCTCCTTTCCCTCACCTCCTACAACTTACCACTGCCCTCCTCACACTTTCGGACTTGAGCAGCCACTCTCCTCCAACGCCTGCCTAACATGTGCAGGCCCACACGGGGAGCACCATTGCCTCCACCCTTTTAGCCCTGACATTCACAAGGCTCTCCCACAAGCACTCACGTCCTCCTTTCCCTACCCTACTCCAAATTACGACTTCCCTCCTCACACTTTCGGACTGGAGCAGCCACTCTCCTCCAAAGTCTGCCTAACATGTACAGACCCACCCGCGGAAAACCATTGCCTCCACCCTTTTGGCCCTGACATCCACATGGCTCTCCCACAAGCACTCACGCCCTCCTTTCCCTCACCTCCTACAACCTAGGACAGCTCTCCTCACACTTTCTGCCTGGAGCAGCCACTCTCCTACAACCCCCGCCTACCAACAACAGGTCCACACGGGGAGCACCATTGCCTCCACCCTTTTAGCCCTGACATTCCACACGGCTCTCCCACAAGCACTTCCACCCTCCTTTCCCTACCCTATTCCAAACTACGGCATCCCTCCTCACACTTTCCCATTAGAGCAGCCACTCTCCTCCAAAGCCTTCCTAACAGGTGCAGGCCCACACAGGGAGCACCATGGCGTCCACCCTTTTGGCCCTGACATGCCTACGGCTCTACCACAAGCACTCACGTCCTCCTTTCCCTCACCTCCTACAACCTAGGACAGCCCTCCTCACACTGTCGGACTGGAGCAGCCAATCTCCTCCTGAGCTTGCCTAGCATGTACAGGCCCACATGGGGAGCACCATTGCCTCCACCCTTTTAGCCCTGACATGCACACGGCTCTCCCACAAGCACTCCCGTCCTCCTTTCCCTCACCTCCGACAACTTAGAACAGCCCTCCTCACACTTTCGGACTGGAGCAGCCACTCTCCTCCAACGCCTGCCTAACATGTACAGGCCCACACGACGAGCACCATTGCCTCCACCCTTTTGGCCCTGACATGCCTACGGCACTCCTACAAGCACTCCCGCCCTCCTTTCCCTCACCTCCTACAACTTACCACTGCCCTCCTCACACTTTCGGACTTGAGCAGCCACTCTCCTCCAAAGCCTGCCTAACATATGCAGGCCCACACGGGGAGCACCAGTGCCTCCACCCTTTTAGCCCTGACATGCACACGGCTCTCCCACAACCACTCCCGTCTTCCTTTCCCTCACCTCCTACAACTTACCACTGCCCTCCTCACACTTTCTGACTGGAGCAGCCACTCTCCTCCAACGCCTGCCTAACATGTACAGGCCCACACGGGGAGCACCAGTGCCTCCACCCTTTTAGCCCTGACATGCCTACGGCTCTCCCACAACCACTCCGTCTTCCTTTCCCTCACCTCCTACAACTTAGCACTGCCCTCCTCACACTTTCGGACTGGAGCAGCCACTCTCCTCCAACGCCTGCCTAACATGTGCAGGCCCACACGGGGAGCACCATTGCCTCCACCCTTTTGGCCCTGACATCCACACGGCTCTCCCACAAGCACTCCCGTCTTCCTTTCCCTCACCTCCTACAACATACCACTGCCCTCCTCACACTTTCGGACTGGAGCAGTCAATCTCCTCCTGAGCTTGCCTAACATGTACAGGCCCACACGGGGAGCACCAGTGCCTCCACCCTTTTGGCCCTGACATGCCTACGGCACTCCTACAAGCACTCCCGCCCTCCTTTCCCTCACCTCCTCCAACTTACCACTGCCCTCCTCACACTTTCGGACTTGAGCAGCCACTCTCCTCCAAAGCCTGCCTAACATGTGCAGGCCCACACGGGGAGCACCAGTGCCTCCACCCTTTTAGCCCTGACATGCCTACGGCTCTCCCACAAGCACTCCCATCTTCCTTTCCCTCACCTCCTACAACTTACCACTGCCCTCCTCACACTTTCGGACTGGAGCAGCCACTCTCCTCCAAAGTCTTCCTAACATGTACAGATCCACCCGCGGAAAACCATTGCCTCCACCCTTTTGGCCCTGACATCCACATGGCTCTCCCACAAGCACTCACGCCCTCCTTTCCCTCACCTCCTACAACCTAGGACAGCCCTCCTCTCATTTCGGACTGGAGCAGCCACTCTCCTCCAACCCCCGCCTACCACCAACAGGTCCACACGGGGAGCACCATTGCCTCCACCCTTTTAGCTCTGCCATGCGTCTGGCTCTCCCACAAGCACTTCCACCCTCCTTTCCCTACCCTACTCCAAACTACGACAGCCCTCCTCACACTTTCCCATTAGAGCAGCCACTCTCCTCCAACGCCTGCCTAACATGTGCAGGCCCACACGGGGAGCACCATGGCGTCCACCCTTTTGGCCCTGACATCCACACGACTCTCCAACAAGCACTCACGTCCTCCTTTCCCTCACCTCCTACAACCTAGGACAGCCCTCCTCACACTTTCGGACTGGAGCAGCCAATCTCCTCCTGAGCTTGCCTAACATGTACAGGCCCACATGGGGAGCACCATTGCCTCCACCCTTTTAGCCCTGACATGCACATGGCTCTCCCACAAGCACTCACGCCCTCCTTTCCCTACCCTACCCCAACTTGTGACAGTCCCCCTTACACTTTCTGACTGGAGCAGCCACTCTCCTCCAACGCCTGCCAAACATGCACAGGCCCACACGGGGAGCACCATGGTCTCCACCCTTTTGGCCCTGACATCCACACGGCTCTCCCACAAGCACTCCAATCCTCCTTTCCCTCACCTCCGACAACTTAGAACAGCCCTCCTCACACTTTCTGAATGAAGCAGCCACTCTCCTCCAACGCCTGCCTAACATGTGCAGGCCCACACGGGGAGCACCATTGCCTCCACCCTTTTGGCCCTGACATGCCTACGGCACTCCCACAAGCACTCCCGCCCTCCTTTCCCTCACCTCCTACAACTTACCACTGCCCTCCTCACACTTTCGGACTTGAGCAGCCACTCTCCTCCAAAGCCTGCCTAACATGTGCAGGCCCACACGGGGAGCACCAGTGCCTCCACCCTTTTAGCCCTGACATGCCTACGGCTCTCCCACAACCACTCCCGTCTTCCTTTCCCTCACCTCCTACAACTTACCACTGCCCTCCTCACACTTTCTGACTGGAGCAGCCACTCTCCTCCAACGCCTGCCTAACATGTACAGGCCCACACGGGGAGCACCATGACGTCCACCTTTATGGCCCTGACATGCCTACGGCTCTCCCACAACCACTCCGTCTTCCTTTCCCTCACCTCCTACAACTTACCACTGCACTCCTCACACTTTCTTACTGGAGCAGCCACTCTCCTCCAACGCCTGCCTAACATGTACAGACCCACCCGCGGAGCACCATAGCCTCCACCCTTTTGGCCCTGACATTCCACACGGCTCTCCCACAAGCACTCCAATATTACTTCCCCTCACCTCCTACAACCTAGGACAGCCCTCCTCACACTTTCGGACTGGAGCAGCCACTCTCCTCCTAAGCCTGCCTAACATGTACAGGCCCACATGGGGAGCACCATGGCGTTCACCCTTTTGGCCCTGACATGCCTACGGCTCTACCACAAGCACTCACGTCCTCCTTTCCCTACCCTACTCCAAATTACGACTTCCCTCCTCACACTTTCGGACTGGAGCAGCCACTCTCCTCCAAAGTCTGCCTAAAATGTACAGACCCACCCGCGGAAAACCATTGCCTCCACCCTTTTGGCCCTGACATTCACAAGGCTCTCCCACAAGCACTCCAATCTTACTTCCCCTCACCTCCTACAACCTAGGACAGCCCTCCTCACACTTTCGGACTGGAGCAGCCACTCTCCTCCTAAGCCTGCCTAACATGTACAGGCCCACACGGGGAGCACCATTGCCTCCACCCTTTTGGCCCTGACATGCCTACGGCTCTCCCACAAGCACTCCTGTCCTCCTTTCCCTCACCTCCTACATCTTACCACTGCGCTCCTCACACTTTCGGACTTGAGCAGCCACTCTCCTCCAACGCCTGCCTAACATGTGCAGGCCCACACGGGGAGCACCATGGCGTCCACCCTTTTGGCCCTGACATGCCTACGGCTCTCCCACAAGCACTCACGTCCTCCTTTCCCTACCCTACTCCAAATTACGACTTCCCTCCTCACACTTTCGAGCTGGAGCAGCCACTCTCCTCCAAAGTCTGCCTAACATGTACAGACCCACCCGCGGAAAACCATTGCCTCCACCCTTTTGGCCCTGACATCCACATGGCTCTCCCACAAGCACTCACGCCCTCCTTTCCCTCACCTCCTACAACCTAGGACAGCCCTCCTCACACTTTCGGACTGGAGCAGCCACTCTCCTCCAACGCGTGCCTAGCATGTACAGGCGCACCCGGGGAGCACCATTGCCTCTACCCTTTTACCCTGACATGCCTACGGCTCTCCCACAACCACTCCCGTCTTCCTTTCTCTCACCTCCTACAACTTACCACTACCCTCCTCACAATTTCCCATTACAGCAGCCAATCGCCTCCAACGCCTGCCTAACATGTACAGGCCCACACGGGGAGCACCATTGCCTCCACCCTTTTCACCCTGACATGCCTACGGCCCTCTCACAAGCACCCCAATCCTCCTTTGCCTACCCTACTCCAACTTCCGACAGCCCTCCTCGCACTTTCGGACTGGAGCAGCCACTCTCCTCCAACGCCTGCCTAACACGTGCATGCCCACACGAGGAGCACCATTGCCTCCAACCTTTTCGCCCTGACATGCCTACGGCACTCCCACAACCACTCCCGCCCTCCTTTGCCTACCCTACTCCAACTTCCGACAGCCCTCCTCGCACTTTCGAACTTGAGCAGCCAATCTCCTCCAACGCCTGCCTAACATGTGCAGGCACACCCGGGGAGCACCATGGCCTCCACCCGTTTAGCCGTGACATGGGTAAGGCACTCCTACAAGCACTCCCGCCCTCCTTTCCCTCACCTCCTACCACATACCACTCTTCTCCTCACACTTTCGGACTGGAGCAGCCACTCTCCTCCAACGCCTGCCTAGCATGTACAGGCCCACACGGGGAGCACCATTGCCTCCACCCTTTTGGCCCTGACATCCACACGGCTCTCCCACAAGCATTCCCGTCTTCCTTTCCCTCACCTCCTACAACTTCCAACTACCCTTCTCACAATTTGTGACTGGAGCAGCCACTCTCCTCCAACGCGGGCCTAACATGACCAGGCACACCCGGGGAGCACCACTGCCTCCACCCTTTTAGCCCTGACATGCCTACAGCTCTCCCACAACCACTCCCATCTTCCTTTCCGTCACCTCCTACAACTTACCACTGCCCTCCTCACAATTTCCCATTAGAGCAGCCAATCGCCTCCAACGCCTGCCTAACATGTGCAGGCCCACACGGGGAGCACCATGACGTCCACCCTTATGGCCCTGACATGCCTACGGCTCTCCCACAAGCACTCCCGTCTTCCTTTCCCTCACCTCCTACAACTTACCACTGCCCTCCTCACACTTTCGGACTGGAGCAGCCACTCTCCTCCAAGGCGTGCCTAGCATGCACAGGCGCACCCGGGGAGCACCATTGCCTCAACCCTATTACCACCGACATGTCTACGGCTCTCCCACAACCACTCCCGTCTTCCTTTCCCTCACCTCCTACAACTTACCACTGCCCTACTCACAATTTCCCATTACAGCAGCCAATCTCCTCCAACGCCTGCCTAACATGTGCAGGCCCACCCGGGGAGCACCATTGCCTCGACCCTTTTGGCCCTGACATCCACACGGCTCTCCCACAAGCATTCCCGTCTTCCTTTCCCTCACCTCCTCCAACTTACAACTACCCTTCTCACACTTTGTGACTGGAGCAGCCACTCTCCTCCAACGCCTGCCTAGCATGCACAGGCTCACACGGGGAGCACCATTGCCTCCACCCTTTTAGCCGTGACATGGGTATGGCTCTCCCACAAGCACTCCCGCCCTCCTTTGCCAACCTTACTCCAACTTCCGACAGCCCTCCTCACACTTTCGGACTGGAGCAGCCACTCTCCTCCAACGCCTGCCTAACATGTGCAGGCCCACACGACGAGCACCAGTGCCTCCACCCTTTTAGCCCTGACATGCCTACGGCTCTCCCACAACCACTCCCGTCTTCCTTTCCCTCACCTCCTACAACTTACCACTGCCCTCCTCACACTTTCTGACTGGAGCAGCCACTCTCCTCCAACGCCTGCCTAACATGTGCAGGCCCACACGGGGAGCACCATTGCCTCCACCCTTTTGGCCCTGACATTCACAAGGCTCTCCCACAAGCACTCCCGTCTTCCTTTCCCTCACCTCCTACAACTTACCACTGCCCTCCTCACACTTTCCCATTAGAGCAGCCAATCTCCTCCAACGCGTGCCTAGGATGTACAGACCCACACGGGGAGCACCATTGCCTCCACCCTTTTGGCCCTGACATGCCTTCGGCTCTCCCACAAGCATTCACGTCCCCTTTCCCTACCCTACTCCAAATTACGACAGCCCCGCTCACACTTTCGGACTGGAGTAGCCACTCTCCTCCAACGCCTGCCTAACATGTACAGACCCACCCGCCGAAAACCATTGCCTCCACCCTTTTGGCCCTGACATTCACAAGGCTCTCCCACAAGCACTCCAATCTTACTTCCCCTCACCTCCTACAACCTAGGACAGCCCTCCTCACACTTTCGGACTGGAGCAGCCACTCTCCTCCTAAGCCTGCCTAACATGTACAGGCCCACACGGGGAGCACCATTGCCTCCACCCTTTTGGCCCTGACATGCCTACGGCTCTCCCACAAGCACTCACGTCCTCCTTTCCCTCACCTCCTACAACTTACCACTGCCCTCCTCACACTTTCGGACTTGAGCAGCCACTCTCCTCCAACGCCTGCCTAACATGTGCAGGCCCACACGGGGAGCACCATTGCCTCCACCCTTTTAGCCCTGACATTCACAAGGCTCTCCCACAAGCACTCACGTCCTCCTTTCCCTACCCTACTCCAAATTACGACTTCCCTCCTCACACTTTCGGACTGGAGCAGCCACTCTCCTCCAAAGTCTGCCTAACATGTACAGACCCACCCGCGGAAAACCATTGCCTCCACCCTTTTGGCCCTGACATCCACATGGCCCTCCCACAAGCACTCACGCCCTCCTTTCCCTCACCTCCTACAACCTAGGACCGCCCTCCTCACACTTTCTGCCTCGAGCAGCCACTCTCCTACAACCCCCGCCTACCAACAACAGGTCCACACGGGGAGCACCATTGCCTCCACCCTTTTAGCCCTGACATTCCACACGGCTCTCCCACAAGCACTTCCACCCTCCTTTCCCTACCCTACTCCAAACTACGGCAGCCCTCCTCACACTTTCCCATTAGAGCAGCCACTCTCCTCCAAAGCCTTCCTAACAGGTGCAGGCCCACACGGGGAGCACCATGGCGTCCACCCTTTTGGCCCTGACATGCCTACGGCTCTACCACAAGCACTCACGTCCTCCTTTCCCTCACCTCCTACAACCTAGGACAGCCCTCCTCACACTTTCGGACTGGAGCAGCCAATCTCCTCCTGAGCTTGCCTAGCATGTACAGGCCCACATGGGGAGCACCATTGCCTCCACCCTTTTAGCCCTGACATGCACACGGCTCTCCCACAAGCACTCCCGTCCTCCTTTCCCTCACCTCCGACAACTTACCACTGCCCTCCTCACACTTTCGGACTTGAGCAGCCACTCTCCTCCAAAGCCTGCCTAACATGTGCAGACCCACACGGGGAGCACCAGTGCCTCCACCCTTTTAGCCCTGACATGCCTACGGCTCTACCACAACCACTCCCGTCTTCCTTTCCCTCACCTCCTACAACTTACCACTGCCCTCCTCACACTTTCTGACTGGAGCAGCCACTCTCCTCCAACGCCTGCCTAACATGTACAGGCCCACACGGGGAGCACCAGTGCCTCCACCCTTTTAGCCCTGACATGCCTACGGCTCTCCCACAACCACTCCGTCTTCCTTTCCCTCACCTCCTACAACTTACCACTGCCCTCCTCACACTTTCGGACTGGAGCAGCCACTCTCCTCCAACGCCTGCCTAACATGTGCAGGCCCACACGGGGAGCACCATTGCCTCCACCCTTTTGGCCCTGACATGCCTACGGCTCTCCCACAAGCACTCCCGTCTTCCTTTCCCTCACCTCCTACAACATACCACTGCCCTCCTCACACTTTCGGACTTGAGCAGCCACTCTCCTCCTAAGCCTGCCTAACATGTGCAGGCCCACACGGGGAGCACCAGTGCCTCCACCCTTTTGGCCCTGACATGCCTACGGCTCTCCCACAACCACTCCGTCTTCCTTTCCCTCACCTCCTACAACTTACCACTGCCCTCCTCACACTTTCGGACTGGAGCAGCCACTCTCCTCCAACGCGTGCCTAGGATGTGCAGGCCCACACGGGGAGCACCAGTGCCTCCATCCTTTTATCCCTGACATGCCTACGGCTCTCCCACAACCACTCCCGTCTTCCTTTCCCTCACCTCCTACAACTTACCACTGCCCTCCTCACACTTTCCCTTTATAGCAGCCAATCTCCTCCAACGCGTGCCTAGGATGTACAGGCCCACACGGGGAGCACCATTGCCTCCACCCTTTTGGCCCTGACATGCCTTCGGCTCTCCCACAAGCACTCACGTCCTCCTTTCCCTACGCTACTCCAAATTACGACTTCCCTCCTCACACTTTCGGACTGGAGCAGCCACTCTCCTCCAAAGTCTTCCTAACATGTACAGATCCACCCGCGGAAAACCATTGCCTCCACCCTTTTGGCCCTGACATCCACATGGCTCTCCCACAAGCACTCACGCCCTCCTTTCCCTCACCTCCTACAACCTAGGACAGCCCTCCTCACACTTTCGGACTGGAGCAGCCACTCTCCTCCAACCCCCGCCTACCACCAACAGGTCCACACGGGGAGCACCATTGCCTCCACCCTTTTAGCTCTGCCATGCGTCTGGCTCTCCCACAAGCACTTCCACCCTCCTTTCCCTACCCTACTCCAAACTACGACAGCCCTCCTCACACTTTCCCATTAGAGCAGCCACTCTCCTCCAACGCCTGCCTAACATGTGCAGGCCCACACGGGGAGCACCATGGCGTCCACCCTTTTGGCCCTGACATCCACACGGCTCTCCCACAAGCACTCACGTCCTCCTTTCCCTCACCTCCTACAACCTAGGACAGCCCTCCTCACACTTTCGGACTGGAGCAGCCAATCTCCTCCTGAGCTTGCCTAACATGTACAGGCCCACATGGGGAGCACCATTGCCTCCACCCTTTTAGCCCTGACATGCACATGGCTCTCCCACAAGCACTCACGCCCTCCTTTCCCTACCCTACCCCAACTTGTGACAGTCCCCCTTACACTTTCTGACTGGAGCAACCACTCTCCTCCAACGCCTGCCAAACATGCACAGGCCCACACGGGGAGCACCATGGTCTCCACCCTTTTGGCCCTGACATCCACACGGCTCTCCCACAAGCACTCCAATCCTCCTTTCCCTCACCTCCGACAACTTAGAACAGCCCTCCTCACACTTTCTGAATGAAGCAGCCACTCTCCTCCAACGCCTGCCTAACATGTGCAGGCCCACACGGGGAGCACCATTGCCTCCACCCTTTTGGCCCTGACATGCCTACGGCTCTCCCACAAGCACTCCCGCCCTCCTTTCCCTCACCTCCTACAACTTACCACTGCCCTCCTCACACTTTCGGACTTGAGCAGCCACTCTCCTCCAAAGCCTGCCTAACATGTGCAGGCCCACACGGGGAGCACCAGTGCCTCCACCCTTTTAGCCCTGACATGCCTACGGCTCTCCCACAACCACTCCCGTCTTCCTTTCCCTCACCTCCTACAACTTACCACTGCCCTCCTCACACTTTCTGACTGGAGCAGCCACTCTCCTCCAACGCCTGCCTAACATGTACAGGCCCACACGGGGAGCACCATGACGTCCACCTTTATGGCCCTGACATGCCTACGGCTCTCCCACAACCACTCCGTCTTCCTTTCCCTCACCTCCTACAACTTACCACTGCACTCCTCACACTTTCTTACTGGAGCAGCCACTCTCCTCCAACGCCTGCCTAACATGTACAGACCCACCCGCGGAGCACCATTGCCTCCACCCTTTTGGCCCTGACATTCCACACGGCTCTCCCACAAGCACTCCAATATTACTTCCCCTCACCTCCTACAACCTAGGACAGCCCTCCTCACACTTTCGGACTGGAGCAGCCACTCTCCTCCTAAGCCTGCCTAACATGTACAGGCCCACATGGGGAGCACCATTGCCTCCACCCTTTTGGCCCTGACATGCCTACGGCTCTCCCACAAGCACTCACGTCCTCCTTTCCGTGCCCTACTCCAAATTACGACAGCCCCGCTCACACTTTCAGACTGGAGCAGCCACTCTCCTCCAAAGTCTGCCTAAAATGTACAGACCCACCCGCGGAAAACCATTGCCTCCACCCTTTTGGCCCTGACATTCACAAGGCTCTCCCACAAGCACTCCAATCTTACTTCCCCTCACCTCCTACAACCTAGGACAGCCCTCCTCACACTTTCGGACTGGAGCAGCCACTCTCCTCCTAAGCCTGCCTAACATGTACAGGCCCACACGGGGAGCACCATTGCCTCCACCCTTTTGGCCCTGACATGCCTACGGCTCTCCCACAAGCACTCACGTCCTCCTTTCCCTCACCTCCTACAACTTACCACTGCCCTCCTCACACTTTGTGACTGGAGCAGCCACTCTCCTCCAAAGCCTGCCTAACATGTGCAGGCCCACACGGGGAGCACCATGGCGTCCACCCTTTTGGCCCTGACATGCCTACGGCTCTCCCACAAGCACTCACGTCCTCCTTTCCCTACCCTACTCCAAATTACGACTTCCCTCCTCACACTTTCGGGCTGGAGCAGCCACTCTCCTCCAAAGTCTGCCTAACATGTACAGACCCACCCGCGGAAAACCATTGCCTCCACCCTTTTGGCCCTGACATCCACATGGCTCTCCCACAAGCACTCACGCCCTCCTTTCCCTCACCTCCTACAACCTAGGACAGCCCTCCTCACACTTTCGGACTGGAGCAGCCACTCTCCTCCAACCCCCGCCTACCAACAACAGGTCCACACGGGGAGCACCATTGCCTCCACCCTTTTAGCTCTGCCATGCGTCTGGCTCTCCCACAAGCACTTCCACCCTCCTTTCCCTACCCTACTCCAAACTACGACAGCCCTCCTCACATTTTCCCATTAGAGCAGCCACTCTCCTCCAACGCCTGCCTAACAGGTGCAGGCCCACACGGGGAGCACCATGGCGTCCACCCTTTTGGCCCTGACATCCACACGGCTCTCCCACAAGCACTCACGTCCTCCTTTCCCTCACCTCCTACAACCTAGGACAGCCCTCCTCACACTTTCGGACTGGAGCAGCCAATCTCCTCCTGAGCTTGCCTAGCATGTACAGGCCCACATGGGGAGCAGCATTGCCTCCACCCTTTTAGCCCTGACATGCACACGGCTCTCCCACAAGCACTCACGCCCTCCTTTCCCTACCCTACCTCAACTTGTGACAGTCGCCCTTACACTTTCTGACTGGAGCAGCCACTCTCCTCCAACGCCTGCCAAACATGTACAGACCCACCCGCGGAGCACCATTGCCTCCACCCTTTTGGCCCTGACATTCACAAGACTCTCCCACAAGCACTCCAATCTTACTTCCCCTCACCTCCTACAACCTAGGACAGCCCTCCTCACACTTTCGGGCTGGAGCAGCCACTCTCCTCCTAAGCCTGCCTAACATGTACAGGCCCACACGGGGAGCACCATTGCCTCCACCCTTTTGGCCCTGACATTCCACACGGCTCTCCCACAAGCACTCCTGTCCTCCTTTCCCTCACCTCCTACAACTTACCACTGCCCTCCTCACACTTTCAGACTTGAGCAGCCATTCTCCTCCAACGCCTGCCTAACATGTGCAGGCCCACACGGGGAGCACCATTGCCTCCACTCTTTTGGCCCTGACATGCCTACGGCTCTCCCACAACCACTCCCGTCTTCTTTTCCGTCACCTCCTACAACTTACCACTGCCCTCCTCACAATTTCCCATTACAGCAGCCAATCGCCTCCAACGCGTGCCTAGGATGTACAGGCCCACACGGGGAGCACCATTGCCTCCACCCTTTTGGCCCTGACATCCACACGGCTCTCCCACAAGCACACCCGTCTTCCTTTCCCTCACCTCCTACAACCCAGGAGAGCCCTCCTCACACTTTGTGACTGGAGCAGCCACTCTCCTCCAACGCCTGCCTAACATGTGCAGGCCCACACGAGGAGCACCATTGCCTCCAACCTTTTCGCCCTGACATGCCTACGGCACTCCCACAAGCACTCCCGCCCTCCTTTCCCTCACCTCCTACAACTTACCACTGCCCTCCTCACACTTTCGGACTTGAGCAGCCACTCTCCTCCAAAGCCTGCCTAACATGTGCAGGCCCACACGGGGAGCACCAGTGCCTCCACCCTTTTAGGCCGGACATGCCTACGGCTCTCCCACAACCACTCCCGTCTTCCTTTCTCTCACCTCCTAAAACTTACCACTGCCCTCCTCACACTTTCTGACTGGAGCAGCCACTCTCCTCCAACGCCTGCCTAACATGTACAGGCCCACACGGGGAGCACCATGACGTCCACCTTTATGGCCCTGACATGCCTACGGCTCTCCCACAACCACTCCGTCTTCCTTTCCCTCACCTCCTACAACTTACCACTGCCCTCCTCACACTTTCTGACTGGAGCAGCCACTCTCCTCCAACGCCTGCCTAACATGTACAGACCCACCCGCGGAGCACCATTGCCTCCACCCTTTTGGCCCTGACATTCCACACGGCTCTCCCACAAGCACTCCAATCTTACTTCCCCTCACCTCCTACAACCTAGGACAGCCCTCCTCACACTTTCGGACTGGAGCAGCCACTCTCCTCCAACGCCTGGCTAACATGTACAGGCCCACATGGGGAGCACCATGGCGTTCACTCTTTTGGCCCTGACATGCCTACGGCTCTCCCACAAGCACTCACGTCCTCCTTTCCCTACCCTACTCCAAATTACGACTTCCCTCCTCACACTTTCAGACTGGAGCAGCCACTCTCCTCCAAAGTCTGCCTAAAATGTACAGACCCACCCGCGGAAAACCATTGCCTCCACCCTTTTGGCCCTGACATTCACAAGGCTCTCCCACAAGCACTCCAATCTTACTTCCCCTCACCTCCTACAACCTAGGACAGCCCTCCTCACACTTTGGGACTGGAGCAGCCACTCTCCTACAACCCCCGCCTACCAACAACAGGTCCACACGGGGAGCACCATTGCCTCCACCCTTTTAGCCCTGCCATGCGTACGGTTCTCCCACAAGCACTTCCACCCTCCTTTCCCTACCCTACTCCAAACTACGACAGCCCTCCTCACACTTTCCCATTAGAGCAGCCACTCTCCTCCAACGCCTGCCTAACATGTGCAGGCCCACACGGGGAGCACCATGGCGTCCACCCTTTTGGCCCTGACATCCACACGGCTCTCCCACAAGCACTCACGTCCTCCTTTCCCTCACCTCCTACAACCTAGGACAGCCCTCCTCACACTTTCGGACTGGAGCAGCCAATCTCCTCCTGAGCTTGCCTAGCATGTACAGGCCCACATGGGAACACCATTGCCTCCACCCTTTTAGCCCTGACATGCACATGGCTCTCCCACAAGCACTCCCGCACTCCTTTCCCTCACCTCCTACAACTTAGAACAGCCCTCCTCACACTTTCTGAATGAAGCAGCCACTCTCCTCCAACGCCTGCCTAACATGTACAGGCCCACGTGGGGAGCACCATTACCTCCACCCTTTTGGCCCTGACATGCCTACGGCACTCCTACAAGCACTCCAATCCTCCTTTCCCTCACCTCCGACAACTTACCACTGCCCTCCTCACACTTTCGGACTTGAGCAGCCACTCTCCTCCAACGCCTGCCTAACATGTGCAGGCCCACACGGGGAGCACCATTGCCTCAACCCTTTTAGCCCTGACATGCCTACGGCTCTCCCACAACCACTCCCGTCTTCCTTTCCCTCACCTCCTACAACTTACCACTGCCCTCCTCACACTTTCTGACTGGAGCAGCCACTCTCCTCCAACGCCTGCCTAACATGTGCAGGCCCACACGGGGAGCACCATTGCCTCCACCCTTTTGGCCCTGACATGCCTACGGTTCTCCCACAAGCACTCCCGTCTTCCTTTCCCTCACCTCCTAAAACTTACCACTGCCCTCCTCACACTTTCCCATTAGAGCAGCCAATCTCCTCCAACGCGTGCCTAACATGTACAGGCCCACACGGGGAGCACCATTGCCTCCACCCTATTGGCCCTGACATGCCTTCGGCTCTCCCACAAGCACTCACGTCCCCTTTCCCTACCCTACTCCAAATTACGACAGCCCCGCTCACACTTTCGGACTGGAGTAGCCACTCTCCTCCAACGCCTGCCTAACATGTACAGACCCACCCGCGGAGCACCATTGCCTCCACCCTTTTGGCCCTGACATTCACAAGGCTCTCCCACAAGCACTCCAATCTTACTTCCCCTCACCTCCTACAACCTAGGACAGCCCTCCTCACACTTTCGGACTGGAGCAGCCACTCTCCTCCAACGCCTGCCTAACATGTACAGGCCCACACGGGGAGCACCATTGCCTCCACCCTTTTGGCCCTGACATTCCACACGGCTCTCCCACAAGCATTCCTGTCCTCCTTTCCCTCACCTCCTACAACTTACCACTGCCCTCCTCACACTTTCGGACTTGAGCAGCCACTCTCCTCCAACGCCTGCCTAGCATGTACAGGCCCACGTGGGGAGCACCATTGCCTCCACCCTTTTGGCCCTGACATCCACACGGCTCTCCCACAAGCATTCCCGTCTTCCTTTCCCTCACCTCCTCCAACTTACAACTACCCTTCTCACACTTTGTGACTGGAGCAGCCAATCTCCTTCAACGCGGGCCTAACATGACCAGGCACACCCGGGGAGCACCACTGCCTCCACCCTTTTAGCCCTGACATGCCTACGGCTCTCCCACAACCACTCCCGTCTTCCTTTCCCTCACCTCCTACAACTTACCACTGCCCTCCTCACAATTTCCCATTACAGCAGCCAATCGCCTCCAACGCCTGCCTCATATGTACAGGCCCACACGGGGAGCATCATTGCCTCCACCCTTTTCACTCTGACATGCCTACGGCTCTCCCACAAGCACTCCCGCCCTCCTTTACCTACCCTACTCCAACCTCCGACAGCCCTTCTCACACCTTCAGAGGGGAGAAGCCACTCTCCTCCTAAGCCTGCCTACCATGTGCAGGCCCACCCGGGGAGCACCACGGCCTCCACCCTTTTAGCCCTGACATGCCTACGGCTCTCCCACAACCACTCCCATCTTCCTTTCCGTCACCTCCTACAACTTACCACTGCCCTCCTCACAATTTCCCATTAGAGCAGCCAATCGCCTCCAACGCCTGCCTAACATGTGCAGGCCCACACGGGGAGCACCATGACGTCCACCCTTATGGCCCTGACATGCCTACGGCTCTCCCACAAGCATTCCCGTCTTCCTTTCCCTCACCTCCTACAACTTACCACTGCCCTCCTCACACTTTCGGACTGGAGCAGCCACTCTCCTCCAACGCCTGCCTAGCATGCACAGGCTCACACGGGGAGCACCATTGCCTCCACCCTTTTAGCCGTGACATGGGTATGGCTATCCCACAAGCACTCCCGCCCTCCTTTGCCAACCTTACTCCAACTTCCGACAGCCCTCCTCACACTTTCGGACTTGAGCAGCCACTCTCCTCCAACGCCTGCCTAACATGTGCAGGCCCACACGACGAGCACCATTGCCTCCACCCTTTTAGCCCTGACATACCTACGGCTCTCCCACAACCACTCCCGTCTTCCTTTCCCTCACCTCCTACAACTTACCACTGCCCTCCTCACACTTTCGGACTGGAGCAGCCACTCTCCTCCAACGCCTGCCTAACATGTGCAGGCCCACACGGGGAGCACCATTGCCTCCACCCTTTTGGCCCTGACATGCCTACGGCTCTCCCACAAGCACTCCCGTCTTCCTTTCCCTCACCTCCTACAACTTACCACTGCCCTCCTCACACTTTCCCATTAGAGCAGCCAATCTCCTCCAATGCGTGCCTAGGATGTACAGACCCACACGGGGAGCACCATTGCCTCCACCCTTTTGGCCCTGACATGCCTTCGGCTCTCCCACAAGCATTCACGTCCCCTTTCCCTACCCTACTCCAAATTACGACAGCCCCGCTCACACTTTCGGACTGGAGTAGCCACTCTCCTCCAACGCCTGCCTAACATGTACAGACCCACCCGCGGAGCACCATGGCCTCCACCCTTTTGGCCCTGACATTCACAAGGCTCTCCCACAAGCACTCCAATCTTACTTCCCCTCACCTCCTACAACCTAGGACAGCCCTCCTCACACTTTCGGAATGGAGCAGCCACTCTCCTCCTAAGCCTGCCTAACATGTACAGGCCCACACGGGGAGCACCATTGCCTCCACCCTTTTGGCCCTGACATTCACAAGGCTCTCCCACAAGCACTCACGTCCTCCTTTCCCTACCCTACTCCAAATTACGACTTCCCTCCTCACACTTTCGGACTGGAGCAGCCACTCTCCTCCAAAGTCTGCCAAACATGTACAGACCCACCCGCGGAAAACCATTGCCTCCACCCTTTTGGCCCTAACATCCACATGGCTCTCCCACAAGCACTCACGCCCTCCTTTCCCTCACCTCCTACAACCTAGGACAGCTCTCCTCACACTTTCTGCCTGGAGCAGCCACTCTCCTACAACCCCCGCCTACCAACAACAGGTCCACACGGGGAGCACCATTGCCTCCACCCTTTTAGCCCTGACATTCCACACGGCTCTCCCACAAGCACTTCCACCCTCCTTTCCCTACCCTACTCCAAACTACGGCAGCCCTCCTCACACTTTCCCATTAGAGCAGCCACTCTCCTCCAAAGCCTTCCTAACAGGTGCAGGCCCACACGGGGAGCACCATGGCGTCCACCCTTTTGGCCCTGACATGCCTACGGCTCTACCACAAGCACTCACGTCCTCCTTTCCCTCACCTCCTACAACCTAGGACAGCCCTCCTCACACTTTCGGACTGGAGCAGCCAATCTCCTCCTGAGCTTGCCTAGCATGTACAGGCCCACATGGGGAGCACCATTGCCTCCACCCTTTTAGCCCTGACATCCACACGGCTCTCCCACAAGCACTCCCGTCCTCCTTTCCCTCACCTCCGACAACTTAGAACAGCCCTCCTCACACTTTCTGAATGAAGCAGCCACTCTCCTCCAACGCCTGGCTAACATGTACAGGCCCACGTGGGGAGCACCATTGCCTCCACCATTTTGGCCCTGACATGCCTACGGCACTCCTACAAGCACTCCCGCCCTCCTTTCCCTCACCTCCTACAACTTACCACTGCCCTCCTCACACTTTCGGACTGGAGCAGCCACTCTCCTCCAACGCCTGACTAACATGTGCAGGCCCACACGGGGAGCACCAGTGCCTCCACCCTTTTAGGCCGGACATGCCTACGGCTCTCCCACAACCACTCCCGTCTTCCTTTCCCTCACCTCCTACAACTTACCACTGCCCTCCTCACACTTTCTGACTGGAGCAGCCACTCTCCTCCAACGCCTGCCTAACATGTACAGGCCCACACGGGGAGCACCAGTGCCTCCACCCTTTTAGCCCTGACATGCCTACGGCTCTCCCACAACCACTCCCGTCTTCCTTTCCCTCACCTCCTACAACTTACCACTGCCCTCCTCACACTTTCCCATTAGAGCAGCCAATCTCCTCCAACGCGTGCCTAGGATGTACAGGCCCACACGGGGAGCACCATTGCCTCCACCCTTTTGGCCCTGACATGCCTTCGGCTCTCCCACAAGCACTCACGTCCTCCTTTCCCTACGCTACTCCAAATTACGACTTCCCTCCTCACACTTTCGGACTGGAGCAGCCACTCTCCTCCAAAGTCTTCCTAACATGTACAGATCCACCCGCGGAAAACCATTGCCTCCACCCTTTTGGCCCTGACATCCACATGGCTCTCCCACAAGCACTCACGCCCTCCTTTCCCTCACCTCCTACAACCTAGGACAGCCCTCCTCACACTTTCGGACTGGAGCAGCCACTCTCCTCCAACCCCCGCCTACCAACAACAGGTCCACACGGGGAGCACCATTGCCTCCACCCTTTTAGCTCTGCCATGCGTCTGGCTCTCCCACAAGCACTTCCACCCTCCTTTCCCTACCCTACTCCAAACTACGACAGCCCTCCTCACACTTTCCCATTAGAGCAGCCACTCTCCTCCAACGCCTGCCTAACATGTGCAGGCCCACACGGGGAGCACCATGGCGTCCACCCTTTTGGCCCTGACATCCACACGACTCTCCCACAAGCACTCATGTCCTCCTTTCCCTCACCTCCTACAACCTAGGACAGCCCTCCTCACACTTTCGGACTGGAGCAGCCAATCTCCTCCTGAGCTTGCCTAGCATGTACAGGCCCACATGGGGAGCACCATTGCCTCCACCCTTTTAGCCCTGACATGCACATGGCTCTCCCACAAGCACTCACGCCCTCCTTTCCCTACCCTACCCCAACTTGTGACAGTCCCCCTTACACTTTCTGACTGGAGCAGCCACTCTCCTCCAACGCCTGCCTAACATGCACAGGCCCACACGGGGAGCACCATGGTCTCCACCCTTTTGGCCCTGACATCCACACGGCTCTCCCACAAGCACTCCAATCCTCCTTTCCCTCACCTCCGACAACTTAGAACAGCCCTCCTCACACTTTCTGAATGAAGCAGCCACTCTCCTCCAACGCCTGCCTAACATGTGCAGGCCCACACGGGGAGCACCATTGCCTCCACCCTTTTGGCCCTGACATGCCTACGGCACTCCCACAAGCACTCCCGCCCTCCTTTCCCTCACCTCCTACAACTTACCACTGCCCTCCTCACACTTTCGGACTTGAGCAGCCACTCTCCTCCAAAGCCTGCCTAACATGTGCAGGCCCACACGGGGAGCACCAGTGCCTCCACCCTTTTAGGCCGGACATGCCTACGGCTCTCCCACAACCACTCCCGTCTTCCTTTCTCTCACCTCCTAAAACTTACCACTGCCCTCCTCACACTTTCTGACTGGAGCAGCCACTCTCCTCCAACGCCTGCCTAACATGTACAGGCCCACACGGGGAGCACCATGACGTCCACCTTTATGGCCCTGACATGCCTACGGCTCTCCCACAACCACTCCGTCTTCCTTTCCCTCACCTCCTACAACTTACCACTGCCCTCCTCACACTTTCTGACTGGAGCAGCCACTCTCCTCCAACGCCTGCCTAACATGTACAGACCCACCCGCGGAGCACCATTGCCTCCACCCTTTTGGCCCTGACATTCCACACGGCTCTCCCACAAGCACTCCAATCTTACTTCCCCTCACCTCCTACAACCTAGGACAGCCCTCCTCACACTTTCGGACTGGAGCAGCCACTCTCCTCCAACGCCTGGCTAACATGTACAGGCCCACATGGGGAGCACCATGGCGTTCACTCTTTTGGCCCTGACATGCCTACGGCTCTCCCACAAGCACTCACGTCCTCCTTTCCCTACCCTACTCCAAATTACGACTTCCCTCCTCACACTTTCAGACTGGAGCAGCCACTCTCCTCCAAAGTCTGCCTAAAATGTACAGACCCACCCGCGGAAAACCATTGCCTCCACCCTTTTGGCCCTGACATTCACAAGGCTCTCCCACAAGCACTCCAATCTTACTTCCCCTCACCTCCTACAACCTAGGACAGCCCTCCTCACACTTTGGGACTGGAGCAGCCACTCTCCTACAACCCCCGCCTACCAACAACAGGTCCACACGGGGAGCACCATTGCCTCCACCCTTTTAGCCCTGCCATGCGTACGGTTCTCCCACAAGCACTTCCACCCTCCTTTCCCTACCCTACTCCAAACTACGACAGCCCTCCTCACACTTTCCCATTAGAGCAGCCACTCTCCTCCAACGCCTGCCTAACATGTGCAGGCCCACACGGGGAGCACCATGGCGTCCACCCTTTTGGCCCTGACATCCACACGGCTCTCCCACAAGCACTCACGTCCTCCTTTCCCTCACCTCCTACAACCTAGGACAGCCCTCCTCACACTTTCGGACTGGAGCAGCCAATCTCCTCCTGAGCTTGCCTAGCATGTACAGGCCCACATGGGAACACCATTGCCTCCACCCTTTTAGCCCTGACATGCACATGGCTCTCCCACAAGCACTCCCGCACTCCTTTCCCTCACCTCCTACAACTTAGAACAGCCCTCCTCACACTTTCTGAATGAAGCAGCCACTCTCCTCCAACGCCTGCCTAACATGTACAGGCCCACACGGGGAGCACCATGACGTCCACCTTTATGGCCCTGACATGCCTACGGCTCTCCCACAACCACTCCGTCTTCCTTTCCCTCACCTCCTACAACTTACCACTGCCCTCCTCACACTTTCTGACTGGAGCAGCCACTCTCCTCCAACGCCTGCCTAACATGTACAGACCCACCCGCGGAGCACCATTGCCTCCACCCTTTTGGCCCTGACATTCCACACGGCTCTCCCACAAGCACTCCAATCTTACTTCCCCTCACCTCCTACAACCTAGGACAGCCCTCCTCACACTTTCGGACTGGAGCAGCCACTCTCCTCCAACGCCTGGCTAACATGTACAGGCCCACATGGGGAGCACCATGGCGTTCACTCTTTTGGCCCTGACATGCCTACGGCTCTCCCACAAGCACTCACGTCCTCCTTTCCCTACCCTACTCCAAATTACGACTTCCCTCCTCACACTTTCAGACTGGAGCAGCCACTCTCCTCCAAAGTCTGCCTAAAATGTACAGACCCACCCGCGGAAAACCATTGCCTCCACCCTTTTGGCCCTGACATTCACAAGGCTCTCCCACAAGCACTCCAATCTTACTTCCCCTCACCTCCTACAACCTAGGACAGCCCTCCTCACACTTTGGGACTGGAGCAGCCACTCTCCTACAACCCCCGCCTACCAACAACAGGTCCACACGGGGAGCACCATTGCCTCCACCCTTTTAGCCCTGCCATGCGTACGGTTCTCCCACAAGCACTTCCACCCTCCTTTCCCTACCCTACTCCAAACTACGACAGCCCTCCTCACACTTTCCCATTAGAGCAGCCACTCTCCTCCAACGCCTGCCTAACATGTGCAGGCCCACACGGGGAGCACCATGGCGTCCACCCTTTTGGCCCTGACATCCACACGGCTCTCCCACAAGCACTCACGTCCTCCTTTCCCTCACCTCCTACAACCTAGGACAGCCCTCCTCACACTTTCGGACTGGAGCAGCCAATCTCCTCCTGAGCTTGCCTAGCATGTACAGGCCCACATGGGAACACCATTGCCTCCACCCTTTTAGCCCTGACATGCACATGGCTCTCCCACAAGCACTCCCGCACTCCTTTCCCTCACCTCCTACAACTTAGAACAGCCCTCCTCACACTTTCTGAATGAAGCAGCCACTCTCCTCCAACGCCTGCCTAACATGTACAGGCCCACGTGGGGAGCACCATTGCCTCCACCCTTTTGGCCCTGACATGCCTACGGCACTCCTACAAGCACTCCAATCCTCCTTTCCCTCACCTCCGACAACTTACCACTGCCCTCCTCACACTTTCGGACTTGAGCAGCCACTCTCCTCCAACGCCTGCCTAACATGTGCAGGCCCACACGGGGAGCACCATTGCCTCAACCCTTTTAGCCCTGACATGCCTACGGCTCTCCCACAACCACTCCCGTCTTCCTTTCCCTCACCTCCTACAACTTACCACTGCCCTCCTCACACTTTCTGACTGGAGCAGCCACTCTCCTCCAACGCCTGCCTAACATGTGCAGGCCCACACGGGGAGCACCATTGCCTCCACCCTTTTGGCCCTGACATGCCTACGGTTCTCCCACAAGCACTCCCGTCTTCCTTTCCCTCACCTCCTAAAACTTACCACTGCCCTCCTCACACTTTCCCATTAGAGCAGCCAATCTCCTCCAACGCGTGCCTAGGATTTACAGGCCCACACGGGGAGCACCATTGCCTCCACCCTATTGGCCCTGACATGCCTTCGGCTCTCCCACAAGCACTCACGTCCCCTTTCCCTACCCTACTCCAAATTACGACAGCCCCGCTCACACTTTCGGACTGGAGTAGCCACTCTCCTCCAACGCCTGCCTAACATGTACAGACCCACCCGCGGAGCACCATTGCCTCCACCCTTTTGGCCCTGACATTCACAAGGCTCTCCCACAAGCACTCCAATCTTACTTCCCCTCACCTCCTACAACCTAGGACAGCCCTCCTCACACTTTCGGACTGGAGCAGCCACTCTCCTCCAACGCCTGCCTAACATGTACAGGCCCACACGGGGAGCACCATTGCCTCCACCCTTTTGGCCCTGACATTCCACACGGCTCTCCCACAAGCATTCCTGTCCTCCTTTCCCTCACCTCCTACAACTTACCACTGCCCTCCTCACACTTTCGGACTTGAGCAGCCACTCTCCTCCAACGCCTGCCTAGCATGTACAGGCCCACGTGGGGAGCACCATTGCCTCCACCCTTTTGGCCCTGACATCCACACGGCTCTCCCACAAGCATTCCCGTCTTCCTTTCCCTCACCTCCTCCAACTTACAACTACCCTTCTCACACTTTGTGACTGGAGCAGCCAATCTCCTTCAACGCGGGCCTAACATGACCAGGCACACCCGGGGAGCACCACTGCCTCCACCCTTTTAGCCCTGACATGCCTACGGCTCTCCCACAACCACTCCCGTCTTCCTTTCCCTCACCTCCTACAACTTACCACTGCCCTCCTCACAATTTCCCATTACAGCAGCCAATCGCCTCCAACGCCTGCCTCATATGTACAGGCCCACACGGGGAGCATCATTGCCTCCACCCTTTTCACTCTGACATGCCTACGGCTCTCCCACAAGCACTCCCGCCCTCCTTTACCTACCCTACTCCAACCTCCGACAGCCCTTCTCACACCTTCAGAGGGGAGAAGCCACTCTCCTCCTAAGCCTGCCTACCATGTGCAGGCCCACCCGGGGAGCACCACGGCCTCCACCCTTTTGGCCCTGACATGCCTACGGCTCTCCCACAACCACTCCCGTCTTCCTTTCCCTCACCTCCTACAACTTACCACTGCCCTCCTCACACTTTCCCATTAGAGCAGCCAATCGCCTCCAACGCCTGCCTAACATGTGCAGGCCCACACGGGGAACACCATGACGTCCACCCTTATGGCCCTGACATGCCTACGGCTCTCCCACAAGCACTCCCGTCTTACTTTCCCTCACCTCCTCCAACTTACAACTACCCTTCTCACACTTTGTGACTGGAGTAGCCACTCTCCTCGAACGCGTGCCTAGCATGCACAGGCTCACACGGGGAGCACCATTGCCTCCACCCTTTTAGCCGTGACATGGGTATGGCTCTCCCACTAGCACTCCCGCCCTCCTTTCCCTACCCTACTCCAACTTCCGACAGCCCACCTCACACTTTCGGACTGGAGCAGCCACTCTCCTCCAAGGCCTGCCTAACATGTGCAGGCCCACACAACGAGCACCATTGCCTCCACCCTTTTGGCCCTGACATGCCTACGGCACTCCTACAAGCACTCCCGCCCTCCTTTCCCTCACCTCCTACAACATACCACTGCCCTCCTCACACTTTCGGACTGGAGCAGCCACTCTCCTCCAACCTGTGCCTAACATCTGCAGGCCCACACGGGGAGCACCATTGCCTCCACCCGTTTAGCCCTAACATGCCCACGGCTCTCCCACAACCACTCCTGTCTTCCTTTCCCTCACCTCCTACAACTCACCACTGCCCTCCTCACAATTTCCCATTACAGCAGCCAATCGCCTCCAACGCCTGCCTAACATGTGCAGGCCCACACGAGGAGCACCATTGCCTCCACCCTTATGGCCCTGACATCCACACGGATCTCCCACAAGCACTCCCGTCTTCCTTTCCCTCACCTCCTACAACTTACCACTGCCCTCCTCACACTTTCTGACTGGAGCAGCCACTCTCCTCCAACGCCTGCCTAACATGTGCAGGCCCACACAACGAGCACCATTGCCTCCACCCTTTTGGCCCTGACATGCCTACGGCACTCCTACAAGCACTCCCGTCTTCCTTTCCCTCACCTCCTACAACATACCACTGCCCTCCCCACACTTTCGGACTGGAGCAGCCACTCTCCTCCAACGCCTGCCTAACATGTGCAGGCCCACACGGGGAGCACCATGGCCTCCACCCTTTTGGCCCTGACATCCACACGGCTCTCCAACAAGCACTCCCGTCTTCCTTTACCTCACCTCCTACAACTTACCACTGCCCTCCTCACACTTTCGGACTGGAGCAGCCACTCTCCTCCAACGCCTGACTAACATGTGCAGGCCCACACGAGGAGCACCATTGCCTCCACCCTTTTCGCCCTGACATGCCTACGGCTCTCCCACAACCACTCCAGCCCTCCTTTCCCTACCCTACCCCAACTTACCACTGCCCTCCTCACACTTTCTGACTGGAGCAGCCACTCTCCTCCAACGCCTGCCTAACATGTACAGACCCACCCGCGGAGCACCATTGCCTCCACCCTTTTGGCCCTGACATTCCACACGGCTCTCCCACAAGCACTCCAATCTTACTTCCCCTCACCTCCTACAACCTAGGACAGCCCTCCTCACACTTTCGGACTGGAGCAGCCACTCTCCTCCTAAGCCTGCCTAACATGTACAGGCCCACACGGGGAGCACCATGGCCTCCACCCTTTTGGCCCTGACATGCCTACGGCTCTCCCACAAGCGCTCACGTCCTCCTTTCCCTACCCTACTCCAAATTACGACTTCCCGCCTCACACTTTCGGACTGGAGCAGCCACTCTCCTCCAAAGTCTGCCTAACATGTACAGACCCACCCGCCGAAAACCATTGCCTCCACCCTTTTGGCCCTGACATCCACATGGCTCTCCCACAAGCACTCACGCCCTCCTTTCCCTCACCTCCTACAACCTAGGACAGCCCTCCTCACACTTTCTGCCTGGAGCAGCCACTCTCCTACAACCCCCGCCTACCAACAACAGGTCCCACGGGGAGCACCAGTGCCTCCACCCTTTTAGCCCTGCCATGCGTACGGCTCTCCCACAAGCACTTCCACCCTCCTTTCCCTACCCTACTCCAAACTACGACAGCCCTCCTCACACTTTCCCATTAGAGCTGCCGCTCTCCTCCAACGCCTGCCTAAAATGTGCAGGCCCACACGGGGAGCACCATGGCGTCCACACTTTTGGCCCTGACATCCACACGGCTCTCCCACAAGCACTCACGTCCTCCCTCCCCTCACCTCCTACAACCTAGGACAGCCCTCCTCACACTTTCGGACTGGAGCAGCCACTCTCCTCCAACGCCTGCCTAACATGTGCAGGCCCACACGGGGAGCACCATGGCCTCCACCCTTTTGGCCCTGACATTCACAAGGCTCTCCCACAAGCACTCCAATCTTACTTCCCCTCACCTCCTACAACCTAGGACAGCCCTCCTCACACTTTCGGACTGGAGCAGCCACTCTCCTCCAACGCCTGCCTAACATCTGCAGGCCCACACGGGGAGCACCATTGCCTCCACCCTTTTGGCCCTGACATTCCACACGGCTCTCCCACAAGCATTCCTGTCCTCCTTTCCCTCACCGCCTACAACTTACCACTGCCCTCCTCACACTTTCGGACTTGAGCAGCCACTCTCCTCCAACGCCTGCCTAGCATGTACAGGCCCACATGGGGAGAACCATTGCCTCCACCCTTTTAGGCCTGACATGGGTACGGCTCTCCCACTAGCACTGCCGCCCTCCTTTGCCTACCCTACTCCAACTTCAGAGAACCCTCCTCACACTTTCGGACTGGAGCAGCCACTCTCCTCCAACGCCTGCCTAACATGTGCAGGCCCACACGAGGAGCACCATTGCCTCGACCCTTTTGGCCCTGACATCCACACGGCACTCCTACAAGCACTCCCGCCCTCCTTTCCCTCACCTCCTACAACATACCACTGCCCTCCTCACACTTTCGGACTGGAGCAGCCACTCTCCTCCAACGCCTGCCTAGCATGTACAGGCCCACACGCGGAGCACCATTGCCTCCACCCTTTTGGCCCTGACATCCACACGGCTCTCCCACAAGCATTCCCGTCTTCCTTTCCCTCACCTCCTACAACTTACAACTACCCTTCTCACACTTTGTGACTGGAGCAGCCAATCTCCTTCAACGCGGGCCTAACATGACCAGGCACACCCGGGGAGCACCACTGACTCCACCCTTTTAGCCCTGACATGCCTACGGCTCTCCCACAACCACTTCCATCTTCCTTTCCCTCACCTCCTACAACTTAGAACAGCCCTCTTCACACTTTCTGAATGAAGCAGCCACTCTCCTCCAACGCCTGCCTAACATGTACAGGCCCACGTGGGGAGCACCACGGCCTCCACCCTTTTGGCCCTGACATGCCTACGGCACTCCTACAAGCACTCCAATCCTCCTTTCCCTCACCTCCTACAACTTACCACTGCCCTCCTCACACTTTCGGACTTGAGCCGCCACTCTCCTCCAACGCCTGCCTAACATGTGCAGGCCCACACGGGGAGCACCATTGCCTCAACGCTTTTAGCCCTGACATGCCTACGGCTCTCCCACAACCACTCCCGTCTTCCTTTCCCTCACCTCCTACAACTTACCACTGCCCTCCTCACACTTTCTGACTGGAGCAGCCACTCTCCTCCAACGCCTGCCTAACATGTGCAGACCCACACGGGGAGCACCATTGCCTCCACCCTTTTAGCCGTGACATGGGTATGGCTCTCCCACTAGCACTCCCGCCCTCCTTTCCCTACCCTACTCCAACTTCCGACAGCCCACCTCACACTTTCGGACTGGAGCAGCCACTCTCCTCCAAGGCCTGCCTAACATGTGCAGGCCCACACAACGAGCACCATTGCCTCCACCCTTTTGGCCCTGACATGCCTACGGCTCTCCCACAAGCACTCCCGTCTTCCTTTCCCTCACCTCCTACAACTTACCACTGCCCTCCTCACACTTTCCCATTAGAGCAGCCAATCTCCTCCAACGCGTGCCTAGGATGTACAGGCCCACACGGGGAGCACCATTGCCTCCACCCTATTGGCCCTGACATGCCTTCGGCTCTCCCACAAGCATTCACGTCCCCTTTCCCTACCCTACTCCAAATTACGACAGCCCCGCTCACACTTTCGGACTGGAGTAGCCACTCTCCTCCAACGCCTGCCTAACATGTACAGACCCACCCGCGGAGCACCATTGCCTCCACCCTTTTGGCCCTGACATTCACAAGGCTCTCCCACAAGCACTCCAATCTTACTTCCCCTCACCTCCTACAACCTAGGACAGCCCTCCTCACACTTTCGGACTGGAGCAGCCACTCTCCTCCTAAGCCTGCCTAACATGTGCAGGCCCACACGGGGAGCACCATTGCCTCCACCCTTTTGGCCCTGACATTCCACACGGCTCTCCCACAAGCACTCCTGTCCTCTTTTCCCTCACCTCCTACAACCTAGGACAGCCCTCCTCACACTTTCGGACTTGAGCAGCCACTCTCCTCCAACGCCTGCCTAACATGTGCAGGCCCACACGGGGAGCACCATGGCGTCCACCCTTTTAGCCCTGACATGCCTACGGCTCTCCCACAAGCACTCACGTCCTCCTTTCCCTACCCTACTCCAAATTACGACTTCCCTCCTCACACTTTCGGACTGGAGCAGCCACTCTCCTCCAAAGTCTGCCTAACATGTACAGACCCACCTGCGGAAAACCATTGCCTCCACCCTTTTGGCCCTGACATCCACATGGCTCTCCCACAAGCACTCACACCCTCCTTTCCCTCACCTCCTACAACCTAGGACAGCCCTCCTCACACTTTCGGATTGGAGCAGCCACTCTCCTCCAACCCCCGCCTACCAACAACAAGTCCACACGGGGAGCACCAGGGCGTCCACCCTTTTAGCTCTGCCATGCGTACGGCTCTCCCACAAGCACTTCCACCCTCCTTTCCCTACCCTACTCCAAACTACGACAGCCCTCCTCACACTTTTCCATTAGAGCAGCCACTCTCCTCCAACGCCTGCCTAACATGTGCAGGCCCACACGGGGAGCACCATGGCGTCCACCCTTTTGGCCCTGACATCCACACGACTCTCCCACAAGCACTCACGTCCTGCTTTCCCTCACCTCCTAGAACCTAGGAAAGCCCTCCTCACACTTTCGGACTGGAGCAGCCAATCTCCTCCTGAGCTTGCCTAACATGTACAGGCCCACATGGGGAGCACCATTGCCTCCACCCTTTTAGCCCTGACATGCACACGGCTCTCCCACAAGCACTCCCGTCCTCCTTTCCCTACCCTACCCCAACTTGTGACAGTCCCCCTTACACTTTCTGACTGGAGCAGCCACTCTCCTCCAACGCCTGCCAAACATGTACAGACCCACCCGCAGAGCACCATTGCCTCCACCCTTTTGGCCCTGACATTCACAAGGTTCTCCCACAAGCACTCCAATCTTACTTCCCCTCACCTCCTACAACCTAGGACAGCCCTCCTCACACTTTCGGACTGGAGCAGCCACTCTCCTCCAACGCCTGCCTAACATGTACAGGCCCACACGGAGAGCACCATTGCCTCCACCCTTTTGGCCCTGACATTCCACACGGCTCTCCCACAAGCACTCCCGTCTTCCTTTCCCTCACCTCCTACAACTTACCACTGCCCTCCTCACACTTTCGGACTGGAGCAGCCACTCTCCTCCAACGCCTGACTAACATGTGCAGGCCCACACGGGGAGCACCATTGCCTCCACCCTTTTGGCCCTGACATTCACAAGGCTCTCCCACAAGCACTGACGTCCTCCTTTCCCTACCCTACTCCAAATTACGACTTCCCTCCTCACACTTTCGGACTGGAGCAGCCACTCTCCTCCAACGCCTGCCTAACATGTACAGACCCAACCGCGGAAAACCATTGCCTCCACCCTTTTGGCCCTGACATCCACACGGCTCTCCCACAAGCATTCCCGTCTTTCTTTCCCTCACCTCCTCCAACTTACAACTACCCTTCCCACACTTTGTGACTGGAGCAGCCACTCTCCTCGAACGCGTGCCTAGCATGCACAGGCGCACCCGGGGAGCACCATTGCCTCAACACTTTTACCCTGACATTCCTACGGCTCTCCCACAACCACTCCCGTCTTCCTTTCTCTCACCTCCTACAACTTACCACTGCCCTCCTCACAATTTCCCATTACAGCAGCCACTCTCCTCCAACGCCTGCCTAACATGTGCAGGCCCACACGGGGAGCACCATTGCCTCCACCCTTTTAGCCCTGACATGACTACGGCGCTCCCACAAGCACTCCAATCCTCCTTCGCCTACACTACTCCAACTTCCGACAGCCCTCCTCGCACTTTCGGACTGGAGCAGCCACTCTCCCCCAACGCCTGCCAAACATGCACAGGCCCACACGGGGAGAACCATTGCCTCCACCCTTTTAGGCCTGACATGGTTACGGCTCTCCCACAAGCACTCCCGCCCTCCTTTGCCTACCCTACTCCAACTTCAGAGAACCCTCCTCACACTTTCGGACTGGAGCAGCCACTCTCCTCCAACGCCTGCCTAACATGTGCAGGCCCACACGAGGAGCACCATTGCCTCCACCCTTTTGGCCCTGACATCCACTAGGCTCTCCCACAAGCACTCCCGCCCTCCTTTCCCTCATCTCCTACAACATACCACTGCCCTCCTCACACCTTCAGACTGGAGCAGCCACTCTCCTCCAACGCGTGCCTAACATGTGCAGGCTCACCCGGGGAGCACCAGTGCCTCCACCCTTTTGGCCCTGACATGCCTACGGCTCTCCCACAACCACTCCCGTCTTCCTTTCCCTCACCTCCTCCAACTTACCACAGCCCTCCTCACACTTTCCCATTAGAGCAGCCAATCTCCTCCAACGCCTGCCTAACATGTACAGGCCCACACGGGGAGCACCATGACGTCCACCTTTATGGCCCTGACATGCCTACGGCTCTCCCACAACGACTCCCGTCTTCCTTTCCCTCACCTCCTCCAACTTACCACTGCCCTCCTCACACTTTCAGACTGGAGCAGCCACTCTCCTCCAACGCGTGCCTAGGATGCACAGGCCCACCCGGGGAGCACCATTGCCTCCACCCTTTTGGCCCTGACATGCCTACGGCTCTCCCACAAGCACTCCAGTCTTCCTTTACCTACCCTACTCCAACTTACAACTGCCCTCCTCACACTTTCGGACTGGAGCAGCCACTCTCCTCCAACGCCTGCCTAACATGTGCAGGCCCACACGGGGAGCACCATTGCCTCCAGCCTTTTGGCCCTGACATGCCTACGGCTCTCCCACAAGCACTCCCGTCTTCCTTTCCCTCACCTCCTAAAACTTACCACTGCCCTCCTCACACTTTCCCATTAGAGCAGCCAATCTCCTCCAACGCGTGCCTAGGATTTACAGGCCCACACGGGGAGCACCATTGCCTCCACCCTATTGGCACTGACATGCCTTCGGCTCTCCCACAAGCACTCACGTCCCCTTTGCCTACCCTACTCCAAATTACGACAGCCCCGCTCACACTTTCGGACTGGAGTAGCCACTCTCCTCCAACGCCTGCCTAACATGTACAGACCCACCCGCGGAGCACCATTGCCTCCACCCTTTTGGCCCTGACATTCACAAGGCTCTCCCACAAGCACTCCAATCTTACTTCCCCTCACCTCCTACAACCTAGGACAGCCCTCCTCACACTTTCGGACTGGAGCAGCCACTCTCCTCCTAAGCCTGCCTAACATGTACAGGCCCACACGGGGAGCACCATTGCCTCCACCCTTTTGGCCCTGACATTCCACACGGCTCTCCCACAAGCATTCCTGTCCTCCTTTCCCTCACCTCCTACAACTTACCACTGCCCTCCTCACACTTTCGGACTTGAGCAGCCACTCTCCTCCAACGCCTGCCTAGCATGTACAGGCCCACATGGGGAGAACCATTGCCTCCACCCTTTTAGGCCTGACATGGGTACGGCTCTCCCACTAGCACTGCCGCCCTCCTTTGCCTACCCTACTCCAACTTCAGAGAACCCTCCTCACACTTTCGGACTGGAGCAGCCACTCTCCTCCAACGCCTGCCTAACATGTGCAGGCCCACACGAGGAGCACCATTGCCTCCACCCTTTTGGCCCTGACATCCACACGGCACTCCTACAAGCACTCCCGCCCTCCTTTCCCTCACCTCCTACAGCATACCACTGCCCTCCTCACACTTTCGGACTGGAGCAGCCACTATCCTCCAACGCCTGCCTAGCATGTACAGGCCCACACGCGGAGCACCATTGCCTCCACCCTTTTGGCCCTGACATCCACACGGCTCTCCCACAAGCATTCCCGCCTTCCTTTCCCTCACCTCCTCCAACTTACAACTACCCTTCTCACACTTTGTGACTGGAGCAGCCAATCTCCTTCAACGCGGGCCTAACATGACCAGGCACACCCGGGGAGCACCACTGACTCCACCCTTTTAGCCCTGACATGCCTACGGCTCTCCCACAACCACTCCCGTCTTCCTTTCCCTCACCTTCTACAACTTACCACTGCCCTTCTCACAATTTCCCATTACAGCAGCCAATCGCCTCCAACGCCTGCCTAACATGTACAGGCCCACACGGGGAGCATCATTGCCTCCACCCTTTTCACTCTGACATGCCTACGGCTCTCCCACAAGCACTCCCGCCCTCCTTTACCTACCCTACTCCAACCTCCGACAGCCCTTCTCACACCTTCAGAGGGGAGAAGCCACTCTCCTCCTAAGCCTGCCTACCATGTGCAGGCCCACCCGGGGAGCACCACGGCCTCCACCCTTTTGGCCCTGACATTCACAAGGCTCTCCCACAAGCACTCCCGTCTTCCTTTCCCTCACCTCCTACAACTTACCACTGCCCTCCTCACACTTTCCCATTAGAGCAGCCAATGGCCTCCAACGCCTGCCTAACATGTGCAGGCCCACACGGGGAGCACCATGACGTCCACCCTTATGGCCCTGACATGCCTACGGCTCTCCCACAACCACTCCCGTCTTCCTTTCCCTCACCTCCTACAACTTACCACTGCCCTCCTCACACTTTCGGACTGGAGCAGCCACTCTCCTCCAAGGCGTGCCTAGCATGCACAGGTGCACCCGGGGAGCACCATTGCCTCCACCCTTTTAGCCGTGACATGGGTATGGCTCTCCCACTAGCACTCCCGCCCTCCTTTCCCTACCCTACTCCAACTTCCGACAGCCCACCTCACACTTTCGGACTGGAGCAGCCACTCTCCTCCAAGGCCTGCCTAACATGTGCAGGCCCACACAACGAGCACCATTGCCTCCACCCTTTTGGCCCTGACATGCCTACGGCACTCCTACAAGCACTCCCGCCCTCCTTTCCCTCACCTCCTACAACATACCACTGCCCTCCTCACACTTTCCGACTGGAGCAGCCACTCTCCTCCAACGCCTGCCTAACAGGTACAGGCCCACACGGGGAGCACCATTGCCTCCACCCTTTTAGCCCTGACATGCCTACGGCTCTCCCACAACCACTCCGTCTTCCTTTCCCTCACCTCCTACAACTCACCACTGCCCTCCTCACAATTTCCCATTACAGCAGCCAATCGCCTCCAACGCCTGCCTAACATGTGCAGGCCCACACGAGGAGCACCATTGCCTCCACCCTTATGGCCCTGACATGCCTACGGCTCTCCCACAACCACTCCAGCCCTCCTTTCCCTACCCTAACCCAACTTACCACTGCCCTCCTCACACTTTCTGAATGAAGCAGCCACTCTCCTCCAACGCGTGCCTAGGATGTACAGGCCCACACGGGGAGCACCATTGCCTCCACCCTTTTGGCCCTGACATGCCTTCGGCTCTCCCACAAGCACTCACGTCCCCTTTCCCTACCCTACTCCAAATTACGACAGCCCCGCTCACACTTTCGGACTGGAGTAGCCACTATCCTCCAACGCCTGCCTAACATGTACAGACCCACCAGCGGAGCACCATTGCCTCCAACCTTTTGGCCCTGACATTCACAAGGCTCTCCCACAAGCACTCCAATCTTACTTCCCCTCACCTCCTACAACCTAGGACAGCCCTCCTCACACTTTCGGACTGGAGCAGCCACTCTCCTCCTAAGCCTGCCTAACATGTACAGGCCCACCCGGGGAGAACCATTGCCTCCACCCTTTTGGCCCTGACATCCACACGGCTCTCCCACAAGCATTCCCGTCTTCCTTTCCCTCACCTCCTCCAACTTACCACTGCCCTTCTCACACTTTGTGACTGGAGCAGCCACTCTCCTCCAACGCCTGCCTAACATGTGCAGGCCCACACGCGGAGCACCATTGCCTCCACCCTTTTAGGCCTGACATGGGTACGGCTCTCCCACAAGCACTCCCGCTCTCCTTTCCCTACCCTACCCCAACTTCCGACAGCCCTCCTCACACTTTCAGACTGGAGCAGCCACTCTCCTCCAACGCCTGCCTAGCATGTACAGGCCCACACGGGGAGAACCATTGCCTCAACCCTTTTGGCCCTGACATCCACACGGCTCTCCCACAAGCATTCCCGTCTTCCTTTCCCTCACCTCCTCCAACTTACAACAACCCTTCTCACACTTTCGGACTGGAGCAGACACTCTCCTCCAACGCGTGCCTAACATGTACAGGCCCACACGGGGAGCACCACGGCCTCCACCCTTTTGGCCCTGACATCCACACGGCTCTCCCACAACCACTCCCGTCTTCCTTTCCCTCACCTCCTACAACTTACCACTGCCCTCCTCACACTTTCTTACTGGAGCAGCCACTCTCCTCCAACGCCTGCCTAACATGCACAGGCCCACACGGGGAGCACCATTGCCTCCACCCTTTTGGCCCTGACATCCACACGGCACTCCTACAAGCACTCCCGCCCTCCTTCCCCTCACCTCCTCCAACTTACCACTGCCCTCCTCACAATTTCCAATTACAGCAACCAGTCTCCTCCAACGCCTGCCTAACATGTGCAGACCCACCCGCGGAGCACCATTGCCTCCACCCTTTTGGCCCTGACATCCACACGGCACTCCTACAAGCACTCCCGCCCTCCTTTCCCTCACCTCCTACAACATACCACTGCCCTCCTCACACTTTCGGACTGGAGCAGCCACTCTCCTCCAACGCCTGCCTAACATGTACAGGCCCACACGCGGAGCACCATTGCCTCCACCCTTTTGGCCCTGACATCCACACGGCTCTCCCACAAGCATTCCCGTCTTCCTTTCCCTCACCTCCTACAACTTACAACTACCCTTCTCACACTTTGTGACTGGAGCAGCCACTCTCCTCGAACGCGTGCCTAGCATGCACAGGCTCACACGGGGAGCACCATTGCCTCCACCCTTTTGGCCCTGACATGCCTACGGCACTCCTACAAGCACTCCCGCCCTCCTTTCCCTACCCTACTCCAACTTCCGACAGCCCTCCTCACACTTTCTGCCTGGAGCAGCCACTCTCCTCCAACGCCTGCCTAACATGTGCAGGCCCACACGGGGAGCACCATTGCCTCAACCCTTTTGGCCCTGACATGCCTACGGCACTCCTACAAGCACTCCCGCCCTCCTTTCCCTCACCTCCTACAACATACCACTGCCCTCCTCACACTTTCGGACTGCAGCAGCCACTCTCCTCCAACGCCTGCCTAACATGTGCAGGCCCACACGAGGAGCACCATTGCCTCCACCCTTTTGGCCCTAAAATGCCTACGGCACTCCCACAAGCATTCCCGCCCTCCTTTCCCTACCCTACTCCAACTTACGACTGCCCTCCTCACACTTTCGAACTGGAGCAGCCAATCTCCTCCAACGCGGGCCTAACATGACCAGGCACACCCGGGGAGCACCATGGCCTCCACCATTTTGGCCCTGACATGCCTACGGCTCGCCGACAAGCACGCACATCCTCCTTGCCCTCACCTCCTACAACATACCACTGCCCTCCTCACACTTTCGGACTGGAGCAGCCACTCTCCTCCAACGCCTGCCTAGCATGTACAGGCCCACACGGGGAGCACCATTGCCTCAACTCTTTTGGCCCTGACATCCACACGGCTCTCCCACAAGCATTCCCGTCTTCCTTTCCCTCACCTCCTCCAACTTACAACAACCCTTCTCACACTTTCGGACTGGAGCAGACACTCTCCTCCAACGCGTGCCTAACATGTACAGGCCCACACGGGGAGCACCACGGCCTCCACCCTTTTGGCCCTGACATGCCTACGGCTCTCCCACAAGCACTCCTGTCCTCCTTTCTCTCACATCCTACAACTTACCACTGCCCTCCTCACACTTTCGGACTGGAGCAGCCAATCTCCTCCAACGCGTGCCTAACATGTGCAGGCCCACACGGGGAGCACCATTGCCTCCACCCTTTTGGCCCTGACATGCACACGGCTCTCCCACAAGCACTCCCCTCTTCCTTTCCCTCACCTCCTACAACTTACCACTGCCCTCCTCACACTTTCGGACTGGAGCAGAAACTCTCCTCCAACGCCTGCCTAGCATGTAAAGGCCCACACGGGGAGCACCATTGCCTCCACCCTTTTGGCCCTGACATCCACACGGCTCTCCCACAACCACTCCCGTCTTCCTTTCCCTCACCTCCTACAACTTACCACTGCCCTCCTCACACTTTCCCATTAGAGCAGCCAATCTCCTCCAACGCGTGCCTAGGATGTACAGGCCCACACGGGGAGCACCATTGCCTCCACCCTTTTGGCCCTGACATTCCACACGGCTCTCCTACAAGCACTCCCGTCTCCCTTTCCCTCACCTCCTCCAACTTACAACTACCCTTCTCACACTTTGTGACTGGAGCAGCCAATCTCCTCCAACGCCTGCCAAACATGCACAGGCCCACACGGGGAGCACCACTGCCTCCACCCTTTTAGCCCTGACATGCCTACGGCTCTCCCACAACCACTTCCATCTTCCTTTCCGTCACCTCCTACAACTTACCACTGCCCTCCTCACACTTTCTGAATGAAGCAGCCACTCTCCTCCAACGCCTGCCTAACATGTGCAGGCCCACACGGGGAGCACCATTGCCTCCACCCTTTTGGCCCTGACATCCACACGGCTCTCCCACAAGCACTGACATCCTCCTTTCCCTCACCTCCTACAACTTACCACTGCCCTCCTCACACTTTGTGACTGGAGCAGCCACTCTCCTCCAACGCCTGCCTAACATGTGCAGGCCCACACGAGGAGCACCATTGCCTCCACCCATTTGCCCCTGACATCCACACTGCACTCCTACAAGCACTCCCGCCCTCCTTTCCCTCACCTCCTACAACCTAGGAAAGCCCTCCTCACACTTTCGGACTGGAGCAGCCACTCTCCTCCAACGCCTGCCTAACATATGAAGGCCCACACGGGGAGCACCATTGCCTCAACCCTTTTGGCCCTGACATCCACACGGCTCTCCCACAAGCATTCCCGTCTTCCTTTCCCTCACCTCCTCCAACTTACAACTACCCTTCTCACACTTTGTGACTGGAGCAGCCACTCTCCTCGAACGCGTGCCTAGCATGCACAGGCTCACACGGGGAGCACCATTGCCTCCACCCTTTTACCCTTGACATGCCTACGGCTCTCCCACAAGCACTCCCGTCTTCCTTTCCCTCACCTCCTACAACTTACCACTGCCCTCCTCACAATTTCCCATTACAGCAGCCTATCGGCTCCAACGCCTGCCTAACATGTGCAGGCCCACACGACGAGCACCAGTGCCTCCACCCTTTTAGCCCTGACATGCCTACGGCTCTCCCACAAGCACTCCCATCCTCCTTTGCCTACCCTACTCCAACTTCCCACTGCCCTCCTCACCCTTTCTGACTGGAGCAGGCATTCTCCTCCAACGCCTGCCTAACATGTACAGGCCCACATGGGGAGAACCATTGCTTCCACCCTTTTGGCCCTGACATGCCTACGGCACTCCCACAAGCACTCCTGTCCTCCTTTCCCTCACCTCCTACAACATACCACTGCCCTCCTCACACTTTCGGACTGGAGCAGCCAATCTCCTCCAACGCCTGCCTAACATGTGCAGGCCCACACGGGGAGCACTATGACCTCCACCCTTTTGGCCCTGACATCCACACGGCTCTCCCACAAGCACTCCCGTCTTCCTTTCCCTCACCTCCTACAACTTACCACTGCCCTCCTCACACTTTCGGACTGGAGCAGCCACTCTCCTCCAACGCCTGACTAACATGTGCAGGCCCACACGGGGAGCACCATTGCCTCCACCCTTTTCGCCCTGACATGGCTACGGCACTCCCACAAGCACTCCTGCCCTCCTTTCCCTACCCTACTCCAACTTACCACTGCCCTCCTCACACTTTCGAACTGGAGCAGCCAATCTCCTCCAAAGCCTGCCTAACATGTGCAGGCACACCCGGCGAGCACCATTGCCTCCATCCTTTTAGCCCTGACATGGGTACAGCTCTCCCACAAGCACTCCCACCCTCCTTCCCCTCACCTCCTACAACCTAGGACAGCCCTCCTCACACTATCGGACTGGAGCAGCCACTCTCCTCCAACGCGTGCCTAGCATGTAAAGGCCCACACGGCTCTCCCACAAGCACTCCCCTCTTCCTTTCCCTCACCTCCTACAACTTACCACTGCCCTCCTCACAATTTCCCATTACAGCAGACAATCTCCTCCAACGCCTGCCTAACATGTGCAGGCCCACACGGGAAGCACCATTGCCTCCACCCTTTTGGCCCTGACATGCCTGCGGCTCTCCCACAAGCACTCCCGCCCTCCTTTCCCTACCCTACTCCAACTTCCGACAGCCCTCCTCGCACTTTCTGACTGGAGCAGCCACTCTCCTCCTGAGCTTGCCTCGCATGTGCAGGCCCACACGGGGAGCACCATTGCCTCCACCCTTTTGGCCCTGACATGCCTGCGGCTCTCCCTCAAGCACTAACACCCTCCTTTCCCTCACCTCCAAAAACCCAGGACAGCCCTCCTCACACTTTCTGACTGGAGCAGCCACTCTCCTCCAACGCCTGCCTAACATGTACAGGCCCACACGGGGAGCATCATTGCCTCCACCCTTTTGGCCCTTACATGCCTGCGGCTCTCCCACAAGCACTCACATCCTCCTTTCCCTCACCTCCTAAAACCCAGGAGAGCCCTCCTCACACTTTCTGACTGGAGCAGCCACTCTCCTCCTAAGCCTGCCTAACATGTCGAGGTCCACACGGGGATCACCATAGCCTCCACCCTTTTGGCCCTGACATGCCTACAGCACTCCCACAACCACTCCAGCCGTCCTTTCCCTACCCTACTCCAACTTACGACTGCCCTCCTCACACTTTCGAACTTGAGCAGCCAATCTCCTCCAACGCCTGCCTAAAATGTGCAGGCACACACGGGGAGCACCATGGCCTCCACCCTTTTGGCCCTGACATCCACACGGCTCTCCCACAAGCACTCCCGTCTTCCTTTCCCTCACCTCCTACAACTTACCACTGCCCTCCTCACACTTTCGGACTGGAGCAGCCACTCTCCTCCAACGCCTGACTAACATGTACAGGCCCACATGGGGAGCACCATTGCCTCCACCCTTTTCGCACTGACATGCCTACGGCTCTCCCACAACCACTCCAGCCCTCCTTTCCCTACACTACCCCAACTTACCACTGCCCTCCTCACACTTTCGGACTTGAGCAGCCACTCTCCTCCAACGTCTGCCTAACATGTGCAGGCCAACACGGGGAGCACCATTGCCTCCACCGTTTTGGCCCTGACGTGCCTACGGCACTCCTACAAGCACTCCCGCCCTCCTTTCCCTCACCTCCTCCAACTTACCACTGCCCTCCTCACACTTTCTGAATGAAGCAGCCACTCTCCTCCAACGCCTGCCTAACATGTACAGGCCCACACGGGGAGCACCATTGCCTCCACCCTTTTGGCCCTGACATGCCTACGGCTCTCCCACAAGCACTAATGTCTTCCTTTCCCTCACCTCCTACAACATACCACTGCCCTCCTCACACTTTCCCATTAGAGCAGCCAACCTCCTCCAACGCGTGCCTAGGATGTACAGGCCCACACGGGGAGCACCATTGCCTCCACCCTTTTGGCCCTGACATGCCTTCGGCTCTCCCACAAGCACTCACGTCCCCTTTCCCTACCCTACTCCAAATTACGACAGCCCCGCTCACACTTTCGGACTGGAGTAGCCACTCTCCTCCAACGCCTGCCTAACATGTACAGACCCACCCGCGGAGCACCATTGCCTCCACCCTTTTGGCCCTGACATTCACAAGGCTCTCCCACAAGCACTCCAATCTTACTTCCCCTCACCTCCTACAACCTAGGACAGCCCTCCTCACACTTTCGGACTGGAGCAGCCACTCTCCTCCTAAGCCTGCCTAACATGTACAGGCCCACACGGGGAGCACCATTGCCTCCACCCTTTTGGCCCTGACATTCCACATGGCTCTCCCACAAGCACTCCTGTCCTCCTTTCCCTCACCTCCTACAACCTAGGACAGCCCTCCTCACACTTTCGGACTGGAGCAGTCAATCTCCTCCTGAGCTTGCCTAACATGTACAGGCCCACATGGGGAGCACCATTGCCTCCACCCTTTTAGCCCTGACATGCACACGGCTCTCCCACAAGCACTCCCGTCCTCCTTTCCCTACCCTACCCCAACTTGTGACAGTCCCCCTTACACTTTCTGACTGGAGCAGCCACTCTCCTCCAACGCCTGCCAAACATGCACAGGCCCACACGGGGAGCACCAGGGTCTCCACCCTTTTGGCCCTGACATCCACACGGCTCTCCCTCAAGCACTCCAATCCTCCTTTCCCTGACCTCCGACAACTTAGAACAGCCCTCCTCACACTTTCTGAATGAAGCAGCCACTCTCCTCCAACGCCTGCCTAACATGTACAGGCCCACGTGGGGAGCACCATTGCCTCCACCCTTTTGGCCCTGACATGCCTACGGCACTCCTACAAGCACTCCTGCCCTCCTTTCCCTCACCTCCTTACCACTGCCCTCCTCACACTTTCGGACTTGAGCAGCCACTCTCCTCCAACGCCTGCCTAACATGTACAGATCCACACGGGGAGCACCAGTGCCTCCACCCTTTTGGCCCTGACATTCCACACGGCTCTCCCACAAGCACGCAAATCTTACTTCCCCTCACCTCCTACAACCTAGGACAGCCCTCCTCACACTTTCGGACTGGAGCAGCCACTCTCCTCCTAAGCCTGCCTAACATGTACAGGCCCACACGGGGAGCACCATTGCCTCCACCCTTTTGGCCCTGACATGCCTACGGCTCTCCCACAAGCACTCACGTCCTCCTTTCCCTACCCTACTCCAAATTACGACTTCCCTCCTCACACTTTCGGACTGGAGCAGCCACTCTCCTCCAAAGTCTGCCTAACATGTACAGACCCACCCGCGGAAAACCATTGCCTCCACCCTTTTGGCCCTGACATCCACATGGCTCTCCCACAAGCACTCACGCCCTCCTTTCCCTCACCTCCTACAACCTAGGACAGCCCTCCTCACACTTTCTGCCTGGAGCAGCCACTCTCCTACAACCCCCGCCTACCAACAACAGGTCCCACGGGGAGCACCAGTGCCTCCACCCTTTTAGCCCTGCCATGCGCACGGCTCTCCCACAAGCACTTCCACCCTCCTTTCCATAACCTACTCCAAACTGAGACAGCCCTCCTCACACTTTCCCATTAGAGCTGCCGCTCTCCTCCAACGCCTGCCTAACATGTGCAGGCCCACACGGGGAGCACCATGGCGTCCACACTTTTGGCCCTGACATCCACACGGCTCTCCCACAAGCACTCACGTCTTCCTTTCCCTCACCTCCTACAACCTAGGACAGCCCTCCTCACACTTTCGGACTGGAGCAGCCACTCTCCTCCAACGCCTGCCTAACATGTGCAGGCCCACACAGGGAGCACCATTGCCTCCACCCTTTTGGCCCTGACATGCCTACGGCTCTCCCACAACCACTTCGTCTTCCTTTCCCTCACCTCCTACAACTTACCACTGCCCTCCTCACACTTTCGGACTTGAGCAGCCACTCTCCTCCAACGCCTGCCTAACATGTGCAGGCCCACACGGGGAGCACCATTGCCTCAACGCTTTTAGCCCTGACATGCCTACGGCTCTCCCACAAGCATTCCCGTCTTCCTTTCTCTCACCTCCTACAACTTACCACTGACCTCCTCACACTTTCTGACTGCAGCAGCCACTCTCCTCCAACGCCTGCCTAACATGTGCAGGCCCACACAGGGAGCACCATTGCCTCCACCCTTTTGGCCCTGACATGCCTACGGCTCTCCCACAAGCACTCCGTCTTCCTTTCCCTCACCTCCTACAACTTACCACTGCCCTCCTCACACTTTCGGACTTGAGCAGCCACTCTCCTCCAAAGCCTGCCTAACATGTACAGGCCCACACGGGGAGCACCATTGCCTCAACGCTTTTAGCCCTGACATGCCTACGGCTCTCCCACAACCACTCCCGTCTTCCTTTCCCTCACCTCCTACAACTTACCACTGCCCTCCTCACACTTTCTGACTGGAGCAGCCACTCTCCTCCAACGCCTGCCTAACATATGCAGGCCCACACAGGGAGCACCATTGCCTCCACCCTTTTGGCCCTGACATGCCTACGGCTCTCCCACAACCACTTCGTCTTCCTTTCCCTCACCTCCTACAACTTACCACTGCCCTCCTCACACTTTCGGACTTGAGCAGCCACTCTCCTCCAACGCCTGCCTAACATGTGAAGGCCCACACAACGAGCACCATTGCCTCCACCCTTTTGGCCCTGACATGCCTACGGCTCTCCCACAAGCACTCCCGTCTTCCTTTCCCTCACCTCCGACAACTTACCACTGCCCTCCTCACACTTTCCCATTAGAGCAGCCAATCTCCTCCAACACGTGCCTAGGATTTACAGGCCCACACGGGGAGCACCATTGCCTCCACCCTATTGGCCCTTACATGCCTTCGGCTCTCCCACAAGCAGTCACGTCCCCTTTCCCTACCCTACTCCAAACTACGACAGCCCCGCTCACACTTTCGGACTGGAGTAGCCACTCTCCTCCAACGCCTGCCTAACATGTACAGACCCACCCGCGGAGCACCATTGCCTCCACCCTTTTGGCCCTGACATTCACAAGGCTCTCCCACAAGCACTCCAATCTTACTTCCCCTCACCTCCTACAACCTAGGACAGCCCTCCTCACACTTTCTGACTGGAGCAGCCACTCTCCTCCAACGCCTGCCTAACATGTGCAGGCCCACACGGGGAGCACCATTGCCTCCACCCTTTTGGCCCTGACATTCACAAGGCTCTCCCACAAGCACTCCAATCTTACTTCCCCTCACCTCCTACAACCTAGGACAGCCCTCCTCACACTTTCGGACTGGAGCAGCCACTCTCCTCCAACGCCTGCCTAACATGTGCAGGCCCACACGGGGAGCACCATTGCCTCCACCCTTTTGGCCCTGACATTCCACACGGCTCTCCCACAAGCATTCCTGTCCTCCTTTCCCTCACCTCCTACAACTTACCACTGCCCTCCTCACACTTTCGGACTGGAGCAGCCACTCTCCTCCAACGCCTGCCTAGCATGTACAGGCCCACATGGGGAGAACCATTGCCTCCACCCTTTTAGGCCTGACATGGGTACGGCTCTCCCACTAGCACTTCCACCCTCCTTTCCCTACCCTACTCCAACTTCAGAGGACCCTCCTCACACTTTCCGACTGGAGCAGCCACTCTCCTCCAACGCCTGCCTAACATGTGCAGGCCCACACGAGGAGCACCATTGCCTCGACCCTTTTGGCCCTGACATCCACACGGCACTCCCACAAGCACTCCCGCCCTCCTTTCCCTCACCTCCTACAACATACCACTGCCCTCCTCACACTTTCGGACTGGAGCAGCCACTCTCCTCCAACGCCTGCCTAACATGTGCAGGCCCACACGAGGAGCACCATTGCCTCCACCCTTTTGGCCCTGACATCCACACGGCTCTCCCACAAGCATTCCCGTCTTCCTTTCCCTCACCTCCTCCAACTTACAACTACCCTTCTCACACTTTGTGACTGGAGCAGCCATTCTCCTTCAACGCGGGCCTAAAATGACCAGGCACACCCGAGGAGCACGACTGACTCCACCCTTTTAGCCCTGACATGCCTACGGCTCTCCCACAACCACTTCCATCTTCCTTTCCCTCACCTCCTACAACTTACCACTGCCCTTCTCACAATTTCCCATTACAGCAGCCAATCGCCTCCAACGCCTGCCTAACATGTACAGGCCCACACGGGGAGCACCATTGCCTCCACCCTTTTGGCCCTGACATCCACACGGCTCTCCCACAACCACTCCGTCTTCCTTTCCCTCACCTCCTACAACTTACCACTGCCCTCCTCACACTTTCGGACTGGAGCAGCCACTCTCCTCCAACGCCTGCCTAACATGTACAGGCCCACACGGGGAGCATCATTGCCTCCACCCTTTTCACTCTGACATGCCTACGGCTCTCCCACAAGCACTCCCGCCCTCCTTTACCTACCCTACTCCAACCTCCGACAGCCCTTCTCACACCTTCAGAGGGGAGAAGCCACTCTCCTCCTAAGCCTGCCTACCATGTTCAGGCCCACACGGGGAGCACCACGGCCTCCACCCTTTTGGCCCTGACATGCCTACGGCTCTCCCACAACCACTCCCGTCTTCCTTTCCCTCACCTCCTACAACTTACCACTGCCCTCCTCACACTTTCCCATTAGAGCAGCCAATCGCCTCCAACGCCTGCGTAACATGTGCAGGCCCACACGGGGAGCACCATGACGTCCACCCTTATGGCCCTGACATGCCTACGGCTCTCCCACAAGCATTCCCGTCTTCCTTTCCCTCACCTCCTACAACTTACCACTGCCCTCCTCACACTTTCTGACTGGAGCAGCCACACTCCTCCAAGGCGTGCCTAGCATGCACAGGTGCACCCGGGGAGCACCATTGCCTCAACCCTTTTGGCCCTGACATGTCTACGGCTCTCCCACAAGCACTCCCGTCTTACTTTCCCTCACCTCCTCCAAATTACAACTACCCTTCTCACACTTTGTGACTGGAGTAGCCACTCTCCTCGAACGCGTGCCTAGCATGCACAGGCTCACACGGGGAGCACCATTGCCTCCACCCTTTTAGCCGTGACATGGGTATGGCTCTCCCACTAGCACTCCCGCCCTCCTTTCCCTACCCTACTCCAACTTCCGACAGCCCACCTCACACTTTCGGACTGGAGCAGCCACTCTCCTCCAAGGCCTGCCTAACATGTGCAGGCCCACACAACGAGCACCATTGCCTCCACACTTTTGGCCCTGACATGCCTACGGCACTCCTACAAGCACTCCCGCCCTCCTTTCCCTCACCTCCTACAACATACCACTGCCCTCCTCACACTTTCGGACTGGAGCAGCCACTCTCCTCCAACCTGTGCCTAACATCTGCAGGCCCACACGGGGAGCACCATTGCCTCCACCCTTTTAGCCCTAACATGCCCACGGCTCTCCCACAACCACTCCTGTCTTCCTTTCCCTCACCTCCTACAACTCACCACTGCCCTCCTCACAATTTCCCATTACAGCAGCCAATCGCCTCCAACGCCTGCCTAACATGTGCAGGCCCACACGAGGAGCACCATTGCCTCCACCCTTATGGCCCTGACATCCACACGGATCTCCCACAAGCACTCCCGTCTTCCTTTCCCTCACCTCCTACAACTTACCACTGCCCTCCTCACACTTTTGGACTGGAGCAGCCACTCTCCTCCAATGCGGGACTAACATGTGCAGGCCCACACGGGGAGCACCATTGCCTCCACCCTTTTGGCCCTGACATGCCTACGGCACTCCTACAAACACTCCCGTCTTCCTTTCCCTCACCTCCTACAACATACCACTGCCCTCCTCACACTTTCGGACTGGAGCAGCCACTCTCCTCCAACGCCTGACTAACATGTGCAGGCCCACACGAGGAGCACCATTGCCTCCACCCTTTTCGCCCTGACATGCCTACGGCTCTCCCACAACCACTCCAGCCCTCCTTTCCCTACCCTACCCCAACTTACCACTGCCCTCCTCACACTTTCTGACTGGAGCAGCCACTCTCCTCCAACGCCTGCCTAACATGTACAGACCCACCCGCGGAGCACCATTGCCTCCACCCTTTTGGCCCTGACATTCCACACGGCTCTCCCACAAGCACTCCAATCTTACTTCCCCTCACCTCCTACAACCTAGGACAGCCCTCCTCACACTTTCGGACTGGAGCAGCCACTCTCCTCCTAAGCCTGCCTAACATGTACAGGCCCACACGGGGAGCACCATTGCCTCCACCCTTTTGGCCCTGACATGCCTACGGCTCTCCCACAAGCGCTCACGTCCTCCTTTCCCTACCCTACTCCAAATTACGACTTCCCTCCTCACACTTTCGGACTGGAGCAGCCACTCTCCTCCAAAGTCTGCCTAACATGTACAGACCCACCCGCCGAAAACCATTGCCTCCACCCTTTTGGCCCTGACATCCACATGGCTCTCCCACAAGCACTCACGCCCTCCTTTCCCTCACCTCCTACAACCTAGGACAGCCCTCCTCACACTTTCTGCCTGGAGCAGCCACTCTCCTACAACCCCCGCCTACCAACAACAGGTCCCACGGGGAGCACCAGTGCCTCCACCCTTTTAGCCCTGCCATGCGTACGGCTCTCCCACAAGCACTTCCACCCTCCTTTCCCTACCCTACTCCAAACTACGACAGCCCTCCTCACACTTTCCCATTAGAGCTGCCGCTCTCCTCCAACGCCTGCCTAACATGTGCAGGCCCACACGGGGAGCACCATGGCGTCCACACTTTTGGCCCTGACATCCACACGGCTCTCCCACAAGCACTCACGTCCTCCTTTCCCTCACCTCCTACAACCTAGGACAGCCCTCCTCACACTTTCGGACTGGAGCAGCCAATCTCCTCCTGAGCTTGCCTAACATGTACAGGCCCACATGGGGAGCACCATTGCCTCCACCCTTTTAGCCCTGACATGCACACGGCTCTCCCACAAGCACTCCCGCCCTCCTTTCCCTACCCTACCCCAACTTGTGACAGTCCCCCTTACACTTTCTGACTGGAGCAGCCACTCTCCTCCAACGCCTGCCAAACATGTACAGACCCACCCGCAGAGCACCATTGCCTCCACCCTTTTGGCCCTGACATTCACAAGGTTCTCCCACAAGCACTCCAATCTTACTTCCCCTCACCTCCTACAACCTAGGACAGCCCTCCTCACACTTTCGGACTGGAGCAGCCACTCTCCTCCAAAGCCTGCCTAACATGTACAGGCCCACACGGAGAGCACCATTGCCTCCACCCTTTTGGCCCTGACATTCCACACGGCTCTCCCACAAGCACTCCCGTCTTCCTTTCCCTCACCTCCTACAACTTACCACTGCCCTCCTCACACTTTCGGACTGGAGCAGCCACTCTCCTCCAACGCCTGCCTAACATGTGCAGGCCCACACGGGGAGCACCATTGCCTCCACCCTTTTGGCCCTGACATCCACACGGCTCTCCCACAAGCATTCCCGTCTTCCTTTCCCTCACCTCCTCCAACTTACAACTACCCTTCCCACACTTTGTGACTGGAGCAGCCACTCTCCTCGAACGCGTGCCTAGCATGCACAGGCGCACCCGGGGAGCACCATTGCCTCCACCTTTTACCCTGACATTCCTACGGCTCTCCCACAACCACTCCCGTCTTCCTTTCTCTCACCTCCTACAACTTACCACTGCCCTCCTCACAATTTCCCATTACAGCAGACAATCTCCTCCAACGCCTGCCTAACATGTGCAGGCCCACACGGGGAGCACCATTGCCTCCACCCTTTTAGCCCTGACATGACTACGGCGCTCCTACAACCACTCCAATCCTCCTTCGCCTACACTACTCCAACTTCCGACAGCCCTCCTCGCACTTTCGGACTGGAGCAGCCACTCTCCTCCAACGCCTGCCAAACATGCACAGGCCCACACGGGGAGAACCATTGCCTCCACCCTTTTAGGCCTGACATGGGTACGGCTCTCCCACAAGCACTCCCGCCCTCCTTTGCCTACCCTACTCCAACTTCAGAGAACCCTCCTCACACTTTCGGACTGGAGCAGCCACTCTCCTCCAACGCCTGCCTAACATGTGCAGGCCCACACGAGGAGCACCATTGCCTCGACCCTTTTGGCCCTGACATCCACACGGCACTCCTACAAGCACTCCCGCCCTCCTTTCCCTCACCTCCTAGAACCTAGGAAAGCCCTCCTCACACTTTCGGACTGGAGCAGCCACTCTCCTCCAACGCCTGCCTAACATGTACAGGCTCAAATGGGGAGCACCATTGCCTCAACCCTTTTGGCCCTGACATCCACACGGCTCTCCCACAAGCATTCCCGTCTTCCTTTCCCTCACCTCCTACAACTTACAACTACCCTTCTCACACTTTGTGACTGGAGCAGCCAATCTCCTTCAACGCGGGCCTAACATGACCAGGCACACCCGGGGAGCACCACTGCCTCCACCCTTTTAGCCCTGACATGCCTACGGCTCTCCCACAACCACTCCCGTCTTCCTTTCCCTCACCTCCTACAACTTACCACTGCCCTCCTCACAATTTCCCATTACAGCAGCCAATCGCCTCCAACGCCTGCCTCATATGTACAGGCCCACACGGGGAGCATCATTGCCTCCACCCTTTTCACTCTGACATGCCTACGGCTCTCCCACAAGCACTCCCGCCCTCCTTTACCTACCCTACTCCAACCTCCGACAGCCCTTCTCACACCTTCAGAGGGGAGAAGCCACTCTCCTCCTAAGCCTGCCTACCATGTGCAGGCCCACCCGGGGAGCACCACGGCCTCCACCCTTTTGGCCCTGACATGCCTACGGCTCTCCCACAACCACTCCCGTCTTCCTTTCCCTCACCTCCTACAACTTACCACTGCCCTCCTCACACTTTCCCATTAGAGCAGCCAATCGCCTCCAACGCCTGCCTAACATGTGCAGGCCCACACGGGGAGCACCATGACGTCCACCCTTATGGCCCTGACATGCCTACGGCTCTCCCACAACCACTCCCGTCTTCCTTTCCCTCACCTCCTACAACTTACCACTGCCCTCCTCACACTTTCTGACTGGAGCAGCCACTCTCCTCCAAGGCGTGCCTAGCATGCACAGGTGCACCCGGGGAGCACCATTGCCTCAACCCTTTTGGCCCTGACATGTCTACGGCTCTCCCACAAGCACTCCCGTCTTACTTTCCCTCACCTCCTACAACTTACAACTACCCTTCTCACACTTTGTGACTGGAGTAGCCACTCTCCTCGAACGCGTGCCTAGCATGCACAGGCTCACACGGGGAGCACCATTGCCTCCACCCTTTTAGCCGTGACATGGGTATGGCTCTCCCACTAGCACTCCCGCCCTCCTTTCCCTACCCTACTCCAACTTCCGACAGCCCACCTCACACTTTCGGACTGGAGCAGCCACTCTCCTCCAAGGCCTGCCTAACATGTGCAGGCCCACACAACGAGCACCATTGCCTCCACCCTTTTGGCCCTGACAGGCCTACGGCACTCCTAGAAGCACTCCCGCCCTCCTTTCCCTCACCTCCTACAACTTACCACTGCCCTCCTCACACTTTCGGACTTGAGCAGCCACTCTCCTCCAACGCGTGCCTAGGATGTGCAGGCCCACACGGGGAGCACCATTGCCTCCACCCTTTTGGCCCTGACATGCCTACGGCTCTCCCACAAGCACTCCCGTCTTCCTTTCCCTCACCTCCTACAACTTACCACTGCCCTCCTCACACTTTCCCATTAGAGCAGCCAATCTCCTCCAACGCGTGCCTAGGATGTACAGACCCACACGGGGAGCACCATTGCCTCCACCCTTTTGGCCCTGACATGCCTTCGGCTCTCCCACAAGCATTCACGTCCCCTTTCCCTACCCTACTCCAAATTACGACAGCCCCGCTCACACTTTCGGACTGGAGTAGCCACTCTCCTCCAACGCCTGCCTAACATGTACAGACCCACCCGCGGAGCACCATGGCCTCCACCCTTTTGGCCCTGACATTCACAAGGCTCTCCCACAAGCACTCCAATCTTACTTCCCCTCACCTCCTACAACCTAGGACAGCCCTCCTCACACTTTCGGACTGGAGCAGCCACTCTCCTCCTAAGCCTGCCTAACATGTACAGGCCCACACGGGGAGCACCATTGCCTCCACCCTTTTCGCCCTGACATGCCTACGGCTCTCCCACAAGCACTCAGGTCCTCCTTTCCCTCACCTCCTACAACTTACCACTGCCCTCCTCACACTTTCGGACTTGAGCAGCCACTCTCCTCCAACGCCTGCCTAACATGTGCAGGCCCACACGGGGAGCACCATTGCCTCCACCCTTTTAGCCCTGACATTCACAAGGCTCTCCCACAAGCACTCACGTCCTCCTTTCCCTACCCTACTCCAAATTACGACTTCCCTCCTCACACTTTCGGACTGGAGCAGCCACTCTCCTCCAAAGTCTGCCTAACATGTACAGACCCACCCGCGGAAAACCATTGCCTCCACCCTTTTGGCCCTGACATCCACATGGCTCTCCCACAAGCACTCACCCCCTCCTTTCCCTCAACTCCTACAACCTAGGACAGCTCTCCTCACACTTTCTGCCTGGAGCAGCCACTCTCCTCCAACCCCCGCCTACCACCAACAGGTCCACACGGGGAGCACTATTGCCTCCACCCTTTTAGCTCTGCCATGCGTCTGGCTCTCCCACAAGCACTTCCACCCTCCTTTCCCTACCCTACTCCAAACTACGACAGCCCTCCTCACATTTTCCCATTAGAGCAGCCACTCTCCTCCAAAGCCTTCCTAACATGTGCAGGCCCACACGGGGAGCACCATGGCGTCCACCCTTTTGGCCCTGACATGCCTACGGCTCTACCACAAGCACTCACGTCCTCCTTTCCCTCACCTCCTACAACCTAGGACAGCCCTCCTCACACTGTCGGACTGGAGCAGCCAATCTCCTCCTGAGCTTGCCTAGCATGTACAGGCCCACATGGGGAGCACCATTGCCTCCACCCTTTTAGCCCTGACATGCACACGGCTCTCCCACAAGCACTCCCGTCCTCCTTTCCCTCACCTCCGACAACTTAGAACAGCCCTCCTCACACTTTCTGAATGAAGCAGCCACTCTCCTCCAACGCCTGGCTAACATGTACAGGCCCACACGGGGAGCACCATGACGTCCACCTTTATGGCCCTGACATGCCTACGGCACTCCTACAAGCACTCCCGCCCTCCTTTCCCTCACCTCCTACAACTTACCACTGCCCTCCTCACACTTTCGGACTTGAGCAGCCACTCTCCTCCAAAGCCTGCCTAACATGTGCAGACCCACACGGGGAGCACCAGTGCCTCCACCCTTTTAGCCCTGACATGCCTACGGCTCTCCCACAACCACTCCCGTCTTCCTTTCCCTCACCTCCTACAACTTACCACTGCCCTCCTCACACTTTCTGACTGGAGCAGCCACTCTCCTCCAACGCCTGCCTAACATGTACAGGCCCACACGGGGAGCACCAGTGCCTCCACCCTTTTAGCCCTGATATGCCTACGGCTCTCCCACAACCACTCCGTCTTCCTTTCCCTCACCTCCTACAACTTACCACTGCCCTCCTCACACTTTCGGACTGGAGCAGCCACTCTCCTCCAACGCCTGCCTAACATGTGCAGGCCCACACGGGGAGCACCATTGCCTCCACCCTTTTGGCCCTGACATGCCTACGGCTCTCCCACAACCACTCCCGTCTTCCTTTCCCTCACCTCCTACAACTTACCACTGCCCTCCTCACACTTTCCCTTTATAGCAGCCAATCTCCTCCAACGCGTGCCTAGGATGTACAGGCCCACACGGGGAGCACCATTGCCTCCACCCTTTTGGCCCTGACATGCCTTCGGCTCTCCCACAAGCACTCACGTCCTCCTTTCCCTACGCTACTCCAAATTACGACTTCCCTCCTCACACTTTCGGACTGGAGCAGCCACTCTCCTCCAAAGTCTTCCTAACATGTACAGATCCACCCGCGGAAAACCATTGCCTCCACCCTTTTGGCCCTGACATCCACATGGCTCTCCCACAAGCACTCACGCCCTCCTTTCCCTCACCTCCTACAACCTAGGACAGCCCTCCTCACACTTTCGGACTGGAGCAGCCACTCTCCTCCAACCCCCGCCTACCAACAACAGGTCCACACGGGGAGCACCATTGCCTCCACCCTTTTAGCTCTGCCATGCGTCTTGCTCTCCCACAAGCACTTCCACCCTCCTTTCCCTACCCTACTCCAAACTACGACAGCCCTCCTCACACTTTCCCATTAGAGCAGCCACTCTCCTCCAACGCCTGCCTAACATGTGCAGGCCCACACGGGGAGCACCATGGCGTCCACCCTTTTGGCCCTGACATCCACACGACTCTCCCACAAGCACTCACGTCCTCCTTTCCCTCACCTCCTACAACCTAGGACAGCCCTCCTCACACTTTCGGACTGGAGCAGCCAATCTCCTCCTGAGCTTGCCTAACATGTACAGGCCCACATGGGGAGCACCATTGCCTCCACCCTTTTAGCCCTGACATGCACATGGCTCTCCCACAAGCACTCACGCCCTCCTTTCCCTACCCTACCCCAACTTGTGACAGTCCCCCTTACACTTTCTGACTGGAGCAACCACTCTCCTCCAACGCCTGCCAAACATGCACAGGCCCACACGGGGAGCACCATGGTCTCCACCCTTTTGGCCCTGACATCCACACGGCTCTCCCACAAGCACTCCAATCCTCCTTTCCCTCACCTCCGACAACTTAGAACAGCCCTCCTCACACTTTCTGAATGAAGCAGCCACTCTCCTCCAACGCCTGCCTAACATGTGCAGGCCCACACGGGGAGCACCATTGCCTCCACCCTTTTGGCCCTGAAATGCCTACGGCACTCCCACAAGCACTCCCGCCCTCCTTTCCCTCACCTCCTACAACTTACCACTGCCCTCCTCACACTTTCGGACTTGAGCAGCCACTCTCCTCCAAAGCCTGCCTAACATGTGCAGGCCCACACGGGGAGCACCAGTGCCTCCACCCTTTTAGCCCTGACATGCCTACGGCTCTCCCACAACCACTCCCGTCTTCCTTTCCCTCACCTCCTACAACTTACCACTGCCCTCCTCACACTTTCTGACTGGAGCAGCCACTCTTCTCCAACGCCTGCCTAACATGTACAGGCCCACACGGGGAGCACCATGACGTCCACCTTTATGGCCCTGACATGCCTACGGCTCTCCCACAACCACTCCGTCTTCCTTTCCCTCACCTCCTACAACTTACCACTGCACTCCTCACACTTTCTTACTGGAGCAGCCACTCTCCTCCTAAGCCTGCCTAACATGTACAGGCCCACATGGGGAGCACCATGGCGTTCACCCTTTTGGCCCTGACATTCCACACGGCTCTCCCACAAGCACTCCTGTCCTCCTTTCCCTCACCTCCTACAACTTACCACTGCCCTCCTCACACTTTCGGACTTGAGCAGCCACTCTCCTCCAACGCCTGCCTAACATGTGCAGGCCCACACGGGGAGCACCATGGCGTCCACCCTTTTGGCCCTCACATGCCTTCGGCTCTCCCACAAGCACTCACGTCCTCCTTTCCCTACCCTACTCCAAATTACGACTTCCCTCCTCACACTTTCGGACTGGAGCAGCCACTCTCCTCCAAAGTCTGCCTAACATGTACAGACCCACCCGCGGAAAACCATTGCCTCCAACCTTTTGGCCCTGACATCCACATGGCTCTCCCACAAGCACTCACGCCCTCCTTTCCCTCACCTCCTACAACCTAGGACAGCCCTCCTCACACTTTCGGACTGGAGCAGCCACTCTCCTCCAACCCCCGCCTACCACCAACAGGTCCACACGGGGAGCACCATTGCCTCCACCCTTTTAGCTCTGCCATGCGTCTGGCTCTCCCACAAGCACTTCCACCCTCCTTTCCCTACCCTACTCCAAACTACGACAGCCCTCCTCACATTTTCCCATTAGAGCAGCCACTCTCCTCCAACGCCTGCCTAACATGTGCAGGCCCACACGGGGAGCACCATGGCGTCCACCCTTTTGGCCCTGACATCCACACGACTCTCCCACAAGCACTCACGTCCTCCTTTCCCTCACCTCCTACAACCTAGGACAGCCCTCCTCACACTTTCGGACTGGAGCAGCCAATCTCCTCCTGAGCTTGCCTAGCATGTACAGGCCCACATGGGGAGCACCATTGCCTCGACCCTTTTAGCCCTGACATGCACACGGCTCTCCCACAAGCACTCACTCCCTCCTTTCCCTACCCTACCCCAACTTGTGACAGTCCCCCTTACACTTTCTGACTGGAGCAGCCACTCTCCTCCAACGCCTGCCAAACATGTACAGACCCACCCGCGGAGCACCATTGCCTCCACCCTTTTGGCCCTGACATCCACACGGATCTCCCACAAGCACTCCCGCCCTCCTTTCCCTCACCTCCTACAACCTAGGACAGCCCTCCTCACACTTTCGGGCTGGAGCAGCCACTCTCCTCCAACGCCTGCCTAGCATGTACAGGCCCACATGGGGAGAACCATTGCCTCCACCCTTTTAGGCCTGACATGGGTACGGCTCTCCCACTAGCACTGCCGCCCTCCTTTGCCTACCCTACTCCAACTTCAGAGAACCCTCCTCACACTTTCGGACTGGAGCAGCCACTCTCCTCCAACGCCTGCCTAACATGTGCAGGCCCACACGAGGAGCACCATTGCCTCGACCCTTTTGGCCCTGACATCCACACGGCACTCCTACAAGCACTCCCGCCCTCCTTTCCCTCACCTCCTACAACATACCACTGCCCTCCTCACACTTTCGGACTGGAGCAGCCACTCTCCTCCAACGCCTGCCTAGCATGTACAGGCCCACACGCGGAGCACCATTGCCTCCACCCTTTTGGCCCTGACTTCCACACGGCTCTCCCACGAGCATTCCCGTCTTCCTTTCCCTCACCTCCTCCAACTTACAACTACCCTTCTCACACTTTGTGACTGGAGCAGCCAATCTCCTTCAACGCGGGCCTAACATGACCAGGCACACCCGGGGAGCACCACTGCCTCCACCCTTTTAGCCCTGACATGCCTACGGCTCTCCCACAACCACTCCCGTCTTCCTTTCCCTCACCTCCTACAACTTACCACTGCCCTCCTCACAATTTCCCATTACAGCAGCCAATCGCCTCCAACGCCTGCCTCATATGTACAGACCCACACGGGGAGCATCATTGCCTCCACCCTTTTCACTCTGACATGCCTACGGCTCTCCCACAAGCACTCCCGCCCTCCTTTACCTACCCTACTCCAACCTCCGACAGCCCTTCTCACACCTTCAGAGGGGAGAAGCCACTCTCCTCCTAAGCCTGCCTACCATGTGCAGGCCCACACGGGGAGCACCACGGCCTCCACCCTTTTGGCCCTGACATGCCTACGGCTCTCCCACAAGCACTCCCGTCTTCCTTTCCCTCACCTACTACAACTTACCACTGCCCTCCTCACACTTTCCCATTAGAGCAGCCAATGGCCTCCAACGCCTGCCTAACATGTGCAGGCCCACACGGGGAGCACCATGACGTCCACCCTTATGGCCCTGACATGCCTACGGCTCTCCCACAACCACTCCCGTCTTCCTTTCCCTCACCTCCTACAACTTACCACTGCCCTCCTCACACTTTCTGACTGGAGCAGCCACTCTCCTCGAACGCGTGCCTAGCATGCACAGGTGCACCCGGGGAGCACCATTGCCTCCACCCTTTTAGCCGTGACATGAGTATGGCTCTCCCACTAGCACTCCCGCCCTCCTTTCCCTACCCTACTCCAACTTCCGACAGCCCACCTCACACTTTCGGACTGGAGCAGCCACTCTCCTCCAAGGCCTGCCTAACATGTGCAGGCCCACACAACGAGCACCATTGCCTCCACCCTTTTGGCCCTGACATGCCTACGGCACTCCTACAAGCACTCCCGCCCTCCTTTCCCTCACCTCCTACAACATACCACTGCCCTCCTCACACTTTCCGACTGGAGCAGCCACTCTCCTCCAACGCCTGCCTAACAGGTACAGGCCCACACGGGGAGCACCATTGCCTCCACCCTTTTAGCCCTGACATGCCTACGGCTCTCCCACAACCACTCCGTCTTCCTTTCCCTCACCTCCTACAACTCACCACTGCCCTCCTCACAATTTCCCATTACAGCAGCCAATCGCCTCCAACGCCTGCCTAACATGTGCAGGCCCACACGAGGAGCACCATTGCCTCCACCCTTATGGCCCTGACATGCCTACGGCTCTCCCACAACCACTCCAGCCCTCCTTTCCCTACCCTAACCCAACTTACCACTGCCCTCCTCACACTTTCTGAATGAAGCAGCCACTCTCCTCCAACGCGTGCCTAGGATGTACAGGCCCACACGGGGAGCACCATTGCCTCCACCCTTTTGGCCCTGACATGCCTTCGGCTCTCCCACAAGCACTCACGTCCCCTTTCCCTACCCTACTCCAAATTACGACAGCCCCGCTCACACTTTCGGACTGGAGTAGCCACTATCCTCCAACGCCTGCCTAACATGTACAGACCCACCAGCGGAGCACCATTGCCTCCAACCTTTTGGCCCTGACATTCACAAGGCTCTCCCACAAGCACTCCAATCTTACTTCCCCTCACCTCCTACAACCTAGGACAGCCCTCCTCACACTTTCGGACTGGAGCAGCCACTCTCCTCCTAAGCCTGCCTAACATGTACAGGCCCACCCGGGGAGAACCATTGCCTCCACCCTTTTGGCCCTGACATCCACACGGCTCTCCCACAAGCATTCCCGTCTTCCTTTCCCTCACCTCCTCCAACTTACCACTGCCCTTCTCACACTTTGTGACTGGAGCAGCCACTCTCCTCGAACGCGTGCCTAGCATGCACAAGCTGACATGGGGAGCACCATTGCCTCCACCCTTTTAGGCCTGACATGGGTACGGCTCTCCCACAAGCACTCCCGCTCTCCTTTCCCTACCCTACCCCAACTTCCGACAGCCCTCCTCACACTTTCAGACTGGAGCAGCCACTCTCCTCCAACGCCTGCCTAGCATGTACAGGCCCACACGGGGAGAACCATTGCCTCAACCCTTTTGGCCCTGACATCCACACGGCTCTCCCACAAGCATTCCCGTCTTCCTTTCCCTCACCTCCTCCAACTTACAACAACCCTTCTCACACTTTCGGACTGGAGCAGACACTCTCCTCCAACGCGTGCCTAACATGTACAGGCCCACACGGGGAGCACCACGGCCTCCACCCTTTTGGCCCTGACATCCACACGGCTCTCCCACAACCACTCCCGTCTTCCTTTCCCTCACCTCCTACAACTTACCACTGCCCTCCTCACACTTTCTTACTGGAGCAGCCACTCTCCTCCAACGCCTGCCTAACATGCACAGGCCCACACGGGGAGCACCATTGCCTCCACCCTTTTGGCCCTGACATCCACACGGCACTCCTACAAGCACTCCCGCCCTCCTTCCCCTCACCTCCTCCAACTTACCACTGCCCTCCTCACAATTTCCAATTACAGCAACCAGTCTCCTCCAACGCCTGCCTAACATGTGCAGGCCCACACGGGGAGCACCATTGCATCCACCCTTTTGGCCCTGACATCCACACGGCACTCCTACAAGCACTCCCGCCCTCCTTTCCCTCACCTCCTACAACATACCACTGCCCTCCTCACACTTTCGGACTGGAGCAGCCACTCTCCTCCAACGCCTGCCTAGCATGTACAGGCCCACACGCGGAGCACCATTGCCTCCACCCTTTTGGCCCTGACATCCACACGGCTCTCCCACAAGCATTCCCGTCTTCCTTTCCCTCACCTCCTACAACTTACAACTACCCTTCTCACACTTTGTGACTGGAGCAGCCACTCTCCTCGAACGCGTGCCTAGCATGCACAGGCTCACACGGGGAGCACCATTGCCTCCACCCTTTTGGCCCTGACATGCCTACGGCACTCCTACAAGCACTCCCGCCCTCCTTTCCCTACCCTACTCCAACTTCCGACAGCCCTCCTCACACTTTCTGCCTGGAGCAGCCACTCTCCTCCAACGCCTGCCTAACATGTGCAGGCCCACACGGGGAGCACCATTGCCTCAACCCTTTTGGCCCTGACATGCCTACGGCACTCCTACAAGCACTCCCGCCCTCCTTTCCCTCACCTCCTACAACATACCACTGCCCTCCTCACACTTTCGGACTGCAGCAGCCACTCTCCTCCAACGCCTGCCTAACATGTGCAGGCCCACACGAGGAGCACCATTGCCTCCACCCTTTTGGCCCTAAAATGCCTACGGCACTCCCACAAGCATTCCCGCCCTCCTTTCCCTACCCTACTCCAACTTACGACTGCCCTCCTCACACTTTCGAACTGGAGCAGCCAATCTCCTCCAACGCGGGCCTAACATGACCAGGCACACCCGGGGAGCACCATGGCCTCCACCATTTTGGCCCTGACATGCCTACGGCTCGCCGACAAGCACGCACATCCTCCTTGCCCTCACCTCCTACAACATACCACTGCCCTCCTCACACTTTCGGACTGGAGCAGCCACTCTCCTCCAACGCCTGCCTAGCATGTACAGGCCCACACGGGGAGCACCATTGCCTCAACTCTTTTGGCCCTGACATCCACACGGCTCTCCCACAAGCATTCCCGTCTTCCTTTCCCTCACCTCCTCCAACTTACAACAACCCTTCTCACACTTTCGGACTGGAGCAGACACTCTCCTCCAACGCGTGCCTAACATGTACAGGCCCACACGGGGAGCACCACGGCCTCCACCCTTTTGGCCCTGACATGCCTACGGCTCTCCCACAAGCACTCCTGTCCTCCTTTCTCTCACATCCTACAACTTACCACTGCCCTCCTCACACTTTCGGACTGGAGCAGCCAATCTCCTCCAACGCGTGCCTAACATGTGCAGGCCCACACGGGGAGCACCATTGCCTCCACCCTTTTGGCCCTGACATGCACACGGCTCTCCCACAAGCACTCCCCTCTTCCTTTCCCTCACCTCCTACAACTTACCACTGCCCTCCTCACACTTTCGGACTGGAGCAGAAACTCTCCTCCAACGCCTGCCTAGCATGTAAAGGCCCACACGGGGAGCACCATTGCCTCCACCCTTTTGGCCCTGACATCCACACGGCTCTCCCACAACCACTCCCGTCTTCCTTTCCCTCACCTCCTACAACTTACCACTGCCCTCCTCACACTTTCCCATTAGAGCAGCCAATCTCCTCCAACGCGTGCCTAGGATGTACAGGCCCACACGGGGAGCACCATTGCCTCCACCCTTTTGGCCCTGACATCCACACGGCTCTCCTACAAGCATTCCCGTCTCCCTTTCCCTCACCTCCTCCAACTTACAACTACCCTTCTCACACTTTGTGACTGGAGCAGCCAATCTCCTCCAACGCCTGCCAAACATGCACAGGCCCACACGGGGAGCACCACTGCCTCCACCCTTTTAGCCCTGACATGCCTACGGCTCTCCCACAACCACTTCCATCTTCCTTTCCGTCACCTCCTACAACTTACCACTGCCCTCCTCACACTTTCTGAATGAAGCAGCCACTCTCCTCCAACGCCTGCCTAACATGTGCAGGCCCACACGGGGAGCACCATTGCCTCCACCCTTTTGGCCCTGACATCCACACGGCTCTCCCACAAGCACTGACATCCTCCTTTCCCTCACCTCCTACAACTTACCACTGCCCTCCTCACACTTTCGGACTGGAGCAGCCAATCTCCTCCAACGCGTGCCTAACATGTGCAGGCCCACACGGGGAGCACCATTGCCTCCACCCTTTTGGCCCTGACATGCCTGCGGCTCTCCCTCAAGCACTAACACCCTCCTTTCCCTCACCTCCAAAAACCCAGGACAGCCCTCCTCACACTTTCTGACTGGAGCAGCCACTCTCCTCCAACGCCTGCCTAACATGTACAGGCCCACACGGGGAGCATCATTGCCTCCACCCTTTTGGCCCTTACATGCCTGCGGCTCTCCCACAAGCACTCACATCCTCCTTTCCCTCACCTCCTAAAACCCAGGAGAGCCCTCCTCACACTTTCTGACTGGAGCAGCCACTCTCCTCCTAAGCCTGCCTAACATGTCGAGGTCCACACGGGGATCACCATAGCCTCCACCCTTTTGGCCCTGACATGCCTACAGCACTCCCACAACCACTCCAGCCGTCCTTTCCCTACCCTACTCCAACTTACGACTGCCCTCCTCACACTTTCGAACTTGAGCAGCCTATCTCCTCCAACGCCTGCCTAAAATGTGCAGGCACACACGGGGAGCACCATGGCCTCCACCCTTTTGGCCCTGACATCCACACGGCTCTCCCACAAGCACTCCCGTCTTCCTTTCCCTCACCTCCTACAACTTACCACTGCCCTCCTCACACTTTCGGACTGGAGCAGCCACTCTCCTCCAACGCCTGACTAACATGTACAGGCCCACATGGGGAGCACCATTGCCTCCACCCTTTTCGCACTGACATGCCTACGGCTCTCCCACAACCACTCCAGCCCTCCTTTCCCTACACTACCCCAACTTACCACTGCCCTCCTCACACTTTCGGACTTGAGCAGCCACTCTCCTCCAACGCCTGACTAACATGTGCAGGCCAACACGGGGAGCACCATTGCCTCCACCGTTTTGGCCCTGACGTGCCTACGGCACTCCTACAAGCACTCCCGCCCTCCTTTCCCTCACCTCCTCCAACTTACCACTGCCCTCCTCACACTTTCTGAATGAAGCAGCCACTCTCCTCCAACGCCTGCCTAACATGTACAGGCCCACACGGGGAGCACCATTGCCTCCACCCTTTTGGCCCTGACATGCCTACGGCTCTCCCACAAGCACTAATGTCTTCCTTTCCCTCACCTCCTACAACATACCACTGCCCTCCTCACACTTTCCCATTAGAGCAGCCAACCTCCTCCAACGCGTGCCTAGGATGTACAGGCCCACACGGGGAGCACCATTGCCTCCACCCTTTTGGCCCTGACATGCCTTCGGCTCTCCCACAAGCACTCACGTCCCCTTTCCCTACCCTACTCCAAATTACGACAGCCCCGCTCACACTTTCGGACTGGAGTAGCCACTCTCCTCCAACGCCTGCCTAACATGTACAGACCCACCCGCGGAGCACCATTGCCTCCACCCTTTTGGCCCTGACATTCACAAGGCTCTCCCACAAGCACTCCAATCTTACTTCCCCTCACCTCCTACAACCTAGGACAGCCCTCCTCACACTTTCGGACTGGAGCAGCCACTCTCCTCCTAAGCCTGCCTAACATGTACAGGCCCACACGGGGAGCACCATTGCCTCCACCCTTTTGGCCCTGACATTCCACATGGCTCTCCCACAAGCACTCCTGTCCTCCTTTCCCTCACCTCCTACAACCTAGGACAGCCCTCCTCACACTTTCGGACTGGAGCAGTCAATCTCCTCCTGAGCTTGCCTAACATGTACAGGCCCACATGGGGAGCACCATTGCCTCCACCCTTTTAGCCCTGACATGCACACGGCTCTCCCACAAGCACTCCCGTCCTCCTTTCCCTACCCTACCCCAACTTGTGACAGTCCCCCTTACACTTTCTGACTGGAGCAGCCACTCTCCTCCAACGCCTGCCAAACATGCACAGGCCCACACGGGGAGCACCAGGGTCTCCACCCTTTTGGCCCTGACATCCACACGGCTCTCCCTCAAGCACTCCAATCCTCCTTTCCCTGACCTCCGACAACTTAGAACAGCCCTCCTCACACTTTCTGAATGAAGCAGCCACTCTCCTCCAACGCCTGCCTAACATGTACAGGCCCACGTGGGGAGCACCATTGCCTCCACCCTTTTGGCCCTGACATGCCTACGGCACTCCTACAAGCACTCCTGCCCTCCTTTCCCTCACCTCCTCCAACTTACCACTGCCCTCCTCACACTTTCGGACTTGAGCAGCCACTCTCCTCCAACGCCTGCCTAACATGTACAGATCCACACGGGGAGCACCAGTGCCTCCACCCTTTTGGCCCTGACATTCCACACGGCTCTCCCACAAGCACGCAAATCTTACTTCCCCTCACCTCCTACAACCTAGGACAGCCCTCCTCACACTTTCGGACTTGAGCAGCCACTCTCCTCCTAAGCCTGCCTAACATGTACAGGCCCACACGGGGAGCACCATTGCCTCCACCCTTTTGGCCCTGACATGCCTACGGCTCTCCCACAAGCACTCACGTCCTCCTTTCCCTACCCTACTCCAAATTACGACTTCCCTCCTCACACTTTCGGACTGGAGCAGCCACTCTCCTCCAAAGTCTGCCTAACATGTACAGACCCACCCGCGGAAAACCATTGCCTCCACCCTTTTGGCCCTGACATCCACATGGCTCTCCCACAAGCACTCACGCCCTCCTTTCCCTCACCTCCTACAACCTAGGACAGCCCTCCTCACACTTTCTGCCTGGAGCAGCCACTCTCCTACAACCCCCGCCTACCAACAACAGGTCCCACGGGGAGCACCAGTGCCTCCACCCTTTTAGCCCTGCCATGCGCACGGCTCTCCCACAAGCACTTCCACCCTCCTTTCCATAACCTACTCCAAACTGAGACAGCCCTCCTCACACTTTCCCATTAGAGCTGCCGCTCTCCTCCAACGCCTGCCTAACATGTGCAGGCCCACACGGGGAGCACCATGGCGTCCACACTTTTGGCCCTGACATCCACACGGCTCTCCCACAAGCACTCACGTCCTCCTTTCCCTCACCTCCTACAACCTAGGACAGCCCTCCTCACACTTTCGGACTGGAGCAGCCACTCTCCTCCAACGCCTGCCTAACATGTGCAGGCCCACACAGGGAGCACCATTGCCTCCACCCTTTTGGCCCTGACATGCCTACGGCTCTCCCACAACCACTTCGTCTTCCTTTCCCTCACCTCCTACAACTTACCACTGCCCTCCTCACACTTTCGGACTTGAGCAGCCACTCTCCTCCAACGCCTGCCTAACATGTGCAGGCCCACACGGGGAGCACCATTGCCTCAACGCTTTTAGCCCTGACATGCCTACGGCTCTCCCACAAGCATTCCCGTCTTCCTTTCCCTCACCTCCTACAACTTACCACTGCCCTCCTCACACTTTCTGACTGCAGCAGCCACTCTCCTCCAACGCCTGCCTAACATGTGCAGGCCCACACAGGGAGCACCATTGCCTCCACCCTTTTGGCCCTGACATGCCTACGGCTCTCCCACAACCACTCCGTCTTCCTTTCCCTCACCTCCTACAACTTACCACTGCCCTCCTCACACTTTCGGACTTGAGCAGCCACTCTCCTCCAAAGCCTGCCTAACATGTACAGGCCCACACGGGGAGCACCATTGCCTCAACGCTTTTAGCCCTGACATGCCTACGGCTCTCCCACAACCACTCCCGTCTTCCTTTCCCTCACCTCCTACAACTTACCACTGCCCTCCTCACACTTTCTGACTGGAGCAGCCACTCTCCTCCAACGCCTGCCTAACATATGCAGGCCCACACAGGGAGCACCATTGCCTCCACCCTTTTGGCCCTGACATGCCTACGGCTCTCCCACAACCACTTCGTCTTCCTTTCCCTCACCTCCTACAACTTACCACTGCCCTCCTCACACTTTCGGACTGGAGCAGCCACTCTCCTCCAACGCCTGCCTAACATGTGCAGGCCCACACGGGGAGCACCATTGCCTCCACCCTTTTGGCCCTGACATTCACAAGGCTCTCCCACAAGCACTCCAATCTTACTTCCCCTCACCTCCTACAACCTAGGACAGCCCTCCTCACACTTTCGGACTGGAGCAGCCACTCTCCTCCAACGCCTGCCTAACATGTGCAGGCCCACACGGGGAGCACCATTGCCTCCACCCTTTTGGCCCTGACATTCCACACGGCTCTCCCACAAGCATTCCTGTCCTCCTTTCCCTCACCTCCTACAACTTACCACTGCCCTCCTCACACTTTCGGACTGGAGCAGCCACTCTCCTCCAACGCCTGCCTAGCATGTACAGGCCCACATGGGGAGAACCATTGCCTCCACCCTTTTAGGCCTGACATGGGTACGGCTCTCCCACTAGCACTTCCGCCCTCCTTTGCCTACCCTACTCCAACTTCAGAGGACCCTCCTCACACTTTCGGACTGGAGCAGCCACTCTCCTCCAACGCCTGCCTAACATGTGCAGGCCCACACGAGGAGCACCATTGCCTCGACCCTTTTGGCCCTGACATCCACACGGCACTCCCACAAGCACTCCCGCCCTCCTTTCCCTCACCTCCTACAACATACCACTGCCCTCCTCACACTTTCGGACTGGAGCAGCCACTCTCCTCCAACGCCTGCCTAACATGTGCAGGCCCACACGAGGAGCACCATTGCCTCCACCCTTTTGGCCCTGACATCCACACGGCTCTCCCACAAGCATTCCCGTCTTCCTTTCCCTCACCTCCTACAACTTACAACTACCCTTCTCACACTTTGTGACTGGAGCAGCCATTCTCCTTCAACGCGGGCCTAAAATGACCAGGCACACCCGGGGAGCACGACTGACTCCACCCTTTTAGCCCTGACATGCCTACGGCTCTCCCACAACCACTTCCATCTTCCTTTCCCTCACCTCCTACAACTTACCACTGCCCTTCTCACAATTTCCCATTACAGCAGCCAATCGCCTCCAACGCCTGCCTAACATGTACAGGCCCACACGGGGAGCACCATTGCCTCCACCCTTTTGGCCCTGACATCCACACGGCTCTCCCACAACAACTCCGTCTTCCTTTCCCTCACCTCCTACAACTTACCACTGCCCTCCTCACACTTTCGGACTGGAGCAGCCACTCTCCTCCAACGCCTGCCTAACATGTACAGGCCCACACGGGGAGCACCATTGCCTCCAGCCTTTTCACTCTGACATGCCTACGGCTCTCCCACAAGCACTCCCGCCCTCCTTTACCTACCCTACTCCAACCTCCGACAGCCCTTCTCACACCTTCAGAGGGGAGAAGCCACTCTCCTCCTAAGCCTGCCTACCATGTTCAGGCCCACACGGGGAGCACCACGGCCTCCACCCTTTTGGCCCTGACATGCCTACGGCTCTCCCACAACCACTCCCGTCTTCCTTTCCCTCACCTCCTACAACTTACCACTGCCCTCCTCACACTTTCCCATTAGAGCAGCCAATCGCCTCCAACGCCTGCGTAACATGTGCAGGCCCACACGGGGAGCACCATGACGTCCACCCTTATGGCCCTGACATGCCTACGGCTCTCCCACAAGCATTCCCGTCTTCCTTTCCCTCACCTCCTACAACTTACCACTGCCCTCCTCACACTTTCTGACTGGAGCAGCCACACTCCTCCAAGGCGTGCCTAGCATGCACAGGTGCACCCGGGGAGCACCATTGCCTCAACCCTTTTGGCCCTGACATGTCTACGGCTCTCCCACAAGCACTCCCGTCTTACTTTCCCTCACCTCCTCCAACTTACAACTACCCTTCTCACACTTTGTGACTGGAGTAGCCACTCTCCTCGAACGCGTGCCTAGCATGCACAGGCTCACACGGGGAGCACCATTGCCTCCACCCTTTTAGCCGTGACATGGGTATGGCTCTCCCACTAGCACTCCCGCCCTCCTTTCCCTACCCTACTCCAACTTCCGACAGCCCACCTCACACTTTCGGACTGGAGCAGCCACTCTCCTCCAAGGCCTGCCTAACATGTGCAGGCCCACACAACGAGCACCATTGCCTCCACACTTTTGGCCCTGACATGCCTACGGCACTCCTACAAGCACTCCCGCCCTCCTTTCCCTCACCTCCTACAACATACCACTGCCCTCCTCACACTTTCGGACTGGAGCAGCCACTCTCCTCCAACCTGTGCCTAACATCTGCAGGCCCACACGGGGAGCACCATTGCCTCCACCCTTTTAGCCCTAACATGCCCACGGCTCTCCCACAACCACTCCTGTCTTCCTTTCCCTCACCTCCTACAACTCACCACTGCCCTCCTCACAATTTCCCATTACAGCAGCCAATCGCCTCCAACGCCTGCCTAACATGTGCAGGCCCACACGAGGAGCACCATTGCCTCCACCCTTTTGGCCCTGACATCCACACGGATCTCCCACAAGCACTCCCGTCTTCCTTTCCCTCACCTCCTACAACTTACCACTGCCCTCCTCACACTTTTGGACTGGAGCAGCCACTCTCCTCCAATGCGGGACTAACATGTGCAGGCCCACACGGGGAGCACCATTGCCTCCACCCTTTTGGCCCTGACATGCCTACGGCACTCCTACAAACACTCCCGTCTTCCTTTCCCTCACCTCCTACAACATACCACTGCCCTCCTCACACTTTCGGACTGGAGCAGCCACTCTCCTCCAACGCCTGACTAACATGTGCAGGCCCACACGAGGAGCACCATTGCCTCCACCCTTTTCGCCCTGACATGCCTACGGCTCTCCCACAACCACTCCAGCCCTCCTTTCCCTACCCTACCCCAACTTACCACTGCCCTCCTCACACTTTCTGACTGGAGCAGCCACTCTCCTCCAACGCCTGCCTAACATGTACAGACCCACCCGCGGAGCACCATTGCCTCCACCCTTTTGGCCCTGACATTCCACACGGCTCTCCCACAAGCACTCCAATCTTACTTCCCCTCACCTCCTACAACCTAGGACAGCCCTCCTCACACTTTCGGACTGGAGCAGCCACTCTCCTCCTAAGCCTGCCTAACATGTACAGGCCCACACGGGGAGCACCATTGCCTCCACCCTTTTGGCCCTGACATGCCTACGGCTCTCCCACAAGCGCTCACGTCCTCCTTTCCCTACCCTACTCCAAATTACGACTTCCCTCCTCACACTTTCGGACTGGAGCAGCCACTCTCCTCCAAAGTCTGCCTAACATGTACAGACCCACCCGCCGAAAACCATTGCCTCCACCCTTTTGGCCCTGACATCCACATGGCTCTCCCACAAGCACTCACGCCCTCCTTTCCCTCACCTCCTACAACCTAGGACAGCCCTCCTCACACTTTCTGCCTGGAGCAGCCACTCTCCTACAACCCCCGCCTACCAACAACAGGTCCCACGGGGAGCACCAGTGCCTCCACCCTTTTAGCCCTGCCATGCGTACGGCTCTCCCACAAGCACTTCCACCCTCCTTTCCCTACCCTACTCCAAACTACGACAGCCCTCCTCACACTTTCCCATTAGAGCTGCCGCTCTCCTCCAACGCCTGCCTAACATGTGCAGGCCCACACGGGGAGCACCATGGCGTCCACACTTTTGGCCCTGACATCCACACGGCTCTCCCACAAGCACTCACGTCCTCCTTTCCCTCACCTCCTACAACCTAGGACAGCCCTCCTCACACTTTCGGACTGGAGCAGCCAATCTCCTCCTGAGCTTGCCTAACATGTACAGGCCCACATGGGGAGCACCATTGCCTCCACCCTTTTAGCCCTGACATGCACACGGCTCTCCCACAAGCACTCCCGCCCTCCTTTCCCTACCCTACCCCAACTTGTGACAGTCCCCCTTACACTTTCTGACTGGAGCAGCCACTCTCCTCCAACGCCTGCCAAACATGTACAGACCCACCCGCAGAGCACCATTGCCTCCACCCTTTTGGCCCTGACATTCACAAGGTTCTCCCACAAGCACTCCAATCTTACTTCCCCTCACCTCCTACAACCTAGGACAGCCCTCCTCACACTTTCGGACTGGAGCAGCCACTCTCCTCCAAAGCCTGCCTAACATGTACAGGCCCACACGGAGAGCACCATTGCCTCCACCCTTTTGGCCCTGACATTCCACACGGCTCTCCCACAAGCACTCCCGTCTTCCTTTCCCTCACCCCCTCCAACTTACCACTGCCCTCCTCACACTTTCGGACTGGAGCAGACAATCTCCTCCAACGCCTGCCTAACATGTGCAGGCCCACACGGGGAGCACCATTGCCTCCACCCTTTTGGCCCTGACATGACTACGGCGCTCCTACAACCACTCCAATCCTCCTTCGCCTACACTACTCCAACTTCCGACAGCCCTCCTCGCACTTTCGGACTGGAGCAGCCACTCTCCTCCAACGCCTGCCAAACATGCACAGGCCCACACGGGGAGAACCATTGCCTCCACCCTTTTAGGCCTGACATGGGTACGGCTCTCCCACAAGCACTCCCGCCCTCCTTTGCCTACCCTACTCCAACTTCAGAGAACCCTCCTCACACTTTCGGACTGGAGCAGCCACTCTCCTCCAACGCCTGCCTAACATGTGCAGGCCCACACGAGGAGCACCATTGCCTCGACCCTTTTGGCCCTGACATCCACACGGCACTCCTACAAGCACTCCCGCCCTCCTTTCCCTCACCTCCTAGAACCTAGGAAAGCCCTCCTCACACTTTCGGACTGGAGCAGCCACTCTCCTCCAACGCCTGCCTAACATGTACAGGCTCAAATGGGGAGCACCATTGCCTCAACCCTTTTGGCCCTGACATCCACACGGCTCTCCCACAAGCATTCCCGTCTTCCTTTCCCTCACCTCCTACAACTTACAACTACCCTTCTCACACTTTGTGACTGGAGCAGCCAATCTCCTTCAACGCGGGCCTAACATGACCAGGCACACCCGGGGAGCACCACTGCCTCCACCCTTTTAGCCCTGACATGCCTACGGCTCTCCCACAACCACTCCCGTCTTCCTTTCCCTCACCTCCTACAACTTACCACTGCCCTCCTCACAATTTCCCATTACAGCAGCCAATCGCCTCCAACGCCTGCCTCATATGTACAGGCCCACACGGGGAGCATCATTGCCTCCACCCTTTTCACTCTGACATGCCTACGGCTCTCCCACAAGCACTCCCGCCCTCCTTTACCTACCCTACTCCAACCTCCGACAGCCCTTCTCACACCTTCAGAGGGGAGAAGCCACTCTCCTCCTAAGCCTGCCTACCATGTGCAGGCCCACCCGGGGAGCACCACGGCCTCCACCCTTTTGGCCCTGACATGCCTACGGCTCTCCCACAACCACTCCCGTCTTCCTTTCCCTCACCTCCTACAACTTACCACTGCCCTCCTCACACTTTCCCATTAGAGCAGCCAATCGCCTCCAACGCCTGCCTAACATGTGCAGGCCCACACGGGGAGCACCATGACGTCCACCCTTATGGCCCTGACATGCCTACGGCTCTCCCACAACCACTCCCGTCTTCCTTTCCCTCACCTCCTACAACTTACCACTGCCCTCCTCACACTTTCTGACTGGAGCAGCCACTCTCCTCCAAGGCGTGCCTAGCATGCACAGGTGCACCCGGGGAGCACCATTGCCTCAACCCTTTTGGCCCTGACATGTCTACGGCTCTCCCACAAGCACTCCCGTCTTACTTTCCCTCACCTCCTACAACTTACAACTACCCTTCTCACACTTTGTGACTGGAGTAGCCACTCTCCTCGAACGCGTGCCTAGCATGCACAGGCTCACACGGGGAGCACCATTGCCTCCACCCTTTTAGCCGTGACATGGGTATGGCTCTCCCACTAGCACTCCCGCCCTCCTTTCCCTACCCTACTCCAACTTCCGACAGCCCACCTCACACTTTCGGACTGGAGCAGCCACTCTCCTCCAAGGCCTGCCTAACATGTGCAGGCCCACACAACGAGCACCATTGCCTCCACCCTTTTGGCCCTGACAGGCCTACGGCACTCCTAGAAGCACTCCCGCCCTCCTTTCCCTCACCTCCTACAACTTACCACTGCCCTCCTCACACTTTCGGACTTGAGCAGCCACTCTCCTCCAACGCGTGCCTAGGATGTGCAGGCCCACACGGGGAGCACCATTGCCTCCACCCTTTTGGCCCTGACATGCCTACGGCTCTCCCACAAGCACTCCCGTCTTCCTTTCCCTCACCTCCTACAACTTACCACTGCCCTCCTCACACTTTCCCATTAGAGCAGCCAATCTCCTCCAACGCGTGCCTAGGATGTACAGACCCACACGGGGAGCACCATTGCCTCCACCCTTTTGGCCCTGACATGCCTTCGGCTCTCCCACAAGCATTCACGTCCCCTTTCCCTACCCTACTCCAAATTACGACAGCCCCGCTCACACTTTCGGACTGGAGTAGCCACTCTCCTCCAACGCCTGCCTAACATGTACAGACCCACCCGCGGAGCACCATGGCCTCCACCCTTTTGGCCCTGACATTCACAAGGCTCTCCCACAAGCACTCCAATCTTACTTCCCCTCACCTCCTACAACCTAGGACAGCCCTCCTCACACTTTCGGACTGGAGCAGCCACTCTCCTCCTAAGCCTGCCTAACATGTACAGGCCCACACGGGGAGCACCATTGCCTCCACCCTTTTCGCCCTGACATGCCTACGGCTCTCCCACAAGCACTCAGGTCCTCCTTTCCCTCACCTCCTACAACTTACCACTGCCCTCCTCACACTTTCGGACTTGAGCAGCCACTCTCCTCCAACGCCTGCCTAACATGTGCAGGCCCACACGGGGAGCACCATTGCCTCCACCCTTTTAGCCCTGACATTCACAAGGCTCTCCCACAAGCACTCACGTCCTCCTTTCCCTACCCTACTCCAAATTACGACTTCCCTCCTCACACTTTCGGACTGGAGCAGCCACTCTCCTCCAAAGTCTGCCTAACATGTACAGACCCACCCGCGGAAAACCATTGCCTCCACCCTTTTGGCCCTGACATCCACATGGCTCTCCCACAAGCACTCACCCCCTCCTTTCCCTCAACTCCTACAACCTAGGACAGCTCTCCTCACACTTTCTGCCTGGAGCAGCCACTCTCCTCCAACCCCCGCCTACCACCAACAGGTCCACACGGGGAGCACTATTGCCTCCACCCTTTTAGCTCTGCCATGCGTCTGGCTCTCCCACAAGCACTTCCACCCTCCTTTCCCTACCCTACTCCAAACTACGACAGCCCTCCTCACATTTTCCCATTAGAGCAGCCACTCTCCTCCAAAGCCTTCCTAACAGGTGCAGGCCCACACGGGGAGCACCATGGCGTCCACCCTTTTGGCCCTGACATGCCTACGGCTCTACCACAAGCACTCACGTCCTCCTTTCCCTCACCTCCTACAACCTAGGACAGCCCTCCTCACACTGTCGGACTGGAGCAGCCAATCTCCTCCTGAGCTTGCCTAGCATGTACAGGCCCACATGGGGAGCACCATTGCCTCCACCCTTTTAGCCCTGACATGCACACGGCTCTCCCACAAGCACTCCCGTCCTCCTTTCCCTCACCTCCGACAACTTAGAACAGCCCTCCTCACACTTTCTGAATGAAGCAGCCACTCTCCTCCAACGCCTGGCTAACATGTACAGGCCCACACGGGGAGCACCATGACGTCCACCTTTATGGCCCTGACATGCCTACGGCACTCCTACAAGCACTCCCGCCCTCCTTTCCCTCACCTCCTACAACTTACCACTGCCCTCCTCACACTTTCGGACTTGAGCAGCCACTCTCCTCCAAAGCCTGCCTAACATGTGCAGACCCACACGGGGAGCACCAGTGCCTCCACCCTTTTAGCCCTGACATGCCTACGGCTCTCCCACAACCACTCCCGTCTTCCTTTCCCTCACCTCCTACAACTTACCACTGCCCTCCTCACACTTTCTGACTGGAGCAGCCACTCTCCTCCAACGCCTGCCTAACATGTACAGGCCCACACGGGGAGCACCAGTGCCTCCACCCTTTTAGCCCTGATATGCCTACGGCTCTCCCACAACCACTCCGTCTTCCTTTCCCTCACCTCCTACAACTTACCACTGCCCTCCTCACACTTTCGGACTGGAGCAGCCACTCTCCTCCAACGCCTGCCTAACATGTGCAGGCCCACACGGGGAGCACCATTGCCTCCACCCTTTTGGCCCTGACATGCCTACGGCTCTCCCACAACCACTCCCGTCTTCCTTTCCCTCACCTCCTACAACTTACCACTGCCCTCCTCACACTTTCCCTTTATAGCAGCCAATCTCCTCCAACGCGTGCCTAGGATGTACAGGCCCACACGGGGAGCACCATTGCCTCCACCCTTTTGGCCCTGACATGCCTTCGGCTCTCCCACAAGCACTCACGTCCTCCTTTCCCTACGCTACTCCAAATTACGACTTCCCTCCTCACACTTTCGGACTGGAGCAGCCACTCTCCTCCAAAGTCTTCCTAACATGTACAGATCCACCCGCGGAAAACCATTGCCTCCACCCTTTTGGCCCTGACATCCACATGGCTCTCCCACAAGCACTCACGCCCTCCTTTCCCTCACCTCCTACAACCTAGGACAGCCCTCCTCACACTTTCGGACTGGAGCAGCCACTCTCCTCCAACCCCCGCCTACCAACAACAGGTCCACACGGGGAGCACCATTGCCTCCACCCTTTTAGCTCTGCCATGCGTCTTACTCTCCCACAAGCACTTCCACCCTCCTTTCCCTACCCTACTCCAAACTACGACAGCCCTCCTCACACTTTCCCATTAGAGCAGCCACTCTCCTCCAACGCCTGCCTAACATGTGCAGGCCCACACGGGGAGCACCATGGCGTCCACCCTTTTGGCCCTGACATCCACACGACTCTCCCACAAGCACTCACGTCCTCCTTTCCCTCACCTCCTACAACCTAGGACAGCCCTCCTCACACTTTCGGACTGGAGCAGCCAATCTCCTCCTGAGCTTGCCTAACATGTACAGGCCCACATGGGGAGCACCATTGCCTCCACCCTTTTAGCCCTGACATGCACATGGCTCTCCCACAAGCACTCACGCCCTCCTTTCCCTACCCTACCCCAACTTGTGACAGTCCCCCTTACACTTTCTGACTGGAGCAACCACTCTCCTCCAACGCCTGCCAAACATGCACAGGCCCACACGGGGAGCACCATGGTCTCCACCCTTTTGGCCCTGACATCCACACGGCTCTCCCACAAGCACTCCAATCCTCCTTTCCCTCACCTCCGACAACTTAGAACAGCCCTCCTCACACTTTCTGAATGAAGCAGCCACTCTCCTCCAACGCCTGCCTAACATGTGCAGGCCCACACGGGGAGCACCATTGCCTCCACCCTTTTGGCCCTGAAATGCCTACGGCACTCCCACAAGCACTCCCGCCCTCCTTTCCCTCACCTCCTACAACTTACCACTGCCCTCCTCACACTTTCGGACTTGAGCAGCCACTCTCCTCCAAAGCCTGCCTAACATGTGCAGGCCCACACGGGGAGCACCATTGCCTCCACCCTTTTAGCCCTGACATGCCTACGGCTCTCCCACAACCACTCCCGTCTTCCTTTCTCTCACCTCCTACAACTTACCACTGCCCTCCTCACAATTTCCCATTACAGCAGACAATCTCCTCCAACGCCTGCCTAACATGTGCAGGCCCACACGGGGAGCACCATTGCCTCCACCCTTTTAGCCCTGACATGACTACGGCGCTCCTACAACCACTCCAATCCTCCTTCGCCTACACTACTCCAACTTCCGACAGCCCTCCTCGCACTTTCGGACTGGAGCAGCCACTCTCCTCCAACGCCTGCCAAACATGCACAGGCCCACACGGGGAGAACCATTGCCTCCACCCTTTTAGGCCTGACATGGGTACGGCTCTCCCACAAGCACTCCCGCCCTCCTTTGCCTACCCTACTCCAACTTCAGAGAACCCTCCTCACACTTTCGGACTGGAGCAGCCACTCTCCTCCAACGCCTGCCTAACATGTGCAGGCCCACACGAGGAGCACCATTGCCTCGACCCTTTTGGCCCTGACATCCACACGGCACTCCTACAAGCACTCCCGCCCTCCTTTCCCTCACCTCCTAGAACCTAGGAAAGCCCTCCTCACACTTTCGGACTGGAGCAGCCACTCTCCTCCAACGCCTGCCTAACATGTACAGGCTCAAATGGGGAGCACCATTGCCTCAACCCTTTTGGCCCTGACATCCACACGGCTCTCCCACAAGCATTCCCGTCTTCCTTTCCCTCACCTCCTACAACTTACAACTACCCTTCTCACACTTTGTGACTGGAGCAGCCAATCTCCTTCAACGCGGGCCTAACATGACCAGGCACACCCGGGGAGCACCACTGCCTCCACCCTTTTAGCCCTGACATGCCTACGGCTCTCCCACAACCACTCCCGTCTTCCTTTCCCTCACCTCCTACAACTTACCACTGCCCTCCTCACAATTTCCCATTACAGCAGCCAATCGCCTCCAACGCCTGCCTCATATGTACAGGCCCACACGGGGAGCATCATTGCCTCCACCCTTTTCACTCTGACATGCCTACGGCTCTCCCACAAGCACTCCCGCCCTCCTTTACCTACCCTACTCCAACCTCCGACAGCCCTTCTCACACCTTCAGAGGGGAGAAGCCACTCTCCTCCTAAGCCTGCCTACCATGTGCAGGCCCACCCGGGGAGCACCACGGCCTCCACCCTTTTGGCCCTGACATGCCTACGGCTCTCCCACAACCACTCCCGTCTTCCTTTCCCTCACCTCCTACAACTTACCACTGCCCTCCTCACACTTTCCCATTAGAGCAGCCAATCGCCTCCAACGCCTGCCTAACATGTGCAGGCCCACACGGGGAGCACCATGACGTCCACCCTTATGGCCCTGACATGCCTACGGCTCTCCCACAACCACTCCCGTCTTCCTTTCCCTCACCTCCTACAACTTACCACTGCCCTCCTCACACTTTCTGACTGGAGCAGCCACTCTCCTCCAAGGCGTGCCTAGCATGCACAGGTGCACCCGGGGAGCACCATTGCCTCAACCCTTTTGGCCCTGACATGTCTACGGCTCTCCCACAAGCACTCCCGTCTTACTTTCCCTCACCTCCTACAACTTACAACTACCCTTCTCACACTTTGTGACTGGAGTAGCCACTCTCCTCGAACGCGTGCCTAGCATGCACAGGCTCACACGGGGAGCACCATTGCCTCCACCCTTTTAGCCGTGACATGGGTATGGCTCTCCCACTAGCACTCCCGCCCTCCTTTCCCTACCCTACTCCAACTTCCGACAGCCCACCTCACACTTTCGGACTGGAGCAGCCACTCTCCTCCAAGGCCTGCCTAACATGTGCAGGCCCACACAACGAGCACCATTGCCTCCACCCTTTTGGCCCTGACAGGCCTACGGCACTCCTAGAAGCACTCCCGCCCTCCTTTCCCTCACCTCCTACAACTTACCACTGCCCTCCTCACACTTTCGGACTTGAGCAGCCACTCTCCTCCAACGCGTGCCTAGGATGTGCAGGCCCACACGGGGAGCACCATTGCCTCCACCCTTTTGGCCCTGACATGCCTACGGCTCTCCCACAAGCACTCCCGTCTTCCTTTCCCTCACCTCCTACAACTTACCACTGCCCTCCTCACACTTTCCCATTAGAGCAGCCAATCTCCTCCAACGCGTGCCTAGGATGTACAGACCCACACGGGGAGCACCATTGCCTCCACCCTTTTGGCCCTGACATGCCTTCGGCTCTCCCACAAGCATTCACGTCCCCTTTCCCTACCCTGCTCCAAATTACGACAGCCCCGCTCACACTTTCGGACTGGAGTAGCCACTCTCCTCCAACGCCTGCCTAACATGTACAGACCCACCTGCGGAGCACCATGGCCTCCACCCTTTTGGCCCTGACATTCACAAGGCTCTCCCACAAGCACTCCAATCTTACTTCCCCTCACCTCCTACAACCTAGGACAGCCCTCCTCACACTTTCGGACTGGAGCAGCCACTCTCCTCCTAAGCCTGCCTAACATGTACAGGCCCACACGGGGAGCACCATTGCCTCCACCCTTTTCGCCCTGACATGCCTACGGCTCTCCCACAAGCACTCAGGTCCTCCTTTCCCTCACCTCCTACAACTTACCACTGCCCTCCTCACACTTTCGGACTTGAGCAGCCACTCTCCTCCAACGCCTGCCTAACATGTGCAGGCCCACACGGGGAGCACCATTGCCTCCACCCTTTTAGCCCTGACATTCACAAGGCTCTCCCACAAGCACTCACGTCCTCCTTTCCCTACCCTACTCCAAATTACGACTTCCCTCCTCACACTTTCGGACTGGAGCAGCCACTCTCCTCCAAAGTCTGCCTAACATGTACAGACCCACCCGCGGAAAACCATTGCCTCCACCCTTTTGGCCCTGACATCCACATGGCTCTCCCACAAGCACTCACCCCCTCCTTTCCCTCAACTCCTACAACCTAGGACAGCTCTCCTCACACTTTCTGCCTGGAGCAGCCACTCTCCTCCAACCCCCGCCTACCACCAACAGGTCCACACGGGGAGCACTATTGCCTCCACCCTTTTAGCTCTGCCATGCGTCTGGCTCTCCCACAAGCACTTCCACCCTCCTTTCCCTACCCTACTCCAAACTACGACAGCCCTCCTCACATTTTCCCATTAGAGCAGCCACTCTCCTCCAAAGCCTTCCTAACAGGTGCAGGCCCACACGGGGAGCACCATGGCGTCCACCCTTTTGGCCCTGACATGCCTACGGCTCTACCACAAGCACTCACGTCCTCCTTTCCCTCACCTCCTACAACCTAGGACAGCCCTCCTCACACTGTCGGACTGGAGCAGCCAATCTCCTCCTGAGCTTGCCTAGCATGTACAGGCCCACATGGGGAGCACCATTGCCTCCACCCTTTTAGCCCTGACATGCACACGGCTCTCCCACAAGCACTCCCGTCCTCCTTTCCCTCACCTCCGACAACTTAGAACAGCCCTCCTCACACTTTCTGAATGAAGCAGCCACTCTCCTCCAACGCCTGGCTAACATGTACAGGCCCACACGGGGAGCACCATGACGTCCACCTTTATGGCCCTGACATGCCTACGGCACTCCTACAAGCACTCCCGCCCTCCTTTCCCTCACCTCCTACAACTTACCACTGCCCTCCTCACACTTTCGGACTTGAGCAGCCACTCTCCTCCAAAGCCTGCCTAACATGTGCAGACCCACACGGGGAGCACCAGTGCCTCCACCCTTTTAGCCCTGACATGCCTACGGCTCTCCCACAACCACTCCCGTCTTCCTTTCCCTCACCTCCTACAACTTACCACTGCCCTCCTCACACTTTCTGACTGGAGCAGCCACTCTCCTCCAACGCCTGCCTAACATGTGCAGGCCCACACGGGGAGCACCAGTGCCTCCACCCTTTTAGCCCTGATATGCCTACGGCTCTCCCACAACCACTCCGTCTTCCTTTCCCTCACCTCCTACAACTTACCACTGCCCTCCTCACACTTTCGGACTGGAGCAGCCACTCTCCTCCAACGCCTGCCTAACATGTGCAGGCCCACACGGGGAGCACCATTGCCTCCACCCTTTTGGCCCTGACATGCCTACGGCTCTCCCACAACCACTCCCGTCTTCCTTTCCCTCACCTCCTACAACTTACCACTGCCCTCCTCACATTTTCCCTTTATAGCAGCCAATCTCCTCCAACGCGTGCCTAGGATGTACAGGCCCACACGGGGAGCACCATTGCCTCCACCCTTTTGGCCCTGACATGCCTTCGGCTCTCCCACAAGCACTCACGTCCTCCTTTCCCTACGCTACTCCAAATTACGACTTCCCTCCTCACACTTTCGGACTGGAGCAGCCACTCTCCTCCAAAGTCTTCCTAACATGTACAGATCCACCCGCGGAAAACCATTGCCTCCACCCTTTTGGCCCTGACATCCACATGGCTCTCCCACAAGCACTCACGCCCTCCTTTCCCTCACCTCCTACAACCTAGGACAGCCCTCCTCACACTTTCGGACTGGAGCAGCCACTCTCCTCCAACCCCCGCCTACCAACAACAGGTCCACACGGGGAGCACCATTGCCTCCACCCTTTTAGCTCTGCCATGCGTCTTACTCTCCCACAAGCACTTCCACCCTCCTTTCCCTACCCTACTCCAAACTACGACAGCCCTCCTCACACTTTCCCATTAGAGCAGCCACTCTCCTCCAACGCCTGCCTAACATGTGCAGGCCCACACGGGGAGCACCATGGCGTCCACCCTTTTGGCCCTGACATCCACACGACTCTCCCACAAGCACTCACGTCCTCCTTTCCCTCACCTCCTACAACCTAGGACAGCCCTCCTCACACTTTCGGACTGGAGCAGCCAATCTCCTCCTGAGCTTGCCTAACATGTACAGGCCCACATGGGGAGCACCATTGCCTCCACCCTTTTAGCCCTGACATGCACATGGCTCTCCCACAAGCACTCACGCCCTCCTTTCCCTACCCTACCCCAACTTGTGACAGTCCCCCTTACACTTTCTGACTGGAGCAACCACTCTCCTCCAACGCCTGCCAAACATGCACAGGCCCACACGGGGAGCACCATGGTCTCCACCCTTTTGGCCCTGACATCCACACGGCTCTCCCACAAGCACTCCAATCCTCCTTTCCCTCACCTCCGACAACTTAGAACAGCCCTCCTCACACTTTCTGAATGAAGCAGCCACTCTCCTCCAACGCCTGCCTAACATGTGCAGGCCCACACGGGGAGCACCATTGCCTCCACCCTTTTGGCCCTGAAATGCCTACGGCACTCCCACAAGCACTCCCGCCCTCCTTTCCCTCACCTCCTACAACTTACCACTGCCCTCCTCACACTTTCGGACTTGAGCAGCCACTCTCCTCCAAAGCCTGCCTAACATGTGCAGGCCCACACGGGGAGCACCAGTGCCTCCACCCTTTTAGCCCTGACATGCCTACGGCTCTCCCACAACCACTCCCGTCTTCCTTTCCCTCACCTCCTACAACTTACCACTGCCCTCCTCACACTTTCTGACTGGAGCAGCCACTCTCCTCCAACGCCTGCCTAACATGTACAGGCCCACACGGGGAGCACCATGACGTCCACCTTTATGGCCCTGACATGCCTACGGCTCTCCCACAACCACTCCGTCTTCCTTTCCCTCACCTCCTACAACTTACCACTGCACTCCTCACACTTTCTTACTGGAGCAGCCACTCTCCTCCTAAGCCTGCCTAACATGTACAGGCCCACATGGGGAGCACCATGGCGTTCACCCTTTTGGCCCTGACATTCCACACGGCTCTCCCACAAGCACTCCTGTCCTCCTTTCCCTCACCTCCTACAACTTACCACTGCCCTCCTCACACTTTCGGACTTGAGCAGCCACTCTCCTCCAACGCCTGCCTAACATGTGCAGGCCCACACGGGGAGCACCATGGCGTCCACCCTTTTGGCCCTCACATGCCTTCGGCTCTCCCACAAGCACTCACGTCCTCCTTTCCCTACCCTACTCCAAATTACGACTTCCCTCCTCACACTTTCGGACTGGAGCAGCCACTCTCCTCCAAAGTCTGCCTAACATGTACAGACCCACCCGCGGAAAACCATTGCCTCCAACCTTTTGGCCCTGACATCCACATGGCTCTCCCACAAGCACTCACGCCCTCCTTTCCCTCACCTCCTACAACCTAGGACAGCCCTCCTCACACTTTCGGACTGGAGCAGCCACTCTCCTCCAACCCCCGCCTACCACCAACAGGTCCACACGGGGAGCACCATTGCCTCCACCCTTTTAGCTCTGCCATGCGTCTGGCTCTCCCACAAGCACTTCCACCCTCCTTTCCCTACCCTACTCCAAACTACGACAGCCCTCCTCACATTTTCCCATTAGAGCAGCCACTCTCCTCCAACGCCTGCCTAACATGTGCAGGCCCACACGGGGAGCACCATGGCGTCCACCCTTTTGGCCCTGACATCCACACGACTCTCCCACAAGCACTCACGTCCTCCTTTCCCTCACCTCCTACAACCTAGGACAGCCCTCCTCACACTTTCGGACTGGAGCAGCCAATCTCCTCCTGAGCTTGCCTAGCATGTACAGGCCCACATGGGGAGCACCATTGCCTCGACCCTTTTAGCCCTGACATGCACACGGCTCTCCCACAAGCACTCACTCCCTCCTTTCCCTACCCTACCCCAACTTGTGACAGTCCCCCTTACACTTTCAGACTGGAGCAGCCACTCTCCTCCAACGCCTGCCAAACATGTACAGACCCACCCGCGGAGCACCATTGCCTCCACCCTTTTGGCCCTGACATCCACACGGATCTCCCACAAGCACTCCCGCCCTCCTTTCCCTCACCTCCTACAACCTAGGACAGCCCTCCTCACACTTTCGGGCTGGAGCAGCCACTCTCCTCCAACGCCTGCCTAGCATGTACAGGCCCACATGGGGAGAACCATTGCCTCCACCCTTTTAGGCCTGACATGGGTACGGCTCTCCCACTAGCACTGCCGCCCTCCTTTGCCTACCCTACTCCAACTTCAGAGAACCCTCCTCACACTTTCGGACTGGAGCAGCCACTCTCCTCCAACGCCTGCCTAACATGTGCAGGCCCACACGAGGAGCACCATTGCCTCGACCCTTTTGGCCCTGACATCCACACGGCACTCCTACAAGCACTCCCGCCCTCCTTTCCCTCACCTCCTACAACATACCACTGCCCTCCTCACACTTTCGGACTGGAGCAGCCACTCTCCTCCAACGCCTGCCTAGCATGTACAGGCCCACACGCGGAGCACCATTGCCTCCACCCTTTTGGCCCTGACTTCCACACGGCTCTCCCACGAGCATTCCCGTCTTCCTTTCCCTCACCTCCTCCAACTTACAACTACCCTTCTCACACTTTGTGACTGGAGCAGCCAATCTCCTTCAACGCGGGCCTAACATGACCAGGCACACCCGGGGAGCACCACTGCCTCCACCCTTTTAGCCCTGACATGCCTACGGCTCTCCCACAACCACTCCCGTCTTCCTTTCCCTCACCTCCTACAACTTACCACTGCCCTCCTCACAATTTCCCATTACAGCAGCCAATCGCCTCCAACGCCTGCCTCATATGTACAGACCCACACGGGGAGCATCATTGCCTCCACCCTTTTCACTCTGACATGCCTACGGCTCTCCCACAAGCACTCCCGCCCTCCTTTACCTACCCTACTCCAACCTCCGACAGCCCTTCTCACACCTTCAGAGGGGAGAAGCCACTCTCCTCCTAAGCCTGCCTACCATGTGCAGGCCCACCCGGGGAGCACCACGGCCTCCACCCTTTTGGCCCTGACATGCCTACGGCTCTCCCACAACCACTCCCGTCTTCCTTTCCCTCACCTCCTACAACTTACCACTGCCCTCCTCACACTTTCCCATTAGAGCAGCCAATCGCCTCCAACGCCTGCCTAACATGTGCAGGCCCACACGGGGAGCACCATGACGTCCACCCTTATGGCCCTGACATGCCTACGGCTCTCCCACAACCACTCCCGTCTTCCTTTCCCTCACCTCCTACAACTTACCACTGCCCTCCTCACACTTTCTGACTGGAGCAGCCACTCTCCTCCAAGGCGTGCCTAGCATGCACAGGTGCACCCGGGGAGCACCATTGCCTCAACCCTTTTGGCCCTGACATGTCTACGGCTCTCCCACAAGCACTCCCGTCTTACTTTCCCTCACCTCCTACAACTTACAACTACCCTTCTCACACTTTGTGACTGGAGTAGCCACTCTCCTCGAACGCGTGCCTAGCATGCACAGGCTCACACGGGGAGCACCATTGCCTCCACCCTTTTAGCCGTGACATGGGTATGGCTCTCCCACTAGCACTCCCGCCCTCCTTTCCCTACCCTACTCCAACTTCCGACAGCCCACCTCACACTTTCGGACTGCAGCAGCCACTCTCCTCCAACGCCTGCCTAACATGTGCAGGCCCACACAACGAGCACCATTGCCTCCACCCTTTTGGCCCTGACATGCCTACGGCACTCCTACAAGCACTCCCGCCCTCCTTTCCCTCACCTCCTACAACATACCACTGCCCCCCTCACACTTTCGGACTGGAGCAGCCACTCTCCTCCAACGCCTGCCTAACAGGTACAGGCCCACACGGGGAGCACCATTGCCTCCACCCTTTTAGCCCTAACATGCCCACGGCTCTCCCACAACCACTCCTGTCTTCCTTTCCCTCACCTCCTACAACTCACCACTGCCCTCCTCACAATTTCCCATTACAGCAGCCAATCGCCTCCAACGCCTGCCTAACATGTGCAGGCCCACACGAGGAGCACCATTGCCTCCACCCTTATGGCCCTGACATCCACACGGATCTCCCACAAGCACTCCCGTCTTCCTTTCCCTCACCTCCTACAACATACCACTGCCCTACTCACACTTTTGGACTGGAGCAGCCACTCTCCTCCAACGCGGGACTAACATGTACAGGCCCACACGGGGAGCACCATTGCCTCCACCCTTTTGGCCCTGACATGCCTACGGCACTCCTACAAGCACTCCCGTCTTCCTTTCCCTCACCTCCTACAACTTACCACTGCCCTCCTCACACTTTCGGACTGGAGCAGCCACTCTCCTCCAACGCCTGCCTAACATGTGCAGGCCCACACGGGGAGCACCATGGCCTCCACCCTTTTGGCCCTGACATCCACACGGCTCTCCCACAAGCACTCCCGTCTTCCTTTCCCTCACCTCCTACAACTTACCACTGCCCTCCTCACACTTTCGGACTGGAGCAGCCACTCTCCTCCAACGCCTGCCTAACATGTGCAGGCCCACACGGGGAGCACCATTGCCTCCACCCTTTTGGCCCTGACATGCCTACGGCACTCCCACAAGCACTCCCGCCCTCCTTTCCCTCACCTCCTACAACTTACCACTGCCCTCCTCACACTTTCGGACTTGAGCAGCCACTCTCCTCCAAAGCCTGCCTAACATGTACAGGCCCACACGGGGAGCACCAGTGCCTCCACCCTTTTAGCCCTGACATGCCTACGGCTCTCCCACAACCACTCCCGTCTTCCTTTCCCTCACCTCCTACAACTTACCACTGCCCTCCTCACACTTTCTGACTGGAGCAGCCACTCTCCTCCTAAGCCTGCCTAACATGTACAGGCCCACACGGGGAGCACCATGGCGTTCACCCTTTTGGCCCTGACATGCCTACGGCTCTCCCACAAGCACTCACGTCCTCCTTTCCCTACCCTACTCCAAATTACGACTTCCCTCCTCACACTTTCAGACTGGAGCAGCCACTCTCCTCCAACGCCTGCCTAACATGTACAGACCCACCCGCGGAAAACCATTGCCTCCACCCTTTTGGCCCTGACATTCACAAGGCTCTCCCACAAGCACTCCAATCTTACTTCCCCTCACCTCCTACAACCTAGGACAGCCCTCCTCACACTTTCGGACTGGAGCAGCCACTCTCCTCCAACGCCTGCCTAACATGTACAGGCCCACACGGGGAGCACCATTGCCTCCACCCTTTTGGCCCTGACATTCCACACGGCTCTCCCACAAGCACTCCTGTCCTCCTTTCCCTCACCTCCTACAACTTACCACTGCCCTCCTCACACTTTCGGACTTGAGCAGCCACTCTCCTCCAACGCCTGCCTAACATGTGCAGGCCCACACGGGGAGCACCATGGCGTCCACCCTTTTGGCCCTCACATGCCTTCGGCTCTCCCACAAGCACTCACGTCCTCCTTTCCCTACCCTACTCCAAATTACGACTTCCCTCCTCACACTTTCGGACTGGAGCAGCCACTCTCCTCCAAAGTCTGCCTAACATGTACAGACCCACCCGCGGAAAACCATTGCCTCCACCCTTTTGGCCCTGACATCCACATGGCTCTCCCACAAGCACTCACGCCCTCCTTTCCCTCACCTCCTACAACCTAGGACAGCCCTCCTCACACTTTCGGACTGGAGCAGCCACTCTCCTCCAACCCCCGCCTACCACCAACAGGTCCACACGGGGAGCACCATTGCCTCCACCCTTTTAGCTCTGCCATGCGTCTGGCTCTCCCACAAGCACTTCCACCCTCCTTTCCCTACCCTACTCCAAACTACGACAGCCCTCCTCACATTTTCCCATTAGAGCAGCCACTCTCCTCCAACGCCTGCCTAACATGTGCAGGCCCACACGGGGAGCACCATGGCGTCCACACTTTTGGCCCTGACATCCACACGACTCTCCCACAAGCACTCACGTCCTCCTTTCCCTCACCTCCTACAACCTAGGACAGCCCTCCTCGCACTTTCGGACTGGAGCAGCCAATCTCCTCCTGAGCTTGCCTAGCATGTACAGGCCCACATGGGGAGCACCATTGCCTCGACCCTTTTAGCCCTGACATGCACACGGCTCTCCCACAAGCACTCACGCCCTCCTTTCCCTACCCTACCCCAACTTGTGACAGTCCCCCTTACACTTTCGGACTGGAGCAGCCACTCTCCTCCAACGCCTGCCAAACATGTACAGACCCACCCGCGGAGCACCATTGCCTCCACCCTTTTGGCCCTGACATCCACACGGATCTCCCACAAGCACTCCCCTCTTCCTTTCCCTCACCTCCTACAACCTAGGACAGCCCTCCTCACACTTTCGGGCTGGAGCAGCCACTCTCCTCCTAAGCCTGCCTAACATGTACAGGCCCACACGGGGAGCACCATTGCCTCCACCCTTTTGGCCCTGACATCCACACGGCTCTCCCACAAGCACTCCCGCCCTCCTTTCCCTCACCTCCTACAACTTACCACTGCCCTCCTCACACTTTCGGACTTGAGCAGCCACTCTCCTCCAACGCCTGCCTAGCATGTACAGGCCCACATGGGGAGAACCATTGCCTCCACCCTTTTAGGCCTGACATGGGTACGGCTCTCCCACTAGCACTGCCGCCCTCCTTTGCCTACCCTACTCCAACTTCAGAGAACCCTCCTCACACTTTCGGACTGGAGCAGCCACTCTCCTCCAACGCCTGCCTAACATGTGCAGGCCCACACGAGGAGCACCATTGCCTCGACCCTTTTGGCCCTGACATCCACACGGCACTCCTACAAGCACTCCTGCCCTCCTTTCCCTCACCTCCTACAACATACCACTGCCCTCCTCACACTTTCGGACTGGAGCAGCCACTCTCCTCCAACGCCTGCCTAGCATGTACAGGCCCACACGCGGAGCACCATTGCCTCCACCCTTTTGGCCCTGACATCCACACGGCTCTCCCACGAGCATTCCCGTCTTCCTTTCCCTCACCTCCTCCAACTTACAACTACCCTTCTCACACTTTGTGACTGGAGCAGCCAATCTCCTTCAACGCGGGCCTAACATGACCAGGCACACCCGGGGAGCACCACTGCCTCCACCCTTTTAGCCCTGACATGCCTACGGCTCTCCCACAACCACTCCCGTCTTCCTTTCCCTCACCTCCTACAACTTACCACTGCCCTCCTCACAATTTCCCATTACAGCAGCCAATCGCCTCCAACGCCTGCCTCATATGTACAGGCCCACACGGGGAGCATCATTGCCTCCACCCTTTTCACTCTGACATGCCTACGGCTCTCCCACAAGCACTCCCGCCCTCCTTTACCTACCCTACTCCAACCTCCGACAGCCCTTCTCACACCTTCAGAGGGGAGAAGCCACTCTCCTCCTAAGCCTGCCTACCATGTGCAGGCCCACCCGGGGAGCACCACGGCCTCCACCCTTTTGGCCCTGACATGCCTACGGCTCTCCCACAACCACTCCCGTCTTCCTTTCCCTCACCTCCTACAACTTACCACTGCCCTCCTCACACTTTCCCATTAGAGCAGCCAATCGCCTCCAACGCCTGCCTAACATGTGCAGGCCCACACGGGGAGCACCATGACGTCCACCCTTATGGCCCTGACATGCCTACGGCTCTCCCACAACCACTCCCGTCTTCCTTTCCCTCACCTCCTACAACTTACCACTGCCCTCCTCACACTTTCTGACTGGAGCAGCCACTCTCCTCCAAGGCGTGCCTAGCATGCACAGGTGCACCCGGGGAGCACCATTGCCTCAACCCTTTTGGCCCTGACATGTCTACGGCTCTCCCACAAGCACTCCCGTCTTACTTTCCCTCACCTCCTACAACTTACAACTACCCTTCTCACACTTTGTGACTGGAGTAGCCACTCTCCTCGAATGCGTGCCTAGCATGCACAGGCTCACACGGGGAGCACCATTGCCTCCACCCTTTTAGCCGTGACATGGGTATGGCTCTCCCACTAGCACTCCCGCCCTCCTTTCCCTACCCTACTCCAACTTCCGACAGCCCACCTCACACTTTCGGACTGGAGCAGCCACTCTCCTCCAACGCCTGCCTAACATGTGCAGGCCCACACAACGAGCACCATTGCCTCCACCCTTTTGGCCCTGACATGCCTACGGCACTCCTACAAGCACTCCCGCCCTCCTTTCCCTCACCTCCTACAACATACCACTGCCCCCCTCACACTTTCGGACTGGAGCAGCCACTCTCCTCCAACGCCTGCCTAACAGGTACAGGCCCACACGGGGAGCACCATTGCCTCCACCCTTTTAGCCCTAACATGCCCACGGCTCTCCCACAACCACTCCTGTCTTCCTTTCCCTCACCTCCTACAACTCACCACTGCCCTCCTCACAATTTCCCATTACAGCAGCCAATCGCCTCCAACGCCTGCCTAACATGTGCAGGCCCACACGAGGAGCACCATTGCCTCCACCCTTATGGCCCTGACATCCACACGGATCTCCCACAAGCACTCCCGTCTTCCTTTCCCTCACCTCCTACAACATACCACTGCCCTACTCACACTTTTGGACTGGAGCAGCCACTCTCCTCCAACGCGGGACTAACATGTACAGGCCCACACGGGGAGCACCATTGCCTCCACCCTTTTGGCCCTGACATGCCTACGGCACTCCTACAAGCACTCCCGTCTTCCTTTCCCTCACCTCCTACAACTTACCACTGCCCTCCTCACACTTTCGGACTGGAGCAGCCACTCTCCTCCAACGCCTGCCTAACATGTGCAGGCCCACACGGGGAGCACCATGGCCTCCACCCTTTTGGCCCTGACATCCACACGGCTCTCCCACAAGCACTCCCGTCTTCCTTTCCCTCACCTCCTACAACTTACCACTGCCCTCCTCACACTTTCGGACTGGAGCAGCCACTCTCCTCCAACGCCTGCCTAACATGTGCAGGCCCACACGGGGAGCACCATTGCCTCCACCCTTTTGGCCCTGACATGCCTACGGCACTCCCACAAGCACTCCCGTCTTCCTTTCCCTCACCTCCTACAACTTACCACTGCCCTCCTCACACTTTCTGACTGGAGCAGCCACTCTCCTCCTAAGCCTGCCTAACATGTACAGGCCCACACGGGGAGCACCATGGCGTTCACCCTTTTGGCCCTGACATGCCTACGGCTCTCCCACAAGCACTCACGTCCTCCTTTCCCTACCCTACTCCAAATTACGACTTCCCTCCTCACACTTTCAGACTGGAGCAGCCACTCTCCTCCAACGCCTGCCTAACATGTACAGACCCACCCGCGGAAAACCATTGCCTCCACCCTTTTGGCCCTGACATTCACAAGGCTCTCCCACAAGCACTCCAATCTTACTTCCCCTCACCTCCTACAACCTAGGACAGCCCTCCTCACACTTTCGGACTGGAGCAGCCACTCTCCTCCAACGCCTGCCTAACATGTACAGGCCCACACGGGGAGCACCATTGCCTCCACCCTTTTGGCCCTGACATTCCACACGGCTCTCCCACAAGCACTCCTGTCCTCCTTTCCCTCACCTCCTACAACTTACCACTGCCCTCCTCACACTTTCGGACTTGAGCAGCCACTCTCCTCCAACGCCTGCCTAACATGTGCAGGCCCACACGGGGAGCACCATGGCGTCCACCCTTTTGGCCCTCACATGCCTTCGGCTCTCCCACAAGCACTCACGTCCTCCTTTCCCTACCCTACTCCAAATTACGACTTCCCTCCTCACACTTTCGGACTGGAGCAGCCACTCTCCTCCAAAGTCTGCCTAACATGTACAGACCCACCCGCGGAAAACCATTGCCTCCACCCTTTTGGCCCTGACATCCACATGGCTCTCCCACAAGCACTCACGCCCTCCTTTCCCTCACCTCCTACAACCTAGGACAGCCCTCCTCACACTTTCGGACTGGAGCAGCCACTCTCCTCCAACCCCCGCCTACCACCAACAGGTCCACACGGGGAGCACCATTGCCTCCACCCTTTTAGCTCTGCCATGCGTCTGGCTCTCCCACAAGCACTTCCACCCTCCTTTCCCTACCCTACTCCAAACTACGACAGCCCTCCTCACATTTTCCCATTAGAGCAGCCACTCTCCTCCAACGCCTGCCTAACATGTGCAGGCCCACACGGGGAGCACCATGGCGTCCACACTTTTGGCCCTGACATCCACACGACTCTCCCACAAGCACTCACGTCCTCCTTTCCCTCACCTCCTACAACCTAGGACAGCCCTCCTCGCACTTTCGGACTGGAGCAGCCAATCTCCTCCTGAGCTTGCCTAGCATGTACAGGCCCACATGGGGAGCACCATTGCCTCGACCCTTTTAGCCCTGACATGCACACGGCTCTCCCACAAGCACTCACGCCCTCCTTTCCCTACCCTACCCCAACTTGTGACAGTCCCCCTTACACTTTCTGACTGGAGCAGCCACTCTCCTCCAACGCCTGCCAAACATGTACAGACCCACCCGCGGAGCACCATTGCCTCCACCCTTTTGGCCCTGACATCCACACGGATCTCCCACAAGCACTCCCCTCTTCCTTTCCCTCACCTCCTACAACCTAGGACAGCCCTCCTCACACTTTCGGGCTGGAGCAGCCACTCTCCTCCTAAGCCTGCCTAACATGTACAGGCCCACACGGGGAGCACCATTGCCTCCACCCTTTTGGCCCTGACATCCACACGGCTCTCCCACAAGCACTCCCGCCCTCCTTTCCCTCACCTCCTACAACTTACCACTGCCCTCCTCACACTTTCGGACTTGAGCAGCCACTCTCCTCCAACGCCTGCCTAGCATGTACAGGCCCACATGGGGAGAACCATTGCCTCCACCCTTTTAGGCCTGACATGGGTACGGCTCTCCCACTAGCACTGCCGCCCTCCTTTGCCTACCCTACTCCAACTTCAGAGAACCCTCCTCACACTTTCGGACTGGAGCAGCCACTCTCCTCCAACGCCTGCCTAACATGTGCAGGCCCACACGAGGAGCACCATTGCCTCGACCCTTTTGGCCCTGACATCCACACGGCACTCCTACAAGCACTCCTGCCCTCCTTTCCCTCACCTCCTACAACATACCACTGCCCTCCTCACACTTTCGGACTGGAGCAGCCACTCTCCTCCAACGCCTGCCTAGCATGTACAGGCCCACACGCGGAGCACCATTGCCTCCACCCTTTTGGCCCTGACATCCACACGGCTCTCCCACGAGCATTCCCGTCTTCCTTTCCCTCACCTCCTCCAACTTACAACTACCCTTCTCACACTTTGTGACTGGAGCAGCCAATCTCCTTCAACGCGGGCCTAACATGACCAGGCACACCCGGGGAGCACCACTGCCTCCACCCTTTTAGCCCTGACATGCCTACGGCTCTCCCACAACCACTCCCGTCTTCCTTTCCCTCACCTCCTACAACTTACCACTGCCCTCCTCACAATTTCCCATTACAGCAGCCAATCGCCTCCAACGCCTGCCTCATATGTACAGGCCCACACGGGGAGCATCATTGCCTCCACCCTTTTCACTCTGACATGCCTACGGCTCTCCCACAAGCACTCCCGCCCTCCTTTACCTACCCTACTCCAACCTCCGACAGCCCTTCTCACACCTTCAGAGGGGAGAAGCCACTCTCCTCCTAAGCCTGCCTACCATGTGCAGGCCCACCCGGGGAGCACCACGGCCTCCACCCTTTTGGCCCTGACATGCCTACGGCTCTCCCACAACCACTCCCGTCTTCCTTTCCCTCACCTCCTACAACTTACCACTGCCCTCCTCACACTTTCCCATTAGAGCAGCCAATCGCCTCCAACGCCTGCGTAACATGTGCAGGCCCACACGGGGAGCACCATGACGTCCACCCTTATGGCCCTGACATGCCTACGGCTCTCCCACAACCACTCCCGTCTTCCTTTCCCTCACCTCCTACAACTTACCACTGCCCTCCTCACACTTTCTGACTGGAGCAGCCACTCTCCTCCAAGGCGTGCCTAGCATGCACAGGTGCACCCGGGGAGCACCATTGCCTCAACCCTTTTGGCCCTGACATGTCTACGGCTCTCCCACAAGCACTCCCGTCTTACTTTCCCTCACCTCCTACAACTTACAACTACCCTTCTCACACTTTGTGACTGGAGTAGCCACTCTCCTCGAATGCGTGCCTAGCATGCACAGGCTCACACGGGGAGCACCATTGCCTCCACCCTTTTAGCCGTGACATGGGTATGGCTCTCCCACTAGCACTCCCGCCCTCCTTTCCCTACCCTACTCCAACTTCCGACAGCCCACCTCACACTTTCGGACTGGAGCAGCCACTCTCCTCCAACGCCTGCCTAACATGTGCAGGCCCACACAACGAGCACCATTGCCTCCACCCTTTTGGCCCTGACATGCCTACGGCACTCCTACAAGCACTCCCGCCCTCCTTTCCCTCACCTCCTACAACATACCACTGCCCCCCTCACACTTTCGGACTGGAGCAGCCACTCTCCTCCAACGCCTGCCTAACAGGTACAGGCCCACACGGGGAGCACCATTGCCTCCACCCTTTTAGCCCTAACATGCCCACGGCTCTCCCACAACCACTCCTGTCTTCCTTTCCCTCACCTCCTACAACTCACCACTGCCCTCCTCACAATTTCCCATTACAGCAGCCAATCGCCTCCAACGCCTGCCTAACATGTGCAGGCCCACACGAGGAGCACCATTGCCTCCACCCTTATGGCCCTGACATCCACACGGATCTCCCACAAGCACTCCCGTCTTCCTTTCCCTCACCTCCTACAACTCACCACTGCCCTACTCACACTTTTGGACTGGAGCAGCCACTCTCCTCCAACGCCTGCCTAACATGTGCAGGCCCACACGGGGAGCACCATTGCCTCCACCCTTTTGGCCCTGACATGCCTACGGCACTCCTACAAACACTCCCGTCTTCCTTTCCCTCACCTCCTACAACATACCACTGCCCTCCTCACACTTTCGGACTGGAGCAGCCACTCTCCTCCAACGCCTGCCTAACATGTGCAGGCCCACACGACGAGCACCATTGCCTCCACCCTTTTGGCCCTGACATCCACACGGCTCTCCCACAAGCACTCCCGTCTTCCTTTCCCTCACCTCCTACAACTTACCACTGCCCTCCTCACACTTTCGGACTGGAGCAGCCACTCTCCTCCAACGCCTGACTAACATGTGCAGGCCCACACGAGGAGCACCATTGCCTCCACCCTTTTGGCCGTGACATGCCTACGGCTCTCCCACAACCACTCCAGCCCTCCTTTCCCTACCCTACCCCAACTCACCACTGCCCTCCTCACAATTTCCCATTACAGCAGCCAATCGCCTCCAACGCCTGCCTAACATGTGCAGGCCCACACGAGGAGCACCATTGCCTCCACCCTTATGGCCCTGACATCCACACGGATCTCCCACAAGCACTCCCGTCTTCCTTTCCCTCACCTCCTACAACATACCACTGCCCTACTCACACTTTCTGCCTGGAGCAGCCACTCTCCTCCAACGCGGGACTAACATGTACAGGCCCACACGGGGAGCACCATTGCCTCCACCCTTTTGGCCCTGACATGCCTACGGCACTCCTACAAGCACTCCCGTCTTCCTTTCCCTCACCTCCTACAACTTACCACTGCCCTACTCACACTTTCGGACTGGAGCAGCCACTCTCCTCCAACGCCTGCCTAACATGTGCAGGCCCACACGGGGAGCACCATGGCCTCCACCCTTTTGGCCCTGACATCCACACGGCTCTCCCACAAGCACTCCCGTCTTCCTTTCCCTCACCTCCTACAACTTACCACTGCCCTCCTCACACTTTCGGACTGGAGCAGCCACTCTCCTCCAACGCCTGCCTAACATGTGCAGGCCCACACGGGGAGCACCATTGCCTCCACCCTTTTGGCCCTGACATGCCTACGGCACTCCCACAAGCACTCCCGCCCTCCTTTCCCTCACCTCCTACAACTTACCACTGCCCTCCTCACACTTTCGGACTTGAGCAGCCACTCTCCTCCAAAGCCTGCCTAACATGTACAGGCCCACACGGGGAGCACCAGTGCCTCCACCCTTTTAGCCCTGACATGCCTACGGCTCTCCCACAACCACTCCCGTCTTCCTTTCCCTCACCTCCTACAACTTACCACTGCCCTCCTCACACTTTCTGACTGGAGCAGCCACTCTCCTCCAACGCCTGCCTAACATGTACAGGCCCACACGGGGAGCACCATGACGTCCACCTTTATTGCCCTGACATGCCTACGGCTCTCCCACAACCACTCCGTCTTCCTTTCCCTCACCTCCTACAACTTACCACTGCACTCCTCACACTTTCTTACTGGAGCAGCCACTCTCCTCCTAAGCCTGCCTAACATGTACAGGCCCACATGGGGAGCACCATGGCGTTCACCCTTTTGGCCCTGACATGCCTACGGCTCTCCCACAAGCACTCACGTCCTCCTTTCCCTACCCTACTCCAAATTACGACTTCCCTCCTCACACTTTCAGACTGGAGCAGCCACTCTCCTCCAAAGTCTGCCTAAAATGTACAGACCCACCCGCGGAAAACCATTGCCTCCACCCTTTTGGCCCTGACATTCACAAGGCTCTCCCACAAGCACTCCAATCTTACTTCCCCTCACCTCCTACAACCTAGGACAGCCCTCCTCACACTTTCGGACTGGAGCAGCCACTCTCCTCCTAAGCCTGCCTAACATGTACAGGCCCACACGGGGAGCACCATTGCCTCCACCCTTTTGGCCCTGACATTCCACACGGCTCTCCCACAAGCACTCCTGTCCTCCTTTCCCTCACCTCCTACAACTTACCACTGCCCTCCTCACACTTTCGGACTTGAGCAGCCACTCTCCTCCAACGCCTGCCTACCATGTGCAGGCCCACCCGGGGAGCACCACGGCCTCCACCCTTTTGGCCCTGACATGCCTACGGCTCTCCCACAACCACTCCCGTCTTCCTTTCCCTCACCTCCTACAACTTACCACTGCCCTCCTCACACTTTCCCATTAGAGCAGCCAATCGCCTCCAACGCCTGCCTAACATGTGCAGGCCCACACGGGGAGCACCATGACGTCCACCCTTATGGCCCTGACATGCCTACGGCTCTCCCACAAGCACTCCCGTCTTCCTTTCCCTCACCTCCTACAACTTACCACTGCCCTCCTCACACTTTCTGACTGGAGCAGCCACTCTCCTCCAAGGCGTGCCTAGCATGCACAGGTGCACCCGGGGAGCACCATTGCCTCAACACTTTTGGCCCTGACATGTCTACGGCTCTCCCACAAGCACTCCCGTCTTACTTTCCCTCACCTCCTACAACTTACAACTACCCTTCTCACACTTTGTGACTGGAGTAGCCACTCTCCTCGAATGCGTGCCTAGCATGCACAGGCTCACACGGGGAGCACCATTGCCTCCACCCTTTTAGCCGTGACATGGGTATGGCTCTCCCACTAGCACTCCCGCCCTCCTTTCCCTACCCTACTCCAACTTCCGACAGCCCACCTCACACTTTCGGACTGGAGCAGCCACTCTCCTCCAACGCCTGCCTAACATGTGCAGGCCCACACAACGAGCACCATTGCCTCCACCCTTTTGGCCCTGACATGCCTACGGCACTCCTACAAGCACTCCCGCCCTCCTTTCCCTCACCTCCTACAACATACCACTGCCCCCCTCACACTTTCGGACTGGAGCAGCCACTCTCCTCCAACGCCTGCCTAACAGGTACAGGCCCACACGGGGAGCACCATTGCCTCCACCCTTTTAGCCCTAACATGCCCACGGCTCTCCCACAACCACTCCTGTCTTCCTTTCCCTCACCTCCTACAACTCACCACTGCCCTCCTCACAATTTCCCATTACAGCAGCCAATCGCCTCCAACGCCTGCCTAACATGTGCAGGCCCACACGAGGAGCACCATTGCCTCCACCCTTATGGCCCTGACATCCACACGGATCTCCCACAAGCACTCCCGTCTTCCTTTCCCTCACCTCCTACAACTCACCACTGCCCTACTCACACTTTTGGACTGGAGCAGCCACTCTCCTCCAACGCCTGCCTAACATGTGCAGGCCCACACGGGGAGCACCATTGCCTCCACCCTTTTGGCCCTGACATGCCTACGGCACTCCTACAAACACTCCCGTCTTCCTTTCCCTCACCTCCTACAACATACCACTGCCCTCCTCACACTTTCAGACTGGAGCAGCCACTCTCCTCCAACGCCTGCCTAACATGTGCAGGCCCACACGGGGAGCACCATTGCCTCCACCCTTTTGGCCCTGACATCCACACGGATCTCCCACAAGCACTCCCGTCTTCCTTTCCCTCACCTCCTACAACTTACCACTGCCCTCCTCACACTTTCGGACTGGAGCAGCCACTCTCCTCCAACGCCTGACTAACATGTGCAGGCCCACACGAGGAGCACCATTGCCTCCACCCTTTTCGCCCTGACATGCCTACGGCTCTCCCACAACCACTCCAGCCCTCCTTTCCCTACCCTACCCCAACTTACCACTGCCCTCCTCACACTTTCTGACTGGAGCAGCCACTCTCCTCCAACGCCTGCCTAAAATGTACAGACCCACCCGCGGAGCACCATTGCCTCCACCCTTTTGGCCCTGACATTCCACACGGCTCTCCCACAAGCACTCCAATCTTACTTCCCCTCACCTCCTACAACCTAGGACAGCCCTCCTCACACTTTCGGACTGGAGCAGCCACTCTCCTCCTAAGCCTGCCTAACATGTACAGGCCCACACGGGGAGCACCATTGCCTCCACCCTTTTGGCCCTGACATGCCTACGGCTCTCCCACAAGCGCTCACGTCCTCCTTTCCCTACCCTACTCCAAATTACGACTTCCCTCCTCACACTTTCGGACTGGAGCAGCCACTCTCCTCCAAAGTCTGCCTAACATGTACAGACCCACCCGCCGAAAACCATTGCCTCCACCCTTTTGGCCCTGACATCCACATGGCTCTCCCACAAGCACTCACGCCCTCCTTTCCCTCACCTCCTACAACCTAGGACAGCCCTCCTCACACTTTCTGCCTGGAGCAGCCACTCTCCTACAACCCCCGCCTACCAACAACAGGTCCCACGGGGAGCACCAGTGCCTCCACCCTTTTAGCCCTGCCATGCGTACGGCTCTCCCACAAGCACTTCCACCCTCCTTTCCCTACCCTACTCCAAACTATGACAGCCCTCCTCACACTTTCCCATTAGAGCAGCCGCTCTCCTCCAACGCCTGCCTAACATGTGCAGGCCCACACGGGGAGCACCATGGCGTCCACACTTTTGGCCCTGACATCCACACGGCTCTCCCACAAGCACTCACGTCCTCCTTCCCCTCACCTTCTACAACCTAGGACAGCCCTCCTCACACTTTCGGACTGGAGCAGCCACTCTCCTCCAACGCCTGCCTAACATGTGCAGGCCCACACGGGGAGCACCATGGCCTCCACCCTTTTGGCCCTGACATTCACAAGGCTCTCCCACAAGCACTCCAATCTTACTTCCCCTCACCTCCTACAACCTAGGACAGCCCTCCTCACACTTTCGGACTGGAGCAGCCACTCTCCTCCAACGCCTGCCTAACATCTGCAGGCCCACACGGGGAGCACCATTGCCTCCACCCTTTTGGCCCTGACATTCCACACGGCTCTCCCACAAGCATTCCTGTCCTCCTTTCCCTCACCTCCTACAACTTACCACTGCCCTCCTCACACTTTCGGACTTGAGCAGCCACTCTCCTCCAACGCCTGCCTACCATGTGCAGGCCCACCCGGGGAGCACCACGGCCTCCACCCTTTTGGCCCTGACATGCCTACGGCTCTCCCACAACCACTCCCGTCTTCCTTTCCCTCACCTCCTACAACTTACCACTGCCCTCCTCACACTTTCCCATTAGAGCAGCCAATCGCCTCCAACGCCTGCCTAACATGTGCAGGCCCACACGGGGAGCACCATGACGTCCACCCTTTTGGCCCTGACATGCGTACGGCTCTCCCACAACCACTCCGTCTTCCTTTCCCTCACCTCCTACAACTTACCACTGCACTCCTCACACTTTCTTACTGGAGCAGCCACTCTCCTCCTAAGCCTGCCTAACATGTACAGGCCCACATGGGGAGCACCATGGCGTTCACCCTTTTGGCCCTGACATGCCTACGGCTCTCCCACAAGCACTCACGTCCTCCTTTCCCTACCCTACTCCAAATTACGACTTCCCTCCTCACACTTTCAGACTGGAGCAGCCACTCTCCTCCAAAGTCTGCCTAAAATGTACAGACCCACCCGCGGAAAACCATTGCCTCCACCCTTTTGGCCCTGACATTCACAAGGCTCTCCCACAAGCACTCCAATCTTACTTCCCCTCACCTCCTACAACCTAGGACAGCCCTCCTCACACTTTCGGACTGGAGCAGCCACTCTCCTCCTAAGCCTGCCTAACATGTACAGGCCCACACGGGGAGCACCATTGCCTCCACCCTTTTGGCCCTGACATTCCACACGGCTCTCCCACAAGCACTCCTGTCCTCCTTTCCCTCACCTCCTACAACTTACCACTGCCCTCCTCACACTTTCGGACTTGAGCAGCCACTCTCCTCCAACGCCTGCCTACCATGTGCAGGCCCACCCGGGGAGCACCACGGCCTCCACCCTTTTGGCCCTGACATGCCTACGGCTCTCCCACAAGCACTCCCGTCTTCCTTTCCCTCACCTCCTAAAACTTACCACTGCCCTCCTCACACTTTCCCATTAGAGCAGCCAATCGCCTCCAACGCCTGCCTAACATGTGCAGGCCCACACGGGGAGCACCATGACGTCCACCCTTATGGCCCTGACATGCGTACGGCTCTCCCAAAAGCACTCCCGTCTTCCTTTCCCTCACCTCCTACAACTTACCACTGCCCTCCTCACACTTTCTGACTGGAGCAGCCACTCTCCTCCAAGGCGTGCCTAGCATGCACAGGTGCACCCGGGGAGCACCATTGCCTCAACCCTTTTGGCCCTGACATGTCTACGGCTCTCCCACAAGCACTCCCGTCTTACTTTCCCTCACCTCCTACAACTTACAACTACCCTTCTCACACTTTGTGACTGGAGTAGCCACTCTCCTCGAACGCGTGCCTAGCATGCACAGGCTCACACGGGGAGCACCATTGCCTCCACCCTTTTAGCCGTGACATGGGTATGGCTCTCCCACTAGCACTCCCGCCCTCCTTTCCCTACCCTACTCCAACTTCCGACAGCCCACCTCACACTTTCGGACTGCAGCAGCCACTCTCCTCCAACGCCTGCCTAACATGTGCAGGCCCACACAACGAGCACCATTGCCTCCACCCTTTTGGCCCTGACATGCCTACGGCACTCCTACAAGCACTCCCGCCCTCCTTTCCCTCACCTCCTACAACATACCACTGCCCCCCTCACACTTTCGGACTGGAGCAGCCACTCTCCTCCAACGCCTGCCTAACAGGTACAGGCCCACACGGGGAGCACCATTGCCTCCACCCTTTTAGCCCTAACATGCCCACGGCTCTCCCACAACCACTCCTGTCTTCCTTTCCCTCACCTCCTACAACTCACCACTGCCCTCCTCACAATTTCCCATTACAGCAGCCAATCGCCTCCAACGCCTGCCTAACATGTGCAGGCCCACACGACGAGCACCATTGCCTCCACCCTTATGGCCCTGACATCCACACGGATCTCCCACAAGCACTCCCGTCTTCCTTTCCCTCACCTCCTACAACTCACCACTGCCCTACTCACACTTTTGGACTGGAGCAGCCACTCTCCTCCAACGCCTGCCTAACATGTGCAGGCCCACACGGGGAGCACCATTGCCTCCACCCTTTTGGCCCTGACATGCCTACGGCTCTCCCACAACCACTCCAGCCCTCCTTTCCCTACCCTACCCCAACTTACCACTGCCCTCCTCACACTTTCGGACTGGAGCAGCCACTCTCCTCCAACGCCTGCCTAACATGTGCAGGCCCACACGACGAGCACCATTGCCTCCACCCTTTTGGCCCTGACATCCACACGGCTCTCCCACAAGCACTCCCGTCTTCCTTTCCCTCACCTCCTACAACTTACCACTGCCCTCCTCACACTTTCGGACTGGAGCAGCCACTCTCCTCCAACGCCTGACTAACATGTGCAGGCCCACACGAGGAGCACCATTGCCTCCACCCTTTTCGCCCTGACATGCCTACGGCTCTCCCACAACCACTCCAGCCCTCCTTTCCCTACCCTACCCCAACTTACCACTGCCCTCCTCACACTTTCTGACTGGAGCAGCCACTCTCCTCCAACGCCTGCCTAACATGTACAGACCCAAACGCGGAGCACCATTGCCTCCACCCTTTTGGCCCTGACATTCCACACGGCTCTCCCACAAGCACTCCAATCTTACTTCCCCTCACCTCCTACAACCTAGGACAGCCCTCCTCACACTTTCGGACTGGAGCAGCCACTCTCCTCCTAAGCCTGCCTAACATGTACAGGCCCACACGGGGAGCACCATTGCCTCCACCCTTTTGGCCCTGACATGCCTACGGCTCTCCCACAAGCACTCACGTCCTCCTTTCCCTACCCTACTCCAAATTACGACTTCCCTCCTCACACTTTCGGACTGGAGCAGCCACTCTCCTCCAAAGTCTGCCTAACATGTACAGACCCACCCGCCGAAAACCATTGCCTCCACCCTTTTGGCCCTGACATCCACATGGCTCTCCCACAAGCACTCACGCCCTCCTTTCCCTCACCTCCTACAACCTAGGACAGCCCTCCTCACACTTTCTGCCTGGAGCAGCCACTCTCCTACAACCCCCGCCTACCAACAACAGGTCCCACGGGGAGCACCAGTGCCTCCACCCTTTTAGCCCTGCCATGCGTACGGCTCTCCCACAAGCACTTCCACCCTCCTTTCCCTACCCTACTCCAAACTACGACAGCCCTCCTCACACTTTCCCATTAGAGCTGCCGCTCTCCTCCAACGCCTGCCTAACATGTGCAGGCCCACACGGGGAGCACCATGGCGTCCACACTTTTGGCCCTGACATCCACACGGCTCTCCCACAAGCACTCACGTCCTCCTTCCCCTCACCTCCTACAACCTAGGACAGCCCTCCTCACACTTTCGGACTGGAGCAGCCACTCTCCTCCAACGCCTGCCTAACATGTGCAGGCCCACACGGGGAGCACCATGGCCTCCACCCTTTTGGCCCTGACATTCACAAGGCTCTCCCACAAGCACTCCAATCTTACTTCCCCTCACCTCCTACAACCTAGGACAGCCCTCCTCACACTTTCGGACTGGAGCAGCCACTCTCCTCCAACGCCTGCCTAACATGTGCAGGCCCACACGGGGAGCACCATTGCCTCCACCCTTTTGGCCCTGACATTCCACACGGCTCTCCCACAAGCATTCCTGTCCTCCTTTCCCTCACCTCCTACAACTTACCACTGCCCTCCTCACACTTTCGGACTGGAGCAGCCACTCTCCTCCAACGCCTGCCTAGCATGTACAGGCCCACACGCGGAGCACCATTGCCTCCACCCTTTTGGCCCTGACATCCACACGGCTCTCCCACAAGCATTCCCGTCTTCCTTTCCCTCACCTCCTACAACTTACAACTACCCTTCTCACACTTTGTGACTGGAGCAGCCAATCTCCTTCAACGCGGGCCTAAAATGACCAGGCACACCCGGGGAGCACCACTGACTCCACCCTTTTAGCCCTGACATGCCTACGGCTCTACCACAACCACTTCCATCTTCCTTTCCCTCACCTCCTACAACTTAGAACAGCCCTCTTCACACTTTCTGAATGAAGCAGCCACTCTCCTCCAACGCCTGCCTAACATGTACAGGCCCACGTGGGGAGCACCATTGCCTCCACCCTTTTGGCCCTGACATGCCTACGGCACTCCTACAAGCACTCCAATCCTCCTTTCCCTCACCTCCTCCAACTTACCACTACCCTCCTCACACTTTCGGACTGGAGCAGCCACTCTCCTCCAACGCCTGCCTAACATGTGCAGGCCCACACGGGGAGCACCATTGCCTCAACGCTTTTAGCCCTGACATGCCTACGGCTCTCCCACAACCACTCCCGTCTTCCTTTCCCTCACCTCCTACAACTTACCACTGCCCTCCTCACACTTTCTGACTGGAGCAGCCACTCTCCTCCAACGCCTGCCTAACATGTGCAGGCCCACACGGGGAGCACCATTGCCTCCACCCTTTTGGCCCTGACATCCACACGGCTCTCCCACAAAGACTTCGTCTTCCTTTCCCTCACCTCCTACAACTTACCACTACCCTCCTCACACTTTCGGACTGGAGCAGCCACTCTCCTCCAACGCCTGCCTAACATGTGCAGGCCCACACGGGGAGCACCATTGCCTCCACCCTTTTGGCCCTGACATGCCTACGGCTCTCCCACAAGCACTCCCGTCTTCCTTTCCCTCACCTCCTAAAACTTACCACTGCCCTCCTCACACTTTCCCATTAGAGCAGCCAATCTCCTCCAACGCGTGCCTAGGATGTACAGGCCCACACGGGGAGCACCATTGCCTCCACCCTATTGGCCCTGACATGCCTTCGGCTCTCCCACAAGCACTCACGTCCCCTTTCCCTACCCTACTCCAAATTACGACAGCCCCGCTCACACTTTCGGACTGGAGCAGCCACTCTCCTCCAACGCCTGCCTAACATGTACAGACCCACCCGCGGAGCACCATGGCCTCCACCCTTTTGGCCCTGACATTCACAAGGCTCTCCCACAAGCACTCCAATCTTACTTCCCCTCACCTCCTACAACCTAGGACAGCCCTCCTCACACTTTCGGACTGGAGCAGCCACTCTCCTCCTAAGCCTGCCTAACATGTGCAGGCCCACACGGGGAGCACCATTGCCTCCACCCTTTTGGCCCTGACATTCCACACGGCTCTCCCACAAGCACTCCTGTCCTCCTTTCCCTCACCTCCTACAACCTAGGACAGCCCTCCTCACACTTTCGGACTTGAGCAGCCACTCTCCTCCAACGCCTGCCTAACATGTGCAGGCCCACACGGGGAGCACCATGGCGTCCACCCTTTTAGCCCTGACATGCCTACGGCTCTCCCACAGGCACTCACGTCCTCCTTTCCCTACCCTACTCCAAATTACGACTTCCCTCCTCACACTTTCAGACTGGAGCAGCCACTCTCCTCCAAAGTCTGCCTAAAATGTACAGACCCACCTGCGGAAAACCATTGCCTCCACCCTTTTGGCCCTGACATCCACATGGCTCTCCCACAAGCACTCACACCCTCCTTTCCCTCACCTCCTACAACCTAGGACAGCCCTCCTCACACTTTCGGATTGGAGCAGCCACTCTCATCCAACCCCCGCCTACCAACAACAAGTCCACACGGGGAGCACCAGGGCGTCCACCCTTTTAGCTCTGCCATGCGTACGGCTCTCCCACAAGCACTTCCACCCTCCTTTCCCTACCCTACTCCAAACTACGACAGCCCTCCTCACACTTTCCCATTAGAGCAGCCACTCTCCTCCAACGCCTGCCTAACATGTGCAGGCCCACACGGGGAGCACCATGGCGTCCACCCTTTTGGCCCTGACATCCACACGACTCTCCCACAAGCACTCACGTCCTGCTTTCCCTCACCTCCTACAACCTAGGACAGCCCTCCTCACACTTTCGGACTGGAGCAGCCAATCTCCTCCTGAGCTTGCCTAACATGTACAGGCCCACATGGGGAGCAACATTGCCTCCACCCTTTTAGCCCTGACATGCACACGGCTCTCCCACAAGCACTCCCGTCTTCCTTTCCCTACCCTACCCCAACTTGTGACAGTCCCCCTTACACTTTCTGACTGGAGCAGCCACTCTCCTCCAACGCCTGCCAAACATGTACAGACCCACCCGCAGAGCACCATTGCCTCCACCCTTTTGGCCCTGACATTCACAAGGTTCTCCCACAAGCACTCCAATCTTACTTCCGCTCACCTCCTACAACCTAGGACAGCCCTCCTCACACTTTCGGACTGGAGCAGCCACTCTCCTCCAAAGCCTGCCTAACATGTACAGGCCCACGTGGGGAGCACCATTGCCTCCACCCTTTTGGCCCTGACATTCCACACGGCTCTCCCACAAGCACTCCCGTCTTCCTTTCCCTCACCTCCTACAACTTACCACTGCCCTCCTCACACTTTCGGACTGGAGCAGCCACTCTCCTCCAACGCCTGCCTAACATGTGCAGGCCCACACGGGGAGCACCATTGCCTCCACGCTTTTGGCCCTGACATCCACACGGCTCTCCCACAAGCATTCCCGTCTTCCTTTCCCTCACCTCCTCCAACTTACAACTACCCTTCCCACACTTTGTGACTGGAGCAGCCACTCTCCTCGAACGCGTGCCTAGCATGCACAGGCGCACCCGGGGAGCACCATTGCCTCCACCCTTTTACCCTGACATTCCTACGGCTCTCCCACAACCACTCCCGTCTTCCTTTCTCTCACCTCCTACAACTTACCACTGCCCTCCTCACAATTTCCCATTACAGCAGACAATCTCCTCCAACGCCTGCCTAACATGTGCAGGCCCACACGGGGAGCACCATTGCCTCCACCCTTTTAGCCCTGACATGACTACGGCGCTCCCACAACCACTCCAATCCTCCTTCGCCTACACTACTCCAACTTCCGACAGCCCTCCTCGCACTTTCGGACTGGAGCAGCCACTCTCCTCCAACGCCTGCCAAACATGCACAGGCCCACACGGGGAGAACCATTGCCTCCACCCTTTTAGGCCTGACATGCCTACGGCTCTCCCACAAGCACTCCCGCCCTCCTTTGCCTACCCTACTCCAACTTCAGAGAACCCTCCTCACACTTTCGGACTGGAGCAGCCACTCTCCTCCAACGCCTGCCTAACATGTGCAGGCCCACACGAGGAGCACCATTGCCTCCACCCTTTTGGCCCTGACATCCACAAGGCTCTCCCACAAGCACTCCCGCCCTCCTTTCCCTCACCTCCTACAACATACCACTGCCCTCCTCACACCTTCAGACTGGAGCAGCCACTCTCCTCCAACGCGTGCCTAACATGTGCAGGCTCACCCGGGGAGCACCAGTGCCTCCACCCTTTTGGCCCTGACATGCCTACGGCACTCCTAAAAGCACTCCAATCCTCCTTTCCCTCACCTCCTCCAACTTACCACAGCCCTCCTCACACTTTCCCATTAGAGCAGCCAATCTCCTCCAACGCCTGCCTAACATGTACAGGCCCACACGGGGAGCACCATGACGTCCACCTTTATGGCCCTGACATGCCTACGGCTCTCCCACAACGACTCCCGTCTTCCTTTCCCTCACCTCCTACAACTTACCACTGCCCTCCTCACACTTTCAGACTGGAGCAGCCACTCTCCTCCAACGCGTGCCTAGGATGTACAGGCCCACACGGGGAGCACCATGACGTCCACCTTTATGGCCCTGACATGCCTACGGCTCTCCCACAACGACTCCCGTCTTCCTTTCCCTCACCTCCTACAACTTACCACTGCCCTCCTCACACTTCCAGACTGGAGCAGCCACTCTCCTCCAACGCGTGCCTAGGATGCACAGGCCCACCCGGGGAGCACCATTGCCTCCACCCTTTTGGCCCTGACATGCCTACGGCTCTCCCACAAGCACTCCCGTCTTCCTTTACCTACCCTACTCCAACTTACAACTGCCCTCCTCACACTTTCGGACTGGAGTAGCCACTCTCCTCCAACGCCTGCCTAACATGTACAGGCCCACACGGGGAGCACCATTGCCTCCAGCCTTTTGGCCCTGACATGCCTACGGCTCTCCCACAAGCACTCCCATATTCCTTTCCCTCACCTCCTAAAACTTACCACTGCCCTCCTCACACTTTCCCATTAGAGCAGCCAATCTCCTCCAACGCGTGCCTAGGATTTACAGGCCCACACGGGGAGCACCATTGCCTCCACCCTATTGGCACTGACATGCTTTCGGCTCTCCCACAAGCAGTCACGTCCCCTTTCCCTACCCTACTCCAAATTACGACAGCCCCGCTCACACTTTCGGACTGGAGTAGCCACTCTCCTCCAACGCCTGCCTAACATGTACAGACCCACCCGCGGAGCACCATTGCCTCCACCCTTTTGGCCCTGACATTCACAAGGCTCTCCCACAAGCACTCCAATCTTACTTCCCCTCACCTCCTACAACCTAGGACAGCCCTCCTCACACTTTCGGACTGGAGCAGCCACTCTCCTCCAACGCCTGCCTAACATCTGCAGGCCCACACGGGGAGCACCATTGCCTCCACCCTTTTGGCCCTGACATTCCACACGGCTCTCCCACAAGCATTCCTGTCCTCCTTTCCCTCACCTCCTACAACTTACCACTGCCCTCCTCACACTTTCGGACTGGAGCAGCCACTCTCCTCCAACGCCTGCCTAGCATGTACAGGCCCACATGGGGAGAACCATTGCCTCCACCCTTTTAGGCCTGACATGGGTACGGCTCTCCCACTAGCACTGCCGCCCTCCTTTGCCTACCCTACTCCAACTTCAGAGAACCCTCCTCACACTTTCGGACTGGAGCAGCCACTCTCCTCCAACGCCTGCCTAACATGTGCAGGCCCACACGAGGAGCACCATTGCCTCGACCCTTTTGGCCCTGACATCCACACGGCACTCCTACAAGCACTCCCGCCCTCCTTTCCCTCACCTCCTACAGCATACCACTGCCCTCCTCACACTTTCGGACTGGAGCAGCCACTATCCTCCAACGCCTGCCTAGCATGTACAGGCCCACACGCGGAGCACCATTGCCTCCACCCTTTTGGCCCTGACATCCACACGGCTCTCCCACAAGCATTCCCGCCTTCCTTTCCCTCACCTCCTCCAACTTACAACTACCCTTCTCACACTTTGTGACTGGAGCAGCCAATCTCCTTCAACGCGGGCCTAACATGACCAGGCACACCCGGGGAGCACCACTGACTCCACCCTTTTAGCCCTGACATGCCTACGGCTCTCCCACAACCACTCCCGTCTTCCTTTCCCTCACCTTCTACAACTTACCACTGCCCTTCTCACAATTTCCCATTACAGCAGCCAATCGCCTCCAACGCCTGCCTCATATGTACAGGCCCACACGGGGAGCATCATTGCCTCCACCCTTTTCACTCTGACATGCCTACGGCTCTCCCACAAGCACTCCCGCCCTCCTTTACCTACCCTACTCCAACCTCCGACAGCCCTTCTCACACCTTCAGAGGGGAGAAGCCACTCTCATCCTAAGCCTGCCTACCATGTGCAGGCCCACCCGGGGAGCACCACGGCCTCCACCCTTTTGGCCCTGACATTCACAAGGCTCTCCCACAAGCACTCCCGTCTTCCTTTCCCTCACCTCCTACAACTTACCACTGCCCTCCTCACACTTTCCCATTAGAGCAGCCAATCGCCTCCAACGCCTGCCTAACATGTGCAGGCCCACACGGGGAGCACCATCACGTCCACCCTTTTGGCCCTGACATGCCTACGGCTCTCCCACAACCACTCCCGTCTTCCTTTCCCTCACCTCCTACAACTTACCACTGCCCTCCTCACACTTTCTGACTGGAGCAGCCACTCTCCTCCAAGGCGTGCCTAGCATGCACAGGTGCACCCGGGGAGCACCATTGCCTCCACCCTTTTAGCCGTGACATGGGTATGGCTCTCCCACTAGCACTCCCGCCCTCCTTTCCCTACCCTACTCCAACTTCCGACAGCCCACCTCACACTTTCGGACTGGAGCAGCCACTCTCCTCCAAAGTCTGCCTAACATGTGCAGGCCCACACAACGAGCACTATTGCCTCCACCCTTTTGGCCCTGACATGCCTACGGCACTCCTACAAGCACTCCCGCCCTCCTTTCCCTCACCTCCTACAACATACCACTGCCCTCCTCACACTTTCCGACTGGAGCAGCCACTCTCCTCCAACGCCTGCCTAACAGGTACAGGCCCACACGGGGAGCACCATTGCCTCAACCCTTTTGGCCCTGACATGTCTACGGCTCTCCCACAAGCACTCCCGTCTTCCTTTCCCTCACCTCCTACAACTTACAACTACCCTTCTCACACTTTGTGACTGGAGCAGCCACTCTCCTCGAACGCGTGCCTAGCATGCACAGGCTCACACGGGGAGCACCATTGCCTCCACCCTTTTGGCCCTGACATGCCTACGGCACTCCTACAAGCACTCCCGCCCTCCTTTCCCTACCCTACTCCAACTTCCGACAGCCCTCCTCACACTTTCGGACTGGAGCAGCCACTCTCCTCCAACGCCTGCCTAGCATGTGCAGGCCCACACGGGGAGCACCATTGCCTCAACCCTTTTGGCCCTGACATGCCTACGGCACTCCTACAAGCACTCCCGCCCTCCTTTCCCTCACCTCCTACAACATACCACTGCCCTCCTCACACTTTCGGACTGCAGCAGCCACTCTCCTCCAACGCCTGCCTAACATGTGCAGGCCCACACGAGGAGCACCATTGCCTCCACCCTTTTGGCCCTAAAATGCCTACGGCACTCCCACAAGCATTCCCGCCCTCCTTTCCATACCCTACTCCAACTTACGACTGCCCTACTCACACTTTCGAACTGGAGCAGCCAATCTCCTCCAACGCGGGCCTAACATGACCAGGCACACCCGGGGAGCACCATGGCCTCCACCATTTTGGCCCTGACATGCCTACGGCTCGCCGACAAGCACGCACATCCTCCTTGCCCTCACCTCCTACAACATACCACTGCCCTCCTCACACTTTCGGACTGGAGCAGCCACTCTCCTCCAACGCCTGCCTAGCATGTACAGGCCCACACGGGGAGCACCATTGCCTCAACTCTTTTGGCCCTGACATCCACACGGCTCTCCCACAAGCATTCCCGTCTTCCTTTCCCTCACCTCCTCCAACTTACAACAACCCTTCTCACACTTTCGGACTGGAGCAGACACTCTCCTCCAACGCGTGCCTAACATGTACAGGCCCACACGGGGAGCACCATTGCCTCCACCCTTTTGGCCCTGACATGCCTACGGCACTCCTACAAGCACTCCCGCCCTCCTTTCCCTCACCTCCTCCAACTTACCACTGCCCTCCTCACACTTTCGGAATGGAGCAGCCACTCTCCTCCAACGCCTGCCTAACATGTGCAGGCCCACACGACGAGCACCATTGCCTCCACCCTTTTGGCCCTGACATGCCTACGGCACTCCTACAACCACTCCTGCCCTCCTTTCCTTCTCCTCCTACAACATACCACTGCCCTCCTCACACCTTCAGACTGGAGCAGCCACTCTCGTCCTAAGCCTGCCTAACATGTGCAGGCCCACACGGGGAGCACCATTGCCTCCACCCTTTTGGCCCTGACATCCACACGGCTCTCCCACAAGCACTAACACCCTCCTTTCCCTCACCTCCTACAACCCAGGAGAGCCCTCCTCACACTTTCGGACTGGAGCAGCCACTCTCCTCCAACGCGTGCCTAACATGTGCAGGCCCACACGGGGAGCACCACGGCCTCCACCCTTTTGGCCCTGATATGCCTACGGCACTCCCACAACCAATCCCGTCTTCCTTTCCCTCACCTCCTACAACTTACCACTGCCCTACTCACAATTTCCCATTACAGCAGCCAATCTCCAACACCTGCCTAACATGTGCAGGCCCACACGGGGAGCACCATGGCCTCCACCCTTTTGGCCCTGACATCCACACAGCTCTCCCACAAGCACTCCTGTCCTCCTTTCCCTCACCTCCTACAACTTACCACTGCCCTCCTCACACTTTCGGACTGGAGCAGACAATCTCCTCCAACGCGTGCCTAACATGTGCAGGCCCACACGGGGAGCACCATTGCCTCCACCCTTTTGGCCCTGACATGCACACGGCTCTCCCACAAGCACTCCCCTCTTCCTTTCCCTCACCTCCTACAACTTACCACTGCCCTCCTCACACTTTCGGACTGGAGCAGAAACTCTCCTCCAACGCCTGCCTAGCATGTAAAGGCCCACACGGGGAGCACCATTGCCTCCACCCTTTTGGCCCTGACATCCACACGGCTCTCCCACAACCACTCCCGTCTTCCTTTCCCTCACCTCCTACAACTTACCACTGCCCTCCTCACACTTTCCCATTAGAGCAGCCAATCTCCTCCAACGCGTGCCTAGGATGTACAGGCCCACACGGGGAGCACCATTGCCTCCACCCTTTTGGCCCTGACATCCACACGGCTCTCCTACAAGCATTCCCGTCTCCCTTTCCCTCACCTGCTCCAACTTACAACTACCCTTCTCACACTTTGTGACTGGAGCAGCCAATCTCCTCCAACGCCTGCCAAACATGCACAGGCCCACACGGGGAGCACCACTGCCTCCACCCTTTTAGCCCTGACATGCCTACGGCTCTCCCACAACCACTTCCATCTTCCTTTCCGTCACCTCCTACAACTCACCACTGCCCTCCTCACACTTTCTGAATGAAGCAGCCACTCTCCTCCAACGCCTGCCTAACATGTGCAGGCCCACACGGGGAGCACCATTGCCTCCACCCTTTTGGCCCTGACATCCACACGGCTCTCCCACAAGCACTAACACCCTCCTTTCCCTCACCTCCTACAACTTACCACTGCCCTCCTCACACTTTGTGACTGGAGCAGCCACTCTCCTCCAAGGCCTGCCGAACATGTGCAGGCCCACACGGGGATCACCACGGCCTCCACCCTTTTGGCCCTGACATTCCTACGGCACTCCCACAACCAATCCCGTCTTCCTTTCCCTCACCTCCTACAACTTACCACTGCCCTACTCACAATTTCCCATTACAGCAGCCAATCGGCTCCAACGCCTGCCTAACATGTGCAGGCCCACACGACGAGCACCAGTGCCTCCACCCTTTTAGCCCTGACATGCCTACGGCTCTCCCACAAGCACTCCCATCCTCCTTTGCCTACCCTACTCCAACTTCCCACTGCCCTCCTCACCCTTTCTGACTGGAGCAGGCACTCTCCTCCAACGCCTGCCTAACATGTACAGGCCCACATGGGGAGAACCATTGCTTCCACCCTTTTGGCCCTGACATGCCTACGGCACTCCCACAAGCACTCCTGTCCTCCTTTCCCTCACCTCCTACAACATACCATTGCCCACCTCACACTTTCGGACTGGAGCAGCCAATCTCCTCCAAAGCCTGCCTAACATGTGCAGGCACACCCGGCGAGCACCATTGCCTCCATCCTTTTAGCCCTGACATGGGTACAGCTCTCCCACAAGCACTCCCACCCTCCTTCCCCTCACCTCCTACAACCTAGGACAGCCCTCCTCACACTATCGGACTGGAGCAGCCACTCTCCTCCAACGCGTGCCTAGCATGTAAAGGCCCACACGGCTCTCCCACAAGCACTCCCCTCTTCCTTTCCCTCACCTCCTACAACTTACCACTGCCCTCCTCACAATTTCCCATTACAGCAGACAATCTCCTCCAACGCCTGCCTAACATGTGCAGGCCCACACGGGAAGCACCATTGCCTCCACCCTTTTGGCCCTGACATGCCTGCGGCTCTCCCACAAGCACTCCCGCCCTCCTTTCCTACCCTACTCCAACTTCCGAAAGCCCTCCTCGCACTTTCTGACCGGAGCAGCCACTCTCCTCCTGAGCTTGCCTCGCATGTGCAGGCCCACACGGGGAGCACCATTGCCTCCACCCTTTTGGCCCTGACATGCCTGCGGCTCTCCCACAAGCACTAACACCCTCCTTTCCCTCACCTCCAAAAACCCAGGACAGCCCTCCTCACACTTTCTGACTGGAGCAGCCACTCTCCTCCAACGCCTGCCTAACATGTACAGGCCCACACGGGGAGCACCATTGCCTCCACCCTTTTGGCCCTGACATCCACACGGCTCTCCCACAAGCACTCCCGTCTTCCTTTCCCTCACCTCCTACAACTTACCACTGCCCTCCTCACAATTTCCCATTACAGCAGACAATCTCCTCCAACGCCTGCCTAACATGTACAGGCCCACACGGGGAGCATCATTGCCTCCACCCTTTTGGCCCTTACATGCCTGCGGCTCTCCCACAAGCACTCACATCCTCCTTTCCCTCACCTCCTACAACCCAGGAGAGCCCTCCTCACACTTTCTGACTGGAGCAGCCACTCTCCTCCTAAGCCTGCCTAACATGTCGAGGTCCACACGGGGATCACCATAGCCTCCACCCTTTTGGCCCTGACATGCCTACAGCACTTCCACAACCACTCCCGCCCTCCTTTCCCTACCCTACTCCAACTTACGACTGCCCTCCTCACACTTTCGAACTTGAGCAGCCAATCTCCTCCAACGCCTGCCTAAAATGTGCAGGCACACACGGGGAGCACCATGGCCTCCACCCTTTTAGCCCTGACATGCCTACGGCACTCCCACAAGCACTCCCGTCCTCCTTTCCCTCACCTCCTACAACATACCACTGCCCTCCTCACACTTTCGGACTGCAGCAGCCACTCTGCTCCAACGCCTTCCTACCATGTACAGGCCCACACGGGGAGCACCATTGCCTCCACCCTTTTGGCCCTGACATGCCTACGGCTCTCCCACAACCACTCCCGTCTTCCTTTCCCTCACCTCCTCCAACTTAAAACTACCCTTCTCACACTTTGTGACTGGAGCAGCCACTCTCCTCCAACGCCTGCCTAGCATGCACAGGCTCACACGGGGAGCACCATTGCCTCCACCCTTTTGGCCCTGACATGCCTACGGCACTCCTACAAGCACTCCCGCCCTCCTTTCCCTCACTTCCTAAAACCCAGGAGAGCCCTCCTCACACTTTGTGACTGGAGCAGCCACTCTCCTCCAAAGCCTGCCTAACATGTACAGGCGCACCCGGGGGGCACCATTGCCTCCACCCTTATGGCCCTGACATGCCTGCGGCTCTCCCACAAGCACTCCCGCCTTCCTTTCCCTCACCTCCTAAAACTTACCACTGCCCTCCTCACACTTTCCCATTAGAGCAGCCAATCTCCTCCAACGCGTGCCTAGGATTTACAGGCCCACACGGGGAGCACCATTGCCTCCACCCTATTGGCCCTGACATGCCTTCGGCTCTCCCACAAGCACTCACGTCCCCTTTCCCTACCCTACTCCAAATTACGACAGCCCCGCTCACACTTTCGGACTGGAGTAGCCACTCTCCTCCAACGCCTGCCTAACATGTACAGACCCACCCGCGGAGCACCATTGCCTCCACCCTTTTGGCCCTGACATTCACAAGGCTCTCCCACAAGCACTCCAATCTTACTTCCCCTCACCTCCTACAACCTAGGACAGCCCTCCTCACACTTTCGGACTGGAGCAGCCACTCTCCTCCTAAGCCTGCCTAACATGTGCAGGCCCACACGGGGAGCACCATTGCCTCCACCCTTTTGGCCCTGACATTCCACACGGCTCTCCCACAAGCACTCCTGTCCTCCTTTCCCTCACCTCCTACAACTTACCACTGCCCTCCTCACACTTTCGGACTTGAGCAGCCACTCTCCTCCAACGCCTGCCTAACATGTGCAGGCCCACACGGGGAGCACCATGGCGTCCACCCTTTTGGCCCTGACATGCCTACGGCTCTCCCACAAGCACTCACGTCCTCCTTTCCCTACCCTACTCCAAATTACGACTTCCCTCCTCACACTTTCGGACTGGAGCAGCCACTCTCCTCCAAAGTCTGCCTAACATGTACAGACCCACCTGCGGAAAACCATTGCCTCCACCCTTTTGGCCCTGACATCCACATGGCTCTCCCACAAGCACTCACACCCTCCTTTCCCTCACCTCCTACAACCTAGGACAGCCCTCCTCACACTTTCGGATTGGAGCAGCCACTCTCCTCCAACCCCCGCCTACCAACAACAAGTCCACACGGGGAGCACCAGGGCGTCCACCCTTTTAGCTCTGCCATGCGTACGGCTCTCCCACAAGCACTTCCACCCTCCTTTCCCTACCCTACTCCAAACTACGACAGCCCTCCTCACACTTTCCCATTAGAGCAGCCACTCTCCTCCAACGCCTGCCTAACATGTGCAGGCCCACACGGGGAGCACCATGGCGTCCACCCTTTTGGCCCTGACATCCACACGACTCTCCCACAAGCACTCCCGTCCTCCTTTCCCTCACCTCCTACAACCTAGGACAGCCCTCCTCACACTTTCGGACTGGAGCAGCCAATCTCCTCCTGAGCTTGCCTAACATGTACAGGCCCACATGGGGAGCACCATTGCCTCCACCCTTTTAGCCCTGACATGCACACGGCTCTCCCACAAGCACTCCCGTCCTCCTTTCCCTACCCTACCCCAACTTGTGACAGTCCCCCTTACACTTTCTGACTGGAGCAGCCACTCTCCTCCAACGCCTGCCAAACATGTACAGACCCACCCGCAGAGCACCATTGCCTCCACCCTTTTGGCCCTGACATTCACAAGGTTCTCCCACAAGCACTCCAATCTTACTTCCCCTCACCTCCTACAACCTAGGACAGCCCTCCTCACACTTTCGGACTGGAGAAGCCACTCTCCTCCAAAGCCTGCCTAACATGTACAGGCCCACACGGAGAGCACCATTGCCTCCACCCTTTTGGCCCTGACATTCCTACGGCTCTCCCACAACCACTCCCGTCTTCCTTTCTCTCACCTCCTACAACTTACCACTGCCCTCCTCACAATTTCCCATTACAGCAGACAATCTCCTCCAACGCCTGCCTAACATGTGCAGGCCCACACGGGGAGCACCATTGCCTCCACCCTTTTAGCCCTGACATGACTACGGCGCTCCCACAACCACTCCAATCCTCCTTCGCCTACACTACTCCAACTTCCGACAGCCCTCCTCGCACTTTCGGACTGGAGCAGCCACTCTCCTCCAACGCCTGCCAAACATGCACAGGCCCACACGGGGAGAACCATTGCCTCCACCCTTTTAGGCCTGACATGGGTACGGCTCTCCCACAAGCACTCCCGCCCTCCTTTGCCTACCCTACTCCAACTTCAGAGAACCCTCCTCACACTTTCGGACTGGAGCAGCCACTCTCCTCCAACGCCTGCCTAACATGTGCAGGCCCACACGAGGAGCACCATTGCCTCCACCCTTTTGGCCCTGACATCCACAAGGCTCTCCCACAAGCACTCCCGCCCTCCTTTCCCTCACCTCCTACAACATACCACTGCCCTCCTCACACCTTCAGACTGGAGCAGCCACTCTCCTCCAACGCGTGCCTAACATGTGCAGGCTCACCCGGGGAGCACCAGTGCCTCCACCCTTTTGGCCCTGACATGCCTACGGCTCTCCCACAACCACTCCCGTCTTCCTTTCCCTCACCTCCTCCAACTTACCACAGCCCTCCTCACACTTTCCCATTAGAGCAGCCAATCTCCTCCAACGCCTGCCTAACATGTACAGGCCCACACGGGGAGCACCATGACGTCCACCTTTATGGCCCTGACATGCCTACGGCTCTCCCACAACGACTCCCGTCTTCCTTTCCCTCACCTCCTACAACTTACCACTGCCCTCCTCACACTTTCGGACTGGAGCAGCCACTCTCCTCCAACGCGTGCCTAGGATGTACAGGCCCACCCGGGGAGCACCATTGCCTCCACCCTTTTGGCCCTGACATGCCTACGGCTCTCCCACAAGCACTCCCGTCTTCCTTTACCTACCCTACTCCAACTTACAACTGCCCTCCTCACACTTTCGGACTGGAGCAGCCACTCTCCTCCAACGCCTGCCTAACATGTGCAGGCCCACACGGGGAGCACCATTGCCTCCAGCCTTTTGGCCCTGACATGCCTACGGCTCTCCCACAAGCACTCCCGTCTTCCTTTCCCTCACCTCCTAAAACTTACCACTGCCCTCCTCACACTTTCCCATTAGAGCAGCCAATCTCCTCCAACGCGTGCCTAGGATTTACAGGCCCACACGGGGAGCACCATTGCCTCCACCCTATTGGCACTGACATGCCTTCGGCTCTCCCACAAGCAGTCACGTCCCCTTTCCCTACCCTACTCCAAATTACGACAGCCCCGCTCACACTTTCGGACTGGAGTAGCCACTCTCCTCCAACGCCTGCCTAACATGTACAGACCCACCCGCGGAGCACCATTGCCTCCACCCTTTTGGCCCTGACATTCACAAGGCTATCCCACAAGCACTCCAATCTTACTTCCCCTCACCTCCTACAACCTAGGACAGCCCTCCTCACACTTTCGGACTGGAGCAGCCACTCTCCTCCAACGCCTGCCTAACATCTGCAGGCCCACACGGGGAGCACCATTGCCTCCACCCTTTTGGCCCTGACATTCCACACGGCTCTCCCACAACCACTCCCGTCTTCCTTTCCCTCACCTCCTCCAACTTAAAACTACCCTTCTCACACTTTGTGACTGGAGCAGCCACTCTCCTCCAACGCCTGCCTAGCATGCACAGGCTCACACGGGGAGCACCATTGCCTCCACCCTTTTGGCCCTGACATGCCTACGGCACTCCTACAAGCACTCCCGCCCTCCTTTCCCTCACTTCCTAAAACCCAGGAGAGCCCTCCTCACACTTTGTGACTGGAGCAGCCACTCTCCTCCAAAGCCTGCCTAACATGTACAGGCGCACCCGGGGGGCACCATTGCCTCCACCCTTATGGCCCTGACATGCCTGCGGCTCTCCCACAAGCACTCCCGCCTTCCTTTCCCTCACCTCCTAAAACTTACCACTGCCCTCCTCACACTTTCCCATTAGAGCAGCCAATCTCCTCCAACGCGTGCCTAGGATTTACAGGCCCACACGGGGAGCACCATTGCCTCCACCCTATTGGCCCTGACATGCCTTCGGCTCTCCCACAAGCACTCACGTCCCCTTTCCCTACCCTACTCCAAATTACGACAGCCCCGCTCACACTTTCGGACTGGAGTAGCCACTCTCCTCCAACGCCTGCCTAACATGTACAGACCCACCCGCGGAGCACCATTGCCTCCACCCTTTTGGCCCTGACATTCACAAGGCTCTCCCACAAGCACTCCAATCTTACTTCCCCTCACCTCCTACAACCTAGGACAGCCCTCCTCACACTTTCGGACTGGAGCAGCCACTCTCCTCCTAAGCCTGCCTAACATGTGCAGGCCCACACGGGGAGCACCATTGCCTCCACCCTTTTGGCCCTGACATTCCACACGGCTCTCCCACAAGCACTCCTGTCCTCCTTTCCCTCACCTCCTACAACTTACCACTGCCCTCCTCACACTTTCGGACTTGAGCAGCCACTCTCCTCCAACGCCTGCCTAACATGTGCAGGCCCACACGGGGAGCACCATGGCGTCCACCCTTTTGGCCCTGACATGCCTACGGCTCTCCCACAAGCACTCACGTCCTCCTTTCCCTACCCTACTCCAAATTACGACTTCCCTCCTCACACTTTCGGACTGGAGCAGCCACTCTCCTCCAAAGTCTGCCTAACATGTACAGACCCACCTGCGGAAAACCATTGCCTCCACCCTTTTGGCCCTGACATCCACATGGCTCTCCCACAAGCACTCACACCCTCCTTTCCCTCACCTCCTACAACCTAGGACAGCCCTCCTCACACTTTCGGATTGGAGCAGCCACTCTCCTCCAACCCCCGCCTACCAACAACAAGTCCACACGGGGAGCACCAGGGCGTCCACCCTTTTAGCTCTGCCATGCGTACGGCTCTCCCACAAGCACTTCCACCCTCCTTTCCCTACCCTACTCCAAACTACGACAGCCCTCCTCACACTTTCCCATTAGAGCAGCCACTCTCCTCCAACGCCTGCCTAACATGTGCAGGCCCACACGGGGAGCACCATGGCGTCCACCCTTTTGGCCCTGACATCCACACGACTCTCCCACAAGCACTCCCGTCCTCCTTTCCCTCACCTCCTACAACCTAGGACAGCCCTCCTCACACTTTCGGACTGGAGCAGCCAATCTCCTCCTGAGCTTGCCTAACATGTACAGGCCCACATGGGGAGCACCATTGCCTCCACCCTTTTAGCCCTGACATGCACACGGCTCTCCCACAAGCACTCCCGTCCTCCTTTCCCTACCCTACCCCAACTTGTGACAGTCCCCCTTACACTTTCTGACTGGAGCAGCCACTCTCCTCCAACGCCTGCCAAACATGTACAGACCCACCCGCAGAGCACCATTGCCTCCACCCTTTTGGCCCTGACATTCACAAGGTTCTCCCACAAGCACTCCAATCTTACTTCCCCTCACCTCCTACAACCTAGGACAGCCCTCCTCACACTTTCGGACTGGAGAAGCCACTCTCCTCCAAAGCCTGCCTAACATGTACAGGCCCACACGGAGAGCACCATTGCCTCCACCCTTTTGGCCCTGACATTCCTACGGCTCTCCCACAACCACTCCCGTCTTCCTTTCTCTCACCTCCTACAACTTACCACTGCCCTCCTCACAATTTCCCATTACAGCAGACAATCTCCTCCAACGCCTGCCTAACATGTGCAGGCCCACACGGGGAGCACCATTGCCTCCACCCTTTTAGCCCTGACATGACTACGGCGCTCCCACAACCACTCCAATCCTCCTTCGCCTACACTACTCCAACTTCCGACAGCCCTCCTCGCACTTTCGGACTGGAGCAGCCACTCTCCTCCAACGCCTGCCAAACATGCACAGGCCCACACGGGGAGAACCATTGCCTCCACCCTTTTAGGCCTGACATGGGTACGGCTCTCCCACAAGCACTCCCGCCCTCCTTTGCCTACCCTACTCCAACTTCAGAGAACCCTCCTCACACTTTCGGACTGGAGCAGCCACTCTCCTCCAACGCCTGCCTAACATGTGCAGGCCCACACGAGGAGCACCATTGCCTCCACCCTTTTGGCCCTGACATCCACAAGGCTCTCCCACAAGCACTCCCGCCCTCCTTTCCCTCACCTCCTACAACATACCACTGCCCTCCTCACACCTTCAGACTGGAGCAGCCACTCTCCTCCAACGCGTGCCTAACATGTGCAGGCTCACCCGGGGAGCACCAGTGCCTCCACCCTTTTGGCCCTGACATGCCTACGGCTCTCCCACAACCACTCCCGTCTTCCTTTCCCTCACCTCCTCCAACTTACCACAGCCCTCCTCACACTTTCCCATTAGAGCAGCCAATCTCCTCCAACGCCTGCCTAACATGTACAGGCCCACACGGGGAGCACCATGACGTCCACCTTTATGGCCCTGACATGCCTACGGCTCTCCCACAACGACTCCCGTCTTCCTTTCCCTCACCTCCTACAACTTACCACTGCCCTCCTCACACTTTCGGACTGGAGCAGCCACTCTCCTCCAACGCGTGCCTAGGATGTACAGGCCCACCCGGGGAGCACCATTGCCTCCACCCTTTTGGCCCTGACATGCCTACGGCTCTCCCACAAGCACTCCCGTCTTCCTTTACCTACCCTACTCCAACTTACAACTGCCCTCCTCACACTTTCGGACTGGAGCAGCCACTCTCCTCCAACGCCTGCCTAACATGTGCAGGCCCACACGGGGAGCACCATTGCCTCCAGCCTTTTGGCCCTGACATGCCTACGGCTCTCCCACAAGCACTCCCGTCTTCCTTTCCCTCACCTCCTAAAACTTACCACTGCCCTCCTCACACTTTCCCATTAGAGCAGCCAATCTCCTCCAACGCGTGCCTAGGATTTACAGGCCCACACGGGGAGCACCATTGCCTCCACCCTATTGGCACTGACATGCCTTCGGCTCTCCCACAAGCAGTCACGTCCCCTTTCCCTACCCTACTCCAAATTACGACAGCCCCGCTCACACTTTCGGACTGTAGTAGCCACTCTCCTCCAACGCCTGCCTAACATGTACAGACCCACCCGCGGAGCACCATTGCCTCCACCCTTTTGGCCCTGACATTCACAAGGCTATCCCACAAGCACTCCAATCTTACTTCCCCTCACCTCCTACAACCTAGGACAGCCCTCCTCACACTTTCGGACTGGAGCAGCCACTCTCCTCCAACGCCTGCCTAACATCTGCAGGCCCACACGGGGAGCACCATTGCCTCCACCCTTTTGGCCCTGACATTCCACACGGCTCTCCCACAAGCATTCCTGTCCTCCTTTCCCTCACCTCCTACAACTTACCACTGCCCTCCTCACACTTTCGGACTGGAGCAGCCACTCTCCTCCAACGCCTGCCTAGCATGTACAGGCCCACATGGGGAGAACCATTGCCTCCACCCTTTTAGGCCTGACATGGGTACGGCTCTCCCACTAGCACTGCCGCCCTCCTTTGCCTACCCTACTCCAACTTCAGAGAACCCTCCTCACACTTTCGGACTGGAGCAGCCACTCTCCTCCAACGCCTGCCTAACATGTGCAGGCCCACACGAGGAGCACCATTGCCTCGACCCTTTTGGCCCTGACATCCACACGGCACTCCTACAAGCACTCCCGCCCTCCTTTCCCTCACCTCCTACAGCATACCACTGCCCTCCTCACACTTTCGGACTGGAGCAGCCACTATCCTCCAACGCCTGCCTAACATGTACAGACCCACCAGCGGAGCACCATTGCCTCCACCCTTTTGGCCCTGACATTCACAAGGCTCTCCCACAAGCACTCCAATCTTACTTCCCCTCACCTCCTACAACCTAGGACAGCCCTCCTCACACTTTCGGACTGGAGCAGCCACTCTCCTCCTAAGCCTGCCTAACATGTGCAGGCCCACACGAGGAGCACCATTGCCTCCACCCTTTTTGCCCTAAAATGCCTACGGCACTCCCACAAGCATGCCCGCCCTCCTTTCCCTACCCTACTCCAACTTCCGACAGCCCTCCTCACATTTTCGGACTGGAGCAGCCACTCTCCTCCTAAACCTGCCTAACATGTGCAGGCCCACCCGGGGAGCACCATGGCCTCCACCATTTTGACCCTGACATGCCTACGGTTCGCCCACAAGCACGCACATCCTCCTTGCCCTCACCTCCTACAACATACCACTGCCCTCCTCACACTTTCGGACTGGAGCAGCCACTCTCCTCCAACGCCTGCCTAGCATGTACAGGCCCACACGGGGAGTACCATTGCCTCAACCCTTTTGGCCCTGACATCCACACGGCTCTCCCACAAGCATTCCCGTCTTCCTTTCCCTCACCCCCTCCAACTTACCACAACCCTTCTCACACTTTCGGACTGGAGCAGACACTCTCCTCCAACGCCTGCCTAACATGTACAGGCCCACAAGAGGAGCACCACGGCCTCGACCCTTTTGGCCCTGACATGCCTACGGCTCTCCCACAACCACTCCCGTCTTCCTTTCCCTCACCTCCTACAACTTACCACTGCCCTCCTCACACTTTCGGACTGGAGCAGCCACTCTCCTCCTAAGCCTGCCTAACATGTACAGGCCCACACGGGGAGCACCATTGCCTCCACCCTTTTGGCCCTGACATGCCTACGGCTCTCCCACAAGCGCTCACGTCCTCCTTTCCCTACCCTACTCCAAATTACGACTTCCCTCCTCACACTTTCGGACTGGAGCAGCCACTCTCCTCCAAAGTCTGCCTAACATGTACAGACCCACCCGCCGAAAACCATTGCCTCCACCCTTTTGGCCCTGACATCCACATGGCTCTCCCACAAGCACTCACGCCCTCCTTTCCCTCACCTCCTACAACCTAGGACAGCCCTCCTCACACTTTCTGCCTGGAGCAGCCACTCTCCTACAACCCCCGCCTACCAACAACAGGTCCCACGGGGAGCACCAGTGCCTCCACCCTTTTAGCCCTGCCATGCGTACGGCTCTCCCACAAGCACTTCCACCCTCCTTTCCCTACCCTACTCCAAACTATGACAGCCCTCCTCACACTTTCCCATTAGAGCTGCCGCTCTCCTCCAACGCCTGCCTAACATGTGCAGGCCCACACGGGGAGCACCATGGCGTCCACACTTTTGGCCCTGACATCCACACGGCTCTCCCACAAGCACTCACGTCCTCCTTCCCCTCACCTTCTACAACCTAGGACAGCCCTCCTCACACTTTCGGACTGGAGCAGCCACTCTCCTCCAACGCCTGCCTAACATGTGCAGGCCCACACGGGGAGCACCATGGCCTCCACCCTTTTGGCCCTGACATTCACAAGGCTCTCCCACAAGCACTCCAATCTTACTTCCCCTCACCTCCTACAACCTAGGACAGCCCTCCTCACACTTTCGGACTGGAGCAGCCACTCTCCTCCAACGCCTGCCTAACATCTGCAGGCCCACACGGGGAGCACCATTGCCTCCACCCTTTTGGCCCTGACATTCCACACGGCTCTCCCACAAGCATTCCTGTCCTCCTTTCCCTCACCTCCTACAACTTACCACTGCCCTCCTCACACTTTCGGACTTGAGCAGCCACTCTCCTCCAACGCCTGCCTACCATGTGCAGGCCCACCCGGGGAGCACCACGGCCTCCACCCTTTTGGCCCTGACATGCCTACGGCTCTCCCACAACCACTCCCGTCTTCCTTTCCCTCACCTCCTACAACTTACCACTGCCCTCCTCACACTTTCCCATTAGAGCAGCCAATCGCCTCCAACGCCTGCCTAACATGTGCAGGCCCACACGGGGAGCACCATGACGTCCACCCTTTTGGCCCTGACATGCGTACGGCTCTCCCACAACCACTCCGTCTTCCTTTCCCTCACCTCCTACAACTTACCACTGCACTCCTCACACTTTCTTACTGGAGCAGCCACTCTCCTCCTAAGCCTGCCTAACATGTACAGGCCCACATGGGGAGCACCATGGCGTTCACCCTTTTGGCCCTGACATGCCTACGGCTCTCCCACAAGCACTCACGTCCTCCTTTCCCTACCCTACTCCAAATTACGACTTCCCTCCTCACACTTTCAGACTGGAGCAGCCACTCTCCTCCAAAGTCTGCCTAAAATGTACAGACCCACCCGCGGAAAACCATTGCCTCCACCCTTTTGGCCCTGACATTCACAAGGCTCTCCCACAAGCACTCCAATCTTACTTCCCCTCACCTCCTACAACCTAGGACAGCCCTCCTCACACTTTCGGACTGGAGCAGCCACTCTCCTCCTAAGCCTGCCTAACATGTACAGGCCCACACGGGGAGCACCATTGCCTCCACCCTTTTGGCCCTGACATTCCACACGGCTCTCCCACAAGCACTCCTGTCCTCCTTTCCCTCACCTCCTACAACTTACCACTGCCCTCCTCACACTTTCGGACTTGAGCAGCCACTCTCCTCCAACGCCTGCCTACCATGTGCAGGCCCACCCGGGGAGCACCACGGCCTCCACCCTTTTGGCCCTGACATGCCTACGGCTCTCCCACAAGCACTCCCGTCTTCCTTTCCCTCACCTCCTAAAACTTACCACTGCCCTCCTCACACTTTCCCATTAGAGCAGCCAATCGCCTCCAACGCCTGCCTAACATGTGCAGGCCCACACGGGGAGCACCATGACGTCCACCCTTATGGCCCTGACATGCGTACGGCTCTCCCAAAAGCACTCCCGTCTTCCTTTCCCTCACCTCCTACAACTTACCACTGCCCTCCTCACACTTTCTGACTGGAGCAGCCACTCTCCTCCAAGGCGTGCCTAGCATGCACAGGTGCACCCGGGGAGCACCATTGCCTCAACCCTTTTGGCCCTGACATGTCTACGGCTCTCCCACAAGCACTCCCGTCTTACTTTCCCTCACCTCCTACAACTTACAACTACCCTTCTCACACTTTGTGACTGGAGTAGCCACTCTCCTCGAACGCGTGCCTAGCATGCACAGGCTCACACGGGGAGCACCATTGCCTCCACCCTTTTAGCCGTGACATGGGTATGGCTCTCCCACTAGCACTCCCGCCCTCCTTTCCCTACCCTACTCCAACTTCCGACAGCCCACCTCACACTTTCGGACTGGAGCAGCCACTCTCCTCCAACGCCTGCCTAACATGTGCAGGCCCACACAACGAGCACCATTGCCTCCACCCTTTTGGCCCTGACATGCCTACGGCACTCCTACAAGCACTCCCGCCCTCCTTTCCCTCACCTCCTACAACATACCACTGCCCCCCTCACACTTTCGGACTGGAGCAGCCACTCTCCTCCAACGCCTGCCTAACAGGTACAGGCCCACACGGGGAGCACCATTGCCTCCACCCTTTTAGCCCTAACATGCCCACGGCTCTCCCACAACCACTCCTGTCTTCCTTTCCCTCACCTCCTACAACTCACCACTGCCCTCCTCACAATTTCCCATTACAGCAGCCAATCGCCTCCAACGCCTGCCTAACATGTGCAGGCCCACACGAGGAGCACCATTGCCTCCACCCTTATGGCCCTGACATCCACACGGATCTCCCACAAGCACTCCCGTCTTCCTTTCCCTCACCTCCTACAACTCACCACTGCCCTACTCACACTTTTGGACTGGAGCAGCCACTCTCCTCCAACGCCTGCCTAACATCTGCAGGCCCACACGGGGAGCACCATTGCCTCCACCCTTTTGGCCCTGACATGCCTACGGCACTCCTACAAACACTCCCGTCTTCCTTTCCCTCACCTCCTACAACATACCACTGCCCTCCTCACACTTTCGGACTGGAGCAGCCACTCTCCTCCAACGCCTGCCTAACATGTGCAGGCCCACACGACGAGCACCATTGCCTCCACCCTTTTGGCCCTGACATCCACACGGCTCTCCCACAAGCACTCCCGTCTTCCTTTCCCTCACCTCCTACAACTTACCACTGCCCTCCTCACACTTTCGGACTGGAGCAGCCACTCTCCTCCAACGCCTGACTAACATGTGCAGGCCCACACGAGGAGCACCATTGCCTCCACCCTTTTCGCCCTGACATGCCTACGGCTCTCCCACAACCACTCCAGCCCTCCTTTCCCTACCCTACCCCAACTTACCACTGCCCTCCTCACACTTTCGGACTGGAGCAGCCACTCTCCTCCAACGCCTGCCTAACATGTACAGACCCAAACGCGGAGCACCATTGCCTCCACCCTTTTGGCCCTGACATTCCACACGGCTCTCCCACAAGCACTCCAATCTTACTTCCCCTCACCTCCTACAACCTAGGACAGCCCTCCTCACACTTTCGGACTGGAGCAGCCACTCTCCTCCTAAGCCTGCCTAACATGTACAGGCCCACACGGGGAGCACCATTGCCTCCACCCTTTTGGCCCTGACATGCCTACGGCTCTCCCACAAGCGCTCACGTCCTCCTTTCCCTACCCTACTCCAAATTACGACTTCCCTCCTCACACTTTCGGACTGGAGCAGCCACTCTCCTCCAAAGTCTGCCTAACATGTACAGACCCACCCGCCGAAAACCATTGCCTCCACCCTTTTGGCCCTGACATCCACATGGCTCTCCCACAAGCACTCACGCCCTCCTTCCCCTCACCTCCTACAACCTAGGACAGCCCTCCTCACACTTTCTGCCTGGAGCAGCCACTCTCCTACAACCCCCGCCTACCAACAACAGGTCCCACGGGGAGCACCAGTGCCTCCACCCTTTTAGCCCTGCCATGCGTACGGCTCTCCCACAAGCACTTCCACCCTCCTTTCCCTACCCTACTCCAAACTACGACAGCCCTCCTCACACTTTCCCATTAGAGCTGCCGCTCTCCTCCAACGCCTGCCTAACATGTGCAGGCCCACACGGGGAGCACCATGGCGTCCACACTTTTGGCCCTGACATCCACACGGCTCTCCCACAAGCACTCACGTCCTCCTTCCCCTCACCTCCTACAACCTAGGACAGCCCTCCTCACACTTTCGGACTGGAGCAGCCACTCTCCTCCAACGCCTGCCTAACATGTGCAGGCCCACACGGGGAGCACCATGGCCTCCACCCTTTTGGCCCTGACATTCACAAGGCTCTCCCACAAGCACTCCAATCTTACTTCCCCTCACCTCCTACAACCTAGGACAGCCCTCCTCACACTTTCGGACTGGAGCAGCCACTCTCCTCCAACGCCTGCCTAACATGTGCAGGCCCACACGGGGAGCACCATTGCCTCCACCCTTTTGGCCCTGACATTCCACACGGCTCTCCCACAAGCATTCCTGTCCTCCTTTCCCTCACCTCCTACAACTTACCACTGCCCTCCTCACACTTTCGGACTGGAGCAGCCACTCTCCTCCAACGCCTGCCTAGCATGTGCAGGCCCACACGGGGAGCACCATTGCCTCCACCCTTTTGGCCCTGACATCCACACGGCTCTCCCACAAGCATTCCCGTCTTCCTTTCCCTCACCTCCTCCAACTTATAACTACCCTTCTCACACTTTGTGACTGGAGCAGCCAATCTCCTTCAACGCGGGCCTAAAATGACCAGGCACACCCGGGGAGCACCACTGACTCCACCCTTTTAGCCCTGACATGCCTACGGCTCTACCACAACCACTTCCATCTTCCTTTCCCTCACCTCCTACAACTTAGAACAGCCCTCTTCACACTTTCTGAATGAAGCAGCCACTCTCCTCCAACGCCTGCCTAACATGTACAGGCCCACGTGGGGAGCACCATTGCCTCCACCCTTTTGGCCCTGACATGCCTACGGCACTCCTACAAGCACTCCAATCCTCCTTTCCCTCACCTCCTCCAACTTACCACTACCCTCCTCACACTTTCGGACTGGAGCAGCCACTCTCCTCCAACGCCTGCCTAACATGTGCAGGCCCACACGGGGAGCACCATTGCCTCAACGCTTTTAGCCCTGACATGCCTACGGCTCTCCCACAACCACTCCCGTCTTCCTTTCCCTCACCTCCTACAACTTACCACTGCCCTCCTCACACTTTCTGACTGGAGCAGCCACTCTCCTCCAACGCCTGCCTAACATGTGCAGGCCCACACGGGGAGCACCATTGCCTCCACCCTTTTGGCCCTGACATCCACACGGCTCTCCCACAAAGACTTCGTCTTCCTTTCCCTCACCTCCTACAACTTACCACTACCCTCCTCACACTTTCGGACTGCAGCAGCCACTCTCCTCCAACGCCTGCCTAACATGTGCAGGCCCACACGGGGAGCACCATTGCCTCCACCCTTTTGGCCCTGACATGCCTACGGCTCTCCCACAAGCACTCCCGTCTTCCTTTCCCTCACCTCCTAAAACTTACCACTGCCCTCCTCACACTTTCCCATTAGAGCAGCCAATCTCCTCCAACGCGTGCCTAACATGTGCAGGCCCACACGGGGAGCACCATTGCCTCCACCCTATTGGCCCTGACATGCCTTCGGCTCTCCCACAAGCACTCACGTCCCCTTTCCCTACCCTACTCCAAATTACGACAGCCCCGCTCACACTTTCGGACTGGAGTAGCCACTCTCCTCCAACGCCTGCCTAACATGTACAGACCCACCCGCGGAGCACCATTGCCTCCACCCTTTTGGCCCTGACATTCACAAGGCTCTACCACAAGCACTCCAATCTTACTTCCCCTCACCTCCTACAACCTAGGACAGCCCTCCTCACACTTTCGGACTGGAGCAGCCACTCTCCTCCTAAGCCTGCCTAACATGTGCAGGCCCACACGGGGAGCACCATTGCCTCCACCCTTTTGGCCCTGACATTCCACACGGCTCTCCCACAAGCACTCCTGTCCTCCTTTCCCTCACCTCCTACAACCTAGGACAGCCCTCCTCACACTTTCGGACTTGAGCAGCCACTCTCCTCCAACGCCTGCCTAGCATGTACAGGCCCACACGGGGAGTACCATTGCCTCCACCCTTTTGGCCCTGACATCCACACGGCTCTCCCACAAGCATTCCCGTCTTCCTTTCCCTCACCCCCTCCAACTTACCACAACCCTTCTCACACTTTCGGACTGGAGCAGACACTCTCCTCCAACGCGTGCCTAACATGTACAGGCCCACACGGGGAGCACCACGGCCTCGACCCTTTTGGCCCTGACATGCCTACGGCTCTCCCACAACCACTCCCGTCTTCCTTTCCCTCACCTCCTACAACTTACCACTGCCCTCCTCACACTTTCGGACTGGAGCAGCCACTCTCCTCCTAAGCCTGCCTAACATGTACAGGCCCACACGAGGAGCACCATTGCCTCCACCCTTTTGGCCCTGACATGCCTACGGCTCTCCCACAAGCGCTCACGTCCTCCTTTCCCTACCCTACTCCAAATTACGACTTCCCTCCTCACACTTTCGGACTGGAGCAGCCACTCTCCTCCAAAGTCTGCCTAACATGTACAGACCCACCCGCCGAAAACCATTGCCTCCACCCTTTTGGCCCTGACATCCACATGGCTCTCCCACAAGCACTCACGCCCTCCTTTCCCTCACCTCCTACAACCTAGGACAGCCCTCCTCACACTTTCTGCCTGGAGCAGCCACTCTCCTACAACCCCCGCCTACCAACAACAGGTCCCACGGGGAGCACCAGTGCCTCCACCCTTTTAGCCCTGCCATGCGTACGGCTCTCCCACAAGCACTTCCACCCTCCTTTCCCTACCCTACTCCAAACTATGACAGCCCTCCTCACACTTTCCCATTAGAGCTGCCGCTCTCCTCCAACGCCTGCCTAACATGTGCAGGCCCACACGGGGAGCACCATGGCGTCCACACTTTTGGCCCTGACATCCACACGGCTCTCCCACAAGCACTCACGTCCTCCTTCCCCTCACCTTCTACAACCTAGGACAGCCCTCCTCACACTTTCGGACTGGAGCAGCCACTCTCCTCCAACGCCTGCCTAACATGTGCAGGCCCACACGGGGAGCACCATGGCCTCCACCCTTTTGGCCCTGACATTCACAAGGCTCTCCCACAAGCACTCCAATCTTACTTCCCCTCACCTCCTACAACCTAGGACAGCCCTCCTCACACTTTCGGACTGGAGCAGCCACTCTCCTCCAACGCCTGCCTAACATCTGCAGGCCCACACGGGGAGCACCATTGCCTCCACCCTTTTGGCCCTGACATTCCACACGGCTCTCCCACAAGCATTCCTGTCCTCCTTTCCCTCACCTCCTACAACTTACCACTGCCCTCCTCACACTTTCAGACTTGAGCAGCCACTCTCCTCCAACGCCTGCCTACCATGTGCAGGCCCACCCGGGGAGCACCACGGCCTCCACCCTTTTGGCCCTGACATGCCTACGGCTCTCCCACAACCACTCCCGTCTTCCTTTCCCTCACCTCCTACAACTTACCACTGCCCTCCTCACACTTTCCCATTAGAGCAGCCAATCGCCTCCAACGCCTGCCTAACATGTGCAGGCCCACACGGGGAGCACCATGACGTCCACCCTTTTGGCCCTGACATGCGTACGGCTCTCCCACAACCACTCCGTCTTCCTTTCCCTCACCTCCTACAACTTACCACTGCACTCCTCACACTTTCTTACTGGAGCAGCCACTCTCCTCCTAAGCCTGCCTAACATGTACAGGCCCACATGGGGAGCACCATGGCGTTCACCCTTTTGGCCCTGACATGCCTACGGCTCTCCCACAAGCACTCACGTCCTCCTTTCCCTACCCTACTCCAAATTACGACTTCCCTCCTCACACTTTCAGACTGGAGCAGCCACTCTCCTCCAAAGTCTGCCTAAAATGTACAGACCCACCCGCGGAAAACCATTGCCTCCACCCTTTTGGCCCTGACATTCACAAGGCTCTCCCACAAGCACTCCAATCTTACTTCCCCTCACCTCCTACAACCTAGGACAGCCCTCCTCACACTTTCGGACTGGAGCAGCCACTCTCCTCCTAAGCCTGCCTAACATGTACAGGCCCACACGGGGAGCACCATTGCCTCCACCCTTTTGGCCCTGACATTCCACACGGCTCTCCCACAAGCACTCCTGTCCTCCTTTCCCTCACCTCCTACAACTTACCACTGCCCTCCTCACACTTTCGGACTGGAGCAGCCACTCTCCTCCAAAGCCTGCCTACCATGTGCAGGCCCACCCGGGGAGCACCACGGCCTCCACCCTTTTGGCCCTGACATGCCTACGGCTCTCCCACAAGCACTCCCGTCTTCCTTTCCCTCACCTCCTAAAACTTACCACTGCCCTCCTCACACTTTCCCATTAGAGCAGCCAATCGCCTCCAACGCCTGCCTAACATGTGCAGGCCCACACGGGGAGCACCATGACGTCCACCCTTATGGCCCTGACATGCGTACGGCTCTCCCAAAAGCACTCCCGTCTTCCTTTCCCTCACCTCCTACAACTTACCACTGCCCTCCTCACACTTTCTGACTGGAGCAGCCACTCTCCTCCAAGGCGTGCCTAGCATGCACAGGTGCACCCGGGGAGCACCATTGCCTCAACCCTTTTGGCCCTGACATGTCTACGGCTCTCCCACAAGCACTCCCGTCTTACTTTCCCTCACCTCCTACAACTTACAACTACCCTTCTCACACTTTGTGACTGGAGTAGCCACTCTCCTCGAACGCGTGCCTAGCATGCACAGGCTCACACGGGGAGCACCATTGCCTCCACCCTTTTAGCCGTGACATGGGTATGGCTCTCCCACTAGCACTCCCGCCCTCCTTTCCCTACCCTACTCCAACTTCCGACAGCCCACCTCACACTTTCGGACTGGAGCAGCCACTCTCCTCCAACGCCTGCCTAACATGTGCAGGCCCACACAACGAGCACCATTGCCTCCACCCTTTTGGCCCTGACATGCCTACGGCACTCCTACAAGCACTCCCGCCCTCCTTTCCCTCACCTCCTACAACATACCACTGCCCCCCTCACACTTTCGGACTGGAGCAGCCACTCTCCTCCAACGCCTGCCTAACAGGTACAGGCCCACACGGGGAGCACCATTGCCTCCACCCTTTTAGCCCTAACATGCCCACGGCTCTCCCACAACCACTCCTGTCTTCCTTTCCCTCACCTCCTACAACTCACCACTGCCCTCCTCACAATTTCCCATTACAGCAGCCAATCGCCTCCAACGCCTGCCTAACATGTGCAGGCCCACACGAGGAGCACCATTGCCTCCACCCTTATGGCCCTGACATCCACACGGATCTCCCACAAGCACTCCCGTCTTCCTTTCCCTCACCTCCTACAACTCACCACTGCCCTACTCACACTTTTGGACTGGAGCAGCCACTCTCCTCCAACGCCTGCCTAACATCTGCAGGCCCACACGGGGAGCACCATTGCCTCCACCCTTTTGGCCCTGACATGCCTACGGCACTCCTACAAACACTCCCGTCTTCCTTTCCCTCACCTCCTACAACATACCACTGCCCTCCTCACACTTTCGGACTGGAGCAGCCACTCTCCTCCAACGCCTGCCTAACATGTGCAGGCCCACACGACGAGCACCATTGCCTCCACCCTTTTGGCCCTGACATCCACACGGCTCTCCCACAAGCACTCCCGTCTTCCTTTCCCTCACCTCCTACAACTTACCACTGCCCTCCTCACACTTTCGGACTGGAGCAGCCACTCTCCTCCAACGCCTGACTAACATGTGCAGGCCCACACGAGGAGCACCATTGCCTCCACCCTTTTCGCCCTGACATGCCTACGGCTCTCCCACAACCACTCCAGCCCTCCTTTCCCTACCCTACCCCAACTTACCACTGCCCTCCTCACACTTTCGGACTGGAGCAGCCACTCTCCTCCAACGCCTGCCTAACATGTACAGACCCAAACGCGGAGCACCATTGCCTCCACCCTTTTGGCCCTGACATTCCACACGGCTCTCCCACAAGCACTCCAATCTTACTTCCCCTCACCTCCTACAACCTAGGACAGCCCTCCTCACACTTTCGGACTGGAGCAGCCACTCTCCTCCTAAGCCTGCCTAACATGTACAGGCCCACACGGGGAGCACCATTGCCTCCACCCTTTTGGCCCTGACATGCCTACGGCTCTCCCACAAGCGCTCACGTCCTCCTTTCCCTACCCTACTCCAAATTACGACTTCCCTCCTCACACTTTCGGACTGGAGCAGCCACTCTCCTCCAAAGTCTGCCTAACATGTACAGACCCACCCGCCGAAAACCATTGCCTCCACCCTTTTGGCCCTGACATCCACATGGCTCTCCCACAAGCACTCACGCCCTCCTTCCCCTCACCTCCTACAACCTAGGACAGCCCTCCTCACACTTTCTGCCTGGAGCAGCCACTCTCCTACAACCCCCGCCTACCAACAACAGGTCCCACGGGGAGCACCAGTGCCTCCACCCTTTTAGCCCTGCCATGCGTACGGCTCTCCCACAAGCACTTCCACCCTCCTTTCCCTACCCTACTCCAAACTACGACAGCCCTCCTCACACTTTCCCATTAGAGCTGCCGCTCTCCTCCAACGCCTGCCTAACATGTGCAGGCCCACACGGGGAGCACCATGGCGTCCACACTTTTGGCCCTGACATCCACACGGCTCTCCCACAAGCACTCACGTCCTCCTTCCCCTCACCTCCTACAACCTAGGACAGCCCTCCTCACACTTTCGGACTGGAGCAGCCACTCTCCTCCAACGCCTGCCTAACATGTGCAGGCCCACACGGGGAGCACCATGGCCTCCACCCTTTTGGCCCTGACATTCACAAGGCTCTCCCACAAGCACTCCAATCTTACTTCCCCTCACCTCCTACAACCTAGGACAGCCCTCCTCACACTTTCGGACTGGAGCAGCCACTCTCCTCCAACGCCTGCCTAACATGTGCAGGCCCACACGGGGAGCACCATTGCCTCCACCCTTTTGGCCCTGACATTCCACACGGCTCTCCCACAAGCATTCCTGTCCTCCTTTCCCTCACCTCCTACAACTTACCACTGCCCTCCTCACACTTTCGGACTGGAGCAGCCACTCTCCTCCAACGCCTGCCTAGCATGTACAGGCCCACACGCGGAGCACCATTGCCTCCACCCTTTTGGCCCTGACATCCACACGGCTCTCCCACAAGCATTCCCGTCTTCCTTTCCCTCACCTCCTCCAACTTACAACTACCCTTCTCACACTTTGTGACTGGAGCAGCCAATCTCCTTCAACGCGGGCCTAAAATGACCAGGCACACCCGGGGAGCACCACTGACTCCACCCTTTTAGCCCTGACATGCCTACGGCTCTACCACAACCACTTCCATCTTCCTTTCCCTCACCTCCTACAACTTAGAACAGCCCTCTTCACACTTTCTGAATGAAGCAGCCACTCTCCTCCAACGCCTGCCTAACATGTACAGGCCCACGTGGGGAGCACCATTGCCTCCACCCTTTTGGCCCTGACATGCCTACGGCACTCCTACAAGCACTCCAATCCTCCTTTCCCTCACCTCCTCCAACTTACCACTACCCTCCTCACACTTTCGGACTGGAGCAGCCACTCTCCTCCAACGCCTGCCTAACATGTGCAGGCCCACACGGGGAGCACCATTGCCTCAACGCTTTTAGCCCTGACATGCCTACGGCTCTCCCAAAACCACTCCCGTCTTCCTTTCCCTCACCTCCTACAACTCACCACTGCCCTCCTCACACTTTCTGACTGGAGCAGCCACTCTCCTCCAACGCCTGCCTAACATGTGCAGGCCCACACGGGGAGCACCATTGCCTCCACCCTTTTGGCCCTGACATCCACACGGCTCTCCCACAAAGACTTCGTCTTCCTTTCCCTCACCTCCTACAACTTACCACTACCCTCCTCACACTTTCGGACTGCAGCAGCCACTCTCCTCCAACGCCTGCCTAACATGTGCAGGCCCACACGGGGAGCACCATTGCCTCCACCCTTTTGGCCCTGACATGCCTACGGCTCTCCCACAAGCACTCCCGTCTTCCTTTCCCTCACCTCCTAAAACTTACCACTGCCCTCCTCACACTTTCCCATTAGAGCAGCCAATCTCCTCCAACGCGTGCCTAACATGTGCAGGCCCACACGGGGAGCACCATTGCCTCCACCCTATTGGCCCTGACATGCCTTCGGCTCTCCCACAAGCACTCACGTCCCCTTTCCCTACCCTACTCCAAATTACGACAGCCCCGCTCACACTTTCGGACTGGAGTAGCCACTCTCCTCCAACGCCTGCCTAACATGTACAGACCCACCCGCGGAGCACCATTGCCTCCACCCTTTTGGCCCTGACATTCACAAGGCTCTACCACAAGCACTCCAATCTTACTTCCCCTCACCTCCTACAACCTAGGACAGCCCTCCTCACACTTTCGGACTGGAGCAGCCACTCTCCTCCTAAGCCTGCCTAACATGTGCAGGCCCACACGGGGAGCACCATTGCCTCCACCCTTTTGGCCCTGACATTCCACACGGCTCTCCCACAAGCACTCCTGTCCTCCTTTCCCTCACCTCCTACAACCTAGGACAGCCCTCCTCACACTTTCGGACTTGAGCAGCCACTCTCCTCCAACGCCTGCCTAACATGTGCAGGCCCACACGGGGAGCACCATGGCGTCCACCCTTTTAGCCCTGACATGCCTACGGCTCTCCCACAGGCACTCACGTCCTCCTTTCCCTACCCTACTCCAAATTACGACTTCCCTCCTCACACTTTCGGACTGGAGCAGCCACTCTCCTCCAAAGTCTGCCTAAAATGTACAGACCCACCTGCGGAAAACCATTGCCTCCACCCTTTTGGCCCTGACATCCACATGGCTCTCCCACAAGCACTCACACCCTCCTTTCCCTCACCTCCTACAACCTAGGACAGCCCTCCTCACACTTTCGGATTGGAGCAGCCACTCTCCTCCAACCCCCGCCTACCAACAACAAGTCCACACGGGGAGCACCAGGGCGTCCACCCTTTTAGCTCTGCCATGCGTACGGCTCTCCCACAAGCACTTCCACCCTCCTTTCCCTACCCTACTCCAAACTACGACAGCCCTCCTCACACTTTCCCATTAGAGCAGCCACTCTCCTCCAACGCCTGCCTAACATGTGCAGGCCCACACGGGGAGCACCATGGCGTCCACCCTTTTGGCCCTGACATCCACACGACTCTCCCACAAGCACTCACGTCCTGCTTTCCCTCACCTCCTACAACCTAGGACAGCCCTCCTCACACTTTCGGACTGGAGCAGCCAATCTCCTCCTGAGCTTGCCTAACATGTACAGGCCCACATGGGGAGCAACATTGCCTCCACCCTTTTAGCCCTGACATGCACACGGCTCTCCCACAAGCACTCCCGTCTTCCTTTCCCTACCCTACCCCAACTTGTGACAGTCCCCCTTACACTTTCTGACTGGAGCAGCCACTCTCCTCCAACGCCTGCCAAACATGTACAGACCCACCCGCAGAGCACCATTGCCTCCACCCTTTTGGCCCTGACATTCACAAGGTTCTCCCACAAGCACTCCAATCTTACTTCCGCTCACCTCCTACAACCTAGGACAGCCCTCCTCACACTTTCGGACTGGAGCAGCCACTCTCCTCCAAAGCCTGCCTAACATGTACAGGCCCACGTGGGGAGCACCATTGCCTCCACCCTTTTGGCCCTGACATTCCACACGGCTCTCCCACAAGCACTCCCGTCTTCCTTTCCCTCACCTCCTACAACTTACCACTGCCCTCCTCACACTTTCGGACTGGAGCAGCCACTCTCCTCCAACGCCTGCCTAACATGTGCAGGCCCACACGGGGAGCACCATTGCCTCCACGCTTTTGGCCCTGACATCCACACGGCTCTCCCACAAGCATTCCCGTCTTCCTTTCCCTCACCTCCTCCAACTTACAACTACCCTTCCCACACTTTGTGACTGGAGCAGCCACTCTCCTCGAACGCGTGCCTAGCATGCACAGGCGCACCCGGGGAGCACCATTGCCTCCACCCTTTTACCCTGACATTCCTACGGCTCTCCCACAACCACTCCCGTCTTCCTTTCTCTCACCTCCTACAACTTACCACTGCCCTCCTCACAATTTCCCATTACAGCAGACAATCTCCTCCAACGCCTGCCTAACATGTGCAGGCCCACACGGGGAGCACCATTGCCTCCACCCTTTTAGCCCTGACATGACTACGGCGCTCCCACAACCACTCCAATCCTCCTTCGCCTACACTACTCCAACTTCCGACAGCCCTCCTCGCACTTTCGGACTGGAGCAGCCACTCTCCTCCAACGCCTGCCAAACATGCACAGGCCCACACGGGGAGAACCATTGCCTCCACCCTTTTAGGCCTGACATGCCTACGGCTCTCCCACAAGCACTCCCGCCCTCCTTTGCCTACCCTACTCCAACTTCAGAGAACCCTCCTCACACTTTCGGACTGGAGCAGCCACTCTCCTCCAACGCCTGCCTAACATGTGCAGGCCCACACGAGGAGCACCATTGCCTCCACCCTTTTGGCCCTGACATCCACAAGGCTCTCCCACAAGCACTCCCGCCCTCCTTTCCCTCACCTCCTACAACATACCACTGCCCTCCTCACACCTTCAGACTGGAGCAGCCACTCTCCTCCAACGCGTGCCTAACATGTGCAGGCTCACCCGGGGAGCACCAGTGCCTCCACCCTTTTGGCCCTGACATGCCTACGGCACTCCTAAAAGCACTCCAATCCTCCTTTCCCTCACCTCCTCCAACTTACCACAGCCCTCCTCACACTTTCCCATTAGAGCAGCCAATCTCCTCCAACGCCTGCCTAACATGTACAGGCCCACACGGGGAGCACCATGACGTCCACCTTTATGGCCCTGACATGCCTACGGCTCTCCCACAACGACTCCCGTCTTCCTTTCCCTCACCTCCTACAACTTACCACTGCCCTCCTCACACTTTCAGACTGGAGCAGCCACTCTCCTCCAACGCGTGCCTAGGATGTACAGGCCCACACGGGGAGCACCATGACGTCCACCTTTATGGCCCTGACATGCCTACGGCTCTCCCACAAGCACTCCCGTCTTCCTTTCCCTCACCTCCTACAACTTACCACTGCCCTCCTCACACTTCCAGACTGGAGCAGCCACTCTCCTCCAACGCGTGCCTAGGATGCACAGGCCCACCCGGGGAGCACCATTGCCTCCACCCTTTTGGCCCTGACATGCCTACGGCTCTCCCACAAGCACTCCCGTCTTCCTTTACCTACCCTACTCCAACTTACAACTGCCCTCCTCACACTTTGTGACTGGAGTAGCCACTCTCCTCCAACGCCTGCCTAACATGTACAGGCCCACACGGGGAGCACCATTGCCTCCAGCCTTTTGGCCCTGACATGCCTACGGCTCTCCCACAAGCACTCCCATATTCCTTTCCCTCACCTCCTAAAACTTACCACTGCCCTCCTCACACTTTCCCATTAGAGCAGCCAATCTCCTCCAACGCGTGCCTAGGATTTACAGGCCCACACGGGGAGCACCATTGCCTCCACCCTATTGGCACTGACATGCTTTCGGCTCTCCCACAAGCAGTCACGTCCCCTTTCCCTACTCTACTCCAAATTACGACAGCCCCGCTCACACTTTCGGACTGGAGTAGCCACTCTCCTCCAACGCCTGCCTAACATGTACAGACCCACCCGCGGAGCACCATTGCCTCCACCCTTTTGGCCCTGACATTCACAAGGCTCTCCCACAAGCACTCCAATCTTACTTCCCCTCACCTCCTACAACCTAGGACAGCCCTCCTCACACTTTCGGACTGGAGCAGCCACTCTCCTCCAACGCCTGCCTAACATCTGCAGGCCCACACGGGGAGCACCATTGCCTCCACCCTTTTGGCCCTGACATTCCACACGGCTCTCCCACAAGCATTCCTGTCCTCCTTTCCCTCACCTCCTACAACTTACCACTGCCCTCCTCACACTTTCGGACTGGAGCAGCCACTCTCCTCCAACGCCTGCCTAGCATGTACAGGCCCACATGGGGAGAACCATTGCCTCCACCCTTTTAGGCCTGACATGGGTACGGCTCTCCCACTAGCACTGCCGCCCTCCTTTGCCTACCCTACTCCAACTTCAGAGAACCCTCCTCACACTTTCGGACTGGAGCAGCCACTCTCCTCCAACGCCTGCCTAACATGTGCAGGCCCACACGAGGAGCACCATTGCCTCGACCCTTTTGGCCCTGACATCCACACGGCACTCCTACAAGCACTCCCGCCCTCCTTTCCCTCACCTCCTACAGCATACCACTGCCCTCCTCACACTTTCGGACTGGAGCAGCCACTATCCTCCAACGCCTGCCTAGCATGTACAGGCCCACACGCGGAGCACCATTGCCTCCACCCTTTTGGCCCTGACATCCACACGGCTCTCCCACAAGCATTCCCGCCTTCCTTTCCCTCACCTCCTCCAACTTACAACTACCCTTCTCACACTTTGTGACTGGAGCAGCCAATCTCCTTCAACGCGGGCCTAACATGACCAGGCACACCCGGGGAGCACCACTGACTCCACCCTTTTAGCCCTGACATGCCTACGGCTCTCCCACAACCACTCCCGTCTTCCTTTCCCTCACCTTCTACAACTTACCACTGCCCTTCTCACAATTTCCCATTACAGCAGCCAATCGCCTCCAACGCCTGCCTCATATGTACAGGCCCACACGGGGAGCATCATTGCCTCCACCCTTTTCACTCTGACATGCCTACGGCTCTCCCACAAGCACTCCCGCCCTCCTTTACCTACCCTACTCCAACCTCCGACAGCCCTTCTCACACCTTCAGAGGGGAGAAGCCACTCTCATCCTAAGCCTGCCTACCATGTGCAGGCCCACCCGGGGAGCACCACGGCCTCCACCCTTTTGGCCCTGACATTCACAAGGCTCTCCCACAAGCACTCCCGTCTTCCTTTCCCTCACCTCCTACAACTTACCACTGCCCTCCTCACACTTTCCCATTAGAGCAGCCAATCGCCTCCAACGCCTGCCTAACATGTGCAGGCCCACACGGGGAGCACCACCACGTCCACCCTTTTGGCCCTGACATGCCTACGGCTCTCCCACAACCACTCCCGTCTTCCTTTCCCTCACCTCCTACAACTTACCACTGCCCTCCTCACACTTTCTGACTGGAGCAGCCACTCTCCTCCAAGGCGTGCCTAGCATGCACAGGTGCACCCGGGGAGCACCATTGCCTCCACCCTTTTAGCCGTGACATGGGTATGGCTCTCCCACTAGCACTCCCGCCCTCCTTTCCCTACCCTACTCCAACTTCCGACAGCCCACCTCACACTTTCGGACTGGAGCAGCCACTCTCCTCCAAAGTCTGCCTAACATGTGCAGGCCCACACAACGAGCACTATTGCCTCCACCCTTTTGGCCCTGACATGCCTACGGCACTCCTACAAGCACTCCCGCCCTCCTTTCCCTCACCTCCTACAACATACCACTGCCCTCCTCACACTTTCCGACTGGAGCAGCCACTCTCCTCCAACGCCTGCCTAACAGGTACAGGCCCACACGGGGAGCACCATTGCCTCAACCCTTTTGGCCCTGACATGTCTACGGCTCTCCCACAAGCACTCCCGTCTTCCTTTCCCTCACCTCCTACAACTTACAACTACCCTTCTCACACTTTGTGACTGGAGCAGCCACTCTCCTCGAACGCGTGCCTAGCATGCACAGGCTCACACGGGGAGCACCATTGCCTCCACCCTTTTGGCCCTGACATGCCTACGGCACTCCTACAAGCACTCCCGCCCTCCTTTCCCTACCCTACTCCAACTTCCGACAGCCCTCCTCACACTTTCGGACTGGAGCAGCCACTCTCCTCCAACGCCTGCCTAGCATGTGCAGGCCCACACGGGGAGCACCATTGCCTCAACCCTTTTGGCCCTGACATGCCTACGGCACTCCTACAAGCACTCCCGCCCTCCTTTCCCTCACCTCCTACAACATACCACTGCCCTCCTCACACTTTCGGACTGCAGCAGCCACTCTCCTCCAACGCCTGCCTAACATGTGCAGGCCCACACGAGGAGCACCATTGCCTCCACCCTTTTGGCCCTAAAATGCCTACGGCACTCCCACAAGCATTCCCGCCCTCCTTTCCCTACCCTACTCCAACTTACGACTGCCCTCCTCACACTTTCGAACTGGAGCAGCCAATCTCCTCCAACGCGGGCCTAACATGACCAGGCACACCCGGGGAGCACCATGGCCTCCACCATTTTGGCCCTGACATGCCTACGGCTCGCCGACAAGCACGCACATCCTCCTTGCCCTCACCTCCTACAACATACCACTGCCCTCCTCACACTTTCGGACTGGAGCAGCCACTCTCCTCCAACGCCTGCCTAGCATGTACAGGCCCACACGGGGAGCACCATTGCCTCAACTCTTTTGGCCCTGACATCCACACGGCTCTCCCACAAGCATTCCCGTCTTCCTTTCCCTCACCTCCTCCAACTTACAACAACCCTTCTCACACTTTCGGACTGGAGCAGACACTCTCCTCCAACGCCTGCCTAACATGTACAGGCCCACACGGGGAGCACCATTGCCTCCACCCTTTTGGCCCTGACATGCCTACGGCACTCCTACAAGCACTCCCGCCCTCCTTTCCCTCACCTCCTCCAACTTACCACTGCCCTCCTCACACTTTCGGAATGGAGCAGCCACTCTCCTCCAACGCCTGCCTAACATGTGCAGGCCCACACGACGAGCACCATTGCCTCCACCCTTTTGGCCCTGACATGCCTACGGCACTCCTACAACCACTCCTGCCCTCCTTTCCCTCTCCTCCTACAACATACCACTGCCCTCCTCACACCTTCAGACTGGAGCAGCCACTCTCGTCCTAAGCCTGCCTAACATGTGCAGGCCCACACGGGGAGCACCATTGCCTCCACCCTTTTGGCCCTGACATCCACACGGCTCTCCCACAAGCACTAACACCCTCCTTTCCCTCACCTCCTACAACCCAGGAGAGCCCTCCTCACACTTTCGGACTGGAGCAGCCACTCTCCTCCAACGCGTGCCTAACATGTGCAGGCCCACACGGGGAGCACCACGGCCTCCACCCTTTTGGCCCTGACATGCCTACGGCACTCCCACAACCAATCCCGTCTTCCTTTCCCTCACCTCCTACAACTTACCACTGCCCTACTCACAATTTCCCATTACAGCAGCCAATCTCCAACACCTGCCTAACATGTGCAGGCCCACACGGGGAGCACCATGGCCTCCACCCTTTTGGCCCTGACATCCACACAGCTCTCCCACAAGCACTCCTGTCCTCCTTTCCCTCACCTCCTACAACTTACCACTGCCCTCCTCACACTTTCGGACTGGAGCAGACAATCTCCTCCAACGCGTGCCTAACATGTGCAGGCCCACACGGGGAGCACCATTGCCTCCACCCTTTTGGCCCTGACATGCACACGGCTCTCCCACAAGCACTCCCCTCTTCCTTTCCCTCACCTCCTACAACTTACCACTGCCCTCCTCACACTTTCGGACTGGAGCAGAAACTCTCCTCCAACGCCTGCCTAGCATGTAAAGGCCCACACGGGGAGCACCATTGCCTCCACCCTTTTGGCCCTGACATCCACACGGCTCTCCCACAACCACTCCCGTCTTCCTTTCCCTCACCTCCTACAACTTACCACTGCCCTCCTCACACTTTCCCATTAGAGCAGCCAATCTCCTCCAACGCGTGCCTAGGATGTACAGGCCCACACGGGGAGCACCATTGCCTCCACCCTTTTGGCCCTGACATCCACACGGCTCTCCTACAAGCATTCCCGTCTCCCTTTCCCTCACCTCCTCCAACTTACAACTACCCTTCTCACACTTTGTGACTGGAGCAGCCAATCTCCTCCAACGCCTGCCAAACATGCACAGGCCCACACGGGGAGCACCACTGCCTCCACCCTTTTAGCCCTGACATGCCTACGGCTCTCCCACAACCACTTCCATCTTCCTTTCCGTCACCTCCTACAACTTACCACTGCCCTCCTCACACTTTCTGAATGAAGCAGCCACTCTCCTCCAACGCCTGCCTAACATGTGCAGGCCCACACGGGGAGCACCATTGCCTCCACCCTTTTGGCCCTGACATCCACACGGCTCTCCCACAAGCACTAACACCCTCCTTTCCCTCACCTCCTACAACTTACCACTGCCCTCCTCACACTTTGTGACTGGAGCAGCCACTCTCCTCCAAGGCCTGCCGAACATGTGCAGGCCCACACGGGGATCACCACGGCCTCCACCCTTTTGGCCCTGACATTCCTACGGCACTCCCACAACCAATCCCGTCTTCCTTTCCCTCACCTCCTACAACTTACCACTGCCCTACTCACAATTTCCCATTACAGCAGCCAATCGGCTCCAACGCCTGCCTAACATGTGCAGGCCCACACGACGAGCACCAGTGCCTCCACCCTTTTAGCCCTGACATGCCTACGGCTCTCCCACAAGCACTCCCATCCTCCTTTGCCTACCCTACTCCAACTTCCCACTGCCCTCCTCACCCTTTCTGACTGGAGCAGGCACTCTCCTCCAACGCCTGCCTAACATGTACAGGCCCACATGGGGAGAACCATTGCTTCCACCCTTTTGGCCCTGACATGCCTACGGCACTCCCACAAGCACTCCTGTCCTCCTTTCCCTCACCTCCTACAACATACCACTGCCCACCTCACACTTTCGGACTGGAGCAGCCAATCTCCTCCAAAGCCTGCCTAACATGTGCAGGCACACCCGGCGAGCACCATTGCCTCCATCCTTTTAGCCCTGACATGGGTACAGCTCTCCCACAAGCACTCCCACCCTCCTTCCCCTCACCTCCTACAACCTAGGACAGCCCTCCTCACACTATCGGACTGGAGCAGCCACTCTCCTCCAACGCGTGCCTAGCATGTAAAGGCCCACACGGCTCTCCCACAAGCACTCCCCTCTTCCTTTCCCTCACCTCCTACAACTTACCACTGCCCTCCTCACAATTTCCCATTACAGCAGACAATCTCCTCCAACGCCTGCCTAACATGTGCAGGCCCACACGGGAAGCACCATTGCCTCCACCCTTTTGGCCCTGACATGCCTGCGGCTCTCCCACAAGCACTCCCGCCCTCCTTTCCTACCCTACTCCAACTTCCGAAAGCCCTCCTCGCACTTTCTGACCGGAGCAGCCACTCTCCTCCTGAGCTTGCCTCGCATGTGCAGGCCCACACGGGGAGCACCATTGCCTCCACCCTTTTGGCCCTGACATGCCTGCGGCTCTCCCACAAGCACTAACACCCTCCTTTCCCTCACCTCCAAAAACCCAGGACAGCCCTCCTCACACTTTCTGACTGGAGCAGCCACTCTCCTCCAACGCCTGCCTAACATGTACAGGCCCACACGGGGAGCACCATTGCCTCCACCCTTTTGGCCCTGACATCCACACGGCTCTCCCACAAGCACTCCCGTCTTCCTTTCCCTCACCTCCTACAACTTACCACTGCCCTCCTCACAATTTCCCATTACAGCAGACAATCTCCTCCAACGCCTGCCTAACATGTACAGGCCCACACGGGGAGCATCATTGCCTCCACCCTTTTGGCCCTTACATGCCTGCGGCTCTCCCACAAGCACTCACATCCTCCTTTCCCTCACCTCCTACAACCCAGGAGAGCCCTCCTCACACTTTCTGACTGGAGCAGCCACTCTCCTCCTAAGCCTGCCTAACATGTCGAGGTCCACACGGGGATCACCATAGCCTCCACCCTTTTGGCCCTGACATGCCTACAGCACTTCCACAACCACTCCCGCCCTCCTTTCCCTACCCTACTCCAACTTACGACTGCCCTCCTCACACTTTCGAACTTGAGCAGCCAATCTCCTCCAACGCCTGCCTAAAATGTGCAGGCACACACGGGGAGCACCATGGCCTCCACCCTTTTAGCCCTGACATGCCTACGGCACTCCCACAAGCACTCCCGTCCTCCTTTCCCTCACCTCCTACAACATACCACTGCCCTCCTCACACTTTCGGACTGCAGCAGCCACTCTGCTCCAACGCCTTCGTACCATGTACAGGCCCACACGGGGAGCACCATTGCCTCCACCCTTTTGGCCCTGACATGCCTACGGCTCTCCCACAACCACTCCCGTCTTCCTTTCCCTCACCTCCTCCAACTTAAAACTACCCTTCTCACACTTTGTGACTGGAGCAGCCACTCTCCTCCAACGCCTGCCTAGCATGCACAGGCTCACACGGGGAGCACCATTGCCTCCACCCTTTTGGCCCTGACATGCCTACGGCACTCCTACAAGCACTCCCGCCCTCCTTTCCCTCACTTCCTAAAACCCAGGAGAGCCGTCCTCACACTTTGTGACTGGAGCAGCCACTCTCCTCCAAAGCCTGCCTAACATGTACAGGCGCACCCGGGGGGCACCATTGCCTCCACCCTTATGGCCCTGACATGCCTGCGGCTCTCCCACAAGCACTCCCATATTCCTTTCCCTCACCTCCTAAAACTTACCACTGCCCTCCTCACACTTTCCCATTAGAGCAGCCAATCTCCTCCAACGCGTGCCTAGGATTTACAGGCCCACACGGGGAGCACCATTGCCTCCACCCTATTGGCACTGACATGCTTTCGGCTCTCCCACAAGCAGTCAAGTCCCCTTTCCCTACCCTACTCCAAATTACGACAGCCCCGCTCACACTTTCGGACTGGAGTAGCCACTCTCCTCCAACGCCTGCCTAACATGTACAGACCCACCCGCGGAGCACCATTGCCTCCACCCTTTTGGCCCTGACATTCACAAGGCTCTCCCACAAGCACTCCAATCTTACTTCCCCTCACCTCCTACAACCTAGGACAGCCCTCCTCACACTTTCGGACTGGAGCAGCCACTCTCCTCCAACGCCTGCCTAACATCTGCAGGCCCACACGAGGAGCACCATTGCCTCGACCCTTTTGGCCCTGACATCCACACGGCACTCCTACAAGCACTCCCGCCCTCCTTTCCCTCACCTCCTACAGCATACCACTGCCCTCCTCACACTTTCGGACTGGAGCAGCCACTATCCTCCAACGCCTGCCTAGCATGTACAGGCCCACACGCGGAGCACCATTGCCTCCACCCTTTTGGCCCTGACATCCACACGGCTCTCCCACAAGCATTCCCGCCTTCCTTTCCCTCACCTCCTCCAACTTACAACTACCCTTCTCACACTTTGTGACTGGAGCAGCCAATCTCCTTCAACGCGGGCCTAACATGACCAGGCACACCCGGGGAGCACCACTGACTCCACCCTTTTAGCCCTGACATGCCTACGGCTCTCCCACAACCACTCCCGTCTTCCTTTCCCTCACCTTCTACAACTTACCACTGCCCTTCTCACAATTTCCCATTACAGCAGCCAATCGCCTCCAACGCCTGCCTCATATGTACAGGCCCACACGGGGAGCATCATTGCCTCCACCCTTTTCACTCTGACATGCCTACGGCTCTCCCACAAGCACTCCCGCCCTCCTTTACCTACCCTACTCCAACCTCCGACAGCCCTTCTCACACCTTCAGAGGGGAGAAGCCACTCTCATCCTAAGCCTGCCTACCATGTGCAGGCCCACCCGGGGAGCACCACGGCCTCCACCCTTTTGGCCCTGACATTCACAAGGCTCTCCCACAAGCACTCCCGTCTTCCTTTCCCTCACCTCCTACAACTTACCACTGCCCTCCTCACACTTTCCCATTAGAGCAGCCAATCGCCTCCAACGCCTGCCTAACATGTGCAGGCCCACACGGGGAGCACCACCACGTCCACCCTTTTGGCCCTGACATGCCTACGGCTCTCCCACAACCACTCCCGTCTTCCTTTCCCTCACCTCCTACAACTTACCACTGCCCTCCTCACACTTTCTGACTGGAGCAGCCACTCTCCTCCAAGGCGTGCCTAGCATGCACAGGTGCACCCGGGGAGCACCATTGCCTCCACCCTTTTAGCCGTGACATGGGTATGGCTCTCCCACTAGCACTCCCGCCCTCCTTTCCCTACCCTACTCCAACTTCCGACAGCCCACCTCACACTTTCGGACTGGAGCAGCCACTCTCCTCCAAAGTCTGCCTAACATGTGCAGGCCCACACAACGAGCACTATTGCCTCCACCCTTTTGGCCCTGACATGCCTACGGCACTCCTACAAGCACTCCCGCCCTCCTTTCCCTCACCTCCTACAACATACCACTGCCCTCCTCACACTTTCCGACTGGAGCAGCCACTCTCCTCCAACGCCTGCCTAACAGGTACAGGCCCACACGGGGAGCACCATTGCCTCAACCCTTTTGGCCCTGACATGTCTACGGCTCTCCCACAAGCACTCCCGTCTTCCTTTCCCTCACCTCCTACAACTTACAACTACCCTTCTCACACTTTGTGACTGGAGCAGCCACTCTCCTCGAACGCGTGCCTAGCATGCACAGGCTCACACGGGGAGCACCATTGCCTCCACCCTTTTGGCCCTGACATGCCTACGGCACTCCTACAAGCACTCCCGCCCTCCTTTCCCTACCCTACTCCAACTTCCGACAGCCCTCCTCACACTTTCGGACTGGAGCAGCCACTCTCCTCCAACGCCTGCCTAGCATGTGCAGGCCCACACGGGGAGCACCATTGCCTCAACCCTTTTGGCCCTGACATGCCTACGGCACTCCTACAAGCACTCCCGCCCTCCTTTCCCTCACCTCCTACAACATACCACTGCCCTCCTCACACTTTCGGACTGCAGCAGCCACTCTCCTCCAACGCCTGCCTAACATGTGCAGGCCCACACGAGGAGCACCATTGCCTCCACCCTTTTGGCCCTAAAATGCCTACGGCACTCCCACAAGCATTCCCGCCCTCCTTTCCCTACCCTACTCCAACTTACGACTGCCCTCCTCACACTTTCGAACTGGAGCAGCCAATCTCCTCCAACGCGGGCCTAACATGACCAGGCACACCCGGGGAGCACCATGGCCTCCACCATTTTGGCCCTGACATGCCTACGGCTCGCCGACAAGCACGCACATCCTCCTTGCCCTCACCTCCTACAACATACCACTGCCCTCCTCACACTTTCGGACTGGAGCAGCCACTCTCCTCCAACGCCTGCCTAGCATGTACAGGCCCACACGGGGAGCACCATTGCCTCAACTCTTTTGGCCCTGACATCCACACGGCTCTCCCACAAGCATTCCCGTCTTCCTTTCCCTCACCTCCTCCAACTTACAACAACCCTTCTCACACTTTCGGACTGGAGCAGACACTCTCCTCCAACGCCTGCCTAACATGTACAGGCCCACACGGGGAGCACCATTGCCTCCACCCTTTTGGCCCTGACATGCCTACGGCACTCCTACAAGCACTCCCGCCCTCCTTTCCCTCACCTCCTCCAACTTACCACTGCCCTCCTCACACTTTCGGAATGGAGCAGCCACTCTCCTCCAACGCCTGCCTAACATGTGCAGGCCCACACGACGAGCACCATTGCCTCCACCCTTTTGGCCCTGACATGCCTACGGCACTCCTACAACCACTCCTGCCCTCCTTTCCCTCTCCTCCTACAACATACCACTGCCCTCCTCACACCTTCAGACTGGAGCAGCCACTCTCGTCCTAAGCCTGCCTAACATGTGCAGGCCCACACGGGGAGCACCATTGCCTCCACCCTTTTGGCCCTGACATCCACACGGCTCTCCCACAAGCACTAACACCCTCCTTTCCCTCACCTCCTACAACCCAGGAGAGCCCTCCTCACACTTTCGGACTGGAGCAGCCACTCTCCTCCAACGCCTGCCTAACATGTGCAGGCCCACACGGGGAGCACCACGGCCTCCACCCTTTTGGCCCTGATATGCCTACGGCACTCCCACAACCAATCCCGTCTTCCTTTCCCTCACCTCCTACAACTTACCACTGCCCTACTCACAATTTCCCATTACAGCAGCCAATCTCCAACACCTGCCTAACATGTGCAGGCCCACACGGGGAGCACCATGGCCTCCACCCTTTTGGCCCTGACATCCACACAGCTCTCCCACAAGCACTCCTGTCCTCCTTTCCCTCACCTCCTACAACTTACCACTGCCCTCCTCACACTTTCGGACTGGAGCAGACAATCTCCTCCAACGCGTGCCTAACATGTGCAGGCCCACACGGGGAGCACCATTGCCTCCACCCTTTTGGCCCTGACATGCACACGGCTCTCCCACAAGCACTCCCCTCTTCCTTTCCCTCACCTCCTACAACTTACCACTGCCCTCCTCACACTTTCGGACTGGAGCAGAAACTCTCCTCCAACGCCTGCCTAGCATGTAAAGGCCCACACGGGGAGCACCATTGCCTCCACCCTTTTGGCCCTGACATCCACACGGCTCTCCCACAACCACTCCCGTCTTCCTTTCCCTCACCTCCTACAACTTACCACTGCCCTCCTCACACTTTCCCATTAGAGCAGCCAATCTCCTCCAACGCGTGCCTAGGATGTACAGGCCCACACGGGGAGCACCATTGCCTCCACCCTTTTGGCCCTGACATGCCTACGGCTCTCCCACAACCACTCCCGTCTTCCTTTCCCTCACCTCCTCCAACTTAAAACTACCCTTCTCACACTTTGTGACTGGAGCAGCCACTCTCCTCCAACGCCTGCCTAGCATGCACAGGCTCACACGGGGAGCACCATTGCCTCCACCCTTTTGGCCCTGACATGCCTACGGCACTCCTACAAGCACTCCCGCCCTCCTTTCCCTCACTTCCTAAAACCCAGGAGAGCCGTCCTCACACTTTGTGACTGGAGCAGCCACTCTCCTCCAAAGCCTGCCTAACATGTACAGGCGCACCCGGGGGGCACCATTGCCTCCACCCTTTTGGCCCTGACATCCACACGGCTCTCCCACAAGCACTAACACCCTCCTTTCCCTCACCTCCTACAACTTACCACTGCCCTCCTCACACTTTGTGACTGGAGCAGCCACTCTCCTCCAAGGCCTGCCGAACATGTGCAGGCCCACACGGGGATCACCACGGCCTCCACCCTTTTGGCCCTGACATTCCTACGGCACTCCCACAACCAATCCCGTCTTCCTTTCCCTCACCTCCTACAACTTACCACTGCCCTACTCACAATTTCCCATTACAGCAGCCAATCGGCTCCAACGCCTGCCTAACATGTGCAGGCCCACACGACGAGCACCAGTGCCTCCACCCTTTTAGCCCTGACATGCCTACGGCTCTCCCACAAGCACTCCCATCCTCCTTTGCCTACCCTACTCCAACTTATGACTGCCCTCCTCACCCTTTCTGACTGGAGCAGGCACTCTCCTCCAACGCCTGCCTAACATGTACAGGCCCACATGGGGAGAACCATTGCTTCCACCCTTTTGGCCCTGACATGCCTACGGCACTCCCACAAGCACTCCTGTCCTCCTTTCCCTCACCTCCTACAACATACCACTGCCCACCTCACACTTTCGGACTGGAGCAGCCAATCTCCTCCAAAGCCTGCCTAACATGTGCAGGCACACCCGGCGAGCACCATTGCCTCCATCCTTTTAGCCCTGACATGGGTACAGCTCTCCCACAAGCACTCCCACCCTCCTTCCCCTCACCTCCTACAACCTAGGACAGCCCTCCTCACACTATCGGACTGGAGCAGCCACTCTCCTCCAACGCGTGCCTAGCATGTAAAGGCCCACACGGCTCTCCCACAAGCACTCCCCTCTTCCTTTCCCTCACCTCCTACAACTTACCACTGCCCTCCTCACAATTTCCCATTACAGCAGACAATCTCCTCCAACGCCTGCCTAACATGTGCAGGCCCACACGGGAAGCACCATTGCCTCCACCCTTTTGGCCCTGACATGCCTGCGGCTCTCCCACAAGCACTCCCGCCCTCCTTTCCTACCCTACTCCAACTTCCGAAAGCCCTCCTCGCACTTTCTGACCGGAGCAGCCACTCTCCTCCTGAGCTTGCCTCGCATGTGCAGGCCCACACGGGGAGCACCATTGCCTCCACCCTTTTGGCCCTGACATGCCTGCGGCTCTCCCACAAGCACTAACACCCTCCTTTCCCTCACCTCCAAAAACCCAGGACAGCCCTCCTCACACTTTCTGACTGGAGCAGCCACTCTCCTCCAACGCCTGCCTAACATGTACAGGCCCACACGGGGAGCACCATTGCCTCCACCCTTTTGGCCCTGACATCCACACGGCTCTCCCACAAGCACTCCCGTCTTCCTTTCCCTCACCTCCTACAACTTACCACTGCCCTCCTCACAATTTCCCATTACAGCAGACAATCTCCTCCAACGCCTGCCTAACATGTACAGGCCCACACGGGGAGCATCATTGCCTCCACCCTTTTGGCCCTTACATGCCTGCGGCTCTCCCACAAGCACTCACATCCTCCTTTCCCTCACCTCCTACAACCCAGGAGAGCCCTCCTCACACTTTCTGACTGGAGCAGCCACTCTCCTCCTAAGCCTGCCTAACATGTCGAGGTCCACACGGGGATCACCATAGCCTCCACCCTTTTGGCCCTGACATGCCTACAGCACTTCCACAACCACTCCCGCCCTCCTTTCCCTACCCTACTCCAACTTACGACTGCCCTCCTCACACTTTCGAACTTGAGCAGCCAATCTCCTCCAACGCCTGCCTAAAATGTGCAGGCACACACGGGGAGCACCATGGCCTCCACCCTTTTAGCCCTGACATGCCTACGGCACTCCCACAAGCACTCCCGTCCTCCTTTCCCTCACCTCCTACAACATACCACTGCCCTCCTCACACTTTCGGACTGCAGCAGCCACTCTGCTCCAACGCCTTCGTACCATGTACAGGCCCACACGGGGAGCACCATTGCCTCCACCCTTTTGGCCCTGACATGCCTACGGCTCTCCCACAACCACTCCCGTCTTCCTTTCCCTCACCTCCTCCAACTTAAAACTACCCTTCTCACACTTTGTGACTGGAGCAGCCACTCTCCTCCAACGCCTGCCTAGCATGCACAGGCTCACACGGGGAGCACCATTGCCTCCACCCTTTTGGCCCTGACATGCCTACGGCACTCCTACAAGCACTCCCGCCCTCCTTTCCCTCACTTCCTAAAACCCAGGAGAGCCGTCCTCACACTTTGTGACTGGAGCAGCCACTCTCCTCCAAAGCCTGCCTAACATGTACAGGCGCACCCGGGGGGCACCATTGCCTCCACCCTTATGGCCCTGACATGCCTGCGGCTCTCCCACAAGCACTCCCGCCTTCCTTTCCCTCACCTCCTAAAACTTACCACTGCCCTCCTCACACTTTCCCATTAGAGCAGCCAATCTCCTCCAACGCGTGCCTAGGATTTACAGGCCCACACGGGGAGCACCATTGCCTCCACCCTATTGGCCCTGACATGCCTTCGGCTCTCCCACAAGCACTCACGTCCCCTTTCCCTACCCTACTCCAAATTACGACAGCCCCGCTCACACTTTCGGACTGGAGTAGCCACTCTCCTCCAACGCCTGCCTAACATGTACAGACCCACCCGCGGAGCACCATTGCCTCCACCCTTTTGGCCCTGACATTCACAAGGCTCTCCCACAAGCACTCCAATCTTACTTCCCCTCACCTCCTACAACCTAGGACAGCCCTCCTCACACTTTCGGACTGGAGCAGCCACTCTCCTCCTAAGCCTGCCTAACATGTGCAGGCCCACACGGGGAGCACCATTGCCTCCACCCTTTTGGCCCTGACATTCCACACGGCTCTCCCACAAGCACTCCTGTCCTCCTTTCCCTCACCTCCTACAACCTAGGACAGCCCTCCTCACACTTTCGGACTTGAGCAGCCACTCTCCTCCAACGCCTGCCTAACATGTGCAGGCCCACACGGGGAGCACCATGGCGTCCACCCTTTTAGCCCTGACATGCCTACGGCTCTCCCACAAGCACTCACGTCCTCCTTTCCCTACCCTACTCCAAATTACGACTTCCCTCCTCACACTTTCGGACTGGAGCAGCCACTCTCCTCCAAAGTCTGCCTAACATGTACAGACCCACCTGCGGAAAACCATTGCCTCCACCCTTTTGGCCCTGACATCCACATGGCTCTCCCACAAGCACTCACACCCTCCTTTCCCTCACCTCCTACAACCTAGGACAGCCCTCCTCACACTTTCGGATTGGAGCAGCCACTCTCCTCCAACCCCCGCCTACCAACAACAAGTCCACACGGGGAGCACCAGGGCGTCCACCCTTTTAGCTCTGCCATGCGTACGGCTCTCCCACAAGCACTTCCACCCTCCTTTCCCTACCCTACTCCAAACTACGACAGCCCTCCTCACACTTTCCCATTAGAGCAGCCACTCTCCTCCAACGCCTGCCTAACATGTGCAGGCCCACACGGGGAGCACCATGGCGTCCACCCTTTTGGCCCTGACATCCACACGACTCTCCCACAAGCACTCCCGTCCTCCTTTCCCTCACCTCCTACAACCTAGGACAGCCCTCCTCACACTTTCGGACTGGAGCAGCCAATCTCCTCCTGAGCTTGCCTAACATGTACAGGCCCACATGGGGAGCACCATTGCCTCCACCCTTTTAGCCCTGACATGCACACGGCTCTCCCACAAGCACTCCCGTCCTCCTTTCCCTACCCTACCCCAACTTGTGACAGTCCCCCTTACACTTTCTGACTGGAGCAGCCACTCTCCTCCAACGCCTGCCAAACATGTACAGACCCACCCGCAGAGCACCATTGCCTCCACCCTTTTGGCCCTGACATTCACAAGGTTCTCCCACAAGCACTCCAATCTTACTTCCCCTCACCTCCTACAACCTAGGACAGCCCTCCTCACACTTTCGGACTGGAGAAGCCACTCTCCTCCAAAGCCTGCCTAACATGTACAGGCCCACACGGAGAGCACCATTGCCTCCACCCTTTTGGCCCTGACATTCCACACGGCTCTCCCACAAGCACTCCCGTCTTCCTTTCCCTCACCTCCTACAACTTACCACTGCCCTCCTCACACTTTCGGACTGGAGCAGCCACTCTCCTCCAACGCCTGCCTAACATGTGCAGGCCCACATGGGGAGCACCATTGCCTCCACCCTTTTGGCCCTGACATCCACACGGCTCTCCCACAAGCATTCCCGTCTTCCTTTCCCTCACCTCCTCCAACTTACAACTACCCTTCCCACACTTTGTGACTGGAGCAGCCACTCTCCTCGAACGCGTGCCTAGCATGCACAGGCGCACCCGGGGAGCACCATTGCCTCCACCCTTTTACCCTGACATTCCTACGGCTCTCCCACAACCACTCCCGTCTTCCTTTCTCTCACCTCCTACAACTTACCACTGCCCTCCTCACAATTTCCCATTACAGCAGACAATCTCCTCCAACGCCTGCCTAACATGTGCAGGCCCACACGGGGAGCACCATTGCCTCCACCCTTTTAGCCCTGACATGACTACGGCGCTCCCACAACCACTCCAATCCTCCTTCGCCTACACTACTCCAACTTCCGACAGCCCTCCTCGCACTTTCGGACTGGAGCAGCCACTCTCCTCCAACGCCTGCCAAACATGCACAGGCCCACACGGGGAGAACCATTGCCTCCACCCTTTTAGGCCTGACATGGGTACGGCTCTCCCACAAGCACTCCCGCCCTCCTTTGCCTACCCTACTCCAACTTCAGAGAACCCTCCTCACACTTTCGGACTGGAGCAGCCACTCTCCTCCAACGCCTGCCTAACATGTGCAGGCCCACACGAGGAGCACCATTGCCTCCACCCTTTTGGCCCTGACATCCACAAGGCTCTCCCACAAGCACTCCCGCCCTCCTTTCCCTCACCTCCTACAACATACCACTGCCCTCCTCACACCTTCAGACTGGAGCAGCCACTCTCCTCCAACGCGTGCCTAACATGTGCAGGCTCACCCGGGGAGCACCAGTGCCTCCACCCTTTTGGCCCTGACATGCCTACGGCTCTCCCACAACCACTCCCGTCTTCCTTTCCCTCACCTCCTCCAACTTACCACAGCCCTCCTCACACTTTCCCATTAGAGCAGCCAATCTCCTCCAACGCCTGCCTAACATGTACAGGCCCACACGGGGAGCACCATGACGTCCACCTTTATGGCCCTGACATGCCTACGGCTCTCCCACAACGACTCCCGTCTTCCTTTCCCTCACCTCCTACAACTTACCACTGCCCTCCTCACACTTTCGGACTGGAGCAGCCACTCTCCTCCAACGCGTGCCTAGGATGTACAGGCCCACCCGGGGAGCACCATTGCCTCCACCCTTTTGGCCCTGACATGCCTACGGCTCTCCCACAAGCACTCCCGTCTTCCTTTACCTACCCTACTCCAACTTACAACTGCCCTCCTCACACTTTCGGACTGGAGCAGCCACTCTCCTCCAACGCCTGCCTAACATGTGCAGGCCCACACGGGGAGCACCATTGCCTCCAGCCTTTTGGCCCTGACATGCCTACGGCTCTCCCACAAGCACTCCCGTCTTCCTTTCCCTCACCTCCTAAAACTTACCACTGCCCTCCTCACACTTTCCCATTAGAGCAGCCAATCTCCTCCAACGCGTGCCTAGGATTTACAGGCCCACACGGGGAGCACCATTGCCTCCACCCTATTGGCACTGACATGCCTTCGGCTCTCCCACAAGCAGTCACGTCCCCTTTCCCTACCCTACTCCAAATTACGACAGCCCCGCTCACACTTTCGGACTGGAGTAGCCACTCTCCTCCAACGCCTGCCTAACATGTACAGACCCACCCGCGGAGCACCATTGCCTCCACCCTTTTGGCCCTGACATTCACAAGGCTATCCCACAAGCACTCCAATCTTACTTCCCCTCAACTCCTACAACCTAGGACAGCCCTCCTCACACTTTCGGACTGGAGCAGCCACTCTCCTCCAACGCCTGCCTAACATCTGCAGGCCCACACGGGGAGCACCATTGCCTCCACCCTTTTGGCCCTGACATTCCACACGGCTCTCCCACAAGCATTCCTGTCCTCCTTTCCCTCACCTCCTACAACTTACCACTGCCCTCCTCACACTTTCGGACTGGAGCAGCCACTCTCCTCCAACGCCTGCCTAGCATGTACAGGCCCACATGGGGAGAACCATTGCCTCCACCCTTTTAGGCCTGACATGGGTACGGCTCTCCCACTAGCACTGCCGCCCTCCTTTGCCTACCCTACTCCAACTTCAGAGAACCCTCCTCACACTTTCGGACTGGAGCAGCCACTCTCCTCCAACGCCTGCCTAACATGTGCAGGCCCACACGAGGAGCACCATTGCCTCGACCCTTTTGGCCCTGACATCCACACGGCACTCCTACAAGCACTCCCGCCCTCCTTTCCCTCACCTCCTACAGCATACCACAGCCCTCCTCACACTTTCGGACTGGAGCAGCCACTCTCCTCCAACGCCTGCCTAACATGTGCAGGCCCACACGAGGAGCACCATTGCCTCCACCCTTTTCGCCCTAAAATGCCTACGGCACTCCCACAAGCATGCCCGCCCTCCTTTCCCTACCCTACTCCAACTTCAGAGAACCCTCCTCACACTTTCGGACTGGAGCAGCCACTCTCCTCCTAAACCTGCCTAACATGTGCAGGCCCACCCGGGGAGCACCATGGCCTCCACCATTTTGACCCTGACATGCCTACGGTTCGCCCACAAGCACGCACATCCTCCTTGCCCTCACCTCCTACAACATACCACTGCCCTCCTCACACTTTCGGACTGGAGCAGCCACTCTCCTCCAACGCCTGCCTAGCATGTACAGGCCCACACGGGGAGTACCATTGCCTCAACCCTTTTGGCCCTGACATCCACACGGCTCTCCCACAAGCATTCCCGTCTTCCTTTCCCTCACCCCCTCCAACTTACCACAACCCTTCTCACACTTTCGGACTGGAGCAGACACTCTCCTCCAACGCGTGCCTAACATGTACAGGCCCACACGGGGAGCACCACGGCCTCGACCCTTTTGGCCCTGACATGCCTACGGCTCTCCCACAACCACTCCCGTCTTCCTTTCCCTCACCTCCTACAACTTACCACTGCCCTCCTCACACTTTCGGACTGGAGCAGCCACTCTCCTCCAACGCCTGCCTAACATGCACAGGCCCACACGGGGAGCACCATTGCCTCCACCCTTTTGGCCCTGACATCCACACGGCACTCCTACAAGCACTCCCGCCCTCCTTCCCTCACCTCCTCCAACTTACCACTGCCCTCCTCACAATTTCCAATTACAGCAACCAGTCTCCTCCAACGCCTGCCTAACATGTGCAGGCCCACACGGGGAGCACCAGTGCCTCCACCCTTTTGCCCCTGACATCCACACGGCACTCCTACAAGCACTCCCGCCCTCCTTTCCCTCACCTCCTACAACCTAGGAAAGCCCTCCTCACACTTTCTGAATGAAGCAGCCACTCTCCTCCAACGCCTGCCTAACATATAAAGGCCCACACGGGGAGCACCATTGCCTCAACCCTTTTGGCCCTGACATGTCTACGGCTCTCCCACAAGCACTCCCGTCTTCCTTTCCCTCACCTCCTACAACTTACAACTACCCTTCTCACACTTTGTGACTGGAGCAGCCACTCTCCTCGAACGCGTGCCTAGCATGCACAGGCTCACACGGGGAGCACCATTGCCTCCACCCTTTTGGCCCTGACATGCCTACGGCACTCCTACAAGCACTCCCGCCCTCCTTTCCCTACCCTACTCCAACTTCCGACAGCCCTCCTCACACTTTCGGACTGGAGCAGCCACTCTCCTCCAACGCCTGCCTAACATGTGCAGGCCCACACGGGGAGCACCATTGCCTCAACCCTTTTTGCCCTGACATGCCTACGGTACTCCTACAAGCACTCCCGCCCTCCTTTCCCTCACCTCCTACAACATACCACTGCCCTCCTCACACTTTCGGACTGCAGCAGCCACTCTCCTCCAACGCCTGCCTAACATGTGCAGGCCCACACGAGGAGCACCATTGCCTCCACCCTTTTGGCCCTAAAATGCCTACGGCACTCCCACAAGCATTCCCGCCCTCCTTTCCCTACCCTACTCCAACTTACGACTGCCCTCCTCACACTTTCGAACTGGAGCAGCCAATCTCCTCCAACGCGGGCCTAACATGACCAGGCACACCCGGGGAGCACCATGGCCTCCACCATTTTGGCCCTGACATGCCTACGGCTCGCCGACAAGCACGCACATCCTCCTTGCCCTCACCTCCTACAACATACCACTGCCCTCCTCACACTTTCGGACTGCAGCAGCCACTCTGCTCCAACGCCTGCCTACCATGTACAGGCCCACACGGGGAGCACCATTGCCTCCACCCTTTTGGCCCTGACATGCCTACGGCTCTCCCACAACCACTCCCGTCTTCCTTTCCCTCACCTCCTCCAACTTAAAACTACCCTTCTCACACTTTGTGACTGGAGCAGCCACTCTCCTCCAACGCCTGCCTAGCATGCACAGGCTCACACGGGGAGCACCATTGCCTCCACCCTTTTGGCCCTGACATGCCTACGGCACTCCTACAAGCACTCCCGCCCTCCTTTCCCTCACTTCCTAAAACCCAGGAGAGCCCTCCTCACACTTTGTGACTGGAGCAGCCACTCTCCTCCAAAGCCTGCCTAACATGTACAGGCGCACCCGGGGGGCACCATTGCCTCCACCCTTATGGCCCTGACATGCCTGCGGCTCTCCCACAAGCACTCCCGCCTTCCTTTCCCTCACCTCCTAAAACTTACCACTGCCCTCCTCACACTTTCCCATTAGAGCAGCCAATCTCCTCCAACGCGTGCCTAGGATTTACAGGCCCACACGGGGAGCACCATTGCCTCCACCCTATTGGCCCTGACATGCCTTCGGCTCTCCCACAAGCACTCACGTCCCCTTTCCCTACCCTACTCCAAATTACGACAGCCCCGCTCACACTTTCGGACTGGAGTAGCCACTCTCCTCCAACGCCTGCCTAACATGTACAGACCCACCCGCGGAGCACCATTGCCTCCACCCTTTTGGCCCTGACATTCACAAGGCTCTCCCACAAGCACTCCAATCTTACTTCCCCTCACCTCCTACAACCTAGGACAGCCCTCCTCACACTTTCGGACTGGAGCAGCCACTCTCCTCCTAAGCCTGCCTAACATGTGCAGGCCCACACGGGGAGCACCATTGCCTCCACCCTTTTGGCCCTGACATTCCACACGGCTCTCCCACAAGCACTCCTGTCCTCCTTTCCCTCACCTCCTACAACCTAGGACAGCCCTCCTCACACTTTCGGACTTGAGCAGCCACTCTCCTCCAACGCCTGCCTAACATGTGCAGGCCCACACGGGGAGCACCATGGCGTCCACCCTTTTAGCCCTGACATGCCTACGGCTCTCCCACAAGCACTCACGTCCTCCTTTCCCTACCCTACTCCAAATTACGACTTCCCTCCTCACACTTTCGGACTGGAGCAGCCACTCTCCTCCAAAGTCTGCCTAACATGTACAGACCCACCTGCGGAAAACCATTGCCTCCACCCTTTTGGCCCTGACATCCACATGGCTCTCCCACAAGCACTCACACCCTCCTTTCCCTCACCTCCTACAACCTAGGACAGCCCTCCTCACACTTTCGGATTGGAGCAGCCACTCTCCTCCAACCCCCGCCTACCAACAACAAGTCCACACGGGGAGCACCAGGGCGTCCACCCTTTTAGCTCTGCCATGCGTACGGCTCTCCCACAAGCACTTCCACCCTCCTTTCCCTACCCTACTCCAAACTACGACAGCCCTCCTCACACTTTCCCATTAGAGCAGCCACTCTCCTCCAACGCCTGCCTAACATGTGCAGGCCCACACGGGGAGCACCATGGCGTCCACCCTTTTGGCCCTGACATCCACACGACTCTCCCACAAGCACTCCCGTCCTCCTTTCCCTCACCTCCTACAACCTAGGACAGCCCTCCTCACACTTTCGGACTGGAGCAGCCAATCTCCTCCTGAGCTTGCCTAACATGTACAGGCCCACATGGGGAGCACCATTGCCTCCACCCTTTTAGCCCTGACATGCACACGGCTCTCCCACAAGCACTCCCGTCCTCCTTTCCCTACCCTACCCCAACTTGTGACAGTCCCCCTTACACTTTCTGACTGGAGCAGCCACTCTCCTCCAACGCCTGCCAAACATGTACAGACCCACCCGCAGAGCACCATTGCCTCCACCCTTTTGGCCCTGACATTCACAAGGTTCTCCCACAAGCACTCCAATCTTACTTCCCCTCACCTCCTACAACCTAGGACAGCCCTCCTCACACTTTCGGACTGGAGAAGCCACTCTCCTCCAAAGCCTGCCTAACATGTACAGGCCCACACGGAGAGCACCATTGCCTCCACCCTTTTGGCCCTGACATTCCACACGGCTCTCCCACAAGCACTCCCGTCTTCCTTTCCCTCACCTCCTACAACTTACCACTGCCCTCCTCACACTTTCGGACTGGAGCAGCCACTCTCCTCCAACGCCTGCCTAACATGTGCAGGCCCACATGGGGAGCACCATTGCCTCCACCCTTTTGGCCCTGACATCCACACGGCTCTCCCACAAGCATTCCCGTCTTCCTTTCCCTCACCTCCTCCAACTTACAACTACCCTTCCCACACTTTGTGACTGGAGCAGCCACTCTCCTCGAACGCGTGCCTAGCATGCACAGGCGCACCCGGGGAGCACCATTGCCTCCACCCTTTTACCCTGACATTCCTACGGCTCTCCCACAACCACTCCCGTCTTCCTTTCTCTCACCTCCTACAACTTACCACTGCCCTCCTCACAATTTCCCATTACAGCAGACAATCTCCTCCAACGCCTGCCTAACATGTGCAGGCCCACACGGGGAGCACCATTGCCTCCACCCTTTTAGCCCTGACATGACTACGGCGCTCCCACAACCACTCCAATCCTCCTTCGCCTACACTACTCCAACTTCCGACAGCCCTCCTCGCACTTTCGGACTGGAGCAGCCACTCTCCTCCAACGCCTGCCAAACATGCACAGGCCCACACGGGGAGAACCATTGCCTCCACCCTTTTAGGCCTGACATGGGTACGGCTCTCCCACAAGCACTCCCGCCCTCCTTTGCCTACCCTACTCCAACTTCAGAGAACCCTCCTCACACTTTCGGACTGGAGCAGCCACTCTCCTCCAACGCCTGCCTAACATGTGCAGGCCCACACGAGGAGCACCATTGCCTCCACCCTTTTGGCCCTGACATCCACAAGGCTCTCCCACAAGCACTCCCGCCCTCCTTTCCCTCACCTCCTACAACATACCACTGCCCTCCTCACACCTTCAGACTGGAGCAGCCACTCTCCTCCAACGCGTGCCTAACATGTGCAGGCTCACCCGGGGAGCACCAGTGCCTCCACCCTTTTGGCCCTGACATGCCTACGGCTCTCCCACAACCACTCCCGTCTTCCTTTCCCTCACCTCCTCCAACTTACCACAGCCCTCCTCACACTTTCCCATTAGAGCAGCCAATCTCCTCCAACGCCTGCCTAACATGTACAGGCCCACACGGGGAGCACCATGACGTCCACCTTTATGGCCCTGACATGCCTACGGCTCTCCCACAACGACTCCCGTCTTCCTTTCCCTCACCTCCTACAACTTACCACTGCCCTCCTCACACTTTCGGACTGGAGCAGCCACTCTCCTCCAACGCGTGCCTAGGATGTACAGGCCCACCCGGGGAGCACCATTGCCTCCACCCTTTTGGCCCTGACATGCCTACGGCTCTCCCACAAGCACTCCCGTCTTCCTTTACCTACCCTACTCCAACTTACAACTGCCCTCCTCACACTTTCGGACTGGAGCAGCCACTCTCCTCCAACGCCTGCCTAACATGTGCAGGCCCACACGGGGAGCACCATTGCCTCCAGCCTTTTGGCCCTGACATGCCTACGGCTCTCCCACAAGCACTCCCGTCTTCCTTTCCCTCACCTCCTAAAACTTACCACTGCCCTCCTCACACTTTCCCATTAGAGCAGCCAATCTCCTCCAACGCGTGCCTAGGATTTACAGGCCCACACGGGGAGCACCATTGCCTCCACCCTATTGGCACTGACATGCCTTCGGCTCTCCCACAAGCAGTCACGTCCCCTTTCCCTACCCTACTCCAAATTACGACAGCCCCGCTCACACTTTCGGACTGGAGTAGCCACTCTCCTCCAACGCCTGCCTAACATGTACAGACCCACCCGCGGAGCACCATTGCCTCCACCCTTTTGGCCCTGACATTCACAAGGCTCTCCCACAAGCACTCCAATCTTACTTCCCCTCACCTCCTACAACCTAGGACAGCCCTCCTCACACTTTCGGACTGGAGCAGCCACTCTCCTCCAACGCCTGCCTAACATCTGCAGGCCCACACGGGGAGCACCATTGCCTCCACCCTTTTGGCCCTGACATTCCACACGGCTCTCCCACAAGCATTCCTGTCCTCCTTTCCCTCACCTCCTACAACTTACCACTGCCCTCCTCACACTTTCGGACTGGAGCAGCCACTCTCCTCCAACGCCTGCCTAGCATGTACAGGCCCACATGGGGAGAACCATTGCCTCCACCCTTTTAGGCCTGACATGGGTACGGCTCTCCCACTAGCACTGCCGCCCTCCTTTGCCTACCCTACTCCAACTTCAGAGAACCCTCCTCACACTTTCGGACTGGAGCAGCCACTCTCCTCCAACGCCTGCCTAACATGTGCAGGCCCACACGAGGAGCACCATTGCCTCGACCCTTTTGGCCCTGACATCCACACGGCACTCCTACAAGCACTCCCGCCCTCCTTTCCCTCACCTCCTACAGCATACCACTGCCCTCCTCACACTTTCGGACTGGAGCAGCCACTATCCTCCAACGCCTGCCTAACATGTACAGACCCACCAGCGGAGCACCATTGCCTCCACCCTTTTGGCCCTGACATTCACAAGGCTCTCCCACAAGCACTCCAATCTTACTTCCCCTCACCCCCTACAACCTAGGACAGCCCTCCTCACACTTTCGGACTGGAGCAGCCACTCTCCTCCAACGCCTGCCTAACATGTGCAGGCCCACACGAGGAGCACCATTGCCTCCACCCTTTTCGCCCTAAAATGCCTACGGCACTCCCACAAGCATGCCCGCCCTCCTTTCCCTACCCTACTCCAACTTCCGACAGCCCTCCTCACATTTTCGGACTGGAGCAGCCACTCTCCTCCTAAACCTGCCTAACATGTGCAGGCCCACCCGGGGAGCACCATGGCCTCCACCATTTTGACCCTGACATGCCTACGGTTCGCCCACAAGCACGCACATCCTCCTTGCCCTCACCTCCTACAACATACCACTGCCCTCCTCACACTTTCGGACTGGAGCAGCCACTCTCCTCCAACGCCTGCCTAGCATGTACAGGCCCACACGGGGAGTACCATTGCCTCAACCCTTTTGGCCCTGACATCCACACGGCTCTTCCACAAGCATTCCCGTCTTCCTTTCCCTCACCCCCTCCAACTTACCACAACCCTTCTCACACTTTCGGACTGGAGCAGACACTCTCCTCCAACGCGTGCCTAACATGTACAGGCCCACACGGGGAGCACCACGGCCTCGACCCTTTTGGCCCTGACATGCCTACGGCTCTCCCACAACCACTCCCGTCTTCCTTTCCCTCACCTCCTACAACTTACCACTGCCCTCCTCACACTTTCGGACTGGAGCAGCCACTCTCCTCCAACGCCTGCCTAACATGCACAGGCCCACACGGGGAGCACCATTGCCTCCACCCTTTTGGCCCTGACATCCACACGGCACTCCTACAAGCACTCCCGCCCTCCTTCCCTCACCTCCTCCAACTTACCACTGCCCTCCTCACAATTTCCAATTACAGCAACCAGTCTCCTCCAACGCCTGCCTAACATGTGCAGGCCCACACGGGGAGCACCAGTGCCTCCACCCTTTTGCCCCTGACATCCACACGGCACTCCTACAAGCACTCCCGCCCTCCTTTCCCTCACCTCCTACAACCTAGGAAAGCCCTCCTCACACTTTCTGAATGAAGCAGCCACTCTCCTCCAACGCCTGCCTAACATATAAAGGCCCACACGGGGAGCACCATTGCCTCAACCCTTTTGGCCCTGACATGTCTACGGCTCTCCCACAAGCACTCCCGTCTTCCTTTCCCTCACCTCCTACAACTTACAACTACCCTTCTCACACTTTGTGACTGGAGCAGCCACTCTCCTCGAACGCGTGCCTAGCATGCACAGGCTCACACGGGGAGCACCATTGCCTCCACCCTTTTGGCCCTGACATGCCTACGGCACTCCTACAAGCACTCCCGCCCTCCTTTCCCTACCCTACTCCAACTTCCGACAGCCCTCCTCACACTTTCGGACTGGAGCAGCCACTCTCCTCCAACGCCTGCCTAACATGTGCAGGCCCACACGGGGAGCACCATTGCCTCAACCCTTTTTGCCCTGACATGCCTACGGTACTCCTACAAGCACTCCCGCCCTCCTTTCCCTCACCTCCTACAACATACCACTGCCCTCCTCACACTTTCGGACTGCAGCAGCCACTCTCCTCCAACGCCTGCCTAACATGTGCAGGCCCACACGAGGAGCACCATTGCCTCCACCCTTTTGGCCCTAAAATGCCTACGGCACTCCCACAAGCATTCCCGCCCTCCTTTCCCTACCCTACTCCAACTTACGACTGCCCTCCTCACACTTTCGAACTGGAGCAGCCAATCTCCTCCAACGCGGGCCTAACATGACCAGGCACACCCGGGGAGCACCATGGCCTCCACCATTTTGGCCCTGACATGCCTACGGCTCGCCGACAAGCACGCACATCCTCCTTGCCCTCACCTCCTACAACATACCACTGCCCTCCTCACACTTTCGGACTGGAGCAGCCACTCTCCTCCAACGCCTGCCTAGCATGTACAGGCCCACACGGGGATCACCATTGCCTCCACCCTTTTGCCCCTGACATCCACACGGCTCTCCCACAAGCATTCCCGTCTTCCTTTCCCTCACCTCCTCCAACTTACAACAACCCTTCTCACACTTTCGGACTGGAGCAGACACTCTCCTCCAACGCGTGCCTAACATGTACAGGCCCACACGGGGAGCACCATTGCCTCCACCCTTTTGGCCCTGACATGCCTACGGCACTCCTACAAGCACTCCCGCCCTCCTTTCCCTCACCTCCTCCAACTTACCACTGCCCTCCTCACACTTTCGGAATGGAGCAGCCACTCTCCTCCAACGCCTGCCTAACATGTGCAGGCCCACACGACGAGCACCATTGCCTCCACCCTTTTGGCCCTGACATGCCTACGGCACTCCTACAACCACTCCTGCCCTCCTTTCCCTCTCCTCCTACAACATACCACTGCCCTCCTCACACCTTCAGACTGGAGCAGCCACTCTCGTCCTAAGCCTGCCTAACATGTGCAGGCCCACACGGGGAGCACCATTGCCTCCACCCTTTTGGCCCTGACATCCACACGGCTCTCCCACAAGCACTCCTGTCCTCCTTTCCCTCACCTCCTACAACCCAGGAGAGCCCTCCTCACACTTTCGGACTGGAGCAGCCACTCTCCTCCAACGCGTGCCTAACATGTGCAGGCCCACACGGGGAGCACCACGGCCTCCACCCTTTTGGCCCTGACATGCCTACGGCACTCCCACAACCAATCCCGTCTTCCTTTCCCTCACCTCCTACAACTTACCACTGCCCTACTCACAATTTCCCATTACAGCAGCCAATCTCCAACACCTGCCTAACATGTGCAGGCCCACACGGGGAGCACCATTGCCTCGACCCTTTTCGCCCTGACATCCACACAGCTCTCCCACAAGCACTCCTGTCCTCCTTTCCCTCACCTCCTACAACATACCACTGCCCTCCTCACACTTTCGGACTGGAGCAGCCACTCCCCTCCAACGCGTGCCTAACATGTGCAGGCCCACACGGGGAGCACCATTGCCTCCACCCTTTTGGCCCTGACATGCACACGGCTCTCCCACAAGCACTCCCCTCTTCCTTTCCCTCACCTCCTACAACTTACCACTGCCCTCCTCACACTTTCGGACTGGAGCAGAAACTCTCCTCCAACGCCTGCCTAGCATGTAAAGGCCCACACGGGGAGCACCATTGCCTCCATCCTTTTAGCCCTGACATGGGTACAGCTCTCCCACAAGCACTCCCACCCTCCTTTCCCTCACCTCCTACAACCTAGGACAGCCCTCCTCACACTATCGGACTGGAGCAGCCACTCTCCTCCAACGCGTGCCTAGCATGTAAAGGCCCACACGGCTCTCCCACAAGCACTCCCCTCTTCCTTTCCCTCACCTCCTACAACTTACCACTGCCCTCCTCACAATTTCCCATTACAGCAGACAATCTCCTCCAACGCCTGCCTAACATGTGCAGGCCCACACGGGAAGCACCATTGCCTCCACCCTTTTGGCCCTGACATGCCTGCGGCTCTCCCACAAGCACTCCCGCCCTCCTTTCCCTACCCTACTCCAACTTCCGACAGCCCTCCTCGCACTTTCTGACTGGAGCAGCCACTCTCCTCCTGAGCTTGCCTCGCATGTGCAGGCCCACACGGGGAGCACCATTGCCTCCACCCTTTTGGCCCTGACATGCCTGCGGCTCTCCCACAAGCACTAACACCCTCCTTTCCCTCACCTCCAAAAACCCAGGACAGCCCTCCTCACACTTTCTGACTGGAGCAGCCACTCTCCTCCAAAGCCTGCCTAACATGTACAGGCGCACACGGGGAGCACCATTGCCTCCACCCTTTTGGCCCTGACATGTCTACGGCTCTCCCACAAGCACTCCCGTCTTCCTTTCCCTCACCTCCCACAACTTACCACTGCCCTCCTCACAATTTCCCATTACAGCAGCCAATCGCCTCCAACGCCTGCCTAACATGTACAGGCCCACACGGGGAGCATCATTGCCTCCACCCTTTTGGCCCTTACATGCCTGCGGCTCTCCCACAAGCACTCACATCCTCCTTTCCCTCACCTCCTACAACCCAGGAGAGCCCTCCTCACACTTTCTGACTGGAGCAGCCACTCTCCTCCTAAGCCTGCCTAACATGTCGAGGTCCACACGGGGATCACCATAGCCTCCACCCTTTTGGCCCTGACATGCCTACAGCACTTCCACAACCACTCCCGCCCTCCTTTCCCTACCCTACTCCAACTTACGACTGCCCTCCTCACACTTTCGAACTTGAGCAGCCAATCTCCTCCAACGCCTGCCTAAAATGTGCAGGCACACACGGGGAGCACCATGGCCTCCACCCTTTTAGCCCTGACATGCCTACGGCACTCCCACAAGCACTCCCGTCCTCCTTTCCCTCACCTCCTACAACATACCACTGCCCTCCTCACACTTTCGGACTGCAGCAGCCACTCTCCTCCAACGCCTGCCTACCATGTACAGGCCCACACGGGGAGCACCATTGCCTCCACCCTTTTGGCCCTGACATGCCTACGGCTCTCCCACAACCACTCCCGTCTTCCTTTCCCTCACCTCCTCCAACTTAAAACTACCCTTCTCACACTTTGTGACTGGAGCAGCCACTCTCCTCCAACGCCTGCCTAGCATGCACAGGCTCACACGGGGAGCACCATTGCCTCCACCCTTTTGGCCCTGACATGCCTACGGCTCTCCCACAACCACTCCCGTCTTCCTTTCCCTCACCTCCTACAACTCACCACTGCCCTCCTCACAATTTCCCATTACATCAGCCAATCGCCTCCAACGCGTGCCTAGGATGTACAGGCCCACACGAGGAGCACCATTGCCTCCACCCTTATGGCCCTGACATGTCTACTGCTCTCCCACAAGCACTCCCGTCTTCCTTTCCCTACCCTACTCCAACTTCCGACAGCCCTCCTCAAACTTTCGGACTGGAGCAGCCACTCTCCTCCAACGCCTGCCTAACATGTGCAGGCCCACATGAGGAGCACCATTGCCTCCACCCTTTTGGCCCTGACATCCACACGGCACTCCTAAAAGCACTCCCGTCTTCCTTTCCCTCACCTCCTACAACTTACCACTGCCCTCCTCACACTTTCGAACTTGAGCAGCCACTCTCCTCCAACACCTGCCTAACATGTGCAGGCCCACACGGGGAGCACCATGGCCTCCACCCTTTTGAACCTGACATCCACACGGCTCTCCCAAAAGCACTAACACCCTGCTTTCCCTCACCTCCTACAACTTACCACTGCCCTCCTCACAATTTCCAATTACAGCAGCCACTCTCCTCCAACGCCTGCCTAACATGTGCAGGCCCACACGGGGAGCACCATGACGTCCACCCTTTTAGCCCTGACATGCCTGCGGCTCTCCCACAAGCACTCCCGTCTTCCTTTCCCTCACCTCCTACAACTTACCACTGCCCTCCTCACACTGTCGGACTGGAGCAGCCACTCTCCTCAAACGCCTGCCTAACATGTACAGGCCTATACGGGGAGCACCATTGCCTCCACCCTTTTGGCCCTGACATGCCTACGGTACTCCTACAAGCACTCCCGCCCTCCTTTCCCTCACCTCCTACAACCCAGGAGAGCCCTCCTCACACTTTCGGACTGGAGCAGCCACTCTCCTCCAAAGCCTGCCTAACATGTACAGGCGCACCCGGGGGGCACCATTGCCTCCACCCTTATGGCCCTGACATGCCTGCGGCTCTCCCACAAGCACTCCCGTCTTCCTTTCCCTCACCTCCTACAACTTAACAACTACCCTTCTAAAACTTTGTGACTGGAGCAGCCACTCTCCTCGAACGCGTGCCTAGCATGCACAGGCTCACACGGGGAGCACCATTGCCTCAACCCTTTTCGACCTGACATCCACACGGCTCTCCCACAAGCACTCCCGCCCTCCTTCCCCTCACCTCCTAGAACCTAGGACAGTCCCCCTCACACTTTCGGACTGGAGCAGCCACTCTCCTCCAACGCCTGCCTAACATGGACAGGCCCACACGCGGAGCACCATTGCCTCCACCCTTTTGGCCCTGACATGTCTACGGCTCTCCCACAAGCATTCCCGTCTTCCTTTCCCTCACCTCCTACAACTTACAACTACCCTTCTCACACTTTGTGACTGGAGCAGCCACTCTCCTCGAATGCGTGCCTAGCATGCACAGGCTCACACAGGGAGCACCATTGCCTCAACACTTTTCGCCCTGACATGTCTACGGCTCTCCCACAAGCACTCCCGTCTTCCTTTCCCTCACCTCCTACAACTTACCACTGCCCTCCTCACAATTTCCCATTACAGCAGCTAATCGCCTCCAACGCCTGCCTAACATGTACAGGCCCAGACGGGGAGCATCATTGCCTCCACCCTTTTAGCCCTGACATGTCTACGGCTCTCCCACAGGCACTCCCGCCCTCCTTTGCCTACCCTACTCCAGCTTCCGATCGCCCTCCTCGCACTTTCTGACTGGAGCAGCCACTCTCCCCCAACGCGGGCCTAACATGTACAGGCCCACACTGGGAGCAGCATGGCCTCCACCCTTTTGGCCCTGACATGCCTACGGCACTCCTACAACCACATCCGCCCTCCTTTCCCTCACCTCCTACAACATACCACTGCCCTCCTCACACTTTCGGACTGGAGCAGCCACTCTCCTCCTAAACCTGCCTAACATGTGCAGGCCCACACGGGGAGCACAATTGCCTCCACCCTTTTCGCCCTGACATCCACACGGCTCTCCCACAAGCACTAACACCATCCTTTCCCTCACCTCCTACAACCCAGGAGAGCCCTCCTCACACTTTCGGACTGGAGCAGCCACTCTCCTCCAACGCGTGCCTAACATGTGCAGGCCCACACGGGGAGCACCACGGCCTCCACCCTTTTGGCCCTGACATGCCTACGGCACTCCCACAACCAATCCCGTCTTCCTTTCCCTCACCTCCTACAACTTACCACTGCCCTACTCACAATTTCCCATTACAGCAGCCAATCTCCAACACCTGCCTAACATGTGCAGGCCCACACGGGGAGCACCATTCCCTCCACCCTTTTGGCCCTGACATCCACACGGCTCTCCCACAAGCACTCCCCTCTTCCTTTCCCTCACCTCCTACAACTTACCACTGCCCTCCTCACACTTTCTGACTGGAGCAGCCACTCTCCTCCAACGCCTGCCTAACATGTACAGGCCCACACGGGGAGCACCATGACGTCCACCTTTATTGCCCTGACATGCCTACGGCTCTCCCACAACCACTCCGTCTTCCTTTCCCTCACCTCCTACAACTTACCACTGCACTCCTCACACTTTCTTACTGGAGCAGCCACTCTCCTCCTAAGCCTGCCTAACATGTACAGGCCCACATGGGGAGCACCATGGCGTTCACCCTTTTGGCCCTGACATGCCTACGGCTCTCCCACAAGCACTCACGTCCTCCTTTCCCTACCCTACTCCAAATTACGACTTCCCTCCTCACACTTTCAGACTGGAGCAGCCACTCTCCTCCAAAGTCAGCCTAAAATGTACAGACCCACCCGCGGAAAACCATTGCCTCCACCCTTTTGGCCCTGACATTCACAAGGCTCTCCCACAAGCACTGACATCCTCCTTTCCCTCACCTCCTACAACTTACCACTGCCCTCCTCACACTTTCCGACTGGAGCAGCCACTCTCCTCCAACGCCTGCCTAACATGTGCAGGCCCACACGGGGATCACCATTGCCTCCACCCTTTTGCCCCTGACATCCACACGGCACTCCTACAAGCACTCCCGCCCTCCTTTCCCTCACCTCCTACAACCTAGGAAAGCCCTCCTCACACTTTCGAACTGGAGCAGCCACTCTCCTCCAACGCCTGCCTAACATGTACAGGCTCAAATGGGGAGCACCATTGCCTCAACCCTTTTGGCCCTGACATCCACACGGCTCTCCCACAAGCATTCCCGTCTTCCTTTCCCTCACCTCCTACAACTTACAACTACCCTTCTCACACTTTGTGACTGGAGCAGCCACTCTCCTCGAACGCGTGCCTAGCATGCACAGGCTCACACGGGGGGCACCATTGCCTCCACCCTTTTACCCTTGACATGCCTACGGCACTCCCACAAGCACTCCAGCCCTCCTTTGCCTACCCTACTCCAACTTACCACTGCCCTCCTCACAATTTCCTATTACAGCAGCCAATCGCCTCCAACGCCTGCCTAACATGTGCAGGCCCACACGGGGAGCACCATTGCCTCCACCCTTTTAGCCCTGACATGCCTACGGCTCTCCCACAAGCACTCCCGTCCTCCTTTGCCTACCCTACTCCAACTTCCCACTGCCCTCCTCACACTTTCGGACTGGAGCAGCCACTCTCCTCCAATGCCTGCCTAACATGTACAAGCCCACATGGGGAGAACCATTGCTTCCACCCTTTTAGCCCTGACATGCACACGGCTCTCCCACAAGCACTCCCACCCTCTTTTCCCTACCCTACTCCAACTTCAGACTGCCCTCCTCACACTTTCGGACTGGAGCAGCCACTCTCCTCCAAAGCCTGCCTAACATGTGCAGGCCCACACGGGGGCACCATTGCCTCCACCCTTTTGGCCCTGACATCCACACGGCTCTCCCACAAGCACTAACACCCTCCTTTCCCTCACCTCCTACAACCCAGGAGAGCCCTCCTCACACTGTCGGACTGGAGCAGCCACTCTCCTCCAACGCCTGCCTAACATGTACAGGCCCACACGGGGAGCACCATTGCCTCCACCCTTTTGGCCCTGACATGCCTACGGCACTCCTACAACCACTCCTGCCCTCCTTTCCATCTCCTCTTACAGCATACCACTGCCGTCCTCACACATTCAGACTGGAGCAGCCACTCTCGTCCTAAGCCTGCCTAACATGTGCAGGCCCACACGGGGAGCACCATTGCCTCCACCCTTTTGGCCCTGACATCCACACAGCTCTCCCACAAGCACTAACACCCTCCTTTCCCTCACCTCCTACAACCCAGGAGAGCCCTCCTCACACTTTCGGACTGGAGCAGCCACTCTCCTCCAACGCGTGCCTAACATGTGCAGGCCCACACGGGGAGCACCACGGCCTCCACCCTTTTGGCCCTGACATGCCTACGGCACTCCCACAAGCACTCCCGTCTTCCTTTCCCTCACCTCCTACAACTTACCACTGCCCTACTCACAATTTCCCATTACAGCAGTCAATCTCCAACACCTGCCTAACATGTGCAGGCCCACCCGGGGAGCACGATTGCCTCCACCCTTTTGGCCCTGACATCCACACGGCTCTCCCACAAGCACTGACATCCTCCTTTCCCTCACCTCCTACAACTTACCACTGCCCTCCTTACACTTTCGGACTGGAGCAGCCACCCTCCTCCAACGCGTGCCTAACAATTGCAGGCCCACACGGGGAGCACCATGGCCTCCACCCTTTTGGCCCTGAAATCCACACGGCACTCCTAAAAGCACTCCCGCCCTCCTTTCCCTCACCTCCTACAACCTAGGAAAGCCCTCCTCACACTTTCTGACTGGAGCAGCCACTCTCCTCCAACGCCTACCTAACATGTGCAGGCCCACACGAGGAGCACCATTGCCTCCATCCTTTCCGCACTGACATGCCTACGGCACTCCCACAAGCACTCCCGTCTTCCTTTCCCTCACCTCCTACAACTTACCACTGCCCTACTCACAACTTCCCATTACAGCAGCCAATCTCCTCCAACGCCTGCCTAACATGTGCAGGCCCACCCGGGGATCACCATTGCCTCCACCCTTTTGGCCCTGACATCCACACGGCTCTCCCACAAGCATTCCCGTCTTCCTTTCCCCCACCTCCTACAACTTACAACTACCCTTCTCACACTTTGTGACTGGAGCAGCCACTCTCCTCCAACGCCTGCCTAGCATGCACAGGCTCACACGGGGAGTACCATTGCCTCCACCCTTTTAGCCGTGACATGGGTACGGCTCTCCCACAAGCACTCACGCCCTCCTTTGCCTACCCTACTCCAACTTCCGACAGCCCACCTCACACTTTCTGACTGGAGCAGCCACTCTCCTCCAACGCCTGCCTAACATGTACAGGCTCAAATGGGGAGCACCATTGCCTCCACCCTTTTGGCCCTAACATCCACACGGCTCTCCCACAACCACTCCCGTCTTCCTTTCCCTCACCTCCTACAACTTACCACTGCCCTCCTCACAATTTCCCATTACAGCAGGCAATCTCCTCAAACGCGGGCCTAACATGACCAGGCACACCCGGGGAGCACCATTGCCTCCACCCTTTTAGCCCTGACATGGGTACGGCTCTCCCACAAGCACTCCCACCCTCCTTCCCCTCACCTCCTAGAACCTAGGACAGCCCTCCTCACACTTTCGGACTGGAGCAGCCACTCTACTCCAACACTTGCCTAACATGTGCAGGCCCACACGGGGAGTACCATGGCCTCCACCCTTTTGGCCCTGACATCCACACGGCTCTCCCACAAGCACTCCAATCCTCCTTCCCCTCACCTCCTACAAGTTACCACTGCCCTCCTCACACTTTCCCATTAGAGCAGCCACTCTCCTCCAAAGCCTGCCTAACATGCACAGGTTCACACGGGGAGCACCATGGCCTCCACCCTTTTGGCCCTGACATCCACACGGCTCTCCCACAAGCACTCCCGTCTTCCTTTCCCTCACCTCCTACAACTTACAACTACCCTTCTAAAACTTTGTGACTGGAGCAGCCACTCTCCTCCAAAGCGTACCTAACATGCACAGGCGCACCCGGGGAGAACCATTGCCTCCACCCTCATGGCCCTGACATGCCTGCGGCTCTCCCACAAGCACTCCCGTCTTCCTTTCCCTCACCTCCTACAACTTACCACTGCCCTCCTCACAATTTCCCATTACAGCAGCCAATCGCCTCCAACGCCTGCCTAACATGTGCAGGCCCACACGGGGAGCACCATGGCCTCCACCCTTTTGGACCTGACATCCACACGGCTCTCCCACAAGCACTGACATCCTCCTTTCCCTCACCTCCTACAACATACCACTGCCCTCCTCACACTTTCGGACTGGAGCAGCCACTCTCCTCCTAAACCTGCCTAACATGTGCAGGCCCACACGGGGAGCACAATTGCCTCCACCCTTTTCGCCCTGACATCCACACGGCTCTCCCACAAGCACTAACACCCTCCTTTCCCTCACCTCCTACAATCCAGGAGAGCCCTCCTCACACTTTCGGACTGGAGCAGCCACTCTCCTCCAACGCCTACCTAACATGTGCAGGCCCACACGAGGAGCACCATTGCCTCCATCCTTTCCGCACTGACATGCCTACGGCACTCCCACAAGCACTCCCGTCTTCCTTTCCCTCACCTCCTACAACTTACCACTGCCCTACTCACAACTTCCCATTACAGCAGCCAATCTCCTCCAACGCCTGCCTAACATGTGCAGGCCCACCCGGGGATCACCATTGCCTCCACCCTTTTGGCCCTGACATCCACACGGCTCTCCCACAAGCATTCCCGTCTTCCTTTCCCCCACCTCCTACAACTTACAACTACCCTTCTCACACTTTGTGACTGGAGCAGCCACTCTCCTCCAACGCCTGCCTAGCATGCACAGGCTCACACGGGGAGTACCATTGCCTCCACCCTTTTAGCCGTGACATGGGTACGGCTCTCCCACAAGCACTCACGCCCTCCTTTGCCTACCCTACTCCAACTTCCGACAGCCCACCTCACACTTTCTGACTGGAGCAGCCACTCTCCTCCAACGCCTGCCTAACATGTACAGGCTCAAATGGGGAGCACCATTGCCTCCACCCTTTTGGCCCTAACATCCACACGGCTCTCCCACAACCACTCCCGTCTTCCTTTCCCTCACCTCCTACAACTTACCACTGCCCTCCTCACAATTTCCCATTACAGCAGGCAATCTCCTCAAACGCGGGCCTAACATGACCAGGCACACCCGGGGAGCACCATTGCCTCCACCCTTTTAGCCCTGACATGGGTACGGCTCTCCCACAAGCACTCCCACCCTCCTTCCCCTCACCTCCTAGAACCTAGGACAGCCCTCCTCACACTTTCGGACTGGAGCAGCCACTCTACTCCAACACCTGCCTAACATCTGCAGGCCCACACGGGGAGTACCATGGCCTCCACCCTTTTGGCCCTGACATCCACACGGCTCTCCCACAAGCACTCCCGTCTTCCTTTCCCTCACCTCCTACAACTTACAACTACCCTTCTAAAACTTTGTGACTGGAGCAGCCACTCTCCTCCAACGCCTGCCTAGCATGCACAGGCTCACACGGGGAGCACCATTGCCTCCACCCTTTTGGCCCTGACATGCTTACGGCACTCCCACAACCACTCCCGCCCTCCTTTCCCTACCCTACTCCAACTTACCACTGCCCTCCTCACACTTTCGAACTTGAGCAGCCAATCTCCTCCAACGCGGGCCTAACATGTGCAGGCACACCCGGGGAGCATCACGGCCTCCACCCTTTTAACCGTGACATGCCTATGGCTCTCCCACAAGCACTCCCGTCTTCCTTTCCCTCACCTCCTACAACTTACCACTGCCCTACTCACAATTTCCTATTACAGCAGCCAATCGCCTCCAACGCCTGCCTAACACGTACAGGCCCACACGGGGAGCATCATTGCCTCCACCTTTTTAGCCCTGACATCCACACGGCTCTCCCACAAGCACTAACACCATCCTTTCCCTCACCTCCTACAACCCAGGAGAGCCCTCCTCACACTTTCTGACTGTAGCAGCCACTCTCCTCCTAAGCCTGCCTAACATGTGCAGGCCCATACGGGGAGCAATATTGCCTCCACCCTTTTCGCCCAGACATGCCTGCGGCTCTCCCACAAGCACTAACACCCTCCTTTCCCTCACCTCCTACAACCCAGGAGAGCCCTCCTCACACTTTCGGACTGGAGCAGCCACTCTCCTCCAAAGCCTTCGTAACATGTACAGGCGCACCCGGGGGCACCATTGCCTCCACCCTTATGGCCCTGACATGCCTGCGGCTCTCCCACAAGCACTCCCGCCTTCCTTTCCCTCACCTCCTTCAACTTATCACTGCTCTCCTCACACTTTCGGACTTGAGCAGCCAATCTCCTCCAACGCGGGCCTAACATGACCAGGCACACCCGGGGAACACCATTACCTCCACCCTTTTAGCCCTGACATGGGTACGGCTCTCCCACAAGCACTCCCGCCCTCCTTTCCCTACCCTACTCCACATTACGACTTCCCTCTTCACACTTTCGGACTGGAGCAGCCACTCTCCTCCTGAGCTTGCCTCGCATGTGCAGGCCCACACGGGGAGCACCATGACGTCCACCCTTTTAGCCCTGACATGCCTGCGGCTCTCCCACAAGCACTAACACCCTCCTTTCCCTCACCTCCAAAAACCCAGGACAGCCCTCCTCACACTTTCTGACTGGAGCAGCCACTCTCCTCGAACGCCTGCCTAACATGTACAGGCCCACACGGGGAGCACCATTGCTTCCACCCTTTTGGCCCTGACATGCCTGCGGCTCTCCCACAAGCACTCCCACCCTCCTTCCCCTCACCTCCTAGAACCTAGGACAGCCCTCCTCACACTTTCGGACTGGAGCAGCCACTCTACTCCAACACTTGCCTAACATGTGCACGCCCACACGGGGAGTACCATGGCCTCCACCCTTTTGGCCCTGACATCCACACGGCTCTCCCACAAGCACTCCAATCCTCCTTCCCCTCACCTCCTACAAGTTACCACTGCCCTCCTCACACTTTCCCATTAGAGCAGCCACTCTCCTCCAAAGCCTGCCTAACATGCACAGGTTCACACGGGGAGCACCATGGCCTCCACCCTTTTGGCCCTGACATCCACACGGCTCTCCCACAAGCACTCCCGTCTTCCTTTCCCTCACCTCCTACAACTTACAACTACCCTTCTAAAACTTTGTGACTGGAGCAGCCACTCTCCTCCAAAGCCTGCCTAACATGTACAGGCGCACCCGGGGAGAACCATTGCCTCCACCCTCATGGCCCTGACATGCCTGCGGCTCTCCCAAAAGCACTCCCGTCTTCCTTTCCCTCACCTCCTACAACTTACCACTGCCCTCCTCACAATTTCCCATTACAGCAGCCAATCGCCTCCAACGCCTGCCTAACATGTACAGGCCCACACGGGGAGCATCATTGCCTCCACACTTTTGGCCCTGACATGCCTACGGCACTCCTACAACCACATCCGCCCTCCTTTCCCTCACCTCCTACAACATACCACTGCCCTCCTCACACTTTCGGACTGGAGCAGCCACTCTCCTCCTAAACCTGCCTAACATGTGCAGGCCCACACGGGGAGCACAATTGCCTCCACCCTTTTCGCCCTGACATCCACACGGCTCTCCCACAAGCACTAACACCCTCCTTTCCCTCACCTCCTACAACCCAGGAGAGCCCTCCTCACACTTTCGGACTGGAGCAGCCACTCTCCTCCAAAGCCTGCCTAAAATGTGCAGGCCCACACGGGGAGCACCACGGCCTCCACCCTTTTGGCCCTGACATGCCTACGGCACTCCCACAACCAATCCCGTCTTCCTTTCCCTCACCTCCTACAACTTACCACTGCCCTACTCACAATTTCCCATTACAGCAGCCAATCTCCAACACCTGCCTAACATGTGCAGGCCCACATGGGGAGCACCATGGCCTCCACCCTTTTGGCCCTGACATCCACACGGCACTCCTAAAAGCACTCCCGCCCTCCTTTCCCTCACCTCCTACAACCTAGGAAAGCCCTCCTCACACTTTCTGACTGGAGCAGCAAATCTCCTCCGAAGACTGCCTAACAAGTGCAGGCCCACACGAGGAGCACCATGGCCTCCACCCTTATGGCCCTGACATGCCTGCGGCTCTCCCACAAGCACTCCCGTCTTCCTTTCCCTCACCTCCTACAACTTACCACTGCCCTCCTCACAATTTCCCATTACAGCAGACAATCTCCTCCAACGCCTGCCTAACATGTGCAGGCCCACACGGGGAGCACCATTGCCTCCACCCTTTTGGCCCTGACATGCCTGCGGCTCTCCCACAAGCACTCGCGTCTTCCTTTCCCTCACCTCCTACAACCCAGGAGAGCCCTCCTCACACTTTCGGACTGGAGCAGCCACTCTCCTCCAAAGCCTGCCTAACATGTACAGGCGCACCCGGGGGGCACCATTCCCTCCACCCTTATGGCCCTGACATGCCTGCGGCTCTCCCACAAGCACTCCCGCCTTCCTTTCCCTCACCTCCTACAACTTACCACTGCCCTCCTCACACTTTCGGACTTGAGCAGCCAATCTCCTCAAACGCGGGCCTAACATGACCAGGCACACCCGGGGAGCACCATTGCCTCCACCCTTTTAGCCCTGACATGGGTACGGCTCTCCCACAAGCACTCCCACCCTCCTTCCCCTCACCTCCTAGAACCTAGGACAGCCCTCCTCACACTTTCGGACTGGAGCAGCCACTCTACTCCAACACTTGCCTAACATGTGCAGGCCCACACGGGGAGTACCATGGCCTCCACCCTTTTTGCCCTGACATCCACACGGCTCTCCCACAAGCACTCCAATCCTCCTTCCCCTCACCTCCTACAAGTTACCACTGCCCTCCTCACACTTTCCCATTAGAGCAGCCACTCTCCTCCAAAGCCTGCCTAACATGCACAGGTTCACACGGGGAGCACCATGGCCTCCACCCTTTTGGCCCTGACATCCACACGGCTCTCCCACAAGCACTCCCGTCTTCCTTTCCCTCACCTCCTACAACTTACAACTACCCTTCTAAAACTTTGTGACTGGAGCAGCCACTCTCCTCCAAAGCGTACCTAACATGCACAGGCGCACCCGGGGAGAACCATTGCCTCCACCCTCATGGCCCTGACATGCCTGCGGCTCTCCCACAAGCACTCCCGTCTTCCTTTCCCTCACCTCCTACAACTTACCACTGCCCTCCTCACAATTTCCCATTACAGCAGCCAATCGCCTCCAACGCCTGCCTAACATGTGCAGGCCCACACGGGGAGCACCAGTGCCTCCACCCTTTTGGACCTGACATCCACACGGCTCTCCCACAAGCACTGACATCCTCCTTTCCCTCACCTCCTACAACATACCACTGCCCTCCTCACACTTTCGGACTGGAGCAGCCACTCTCCTCCTAAACCTGCCTAACATGTGCAGGCCCACACGGGGAGCACAATTGCCTCCACCCTTTTCGCCCTGACATCCACACGGCTCTCCCACAAGCACTAACACCCTCCTTTCCCTCACCTCCTACAATCCAGGAGAGCCCTCCTCACACTTTCGGACTGGAGCAGCCACTCTCCTCCAAAGCCTGCCTAACATGTGCAGGCCCACACGGGGAGCACCACGGCCTCCACCCTTTTGGCCCTGACATGCCTGCGGCTCTCCCACAAGCACTCCCGTCTTCCTTTCCCTCACCTCCTACAACTTACCACTGCCCTCCTCACAATTTCCCATTACAGCAACCAATCGCCTCCAACGCCTGCCTAACATGTGCAGGCCCACACGGGGAGCACCAGTGCCTCCACCCTTTTGGCCCTGACATCCACACGGCTCTCCCACAAGCACTGACATCCTCCTTTCCCTCACCTCCTACAACATACCACTGCCCTCCTCACACTTTCGGACTGGAGCAGCCACTCTCCTCCTAAACCTGCCTAACATGTGCAGGCCCACACGGGGAGCACAATTGCCTCCACCCTTTTCGCCCTGACATCCACACGGCTCTCCCACAAGCACTAACACCCTCCTTTCCCTCACCTCCTACAACCCAGGAGAGCCCTCCTCACACTTTCGGACTGGAGCAGCCACTCTCCTCCAAAGCCTGCCTAACATGTGCAGGCCCACACGGGGAGCACCACGGCCTCCACCCTTTTGGCCCTGACATGCCTACGGCACTCCCACAACCAATCCCGTCTTCCTTTCCCTCACCTCCTACAACTTACCACTGCCCTACTCACAATTTCCCATTACAGCAGCCAATCTCCAACACCTGCCTAACATGTGCAGGCCCACACGGGGAGCACCATTGCCTCCACCCTTTTGGCCCTGACATCCACACGGCTCTCCCACAAGCACTCCCCTCTTCCTTTCCCTCACCTCCTACAACTTAACACTGCCCTCCTCACAATTTCCAATTACAGCAACCAGTCTCCTCCAACGCCTGCCTAACATGTGCAGGCCCACAGGGGGAGCACCATTGCCTCCACCCTTTTGGCCCTGACATCCACACGGCTCTCCCACAAGCACTGACATCCTCCTTTCCCTCACCTCCTACAACTTACCACTGCCCTCCTCACACTTTCGGACTGGAGCAGCCACTCTCCTCCAACGCCTGCCTAACATGTGCAGGCCCACACGGGGATCACCATTGCCTCCACCCTTTTGCCCCTGACATCCACACGGCACTCCTACAAGCACTCCCGCCCTCCTTTCCCTCACCTCCTAGAACCTAGGAAAGCCCTCCTCACACTTTCGAACTGGAGCAGCCACTCTCCTCCAACGCCTGCCTAACATGTACAGGCTCAAATGGGGAGCACCATGGCCTCCACCCTTTTGGCCCTGACATGCCTACGGCTCTCCCACAAGCATTCCCGTCTTCCTTTCCCTCACCTCCTACAACTTACAACTACCCTTCTCACACTTTGTGACTGGAGCAGCCACTCTCCTCGAACGCGTGCCTAGCATGCACAGGCTCACACGGGGAGCACCATTGCCTCCACCCTTTTACCCTTGACATGCCTACGGCACTCCCACAAGCACTCCAGCCCTCCTTTGCCTACCCTACTCCAACTTACCACTGCCCTCCTCACAATTTCCTATTACAGCAGCCAATCGCCTCCAACGCCTGCCTAACATGTGCAGGCCCACACGGGGAGCACCATTGCCTCCACCCTTTTAGCCCTGACATGCCTACGGCTCTCCCACAAGCACTCCCGTCCTCCTTTGCCTACCCTACTCCAACTTCCCACTGCCCTCCCCACACTTTCGGACTGGAGCAGCCACTCTCCTCCAACGCCTGCCTAACATGTGCAGGCCCACACGGGGGCACCATTGCCTCCACCCTTTTCGCCCTGACATCCACACGGCTCTCCCACAAGCACTAACACCCTCCTTTCCCTCACCTCCTACAACCCAGGAGAGCCCTCCTCACACTGTCGGACTGGAGCAGCCACTCTCCTCCAACGCCTGCCTAACATGTGCAGGCCCACACGGGGAGCACCATTGCCTCCACCCTTTTGGCCCTGACATGCCTACGGCACTCCTACAACCACTCCTGCCCTCCTTTCCATCTCCTCTTACAGCATACCACTGCCGTCCTCACACATTCAGACTGGAGCAGCCACTCTCGTCCTAAGCCTGCCTAACATGTGCAGGCCCACACGGGGAGCACCATTGCCTCCACCCTTTTGGCCCTGACATCCACACGGCTCTCCCACAAGCACTAACACCCTCCTTTCCCTCACCTCCTACAACCCAGGAGAGCCCTCCTCACACTTTCGGACTGGAGCAGCCACTCTCCTCCAACGCGTGCCTAACATGTGCAGGCCCACACGGGGAGCACCACGGCCTCCACCCTTTTGGCCCTGACATGCCTGGGGCTCTCCCACAACCAATCCCGTCTTCCTTTCCCTCACCTCGTACAACTTACCACTGCCCTACTCACAATTTCGCATTACAGCAGTCAATCTCCAACGCCTGCCTAACATGTGCAGGCCCACATGGGGAGCACCATGGCCTCCACCCTTTTGGCCCTGACATCCACACGGCACTCCTAAAAGCACTCCCGCCCTCCTTTCCCTCACCTCCTACAACCTAGGAAAGCCCTCCTCACACTTTCTGACTGGAGCAGCCACTCTCCTCCGAAGACTGCCTAACAAGTGCAGGCCCACACGGGGAGCACCATGGCCTCCACCCTTATGGCCCTGACATGTCTACGGCTCTCCCACAAGCACTCCCGTCTTCCTTTCCCTCACCTCCTACAACTTACCACTGCCCTCCTCACACTTTCGGACTGGAGCAACCACTCTCCTCCAACGCCTACCTAACATGTGCAGGCCCACACGAGGAGCACCATTGCCTCCATCCTTTCCGCACTGACATGCCTATGGCACTCCCACAGGCACTCCCGTCTTCCTTTCCCTCACCTCCTACAACTTACCACTGCCCTACTCACAACTTCCCATTACAGCAGCCAATCTCCTCCAACGCCTGCCTAACATGTGCAGGCCCACACGGGGATCACCATTGCCTCCACCCTTTTGGCCCTGACATCCACACGGCTCTCCCACAAGCACTCACGCCCTCCTTTGCCTACCCTACTCCAACTTCCGACAGCCCTCCTCACACTTTCTGACTGGAGCAGCCACTCTCCTCAAACGCCTGCCTAACATGTACAGGCCCACACGGGGAGCACCATTGCCTCCACCCTTTTGGCCCTGACATCCACACGGCACTCCTACAAGCACTCCCGCCCTCCTTTCCCTCACCTCCTAAAACCCAGGAGAGCCCTCCTCACACTTTCGGACTGGAGCAGCCACTCTCCTCCAAAGCCTGCCTAACATGTACAGGCGCACCCGGGGGGCACCATTGCCTCCACCCTTATGGCCCTGACATGCCTGCGGCTCTCCCACAAGCACTCCCGTCTTCCTTTCCCTCACCTCCTACAACTTACAACTACCCTTCTAAAACTTTGTGACTGGAGCAGCCACTCTCCTCCAAAGCCTGCCTAAAATGCACAGGCGCACCCGGGGAGCACCATTGCCTCCACCCTCATGGCCCTGACATGGGTACGGCTCTCCCACAAGCACTCCCGTCTTCCTTTCCCTCACCTCCTACAACTTACCACTGCCCTCCTCACAATTTCCCATTACAGCAGCCAATCGCCTCCAACGCGGGCCTAACATGTGCAGGCCCACACGGGAAGCACCATTGCCTCCACCCTTTTGGCCCTGACATGCCTGCGGCTCTCCCACAAGCACTCACATCCTCCTTTCCCTCACCTCCTACAACCCAGGAGAGCCCTCCTCACACTTTCGGACTGGAGCAGCCACTCTCCTCCAAAGCCTGCCTAACGTGTACAGGCGCACCCGGGGGGGCACCATTGCCTCCACCCTTATGGCCCTGACATGCCTGCGGCTCTCCCACAAGCACTCCCGCCTTCCTTTCCCTCACCTCCTACAACTTACCACTGCCCTACTCACACTTTCGGACTTGAGCAGCCAGTCTCCTCGAACGCGGGCCTAACATGACCAGGCACACCCGGGGAGCACCATTGCCTCCACCCTTTTAGCCCTGACATGGGTACGGCTCTCCCACAAGCACTCCCGCCCTCCTTTCCCTCACCTCCTACAACTTACCACTGCCCTCCTCACAATTTCCCATTACAGCAGACAATCGCCTCCAACGCCTGCCTAACATGTACAGGCCCACACGGGGAGCATCATTGCCTCCACCTTTTTAGCCCTGACATGCCTACGGCTCTCCCACAAGCACTCCCGCCCTCCTTTCCCTACCCTACTCCAACTTCCGACAGCCCTCCTCGCACTTTCTGACTGGAGCAGCCACTCTCCTCCTAAGCCTGCCTAACATGTCGAGGTCCACACGGAGATCACCATTGCCTCCACCCTTTTGGCCCTGACATGCCTACAGCACTCCCACAACCACTCCAGCCGTCCTTTCCCAACCCTACTCCAACTTACGACTGCCCTCCTCACACTTTCGAACTTGAGCAGCCAATCTCCTCCAACGCCTGCCTAAAATGTGCAGGCACACACGGGGAGCATCTTTGCCTCCACCCTTTTAGCCCTGACATGTCTACGGCTCTCCCACAGGCACTCCCGCCCTCCTTTGCCTACCCTACTCCAACTTCCGATCGCCCTCCTCGCACTTTCTTACTGGAGCAGCCACTCTCCTCCAACGCGGGCCTAACATGTAAAGGACCACACGGGGAGCACCATGGCCTCCACCCTTTTGGCCCTGACATCCACACGGCTCTCCCACAAGCACTCCCGTCTTCCTTTCCCTCACCTCCTACAACTTACAACTACCCTTCTACTACTTTGTGACTGGAGCAGCCACTCTCCTCCAAAGCCTGCCTAACATGTGCAGGCGCACCCGGGGAGAACCATTGCCTCCACCCTCATGGCCCTGACATGCCTGCGGCTCTCCCACAACCACTCCGTCTTCCTTTCCCTCACCTCCTACAACTTACCACTGCCCTCCTCACAATTTCCCATTACAGCAGCCAATCGCCTCCAACGCCTGCCTAACATGTACAGGCCCACACGGGGAGCACCATTGCCTCCACCCTTTTAGCCCTGACATGTCTACGGCTCTCCCACAGGCACTCCCGCCCTCCTTTGCCTACCCTACTCCAACTTCCGACCTCCCTCCTCGCACTTTCTTACTGGAGCAGCCACTCTCCTCCAACGCGGGCCTAACATGTAAAGGCCCACACGGGGAGCACCATGGCCTCCACCCTTTTGGCCCTGACATTCACACGGCTCTCCTACAAGCCTTCACATCCTCCTTTCCCTCACCGCCTACAACCTAGGACAGCCCTCCTCACACTTTCTGCCTGGAGCAGCCACTCTCCTCCAACGCCAGCCTAACATGTACAGGCCCACACGGGGAGCATCATTGCCTCCACCCTTTTGGCCCTGACATGCCTACGGCTCTCCCAAAACCACTCCCGTCTTCCTTTCCCTCACCTCCTACAACTCACCACTGCCCTCCTCACAATTTCCCATTACATCAGCCAATCGCCTCCAACGCCTGCCTAACATGTACAGGCCCACACGAGGAGCACCATTGCCTCCACCCTTTTAGCCCTGACATGCCTACGGCTCTCCCACAAGCACTCCCGTCTTCCTTTCCCTACCCTACTCCAAATTCCGACAGCCCTCCTCAAACTTTCGGACTGGAGCAGCCACTCTCCTCAAACGCCTGCCTAACATGTGCAGGCCCACATGAGGAGCACCATTGCCTCCACCCTTTTGGCCCTGACATCCACACGGCACTCCTACAAGCACTCCCGTCTTCCTTTCCCTCACCTCCTACAACATACCACTGCCCTCCTCACACTTTCGAACTTGAGCAGCCACTCTCCTCCAACACCTGCCTAACATGTGCAGGCCCACACGGGGAGCACCATGGCCTCCACCCTTTTGAACCTGACATCCACACGGCTATCCCAAAAGCACTAACACCCTGCTTTCCCTCACCTCCTACAACATACCACTGCCCTCCTCACAATTTCCAATTACAGCAGCCACTCTCCTCCAACGCCTGCCTAACATGTGCAGGCCCACACGGGGAGCACCATGACGTCCACACTTTTAGCCCTGACATGCCTGCGGCTCTCCCACAAGCACTCCCGTCTTCCTTTCCCTCACCTCCTACAACCTAGGACAGCCCTCCTCACACTTTCGGACTGGAGCATCCACTCTACTCCAACACCTGCCTAACATGTGCAGGCCCACACGGGGAGTACCATGGCCTCCACCCTTTTAGCCCTGACATCCACACGGCTCTCCCACAAGCACTCCCGTCTTCCTTTCCCTCACCTCCTACAACTTACAACTACCCTTCTAAAACTTTGTGACTGGAGCAGCCACTCTCCTCGAACGCGTGCCTAGCATGCACAGGCTCACACGGGGAGCACCATTGCTTCAACCCTTTTCGCCCTGACATCCACACGGCTCTCCCACAACGACTCCCGTCTTCCTTTCCCTCACCTCCTACAACTTACCACTGCCCTCCTCACAATTTCCCATTACAGCAGCTAATCGCCTCCAACGCCTGCCTAACATGTACAGGCCCACACGAGGAGCATCATTGCCTCCACCCTTTTAGCCCTGACATGTCTACGGCTCTCCCACAGGCACTCCCGCCCTCCTTTGCCTACCCTACTCCAGCTTCCGATCGCCCTCCTCGCACTTTCTGACTGGAGCAGCCACTCTCCCCCAACGCGGGCCTAACATGTACAGGCCCACACTGGGAGCATCATTGCCTCCACCCTTTTAGCCCTGACATCCACATGGCTCTCCTACAAGCCTTCACATCCTCCTTTCCCTCACCGCCTACAACCTAGGACAGCCCTCCTCACACTTCCGGACTGGAGCAGCCACTCTCCTCCAACGCGTGCCTAACAATTGCAGGCCCACACGGGGAGCACCATTGCCTCCACCCTTTTAGCCCTGACATGGGTACGGCTCTCCCACAAGCACTCCCACCCTCCTTCCCCTCACCTCCTAGAACCTAGGACAGCCCTCCTCACACTTTCGGACTGGAGCAGCCACTCTACTCCAACACCTGCCTAACATCTGCAGGCCCACACGGGGAGTACCATGGCCTCCACCCTTTTGGCCCTGACATCCACACGGCTCTCCCACAAGCACTCCCGTCTTCCTTTCCCTCACCTCCTACAACTTACAACTACCCTTCTAAAACTTTGTGACTGGAGCAGCCACTCTCCTCGAACGCGTGCCTAGCATGCACAGGCTCACACAGGGAGCACCATTGCCTCAACACTTTTCGCCCTGACATGTCTACGGCTCTCCCACAAGCACTCCCGTCTTCCTTTAACTCACCTCCTACAACTTACCCCTGCCCTCCTCACACTTTCCCATTAGAGCAGTCAATCTCCTCCAACGCCTGTCTAACATGTGCAGGCCCACACGGGGAGCATCATTGCCTCCACCCTTTTAGCCCTGACATGCCTACGGCTCTCCCAAAAGCACTCCCGCCCTCCTTTGCCGACCATACTCCAACTTCCGACAGCCCTCCTCGCACTTTCTTACTGGAGCAGCCACTCTCCTCCAACGCCTGCCTAACATGTACAGGCCCACACGGGGAGCAGCATGGCCTCCACCCTTTTGGCCCTGACATCCACACGGCTCTCCTACAAGCCTTCACATCCTCCTTTCCCTCACCGCCTACAACCTAGGACAGCCCTCCTCACACTTTCGGACTGGAGCAGCCACTCTCCTCCTAAGCCTGCCTAACATGTACAGGCCCACACGGGGAGCATCATTGCCTCCACCCTTTTAGCCCTGACATGCCTACGGCTCTCCCACAAGCACTCCCGCCCTCCTTTGCCTACCCTACTCCAACTTCCGACAGCCCTCCTCGCACTTCGGGACTGGAGCAGCCACTCTCCTCCTAAGCCTGCCTAACATGTACAGGCCAACACGGGGAGCACCATTGCCTCCACCCTTTTGGCCCTGACATCCACACGGCTCTCCCACAAGCACTCCCGTCTTCCTTTCCCTCACCTCCTACAACTTACCACTACCCTCCTCACAATTTCCCATTACAGCAGACAATCTCCTCCAACGCCTGCCTAACATGTGCAGGCCCACACGGGGAGCACCATTGCCTCCACCCTTTTGGCCCTGACATCCACACGGCACTCCTACAAGCACTCCCGCCCTCCTTTCCCTCACCTCCTAGAACCTAGGAAAGCCCTCCTCACACTTTCGAACTGGAGCAGCCACTCTCCTCCAACGCCTGCCTAACATGTACAGGCTCAAATGGGGAGCACCATGGCCTCCACCCTTTTGGCCCTGACATGCCTACGGCTCTCCCACAAGCATTCCCGTCTTCCTTTCCCTCACCTCCTACAACTTACAACTACCCTTCTCACACTTTGTGACTGGAGCAGCCACTCTCCTCGAACGCGTGCCTAGCATGCACAGGCTCACACGGGGAGCACCATTGCCTCCACCCTTTTACCCTTGACATGCCTACGGCACTCCCACAAGCACTCCAGCCCTCCTTTGCCTACCCTACTCCAACTTACCACTGCCCTCCTCACAATTTCCTATTACAGCAGCCAATCGCCTCCAACGCCTGCCTAACATGTGCAGGCCCACACGGGGAGCACCATTGCCTCCACCCTTTTAGCCCTGACATGCCTACGGCTCTCCCACAAGCACTCCCGTCCTCCTTTGCCTACCCTACTCCAACTTCCCACTGCCCTCCCCACACTTTCGGACTGGAGCAGCCACTCTCCTCCAACGCCTGCCTAACATGTGCAGGCCCACACGGGGGCACCATTGCCTCCACCCTTTTCGCCCTGACATCCACACGGCTCTCCCACAAGCACTAACACCCTCCTTTCCCTCACCTCCTACAACCCAGGAGAGCCCTCCTCACACTGTCGGACTGGAGCAGCCACTCTCCTCCAACGCCTGCCTAACATGTGCAGGCCCACACGGGGAGCACCATTGCCTCCACCCTTTTGGCCCTGACATGCCTACGGCACTCCTACAACCACTCCTGCCCTCCTTTCCATCTCCTCTTACAGCATACCACTGCCGTCCTCACACATTCAGACTGGAGCAGCCACTCTCGTCCTAAGCCTGCCTAACATGTGCAGGCCCACACGGGGAGCACCATTGCCTCCACCCTTTTGGCCCTGACATCCACACGGCTCTCCCACAAGCACTAACACCCTCCTTTCCCTCACCTCCTACAACCCAGGAGAGCCCTCCTCACACTTTCGGACTGGAGCAGCCACTCTCCTCCAACGCGTGCCTAACATGTGCAGGCCCACACGGGGAGCACCACGGCCTCCACCCTTTTGGCCCTGACATGCCTGGGGCTCTCCCACAACCAATCCCGTCTTCCTTTCCCTCACCTCGTACAACTTACCACTGCCCTACTCACAATTTCGCATTACAGCAGTCAATCTCCAACGCCTGCCTAACATGTGCAGGCCCACATGGGGAGCACCATGGCCTCCACCCTTTTGGCCCTGACATCCACACGGCACTCCTAAAAGCACTCCCGCCCTCCTTTCCCTCACCTCCTACAACCTAGGAAAGCCCTCCTCACACTTTCTGACTGGAGCAGCCACTCTCCTCCGAAGACTGCCTAACAAGTGCAGGCCCACACGGGGAGCACCATGGCCTCCACCCTTATGGCCCTGACATGTCTACGGCTCTCCCACAAGCACTCCCGTCTTCCTTTCCCTCACCTCCTACAACTTACCACTGCCCTCCTCACACTTTCGGACTGGAGCAACCACTCTCCTCCAACGCCTACCTAACATGTGCAGGCCCACACGAGGAGCACCATTGCCTCCATCCTTTCCGCACTGACATGCCTATGGCACTCCCACAGGCACTCCCGTCTTCCTTTCCCTCACCTCCTACAACTTACCACTGCCCTACTCACAACTTCCCATTACAGCAGCCAATCTCCTCCAACGCCTGCCTAACATGTGCAGGCCCACACGGGGATCACCATTGCCTCCACCCTTTTGGCCCTGACATCCACACGGCTCTCCCACAAGCACTCACGCCCTCCTTTGCCTACCCTACTCCAACTTCCGACAGCCCTCCTCACACTTTCTGACTGGAGCAGCCACTCTCCTCAAACGCCTGCCTAACATGTACAGGCCCACACGGGGAGCACCATTGCCTCCACCCTTTTGGCCCTGACATCCACACGGCACTCCTACAAGCACTCCCGCCCTCCTTTCCCTCACCTCCTAAAACCCAGGAGAGCCCTCCTCACACTTTCGGACTGGAGCAGCCACTCTCCTCCAAAGCCTGCCTAACATGTACAGGCGCACCCGGGGGGCACCATTGCCTCCACCCTTATGGCCCTGACATGCCTGCGGCTCTCCCACAAGCACTCCCGTCTTCCTTTCCCTCACCTCCTACAACTTACAACTACCCTTCTAAAACTTTGTGACTGGAGCAGCCACTCTCCTCCAAAGCCTGCCTAAAATGCACAGGCGCACCCGGGGAGCACCATTGCCTCCACCCTCATGGCCCTGACATGGGTACGGCTCTCCCACAAGCACTCCCGTCTTCCTTTCCCTCACCTCCTACAACTTACCACTGCCCTCCTCACAATTTCCCATTACAGCAGCCAATCGCCTCCAACGCGGGCCTAACATGTGCAGGCCCACACGGGAAGCACCATTGCCTCCACCCTTTTGGCCCTGACATGCCTGCGGCTCTCCCACAAGCACTCACATCCTCCTTTCCCTCACCTCCTACAACCCAGGAGAGCCCTCCTCACACTTTCGGACTGGAGCAGCCACTCTCCTCCAAAGCCTGCCTAACGTGTACAGGCGCACCCGGGGGGGCACCATTGCCTCCACCCTTATGGCCCTGACATGCCTGCGGCTCTCCCACAAGCACTCCCGCCTTCCTTTCCCTCACCTCCTACAACTTACCACTGCCCTACTCACACTTTCGGACTTGAGCAGCCAGTCTCCTCGAACGCGGGCCTAACATGACCAGGCACACCCGGGGAGCACCATTGCCTCCACCCTTTTAGCCCTGACATGGGTACGGCTCTCCCACAAGCACTCCCGCCCTCCTTTCCCTCACCTCCTACAACTTACCACTGCCCTCCTCACAATTTCCCATTACAGCAGACAATCGCCTCCAACGCCTGCCTAACATGTACAGGCCCACACGGGGAGCATCATTGCCTCCACCTTTTTAGCCCTGACATGCCTACGGCTCTCCCACAAGCACTCCCGCCCTCCTTTCCCTACCCTACTCCAACTTCCGACAGCCCTCCTCGCACTTTCTGACTGGAGCAGCCACTCTCCTCCTAAGCCTGCCTAACATGTCGAGGTCCACACGGAGATCACCATTGCCTCCACCCTTTTGGCCCTGACATGCCTACAGCACTCCCACAACCACTCCAGCCGTCCTTTCCCAACCCTACTCCAACTTACGACTGCCCTCCTCACACTTTCGAACTTGAGCAGCCAATCTCCTCCAACGCCTGCCTAAAATGTGCAGGCACACACGGGGAGCATCTTTGCCTCCACCCTTTTAGCCCTGACATGTCTACGGCTCTCCCACAGGCACTCCCGCCCTCCTTTGCCTACCCTACTCCAACTTCCGATCGCCCTCCTCGCACTTTCTTACTGGAGCAGCCACTCTCCTCCAACGCGGGCCTAACATGTAAAGGACCACACGGGGAGCACCATGGCCTCCACCCTTTTGGCCCTGACATCCACACGGCTCTCCCACAAGCACTCCCGTCTTCCTTTCCCTCACCTCCTACAACTTACAACTACCCTTCTACTACTTTGTGACTGGAGCAGCCACTCTCCTCCAAAGCCTGCCTAACATGTGCAGGCGCACCCGGGGAGAACCATTGCCTCCACCCTCATGGCCCTGACATGCCTGCGGCTCTCCCACAACCACTCCGTCTTCCTTTCCCTCACCTCCTACAACTTACCACTGCCCTCCTCACAATTTCCCATTACAGCAGCCAATCGCCTCCAACGCCTGCCTAACATGTACAGGCCCACACGGGGAGCACCATTGCCTCCACCCTTTTAGCCCTGACATGTCTACGGCTCTCCCACAGGCACTCCCGCCCTCCTTTGCCTACCCTACTCCAACTTCCGACCTCCCTCCTCGCACTTTCTTACTGGAGCAGCCACTCTCCTCCAACGCGGGCCTAACATGTAAAGGCCCACACGGGGAGCACCATGGCCTCCACCCTTTTGGCCCTGACATTCACACGGCTCTCCTACAAGCCTTCACATCCTCCTTTCCCTCACCGCCTACAACCTAGGACAGCCCTCCTCACACTTTCTGCCTGGAGCAGCCACTCTCCTCCAACGCCAGCCTAACATGTACAGGCCCACACGGGGAGCATCATTGCCTCCACCCTTTTGGCCCTGACATGCCTACGGCTCTCCCAAAACCACTCCCGTCTTCCTTTCCCTCACCTCCTACAACTCACCACTGCCCTCCTCACAATTTCCCATTACATCAGCCAATCGCCTCCAACGCCTGCCTAACATGTACAGGCCCACACGAGGAGCACCATTGCCTCCACCCTTTTAGCCCTGACATGCCTACGGCTCTCCCACAAGCACTCCCGTCTTCCTTTCCCTACCCTACTCCAAATTCCGACAGCCCTCCTCAAACTTTCGGACTGGAGCAGCCACTCTCCTCAAACGCCTGCCTAACATGTGCAGGCCCACATGAGGAGCACCATTGCCTCCACCCTTTTGGCCCTGACATCCACACGGCACTCCTACAAGCACTCCCGTCTTCCTTTCCCTCACCTCCTACAACATACCACTGCCCTCCTCACACTTTCGAACTTGAGCAGCCACTCTCCTCCAACACCTGCCTAACATGTGCAGGCCCACACGGGGAGCACCATGGCCTCCACCCTTTTGAACCTGACATCCACACGGCTATCCCAAAAGCACTAACACCCTGCTTTCCCTCACCTCCTACAACATACCACTGCCCTCCTCACAATTTCCAATTACAGCAGCCACTCTCCTCCAACGCCTGCCTAACATGTGCAGGCCCACACGGGGAGCACCATGACGTCCACACTTTTAGCCCTGACATGCCTGCGGCTCTCCCACAAGCACTCCCGTCTTCCTTTCCCTCACCTCCTACAACCTAGGACAGCCCTCCTCACACTTTCGGACTGGAGCATCCACTCTACTCCAACACCTGCCTAACATGTGCAGGCCCACACGGGGAGTACCATGGCCTCCACCCTTTTAGCCCTGACATCCACACGGCTCTCCCACAAGCACTCCCGTCTTCCTTTCCCTCACCTCCTACAACTTACAACTACCCTTCTAAAACTTTGTGACTGGAGCAGCCACTCTCCTCGAACGCGTGCCTAGCATGCACAGGCTCACACGGGGAGCACCATTGCTTCAACCCTTTTCGCCCTGACATCCACACGGCTCTCCCACAACGACTCCCGTCTTCCTTTCCCTCACCTCCTACAACTTACCACTGCCCTCCTCACAATTTCCCATTACAGCAGCTAATCGCCTCCAACGCCTGCCTAACATGTACAGGCCCACACGAGGAGCATCATTGCCTCCACCCTTTTAGCCCTGACATGTCTACGGCTCTCCCACAGGCACTCCCGCCCTCCTTTGCCTACCCTACTCCAGCTTCCGATCGCCCTCCTCGCACTTTCTGACTGGAGCAGCCACTCTCCCCCAACGCGGGCCTAACATGTACAGGCCCACACTGGGAGCATCATTGCCTCCACCCTTTTAGCCCTGACATCCACATGGCTCTCCTACAAGCCTTCACATCCTCCTTTCCCTCACCGCCTACAACCTAGGACAGCCCTCCTCACACTTCCGGACTGGAGCAGCCACTCTCCTCCAACGCGTGCCTAACAATTGCAGGCCCACACGGGGAGCACCATTGCCTCCACCCTTTTAGCCCTGACATGGGTACGGCTCTCCCACAAGCACTCCCACCCTCCTTCCCCTCACCTCCTAGAACCTAGGACAGCCCTCCTCACACTTTCGGACTGGAGCAGCCACTCTACTCCAACACCTGCCTAACATCTGCAGGCCCACACGGGGAGTACCATGGCCTCCACCCTTTTGGCCCTGACATCCACACGGCTCTCCCACAAGCACTCCCGTCTTCCTTTCCCTCACCTCCTACAACTTACAACTACCCTTCTAAAACTTTGTGACTGGAGCAGCCACTCTCCTCGAACGCGTGCCTAGCATGCACAGGCTCACACAGGGAGCACCATTGCCTCAACACTTTTCGCCCTGACATGTCTACGGCTCTCCCACAAGCACTCCCGTCTTCCTTTAACTCACCTCCTACAACTTACCCCTGCCCTCCTCACACTTTCCCATTAGAGCAGTCAATCTCCTCCAACGCCTGTCTAACATGTGCAGGCCCACACGGGGAGCATCATTGCCTCCACCCTTTTAGCCCTGACATGCCTACGGCTCTCCCAAAAGCACTCCCGCCCTCCTTTGCCGACCATACTCCAACTTCCGACAGCCCTCCTCGCACTTTCTTACTGGAGCAGCCACTCTCCTCCAACGCCTGCCTAACATGTACAGGCCCACACGGGGAGCAGCATGGCCTCCACCCTTTTGGCCCTGACATCCACACGGCTCTCCTACAAGCCTTCACATCCTCCTTTCCCTCACCGCCTACAACCTAGGACAGCCCTCCTCACACTTTCGGACTGGAGCAGCCACTCTCCTCCTAAGCCTGCCTAACATGTACAGGCCCACACGGGGAGCATCATTGCCTCCACCCTTTTAGCCCTGACATGCCTACGGCTCTCCCACAAGCACTCCCGCCCTCCTTTGCCTACCCTACTCCAACTTCCGACAGCCCTCCTCGCACTTCGGGACTGGAGCAGCCACTCTCCTCCTAAGCCTGCCTAACATGTACAGGCCAACACGGGGAGCACCATTGCCTCCACCCTTTTGGCCCTGACATCCACACGGCTCTCCCACAAGCACTCCCGTCTTCCTTTCCCTCACCTCCTACAACTTACCACTACCCTCCTCACAATTTCCCATTACAGCAGACAATCTCCTCCAACGCCTGCCTAACATGTGCAGGCCCACACGGGGAGCACCATTGCCTCCACCCTTTTGGCCCTGACATCCACACGGCTCTCCCACAAGCACTCCCGTCTTCCTTTCCCTCACCTCCTACAACCCAGGAGAGCCCTCCTCACACTTTCAGACTGGAGCAGCCACTCTCCTCCAACGCCTGCCTAACATGTGCAGGCCCACACGGGGAGCACCATTGCCTCCACCCTTTTGGCCCTAACATGCCTACGGCTCTCCCACAACGACTCCCGTCTTCCTTTCCCTCACCTCCTTCAACTTACCACTGCCCTCCTCACAATTTCCCATTACAGCAGCCAATCGCCTCCAACGCCTGCCTAACATGTGCAGGCCCACACGGGGAGCACCAGTGCCTCCACCCTTTTGGCCCTGACATCCACACGGCTCTCCCACAAGCACTGACATCCTCCTTTCCCTCACCTCCTACAACATACCACTGCCCTCCTCACACTTTCGGACTGGAGCAGCCACTCTCCTCCTAAACCTGCCTAACATGTGCAGGCCCACACGGGGAGCACAATTGCCTCCACCCTTTTCGCCCTGACATCCACACGGCTCTCCCACAAGCACTAACACCCTCCTTTCCCTCACCTCCTACAACCCAGGACAGCCCTCCTCACACTTTCGGACTGGAGCAGCCACTCTCCTCCTAAGCCTGCCTAACATGTGCAGGCCCACACGGGGAGCACCACGGCCTCCACCCTTTTGGCCCTGACATGCCTACGGCACTCCCACAACCAATCCCGTCTTCCTTTCCCTCACCTCCTACAACTTACCACTGCCCTACTCACAATTTCCCATTACAGCAGCCAATCTCCAACACCTGCCTAACATGTGCAGGCCCACACGGGGAGCACCATTGCCTCCACCCTTTTGGCCCTGACATCCACACGGCTCTCCCACAAGCACTCCCCTCTTCCTTTCCCTCACCTCCTACAACTTACCACTGCCCTCCTCACAATTTCCAATTACAGCAACCAGTCTCCTCCAACGCCTGCCTAACATGTGCAGGCCCACAGGGGGAGCACCATTGCCTCCACCCTTTTGGCCCTGACATCCACACGGCTCTCCCACAAGCACTGACATCCTCCTTTCCCTCACCTCCTACAACTTACCACTGCCCTCCTCACACTTTCGGACTGGAGCAGCCACTCTCCTCCAACGCCTGCCTAACATGTGCAGGCCCACACGGGGATCACCATTGCCTCCACCCTTTTGCCCCTGACATCCACACGGCACTCCTACAAGCACTCCCGCCCTCCTTTCCCTCACCTCCTAGAACCTAGGAAAGCCCTCCTCACACTTTCGAACTGGAGCAGCCACTCTCCTCCAACGCCTGCCTAACATGTACAGGCTCAAATGGGGAGCACCATGGCCTCCACCCTTTTGGCCCTGACATGCCTACGGCTCTCCCACAAGCATTCCCGTCTTCCTTTCCCTCACCTCCTACAACTTACAACTACCCTTCTCACACTTTGTGACTGGAGCAGCCACTCTCCTCGAACGCGTGCCTAGCATGCACAGGCTCACACGGGGAGCACCATTGCCTCCACCCTTTTACCCTTGACATGCCTACGGCACTCCCACAAGCACTCCAGCCCTCCTTTGCCTACCCTACTCCAACTTACCACTGCCCTCCTCACAATTTCCTATTACAGCAGCCAATCGCCTCCAACGCCTGCCTAACATGTGCAGGCCCACACGGGGAGCACCATTGCCTCCACCCTTTTAGCCCTGACATGCCTACGGCTCTCCCACAAGCACTCCCGTCCTCCTTTGCCTACCCTACTCCAACTTCCCACTGCCCTCCCCACACTTTCGGACTGGAGCAGCCACTCTCCTCCAACGCCTGCCTAACATGTGCAGGCCCACACGGGGGCACCATTGCCTCCACCCTTTTGGCCCTGACATCCACACGGCTCTCCCACAAGCACTAACACCCTCCTTTCCCTCACCTCCTACAACCCAGGAGAGCCCTCCTCACACTGTCGGACTGGAGCAGCCACTCTCCTCCAACGCCTGCCTAACATGTGCAGGCCCACACGGGGAGCACCATTGCCTCCACCCTTTTGGCCCTGACATGCCTACGGCACTCCTACAACCACTCCTGCCCTCCTTTCCATCTCCTCTTACAGCATACCACTGCCGTCCTCACACATTCAGACTGGAGCAGCCACTCTCGTCCTAAGCCTGCCTAACATGTGCAGGCCCACACGGGGAGCACCATTGCCTCCACCCTTTTGGCCCTGACATCCACACGGCTCTCCCACAAGCACTAACACCCTCCTTTCCCTCACCTCCTACAACCCAGGAGAGCCCTCCTCACACTTTCGGACTGGAGCAGCCACTCTCCTCCAACGCGTGCCTAACATGTGCAGGCCCACACGGGGAGCACCACGGCCTCCACCCTTTTGGCCCTGACATGCCTGGGGCTCTCCCACAACCAATCCCGTCTTCCTTTCCCTCACCTCGTACAACTTACCACTGCCCTACTCACAATTTCGCATTACAGCAGTCAATCTCCAACGCCTGCCTAACATGTGCAGGCCCACATGGGGAGCACCATGGCCTCCACCCTTTTGGCCCTGACATCCACACGGCACTCCTAAAAGCACTCCCGCCCTCCTTTCCCTCACCTCCTACAACCTAGGAAAGCCCTCCTCACACTTTCTGACTGGAGCAGCCACTCTCCTCCAACGCCTGCCTAACAAGTGCAGGCCCACACGGGGAGCACCATGGCCTCCACCCTTATGGCCCTGACATGTCTACGGCTCTCCCACAAGCACTCCCGTCTTCCTTTCCCTCACCTCCTACAACTTACCACTGCCCTCCTCACACTTTCGGACTGGAGCAGCCACTCTCCTCCAACGCCTACCTAACATGTGCAGGCCCACACGAGGAGCACCATTGCCTCCATCCTTTCCGCACTGACATGCCTATGGCACTCCCACAGGCACTCCCGTCTTCCTTTCCCTCACCTCCTACAACTTACCACTGCCCTACTCACAACTTCCCATTACAGCAGCCAATCTCCTCCAACGCCTGCCTAACATGTGCAGGCCCACACGGGGATCACCATTGCCTCCACCCTTTTGGCCCTGACATCCACACGGCTCTCCCACAAGCACTCACGCCCTCCTTTGCCTACCCTACTCCAACTTCCGACAGCCCTCCTCACACTTTCTGACTGGAGCAGCCACTCTCCTCAAACGCCTGCCTAACATGTACAGGCCCACACGGGGAGCACCATTGCCTCCACCCTTTTGGCCCTGACATCCACACGGCACTCCTACAAGCACTCCCGCCCTCCTTTCCCTCACCTCCTAAAACCCAGGAGAGCCCTCCTCACACTTTCGGACTGGAGCAGCCACTCTCCTCCAAAGCCTGCCTAACATGTACAGGCGCACCCGGGGGGCACCATTGCCTCCACCCTTATGGCCCTGACATGCCTGCGGCTCTCCCACAAGCACTCCCGTCTTCCTTTCCCTCACCTCCTACAACTTACAACTACCCTTCTAAAACTTTGTGACTGGAGCAGCCACTCTCCTCCAAAGCCTGCCTAAAATGCACAGGCGCACCCGGGGAGCACCATTGCCTCCACCCTCATGGCCCTGACATGGGTACGGCTCTCCCACAAGCACTCCCGTCTTCCTTTCCCTCACCTCCTACAACTTACCACTGCCCTCCTCACAATTTCCCATTACAGCAGCCAATCGCCTCCAACGCGGGCCTAACATGTGCAGGCCCACACGGGAAGCACCATTGCCTCCACCCTTTTGGCCCTGACATGCCTGCGGCTCTCCCACAAGCACTCACATCCTCCTTTCCCTCACCTCCTACAACCCAGGAGAGCCCTCCTCACACTTTCGGACTGGAGCAGCCACTCTCCTCCAAAGCCTGCCTAACGTGTACAGGCGCACCCGGGGGGGCACCATTGCCTCCACCCTTATGGCCCTGACATGCCTGCGGCTCTCCCACAAGCACTCCCGCCTTCCTTTCCCTCACCTCCTACAACTTACCACTGCCCTACTCACACTTTCGGACTTGAGCAGCCAGTCTCCTCGAACGCGGGCCTAACATGACCAGGCACACCCGGGGAGCACCATTGCCTCCACCCTTTTAGCCCTGACATGGGTACGGCTCTCCCACAAGCACTCCCGCCCTCCTTTCCCTCACCTCCTACAACTTACCACTGCCCTCCTCACAATTTCCCATTACAGCAGACAATCGCCTCCAACGCCTGCCTAACATGTACAGGCCCACACGGGGAGCATCATTGCCTCCACCTTTTTAGCCCTGACATGCCTACGGCTCTCCCACAAGCACTCCCGCCCTCCTTTCCCTACCCTACTCCAACTTCCGACAGCCCTCCTCGCACTTTCTGACTGGAGCAGCCACTCTCCTCCTAAGCCTGCCTAACATGTCGAGGTCCACACGGAGATCACCATTGCCTCCACCCTTTTGGCCCTGACATGCCTACAGCACTCCCACAACCACTCCAGCCGTCCTTTCCCAACCCTACTCCAACTTACGACTGCCCTCCTCACACTTTCGAACTTGAGCAGCCAATCTCCTCCAACGCCTGCCTAAAATGTGCAGGCACACACGGGGAGCATCTTTGCCTCCACCCTTTTAGCCCTGACATGTCTACGGCTCTCCCACAGGCACTCCCGCCCTCCTTTGCCTACCCTACTCCAACTTCCGATCGCCCTCCTCGCACTTTCTTACTGGAGCAGCCACTCTCCTCCAACGCGGGCCTAACATGTAAAGGACCACACGGGGAGCACCATGGCCTCCACCCTTTTGGCCCTGACATCCACACGGCTCTCCCACAAGCACTCCCGTCTTCCTTTCCCTCACCTCCTACAACTTACAACTACCCTTCTACTACTTTGTGACTGGAGCAGCCACTCTCCTCCAAAGCCTGCCTAACATGTGCAGGCGCACCCGGGGAGAACCATTGCCTCCACCCTCATGGCCCTGACATGCCTGCGGCTCTCCCACAACCACTCCGTCTTCCTTTCCCTCACCTCCTACAACTTACCACTGCCCTCCTCACAATTTCCCATTACAGCAGCCAATCGCCTCCAACGCCTGCCTAACATGTACAGGCCCACACGGGGAGCATCATTGCCTCCACCCTTTTAGCCCTGACATGTCTACGGCTCTCCCACAGGCACTCCCGCCCTCCTTTGCCTACCCTACTCCAACTTCCGACCTCCCTCCTCGCACTTTCTTACTGGAGCAGCCACTCTCCTCCAACGCGGGCCTAACATGTAAAGGCCCACACGGGGAGCACCATGGCCTCCACCCTTTTGGCCCTGACATTCACACGGCTCTCCTACAAGCCTTCACATCCTCCTTTCCCTCACCGCCTACAACCTAGGACAGCCCTCCTCACACTTTCTGCCTGGAGCAGCCACTCTCCTCCAACGCCAGCCTAACATGTACAGGCCCACACGGGGAGCATCATTGCCTCCACCCTTTTGGCCCTGACATGCCTACGGCTCTCCCAAAACCACTCCCGTCTTCCTTTCCCTCACCTCCTACAACTCACCACTGCCCTCCTCACAATTTCCCATTACATCAGCCAATCGCCTCCAACGCCTGCCTAACATGTACAGGCCCACACGAGGAGCACCATTGCCTCCACCCTTTTAGCCCTGACATGCCTACGGCTCTCCCACAAGCACTCCCGTCTTCCTTTCCCTACCCTACTCCAAATTCCGACAGCCCTCCTCAAACTTTCGGACTGGAGCAGCCACTCTCCTCAAACGCCTGCCTAACATGTGCAGGCCCACATGAGGAGCACCATTGCCTCCACCCTTTTGGCCCTGACATCCACACGGCACTCCTACAAGCACTCCCGTCTTCCTTTCCCTCACCTCCTACAACATACCACTGCCCTCCTCACACTTTCGAACTTGAGCAGCCACTCTCCTCCAACACCTGCCTAACATGTGCAGGCCCACACGGGGAGCACCATGGCCTCCACCCTTTTGAACCTGACATCCACACGGCTCTCCCAAAAGCACTAACACCCTGCTTTCCCTCACCTCCTACAACATACCACTGCCCTCCTCACAATTTCCAATTACAGCAGCCACTCTCCTCCAACGCCTGCCTAACATGTGCAGGCCCACACGGGGAGCACCATGACGTCCACACTTTTAGCCCTGACATGCCTGCGGCTCTCCCACAAGCACTCCCGTCTTCCTTTCCCTCACCTCCTACAACCTAGGACAGCCCTCCTCACACTTTCGGACTGGAGCAGCCACTCTACTCCAACACCTGCCTAACATGTGCAGGCCCACACGGGGAGTACCATGGCCTCCACCCTTTTAGCCCTGACATCCACACGGCTCTCCCACAAGCACTCCCGTCTTCCTTTCCCTCACCTCCTACAACTTACAACTACCCTTCTAAAACTTTGTGACTGGAGCAGCCACTCTCCTCGAACGCGTGCCTAGCATGCACAGGCTCACACGGGGAGCACCATTGCTTCAACCCTTTTCGCCCTGACATCCACACGGCTCTCCCACAACGACTCCCGTCTTCCTTTCCCTCACCTCCTACAACTTACCACTGCCCTCCTCACAATTTCCCATTACAGCAGCTAATCGCCTCCAACGCCTGCCTAACATGTACAGGCCCACACGAGGAGCATCATTGCCTCCACCCTTTTAGCCCTGACATGTCTACGGCTCTCCCACAGGCACTCCCGCCCTCCTTTGCCTACCCTACTCCAGCTTCCGATCGCCCTCCTCGCACTTTCTGACTGGAGCAGCCACTCTCCCCCAACGCGGGCCTAACATGTACAGGCCCACACTGGGAGCATCATTGCCTCCACCCTTTTAGCCCTGACATCCACATGGCTCTCCTACAAGCCTTCACATCCTCCTTTCCCTCACCGCCTACAACCTAGGACAGCCCTCCTCACACTTCCGGACTGGAGCAGCCACTCTCCTCCAACGCGTGCCTAACAATTGCAGGCCCACACGGGGAGCACCATTGCCTCCACCCTTTTACCCTTACATGGGTACGGCTCTCCCACAAGCACTCCCACCCTCCTTCCCCTCACCTCCTAGAACCTAGGACAGCCCTCCTCACACTTTCGGACTGGAGCAGCCACTCTACTCCAACACCTGCCTAACATCTGCAGGCCCACACGGGGAGTACCATGGCCTCCACCCTTTTGGCCCTGACATCCACACGGCTCTCCCACAAGCACTCCCGTCTTCCTTTCCCTCACCTCCTACAACTTACAACTACCCTTCTAAAACTTTGTGACTGGAGCAGCCACTCTCCTCGAACGCGTGCCTAGCATGCACAGGCTCACACAGGGAGCACCATTGCCTCAACACTTTTCGCCCTGACATGTCTACGGCTCTCCCACAAGCACTCCCGTCTTCCTTTAACTCACCTCCTACAACTTACCCCTGCCCTCCTCACACTTTCCCATTAGAGCAGTCAATCTCCTCCAACGCCTGTCTAACATGTGCAGGCCCACACGGGGAGCATCATTGCCTCCACCCTTTTTGCCCTGACATCCACACGGCTCTCCCACAAGCACTAACACCCTCCTTTCCCTCACCTCCTACAACCCAGGAGAGCCCTCCTCACACTGTCGGACTGGAGCAGCCACTCTCCTCCAACGCCTGCCTAACATGTGCAGGCCCACACGGGGAGCACCATTGCCTCCACCCTTTTGGCCCTGACATGCCTACGGCACTCCTACAACCACTCCTGCCCTCCTTTCCATCTCCTCTTACAGCATACCACTGCCGTCCTCACACATTCAGACTGGAGCAGCCACTCTCGTCCTAAGCCTGCCTAACATGTGCAGGCCCACACGGGGAGCACCATTGCCTCCACCCTTTTGGCCCTGACATCCACACGGCTCTCCCACAAGCACTAACACCCTCCTTTCCCTCACCTCCTACAACCCAGGAGAGCCCTCCTCACACTTTCGGACTGGAGCAGCCACTCTCCTCCAACGCGTGCCTAACATGTGCAGGCCCACACGGGGAGCACCACGGCCTCCACCCTTTTGGCCCTGACATGCCTGGGGCTCTCCCACAACCAATCCCGTCTTCCTTTCCCTCACCTCGTACAACTTACCACTGCCCTACTCACAATTTCGCATTACAGCAGTCAATCTCCAACGCCTGCCTAACATGTGCAGGCCCACATGGGGAGCACCATGGCCTCCACCCTTTTGGCCCTGACATCCACACGGCACTCCTAAAAGCACTCCCGCCCTCCTTTCCCTCACCTCCTACAACCTAGGAAAGCCCTCCTCACACTTTCTGACTGGAGCAGCCACTCTCCTCCAACGCCTGCCTAACAAGTGCAGGCCCACACGGGGAGCACCATGGCCTCCACCCTTATGGCCCTGACATGTCTACGGCTCTCCCACAAGCACTCCCGTCTTCCTTTCCCTCACCTCCTACAACTTACCACTGCCCTCCTCACACTTTCGGACTGGAGCAGCCACTCTCCTCCAACGCCTACCTAACATGTGCAGGCCCACACGAGGAGCACCATTGCCTCCATCCTTTCCGCACTGACATGCCTATGGCACTCCCACAGGCACTCCCGTCTTCCTTTCCCTCACCTCCTACAACTTACCACTGCCCTACTCACAACTTCCCATTACAGCAGCCAATCTCCTCCAACGCCTGCCTAACATGTGCAGGCCCACACGGGGATCACCATTGCCTCCACCCTTTTGGCCCTGACATCCACACGGCTCTCCCACAAGCACTCACGCCCTCCTTTGCCTACCCTACTCCAACTTCCGACAGCCCTCCTCACACTTTCTGACTGGAGCAGCCACTCTCCTCAAACGCCTGCCTAACATGTACAGGCCCACACGGGGAGCACCATTGCCTCCACCCTTTTGGCCCTGACATCCACACGGCACTCCTACAAGCACTCCCGCCCTCCTTTCCCTCACCTCCTAAAACCCAGGAGAGCCCTCCTCACACTTTCGGACTGGAGCAGCCACTCTCCTCCAAAGCCTGCCTAACATGTACAGGCGCACCCGGGGGGCACCATTGCCTCCACCCTTATGGCCCTGACATGCCTGCGGCTCTCCCACAAGCACTCCCGTCTTCCTTTCCCTCACCTCCTACAACTTACAACTACCCTTCTAAAACTTTGTGACTGGAGCAGCCACTCTCCTCCAAAGCCTGCCTAAAATGCACAGGCGCACCCGGGGAGCACCATTGCCTCCACCCTCATGGCCCTGACATGGGTACGGCTCTCCCACAAGCACTCCCGTCTTCCTTTCCCTCACCTCCTACAACTTACCACTGCCCTCCTCACAATTTCCCATTACAGCAGCCAATCGCCTCCAACGCGGGCCTAACATGTGCAGGCCCACACGGGAAGCACCATTGCCTCCACCCTTTTGGCCCTGACATGCCTGCGGCTCTCCCACAAGCACTCACATCCTCCTTTCCCTCACCTCCTACAACCCAGGAGAGCCCTCCTCACACTTTCGGACTGGAGCAGCCACTCTCCTCCAAAGCCTGCCTAACGTGTACAGGCGCACCCGGGGGGGCACCATTGCCTCCACCCTTATGGCCCTGACATGCCTGCGGCTCTCCCACAAGCACTCCCGCCTTCCTTTCCCTCACCTCCTACAACTTACCACTGCCCTACTCACACTTTCGGACTTGAGCAGCCAGTCTCCTCGAACGCGGGCCTAACATGACCAGGCACACCCGGGGAGCACCATTGCCTCCACCCTTTTAGCCCTGACATGGGTACGGCTCTCCCACAAGCACTCCCGCCCTCCTTTCCCTCACCTCCTACAACTTACCACTGCCCTCCTCACAATTTCCCATTACAGCAGACAATCGCCTCCAACGCCTGCCTAACATGTACAGGCCCACACGGGGAGCATCATTGCCTCCACCTTTTTAGCCCTGACATGCCTACGGCTCTCCCACAAGCACTCCCGCCCTCCTTTCCCTACCCTACTCCAACTTCCGACAGCCCTCCTCGCACTTTCTGACTGGAGCAGCCACTCTCCTCCTAAGCCTGCCTAACATGTCGAGGTCCACACGGAGATCACCATTGCCTCCACCCTTTTGGCCCTGACATGCCTACAGCACTCCCACAACCACTCCAGCCGTCCTTTCCCAACCCTACTCCAACTTACGACTGCCCTCCTCACACTTTCGAACTTGAGCAGCCAATCTCCTCCAACGCCTGCCTAAAATGTGCAGGCACACACGGGGAGCATCTTTGCCTCCACCCTTTTAGCCCTGACATGTCTACGGCTCTCCCACAGGCACTCCCGCCCTCCTTTGCCTACCCTACTCCAACTTCCGATCGCCCTCCTCGCACTTTCTTACTGGAGCAGCCACTCTCCTCCAACGCGGGCCTAACATGTAAAGGACCACACGGGGAGCACCATGGCCTCCACCCTTTTGGCCCTGACATCCACACGGCTCTCCCACAAGCACTCCCGTCTTCCTTTCCCTCACCTCCTACAACTTACAACTACCCTTCTACTACTTTGTGACTGGAGCAGCCACTCTCCTCCAAAGCCTGCCTAACATGTGCAGGCGCACCCGGGGAGAACCATTGCCTCCACCCTCATGGCCCTGACATGCCTGCGGCTCTCCCACAACCACTCCGTCTTCCTTTCCCTCACCTCCTACAACTTACCACTGCCCTCCTCACAATTTCCCATTACAGCAGCCAATCGCCTCCAACGCCTGCCTAACATGTACAGGCCCACACGGGGAGCATCATTGCCTCCACCCTTTTAGCCCTGACATGTCTACGGCTCTCCCACAGGCACTCCCGCCCTCCTTTGCCTACCCTACTCCAACTTCCGACCTCCCTCCTCGCACTTTCTTACTGGAGCAGCCACTCTCCTCCAACGCGGGCCTAACATGTAAAGGCCCACACGGGGAGCACCATGGCCTCCACCCTTTTGGCCCTGACATTCACACGGCTCTCCTACAAGCCTTCACATCCTCCTTTCCCTCACCGCCTACAACCTAGGACAGCCCTCCTCACACTTTCTGCCTGGAGCAGCCACTCTCCTCCAACGCCAGCCTAACATGTACAGGCCCACACGGGGAGCATCATTGCCTCCACCCTTTTGGCCCTGACATGCCTACGGCTCTCCCAAAACCACTCCCGTCTTCCTTTCCCTCACCTCCTACAACTCACCACTGCCCTCCTCACAATTTCCCATTACATCAGCCAATCGCCTCCAACGCCTGCCTAACATGTACAGGCCCACACGAGGAGCACCATTGCCTCCACCCTTTTAGCCCTGACATGCCTACGGCTCTCCCACAAGCACTCCCGTCTTCCTTTCCCTACCCTACTCCAAATTCCGACAGCCCTCCTCAAACTTTCGGACTGGAGCAGCCACTCTCCTCAAACGCCTGCCTAACATGTGCAGGCCCACATGAGGAGCACCATTGCCTCCACCCTTTTGGCCCTGACATCCACACGGCACTCCTACAAGCACTCCCGTCTTCCTTTCCCTCACCTCCTACAACATACCACTGCCCTCCTCACACTTTCGAACTTGAGCAGCCACTCTCCTCCAACACCTGCCTAACATGTGCAGGCCCACACAGGGAGCACCATGGCCTCCACCCTTTTGAACCTGACATCCACACGGCTCTCCCAAAAGCACTAACACCCTGCTTTCCCTCACCTCCTACAACATACCACTGCCCTCCTCACAATTTCCAATTACAGCAGCCACTCTCCTCCAACGCCTGCCTAACATGTGCAGGCCCACACGGGGAGCACCATGACGTCCACACTTTTAGCCCTGACATGCCTGCGGCTCTCCCACAAGCACTCCCGTCTTCCTTTCCCTCACCTCCTACAACCTAGGACAGCCCTCCTCACACTTTCGGACTGGAGCATCCACTCTACTCCAACACCTGCCTAACATGTGCAGGCCCACACGGGGAGTACCATGGCCTCCACCCTTTTAGCCCTGACATCCACACGGCTCTCCCACAAGCACTCCCGTCTTCCTTTCCCTCACCTCCTACAACTTACAACTACCCTTCTAAAACTTTGTGACTGGAGCAGCCACTCTCCTCGAACGCGTGCCTAGCATGCACAGGCTCACACGGGGAGCACCATTGCTTCAACCCTTTTCGCCCTGACATCCACACGGCTCTCCCACAACGACTCCCGTCTTCCTTTCCCTCACCTCCTACAACTTACCACTGCCCTCCTCACAATTTCCCATTACAGCAGCTAATCGCCTCCAACGCCTGCCTAACATGTACAGGCCCACACGAGGAGCATCATTGCCTCCACCCTTTTAGCCCTGACATGTCTACGGCTCTCCCACAGGCACTCCCGCCCTCCTTTGCCTACCCTACTCCAGCTTCCGATCGCCCTCCTCGCACTTTCTGACTGGAGCAGCCACTCTCCCCCAACGCGGGCCTAACATGTACAGGCCCACACTGGGAGCATCATTGCCTCCACCCTTTTAGCCCTGACATCCACATGGCTCTCCTACAAGCCTTCACATCCTCCTTTCCCTCACCGCCTACAACCTAGGACAGCCCTCCTCACACTTCCGGACTGGAGCAGCCACTCTCCTCCAACGCGTGCCTAACAATTGCAGGCCCACACGGGGAGCACCATTGCCTCCACCCTTTTACCCTTACATGGGTACGGCTCTCCCACAAGCACTCCCACCCTCCTTCCCCTCACCTCCTAGAACCTAGGACAGCCCTCCTCACACTTTCGGACTGGAGCAGCCACTCTACTCCAACACCTGCCTAACATCTGCAGGCCCACACGGGGAGTACCATGGCCTCCACCCTTTTGGCCCTGACATCCACACGGCTCTCCCACAAGCACTCCCGTCTTCCTTTCCCTCACCTCCTACAACTTACAACTACCCTTCTAAAACTTTGTGACTGGAGCAGCCACTCTCCTCGAACGCGTGCCTAGCATGCACAGGCTCACACAGGGAGCACCATTGCCTCAACACTTTTCGCCCTGACATGTCTACGGCTCTCCCACAAGCACTCCCGTCTTCCTTTAACTCACCTCCTACAACTTACCCCTGCCCTCCTCACACTTTCCCATTAGAGCAGTCAATCTCCTCCAACGCCTGTCTAACATGTGCAGGCCCACACGGGGAGCATCATTGCCTCCACCCTTTTTGCCCTGACATGCCTACGGCTCTCCCAAAAGCACTCCCGCCCTCCTTTGCCGACCATACTCCAACTTCCGACAGCCCTCCTCGCACTTTCTTACTGGAGCAGCCACTCTCCTCCAACGCCTGCCTAACATGTACAGGCCCACACGGGGAGCAGCATGGCCTCCACCCTTTTGGCCCTGACATCCACACGGCTCTCCTACAAGCCTTCACATCCTCCTTTCCCTCACCGCCTACAACCTAGGACAGCCCTCCTCACACTTTCGGACTGGAGCAGCCACTCTCCTCCTAAGCCTGCCTAACATGTACAGGCCCACACGGGGAGCATCATTGCCTCCACCCTTTTAGCCCTGACATGCCTACGGCTCTCCCACAAGCACTCCCGCCCTCCTTTGCCTACCCTACTCCAACTTCCGACAGCCCTCCTCGCACTTCGGGACTGGAGCAGCCACTCTCCTCCTAAGCCTGCCTAACATGTACAGGCCAACACGGGGAGCACCATTGCCTCCACCCTTTTGGCCCTGACATCCACACGGCTCTCCCACAACCACTCCCGTCTTCCTTTCCCTCACCTCCTACAACTTACCACTACCCTCCTCACAATTTCCCATTACAGCAGACAATCTCCTCCAACGCCTGCCTAACATGTGCAGGCCCACACGGGGAGCACCATTGCCTCCACCCTTTTGGCCCTGACATCCACACGGCTCTCCCACAAGCACTCCCGTCTTCCTTTCCCTCACCTCCTACAACCCAGGAGAGCCCTCCTCACACTTTCAGACTGGAGCAGCCACTCTCCTCCAACGCCTGCCTAACATGTGCAGGCCCACACGGGGAGCACCATTGCCTCCACCCTTTTGGCCCTAACATGCCTACGGCTCTCCCACAACGACTCCCGTCTTCCTTTCCCTCACCTCCTTCAACTTACCACTGCCCTGCTTACAATTTCCCATTACAGCAGCCAATCGCCTCCAACACCTGCCTAACATGTACTGGCCCACACGCGGAGCACCATTGCCTCAACACTTTTGGCCCTGACATCCACACGGCTCTCCCACAAGCACTCCCACCCTCCTTTCCCTCACCTCCTCCAAATTACAACTACCCTTCTCACACTTTGTCACTGGAGCAGCCACTCTCTCGAACGCGTGCCTAGCATGCACAGGACCTCACGGGGAGCACCATTGCCTCCACCCTTTTGGCCCTGACATGCCTACGGCTCTCCCACAAGCACTCCCGTCTTCCTTTCCCTCACCTCTGACAACTCACCACTGCCCTCCTCACAATTTCCCATTACAGCAGCCACTCTCCTCCAAAGCCTGCCTAGCATGTACAGGCCCACACGCGGAGCACCATTGCCTCCACCCTTTTAGCCCTGACATGCCTACGGCTCTCCCACAAGCACTCCCGCCCTCCTTTGCCTACCCTACTCCAACTTCCGACAGCCCTCCTCGCACTTCCGGACTGGAGCAGCCACTCTCCTCCAACGCGGGCCTAACATGTGCAGGCCCACACGGGGAGCACCATTGCCTCAACCCTTTTGGCCCTGACATCCACACGGCTCTCCCACAAGCACTCCCGTCTTCCTTTCCCTCACCTCCTAAAACTTACAACTACCCTTCTCACACTTTGTGACTGGAGCAGCCACTCTCCTCGAACGCGTGCCTAGCATGCACAGGCTCACACGGGGAGCACCATTGCCTCCACCCTTTTACCCTTGACATGCCTACGGCACTCCTACAAGCACTCCAGCCCTCCTTTGCCTACCCTACTCCAACTTACCACTGCCCTCCTCACAATTTCCTATTACAGCAGCCAATCGCCTCCAACGCCTGCCTAACATGTGCAGGCCCACACGGGGAGCACCATTGCCTCCACCCTTTTAGCCCTGACATGCCTACGGCTCTCCCACAAGCACTCCCGTCCTCCTTTGCCTACCCTACTCCAACTTCCCACTGCCCTCCTCACACTTTCGGACTGGAGCAGCCACTCTCCTCCAACGCCTGCCTAACATGTACAAGCCCACATGGGGAGAACCATTGCTTCCACCCTTTTAGCCCTGACATGCACACGGCTCTCCCACAAGCACTCCCACCCTCTTTTCCCTACCCTACTCCAACTTCAGACTGCCCTCCTCACACTTTCGGACTGGAGCAGCCACTCTCCTCCAAAGCCTGCCTAACATGTGCAGGCCCACACGGGGGCACCATTGCCTCCACCCTTTTGGCCCTGACATCCACACGGCTCTCCCACAAGCACTAACACCCTCCTTTCCCTCACCTCCTACAACCCAGGAGAGCCCTCCTCACACTGTCGGACTGGAGCAGCCACTCTCCTCCAACGCCTGCCTAACATGTGCAGGCCCACACGGGGAGCACCATTGCCTCCACCCTTTTGGCCCTGACATGCCTACGGCACTCCTACAACCACTCCTGCCCTCCTTTCCATGTCCTCTTACAGCATACCACTGCCGTCCTCACACATTCAGACTGGAGCAGCCACTCTCGTCCTAAGCCTGCCTAACATGTGCAGGCCCACACGGGGAGCACCATTGCCTCCACCCTTTTGGCCCTGACATCCACACGGCTCTCCCACAAGCACTAACACCCTCCTTTCCCTCACCTCCTACAACCCAGGAGAGCCCTCCTCACACTTTCGGACTGGAGCAGCCACTCTCCTCCAACGCGTGCCTAACATGTGCAGGCCCACACGGGGAGCACCACGGCCTCCACCCTTTTGGCCCTGACATGCCTGGGGCTCTCCCACAACCAATCCCGTCTTCCTTTCCCTCACCTCGTACAACTTACCACTGCCCTACTCACAATTTCGCATTACAGCAGTCAATCTCCAACACCAGCCTAACATGTGCAGGCCCACCCGGGGAGCACGATTGCCTCCACCCTTTTGGCCCTGACATCCACACGGCTCTCCCACAAGCACTGACATCCTCCTTTCCCTCACCTCCTACAACTTACCACTGCCCTCCTTACACTTTCGGACTGGAGCAGCCACCCTCCTCCAACGCCTGCCTAACATGTGCAGGCCCACATGGGGAGCACCATGGCCTCCACCCTTTTGGCCCTGACATCCACACGGCACTCCTAAAAGCACTCCCGCCCTCCTTTCCCTCACCTCCTACAACCTAGGAAAGCCCTCCTCACACTTTCTGACTGGAGCAGCCACTCTCCTCCAACGCCTGCCTAACAAGTGCAGGCCCACACGGGGAGCACCATGGCCTCCACCCTTATGGCCCTGACATGTCTACGGCTCTCCCACAAGCACTCCCGTCTTCCTTTCCCTCACCTCCTACAACTTACCACTGCCCTCCTCACACTTTCGGACTGGAGCAGCCACTCTCCTCCAACGCCTACCTAACATGTGCAGGCCCACACGAGGAGCACCATTGCCTCCATCCTTTCCGCACTGACATGCCTATGGCACTCCCACAGGCACTCCCGTCTTCCTTTCCCTCACCTCCTACAACTTACCACTGCCCTCCTCACAATTTCCCATTACAGCAGACAATCGCCTCCAACGCCTGCCTAACATGTACAGGCCCACACGGGGAGCATCATTGCCTCCACCTTTTTAGCCCTGACATGCCTACGGCTCTCCCACAAGCACTCCCGCCCTCCTTTCCCTACCCTACTCCAACTTCCGACAGCCCTCCTCGCACTTTCTGACTGGAGCAGCCACTCTCCTCCTAAGCCTGCCTAACATGTCGAGGTCCACACGGAGATCACCATTGCCTCCACCCTTTTGGCCCTGACATGCCTACAGCACTCCCACAACCACTCCAGCCGTCCTTTCCCAACCCTACTCCAACTTACGACTGCCCTCCTCACACTTTCGAACTTGAGCAGCCAATCTCCTCCAACGCCTGCCTAAAATGTGCAGGCACACACGGGGAGCACCATGGCCTCCACCCTTTTAGCCCTGACATGCCTACGGCACTCCTACAAGCACTCCCGCCCTCCTTTCCCTCACCTCCTACAACTTACCACTGCCCTCCTCACAATTTCCCATTACAGCAGCCACTCTCCTCCAACGCGGGCCTAACATGTAGAGGCCCACACGGGGAGCATCTTTGCCTCCACCCTTTTAGCCCTGACATGTCTACGGCTCTCCCACAGGCACTCCCGCCCTCCTTTGCCTACCCTACTCCAACTTCCGATCGCCCTCCTCGCACTTTCTTACTGGAGCAGCCACTCTCCTCCAACGCGGGCCTAACATGTAAAGGACCACACGGGGAGCACCATGGCCTCCACCCTTTTGGCCCTGACATCCACACGGCTCTCCCACAAGCACTCCCGTCTTCCTTTCCCTCACCTCCTACAACTTACAACTACCCTTCTACTACTTTGTGACTGGAGCAGCCACTCTCCTCCAAAGCCTGCCTAACATGTGCAGGCGCACCCGGGGAGAACCATTGCCTCCACCCTCATGGCCCTGACATGCCTGCGGCTCTCCCACAACCACTCCGTCTTCCTTTCCCTCACCTCCTACAACTTACCACTGCCCTCCTCACAATTTCCCATTACAGCAGCCAATCGCCTCCAACGCCTGCCTAACATGTACAGGCCCACACGGGGAGCATCATTGCCTCCACCCTTTTAGCCCTGACATGTCTACGGCTCTCCCACAGGCACTCCCGCCCTCCTTTGCCTACCCTACTCCAACTTCCGACCTCCCTCCTCGCACTTTCTTACTGGAGCAGCCACTCTCCTCCAACGCGGGCCTAACATGTAAAGGCCCACACGGGGAGCACCATGGCCTCCACCCTTTTGGCCCTGACATTCACACGGCTCTCCTACAAGCCTTCACATCCTCCTTTCCCTCACCGCCTACAACCTAGGACAGCCCTCCTCACACTTTCTGCCTGGAGCAGCCACTCTCCTCCAACGCCAGCCTAACATGTACAGGCCCACACGGGGAGCATCATTGCCTCCACCCTTTTGGCCCTGACATGCCTACGGCTCTCCCACAACCACTCCCGTCTTCCTTTCCCTCACCTCCTACAACTCACCACTGCCCTCCTCACAATTTCCCATTACAGCAGCCAATCGCCTCCAACGCCTGCCTAACATGTACAGGCCCACACGAGGAGCACCATTGCCTCCACCCTTTTAGCCCTGACATGCCTACGGCTCTCCCACAAGCACTCCCGTCTTCCTTTCCCTACCCTACTCCAAATTCCGACAGCCCTCCTCAAACTTTCGGACTGGAGCAGCCACTCTCCTCAAACGCCTGCCTAACATGTGCAGGCCCACATGAGGAGCACCATTGCCTCCACCCTTTTGGCCCTGACATCCACACGGCACTCCTACAAGCACTCCCGTCTTCCTTTCCCTCACCTCCTACAACATACCACTGCCCTCCTCACACTTTCGAACTTGAGCAGCCACTCTCCTCCAACACCTGCCTAACATGTGCAGGCCCACACGGGGAGCACCATGGCCTCCACCCTTTTGAACCTGACATCCACACGGCTCTCCCAAAAGCACTAACACCCTGCTTTCCCTCACCTCCTACAACATACCACTGCCCTCCTCACAATTTCCAATTACAGCAGCCACTCTCCTCCAACGCCTGCCTAACATGTGCAGGCCCACACGGGGAGCACCATTGCCTCCACCCTTTTGGCCCTAACATGCCTACGGCTCTCCCACAACGACTCCCGTCTTCCTTTCCCTCACCTCCTTCAACTTACCACTGCCCTCCTTACAATTTCCCATTACAGCAGCCAATCGCCTCCAACACCTGCCTAACATGTACTGGCCCACACGCGGAGCACCATTGCCTCAACACTTTTGGCCCTGACATCCACACGGCTCTCCCACAAGCACTCCCACCCTCCTTTCCCTCACCTCCTCCAAATTACAACTACCCTTCTCACACTTTGTCACTGGAGCAGCCACTCTCTCGAACGCGTGCCTAGCATGCACAGGACCTCACGGGGAGCACCATTGCCTCCACCCTTTTGGCCCTGACATGCCTACGGCTCTCCCACAAGCACTCCCGTCTTCCTTTCCCTCACCTCTGACAACTCACCACTGCCCTCCTCACAATTTCCCATTACAGCAGCCACTCTCCTCCAAAGCCTGCCTAGCATGTACAGGCCCACACGCGGAGCACCATTGCCTCCACCCTTTTAGCCCTGACATGCCTACGGCTCTCCCACAAGCACTCCCGCCCTCCTTTGCCTACCCTACTCCAACTTCCGACAGCCCTCCTCGCACTTCCGGACTGGAGCAGCCACTCTCCTCCAACGCGGGCCTAACATGTGCAGGCCCACACGGGGAGCACCATTGCCTCAACCCTTTTGGCCCTGACATCCACACGGCTCTCCCACAAGCACTCCCGTCTTCCTTTCCCTCACCTCCTAAAACTTACAACTACCCTTCTCACACTTTGTGACTGGAGCAGCCACTCTCCTCGAACGCGTGCCTAGCATGCACAGGCTCACACGGGGAGCACCATTGCCTCCACCCTTTTACCCTTGACATGCCTACGGCACTCCTACAAGCACTCCAGCCCTCCTTTGCCTACCCTACTCCAACTTACCACTGCCCTCCTCACAATTTCCTATTACAGCAGCCAATCGCCTCCAACGCCTGCCTAACATGTGCAGGCCCACACGGGGAGCACCATTGCCTCCACCCTTTTAGCCCTGACATGCCTACGGCTCTCCCACAAGCACTCCCGTCCTCCTTTGCCTACCCTACTCCAACTTCCCACTGCCCTCCTCACACTTTCGGACTGGAGCAGCCACTCTCCTCCAACGCCTGCCTAACATGTACAAGCCCACATGGGGAGAACCATTGCTTCCACCCTTTTAGCCCTGACATGCACACGGCTCTCCCACAAGCACTCCCACCCTCTTTTCCCTACCCTACTCCAACTTCAGACTGCCCTCCTCACACTTTCGGACTGGAGCAGCCACTCTCCTACAACGCCTGCCTAACATGTGCAGGCCCACACGGGGGCACCATTGCCTCCACCCTTTTGGCCCTGACATCCACACGGCTCTCCCACAAGCACTAACACCCTCCTTTCCCTCACCTCCTACAACCCAGGAGAGCCCTCCTCACACTGTCGGACTGGAGCAGCCACTCTCCTCCAACGCCTGCCTAACATGTGCAGGCCCACACGGGGAGCACCATTGCCTCCACCCTTTTGGCCCTGACATGCCTACGGCACTCCTACAACCACTCCTGCCCTCCTTTCCATGTCCTCTTACAGCATACCACTGCCGTCCTCACACATTCAGACTGGAGCAGCCACTCTCGTCCTAAGCCTGCCTAACATGTGCAGGCCCACACGGGGAGCACCATTGCCTCCACCCTTTTGGCCCTGACATCCACACGGCTCTCCCACAAGCACTAACACCCTCCTTTCCCTCACCTCCTACAACCCAGGAGAGCCCTCCTCACACTTTCGGACTGGAGCAGCCACTCTCCTCCAACGCGTGCCTAACATGTGCAGGCCCACACGGGGAGCACCACGGCCTCCACCCTTTTGGCCCTGACATGCCTGGGGCTCTCCCACAACCAATCCCGTCTTCCTTTCCCTCACCTCGTACAACTTACCACTGCCCTACTCACAATTTCGCATTACAGCAGTCAATCTCCAACACCAGCCTAACATGTGCAGGCCCACCCGGGGAGCACGATTGCCTCCACCCTTTTGGCCCTGACATCCACACGGCTCTCCCACAAGCACTGACATCCTCCTTTCCCTCACCTCCTACAACTTACCACTGCCCTCCTTACACTTTCGGACTGGAGCAGCCACCCTCCTCCAACGCCTGCCTAACATGTGCAGGCCCACATGGGGAGCACCATGGCCTCCACCCTTTTGGCCCTGACATCCACACGGCACTCCTAAAAGCACTCCCGCCCTCCTTTCCCTCACCTCCTACAACCTAGGAAAGCCCTCCTCACACTTTCTGACTGGAGCAGCCACTCTCCTCCAACGCCTGCCTAACAAGTGCAGGCCCACACGGGGAGCACCATGGCCTCCACCCTTATGGCCCTGACATGTCTACGGCTCTCCCACAAGCACTCCCGTCTTCCTTTCCCTCACCTCCTACAACTTACCACTGCCCTCCTCACACTTTCGGACTGGAGCAGCCACTCTCCTCCAACGCCTACCTAACATGTGCAGGCCCACACGAGGAGCACCATTGCCTCCATCCTTTCCGCACTGACATGCCTATGGCACTCCCACAGGCACTCCCGTCTTCCTTTCCCTCACCTCCTACAACTTACCACTGCCCTCCTCACAATTTCCCATTACAGCAGACAATCGCCTCCAACGCCTGCCTAACATGTACAGGCCCACACGGGGAGCATCATTGCCTCCACCTTTTTAGCCCTGACATGCCTACGGCTCTCCCACAAGCACTCCCGCCCTCCTTTCCCTACCCTACTCCAACTTCCGACAGCCCTCCTCGCACTTTCTGACTGGAGCAGCCACTCTCCTCCTAAGCCTGCCTAACATGTCGAGGTCCACACGGAGATCACCATTGCCTCCACCCTTTTGGCCCTGACATGCCTACAGCACTCCCACAACCACTCCAGCCGTCCTTTCCCAACCCTACTCCAACTTACGACTGCCCTCCTCACACTTTCGAACTTGAGCAGCCAATCTCCTCCAACGCCTGCCTAAAATGTGCAGGCACACACGGGGAGCACCATGGCCTCCACCCTTTTAGCCCTGACATGCCTACGGCACTCCTACAAGCACTCCCGCCCTCCTTTCCCTCACCTCCTACAACTTACCACTGCCCTCCTCACAATTTCCCATTACAGCAGCCACTCTCCTCCAACGCGGGCCTAACATGTAGAGGCCCACACGGGGAGCATCTTTGCCTCCACCCTTTTAGCCCTGACATGTCTACGGCTCTCCCACAGGCACTCCCGCCCTCCTTTGCCTACCCTACTCCAACTTCCGATCGCCCTCCTCGCACTTTCTTACTGGAGCAGCCACTCTCCTCCAACGCGGGCCTAACATGTAAAGGACCACACGGGGAGCACCATGGCCTCCACCCTTTTGGCCCTGACATCCACACGGCTCTCCCACAAGCACTCCCGTCTTCCTTTCCCTCACCTCCTACAACTTACAACTACCCTTCTACTACTTTGTGACTGGAGCAGCCACTCTCCTCCAAAGCCTGCCTAACATGTGCAGGCGCACCCGGGGAGAACCATTGCCTCCACCCTCATGGCCCTGACATGCCTGCGGCTCTCCCACAACCACTCCGTCTTCCTTTCCCTCACCTCCTACAACTTACCACTGCCCTCCTCACAATTTCCCATTACAGCAGCCAATCGCCTCCAACGCCTGCCTAACATGTACAGGCCCACACGGGGAGCATCATTGCCTCCACCCTTTTAGCCCTGACATGTCTACGGCTCTCCCACAGGCACTCCCGCCCTCCTTTGCCTACCCTACTCCAACTTCCGACCTCCCTCCTCGCACTTTCTTACTGGAGCAGCCACTCTCCTCCAACGCGGGCCTAACATGTAAAGGCCCACACGGGGAGCACCATGGCCTCCACCCTTTTGGCCCTGACATTCACACGGCTCTCCTACAAGCCTTCACATCCTCCTTTCCCTCACCGCCTACAACCTAGGACAGCCCTCCTCACACTTTCTGCCTGGAGCAGCCACTCTCCTCCAACGCCAGCCTAACATGTACAGGCCCACACGGGGAGCATCATTGCCTCCACCCTTTTGGCCCTGACATGCCTACGGCTCTCCCACAACCACTCCCGTCTTCCTTTCCCTCACCTCCTACAACTCACCACTGCCCTCCTCACAATTTCCCATTACAGCAGCCAATCGCCTCCAACGCCTGCCTAACATGTACAGGCCCACACGAGGAGCACCATTGCCTCCACCCTTTTAGCCCTGACATGCCTACGGCTCTCCCACAAGCACTCCCGTCTTCCTTTCCCTACCCTACTCCAAATTCCGACAGCCCTCCTCAAACTTTCGGACTGGAGCAGCCACTCTCCTCAAACGCCTGCCTAACATGTGCAGGCCCACATGAGGAGCACCATTGCCTCCACCCTTTTGGCCCTGACATCCACACGGCACTCCTACAAGCACTCCCGTCTTCCTTTCCCTCACCTCCTACAACATACCACTGCCCTCCTCACACTTTCGAACTTGAGCAGCCACTCTCCTCCAACACCTGCCTAACATGTGCAGGCCCACACGGGGAGCACCATGGCCTCCACCCTTTTGAACCTGACATCCACACGGCTCTCCCAAAAGCACTAACACCCTGCTTTCCCTCACCTCCTACAACATACCACTGCCCTCCTCACAATTTCCAATTACAGCAGCCACTCTCCTCCAACGCCTGCCTAACATGTGCAGGCCCACACGGGGAGCACCATGACGTCCACACTTTTAGCCCTGACATGCCTGCGGCTCTCCCACAAGCACTCCCGTCTTCCTTTCCCTCACCTCCTACAACCTAGGACAGCCCTCCTCACACTTTCGGACTGGAGCATCCACTCTACTCCAACACCTGCCTAACATGTGCAGGCCCACACGGGGAGCACCATTGCCTCCACCCTTTTGGCCCTGACATGCCTACGGCACTCCTACAACCACTCCTGCCCTCCTTTCCCTCTCCTCTTACAGCATACCACTGCCGTCCTCACACATTCAGACTGGAGCAGCCACTCTCCTCCTAAGCCTGCCTAACATGTGCAGGCCCACACGGGGAGCACCATTGCCTCCACCCTTTTGGCCCTGACATCCACACGGCTCTCCCACAAGCATTAACACCCTCCTTTCCCTCACCTCCTACAACCCAGGAGAGCCCTCCTCACACTGTCGGACTGGAGCAGCCACTCTCCTCCAACGCCTGCCTAACATGTGCAGGCCCACACGGGGAGCACCATTGCCTCCACCCTTTTGGCCCTGACATGCCTACGGCACTCCTACAACCACTCCTGCCCTCCTTTCCCTCTCCTCTTACAGCATACCACTGCCGTCCTCACACATTCAGACTGGAGCAGCCACTCTCCTCCTAAGCCTGCCTAACATGTGCAGGCCCACACGGGGAGCACCATTGCCTCCACCCTTTTGGCCCTGACATCCACACGGCTCTCCCACAAGCACTAACACCCTCCTTTCCCTCACCTCCTACAACCCAGGAGAGCCCTCCTCACACTTTCGGACTGGAGCAGCCACTCTCCTCCAACGCGTGCCTAAAATGTGCAGGCCCACACGGGGAGCACCACGGCCTCCACCCTTTTGGCCCTGACATGCCTGGGGCTCTCCCACAAGCATTCCCGTCTTCCTTTCCCTCACCTCCTACAACTTACCACTGCCCTACTCACAATTTCCCATTACAGCAGTCAATCTCCAACACCAGCCTAACATGTGCAGGCCCACCCGGGGAGCACGATTGCCTCCACCCTTTTGGCCCTGACATCCACACGGCTCTCCCACAAGCACTGACATCCTCCTTTCCCTCACCTCCTACAACTTACCACTGCCCTCCTTACACTTTCGGACTGGAGCAGCCACCCTCCTCCAATGCCTGCCTAACATGTGCAGGCCCACATGGGGAGCACCATTGCCTCCACCCTTTTGGCCCTGACATCCACACGGCACTCCTAAAAGCACTCCCGCCCTCCTTTCCCTCACCTCCTACAACCTAGGAAAGCCCTCCTCACACTTTCTGACTGGAGCAGCCACTCTCCTCCGAAGACTGCCTAACAAGTGCAGGCCCACACGAGGAGCACCATGGCCTCCACCCTTATGGCCCTGACATGTCTACTGCTCTCCCACAAGCACTCCCGTCTTCCTTTCCCTCACCTCCTACAACTTACCACTGCCCTCCTCACACTTTCGGACTGGAGCAGCCACTCTCCTCCAACGCCTACCTAACATGTGCAGGCCCACACGAGGAGCACCATTGCCTCCATCCTTTCCGCACTGACATGCCTAAGGCACTCCCACAAGCACTCCCGTCTTCCTTTCCCTCACCTCCTACAACTTACAACTACCCTTCTCACACTTTGTGACTGGAGCAGCCACTCTCCTCCAACGCCTGCCTAGCATGCACAGGCTCACACGGGGAGTACCATTGCCTCCACCCTTTTAGCCGTGACATGGGTACGGCTCTCCCACAAGCACTCACGCCCTCCTTTGCCTACCCTACTCCAACTTCCGACAGCCCACCTCACACTTTCTGACTGGAGCAGCCACTCTCCTCCAACGCCTGCCTAACATGTGCAGGCCCACACGGGGAGCACCATTGCCTCCACCCTTTTGGCCCTAACATCCACACGGCTCTCCCACAACCACTCCCGTCTTCCTTTCCCTCACCTCCTACAACTTACCACTGCCCTCCTCACAATTTCCCATTACAGCAGACAATCTCCTCAAACGCGGGCCTAACATGACCAGGCACACCCGGGGAGCACCATTGCCTCCACCCTTTTAGCCCTGACATGGGTACGGCTCTCCCACAAGCACTCCCACCCTCCTTCCCCTCACCTCCTAGAACCTAGGACAGCCCTCCTCACACTTTCGGACTGGAGCAGCCACTCTACTCCAACGCGGGCCTAACATGTAGAGGCCCACACGGGGAGTACCATGGCCTCCACCCTTTTGGCCCTGACATCCACACGGCTCTCCCACAAGCACTCCCGTCTTCCTTTCCCTCACCTCCTACAACTTACAACTACCCTTCTAAAACTTTGTGACTGGAGCAGCCACTCTCCTCGAACGCGTGCCTAGCATGCACAGGCTCACACGGGGAGCACCATTGCCTCCACCCTTTTGGCCCTGACATGCCTACGGCACTCCCACAACCACTCCCGCCCTCCTTTCCCTACCCTACTCCAACTTACCACTGCCCTCCTCACACTTTCGAACTTGAGCAGCCAATCTCCTCCAACGCGGGCCTAACATGTGCAGGCACACCCGGGGAGCATCACGGCCTCCACCCTTTTAACCGTGACATGCCTATGGCTCTCCCACAATGACGACCGTCTTCCTTTCCCTCACCTCCTACAACTTACCACTGCTCTCCTCACAATTTCCCATTACAGCAGCCAATCGCCTCCAACGCCTGCCTAACACGTACAGGCCCACACGGGGAGCATCATTGCCTCCACCTTTTTATCCCTGACATGCCTACGGCTCTCCCACAAGCACTCCCGCCCTCCTTTGCCTACCCTACTCCAACTTCCGAAAGCCCTCCTCACACTTTCTGACTGTAGCAGCCACTCTCCTCCTAAGCCTGCCTAACATGTGCAGGCCCATACGGGGAGCAATATTGCCTCCACCCTTTTGGCCCTGACATGCCTGCGGCTCTCCCACAAGCACTAACACCCTCCTTTCCCTCACCTCCTACAACACAGGAGAGCCCTCCTCACACTTTCGGACTGGAGCAGCCACTCTCCTCCAAAGCCTGCCTAACATGTACAGGCGCACCCGGGGGGCACCATTGCCTCCACCCTTATGGCCCTGACATGCCTGCGGCTCTCCCACAAGCACTCCCGTCTTCCTTTCCCTCACCTCCTTCAACTTATCACTGCTCTCCTCACACTTTCGGACTTGAGCAGCCAATCTCCTCCAACGCGGGCCTAACATGACCAGGCACACCCGGGGAACACCATTACCTCCACCCTTTTAGCCCTGACATGGGTACGGCTCTCCCACAAGCACTCCCGCCCTCCTTTCCCTACCCTACTCCACATTACGACTTCCCTCTTCACACTTTCGGACTGGAGCAGCCACTCTCCTCCTGAGCTTGCCTCGCATGTGCAGGCCCACACGGGGAGCACCATGACGTCCACCCTTTTAGCCCTGACATGCCTGCGGCTCTCCCACAAGCACTAACACCCTCCTTTCCCTCACCTCCAAAAACCCAGGACAGCCCTCCTCACACTTTCTGACTGGAGCAGCCACTCTCCTCGAACGCCTGCCTAACATGTACAGGCCCACACGGGGAGCACCATTGCTTCCACCCTTTTGGCCCTGACATCCACACGGCTCTCCCAAAAGCACTCCCGTCTTCCTTTCCCTCACCTCCTACAACTTACCACTGCCCTCCTCACAATTTCCCATTACAGCAGACAATCTCCTCCAACGCCTGCCTAACATGTACAAGCCCACACGGGGAGCACCATTGCCTCCACCCTTTTGGCCCTGACATGCCTGCGGCTCTCCCACAAGCACTCGCGTCTTCCTTTCTCTCACCTCCTACAACCCAGGAGAGCCCTCCTCACACTTTCGGACTGGAGCAGCCACTCTCCTCCAAAGCCTGCCTAACATGTACAGGCGCACCCGGGGGGCACCATTCCCTCCACCCTTATGGCCCTGACATGCCTGCGGCTCTCCCACAAGCACTCCCGCCTTCCTTTCCCTCACCTCCTACAACTTACCACTGCCCTCCTCACACTTTCGGACTTGAGCAGCCAATCTCCTCAAACGCGGGCCTAACATGACCAGGCACACCCGGGGAGCACCATTGCCTCCACCCTTTTAGCCCTGACATGGGTACGGCTCTCCCACAAGCACTCCCACCCTCCTTCCCCTCACCTCCTAGAACCTAGGACAGCCCTCCTCACACTTTCGGACTGGAGCAGCCACTCTACTCCAACACTTGCCTAACATGTGCAGGCCCACACGGGGAGTACCATGGCCTCCACCCTTTTGGCCCTGACATCCACACGGCTCTCCCACAAGCACTCCAATCCTCCTTCCCCTCACCTCCTACAAGTTACCACTGCCCTCCTCACACTTTCCCATTAGAGCAGCCACTCTCCTCCAAAGCCTGCCTAACATGCACAGGTTCACACGGGGAGCACCATGGCCTCCACCCTTTTGGCCCTGACATCCACACGGCTCTCCCACAAGCACTCCCGTCTTCCTTTCCCTCACCTCCTACAACTTACAACTACCCTTCTAAAACTTTGTGACTGGAGCAGCCACTCTCCTCCAAAGCCTGCCTAACATGTACAGGCGCACCCGGGGAGAACCATTGCCTCCACCCTCATGGCCCTGACATGCCTGCGGCTCTCCGACAAGCACTCCCGTCTTCCTTTCCCTCACCTCCTACAACTTACCACTGCCCTCCTCACAATTTCCCATTACAGCAGCCAATCGCCTCCAACGCCTGCCTAACATGTACAGGCCCACACGGGGAGCATCATTGCCTCCACCCTTTTGGCCCTGACATGCCTACGGCACTCCTACAACCACATCCGCCCTCCTTTCCCTCACCTCCTACAACATACCACTGCCCTCCTCACACTTTCGGACTGGAGCAGCCACTCTCCTCCTAAACCTGCCTAACATGTGCAGGCCCACACGGGGAGCACAATTGCCTCCACCCTTTTGGCCCTGACATCCACACGGCTCTCCCACAAGCACTAACACCCTCCTTTCCCTCACCTCCTACAACCCAGGAGAGCCCTCCTCACACTTTCGGACTGGAGCAGCCACTCTCCTCCAACGCCTGCCTAACATGTGCAGGCCCACACGGGGAGCACCACGGCCTCCACCCTTTTGGCCCTGACATGCCTACGGCATTCCCACAACCAATCCCGTCTTCCTTTCCCTCACCTCCTACAACTTACCACTGCCCTACTCACAATTTCCCATTACAGCAGCCAATCTCCAACACCTGCCTAACATGTGCAGGCCCACCCGGGGAGCACGATTGCCTCCACCCTTTTGGCCCTGACATCCACACGGCTCTCCCACAAGCACTCCCCTCTTCCTTTCCCTCACCTCCTACAACTTACCACTGCCCTCCTCACAATTTCCAATTACAGCAACCAGTCTCCTCCAACGCCTGCCTAACATGTGCAGGCCCACACGGGGAGCACCAGTGCCTCCACCCTTTTGGCCCTGACATCCACACGGCTCTCCCACAAGCACTGACATCCTCCTTTCCCTCACCTCCTACAACTTACCACTGCCCTCCTCACACTTTCGGACTGGAGCAGCCACTCTCCTCCAACACCTGCCTAACATGTGCAGGCCCACACGGGGATCACCATTGCCTCCACCCTTTTGCCCCTGACATCCACACGGCACTCCTACAAGCACTCCCGCCCTCCTTTCCCTCACCTCCTAGAACCTAGGAAAGCCCTCCTCACACTTTCGAACTGGAGCAGCCACTCTCCTCCAACGCCTGCCTAACATGTACAGGCTCAAATGGGGAGCACCATTGCCTCAACCCTTTTGGCCCTGACATCCACACGGCTCTCCCACAAGCATTCCCGTCTTCCTTTCCCTCACCTCCTACAACTTACAACTACCCTTCTCACACTTTGTGACTGGAGCAGCCACTCTCCTCGAACGCGTGCCTAGCATGCACAGGCTCACACGGGGAGCACCATTGCCTCCACCCTTTTACCCTTGACATGCCTACGGCACTCCCACAAGCACTCCAGCCCTCCTTTGCCTACCCTACTCCAACTTACCACTGCCCTCCTCACACTTTCCCATTAGAGCAGCCAATCGCCTCCAACGCCTGCCTAACATGTGCAGGCCCACACGGGGAGCACCATTGCCTCCACCCTTTTAGCCCTGACATGCCTACGGCTCTCCCACAAGCACTCCCGTCCTCCTTTGCCTACCCTACTCCAACTTCCCACTGCCCTCCTCACACTTTCGGACTGGAGCAGCCACTCTCCTCCAACGCCTGCCTAACATGTACAAGCCCACATGGGAAGAACCATTGCTTCCACCCTTTTAGCCCTGACATGCACACGGCTCTCCCACAAGCACTCCCACCCTCTTTTCCCTACCCTACTCCAACTTCAGACTGCCCTCCTCACACTTTCGGACTGGAGCAGCCACTCTCCTCCAAAGCCTGCCTAACATGTGCAGGCCCACACGGGGGCACCATTGCCTCCACCCTTTTGGCCCTGACATCCACACGGCTCTCCCACAAGCACTAACACCCTCCTTTCCCTCACCTCCTACAACCCAGGAGAGCCCTCCTCACACTGTCGGACTGGAGCAGCCACTCTCCTCCAACGCCTGCCTAACATGTGCAGGCCCACACGGGGAGCACCATTGCCTCCACCCTTTTGGCCCTGACATGCCTACGGCACTCCTACAACCACTCCTGCCCTCCTTTCCCTCTCCTTTTACAGCATACCACTGCCCTCCTCACACATTCAGACTGGAGCAGCCACTCTCGTCCTAAGCCTGCCTAACATGTGCAGGCCCACACGGGGAGCACCATTGCCTCCACCCTTTTGGCCCTGACATCCACACGGCTCTCCCACAAGCACTAACACCCTCCTTTCCCTCACCTCCTACAACCCAGGAGAGCCCTCCTCACACTTTCGGACTGGAGCAGCCACTCTCCTCCAACGCGTGCCTAACATGTGCAGGCCCACACGGGGAGCACCACGGCCTCCACCCTTTTGGCCCTGACATGCCTGGGGCTCTCCCACAAGCATTCCCGTCTTCCTTTCCCTCACCTCCTACAACTTACCACTGCCCTACTCACAATTTCCCATTACAGCAGTCAATCTCCAACACCAGCCTAACATGTGCAGGCCCACCCGGGGAGCACGATTGCCTCCACCCTTTTGGCCCTGACATCCACACGGCTCTCCCACAAGCACTGACATCCTCCTTTCCCTCACCTCCTACAACTTACCACTGCCCTCCTTACACTTTCGGACTGGAGCAGCCACCCTCCTCCAACGCCTGCCTAACATGTGCAGGCCCACATGGGGAGCACCATGGCCTCCACCCTTTTGGCCCTGACATCCACACGGCACTCCTAAAAGCACTCCCGCCCTCCTTTCCCTCACCTCCTACAACCTAGGAAAGCCCTCCTCACACTTTCTGACTGGAGCAGCCACTCTCCTCCGAAGACTGCCTAACAAGTGCAGGCCCACACGAGGAGCACCATGGCCTCCACCCTTATGGCCCTGACATGTCTACTGCTCTCCCACAAGCACTCCCGTCTTCCTTTCCCTCACCTCCTACAACTTACCACTGCCCTCCTCACACTTTCGGACTGGAGCAGCCACTCTCCTCCAACGCCTACCTAACATGTGCAGGCCCACACGAGGAGCACCATTGCCTCCATCCTTTCCGCACTGACATGCCTACGGCACTCCCACAACCAATCCCGTCTTCCTTTCCCTCACCTCCTACAACTTACCACTGCCCTACTCACAACTTCCCATTACAGCAGCCAATCTCCTCCAACGCCTGCCTAACATGTGCAGGCCCACCCGGGGATCACCATTGCCTCCACCCTTTTGGCCCTGACATCCACACGGCTCTCCCACAAGCATTCCCGTCTTCCTTTCCCCCACCTCCTACAACTTACAACTACCCTTCTCACACTTTGTGACTGGAGCAGCCACTCTCCTCCAACGCCTACCTAGCATGCACAGGCTCACACGGGGAGTACCATTGCCTCCACCCTTTTAGCCGTGACATGGGTACGGCTCTCCCACAAGCACTCACGCCCTCCTTTGCCTACCCTACTCCAACTTCCGACAGCCCACCTCACACTTTCTGACTGGAGCAGCCACTCTCCTCCAACGCCTGCCTAACATGTACAGGCTCAAATGGGGAGCACCATTGCCTCCACCCTTTTGGCCCTAACATCCACACGGCTCTCCCACAACCACTCCTGTCTTCCTTTCCCTCACCTCCTACAACTTACCACTGCCCTCCTCACAATTTCCCATTACAGCAGACAATCTCCTCAAACGCGGGCCTAACATGACCAGGCACACCCGGGGAGCACCATTGCCTCCACCCTTTTAGCCCTGACATGGGTACGGCTCTCCCACAAGCACTCCCACCCTCCTTCCCCTCACCTCCTAGAACCTAGGACAGCCCTCCTCACACTTTCGGACTGGAGCAGCCACTCTACTCCAACACCTGCCTAACATGTGCAGGCCCACACGGGGAGTACCATGGCCTCCACCCTTTTGGCCCTGACATCCACACGGCTCTCCCACAAGCACTCCCGTCTTCCTTTCCCTCACCTCCTACAACTTACAACTACCCTTCTAAAACTTTGTGACTGGAGCAGCCACTCTCCTCCAACGCGGGCCTAACATGTGCAGGCTCACACGGGGAGCACCATTGCCTCCACCCTTTTGGCCCTGACATGCCTACGGCACTCCCACAACCACTCCCGCCCTCCTTTCCCTACCCTACTCCAACTTACCACTGCCCTCCTCACACTTTCGAACTTGAGCAGCCAATCTCCTCCAACGCGGGCCTAACATGTGCAGGCACACCCGGGGAGCATCACGGCCTCCACCCTTTTAACCGTGACATGCCTATGGCTCTCCCACAATGACGACCGTCTTCCTTTCCCTCACCTCCTACAACTTACCACTGCCCTCCTCACAATTTCCCATTACAGCAGCCAATCGCCTCCAACGCCTGCCTAACACGTACAGGCCCACACGGGGAGCATCATTGCCTCCACCTTTTTAGCCCTGACATGCACACGGCTCTCCCACAAGCACTCCCGCCCTCCTTTGCCTACCCTACTCCAACTTCCGAAAGCCCTCCTCACACTTTCTGACTGTAGCAGCCACTCTCCTCCTAAGCCTGCCTAACATGTGCAGGCCCATACGGGGAGCAATATTGCCTCCACCCTTTTGGCCCTGACATGCCTGCGGCTCTCCCACAAGCACTAACACCCTCCTTTCCCTCACCTCCTACAACCCAGGAGAGCCCTCCTCACACTTTCGGACTGGAGCAGCCACTCTCCTCCAAAGCCTGCCTAACATGTACAGGCGCACCCGGGGGGCACCATTGCCTCCACCCTTATGGCCCTGACATGCCTGCGGCTCTCCCACAAGCACTCCCGTCTTCCTTTCCCTCACCTCCTTCAACTTATCACTGCTCTCCTCACAATTTCCCATTACAGCAGCCAATCGCCTCCAACGCCTGCCTAACATGTACAGGCCCACACGGGGAGCATCATTGCCTCCACCCTTTTGGCCCTGACATGCCTACGGCACTCCTACAACCACATCCGCCCTCCTTTCCCTCACCTCCTACAACATACCACTGCCCTCCTCACACTTTCGGACTGGAGCAGCCACTCTCCTCCTAAACCTGCCTAACATGTGCAGGCCCACACGGGGAGCACCACGGCCTCCACCCTTTTGGCCCTGACATGCCTACGGCACTCCCACAACCAATCCCGTCTTCCTTTCCCTCACCTCCTACAACTTACCACTGCCCTACTCACAATTTCCCATTACAGCAGACAATCTCCAACACCTGCCTAACATGTGCAGGCCCACACGGGGAGCACCATTGCCTCCACCCTTTTGGCCCTGACATCCACACGGCTCTCCCACAAGCACGCCCCTCTTCCTTTCCCTCACCTCCTACAACTTACCACTGCCCTCCTCACAATTTCCAATTACAGCAACCAGTCTCCTCCAACACCTGCCTAACATGTGCAGGCCCACACGGGGAGCACCAGTGCCTCCACCCTTTTGGCCCTGACATCCACACGGCTCTCCCACAAGCACTGACATCCTCCTTTCCCTCACCTCCTACAACTTACCACTGCCCTCCTCACACTTTCGGACTGGAGCAGCCACTCTCCTCCAACGCCTGCCTAACATGTGCAGGCCCACACGGGGATCACCACTGCCTCCACCCTTTTGCCCCTGACATCCACACGGCACTCCTACAAGCACTCCCGCCCTCCTTTCCCTCACCTCCTAGAACCTAGGAAAGCCCTCCTCACACTTTCGAACTGGAGCAGCCACTCTCCTCCAACGCCTGCCTAACATGTACAGGCTCAAATGGGGAGCACCATTGCCTCAACCCTTTTGGCCCTGACATCCACACGGCTCTCCCACAAGCATTCCCGTCTTCCTTTCCCTCACCTCCTACAACTTACAACTACCCTTCTCACACTTTGTGACTGGAGCAGCCACTCTCCTCGAACGCGTGCCTAGCATGCACAGGCTCACACGGGGAGCACCATTGCCTCCACCCTTTTACCCTTGACATGCCTACGGCACTCCCACAAGCACTCCAGCCCTCCTTTGCCTACCCTACTCCAACTTACCACTGCCCTCCTCACACTTTCCCATTAGAGCAGCCAATCGCCTCCAACGCCTGCCTAACATGTGCAGGCCCACACGGGGAGCACCATTGCCTCCACCCTTTTAGCCCTGACATGCCTACGGCTCTCCCACAAGCACTCCCGTCCTCCTTTGCCTACCCTACTCCAACTTCCCACTGCCCTCCTCACACTTTCGGACTGGAGCAGCCACTCTCCTCCAACGCCTGCCTAACATGTACAAGCCCACATGGGGAGAACCATTGCTTCCACCCTTTTAGCCCTGACATGCACACGGCTCTCCCACAAGCACTCCCACCCTCTTTTCCCTACCCTACTCCAACTTCAGACTGCCCTCCTCACACTTTCGGACTGGAGCAGCCACTCTCCTCCAAAGCCTGCCTAACATGTGCAGGCCCACACGGGGGCACCATTGCCTCCACCCTTTTGGCCCTGACATCCACACGGCTCTCCCACAAGCACTAACACCCTCCTTTCCCTCACCTCCTACAACCCAGGAGAGCCCTCCTCACACTGTCGGACTGGAGCAGCCACTCTCCTCCAACGCCTGCCTAACATGTGCAGGCCCACACGGGGAGCACCATTGCCTCCACCCTTTTGGCCCTGACATGCCTACGGCACTCCTACAACCACTCCTGCCCTCCTTTCCCTCTCCTCTTACAGCATACCACTGCCGTCCTCACACATTCAGACTGGAGCAGCCACTCTCGTCCTAAGCCTGCCTAACATGTGCAGGCCCACACGGGGAGCACCATTGCCTCCACCCTTTTGGCCCTGACATCCACACGGCTCTCCCACAAGCACTAACACCCTCCTTTCCCTCACCTCCTACAACCCAGGAGAGCCCTCCTCACACTTTCGGACTGGAGCAGCCACTCTCCTCCAACGCCTGCCTAACATGTGCAGGCCCACACGGGGAGCACCACGGCCTCCACCCTTTTGGCCCTGACATGCCTGGGGCTCTCCCACAACCAATCCCGTCTTCCTTTCCCTCACCTCCTACAACTTACCACTGCCCTACTCACAATTTCCCATTACAGCAGTCAATCTCCAACACCAGCCTAACATGTGCAGGCCCACCCGGGGAGCACGATTGCCTCCACCCTTTTGGCCCTGACATCCACACGGCTCTCCCACAAGCACTGACATCCTCCTTTCCCTCACCTCCTACAACTTACCACTGCCCTCCTTACACTTTCGGACTGGAGCAGCCACCCTCCTCCAACGCCTGCCTAACATGTGCAGGCCCACATGGGGAGCACCATGGCCTCCACCCTTTTGGCCCTGACATCCACACGGCACTCCTAAAAGCACTCCCGCCCTCCTTTCCCTCACCTCCTACAACCTAGGAAAGCCCTCCTCACACTTTCTGACTGGAGCAGCCACTCTCCTCCGAAGACTGCCTAACAAGTGCAGGCCCACACGAGGAGCACCATGGCCTCCACCCTTATGGCCCTGACATGTCTACTGCTCTCCCACAAGCACTCCCGTCTTCCTTTCCCTCACCTCCTACAACTTACCACTGCCCTCCTCACACTTTCGGACTGGAGCAGCCACTCTCCTCCAACGCCTACCTAACATGTGCAGGCCCACACGAGGAGCACCATTGCCTCCATCCTTTCCGCACTGACATGCCTACGGCACTCCCACAACCAATCCCGTCTTCCTTTCCCTCACCTCCTACAACTTACCACTGCCCTACTCACAACTTCCCATTACAGCAGCCAATCTCCTCCAACGCCTGCCTAACATGTGCAGGCCCACACGGGGATCACCATTGCCTCCACCCTTTTGGCCCTGACATCCACACGGCTCTCCCACAAGCATTCCCGTCTTCCTTTCCCCCACCTCCTACAACTTACAACTACCCTTCTCACACTTTGTGACTGGAGCAGCCACTCTCCTCCAACGCCTGCCTAGCATGCACAGGCTCACACGGGGAGTACCATTGCCTCCACCCTTTTAGCCGTGACAAGGGTACGGCTCTCCCACAAGCACTCCCACCCTCCTTCCCCTCACCTCCTAGAACCTAGGACAGCCCTCCTCACACTTTCGGACTGGAGCAGCCACTCTACTCCAACACTTGCCTAACATGTGCAGGCCCACACGGGGAGTACCATGGCCTCCACCCTTTTGGCCCTGACATCCACACGGCTCTCCCACAAGCACTCCAATCCTCCTTCCCCTCACCTCCTACAAGTTACCACTGCCCTCCTCACACTTTCCCATTAGAGCAGCCACTCTCCTCCAAAGCCTGCCTAACATGCACAGGTTCACACAGGGAGCACCATGGCCTCCACCCTTTTGGCCCTGACATCCACACGGCTCTCCCACAAGCACTCCCGTCTTCCTTTCCCTCACCTCCTACAACTTACAACTACCCTTCTAAAACTTTGTGACTGGAGCAGCCACTCTCCTCCAAAGCCTGCCTAACATGTACAGGCGCACCCGGGGAGAACCATTGCCTCCACCCTCATGGCCCTGACATGCCTGCGGCTCTCCCACAAGCACTCCCGTCTTCCTTTCCCTCACCTCCTACAACTTACCACTGCCCTCCTCACAATTTCCCATTACAGCAGCCAATCGCCTCCAACGCCTGCCTAACATGTACAGGCCCACACGGGGAGCATCATTGCCTCCACCCTTTTGGCCCTGACATGCCTACGGCACTCCTACAACCACATCCGCCCTCCTTTCCCTCACCTCCTACAACATACCACTGCCCTCCTCACACTTTCGGACTGGAGCAGCCACTCTCCTCCTAAACCTGCCTAACATGTGCAGGCCCACACGGGGAGCACCACGGCCTCCACCCTTTTGGCCCTGACATGCCTACGGCACTCCCACAACCAATCCGGTCTTCCTTTCCCTCACCTCCTACAACTTACCACTGCCCTACTCACAATTTCCCATTACAGCAGCCAATCTCCAACACCTGCCTAACATGTGCAGGCCCACACGGGAGCACCATTGCCTCCACCCTTTTGGCCCTGACATCCACACGGCTCTCCCACAAGCACTCCCCTCTTCCTTTCCCTCACCTCCTACAACTTACCACTGCCCTCCTCACAATTTCCAATTACAGCAACCAGTCTCCTCCAACGCCTGCCTAACATGTGCAGGCCCACACGGGGAGCACCAGTGCCTCCACCCTTTTGGCCCTGACATCCACACGGCTCTCCCACAAGCACTGACATCCTCCTTTCCCTCACCTCCTACAACTTACCACTGCCCTCCTCACACTTTCGGACTGGAGCAGCCACTCTCCTCCAACGCCTGCCTAACATGTGCAGGCCCACACGGGGATCACCATTGCCTCCACCCTTTTGCCCCTGACATCCACACGGCACTCCTACAAGCACTCCCGCCCTCCTTTCCCTCACCTCCTAGAACCTAGGAAAGCCCTCCTCACACTTTCGAACTGGAGCAGCCACTCTCCTCCAACGCCTGCCTAACATGTACAGGCTCAAATGGGGAGCACCATTGCCTCAACCCTTTTGGCCCTGACATCCACACGGCTCTCCCACAAGCATTCCCGTCTTCCTTTCCCTCACCTCCTACAACTTACAACTACCCTTCTCACACTTTGTGACTGGAGCAGCCACTCTCCTCGAACGCGTGCCTAGCATGCACAGGCTCACACGGGGAGCACCATTGCCTCCACCCTTTTACCCTTGACATGCCTACGGCACTCCCACAAGCACTCCAGCCCTCCTTTGCCTACCCTACTCCAACTTACCACTGCCCTCCTCACAATTTCCTATTACAGCAGCCAATCGCCTCCAACGCCTGCCTAACATGTGCAGGCCCACACGGGGAGCACCATTGCCTCCACCCTTTTAGCCCTGACATGCCTACGGCTCTCCCACAAGCACTCCCGTCCTCCTTTGCCTACCCTACTCCAACTTCCCACTGCCCTCCTCACACTTTCGGACTGGAGCAGCCACTCTCCTCCAACGCCTGCCTAACATGTACAAGCCCACATGGGGAGAACCATTGCTTCCACCCTTTTAGCCCTGACATGCACACGGCTCTCCCACAAGCACTCCCACCCTCTTTTCCCTACCCTACTCCAACTTCAGACTGCCCTCCTCACACTTTCGGACTGGAGCAGCCACTCTCCTCCAACGCCTGCCTAACATGTGCAGGCCCACACGGGGGCACCATTGCCTCCACCCTTTTGGCCCTGACATCCACACGGCTCTCCCACAAGCACTAACACCCTCCTTTCCCTCACCTCCTACAACCCAGGAGAGCCCTCCTCACACTGTCGGACTGGAGCAGCCACTCTCCTCCAACGCCTGCCTAACATGTGCAGGCCCACACGGGGAGCACCATTGCCTCCACCCTTTTGGCCCTGACATGCCTACGGCACTCCTACAACCACTCCTGCCCTCCTTTCCATCTCCTCTTACAGCATACCACTGCCGTCCTCACACATTCAGACTGGAGCAGCCACTCTCGTCCTAAGCCTGCCTAACATGTGCAGGCCCACACGGGGAGCACCATTGCCTCCACCCTTTTGGCCCTGACATCCACACGGCTCTCCCACAAGCACTAACACCCTCCTTTCCCTCACCTCCTACAACCCAGGAGAGCCCTCCTCACACTTTCGGACTGGAGCAGCCACTCTCCTCCAACGCGTGCCTAACATGTGCAGGCCCACACGGGGAGCACCACGGCCTCCACCCTTTTGGCCCTGACATGCCTGGGGCTCTCCCACAACCAATCCCGTCTTCCTTTCCCTCACCTCCTACAACTTACCACTGCCCTACTCACAATTTCCCATTACAGCAGTCAATCTCCAACACCAGCCTAACATGTGCAGGCCCACCCGGGGAGCACGATTGCCTCCACCCTTTTGGCCCTGACATCCACACGGCTCTCCCACAAGCACTGACATCCTCCTTTCCCTCACCTCCTACAACTTACCACTGCCCTCCTTACACTTTCGGACTGGAGCAGCCACCCTCCTCCAACGCCTGCCTAACATGTGCAGGCCCACATGGGGAGCACCATGGCCTCCACCCTTTTGGCCCTGACATCCACACGGCACTCCTACAAGCACTCCCGCCCTCCTTTCCCTCACCTCCTACAACCTAGGAAAGCCCTCCTCACACTTTCTGACTGGAGCAGCCACTCTCCTCCGAAGACTGCCTAACAAGTGCAGGCCCACACGAGGAGCACCATGGCCTCCACCCTTATGGCCCTGACATGTCTACTGCTCTCCCACAAGCACTCCCGTCTTCCTTTCCCTCACCTCCTACAACTTACCACTGCCCTCCTCACACTTTCGGACTGGAGCAGCCACTCTCCTCCAACGCCTACCTAACATGTGCAGGCCCACACGAGGAGCACCATTGCCTCCATCCTTTCCGCACTGACATGCCTACGGCACTCCCACAACCAATCCCGTCTTCCTTTCCCTCACCTCCTACAACTTACCACTGCCCTACTCACAACTTCCCATTACAGCAGCCAATCTCCTCCAACGCCTGCCTAACATGTGCAGGCCCACCCGGGGATCACCATTGCCTCCACCCTTTTGGCCCTGACATCCACACGGCTCTCCCACAAGCACTCCCCTCTTCCTTTCCCTCACCTCCTACAACTTACCACTGCCCTCCTCACAATTTCCAATTACAGCAACCAGTCTCCTCCAACGCCTGCCTAACATGTGCAGGCCCACACGGGGAGCACCAGTGCCTCCACCCTTTTGGCCCTGACATCCACACGGCTCTCCCACAAGCACTGACATCCTCCTTTCCCTCACCTCCTACAACTTACCACTGCCCTCCTCACACTTTCGGACTGGAGCAGCCACTCTCCTCCAACGCCTGCCTAACATGTGCAGGCCCACACGGGGATCACCATTGCCTCCACCCTTTTGCCCCTGACATCCACACGGCACTCCTACAAGCACTCCCGCCCTCCTTTCCCTCACCTCCTAGAACCTAGGAAAGCCCTCCTCACACTTTCGAACTGGAGCAGCCACTCTCCTCCAACGCCTGCCTAACATGTACAGGCTCAAATGGGGAGCACCATTGCCTCAACCCTTTTGGCCCTGACATCCACACGGCTCTCCCACAAGCATTCCCGTCTTCCTTTCCCTCACCTCCTACAACTTACAACTACCCTTCTCACACTTTGTGACTGGAGCAGCCACTCTCCTCGAACGCGTGCCTAGCATGCACAGGCTCACACGGGGAGCACCATTGCCTCCACCCTTTTACCCTTGACATGCCTACGGCACTCCCACAAGCACTCCAGCCCTCCTTTGCCTACCCTACTCCAACTTACCACTGCCCTCCTCACAATTTCCTATTACAGCAGCCAATCGCCTCCAACGCCTGCCTAACATGTGCAGGCCCACACGGGGAGCACCATTGCCTCCACCCTTTTAGCCCTGACATGCCTACGGCTCTCCCACAAGCACTCCCGTCCTCCTTTGCCTACCCTACTCCAACTTCCCACTGCCCTCCTCACACTTTCGGACTGGAGCAGCCACTCTCCTCCAACGCCTGCCTAACATGTACAAGCCCACATGGGGAGAACCATTGCTTCCACCCTTTTAGCCCTGACATGCACACGGCTCTCCCACAAGCACTCCCACCCTCTTTTCCCTACCCTACTCCAACTTCAGACTGCCCTCCTCACACTTTCGGACTGGAGCAGCCACTCTCCTCCAACGCCTGCCTAACATGTGCAGGCCCACACGGGGGCACCATTGCCTCCACCCTTTTGGCCCTGACATCCACACGGCTCTCCCACAAGCACTAACACCCTCCTTTCCCTCACCTCCTACAACCCAGGAGAGCCCTCCTCACACTGTCGGACTGGAGCAGCCACTCTCCTCCAACGCCTGCCTAACATGTGCAGGCCCACACGGGGAGCACCATTGCCTCCACCCTTTTGGCCCTGACATGCCTACGGCACTCCTACAACCACTCCTGCCCTCCTTTCCATCTCCTCTTACAGCATACCACTGCCGTCCTCACACATTCAGACTGGAGCAGCCACTCTCGTCCTAAGCCTGCCTAACATGTGCAGGCCCACACGGGGAGCACCATTGCCTCCACCCTTTTGGCCCTGACATCCACACGGCTCTCCCACAAGCACTAACACCCTCCTTTCCCTCACCTCCTACAACCCAGGAGAGCCCTCCTCACACTTTCGGACTGGAGCAGCCACTCTCCTCCAACGCGTGCCTAACATGTGCAGGCCCACACGGGGAGCACCACGGCCTCCACCCTTTTGGCCCTGACATGCCTGGGGCTCTCCCACAACCAATCCCGTCTTCCTTTCCCTCACCTCCTACAACTTACCACTGCCCTACTCACAATTTCCCATTACAGCAGTCAATCTCCAACACCAGCCTAACATGTGCAGGCCCACCCGGGGAGCACGATTGCCTCCACCCTTTTGGCCCTGACATCCACACGGCTCTCCCACAAGCACTGACATCCTCCTTTCCCTCACCTCCTACAACTTACCACTGCCCTCCTTACACTTTCGGACTGGAGCAGCCACCCTCCTCCAACGCCTGCCTAACATGTGCAGGCCCACATGGGGAGCACCATGGCCTCCACCCTTTTGGCCCTGACATCCACACGGCACTCCTACAAGCACTCCCGCCCTCCTTTCCCTCACCTCCTACAACCTAGGAAAGCCCTCCTCACACTTTCTGACTGGAGCAGCCACTCTCCTCCGAAGACTGCCTAACAAGTGCAGGCCCACACGAGGAGCACCATGGCCTCCACCCTTATGGCCCTGACATGTCTACTGCTCTCCCACAAGCACTCCCGTCTTCCTTTCCCTCACCTCCTACAACTTACCACTGCCCTCCTCACACTTTCGGACTGGAGCAGCCACTCTCCTCCAACGCCTACCTAACATGTGCAGGCCCACACGAGGAGCACCATTGCCTCCATCCTTTCCGCACTGACATGCCTACGGCACTCCCACAACCAATCCCGTCTTCCTTTCCCTCACCTCCTACAACTTACCACTGCCCTACTCACAACTTCCCATTACAGCAGCCAATCTCCTCCAACGCCTGCCTAACATGTGCAGGCCCACCCGGGGATCACCATTGCCTCCACCCTTTTGGCCCTGACATCCACACGGCTCTCCCACAAGCACTCCCCTCTTCCTTTCCCTCACCTCCTACAACTTACCACTGCCCTCCTCACAATTTCCAATTACAGCAACCAGTCTCCTCCAACGCCTGCCTAACATGTGCAGGCCCACACGGGGAGCACCAGTGCCTCCACCCTTTTGGCCCTGACATCCACACGGCTCTCCCACAAGCACTGACATCCTCCTTTCCCTCACCTCCTACAACTTACCACTGCCCTCCTCACACTTTCGGACTGGAGCAGCCACTCTCCTCCAACGCCTGCCTAACATGTGCAGGCCCACACGGGGATCACCATTGCCTCCACCCTTTTGCCCCTGACATCCACACGGCACTCCTACAAGCACTCCCGCCCTCCTTTCCCTCACCTCCTAGAACCTAGGAAAGCCCTCCTCACACTTTCGAACTGGAGCAGCCACTCTCCTCCAACGCCTGCCTAACATGTACAGGCTCAAATGGGGAGCACCATTGCCTCAACCCTTTTGGCCCTGACATCCACACGGCTCTCCCACAAGCATTCCCGTCTTCCTTTCCCTCACCTCCTACAACTTACAACTACCCTTCTCACACTTTGTGACTGGAGCAGCCACTCTCCTCGAACGCGTGCCTAGCATGCACAGGCTCACACGGGGAGCACCATTGCCTCCACCCTTTTACCCTTGACATGCCTACGGCACTCCCACAAGCACTCCAGCCCTCCTTTGCCTACCCTACTCCAACTTACCACTGCCCTCCTCACAATTTCCTATTACAGCAGCCAATCGCCTCCAACGCCTGCCTAACATGTGCAGGCCCACACGGGGAGCACCATTGCCTCCACCCTTTTAGCCCTGACATGCCTACGGCTCTCCCACAAGCACTCCCGTCCTCCTTTGCCTACCCTACTCCAACTTCCCACTGCCCTCCTCACACTTTCGGACTGGAGCAGCCACTCTCCTCCAACGCCTGCCTAACATGTACAAGCCCACATGGGGAGAACCATTGCTTCCACCCTTTTAGCCCTGACATGCACACGGCTCTCCCACAAGCACTCCCACCCTCTTTTCCCTACCCTACTCCAACTTCAGACTGCCCTCCTCACACTTTCGGACTGGAGCAGCCACTCTCCTCCAACGCCTGCCTAACATGTGCAGGCCCACACGGGGGCACCATTGCCTCCACCCTTTTGGCCCTGACATCCACACGGCTCTCCCACAAGCACTAACACCCTCCTTTCCCTCACCTCCTACAACCCAGGAGAGCCCTCCTCACACTGTCGGACTGGAGCAGCCACTCTCCTCCAACGCCTGCCTAACATGTGCAGGCCCACACGGGGAGCACCATTGCCTCCACCCTTTTGGCCCTGACATGCCTACGGCACTCCTACAACCACTCCTGCCCTCCTTTCCCTCTCCTCTTACAGCATACCACTGCCGTCCTCACACATTCAGACTGGAGCAGCCACTCTCGTCCTAAGCCTGCCTAACATGTGCAGGCCCACACGGGGAGCACCATTGCCTCCACCCTTTTGGCCCTGACATCCACACGGCTCTCCCACAAGCACTAACACCCTCCTTTCCCTCACCTCCTACAACCCAGGAGAGCCCTCCTCACACTTTCGGACTGGAGCAGCCACTCTCCTCCAACGCGTGCCTAACATGTGCAGGCCCACACGGGGAGCACCACGGCCTCCACCCTTTTGGCCCTGACATGCCTGGGGCTCTCCCACAACCAATCCCGTCTTCCTTTCCCTCACCTCCTACAACTTACCACTGCCCTACTCACAATTTCCCATTACAGCAGTCAATCTCCAACACCAGCCTAACATGTGCAGGCCCACCCGGGGAGCACGATTGCCTCCACCCTTTTGGCCCTGACATCCACACGGCTCTCCCACAAGCACTGACATCCTCCTTTCCCTCACCTCCTACAACTTACCACTGCCCTCCTTACACTTTCGGACTGGAGCAGCCACCCTCCTCCAACGCCTGCCTAACATGTGCAGGCCCACATGGGGATCACCATTGCCTCCACCCTTTTGGCCCTGACATCCACACGGCTCTCCCACAAGCATTCCCGTCTTCCTTTCCCCCACCTCCTACAACTTACAACTACCCTTCTCACACTTTGTGACTGGAGCAGCCACTCTCCTCCAACGCCTACCTAGCATGCACAGGCTCACACGGGGAGTACCATTGCCTCCACCCTTTTAGCCGTGACATGGGTACGGCTCTCCCACAAGCACTCACGCCCTCCTTTGCCTACCCTACTCCAACTTCCGACAGCCCACCTCACACTTTCTGACTGGAGCAGCCACTCTCCTCCAACGCCTGCCTAACATGTACAGGCTCAAATGGGGAGCACCATTGCCTCCACCCTTTTGGCCCTAACATCCACACGGCTCTCCCACAACCACTCCTGTCTTCCTTTCCCTCACCTCCTACAACTTACCACTGCCCTCCTCACAATTTCCCATTACAGCAGACAATCTCCTCAAACGCGGGCCTAACATGACCAGGCACACCCGGGGAGCACCATTGCCTCCACCCTTTTAGCCCTGACATGGGTACGGCTCTCCCACAAGCACTCCCACCCTCCTTCCCCTCACCTCCTAGAACCTAGGACAGCCCTCCTCACACTTTCGGACTGGAGCAGCCACTCTACTCCAACACCTGCCTAACATGTGCAGGCCCACACGGGGAGTACCATGGCCTCCACCCTTTTGGCCCTGACATCCACACGGCTCTCCCACAAGCACTCCCGTCTTCCTTTCCCTCACCTCCTACAACTTACAACTACCCTTCTAAAACTTTGTGACTGGAGCAGCCACTCTCCTCCAACGCGGGCCTAACATGTGCAGGCTCACACGGGGAGCACCATTGCCTCCACCCTTTTGGCCCTGACATGCCTACGGCACTCCCACAACCACTCCCGCCCTCCTTTCCCTACCCTACTCCAACTTACCACTGCCCTCCTCACACTTTCGAACTTGAGCAGCCAATCTCCTCCAACGCGGGCCTAACATGTGCAGGCACACCCGGGGAGCATCACGGCCTCCACCCTTTTAACCGTGACATGCCTATGGCTCTCCCACAATGACGACCGTCTTCCTTTCCCTCACCTCCTACAACTTACCACTGCCCTACTCACAATTTCCCATTACAGCAGCCAATCGCCTCCAACGCCTGCCTAACACGTACAGGCCCACACGGGGAGCATCATTGCCTCCACCTTTTTAGCCCTGACATGCCTACGGCTCTCCCACAAGCACTCCCGCCCTCCTTTGCCTACCCTACTCCAACTTCCGAAAGCCCTCCTCACACTTTCTGACTGTAGCAGCCACTCTCCTCCTAAGCCTGCCTAACATGTGCAGGCCCATACGGGGAGCAATATTGCCTCCACCCTTTTCGCCCAGACATGCCTGCGGCTCTCCCACAAGCACTAACACCCTCCTTTCCCTCACCTCCTACAACCCAGGAGAGCCCTCCTCACACTTTCGGACTGGAGCAGCCACTCTCCTCCAAAGCCTGCCTAACATGTACAGGCGCACCCGGGGGGCACCATTGCCTCCACCCTTATGGCCCTGACATGCCTGCGGCTCTCCCACAAGCACTCCCGTCTTCCTTTCCCTCACCTCCTTCAACTTATCACTGCTCTCCTCACACTTTCGGACTTGAGCAGCCAATCTCCTCCAACGCGGGCCTAACATGACCAGGCACACCCGGGGAACACCATTACCTCCACCCTTTTAGCCCTGACATGGGTACGGCTCTCCCACAAGCACTCCCGCCCTCCTTTCCCTACCCTACTCCACATTACGACTTCCCTCTTCACACTTTCGGACTGGAGCAGCCACTCTCCTCCTGAGCTTGCCTCGCATGTGCAGGCCCACACGGGGAGCACCATGACGTCCACCCTTTTAGCCCTGACATGCCTGCGGCTCTCCCACAAGCACTAACACCCTCCTTTCCCTCACCTCCAAAAACCCAGGACAGCCCTCCTCACACTTTCGGACTGGAGCAGCCACTCTCCTCGAACGCCTGCCTAAAATGTACAGGCCAACACGGGGAGCACCATTGCTTCCACCCTTTTGGCCCTGACATCCACACGGCTCTCCCAAAAGCACTCCCGTCTTCCTTTCCCTCACCTCCTACAACTTACCACTGCCCTCCTCACAATTTCCCATTACAGCAGACAATCTCCTCCAACGCCTGCCTAACATGTACAAGCCCACACGGGGAGCACCATTGCCTCCACCCTTTTGGCCCTGACATGCCTGCGGCTCTCCCACAAGCACTCGCGTCTTCCTTTCCCTCACCTCCTACAACTCAGGAGAGCCCTCCTCACACTTTCGGACTGGAGCAGCCACTCTCCTCCAAAGCCTGCCTAACATGTACAGGCGCACCCGGGGAGAACCATTGCCTCCACCCTCATGGCCCTGACATGCCTGCGGCTCTCCCACAAGCACTCCCGTCTTCCTTTCCCTCACCTCCTACAACTTACCACTGCCCTCCTCACAATTTCCCATTACAGCAGCCAATCGCCTCCAACGCCTGCCTAACATGTAGAGGCCCACACGGGGAGCATCATTGCCTCCACCCTTTTGGCCCTGACATGCCTACGGCACTCCTACAACCACATCCGCCCTCCTTTCCCTCACCTCCTACAACATACCACTGCCCTCCTCACACTTTCGGACTGGAGCAGCCACTCTCCTCCTAAACCTGCCTAACATGTGCAGGCCCACACGGGGAGCACCACGGCCTCCACCCTTTTGGCCCTGACATGCCTACGGCACTCCCACAACCAATCCCGTCTTCCTTTCCCTCACCTCCTACAACTTACCACTGCCCTACTCACAATTTCCCATTACAGCAGACAATCTCCAACACCTGCCTAACATGTGCAGGCCCACACGGGGAGCACCATTGCCTCCACCCTTTTGGCCCTGACATCCACACGGCTCTCCCACAAGCACTCCCCTCTTCCTTTCCCTCACCTCCTACAACTTACCACTGCCCTCCTCACAATTTCCAATTACAGCAACCAGTCTCCTCCAACGCCTGCCTAACATGTGCAGGCCCACAGGGGGAGCACCATTGCCTCCACCCTTTTGGCCCTGACATCCACACGGCTCTCCCACAAGCACTGACATCCTCCTTTCCCTCACCTCCTACAACTTACCACTGCCCTCCTCACACTTTCGGACTGGAGCAGCCACTCTCCTCCAACGCCTGCCTAACATGTGCAGGCCCACACGGGGATCACCATTGCCTCCACCCTTTTGCCCCTGACATCCACACGGCACTCCTACAAGCACTCCCGCCCTCCTTTCCCTCACCTCCTAGAACCTAGGAAAGCCCTCCTCACACTTTCGAACTGGAGCAGCCACTCTCCTCCAACGCCTGCCTAACATGTACAGGCTCAAATGGGGAGCACCATTGCCTCAACCCTTTTGGCCCTGACATCCACACGGCTCTCCCACAAGCATTCCCGTCTTCCTTTCCCTCACCTCCTACAACTTACAACTACCCTTCTCACACTTTGTGACTGGAGCAGCCACTCTCCTCGAACGCGTGCCTAGCATGCACAGGCTCACACGGGGAGCACCATTGCCTCCACCCTTTTACCCTTGACATGCCTACGGCACTCCCACAAGCACTCCAGCCCTCCTTTGCCTACCCTACTCCAACTTACCACTGCCCTCCTCACAATTTCCTATTACAGCAGCCAATCGCCTCCAACGCCTGCCTAACATGTGCAGGCCCACACGGGGAGCACCATTGCCTCCACCCTTTTAGCCCTGACATGCCTACGGCTCTCCCACAAGCACTCCCGTCCTCCTTTGCCTACCCTACTCCAACTTCCCACTGCCCTCCTCACACTTTCGGACTGGAGCAGCCACTCTCCTCCAACGCCTGCCTAACATGTACAAGCCCACATGGGGAGAACCATTGCTTCCACCCTTTTAGCCCTGACATGCACACGGCTCTCCCACAAGCACTCCCACCCTCTTTTCCCTACCCTACTCCAACTTCAGACTGCCCTCCTCACACTTTCGGACTGGAGCAGCCACTCTCCTCCAAAGCCTGCCTAACATGTGCAGGCCCACACGGGGGCACCATTGCCTCCACCCTTTTGGCCCTGACATCCACACGGCTCTCCCACAAGCACTAACACCCTCCTTTCCCTCACCTCCTACAACCCAGGAGAGCCCTCCTCACACTTTCGGACTGGAGCAGCCACTCTCCTCCAACGCGTGCCTAACATGTGCAGGCCCACACGGGGAGCACCACGGCCTCCACCCTTTTGGCCCTGACATGCCTGGGGCTCTCCCACAACCAATCCCGTCTTCCTTTCCCTCACCTCCTACAACTTACCACTGCCCTACTCACAATTTCCCATTACAGCAGTCAATCTCCAACACCAGCCTAACATGTGCAGGCCCACCCGGGGAGCACGATTGCCTCCACCCTTTTGGCCCTGACATCCACACGGCTCTCCCACAAGCACTGACATCCTCCTTTCCCTCACCTCCTACAACTTACCACTGCCCTCCTTACACTTTCGGACTGGAGCAGCCACCCTCCTCCAACGCCTGCCTAACATGTGCAGGCCCACATGGGGAGCACCATGGCCTCCACCCTTTTGGCCCTGACATCCACACGGCACTCCTACAAGCACTCCCGCCCTCCTTTCCCTCACCTCCTACAACCTAGGAAAGCCCTCCTCACACTTTCTGACTGGAGCAGCCACTCTCCTCCGAAGACTGCCTAACAAGTGCAGGCCCACACGAGGAGCACCATGGCCTCCACCCTTATGGCCCTGACATGTCTACTGCTCTCCCACAAGCACTCCCGTCTTCCTTTCCCTCACCTCCTACAACTTACCACTGCCCTCCTCACACTTTCGGACTGGAGCAGCCACTCTCCTCCAACGCCTACCTAACATGTGCAGGCCCACACGAGGAGCACCATTGCCTCCATCCTTTCCGCACTGACATGCCTACGGCACTCCCACAACCAATCCCGTCTTCCTTTCCCTCACCTCCTACAACTTACCACTGCCCTACTCACAACTTCCCATTACAGCAGCCAATCTCCTCCAACGCCTGCCTAACATGTGCAGGCCCACCCGGGGATCACCATTGCCTCCACCCTTTTGGCCCTGACATCCACACGGCTCTCCCACAAGCATTCCCGTCTTCCTTTCCCCCACCTCCTACAACTTACAACTACCCTTCTCACACTTTGTGACTGGAGCAGCCACTCTCCTCCAACGCCTACCTAGCATGCACAGGCTCACACGGGGAGTACCATTGCCTCCACCCTTTTAGCCGTGACATGGGTACGGCTCTCCCACAAGCACTCACGCCCTCCTTTGCCTACCCTACTCCAACTTCCGACAGCCCACCTCACACTTTCTGACTGGAGCAGCCACTCTCCTCCAACGCCTGCCTAACATGTACAGGCTCAAATGGGGAGCACCATTGCCTCCACCCTTTTGGCCCTAACATCCACACGGCTCTCCCACAACCACTCCTGTCTTCCTTTCCCTCACCTCCTACAACTTACCACTGCCCTCCTCACAATTTCCCATTACAGCAGACAATCTCCTCAAACGCGGGCCTAACATGACCAGGCACACCCGGGGAGCACCATTGCCTCCAACCTTTTAGCCCTGACATGGGTACGGGTCTCCCACAAGCACTCCCACCCTCCTTCCCCTCACCTCCTAGAACCTAGGACAGCCCTCCTCACACTTTCGGACTGGAGCAGCCACTCTACTCCAACACCTGCCTAACATGTGCAGGCCCACACGGGGAGTACCATGGCCTCCACCCTTTTGGCCCTGACATCCACACGGCTCTCCCACAAGCACTCCCGTCTTCCTTTCCCTCACCTCCTACAACTTACAACTACCCTTCTAAAACTTTGTGACTGGAGCAGCCACTCTCCTCCAACGCGGGCCTAACATGTGCAGGCTCACACGGGGAGCACCATTGCCTCCACCCTTTTGGCCCTGACATCCACACGGCTCTCCCACAAGCACTGACATCCTCCTTTCCCTCACCTCCTACAACTTACCACTGCCCTCCTCACACTTTCGGACTGGAGCAGCCACTCTCCTCCAACGCCTGCCTAACATGTGCAGGCCCACACGGGGATCACCATTGCCTCCACCCTTTTGCCCCTGACATCCACACGGCACTCCTACAAGCACTCCCGCCCTCCTTTCCCTCACCTCCTAGAACCTAGGAAAGCCCTCCTCACACTTTCGAACTGGAGCAGCCACTCTCCTCCAACGCCTGCCTAACATGTACAGGCTCAAATGGGGAGCACCATTGCCTCAACCCTTTTGGCCCTGACATCCACACGGCTCTCCCACAAGCATTCCCGTCTTCCTTTCCCTCACCTCCTACAACTTACAACTACCCTTCTCACACTTTGTGACTGGAGCAGCCACTCTCCTCGAACGCGTGCCTAGCATGCACAGGCTCACACGGGGAGCACCATTGCCTCCACCCTTTTACCCTTGACATGCCTACGGCACTCCCACAAGCACTCCAGCCCTCCTTTGCCTACCCTACTCCAACTTACCACTGCCCTCCTCACAATTTCCTATTACAGCAGCCAATCGCCTCCAACGCCTGCCTAACATGTGCAGGCCCACACGGGGAGCACCATTGCCTCCACCCTTTTAGCCCTGACATGCCTACGGCTCTCCCACAAGCACTCCCGTCCTCCTTTGCCTACCCTACTCCAACTTCCCACTGCCCTCCTCACACTTTCGGACTGGAGCAGCCACTCTCCTCCAACGCCTGCCTAACATGTACAAGCCCACATGGGGAGAACCATTGCTTCCACCCTTTTAGCCCTGACATGCACACGGCTCTCCCACAAGCACTCCCACCCTCTTTTCCCTACCCTACTCCAACTTCAGACTGCCCTCCTCACACTTTCGGACTGGAGCAGCCACTCTCCTCCAAAGCCTGCCTAACATGTGCAGGCCCACACGGGGGCACCATTGCCTCCACCCTTTTGGCCCTGACATCCACACGGCTCTCCCACAAGCACTAACACCCTCCTTTCCCTCACCTCCTACAACCCAGGAGAGCCCTCCTCACACTGTCGGACTGGAGCAGCCACTCTCCTCCAACGCGTGCCTAACATGTGCAGGCCCACACGGGGAGCACCACGGCCTCCACCCTTTTGGCCCTGACATGCCTGGGGCTCTCCCACAACCAATCCCGTCTTCCTTTCCCTCACCTCCTACAACTTACCACTGCCCTACTCACAATTTCCCATTACAGCAGTCAATCTCCAACACCAGCCTAACATGTGCAGGCCCACCCGGGGAGCACGATTGCCTCCACCCTTTTGGCCCTGACATCCACACGGCTCTCCCACAAGCACTGACATCCTCCTTTCCCTCACCTCCTACAACTTACCACTGCCCTCCTTACACTTTCGGACTGGAGCAGCCACCCTCCTCCAACGCCTGCCTAACATGTGCAGGCCCACATGGGGAGCACCAGTGCCTCCACCCTTTTGGCCCTGACATGCCTACGGCACTCCTAAAAGCACTCCCGCCCTCCTTTCCCTCACCTCCTACAACCTAGGAAAGCCCTCCTCACACTTTCTGACTGGAGCAGCCACTCTCCTCCAACGCCTACCTAACATGTGCAGGCCCACACGAGGAGCACCATTGCCTCCATCCTTTCCGCACTGACATGCCTACGGCACTCCCACAACCAATCCCGTCTTCCTTTCCCTCACCTCCTACAACTTACCACTGCCCTACTCACAACTTCCCATTACAGCAGCCAATCTCCTCCAACGCCTGCCTAACATGTGCAGGCCCACCCGGGGATCACCATTGCCTCCACCCTTTTGGCCCTGACATCCACACGGCTCTCCCACAAGCATTCCCGTCTTCCTTTCCCCCACCTCCTACAACTTACAACTACCCTTCTCACACTTTGTGACTGGAGCAGCCACTCTCCTCCAACGCCTACCTAGCATGCACAGGCTCACACGGGGAGTACCATTGCCTCCACCCTTTTAGCCGTGACATGGGTACGGCTCTCCCACAAGCACTCACGCCCTCCTTTGCCTACCCTACTCCAACTTCCGACAGCCCACCTCACACTTTCTGACTGGAGCAGCCACTCTCCTCCAACGCCTGCCTAACATGTACAGGCTCAAATGGGGAGCACCATTGCCTCCACCCTTTTGGCCCTAACATCCACACGGCTCTCCCACAACCACTCCTGTCTTCCTTTCCCTCACCTCCTACAACTTACCACTGCCCTCCTCACAATTTCCCATTACAGCAGACAATCTCCTCAAACGCGGGCCTAACATGACCAGGCACACCCGGGGAGCACCATTGCCTCCACCCTTTTAGCCCTGACATGGGTACGGCTCTCCCACAAGCACTCCCACCCTCCTTCCCCTCACCTCCTAGAACCTAGGACAGCCCTCCTCACACTTTCGGACTGGAGCAGCCACTCTACTCCAACACCTGCCTAACATGTGCAGGCCCACACGGGGAGTACCATGGCCTCCACCCTTTTGGCCCTGACATCCACACGGCTCTCCCACAAGCACTCCCGTCTTCCTTTCCCTCACCTCCTACAACTTACAACTACCCTTCTAAAACTTTGTGACTGGAGCAGCCACTCTCCTCGAACGCGTGCCTAGCATGCACAGGCTCACACGGGGAGCACCATTGCCTCCACCCTTTTGGCCCAGACATGCCTACGGCACTCCCACAACCACTCCCGCCCTCCTTTCCCTACCCTACTCCAACTTACCACTGCCCTCCTCACACTTTCGAACTTGAGCAGCCAATCTCCTCCAACGCGGGCCTAACATGTGCAGGCACACCCGGGGAGCATCACGGCCTCCACCCTTTTAACCGTGACATGCCTATGGCTCTCCCACAATGACGACCGTCTTCCTTTCCCTCACCTCCTACAACTTACCACTGCCCTCCTCACAATTTCCCATTACAGCAGCCAATCGCCTCCAACGCCTGCCTAACAGGTACAGGCCCACACGGGGAGCATCATTGCCTCCACCTTTTTAGCCCTGACATGCACACGGCTCTCCCACAAGCACTCCCGCCCTCCTTTGCCTACCCTACTCCAACTTCCGAAAGCCCTCCTCACACTTTCTGACTGTAGCAGCCACTCTCCTCCTAAGCCTGCCTAACATGTGCAGGCCCATACGGGGAGCAATATTGCCTCCACCCTTTTCGCCCAGACATGCCTGCGGCTCTCCCACAAGCACTAACACCCTCCTTTCCCTCACCTCCTACAACCCAGGAGAGCCCTCCTCACACTTTCGGACTGGAGCAGCCACTCTCCTCCAAAGCCTTCGTAACATGTACAGGCGCACCCGGGGGGCACCATTGCCTCCACCCTTATGGCCCTGACATGCCTGCGGCTCTCCCACAAGCACTCCCGTCTTCCTTTCCCTCACCTCCTTCAACTTATCACTGCTCTCCTCACACTTTCGGACTTGAGCAGCCAATCTCCTCCAACGCGGGCCTAACATGACCAGGCACACCCGGGGAACACCATTACCTCCACCCTTTTAGCCCTGACATGGGTACGGCTCTCCCACAAGCACTCCCGCCCTCCTTTCCCTACCCTACTCCACATTACGACTTCCCTCTTCACACTTTCGGACTGGAGCAGCCACTCTCCTCCTGAGCTTCCCTCGCATGTGCAGGCCCACACGGGGAGCACCATGACGTCCACCCTTTTAGCCCTGACATGCCTGCGGCTCTCCCACAAGCACTAACACCCTCCTTTCCCTCACCTCCAAAAACCCAGGACAGCCCTCCTCACACTTTCTGACTGGAGCAGCCACTCTCCTCGAACGCCTGCCTAACATGTACAGGCCCACACGGGGAGCACCATTGCTTCCACCCTTTTGGCCCTGACATCCACACGGCTCTCCCAAAAGCACTCCCGTCTTCCTTTCCCTCACCTCCTACAACTTACCACTGCCCTCCTCACAATTTCCCATTACAGCAGACAATCTCCTCCAACGCCTGCCTAACATGTACAAGCCCACACGGGGAGCACCATTGCCTCCACCCTTTTGGCCCTGACATGCCTGCGGCTCTCCCACAAGCACTCGCGTCTTCCTTTCCCTCACCTCCTACAACCCAGGAGAGCCCTCCTCACACTTTCGGACTGGAGCAGCCACTCTCCTCCAAAGCCTGCCTAACATGTACAGGCGCACCCGGGGGGCACCATTCCCTCCACCCTTATGGCCCTGACATGCCTGCGGCTCTCCCACAAGCACTCCCGCCTTCCTTTCCCTCACCTCCTACAACTTACCACTGCCCTCCTCACACTTTCGGACTTGAGCAGCCAATCTCCTCAAACGCGGGCCTAACATGACCAGGCACACCCGGGGAGCACCATTGCCTCCACCCTTTTAGCCCTGACATGGGTACGGCTCTCCCACAAGCACTCCCACCCTCCTTCCCCTCACCTCCTAGAACCTAGGACAGCCCTCCTCACACTTTCGGACTGGAGCAGCCACTCTACTCCAACACTTGCCTAACATGTGCAGGCCCACACGGGGAGTACCATGGCCTCCACCCTTTTGGCCCTGACATCCACACGGCTCTCCCACAAGCACTCCAATCCTCCTTCCCCTCACCTCCTACAAGTTACCACTGCCCTCCTCACACTTTCCCATTAGAGCAGCCACTCTCCTCCAAAGCCTGCCTAACATGCACAGGTTCACACGGGGAGCACCATGGCCTCCACCCTTTTGGCCCTGACATCCACACGGCTCTCCCACAAGCACTCCCGTCTTCCTTTCCCTCACCTCCTACAACTTACAACTACCCTTCTAAAACTTTGTGACTGGAGCAGCCACTCTCCTCCAAAGCCTGCCTAACATGTACAGGCGCACCCGGGGAGAACCATTGCCTCCACCCTCATGGCCCTGACATGCCTGCGGCTCTCCCACAAGCACTCCCGTCTTCCTTTCCCTCACCTCCTACAACTTACCACTGCCCTCCTCACAATTTCCCATTACAGCAGCCAATCGCCTCCAACGCCTGCCTAACATGTACAGGCCCACACGGGGAGCATCATTGCCTCCACCCTTTTGGCCCTGACATGCCTACGGCACTCCTACAACCACATCCGCCCTCCTTTCCCTCACCTCCTACAACATACCACTGCCCTCCTCACACTTTCGGACTGGAGCAGCCACTCTCCTCCTAAACCTGCCTAACATGTGCAGGCCCACACGGGGAGCACAATTGCCTCCACCCTTTTCGCCCTGACATCCACACGGCTCTCCCACAAGCACTAACACCCTCCTTTCCCTCACCTCCTACAACCCAGGAGAGCCCTCCTCACACTTTCGGACTGGAGCAGCCACTCTCCTCCAAAGCCTGCCTAAAATGTGCAGGCCCACACGGGGAGCACCACGGCCTCCACCCTTTTGGCCCTGACATGCCTACGGCACTCCCACAACCAATCCCGTCTTCCTTTCCCTCACCTCCTACAACTTACCACTGCCCTACTCACAATTTCCCATTACAGCAGCCAATCTCCAACACCTGCCTAACATGTGCAGGCCCACACGGGGAGCACCATTGCCTCCACCCTTTTGGCCCTGACATCCACACGGCTCTCCCACAAGCACTCCCCTCTTCCTTTCCCTCACCTCCTACAACTTACCACTGCCCTCCTCACAATTTCCAATTACAGCAACCAGTCTCCTCCAACGCCTGCCTAACATGTGCAGGCCCACACGGGGAGCACCATTGCCTCCACCCTTTTGGCCCTGACATCCACACGGCTCTCCCACAAGCACTGACATCCTCCTTTCCCTCACCTCCTACAACTTACCACTGCCCTCCTCACACTTTCGGACTGGAGCAGCCACTCTCCTCCAACGCCTGCCTAACATGTGCAGGCCCACACGGGGATCACCATTGCCTCCACCCTTTTGGCCCTGACATCCACACGGCTCTCCCACAAGCACTAACACCCTCCTTTCCCTCACCTCCTACAACCCAGGAGAGCCCTCCTCACACTTTCGGACTGGAGCAGCCACTCTCCTCCAACGCGTGCCTAACATGTGCAGGCCCACACGGGGAGCACCACGGCCTCCACCCTTTTGGCCCTGACATGCCTGGGGCTCTCCCACAACCAATCCCGTCTTCCTTTCCCTCACCTCCTACAACTTACCACTGCCCTACTCACAATTTCCCATTACAGCAGTCAATCTCCAACACCAGCCTAACATGTGCAGGCCCACACGGGGAGCACAATTGCCTCCACCCTTTTGGCCCTGACATCCACACGGCTCTCCCACAAGCACTGACATCCTCCTTTCCCTCACCTCCTACAACTTACCACTGCCCTCCTTACACTTTCGGACTGGAGCAGCCACCCTCCTCCAACGCCTGCCTAACATGTGCAGGCCCACATGGGGAGCACCATGGCCTCCACCCTTTTGGCCCTGACATCCACACGGCACTCCTAAAAGCACTCCCGCCCTCCTTTCCCTCACCTCCTACAACCTAGGAAAGCCCTCCTCACACTTTCTGACTGGAGCAGCCACTCTCCTCCGAAGACTGCCTAACAAGTGCAGGCCCACACGAGGAGCACCATGGCCTCCACCCTTATGGCCCTGACATGTCTACTGCTCTCCCACAAGCACTCCCGTCTTCCTTTCCCTCACCTCCTACAACTTACCACTGCCCTCCTCACACTTTCGAACTGGAGCAGCCACTCTCCTCCAACGCCTGCCTAACATGTACAGGCTCAAATGGGGAGCACCATTGCCTCAACCCTTTTGGCCCTGACATCCACACGGCTCTCCCACAAGCATTCCCGTCTTCCTTTCCCTCACCTCCTACAACTTACAACTACCCTTCTCACACTTTGTGACTGGAGCAGCCACTCTCCTCGAACGCGTGCCTAGCATGCACAGGCTCACACGGGGAGCACCATTGCCTCCACCCTTTTACCCTTGACATGCCTACGGCACTCCCACAAGCACTCCAGCCCTCCTTTGCCTACCCTACTCCAACTTACCACTGCCCTCCTCACAATTTCCTATTACAGCAGCCAATCGCCTCCAACGCCTGCCTAACATGTGCAGGCCCACACGGGGAGCACCATTGCCTCCACCCTTTTAGCCCTGACATGCCTACGGCTCTCCCACAAGCACTCCCGTCCTCCTTTGCCTACCCTACTCCAACTTCCCACTGCCCTCCTCACACTTTCGGACTGGAGCAGCCACTCTCCTCCAACGCCTGCCTAACATGTACAAGCCCACATGGGGAGAACCATTGCTTCCACCCTTTTAGCCCTGACATGCACACGGCTCTCCCACAAGCACTCCCACCCTCTTTTCCCTACCCTACTCCAACTTCAGACTGCCCTCCTCACACTTTCGGACTGGAGCAGCCACTCTCCTCCAACGCCTGCCTAACATGTGCAGGCCCACACGGGGGCACCATTGCCTCCACCCTTTTGGCCCTGACATCCACACGGCTCTCCCACAAGCACTAACACCCTCCTTTCCCTCACCTCCTACAACCCAGGAGAGCCCTCCTCACACTGTCGGACTGGAGCAGCCACTCTCCTCCAACGCCTGCCTAACATGTGCAGGCCCACACGGGGAGCACCATTGCCTCCACCCTTTTGGCCCTGACATGCCTACGGCACTCCTACAACCACTCCTGCCCTCCTTTCCCTCTCCTCTTACAGCATACCACTGCCGTCCTCACACATTCAGACTGGAGCAGCCACTCTCGTCCTAAGCCTGCCTAACATGTGCAGGCCCACACGGGGAGCACCATTGCCTCCACCCTTTTGGCCCTGACATCCACACGGCTCTCCCACAAGCACTAACACCCTCCTTTCCCTCACCTCCTACAACCCAGGAGAGCCCTCCTCACACTTTCGGACTGGAGCAGCCACTCTCCTCCAACGCGTGCCTAACATGTGCAGGCCCACACGGGGAGCACCACGGCCTCCACCCTTTTGGCCCTGACATGCCTGGGGCTCTCCCACAACCAATCCCGTCTTCCTTTCCCTCACCTCCTACAACTTACCACTGCCCTACTCACAATTTCCCATTACAGCAGTCAATCTCCAACACCAGCCTAACATGTGCAGGCCCACCCGGGGAGCACGATTGCCTCCACCCTTTTGGCCCTGACATCCACACGGCTCTCCCACAAGCACTGACATCCTCCTTTCCCTCACCTCCTACAACTTACCACTGCCCTCCTTACACTTTCGGACTGGAGCAGCCACCCTCCTCCAACGCCTGCCTAACATGTGCAGGCCCACATGGGGATCACCATTGCCTCCACCCTTTTGGCCCTGACATCCACACGGCTCTCCCACAAGCATTCCCGTCTTCCTTTCCCCCACCTCCTACAACTTACAACTACCCTTCTCACACTTTGTGACTGGAGCAGCCACTCTCCTCCAACGCCTACCTAGCATGCACAGGCTCACACGGGGAGTACCATTGCCTCCACCCTTTTAGCCGTGACATGGGTACGGCTCTCCCACAAGCACTCACGCCCTCCTTTGCCTACCCTACTCCAACTTCCGACAGCCCACCTCACACTTTCTGACTGGAGCAGCCACTCTCCTCCAACGCCTGCCTAACATGTACAGGCTCAAATGGGGAGCACCATTGCCTCCACCCTTTTGGCCCTAACATCCACACGGCTCTCCCACAACCACTCCTGTCTTCCTTTCCCTCACCTCCTACAACTTACCACTGCCCTCCTCACAATTTCCCATTACAGCAGACAATCTCCTCAAACGCGGGCCTAACATGACCAGGCACACCCGGGGAGCACCATTGCCTCCACCCTTTTAGCCCTGACATGGGTACGGCTCTCCCACAAGCACTCCCACCCTCCTTCCCCTCACCTCCTAGAACCTAGGACAGCCCTCCTCACACTTTCGGACTGGAGCAGCCACTCTACTCCAACACCTGCCTAACATGTGCAGGCCCACACGGGGAGTACCATGGCCTCCACCCTTTTGGCCCTGACATCCACACGGCTCTCCCACAAGCACTCCCGTCTTCCTTTCCCTCACCTCCTACAACTTACAACTACCCTTCTAAAACTTTGTGACTGGAGCAGCCACTCTCCTCCAACGCGGGCCTAACATGTGCAGGCTCACACGGGGAGCACCATTGCCTCCACCCTTTTGGCCCTGACATGCCTACGGCACTCCCACAACCACTCCCGCCCTCCTTTCCCTACCCTACTCCAACTTACCACTGCCCTCCTCACACTTTCGAACTTGAGCAGCCAATCTCCTCCAACGCGGGCCTAACATGTGCAGGCACACCCGGGGAGCATCACGGCCTCCACCCTTTTAACCGTGACATGCCTATGGCTCTCCCACAATGACGACCGTCTTCCTTTCCCTCACCTCCTACAACTTACCACTGCCCTCCTCACAATTTCCCATTACAGCAGCCAATCGCCTCCAACGCCTGCCTAACACGTACAGGCCCACACGGGGAGCATCATTGCCTCCACCTTTTTAGCCCTGACATGCCTACGGCTCTCCCACAAGCACTCCCGCCCTCCTTTGCCTACCCTACTCCAACTTCCGAAAGCCCTCCTCACACTTTCTGACTGTAGCAGCCACTCTCCTCCTAAGCCTGCCTAACATGTGCAGGCCCATACGGGGAGCAATATTGCCTCCACCCTTTTCGCCCAGACATGCCTGCGGCTCTCCCACAAGCACTAACACCCTCCTTTCCCTCACCTCCTACAACCCAGGAGAGCCCTCCTCACACTTTCGGACTGGAGCAGCCACTCTCCTCCAAAGCCTGCCTAACATGTACAGGCGCACCCGGGGGGCACCATTGCCTCCACCCTTATGGCCCTGACATGCCTGCGGCTCTCCCACAAGCACTCCCGTCTTCCTTTCCCTCACCTCCTTCAACTTATCACTGCTCTCCTCACACTTTCGGACTTGAGCAGCCAATCTCCTCCAACGCGGGCCTAACATGACCAGGCACACCCGGGGAACACCATTACCTCCACCCTTTTAGCCCTGACATGGGTACGGCTCTCCCACAAGCACTCCCGCCCTCCTTTCCCTACCCTACTCCACATTACGACTTCCCTCTTCACACTTTCGGACTGGAGCAGCCACTCTCCTCCTGAGCTTGCCTCGCATGTGCAGGCCCACACGGGGAGCACCATGACGTCCACCCTTTTAGCCCTGACATGCCTGCGGCTCTCCCACAAGCACTAACACCCTCCTTTCCCTCACCTCCAAAAACCCAGGACAGCCCTCCTCACACTTTCGGACTGGAGCAGCCACTCTCCTCGAACGCCTGCCTAAAATGTACAGGCCAACACGGGGAGCACCATTGCTTCCACCCTTTTGGCCCTGACATCCACACGGCTCTCCCAAAAGCACTCCCGTCTTCCTTTCCCTCACCTCCTACAACTTACCACTGCCCTCCTCACAATTTCCCATTACAGCAGACAATCTCCTCCAACGCCTGCCTAACATGTACAAGCCCACACGGGGAGCACCATTGCCTCCACCCTTTTGGCCCTGACATGCCTGCGGCTCTCCCACAAGCACTCGCGTCTTCCTTTCCCTCACCTCCTACAACTCAGGAGAGCCCTCCTCACACTTTCGGACTGGAGCAGCCACTCTCCTCCAAAGCCTGCCTAACATGTACAGGCGCACCCGGGGAGAACCATTGCCTCCACCCTCATGGCCCTGACATGCCTGCGGCTCTCCCACAAGCACTCCCGTCTTCCTTTCCCTCACCTCCTACAACTTACCACTGCCCTCCTCACAATTTCCCATTACAGCAGCCAATCGCCTCCAACGCCTGCCTAACATGTAGAGGCCCACACGGGGAGCATCATTGCCTCCACCCTTTTGGCCCTGACATGCCTACGGCACTCCTACAACCACATCCGCCCTCCTTTCCCTCACCTCCTACAACATACCACTGCCCTCCTCACACTTTCGGACTGGAGCAGCCACTCTCCTCCTAAACCTGCCTAACATGTGCAGGCCCACACGGGGAGCACCACGGCCTCCACCCTTTTGGCCCTGACATGCCTACGGCACTCCCACAACCAATCCCGTCTTCCTTTCCCTCACCTCCTACAACTTACCACTGCCCTACTCACAATTTCCCATTACAGCAGACAATCTCCAACACCTGCCTAACATGTGCAGGCCCACACGGGGAGCACCATTGCCTCCACCCTTTTGGCCCTGACATCCACACGGCTCTCCCACAAGCACTCCCCTCTTCCTTTCCCTCACCTCCTACAACTTACCACTGCCCTCCTCACAATTTCCAATTACAGCAACCAGTCTCCTCCAACGCCTGCCTAACATGTGCAGGCCCACAGGGGGAGCACCATTGCCTCCACCCTTTTGGCCCTGACATCCACACGGCTCTCCCACAAGCACTGACATCCTCCTTTCCCTCACCTCCTACAACTTACCACTGCCCTCCTCACACTTTCGGACTGGAGCAGCCACTCTCCTCCAACGCCTGCCTAACATGTGCAGGCCCACACGGGGATCACCATTGCCTCCACCCTTTTGCCCCTGACATCCACACGGCACTCCTACAAGCACTCCCGCCCTCCTTTCCCTCACCTCCTAGAACCTAGGAAAGCCCTCCTCACACTTTCGAACTGGAGCAGCCACTCTCCTCCAACGCCTGCCTAACATGTACAGGCTCAAATGGGGAGCACCATTGCCTCAACCCTTTTGGCCCTGACATCCACACGGCTCTCCCACAAGCATTCCCGTCTTCCTTTCCCTCACCTCCTACAACTTACAACTACCCTTCTCACACTTTGTGACTGGAGCAGCCACTCTCCTCGAACGCGTGCCTAGCATGCACAGGCTCACACGGGGAGCACCATTGCCTCCACCCTTTTACCCTTGACATGCCTACGGCACTCCCACAAGCACTCCAGCCCTCCTTTGCCTACCCTACTCCAACTTACCACTGCCCTCCTCACAATTTCCTATTACAGCAGCCAATCGCCTCCAACGCCTGCCTAACATGTGCAGGCCCACACGGGGAGCACCATTGCCTCCACCCTTTTAGCCCTGACATGCCTACGGCTCTCCCACAAGCACTCCCGTCCTCCTTTGCCTACCCTACTCCAACTTCCCACTGCCCTCCTCACACTTTCGGACTGGAGCAGCCACTCTCCTCCAACGCCTGCCTAACATGTACAAGCCCACATGGGGAGAACCATTGCTTCCACCCTTTTAGCCCTGACATGCACACGGCTCTCCCACAAGCACTCCCACCCTCTTTTCCCTACCCTACTCCAACTTCAGACTGCCCTCCTCACACTTTCGGACTGGAGCAGCCACTCTCCTCCAAAGCCTGCCTAACATGTGCAGGCCCACACGGGGGCACCATTGCCTCCACCCTTTTGGCCCTGACATCCACACGGCTCTCCCACAAGCACTAACACCCTCCTTTCCCTCACCTCCTACAACCCAGGAGAGCCCTCCTCACACTTTCGGACTGGAGCAGCCACTCTCCTCCAACGCGTGCCTAACATGTGCAGGCCCACACGGGGAGCACCACGGCCTCCACCCTTTTGGCCCTGACATGCCTGGGGCTCTCCCACAACCAATCCCGTCTTCCTTTCCCTCACCTCCTACAACTTACCACTGCCCTACTCACAATTTCCCATTACAGCAGTCAATCTCCAACACCAGCCTAACATGTGCAGGCCCACCCGGGGAGCACGATTGCCTCCACCCTTTTGGCCCTGACATCCACACGGCTCTCCCACAAGCACTGACATCCTCCTTTCCCTCACCTCCTACAACTTACCACTGCCCTCCTTACACTTTCGGACTGGAGCAGCCACCCTCCTCCAACGCCTGCCTAACATGTGCAGGCCCACATGGGGAGCACCATGGCCTCCACCCTTTTGGCCCTGACATCCACACGGCACTCCTACAAGCACTCCCGCCCTCCTTTCCCTCACCTCCTACAACCTAGGAAAGCCCTCCTCACACTTTCTGACTGGAGCAGCCACTCTCCTCCGAAGACTGCCTAACAAGTGCAGGCCCACACGAGGAGCACCATGGCCTCCACCCTTATGGCCCTGACATGTCTACTGCTCTCCCACAAGCACTCCCGTCTTCCTTTCCCTCACCTCCTACAACTTACCACTGCCCTCCTCACACTTTCGGACTGGAGCAGCCACTCTCCTCCAACGCCTACCTAACATGTGCAGGCCCACACGAGGAGCACCATTGCCTCCATCCTTTCCGCACTGACATGCCTACGGCACTCCCACAACCAATCCCGTCTTCCTTTCCCTCACCTCCTACAACTTACCACTGCCCTACTCACAACTTCCCATTACAGCAGCCAATCTCCTCCAACGCCTGCCTAACATGTGCAGGCCCACCCGGGGATCACCATTGCCTCCACCCTTTTGGCCCTGACATCCACACGGCTCTCCCACAAGCATTCCCGTCTTCCTTTCCCCCACCTCCTACAACTTACAACTACCCTTCTCACACTTTGTGACTGGAGCAGCCACTCTCCTCCAACGCCTACCTAGCATGCACAGGCTCACACGGGGAGTACCATTGCCTCCACCCTTTTAGCCGTGACATGGGTACGGCTCTCCCACAAGCACTCACGCCCTCCTTTGCCTACCCTACTCCAACTTCCGACAGCCCACCTCACACTTTCTGACTGGAGCAGCCACTCTCCTCCAACGCCTGCCTAACATGTACAGGCTCAAATGGGGAGCACCATTGCCTCCACCCTTTTGGCCCTAACATCCACACGGCTCTCCCACAACCACTCCTGTCTTCCTTTCCCTCACCTCCTACAACTTACCACTGCCCTCCTCACAATTTCCCATTACAGCAGACAATCTCCTCAAACGCGGGCCTAACATGACCAGGCACACCCGGGGAGCACCATTGCCTCCAACCTTTTAGCCCTGACATGGGTACGGGTCTCCCACAAGCACTCCCACCCTCCTTCCCCTCACCTCCTAGAACCTAGGACAGCCCTCCTCACACTTTCGGACTGGAGCAGCCACTCTACTCCAACACCTGCCTAACATGTGCAGGCCCACACGGGGAGTACCATGGCCTCCACCCTTTTGGCCCTGACATCCACACGGCTCTCCCACAAGCACTCCCGTCTTCCTTTCCCTCACCTCCTACAACTTACAACTACCCTTCTAAAACTTTGTGACTGGAGCAGCCACTCTCCTCCAACGCGGGCCTAACATGTGCAGGCTCACACGGGGAGCACCATTGCCTCCACCCTTTTGGCCCTGACATCCACACGGCTCTCCCACAAGCACTGACATCCTCCTTTCCCTCACCTCCTACAACTTACCACTGCCCTCCTCACACTTTCGGACTGGAGCAGCCACTCTCCTCCAACGCCTGCCTAACATGTGCAGGCCCACACGGGGATCACCATTGCCTCCACCCTTTTGCCCCTGACATCCACACGGCACTCCTACAAGCACTCCCGCCCTCCTTTCCCTCACCTCCTAGAACCTAGGAAAGCCCTCCTCACACTTTCGAACTGGAGCAGCCACTCTCCTCCAACGCCTGCCTAACATGTACAGGCTCAAATGGGGAGCACCATTGCCTCAACCCTTTTGGCCCTGACATCCACACGGCTCTCCCACAAGCATTCCCGTCTTCCTTTCCCTCACCTCCTACAACTTACAACTACCCTTCTCACACTTTGTGACTGGAGCAGCCACTCTCCTCGAACGCGTGCCTAGCATGCACAGGCTCACACGGGGAGCACCATTGCCTCCACCCTTTTACCCTTGACATGCCTACGGCACTCCCACAAGCACTCCAGCCCTCCTTTGCCTACCCTACTCCAACTTACCACTGCCCTCCTCACAATTTCCTATTACAGCAGCCAATCGCCTCCAACGCCTGCCTAACATGTGCAGGCCCACACGGGGAGCACCATTGCCTCCACCCTTTTAGCCCTGACATGCCTACGGCTCTCCCACAAGCACTCCCGTCCTCCTTTGCCTACCCTACTCCAACTTCCCACTGCCCTCCTCACACTTTCGGACTGGAGCAGCCACTCTCCTCCAACGCCTGCCTAACATGTACAAGCCCACATGGGGAGAACCATTGCTTCCACCCTTTTAGCCCTGACATGCACACGGCTCTCCCACAAGCACTCCCACCCTCTTTTCCCTACCCTACTCCAACTTCAGACTGCCCTCCTCACACTTTCGGACTGGAGCAGCCACTCTCCTCCAAAGCCTGCCTAACATGTGCAGGCCCACACGGGGGCACCATTGCCTCCACCCTTTTGGCCCTGACATCCACACGGCTCTCCCACAAGCACTAACACCCTCCTTTCCCTCACCTCCTACAACCCAGGAGAGCCCTCCTCACACTGTCGGACTGGAGCAGCCACTCTCCTCCAACGCGTGCCTAACATGTGCAGGCCCACACGGGGAGCACCACGGCCTCCACCCTTTTGGCCCTGACATGCCTGGGGCTCTCCCACAACCAATCCCGTCTTCCTTTCCCTCACCTCCTACAACTTACCACTGCCCTACTCACAATTTCCCATTACAGCAGTCAATCTCCAACACCAGCCTAACATGTGCAGGCCCACCCGGGGAGCACGATTGCCTCCACCCTTTTGGCCCTGACATCCACACGGCTCTCCCACAAGCACTGACATCCTCCTTTCCCTCACCTCCTACAACTTACCACTGCCCTCCTTACACTTTCGGACTGGAGCAGCCACCCTCCTCCAACGCCTGCCTAACATGTGCAGGCCCACATGGGGAGCACCAGTGCCTCCACCCTTTTGGCCCTGACATGCCTACGGCACTCCTAAAAGCACTCCCGCCCTCCTTTCCCTCACCTCCTACAACCTAGGAAAGCCCTCCTCACACTTTCTGACTGGAGCAGCCACTCTCCTCCAACGCCTACCTAACATGTGCAGGCCCACACGAGGAGCACCATTGCCTCCATCCTTTCCGCACTGACATGCCTACGGCACTCCCACAACCAATCCCGTCTTCCTTTCCCTCACCTCCTACAACTTACCACTGCCCTACTCACAACTTCCCATTACAGCAGCCAATCTCCTCCAACGCCTGCCTAACATGTGCAGGCCCACCCGGGGATCACCATTGCCTCCACCCTTTTGGCCCTGACATCCACACGGCTCTCCCACAAGCATTCCCGTCTTCCTTTCCCCCACCTCCTACAACTTACAACTACCCTTCTCACACTTTGTGACTGGAGCAGCCACTCTCCTCCAACGCCTACCTAGCATGCACAGGCTCACACGGGGAGTACCATTGCCTCCACCCTTTTAGCCGTGACATGGGTACGGCTCTCCCACAAGCACTCACGCCCTCCTTTGCCTACCCTACTCCAACTTCCGACAGCCCACCTCACACTTTCTGACTGGAGCAGCCACTCTCCTCCAACGCCTGCCTAACATGTACAGGCTCAAATGGGGAGCACCATTGCCTCCACCCTTTTGGCCCTAACATCCACACGGCTCTCCCACAACCACTCCTGTCTTCCTTTCCCTCACCTCCTACAACTTACCACTGCCCTCCTCACAATTTCCCATTACAGCAGACAATCTCCTCAAACGCGGGCCTAACATGACCAGGCACACCCGGGGAGCACCATTGCCTCCACCCTTTTAGCCCTGACATGGGTACGGCTCTCCCACAAGCACTCCCACCCTCCTTCCCCTCACCTCCTAGAACCTAGGACAGCCCTCCTCACACTTTCGGACTGGAGCAGCCACTCTACTCCAACACCTGCCTAACATGTGCAGGCCCACACGGGGAGTACCATGGCCTCCACCCTTTTGGCCCTGACATCCACACGGCTCTCCCACAAGCACTCCCGTCTTCCTTTCCCTCACCTCCTACAACTTACAACTACCCTTCTAAAACTTTGTGACTGGAGCAGCCACTCTCCTCGAACGCGTGCCTAGCATGCACAGGCTCACACGGGGAGCACCATTGCCTCCACCCTTTTGGCCCAGACATGCCTACGGCACTCCCACAACCACTCCCGCCCTCCTTTCCCTACCCTACTCCAACTTACCACTGCCCTCCTCACACTTTCGAACTTGAGCAGCCAATCTCCTCCAACGCGGGCCTAACATGTGCAGGCACACCCGGGGAGCATCACGGCCTCCACCCTTTTAACCGTGACATGCCTATGGCTCTCCCACAATGACGACCGTCTTCCTTTCCCTCACCTCCTACAACTTACCACTGCCCTCCTCACAATTTCCCATTACAGCAGCCAATCGCCTCCAACGCCTGCCTAACAGGTACAGGCCCACACGGGGAGCATCATTGCCTCCACCTTTTTAGCCCTGACATGCACACGGCTCTCCCACAAGCACTCCCGCCCTCCTTTGCCTACCCTACTCCAACTTCCGAAAGCCCTCCTCACACTTTCTGACTGTAGCAGCCACTCTCCTCCTAAGCCTGCCTAACATGTGCAGGCCCATACGGGGAGCAATATTGCCTCCACCCTTTTCGCCCAGACATGCCTGCGGCTCTCCCACAAGCACTAACACCCTCCTTTCCCTCACCTCCTACAACCCAGGAGAGCCCTCCTCACACTTTCGGACTGGAGCAGCCACTCTCCTCCAAAGCCTTCGTAACATGTACAGGCGCACCCGGGGGGCACCATTGCCTCCACCCTTATGGCCCTGACATGCCTGCGGCTCTCCCACAAGCACTCCCGTCTTCCTTTCCCTCACCTCCTTCAACTTATCACTGCTCTCCTCACACTTTCGGACTTGAGCAGCCAATCTCCTCCAACGCGGGCCTAACATGACCAGGCACACCCGGGGAACACCATTACCTCCACCCTTTTAGCCCTGACATGGGTACGGCTCTCCCACAAGCACTCCCGCCCTCCTTTCCCTACCCTACTCCACATTACGACTTCCCTCTTCACACTTTCGGACTGGAGCAGCCACTCTCCTCCTGAGCTTGCCTCGCATGTGCAGGCCCACACGGGGAGCACCATGACGTCCACCCTTTTAGCCCTGACATGCCTGCGGCTCTCCCACAAGCACTAACACCCTCCTTTCCCTCACCTCCAAAAACCCAGGACAGCCCTCCTCACACTTTCTGACTGGAGCAGCCACTCTCCTCGAACGCCTGCCTAACATGTACAGGCCCACAGGGGGAGCACCATTGCTTCCACCCTTTTGGCCCTGACATCCACACGGCTCTCCCAAAAGCACTCCCGTCTTCCTTTCCCTCACCTCCTACAACTTACCACTGCCCTCCTCACAATTTCCCATTACAGCAGACAATCTCCTCCAACGCCTGCCTAACATGTACAAGCCCACACGGGGAGCACCATTGCCTCCACCCTTTTGGCCCTGACATGCCTGCGGCTCTCCCACAAGCACTCGCGTCTTCCTTTCCCTCACCTCCTACAACCCAGGAGAGCCCTCCTCACACTTTCGGACTGGAGCAGCCACTCTCCTCCAAAGCCTGCCTAACATGTACAGGCGCACCCGGGGGGCACCATTCCCTCCACCCTTATGGCCCTGACATGCCTGCGGCTCTCCCACAAGCACTCCCGCCTTCCTTTCCCTCACCTCCTACAACTTACCACTGCCCTCCTCACACTTTCGGACTTGAGCAGCCAATCTCCTCAAACGCGGGCCTAACATGACCAGGCACACCCGGGGAGCACCATTGCCTCCACCCTTTTAGCCCTGACATGGGTACGGCTCTCCCACAAGCACTCCCACCCTCCTTCCCCTCACCTCCTAGAACCTAGGACAGCCCTCCTCACACTTTCGGACTGGAGCAGCCACTCTACTCCAACACTTGCCTAACATGTGCAGGCCCACACGGGGAGTACCATGGCCTCCACCCTTTTGGCCCTGACATCCACACGGCTCTCCCACAAGCACTCCAATCCTCCTTCCCCTCACCTCCTACAAGTTACCACTGCCCTCCTCACACTTTCCCATTAGAGCAGCCACTCTCCTCCAAAGCCTGCCTAACATGCACAGGTTCACACGGGGAGCACCATGGCCTCCACCCTTTTGGCCCTGACATCCACACGGCTCTCCCACAAGCACTCCCGTCTTCCTTTCCCTCACCTCCTACAACTTACAACTACCCTTCTAAAACTTTGTGACTGGAGCAGCCACTCTCCTCCAAAGCCTGCCTAACATGTACAGGCGCACCCGGGGAGAACCATTGCCTCCACCCTCATGGCCCTGACATGCCTGCGGCTCTCCCACAAGCACTCCCGTCTTCCTTTCCCTCACCTCCTACAACTTACCACTGCCCTCCTCACAATTTCCCATTACAGCAGCCAATCGCCTCCAACGCCTGCCTAACATGTACAGGCCCACACGGGGAGCATCATTGCCTCCACCCTTTTGGCCCTGACATGCCTACGGCACTCCTACAACCACATCCGCCCTCCTTTCCCTCACCTCCTACAACATACCACTGCCCTCCTCACACTTTCGGACTGGAGCAGCCACTCTCCTCCTAAACCTGCCTAACATGTGCAGGCCCACACGGGGAGCACAATTGCCTCCACCCTTTTCGCCCTGACATCCACACGGCTCTCCCACAAGCACTAACACCCTCCTTTCCCTCACCTCCTACAACCCAGGAGAGCCCTCCTCACACTTTCGGACTGGAGCAGCCACTCTCCTCCAAAGCCTGCCTAAAATGTGCAGGCCCACACGGGGAGCACCACGGCCTCCACCCTTTTGGCCCTGACATGCCTACGGCACTCCCACAACCAATCCCGTCTTCCTTTCCCTCACCTCCTACAACTTACCACTGCCCTACTCACAATTTCCCATTACAGCAGCCAATCTCCAACACCTGCCTAACATGTGCAGGCCCACACGGGGAGCACCATTGCCTCCACCCTTTTGGCCCTGACATCCACACGGCTCTCCCACAAGCACTCCCCTCTTCCTTTCCCTCACCTCCTACAACTTACCACTGCCCTCCTCACAATTTCCAATTACAGCAACCAGTCTCCTCCAACGCCTGCCTAACATGTGCAGGCCCACAGGGGGAGCACCATTGCCTCCACCCTTTTGGCCCTGACATCCACACGGCTCTCCCACAAGCACTGACATCCTCCTTTCCCTCACCTCCTACAACTTACCACTGCCCTCCTCACACTTTCGGACTGGAGCAGCCACTCTCCTCCAACGCCTGCCTAACATGTGCAGGCCCACACGGGGATCACCATTGCCTCCACCCTTTTGCCCCTGACATCCACACGGCACTCCTACAAGCACTCCCGCCCTCCTTTCCCTCACCTCCTAGAACCTAGGAAAGCCCTCCTCACACTTTCGAACTGGAGCAGCCACTCTCCTCCAACGCCTGCCTAACATGTACAGGCTCAAATGGGGAGCACCATTGCCTCAACCCTTTTGGCCCTGACATCCACACGGCTCTCCCACAAGCATTCCCGTCTTCCTTTCCCTCACCTCCTACAACTTACAACTACCCTTCTCACACTTTGTGACTGGAGCAGCCACTCTCCTCGAACGCGTGCCTAGCATGCACAGGCTCACACGGGGAGCACCATTGCCTCCACCCTTTTACCCTTGACATGCCTACGGCACTCCCACAAGCACTCCAGCCCTCCTTTGCCTACCCTACTCCAACTTACCACTGCCCTCCTCACAATTTCCTATTACAGCAGCCAATCGCCTCCAACGCCTGCCTAACATGTGCAGGCCCACACGGGGAGCACCATTGCCTCCACCCTTTTAGCCCTGACATGCCTACGGCTCTCCCACAAGCACTCCCGTCCTCCTTTGCCTACCCTACTCCAACTTCCCACTGCCCTCCTCACACTTTCGGACTGGAGCAGCCACTCTCCTCCAACGCCTGCCTAACATGTACAAGCCCACATGGGGAGAACCATTGCTTCCACCCTTTTAGCCCTGACATGCACACGGCTCTCCCACAAGCACTCCCACCCTCTTTTCCCTACCCTACTCCAACTTCAGACTGCCCTCCTCACACTTTCGGACTGGAGCAGCCACTCTCCTCCAAAGCCTGCCTAACATGTGCAGGCCCACACGGGGGCACCATTGCCTCCACCCTTTTGGCCCTGACATCCACACGGCTCTCCCACAAGCACTAACACCCTCCTTTCCCTCACCTCCTACAACCCAGGAGAGCCCTCCTCACACTTTCGGACTGGAGCAGCCACTCTCCTCCAACGCCTGCCTAACATGTGCAGGCCCACACGGGGAGCACCACGGCCTCCACCCTTTTGGCCCTGGCATGCCTGGGGCTCTCCCACAACCAATCCCGTCTTCCTTTCCCTCACCTCCTACAACTTACCACTGCCCTACTCACAATTTCCCATTACAGCAGTCAATCTCCAACACCAGCCTAACATGTGCAGGCCCACACGGGGAGCACGATTGCCTCCACCCTTTTGGCCCTGACATCCACACGGCTCTCCCACAAGCACTGACATCCTCCTTTCCCTCACCTCCTACAACTTACCACTGCCCTCCTTACACTTTCGGACTGGAGCAGCCACCCTCCTCCAACGCCTGCCTAACATGTGCAGGCCCACATGGGGAGCACCATGGCCTCCACCCTTTTGGCCCTGACATCCACACGGCACTCCTAAAAGCACTCCCGCCCTCCTTTCCCTCACCTCCTACAACCTAGGAAAGCCCTCCTCACACTTTCTGACTGGAGCAGCCACTCTCCTCCGAAGACTGCCTAACAAGTGCAGGCCCACACGAGGAGCACCATGGCCTCCACCCTTATGGCCCTGACATGTCTACTGCTCTCCCACAAGCACTCCCGTCTTCCTTTCCCTCACCTCCTACAACTTACCACTGCCCTCCTCACACTTTCGGACTGGAGCAGCCACTCTCCTCCAACGCCTACCTAACATGTGCAGGCCCACACGAGGAGCACCATTGCCTCCATCCTTTCCGCACTGACATGCCTACGGCACTCCCACAAGCACTCCCGTCTTCCTTTCCCTCACCTCCTACAACTTACCACTGCCCTACTCACAACTTCCCATTACAGCAGCCAATCTCCTCCAACGCCTGCCTAACATGTGCAGGCCCACCCGGGGATCACCATTGCCTCCACCCTTTTGGCCCTGACATCCACACGGCTCTCCCACAAGCATTCCCGTCTTCCTTTCCCCCACCTCCTACAACTTACAACTACCCTTCTCACACTTTGTGACTGGAGCAGCCACTCTCCTCCAACGCCTGCCTAGCATGCACAGGCTCACACGGGGAGTACCATTGCCTCCACCCTTTTAGCCGTGACATGGGTACGGCTCTCCCACAAGCACTCACGCCCTCCTTTGCCTACCCTACTCCAACTTCCGACAGCCCACCTCACACTTTCTGACTGGAGCAGCCACTCTCCTCCAACGCCTGCCTAACATGTACAGGCTCAAATGGGGAGCACCATTGCCTCCACCCTTTTGGCCCTAACATCCACACGGCTCTCCCACAACCACTCCTGTCTTCCTTTCCCTCACCTCCTACAACTTACCACTGCCCTCCTCACAATTTCCCATTACAGCAGACAATCTCCTCAAACGCGGGCCTAACATGACCAGGCACACCCGGGGAGCACCATTGCCTCCACCCTTTTAGCCCTGACATGGGTACGGCTCTCCCACAAGCACTCCCACCCTCCTTCCCCTCACCTCCTAGAACCTAGGACAGCCCTCCTCACACTTTCGGACTGGAGCAGCCACTCTACTCCAACACCTGCCTAACATGTGCAGGCCCACACGGGGAGTACCATGGCCTCCACCCTTTTGGCCCTGACATCCACACGGCTCTCCCACAAGCACTCCCGTCTTCCTTTCCCTCACCTCCTACAACTTACAACTACCCTTCTAAAACTTTGTGACTGGAGCAGCCACTCTCCTCGAACGCGTGCCTAGCATGCACAGGCTCACACGGGGAGCACCATTGCCTCCACCCTTTTGGCCCTGACATGCCTACGGCACTCCCACAACCACTCCCGCCCTCCTTTCCCTACCCTACTCCAACTTACCACTGCCCTCCTCACACTTTCGAACTTGAGCAGCCAATCTCCTCCAACGCGGGCCTAACATGTGCAGGCACACCCGGGGAGCATCACGGCCTCCACCCTTTTAACCGTGACATGCCTATGGCTCTCCCACAATGACGACCGTCTTCCTTTCCCTCACCTCCTACAACTTACCACTGCCCTCCTCACAATTTCCCATTACAGCAGCCAATCGCCTCCAACGCCTGCCTAACACTTACAGGCCCACACGGGGAGCATCATTGCCTCCACCTTTTTAGCCCTGACATGCACACGGCTCTCCCACAAGCACTCCCGCCCTCCTTTGCCTACCCTACTCCAACTTCCGAAAGCCCTCCTCACACTTTCTGACTGTAGCAGCCACTCTCCTCCTAAGCCTGCCTAACATGTGCAGGCCCATACGGGGAGCAATATTGCCTCCACCCTTTTCGCCCAGACATGCCTGCGGCTCTCCCACAAGCACTAACACCCTCCTTTCCCTCACCTCCTACAACCCAGGAGAGCCCTCCTCACACTTTCGGACTGGAGCAGCCACTCTCCTCCAAAGCCTTCGTAACATGTACAGGCGCACCCGGGGGGCACCATTCCCTCCACCCTTATGGCCCTGACATGCCTGCGGCTCTCCCACAAGCACTCCCGCCTTCCTTTCCCTCACCTCCTACAACTTACCACTGCCCTCCTCACACTTTTGGACTTGAGCAGCCAATCTCCTCAAACGCGGGCCTAACATGACCAGGCACACCCGGGGAGCACCATTGCCTCCACCCTTTTAGCCCTGACATGGGTACGGCTCTCCCACAAGCACTCCCACCCTCCTTCCCCTCACCTCCTAGAACCTAGGACAGCCCTCCTCACACTTTCGGACTGGAGCAGCCACTCTACTCCAACACTTGCCTAACATGTGCAGGCCCACACGGGGAGTACCATGGCCTCCACCCTTTTGGCCCTGACATCCACACGGCTCTCCCACAAGCACTCCAATCCTCCTTCCCCTCACCTCCTACAAGTTACCACTGCCCTCCTCACACTTTCCCATTAGAGCAGCCACTCTCCTCCAAAGCCTGCCTAACATGCACAGGTTCACACGGGGAGCACCATGGCCTCCACCCTTTTGGCCCTGACATCCACACGGCTCTCCCACAAGCACTCCCGTCTTCCTTTCCCTCACCTCCTACAACTTACAACTACCCTTCTAAAACTTTGTGACTGGAGCAGCCACTCTCCTCCAAAGCCTGCCTAACATGTACAGGCGCACCCGGGGAGAACCATTGCCTCCACCCTCATGGCCCTGACATGCCTGCGGCTCTCCCACAAGCACTCCCGTCTTCCTTTCCCTCACCTCCTACAACTTACCACTGCCCTCCTCACAATTTCCCATTACAGCAGCCAATCGCCTCCAACGCCTGCCTAACATGTACAGGCCCACACGGGGAGCATCATTGCCTCCACCCTTTTGGCCCTGACATGCCTACGGCACTCCTACAACCACATCCGCCCTCCTTTCCCTCACCTCCTACAACATACCACTGCCCTCCTCACACTTTCGGACTGGAGCAGCCACTCTCCTCCTAAACCTGCCTAACATGTGCAGGCCCACACGGGGAGCACAATTGCCTCCACCCTTTTCGCCCTGACATCCACACGGCTCTCCCACAAGCACTAACACCCTCCTTTCCCTCACCTCCTACAACCCAGGAGAGCCCTCCTCACACTTTCGGACTGGAGCAGCCACTCTCCTCCAAAGCCTGCCTAAAATGTGCAGGCCCACACGGGGAGCACCACGGCCTCCACCCTTTTGGCCCTGACATGCCTACGGCACTCCCACAACCAATCCCGTCTTCCTTTCCCTCACCTCCTACAACTTACCACTGCCCTACTCACAATTTCCCATTACAGCAGCCAATCTCCAACACCTGCCTAACATGTGCAGGCCCACACGGGGAGCACCATTGCCTCCACCCTTTTGGCCCTGACATCCACACGGCTCTCCCACAAGCACTCCCCTCTTCCTTTCCCTCACCTCCTACAACTTACCACTGCCCTCCTCACAATTTCCAATTACAGCAACCAGTCTCCTCCAACGCCTGCCTAACATGTGCAGGCCCACACGGGGAGCACCATTGCCTCCACCCTTTTGGCCCTGACATCCACACGGCTCTCCCACAAGCACTGACATCCTCCTTTCCCTCACCTCCTACAACTTACCACTGCCCTCCTCACACTTTCGGACTGGAGCAGCCACTCTCCTCCAACGCCTGCCTAACATGTGCAGGCCCACACGGGGATCACCATTGCCTCCACCCTTTTGCCCCTGACATCCACACGGCACTCCTACAAGCACTCCCGCCCTCCTTTCCCTCACCTCCTAGAACCTAGGAAAGCCCTCCTCACACTTTCGAACTGGAGCAGCCACTCTCCTCCAACGCCTGCCTAACATGTACAGGCTCAAATGGGGAGCACCATTGCCTCAACCCTTTTGGCCCTGACATCCACACGGCTCTCCCACAAGCATTCCCGTCTTCCTTTCCCCCACCTCCTACAACTTACAACTACCCTTCTCACACTTTGTGACTGGAGCAGCCACTCTCCTCGAACGCGTGCCTAGCATGCACAGGCTCACACGGGGAGCACCATTGCCTCCACCCTTTTACCCTTGACATGCCTACGGCACTCCCACAAGCACTCCAGCCCTCCTTTGCCTACCCTACTCCAACTTACCACTGCCCTCCTCACAATTTCCTATTACAGCAGCCAATCGCCTCCAACGCCTGCCTAACATGTGCAGGCCCACACGGGGAGCACCATTGCCTCCACCCTTTTAGCCCTGACATGCCTACGGCTCTCCCACAAGCACTCCCGTCCTCCTTTGCCTACCCTACTCCAACTTCCCACTGCCCTCCTCACACTTTCGGACTGGAGCAGCCACTCTCCTCCAACGCCTGCCTAACATGTACAAGCCCACATGGGGAGAACCATTGCTTCCACCCTTTTAGCCCTGACATGCACACGGCTCTCCCACAAGCACTCCCACCCTCTTTTCCCTACCCTACTCCAACTTCAGACTGCCCTCCTCACACTTTCGGACTGGAGCAGCCACTCTCCTCCAAAGCCTGCCTAACATGTGCAGGCCCACACGGGGGCACCATTGCCTCCACCCTTTTGGCCCTGACATCCACACGGCTCTCCCACAAGCACTAACACCCTCCTTTCCCTCACCTCCTACAACCCAGGAGAGCCCTCCTCACACTGTCGGACTGGAGCAGCCACTCTCCTCCAACGCCTGCCTAACATGTGCAGGCCCACACGGGGGCACCATTGCCTCCACCCTTTTCGCCCTGACATCCACACGGCTCTCCCACAAGCACTCCCCTCTTCCTTTCCCTCACCTCCTACAACTTACCACTGCCCTCCTCACAATTTCCAATTACAGCAACCAGTCTCCTCCAACGCCTGCCTAACATGTGCAGGCCCACAGGGGGAGCACCATTGCCTCCACCCTTTTGGCCCTGACATCCACACGGCTCTCCCACAAGCACTGACATCCTCCTTTCCCTCACCTCCTACAACTTACCACTGCCCTCCTCACACTTTCGGACTGGAGCAGCCACTCTCCTCCAACGCCTGCCTAACATGTGCAGGCCCACACGGGGATCACCATTGCCTCCACCCTTTTGCCCCTGACATCCACACGGCACTCCTACAAGCACTCCCGCCCTCCTTTCCCTCACCTCCTAGAACCTAGGAAAGCCCTCCTCACACTTTCGAACTGGAGCAGCCACTCTCCTCCAACGCCTGCCTAACATGTACAGGCTCAAATGGGGAGCACCATTGCCTCAACCCTTTTGGCCCTGACATCCACACGGCTCTCCCACAAGCATTCCCGTCTTCCTTTCCCTCACCTCCTACAACTTACAACTACCCTTCTCACACTTTGTGACTGGAGCAGCCACTCTCCTCGAACGCGTGCCTAGCATGCACAGGCTCACACGGGGAGCACCATTGCCTCCACCCTTTTACCCTTGACATGCCTACGGCACTCCCACAAGCACTCCAGCCCTCCTTTGCCTACCCTACTCCAACTTACCACTGCCCTCCTCACAATTTCCTATTACAGCAGCCAATCGCCTCCAACGCCTGCCTAACATGTGCAGGCCCACACGGGGAGCACCATTGCCTCCACCCTTTTAGCCCTGACATGCCTACGGCTCTCCCACAAGCACTCCCGTCCTCCTTTGCCTACCCTACTCCAACTTCCCACTGCCCTCCTCACACTTTCGGACTGGAGCAGCCACTCTCCTCCAACGCCTGCCTAACATGTACAAGCCCACATGGGGAGAACCATTGCTTCCACCCTTTTAGCCCTGACATGCACACGGCTCTCCCACAAGCACTCCCACCCTCTTTTCCCTACCCTACTCCAACTTCAGACTGCCCTCCTCACACTTTCGGACTGGAGCAGCCACTCTCCTCCAAAGCCTGCCTAACATGTGCAGGCCCACACGGGGGCACCATTGCCTCCACCCTTTTGGCCCTGACATCCACACGGCTCTCCCACAAGCACTAACACCCTCCTTTCCCTCACCTCCTACAACCCAGGAGAGCCCTCCTCACACTTTCGGACTGGAGCAGCCACTCTCCTCCAACGCCTGCCTAACATGTGCAGGCCCACACGGGGAGCACCACGGCCTCCACCCTTTTGGCCCTGACATGCCTGGGGCTCTCCCACAACCAATCCCGTCTTCCTTTCCCTCACCTCCTACAACTTACCACTGCCCTACTCACAATTTCCCATTACAGCAGTCAATCTCCAACACCAGCCTAACATGTGCAGGCCCACCCGGGGAGCACGATTGCCTCCACCCTTTTGGCCCTGACATCCACACGGCTCTCCCACAAGCACTGACATCCTCCTTTCCCTCACCTCCTACAACTTACCACTGCCCTCCTTACACTTTCGGACTGGAGCAGCCACCCTCCTCCAACGCCTGCCTAACATGTGCAGGCCCACATGGGGAGCACCATGGCCTCCACCCTTTTGGCCCTGACATCCACACGGCACTCCTAAAAGCACTCCCGCCCTCCTTTCCCTCACCTCCTACAACCTAGGAAAGCCCTCCTCACACTTTCTGACTGGATCAGCCACTCTCCTCCGAAGACTGCCTAACAAGTGCAGGCCCACACGAGGAGCACCATGGCCTCCACCCTTATGGCCCTGACATGTCTACTGCTCTCCCACAAGCACTCCCGTCTTCCTTTCCCTCACCTCCTACAACTTACCACTGCCCTCCTCACACTTTCTGACTGGAGCAGCCACTCTCCTCCAACGCCTGCCTAACATGTGCAGGCCCACACGAGGAGCACCATTGCCTCCATCCTTTCCGCACTGACATGCCTACGGCACTCCCACAAGCACTCCCGTCTTCCTTTCCCTCACCTCCTACAACTTACCACTGCCCTACTCACAACTTCCCATTACAGCAGCCAATCTCCTCCAACGCCTGCCTAACATGTGCAGGCCCACCCGGGGATCACCATTGCCTCCACCCTTTTGGCCCTGACATCCACACGGCTCTCCCACAAGCATTCCCGTCTTCCTTTCCCCCACCTCCTACAACTTACAACTACCCTTCTCACACTTTGTGACTGGAGCAGCCACTCTCCTCCAACGCCTGCCTAGCATGCACAGGCTCACACGGGGAGTACCATTGCCTCCACCCTTTTAGCCGTGACATGGGTACGGCTCTCCCACAAGCACTCACGCCCTCCTTTGCCTACCCTACTCCAACTTCCGACAGCCCACCTCACACTTTCTGACTGGAGCAGCCACTCTCCTCCAACGCCTGCCTAACATGTACAGGCTCAAATGGGGAGCACCATTGCCTCCACCCTTTTGGCCCTAACATCCACACGGCTCTCCCACAACCACTCCTGTCTTCCTTTCCCTCACCTCCTACAACTTACCACTGCCCTCCTCACAATTTCCCATTACAGCAGACAATCTCCTCAAACGCGGGCCTAACATGACCAGGCACACCCGGGGAGCACCATTGCCTCCACCCTTTTAGCCCTGACATGGGTACGGCTCTCCCACAAGCACTCCCACCCTCCTTCCCCTCACCTCCTAGAACCTAGGACAGCCCTCCTCACACTTTCGGACTGGAGCAGCCACTCTACTCCAACACCTGCCTAACATGTGCAGGCCCACACGGGGAGTACCATGGCCTCCACCCTTTTGGCCCTGACATCCACACGGCTCTCCCACAAGCACTCACGTCCTCCTTTCCCTCACCTCCTACAACTTACAACTACCCTTCTAAAACTTTGTGACTGGAGCAGCCACTCTCCTCGAACGCGTGCCTAGCATGCACAGGCTCACACGGGGAGCACCATTGCCTCCACCCTTTTGGCCCTGACATGCCTACGGCACTCCCACAACCACTCCCGCCCTCCTTTCCCTACCCTACTCCAACTTACCACTGCCCTCCTCACACTTTCGAACTTGAGCAGCCAATCTCCTCCAACGCGGGCCTAACATGTGCAGGCACACCCGGGGAGCATCACGGCCTCCACCCTTTTAACCGTGACATGCCTATGGCTCTCCCACAATGACGACCGTCTTCCTTTCCCTCACCTCCTACAACTTACCACTGCCCTCCTCACAATTTCCCATTACAGCAGCCAATCGCCTCCAACGCCTGCCTAACACGTACAGGCCCACACGGGGAGCATCATTGCCTCCACCTTTTTAGCCCTGACATGCCTACGGCTCTCCCACAAGCACTCCCGCCCTCCTTTGCCTACCCTACTCCAACTTCCGAAAGCCCTCCTCACACTTTCTGACTGTAGCAGCCACTCTCCTCCTAAGCCTGCCTAACATGTGCAGGCCCATACGGGGAGCAATATTGCCTCCACCCTTTTCGCCCAGACATGCCTGCGGCTCTCCCACAAGCACTAACACCCTCCTTTCCCTCACCTCCTACAACCCAGGAGAGCCCTCCTCACACTTTCGGACTGGAGCAGCCACTCTCCTCCAAAGCCTGCCTAACATGTACAGGCGCACCCGGGGGGCACCATTCCCTCCACCCTTATGGCCCTGACATGCCTGCGGCTCTCCCACAAGCACTCCCGCCTTCCTTTCCCTCACCTCCTACAACTTACCACTGCCCTCCTCACACTTTCGGACTTGAGCAGCCAATCTCCTCAAACGCGGGCCTAACATGACCAGGCACACCCGGGGAGCACCATTGCCTCCACCCTTTTAGCCCTGACATGGGTACGGCTCTCCAACAAGCACTCCCACCCTCCTTCCCCTCACCTCCTAGAACCTAGGACAGCCCTCCTCACACTTTCGGACTGGAGCAGCCACTCTACTCCAACACTTGCCTAACATGTGCAGGCCCACACGGGGAGTACCATGGCCTCCACCCTTTTGGCCCTGACATCCACACGGCTCTCCCACAAGCACTCCAATCCTCCTTCCCCTCACCTCCTACAAGTTACCACTGCCCTCCTCACACTTTCCCATTAGAGCAGCCACTCTCCTCCAAAGCCTGCCTAACATGCACAGGTTCACACGGGGAGCACCATGGCCTCCACCCTTTTGGCCCTGACATCCACACGGCTCTCCCACAAGCACTCCCGTCTTCCTTTCCCTCACCTCCTACAACTTACAACTACCCTTCTAAAACTTTGTGACTGGAGCAGCCACTCTCCTCCAAAGCCTGCCTAACATGTACAGGCGCACCCGGGGAGAACCATTGCCTCCACCCTCATGGCCCTGACATGCCTGCGGCTCTCCCACAAGCACTCCCGTCTTCCTTTCCCTCACCTCCTACAACTTACCACTGCCCTCCTCACAATTTCCCATTAGAGCAGCCAATCGCCTCCAACGCCTGCCTAACATGTACAGGCCCACACGGGGAGCATCATTGCCTCCACCCTTTTGGCCCTGACATGCCTACGGCACTCCTACAACCACATCCGCCCTCCTTTCCCTCACCTCCTACAACATACCACTGCCCTCCTCACACTTTCGGACTGGAGCAGCCACTCTCCTCCTAAACCTGCCTAACATGTGCAGGCCCACACGGGGAGCACAATTGCCTCCACCCTTTTCGCCCTGACATCCACACGGCTCTCCCACAAGCACTAACACCCTCCTTTCCCTCACCTCCTACAACCCAGGAGAGCCCTCCTCACACTTTCGGACTGGAGCAGCCACTCTCCTCCAAAGCCTGCCTAAAATGTGCAGGCCCACACGGGGAGCACCACGGCCTCCACCCTTTTGGCCCTGACATGCCTACGGCACTCCCACAACCAATCCCGTCTTCCTTTCCCTCACCTCCTACAACTTACCACTGCCCTACTCACAATTTCCCATTACAGCAGCCAATCTCCAACACCTGCCTAACATGTGCAGGCCCACACGGGGAGCACCATTGCCTCCACCCTTTTGGCCCTGACATCCACACGGCTCTCCCACAAGCACTCCCCTCTTCCTTTCCCTCACCTCCTACAACTTACCACTGCCCTCCTCACAATTTCCAATTACAGCAACCAGTCTCCTCCAACGCCTGCCTAACATGTGCAGGCCCACAGGGGGAGCACCATTGCCTCCACCCTTTTGGCCCTGACATCCACACGGCTCTCCCACAAGCACTGACATCCTCCTTTCCCTCACCTCCTACAACTTACCACTGCCCTCCTCACACTTTCGGACTGGAGCAGCCACTCTCCTCCAACGCCTGCCTAACATGTGCAGGCCCACACGGGGATCACCATTGCCTCCACCCTTTTGCCCCTGACATCCACACGGCACTCCTACAAGCACTCCCGCCCTCCTTTCCCTCACCTCCTAGAACCTAGGAAAGCCCTCCTCACACTTTCGAACTGGAGCAGCCACTCTCCTCCAACGCCTGCCTAACATGTACAGGCTCAAATGGGGAGCACCATTGCCTCAACCCTTTTGGCCCTGACATCCACACGGCTCTCCCACAAGCATTCCCGTCTTCCTTTCCCTCACCTCCTACAACTTACAACTACCCTTCTCACACTTTGTGACTGGAGCAGCCACTCTCCTCGAACGCGTGCCTAGCATGCACAGGCTCACACGGGGAGCACCATTGCCTCCACCCTTTTACCCTTGACATGCCTACGGCACTCCCACAAGCACTCCAGCCCTCCTTTGCCTACCCTACTCCAACTTACCACTGCCCTCCTCACAATTTCCTATTACAGCAGCCAATCGCCTCCAACGCCTGCCTAACATGTGCAGGCCCACACGGGGAGCACCATTGCCTCCACCCTTTTAGCCCTGACATGCCTACGGCTCTCCCACAAGCACTCCCGTCCTCCTTTGCCTACCCTACTCCAACTTCCCACTGCCCTCCTCACACTTTCGGACTGGAGCAGCCACTCTCCTCCAACGCCTGCCTAACATGTACAAGCCCACATGGGGAGAACCATTGCTTCCACCCTTTTAGCCCTGACATGCACACGGCTCTCCCACAAGCACTCCCACCCTCTTTTCCCTACCCTACTCCAACTTCAGACTGCCCTCCTCACACTTTCGGACTGGAGCAGCCACTCTCCTCCAAAGCCTGCCTAACATGTGCAGGCCCACACGGGGGCACCATTGCCTCCACCCTTTTGGCCCTGACATCCACACGGCTCTCCCACAAGCACTAACACCCTCCTTTCCCTCACCTCCTACAACCCAGGAGAGCCCTCCTCACACTGTCGGACTGGAGCAGCCACTCTCCTCCAACGCCTGCCTAACATGTGCAGGCCCACACGGGGAGCACCATTGCCTCCACCCTTTTGGCCCTGACATGCCTACGGCACTCCTACAACCACTCCTGCCCTCCTTTCCCTCTCCTCTTACAGCATACCACTGCCGTCCTCACACTTTCGGACTGGAGCAGCCACTCTCGTCCTAAGCCTGCCTAACATGTGCAGGCCCACACGGGGAGCACCATTGCCTCCACCCTTTTCGCCCTGACATCCACACGGCTCTCCCACAAGCACTAACACCCTCCTTTCCCTCACCTCCTACAACCCAGGAGAGCCCTCCTCACACTTTCGGACTGGAGCAGCCACTCTCCTCCAACGCGTGCCTAACATGTGCAGGCCCACACGGGGAGCACCACGGCCTCCACCCTTTTGGCCCTGACATGCCTGGGGCTCTCCCACAACCACTCCCGTCTTCCTTTCCCTCACCTCCTACAACTTACCACTGCCCTACTCACAATTTCCCATTACAGCAGTCAATCTCCAACACCAGCCTAACATGTGCAGGCCCACACGGGGAGCACGATTGCCTCCACCCTTTTGGCCCTGACATCCACACGGCTCTCCCACAAGCACTGACATCCTCCTTTCCCTCACCTCCTACAACTTACCACTGCCCTCCTTACACTTTAGGACTGGAGCAGCCACCCTCCTCCAACGCCTGCCTAACATGTGCAGGCCCACATGGGGAGCACCATGGCCTCCACCCTTTTGGCCCTGACATCCACACGGCACTCCTAAAAGCACTCCCGCCCTCCTTTCCCTCACCTCCTACAACCTAGGAAAGCCCTCCTCACACTTTCTGACTGGATCAGCCACTCTCCTCCGAAGACTGCCTAACAAGTGCAGGCCCACACGAGGAGCACCATGGCCTCCACCCTTTTGGCCCTGACATGTCTACGGCTCTCCCACAAGCACTCCCGTCTTCCTTTCCCTCACCTCCTACAACTTACCACTGCCCTCCTCACACTTTCGGACTGGAGCAGCCACTCTCCTCCAACGCCTACCTAACATGTGCAGGCCCACACGAGGAGCACCATTGCCTCCACCCTTTTCGCCCTGACATCCACACGGCTCTCCCACAAGCACTAACACCCTCCTTTCCCTCACCTCCTACAACCCAGGAGAGCCCTCCTCACACTTTCGGACTGGAGCAGCCACTCTCCTCCAACGCGTGCCTAACATGTGCAGGCCCACACGGGGAGCACCACGGCCTCCACCCTTTTGGCCCTGACATGCCTGGGGCTCTCCCACAACCACTCCCGTCTTCCTTTCCCTCACCTCCTACAACTTACCACTGCCCTACTCACAATTTCCCATTACAGCAGTCAATCTCCAACACCAGCCTAACATGTGCAGGCCCACACGGGGAGCACGATTGCCTCCACCCTTTTGGCCCTGACATCCACACGGCTCTCCCACAAGCACTGACATCCTCCTTTCCCTCACCTCCTACAACTTACCACTGCCCTCCTTACACTTTAGGACTGGAGCAGCCACCCTCCTCCAACGCCTGCCTAACATGTGCAGGCCCACATGGGGAGCACCATGGCCTCCACCCTTTTGGCCCTGACATCCACACGGCACTCCTAAAAGCACTCCCGCCCTCCTTTCCCTCACCTCCTACAACCTAGGAAAGCCCTCCTCACACTTTCTGACTGGATCAGCCACTCTCCTCCGAAGACTGCCTAACAAGTGCAGGCCCACACGAGGAGCACCATGGCCTCCACCCTTTTGGCCCTGACATGTCTACGGCTCTCCCACAAGCACTCCCGTCTTCCTTTCCCTCACCTCCTACAACTTACCACTGCCCTCCTCACACTTTCGGACTGGAGCAGCCACTCTCCTCCAACGCCTACCTAACATGTGCAGGCCCACACGAGGAGCACCATTGCCTCCATCCTTTCCGCACTGACATGCCTACGGCACTCCCACAAGCACTCCCGTCTTCCTTTCCCTCACCTCCTACAACTTACCACTGCCCTACTCACAACTTCCCATTACAGCAGCCAATCTCCTCCAACGCCTGCCTAACATGTGCAGGCCCACCCGGGGATCACCATTGCCTCCACCCTTTTGGCCCTGACATCCACACGGCTCTCCCACAAGCATTCCCGTCTTCCTTTCCCCCACCTCCTACAACTTACAACTACCCTTCTCACACTTTGTGACTGGAGCAGCCACTCTCCTCCAACGCCTGCCTAGCATGCACAGGCTCACACGGGGAGTACCATTGCCTCCACCCTTTTAGCCGTGACATGGGTACGGCTCTCCCACAAGCACTCACGCCCTCCTTTGCCTACCCTACTCCAACTTCCGACAGCCCACCTCACACTTTCTGACTGGAGCAGCCACTCTCCTCCAACGCCTGCCTAACATGTACAGGCTCAAATGGGGAGCACCATTGCCTCCACCCTTTTGGCCCTAACATCCACACGGCTCTCCCACAACCACTCCCGTCTTCCTTTCCCTCACCTCCTACAACTTACCACTGCCCTCCTCACAATTTCCCATTACAGCAGACAATCTCCTCAAACGCGGGCCTAACATGACCAGGCACACCCGGGGAGCACCATTACCTCCACCCTTTTAGCCCTGACATGGGTACGGCTCTCCCACAAGCACTCCCGCCCTCCTTTCCCTACCCTACTCCACATTACGACTTCCCTCTTCACACTTTCGGACTGGAGCAGCCACTCTCCTCCTGAGCTTGCCTCGCATGTGCAGGCCCACACGGGGAGCACCATGACGTCCACCCTTTTAGCCCTGACATGCCTGCGGCTCTCCCACAAGCACTAACACCCTCCTTTCCCTCACCTCCAAAAACCCAGGACAGCCCTCCTCACACTTTCTGACTGGAGCAGCCACTCTCCTCGAACGCCTGCCTAACATGTACAGGCCCACACGGGGAGCACCATTGCTTCCACCCTTTTGGCCCTGACATCCACACGGCTCTCCCAAAAGCACTCCCGTCTTCCTTTCCCTCACCTCCTACAACTTACCACTGCCCTCCTCACAATTTCCCATTACAGCAGACAATCTCCTCCAACGCCTGCCTAACATGTACAAGCCCACACGGGGAGCACCATTGCCTCCACCCTTTTGGCCCTGACATGCCTGCGGCTCTCCCACAAGCACTCGCGTCTTCCTTTCCCTCACCTCCTACAACCCAGGAGAGCCCTCCTCACACTTTCGGACTGGAGCAGCCACTCTCCTCCAAAGCCTGCCTAACATGTACAGGCGCACCCGGGGGGCACCATTCCCTCCACCCTTATGGCCCTGACATGCCTGCGGCTCTCCCACAAGCACTCCCGCCTTCCTTTCCCTCACCTCCTACAACTTACCACTGCCCTCCTCACACTTTCGGACTTGAGCAGCCAATCTCCTCAAGGCGGGCCTAACATGACCAGGCACACCCGGGGAGCACCATTGCCTCCACCCTTTTAGCCCTGACATGGGTACGGCTCTCCCACAAGCACTCCCACCCTCCTTCCCCTCACCTCCTAGAACCTAGGACAGCCCTCCTCACACTTTCGGACTGGAGCAGCCACTCTACTCCAACACTTGCCTAACATGTGCAGGCCCACACGGGGAGTACCATGGCCTCCACCCTTTTGGCCCTGACATCCACACGGCTCTCCCACAAGCACTCCAATCCTCCTTCCCCTCACCTCCTACAAGTTACCACTGCCCTCCTCACACTTTCCCATTAGAGCAGCCACTCTCCTCCGAAGCCTGCCTAACATGCACAGGTTCACACGGGGAGCACCATGGCCTCGACCCTTTTGGCCCTGACATCCACACGGCTCTCCCACAAGCACTCCCGTCTTCCTTTCCCTCACCTCCTACAACTTACAACTACCCTTCTAAAACTTTGTGACTGGAGCAGCCACTCTCCTCCAAAGCCTGCCTAACATGTACAGGCGCACCCGGGGAGAACCATTGCCTCCACCCTCATGGCCCTGACATGCCTGCGGCTCTCCCACAAGCACTCCCGTCTTCCTTTCCCTCACCTCCTACAACTTACCACTGCCCTCCTCACAATTTCCCATTACAGCAGCCAATCGCCTCCAACGCCTGCCTAACATGTAGAGGCCCACACGGGGAGCATCATTGCCTCCACCCTTTTGGCCCTGACATGCCTACGGCACTCCTACAACCACATCCGCCCTCCTTTCCCTCACCTCCTACAACATACCACTGCCCTCCTCACACTTTCGGACTGGAGCAGCCACTCTCCTCCTAAACCTGCCTAACATGTGCAGGCCCTCACGGGGAGCACAATTGCCTCCACCCTTTTGGCCCTGACATCCACACGGCTCTCCCACAAGCACTAACACCCTCCTTTCCCTCACCTCCTACAACCCAGGAGAGCCCTCCTCACACTTTCGGACTGGAGCAGCCACTCTCCTCCAAAGCCTGCCTAAAATGTGCAGGCCCACACGGGGAGCACCACGGCCTCCACCCTTTTGGCCCTGACATGCCTACGGCACTCCCACAACCAATCCCGTCTTCCTTTCCCTCACCTCCTACAACTTACCACTGCCCTACTCACAATTTCCCATTACAGCAGCCAATCTCCAACACCTGCCTAACATGTGCAGGCCCACACGGGGAGCACCATTGCCTCCACCCTTTTGGCCCTGACATCCACACGGCTCTCCCACAAGCACTCCCCTCTTCCTTTCCCTCACCTCCTACAACTTACCACTGCCCTCCTCACAATTTCCAATTACAGCAACCAGTCTCCTCCAACGCCTGCCTAACATGTGCAGGCCCACAGGGGGAGCACCATTGCCTCCACCCTTTTGGCCCTGACATCCACACGGCTCTCCCACAAGCACTGACATCCTCCTTTCCCTCACCTCCTACAACTTACCACTGCCCTCCTCACACTTTCGGACTGGAGCAGCCACTCTCCTCCAACGCCTGCCTAACATGTGCAGGCCCACACGGGGATCACCATTGCCTCCACCCTTTTGCCCCTGACATCCACACGGCACTCCTACAAGCACTCCCGCCCTCCTTTCCCTCACCTCCTAGAACCTAGGAAAGCCCTCCTCACACTTTCGAACTGGAGCAGCCACTCTCCTCCAACGCCTGCCTAACATGTACAGGCTCAAATGGGGAGCACCATTGCCTCAACCCTTTCGCCCTGACATCCACACGGCTCTCCCACAAGCATTCCCGTCTTCCTTTCCCTCACCTCCTACAACTTACAACTACCCTTCTCACACTTTGTGACTGGAGCAGCCACTCTCCTCGAACGCGTGCCTAGCATGCACAGGCTCACACGGGGAGCACCATTGCCTCCACCCTTTTACCCTTGACATGCCTACGGCACTCCCACAAGCACTCCAGCCCTCCTTTGCCTACCCTACTCCAACTTACCACTGCCCTCCTCACAATTTCCTATTACAGCAGCCAATCGCCTCCAACGCCTGCCTAACATGTGCAGGCCCACACGGGGAGCACCATTGCCTCCACCCTTTTAGCCCTGACATGCCTACGGCTCTCCCACAAGCACTCCCGTCCTCCTTTGCCTACCCTACTCCAACTTCCCACTGCCCTCCTCACACTTTCGGACTGGAGCAGCCACTCTCCTCCAACGCCTGCCTAACATGTACAAGCCCACATGGGGAGAACCATTGCTTCCACCCTTTTAGCCCTGACATGCACACGGCTCTCCCACAAGCACTCCCACCCTCTTTTCCCTACCCTACTCCAACTTCAGACTGCCCTCCTCACACTTTCGGACTGGAGCAGCCACTCTCCTCCAAAGCCTGCCTAACATGTGCAGGCCCACACGGGGGCACCATTGCCTCCACCCTTTTGGCCCTGACATCCACACGGCTCTCCCACAAGCACTAACACCCTCCTTTCCCTCACCTCCTACAACCCAGGAGAGCCCTCCTCACACTGTCGGACTGGAGCAGCCACTCTCCTCCAACGCCTGCCTAACATGTGCAGGCCCACACGGGGAGCACCATTGCCTCCACCCTTTTGGCCCTGACATGCCTACGGCACTCCTACAACCACTCCTGCCCTCCTTTCCCTCTCCTCTTACAGCATACCACTGCCGTCCTCACACTTTCGGACTGGAGCAGCCACTCTCGTCCTAAGCCTGCCTAACATGTGCAGGCCCACACGGGGAGCACCATTGCCTCCACCCTTTTCGCCCTGACATCCACACGGCTCTCCCACAAGCACTGACATCCTCCTTTCCCTCACCTCCTACAACTTACCACTGCCCTCCTTACACTTTAGGACTGGAGCAGCCACCCTCCTCCAACGCCTGCCTAACATGTGCAGGCCCACATGGGGAGCACCATGGCCTCCACCCTTTTGGCCCTGACATCCACACGGCACTCCTAAAAGCACTCCCGCCCTCCTTTCCCTCACCTCCTACAACCTAGGAAAGCCCTCCTCACACTTTCTGACTGGATCAGCCACTCTCCTCCGAAGACTGCCTAACAAGTGCAGGCCCACACGAGGAGCACCATGGCCTCCACCCTTTTGGCCCTGACATGTCTACGGCTCTCCCACAAGCACTCCCGTCTTCCTTTCCCTCACCTCCTACAACTTACCACTGCCCTCCTCACACTTTCGGACTGGAGCAGCCACTCTCCTCCAACGCCTACCTAACATGTGCAGGCCCACACGAGGAGCACCATTGCCTCCACCCTTTTCGCCCTGACATCCACACGGCTCTCCCACAAGCACTAACACCCTCCTTTCCCTCACCTCCTACAACCCAGGAGAGCCCTCCTCACACTTTCGGACTGGAGCAGCCACTCTCCTCCAACGCGTGCCTAACATGTGCAGGCCCACACGGGGAGCACCACGGCCTCCACCCTTTTGGCCCTGACATGCCTGGGGCTCTCCCACAACCACTCCCGTCTTCCTTTCCCTCACCTCCTACAACTTACCACTGCCCTACTCACAATTTCCCATTACAGCAGTCAATCTCCAACACCAGCCTAACATGTGCAGGCCCACACGGGGAGCACGATTGCCTCCACCCTTTTGGCCCTGACATCCACACGGCTCTCCCACAAGCACTGACATCCTCCTTTCCCTCACCTCCTACAACTTACCACTGCCCTCCTTACACTTTAGGACTGGAGCAGCCACCCTCCTCCAACGCCTGCCTAACATGTGCAGGCCCACATGGGGAGCACCATGGCCTCCACCCTTTTGGCCCTGACATCCACACGGCACTCCTAAAAGCACTCCCGCCCTCCTTTCCCTCACCTCCTACAACCTAGGAAAGCCCTCCTCACACTTTCTGACTGGATCAGCCACTCTCCTCCGAAGACTGCCTAACAAGTGCAGGCCCACACGAGGAGCACCATGGCCTCCACCCTTTTGGCCCTGACATGTCTACGGCTCTCCCACAAGCACTCCCGTCTTCCTTTCCCTCACCTCCTACAACTTACCACTGCCCTCCTCACACTTTCGGACTGGAGCAGCCACTCTCCTCCAACGCCTACCTAACATGTGCAGGCCCACACGAGGAGCACCATTGCCTCCATCCTTTCCGCACTGACATGCCTACGGCACTCCCACAAGCACTCCCGTCTTCCTTTCCCTCACCTCCTACAACTTACCACTGCCCTACTCACAACTTCCCATTACAGCAGCCAATCTCCTCCAACGCCTGCCTAACATGTGCAGGCCCACCCGGGGATCACCATTGCCTCCACCCTTTTGGCCCTGACATCCACACGGCTCTCCCACAAGCATTCCCGTCTTCCTTTCCCCCACCTCCTACAACTTACAACTACCCTTCTCACACTTTGTGACTGGAGCAGCCACTCTCCTCCAACGCCTGCCTAGCATGCACAGGCTCACACGGGGAGTACCATTGCCTCCACCCTTTTAGCCGTGACATGGGTACGGCTCTCCCACAAGCACTCACGCCCTCCTTTGCCTACCCTACTCCAACTTCCGACAGCCCACCTCACACTTTCTGACTGGAGCAGCCACTCTCCTCCAACGCCTGCCTAACATGTACAGGCTCAAATGGGGAGCACCATTGCCTCCACCCTTTTGGCCCTAACATCCACACGGCTCTCCCACAACCACTCCCGTCTTCCTTTCCCTCACCTCCTACAACTTACCACTGCCCTCCTCACAATTTCCCATTACAGCAGACAATCTCCTCAAACGCGGGCCTAACATGACCAGGCACACCCGGGGAGCACCATTGCCTCCACCCTTTTAGCCCTGACATGGGTACGGCTCTCTCACAAGCACTCCCACCCTCCTTCCCCTCACCTCCTAGAACCTAGGACAGCCCTCCTCACACTTTCGGACTGGAGCAGCCACTCTACTCCAACACCTGCCTAACATGTGCAGGCCCACACGGGGAGTACCATGGCCTCCACCCTTTTGGCCCTGACATCCACACGGCTCTCCCACAAGCATTCCCGTCTTCCTTTCCCTCACCTCCTACAACTTACCACTGCCCTCCTCACAATTTCCCATTACAGCAGCCAATCGCCTCCAACGCCTGCCTAACACGTACAGGCCCACACGGGGAGCATCATTGCCTCCACCTTTTTAGCCCTGACATGCCTACGGCTCTCCCACAAGCACTCCCGCCCTCCTTTGCCTACCCTACTCCAACTTCCGAAAGCCCTCCTCACACTTTCTGACTGTAGCAGCCACTCTCCTCCTAAGCCTGCCTAACATGTGCAGGCCCACACGGGGAGCACCATTGCCTCCACCCTTTTGGCCCTGACATGCCTACGGCACTCCTACAAGCACTCCCACCCTCCTTTCCCTCACCTCCTAAAACCCAGGAGAGCCCTCCTCACACTTTCGGACTGGAGCAGCCACTCTCCTCCAAAGCCTGCCTAAAATGCACAGGCGCACCCGGGGAGCACCATTGCCTCCACCCTCATGGCCCTGACATGCCTGCGGCTCTCCCACAAGCACTCCCGTCTTCCTTTCCCTCACCTCCTACAACTTACCACTGCCCTCCTCACAATTTCCAATTACAGCAGCCAATCGCCTCCAACGCGGGCCTAACATGTACAGGTCCACACGGGGAGCACCATGGCCTCCACCCTTTTGGCCCTGACATCCACACGGCTCTCCCACAAGCACTCCCGTCTTCCTTTCCCTCACCTCCTACAACTTACAACTACCCTTCTAAAACTTTGTGACTGGAGCAGCCACTCTCCTCCAAAGCCTGCCTAACATGTACAGGCGCACCCGGGGAGAACCATTGCCTCCACCCTCATGGCCCTGACATGCCTGCGGCTCTCCCACAAGCACTCCCGTCTTCCTTTCCCTCACCTCCTACAACTTACCACTGCCCTCCTCACAATTTCCCATTACAGCAGCCAATCGCCTCCAACGCCTGCCTAACATGTACAGGCCCACACGGGGAGCATCATTGCCTCCACCCTTTTAGCCCTGACATGTCTACGGCTCTCCCACAGGCACTCCCGCCCTCCTTTGCCTACCCTACTCCAACTTCCGACCTCCCTCCTCGCACTTTCTTACTGGAGCAGCCACTCTCCTCCAACGCGGGCCTAACATGTACAGGCCCACACGGGGAGCACCAGTGCCTCCACCCTTTTGGCCCTGACATCCACACGGCTCTCCTACAAGCCTTCACATCCTCCTTTCCCTCACCGCCTACAACTTAGGACAGCCCTCCTCACACTTTCTGCCTGGAGCAGCCACTCTCCTCCAACGCCTGCCTAACATGTACAGGCCCACACGGGGAGCATCATTGCCTCCACCCTTTTGGCCCTGACATGCCTACGGCTCTCCCACAACCACTCCCGCCCTCCTTTGCCTACTCTACTCCAACTTCTGACAGCCCTCCTCGCACTTTCTGACTGGAGCAGCCACTCTCCTCCAATGCCTGCCTAACATGTACAGGCTCAAATGGGGAGCACCATTGCCTCCACCCTTTTGGCCCTGACATCCACACGGCTCTCCCACAAGCACTCCCCTCTTCCTTTCCCTCACCTCCTACAACTTACCACTGCCCTCCTCACAATTTCCCATTACAGCAGACAATCTCCTCCAACGCCTGCCTAACATGTGCAGGCCCACACGGGAAGCACCATTGCCTCCACCCTTTTGGCCCTGACATGCCTGCGGCTCTCCCACAAGCACTCACATTCTCCTTTCCCTCACCTCCTACAACCCAGGAGAGCCCTCCTCACACTTTCGGACTGGAGCAGCCACTCTCCTCCAAAGCCTGCCTAACATGTACAGGCGCACCCGGGGGGCACCATTGCCTCCACCCTTATGGCCCTGACATGCCTGCGGCTCTCCCACAAGCACTCCCGCCTTTCTTTCCCTCACCTCCTACAACTTACCTCTGCCCTCCTCACACTTTCGGACTTGAGCAGCCAATCTCCTCGAACGCGGGCCTAACATGACCAGGCACACCCGGGGAGCACCATTGCCTCCACCCTTTTAGCCCTGACATGGGTACGGCTCTCCAACAAGCACTCCCGCCCTCCTTTCCCTCACCTCCTACAACTTACCACTGCCCTCCTCACAATTTCCCATTACAGCAGACAATCGCCTCCAACGCCTGCCTAACATGTACAGGCCCACACGGGGAGCATCATTGCCTCCACCCTTTTGGCCCTGACATGCCTGCGGCTCTCCCACAAGCACTCCCGCCCTCCTTTCCCTACCCTACTCCAACTTCCGACAGCCCTCCTCGCACTTTCTGACTGGAGCAGCCACTCTCCTCCTGAGCTTGCCTCGCATGTGCAGGCCCACACGGGGAGCACCATTGCCTCCACCCTTTTGGCCCTGACATGCCTGCGGCTCTCCCACAAGCACTAACACCCTCCTTTCCCTCACCTCCAAAAACCCAGGACAGCCCTCCTCACACTTTCTGACTGGAGCAGCCACTCTCCTCCAACGCCTGCCTAACATGTACAGGCCCACACGGGGAGCACCATTGCCTCCACCCTTTTGGCCCTGACATCCACACGGCTCTCCCAAAAGCACTCCCGTCTTCCTTTCCCTCACCTCCTACAACTTACCACTGCCCTCCTCACAATTTCCCATTACAGCAGACAATCTCCTCCAACGCCTGCCTAACATGTACAGGCCCACACGGGGAGCATCATTGCCTCCACCCTTTTGGACCTTACATGCCTGCGGCTCTCCCACAAGCACTCACATCCTCCTTTCCCTCACCTCCTACAACCCAGGAGAGCCCTCCTCACACTTTCTGACTGGAGCAGCCACTCTCCTCCTAAGCCTGCCTAACATGTCGAGGTCCACACGGGGATCACCATTGCCTCCCCCCTTTTGGCCCTGACATGTCTACAGCACTCCCACAACCACTCCAGCCGTCCTTTCCCTACCCTACTCCAACTTACGACTGCCCTCCTCACACTTTCGAACTTGAGCAGCCAATCTCCTCCAACGCCTGCCTAAAATGTGCAGGCACACACGGGGAGCATCATTGCCTCCACCCTTTTAGCCCTGACATGCCTACGGCACTCCTACAAGCACTCCCGCCCTCCTTTCCCTCACCTCCTACAACATACCACTGCCCTCCTCACACTTTCGGACTGCAGCAGCCACTCTCCTCCAACGCCTGCCTACCATGTGCAGGCCCACACGGGGAGCACCATTGCCTCCACCCTTTTGGCCCTGACATGCCTACGGCTCTCCCACAACCACTCCCGTCTTCCTTTCCCTCACCTCCTCCAACTTAAAACTACCCTTCTCACACTTTGTGACTGGAGCAGCCACTCTCCTCCAACGCCTGCCTAGCATGCACAGGCTCACACGGGGAGCACCATTGCCTCCACCCTTTTCGCCCTGACATGCCTACGGCTCTCCCACAACCACTCCCGTCTTCCTTTCCCTCACCTCCTACAACTCACCACTGCCCTCCTCACAATTTCCCATTACAGCAGCCAATCGCCTCCAACGCCTGCCTAACATGTACAGGCCCACACGGGGAGCACCATTGCCTCCACCCTTTTAGCCCTGACATGCCTACGGCTCTCCCACAAGCACTCCCGTCTTCCTTTCCCTACCCTACTCCAACTTCCGACAGCCCTCCTCAAACTTTCGGACTGGAGCAGACACTCTCCTCAAACGCCTGCCTAACATGTGCAGGCCCACATGAGGAGCACCATTGCCTCCACCCTTTTGGCCCTGACATCCACACGGCACTCCTACAAGCACTCTCGTCTTCCTTTCCCTCACCTCCTACAACATACCACTGCCCTCCTCACACTTTCGAACTTGAGCAGCCACTCTCCTCCAAAGCCTGCCTAACATGTGCAGGCCCACAAGGGGAGCACCATGGCCTCCACCCTTTTGAACCTGACATCCACACGGCTCTCCCAAAAGCACTAACACCCTGCTTTCCCTCACCTCCTACAACTTACCACTGCCCTCCTCACAATTTCCAATTACAGCAGCCACTCTCCTCCAACGCCTGCCTAACATGTGCAGGCCCACACGGGGAGCACCATGACGTCCACCCTTTTAGCCCTGACATGCCTGCGGCTCTCCCACAAGCACTCCCGTCTTCCTTTCCCTCACCTCCTACAACTTACCACTGCCCTCCTCACACTGTCGGACTGGAGCAGCCACTCTCCTCAAACGCCTGCCTAACATGTACAGGCCTATACGGGGAGCACCATTGCCTCCACCCTTTTAGCCCTGACATGCCTACGGCACTCCTACAAGCACTCCCGCCCTCCTTTCCCTCACCTCCTAAAACCCAGGAGAGCCCTCCTCACACTTTCGGACTGGAGCAGCCACTCTCCTCCAAAGCCTGCCTAGCATGTACAGGCGCACCCGGGGGGCACCATTGCCTCCACCCTTATGGCCCTGACATGCCTGCGGCTCTCCCACAAGCACTCCCGTCTTCCTTTCCCTCACCTCCTACAACTTACAACTACCCTTCTAAAACTTTGTGACTGGAGCAGCCACTCTCCTCCAAAGCCTGCCTAAAATGTACAGGCGCACCCGGGGAGCACCATTGCCTCCACCCTCATGGCCCTGACATGCCTGCGGCTCTCCCACAAGCACTCCCGTCTTCCTTTCCCTCACCTCCTACAACTTACCACTGCCCTCCTCACAATTTCCCATTACAGCAGCCAATCGCCTCCAACGCCTGCCTAACATGTACAGGCCCACACGGGGAGCATCATTGCCTCCACCCTTTTAGCCCTGACATGTCTACGGCTCTCCCACAGGCACTCCCGCCCTCCTTTCCCTACCCTACTCCAACTTCCGACAGCCCTGCTCGCACTTTCTGACTGGAGCAGCCACTCTCCCCCAACGCGGGCCTAACATGTACAGGCCCACACTGGGAGCAGCATGGCCTCCACCCTTTTGGCCCTGACATCCACACGGCTCTAGTACAAGCCTTCACATCTTCCTTTCCCTCACCGCCTACAACCTAGGACAGCCCTCCTCACACTTTCTGCCTGGAGCAGCCACTCTCCCCCAACGCGGGCCTAACATGTACAGGCCCACATGGGGATCACCATTGCCTCCACCCTTTTGGCCCTGACATCCACATGGCTCTCCTACAAGCCTTCACATCCTCCTTTCCCTCACCGCCTACAACCTAGGACAGCCCTCCTCACACTTCCGGACTGGAGCAGCCACTCTCCTCCAACGCGTGCCTAACAATTGCAGGCCCACACGGGGAGCACCATTGCCTCCACCCTTTTAGCCCTGACATGGGTACGGCTCTCCCACAAGCACTCCCACCCTCCTTCCCCTCACCTCCTAGAACCTAGGACAGCCCTCCTCACACTTTCGGACTGGAGCAGCCACTCTACTCCAACACCTGCCTAACATCTGCAGGCCCACACGGGGAGTACCATGGCCTCCACCCTTTTGGCCCTGACATCCACACGGCTCTCCCACAAGCACTCCCGTCTTCCTTTCCCTCACCTCCTACAACTTACAACTACCCTTCTAAAACTTTGTGACTGGAGCAGCCACTCTCCTCGAACGCGTGCCTAGCATGCACAGGCTCACACAGGGAACACCATTGCCTCAACACTTTTCGCCCTGACATGTCTACGGCTCTCCCACAAGCACTCCCGTCTTCCTTTAACTCACCTCCTACAACTTACCCCTGCCCTCCTCACACTTTCCCATTAGAGCAGTCAATCTCCTCCAACGCCTGCCTAACATGTGCAGGCCCACACGGGGAGCACCATTGCCTCCACCCTTTTCGCCCTGACATCCACACGGCTCTCCTACAAGCCTTCACATCCTCCTTTCCCTCACCGCCTACAACCTAGGACAGCCCTCCTCACACTTTCGGACTGGAGCAGCCACTCTCCTCCAACGCCAGCCTAACATGTACAGGCCCACACGGGGAGCATCATTGCCTCCACCCTTTTAGCCCTGACATGCCTACGGCTCTCCCACAAGCACTCCCGCCCTCCTTTGCCTACCCTACTCCAACTTCCGACAGCCCTCCTCGCACTTTCGGACTGGAGCAGCCACTCTCCTCCTAAGCCTGCCTAACATGTGCAGGCCCACACGGGGAGCACCATTGCCTCCACCCTTTTGGCCCTGACATCCACACGGCTCTCCCACAAGCACTCCCGTCTTCCTTTCCCTCACCTCCTACAACTTACCACTGCCCTCCTCACAATTTCCCATTACAGCAGACAATCTCCTCCAACGCCTGCCTAACATGTGCAGGCCCACACGGGGAGCACCATTGCCTCCACCCTTTTGGCCCTGACATCCACACGGCTCTCCCACAAGCACTCCCGTCTTCCTTTCCCTCACCTCCTACAACCCAGGAGAGCCCTCCTCACACTTTCAGACTGGAGCAGCCACTCTCCTCCAATGCCTGCCTAACATGTGCAGGCCCACACGGGGAGCACCATGGCCTCCACCCTTTTGGCCCTAACATGCCTACGGCTCTCCCACAACGACTCCCGTCTTCCTTTCCCTCACCTCCTTCAACTTACCACTGCCCTCCTTACAATTTCCCATTACAGCAGCCAATCGCCTCCAACGCCTGCCTAACATGTAGAGGCACACACGCGGAGCACCATTGCCTCAACCCTTTTGGCCCTGACATCCACACGGCTCTCCCACAAGCATTCCCGTCTTCCTTTCCCTCACCTCCTCCAAATTACAACTACCCTTCTCACACTTTGTCACTGGAGCAGCCACTCTCTCGAACGCGTGCCTAGCATGCACAGGCTCACACGGGTAGCACCATTACCTCCACCCTTTTGGCCCTGACATGCCTACGGCTCTCCCACAAGCACTCCCGCCCTCCTTTGCCTACCCTACTCCAACTTCCGACAGCCCTCCTCGCACTTCCGGACTTTAGCAGCCACTCTCCTCAAATGCGGGCCTAACATGTGCAAGCCCACACGGGGAGCACCATTGCCTCCACCCTTTTGGCCCTGACATCCACACGGCTCTCCCACAAGCACTCCCGTCTTCCTTTCCCTCACCTCCTACAACTTACCACTGCCCTCCTCACAATTTCCCATTACAGCAGCCACTCTCCTCCAACGCCTGCCTAAAATGTGCAGGCCCACACGGGGAGCACCATAGCCTCCACCCTTTTGGCCCTGACATCCACACGGCTCTCCCACAAGCACTCCCGCCCTCCTTTCCCTCACCTCCTACAACCCAGGAGAGCCCTCCTCACACTTTCAGACTGGAGCAGCCACTCTCCTCCAACGCCTGCCTAACATGTGCAGGCCCACACGGGGAGCACCATTGCCTCCACCCTTTTGGCCCTGACTTGCCTACGGCTCTCCCACAAGCACTCCCGTCTTCCTTTCCCTCACCTCCTACAACTTACCACTGCCCTCCTCACACTTTCCCATTAGAGCAGCCACTCTCCTCCAACGCCTGCCTAACATGAGCAGGCCCACACGCGGAGCACCATTGCCTCCACCCTTTTGGCCCTGACATGCCTACGGCTCTCCCACAAGCACTCCCGTCTTCCTTTCCCTACCCTACTCCAACTTCAGACAGCCCTCCTCAAACTTTCGGACTTGAGCAGCCACTCTCCTCCAACGCCTGCCTAACATGTGCAGGCCCACACGGGGAGCACCATTGCCTCCACCCTTATGGCCCTGACATCCACACGGCTCTCCTACAAGCACTCCCGCCCTCCTTCCCCTCACCTCCTACAACATACCACTGCCCTACTCACACTTTCGCACTGGAGCAGCCACTCTTCTCGAACGCGTGCCTAGCATGCACAGGCTCACACGGGGAGCACCATTGCTTCCACCCTTTTGGCCCTGACATCCACACGGCTCTCCCACAACCACTCCCGTCTTCCTTTCCCTCACCTCCTACAACTTACCACTGCCCTCCTCACAATTTCCCATTACAGCAGCCAATCGCCTCCAACGCCTGCCTAACATGTACAGGCCCACACGGGGAGCATCATTGCCTCCACCCTTTTAGCCCTGACATGCCTACGGCTCTCCCACAAGCACTCCCGCCCTCCTTTGCCTACTCTACTCCAACTTCCGACAGCCCTCCTCGCACTTTCTGACTGGAGCAGCCACTCTCCTACAACGCCTGCCTAGCATGTACAGGCCCACCCGGGGAGCACCATTGCCTCCACCCTTTTGGCCCTGACATGCCTGCAGCTCTCCCACAAGCACTCCCGTCTTCCTTTAACTCACCTCCTACAACTTACCCCTGCCCTCCTCACACTTTCCCATTAGAGCAGTCAATCTCCTCCAACGCCTGCCTAGCATGTACAGGTCCACACGGGGAGCACCATTGCCTCCACCCTTATGGCCCTGACATGCCTGCGGCTCTCCCACAAGCACTCACATCCTCCTTTCCCTCACCTCCTACAACTTACCACTGCCCTCCTCACACTCTCAGACTGGAGCAGCCACTCTCCTCCAACACCTGCCTAACATGTGCAGGCCCACACGGGGAGCACCATGGCCTCCACACTTTTGGCCCTGACATGCCTACGGCTCTCCCACAAGCACTCCCGTCTTCCTTTCCCTCACCTCCTACAACTTACCACTGCCCTCCTCACACTTTCCCATTAGAGCAGCCAATCTCCACCATCGCGTCCCTAGCATGCACAGGCCCACACGGGGAGCACCATGGCCTCCACCCTTTTGGCCCTGACATCCACACGGCTCTCCCACAAGCACTCCCGTCTTCCTTTCCCTACCCTACTCCAACTTATGACTGCCCTCCTCACACTTTCGGACTGGAGCAGCCACTCTCCTCCAACGCCTGCCTAACATGTGCAGGCCCACACGGGGAGCACCATTGCCTCCACCCTTTTGGCCCTGACATCCACACGGCTCTCCCACAAGCACTCCCGTCTTCCTTTCCCTCACCACCTACAACTTACAACTGCCCTCCTCAAACTTTCGGACTGGAGCAGCCACTCTCCTCCAATGCCTGCCTAACATGTGCAGGCCCAAACGGGGAGCACCATTGCCTCCACCCTTTTGGCCCTGACATGCCTACGGCTCTCCCACAAGCACTCCCACCCTCCTTCCCCTCACGTCCTAGAACCTAGGACAGTCCCCCTCACACTTTCGGACTGGAGCAGCCACTCTCCTCCAACGCCTGCCTAACATGGGCAGGCCCACACGCGGAGCACCATTGTCTCCACCCTTTTGGCCCTGACATGTCTACGGCTCTCCCACAAGCATTCCCGTCTTCCTTTCCCTCACCTCCTACAACTTACAACTACCCTTCTAAACCTTTGTGACTGGAGCAGCCACTCTCCTCGAATGCGTGCCTAGCATGCACAGGCTCACACAGGGAGCACCATTGCCTCAACACTTTTCGCCCTGACATGTCTACGGCTCTCCCACAAGCACTCCCGTCTTCCTTTCCCTCACCTCCCACAACTTACCACTGCCCTCCTCACAATTTCCCATTACAGCAGCCAATCGCCTCCAACGCCTGCCTAACATGTACAGGCCCACACGGGGAGCATCATTGCCTCCACCCTTTTAGCCCTGACATGCCTACGGCTCTCCCAAAAGCACTCCCGCCCTCCTTTGCCGACCATACTCCAACTTCCGACAGCCCTCCTCGCACTTTCTTACTGGAGCAGCCACTCTCCTCCAACGCGGGCCTAACATGTGCAGGCCCACACGGGGAGCAGCATGGCCTCCACCCTTTTGGCCCTGACATCCACACGGCTCTCCTACAAGCCTTCACATCCTCCTTTCCCTCACCGCCTACAACCTAGGACAGCCCTAATCACACTTTCAGACTGGAGCAGCCACTCTCCTCCAATGCCTGCCTAACATGCACAGGCCCACACGGGGAGCACCATTGCCTCCACCCTTTTGGCCCTGACATGCCTATGGCTCTCCCACAAGCACTCCCGTCTTCCTTTCCCTACCCTACTCCAACTTATGACTGCCCTCCTCACACTTTCGGACTGGAGCAGCCACTCTCCTCCAACGCCTGCCTAACATGTGCAGGCCCACACGGGGAGCACCATTGCCTCCACCCTTTTGGCCCTGACATCCACACGGCTCTCCCACAAGCATTCCCGTCTTCCTTTCCCTCACCACCTACAACTTACAACTGCCCTCCACACACTTTCTGCCTAGAGCAGCCACTCTCCTCCAATGCCTGCCTAACATGTGCAGGCCCAAACGGGGAGCACCATTGCCTCCACCCTTTTGGCCCTGACATGCCTACGGCTCTCCCACAAGCATTCCCGTCTTCCTTTCCCTCACCTCCTCCAACTTACAACTACCCTTCTCACACTTTGTCACTGGAGCAGCCACTCTCCTCGAACGCGTGCCTAGCATGCACAGGCTCACACGGGGAGCACCATTGCCTCCACCCTTTTGGCCCTGACATCCACACGGCTCTCCCACAAGCATTCCCGTCTTCCTTTCCCTCACCTCCTACAACTTACCACTGCCCTCCTCACACTTTCGGACTTGAGCAGCCACTCTCCTCCAACGCCTGCCTAACATGTGCAGGCCCACACGCGGAGCACCATTGCCTCCACCCTTTTGGCCCTGACTTGCCTACGGCTCTCCCACAACCACTCCCGTCTTCCTTTCCCTACCCTACTCCAACTTCCGACAGCCCTCCTCAAACTTTCGGACTTGAGCAGCCACTCTCCTCCAACGCCTGCCTAACATGTGCAGGCCCACACGGGGAGCACCATTGCCTCCACCCTTTTGGCCCTGACATGCCTACGGCACTCCTACAAGCACTCCCGTCTTCCTTTCCCTCACCTCCTACAACATACCACTGCCCTCCTCACACTTTCGAACTTGAGCAGCCAATCTCCTCCAACACCTGCCTAACATGTGAAGGCCCACACGGGGAGCACCATGGCCTCCACCCTTTTGGCCCTGACATGGGTACGGCTCTCCCACAAGCACTCCCACCCTCCTTCCCCTCACGTCCTAGAACTTACCACTGCCCTCCTCACAATTTCCAATTACAGCAGCCAATCGCCTCCAACGCCTGCCTAACATGTGCAGGCCCACACGGGGAGCACCATGACGTCCACCCTTATGGCCCTGACATCCACACGGCTCTCCTACAAGCACTCCCGCCCTCCTTCCCCTCACATCCTACAACATACCACTGCCTACTCACACTTTCGCACTGGAGCAGCCACTCTTCTCGAACGCGTGCCTAGCATGCACAGGCTCACACGGGGAGCACCATTGCTTCCACCCTTTTGGCCCTGACATCCACACGGCTCTCCCACAACCACTCCCGTCTTCCTTTCCCTCACCTCCTACAACTTACCACTGCCCTCCTCACAATTTCCCATTACAGCAGCCAATCGCCTCCAACGCCTGCCTAACATGTACAGGCCCACACGGGGAGCATCATTGCCTCCACCCTTTTAGCCCTGACATGCCTACGGCTCTCCCACAAGCACTCCCGCCCTCCTTTGCCTACTCTACTCCAACTTCCGACAGCCCTCCTCGCACTTTCTGACTGGAGCAGCCACTCTCCTACAACGCCTGCCTAGCATGTACAGGCCCACCCGGGGAGCACCATTGCCTCCACCCTTTTGGCCCTGACATGCCTGCAGCTCTCCCACAAGCACTCCCGTCTTCCTTTAACTCACCTCCTACAACTTACCCCTGCCCTCCTCACACTTTCCCATTAGAGCAGTCAATCTCCTCCAACGCCTGCCTAGCATGTACAGGTCCACACGGGGAGCACCATTGCCTCCACCCTTATGGCCCTGACATGCCTGCGGCTCTCCCACAAGCACTCACATCCTCCTTTCCCTCACCTCCTACAACTTACCACTGCCCTCCTCACACTCTCAGACTGGAGCAGCCACTCTCCTCCAACACCTGCCTAACATGTGCAGGCCCACACGGGGAGCACCATGGCCTCCACACTTTTGGCCCTGACATGCCTACGGCTCTCCCACAAGCACTCCCGTCTTCCTTTCCCTCACCTCCTACAACTTACCACTGCCCTCCTCACACTTTCCCATTAGAGCAGCCAATCTCCACCATCGCGTCCCTAGCATGCACAGGCCCACACGGGGAGCACCATGGCCTCCACCCTTTTGGCCCTGACATCCACACGGCTCTCCCACAAGCACTCCCGTCTTCCTTTCCCTACCCTACTCCAACTTATGACTGCCCTCCTCACACTTTCGGACTGGAGCAGCCACTCTCCTCCAACGCCTGCCTAACATGTGCAGGCCCACACGGGGAGCACCATTGCCTCCACCCTTTTGGCCCTGACATCCACACGGCTCTCCCACAAGCACTCCCGTCTTCCTTTCCCTCACCACCTACAACTTACAACTGCCCTCCTCAAACTTTCGGACTGGAGCAGCCACTCTCCTCCAATGCCTGCCTAACATGTGCAGGCCCAAACGGGGAGCACCATTGCCTCCACCCTTTTGGCCCTGACATGCCTACGGCTCTCCCACAAGCACTCCCACCCTCCTTCCCCTCACGTCCTAGAACCTAGGACAGTCCCCCTCACACTTTCGGACTGGAGCAGCCACTCTCCTCCAACGCCTGCCTAACATGGGCAGGCCCACACGCGGAGCACCATTGTCTCCACCCTTTTGGCCCTGACATGTCTACGGCTCTCCCACAAGCATTCCCGTCTTCCTTTCCCTCACCTCCTACAACTTACAACTACCCTTCTAAACCTTTGTGACTGGAGCAGCCACTCTCCTCGAATGCGTGCCTAGCATGCACAGGCTCACACAGGGAGCACCATTGCCTCAACACTTTTCGCCCTGACATGTCTACGGCTCTCCCACAAGCACTCCCGTCTTCCTTTCCCTCACCTCCCACAACTTACCACTGCCCTCCTCACAATTTCCCATTACAGCAGCCAATCGCCTCCAACGCCTGCCTAACATGTACAGGCCCACCCGGGGAGCATCATTGCCTCCACCCTTTTAGCCCTGACATGCCTACGGCTCTCCCAAAAGCACTCCCGCCCTCCTTTGCCGACCATACTCCAACTTCCGACAGCCCTCCTCGCACTTTCTTACTGGAGCAACCACTCTCCTCCAACGCGGGCCTAACATGTGCAGGCCCACACGGGGAGCAGCATGGCCTCCACCCTTTTGGCCCTGACATCCACACGGCTCTCCTACAAGCCTTCACATCCTCCTTTCCCTCACCGCCTACAACCTAGGACAGCCCTAATCACACTTTCGGACTGGAGCAGCCACTCTCCTCCAACGCCTGCCTAACATGTACAGGCCCACACGGGGAGCATCATTGCCTCCACCCTTTTAGCCCTGACATGCCTACGGCTCTCCCACAACCACTCCCGCCCTCCTTTGCCTACCCTACTCCAACTTCCGACAGCCCTCCTCGCACTTTCTGACTGGAGTAGTCACTCTCCTACAACGCCTGCCTAACATGTACAGGCCCACACGGGAAGCACCATTGCCTCCACCCTTTTGGCCCTGACATCCACACGGCTCTCCCACAAGCACTCCCGTCTTCCTTTCCCTCACCTCCTACAACTTACCACTACCCTCCTCACAATTTCCCATTACAGCAGACAATCTCCTCCAACGCTTGCCTAACATGTGCAGGCCCACACGGGGAGCACCATTGCCTCCACCCTTTTGGCCCTGACATCCACACGGCTCTCCCACAAGCACTAACACCCTCCTTTCCCTCACCTCCTACAACCCAGGAGAGTCCTCCTCACACTTTCAGACTGGAGCAGCCACTCTCCTCCAATGCCTGCCTAACATGCACAGGCCCACACGGGGAGCACCATTGCCTCCACCCTTTTGGCCCTGACATGCTTATGGCTCTCCCACAAGCACTCCCGTCTTCCTTTCCCTACCCTACTCCAACTTATGACTGCCCTCCTCACACTTTCGGACTGGAGCAGCCACTCTCCTCCAACGCCTGCCTAACATGTGCAGGCCCACACGGGGAGCACCATTGCCTCCACCCTTTTGGCCCTGACATCCACACGGCTCTCCCACAAGCATTCCCGTCTTCCTTTCCCTCACCACCTACAACTTACAACTGCCCTCCACACACTTTCTGCCTAGAGCAGCCACTCTCCTCCAATGCCTGCCTAACATGTGCAGGCCCAAACGGGGAGCACCATTGCCTCCACCCTTTTGGCCCTGACATGCCTACGGCTCTCCCACAAGCATTCCCGTCTTCCTTTCCCTCACCTCCTCCAACTTACAACTACCCTTCTCACACTTTGTCACTGGAGCAGCCACTCTCCTCGAACGCGTGCCTAGCATGCACAGGCTCACACGGGGAGCACCATTGCCTCCACCCTTTTGGCCCTGACATCCACACGGCTCTCCCACAACCACTCCCGTCTTCCTTTCCCTCACCTCCTACAACTTACCACTGCCCTCCTCACACTTTCGGACTTGAGCAGCCACTCTCCTCCAACGCCTGCCTAACATGTGCAGGCCCACACGCGGAGCACCATTGCCTCCACCCTTTTGGCCCTGACATGCCTACGGCTCTCCCACAACCACTCCCGTCTTCCTTTCCCTACCCTACTCCAACTTCCGACAGCCCTCCTCAAACTTTCGGACTTGAGCAGCCACTCTCCTCCAACGCCTGCCTAACATGTGCAGGCCCACACGGGGAGCACCATTGCCTCCACCCTTTTGGCCCTGACATGCCTACGGCACTCCTACAAGCACTCCCGTCTTCCTTTCCCTCACCTCCTACAACATACCACTGCCCTCCTCACACTTTCGAACTTGAGCAGCCAATCTCCTCCAACACCTGCCTAACATGTGAAGGCCCACACGGGGAGCACCATGGCCTCCACCCTTTTGGCCCTGACATGGGTACGGCTCTCCCACAAGCACTCCCACCCTCCTTCCCCTCACGTCCTAGAACTTACCACTGCCCTCCTCACAATTTCCAATTACAGCAGCCAATCGCCTCCAACGCCTGCCTAACATGTGCAGGCCCACACGGGGAGCACCATGACGTCCACCCTTATGGCCCTGACATCCACACGGCTCTCCTACAAGCACTCCCGCCCTCCTTCCCCTCACATCCTACAACATACCACTGCCTACTCACACTTTCGCACTGGAGCAGCCACTCTTCTCGAACGCGTGCCTAGCATGCACAGGCTCACACGGGGAGCACCATTGCTTCCACCCTTTTGGCCCTGACATCCACACGGCTCTCCCACAACCACTCCCGTCTTCCTTTCCCTCACCTCCTACAACTTACCACTGCCCTCCTCACAATTTCCCATTACAGCAGCCAATCGCCTCCAACGCCTGCCTAACATGTACAGGCCCACACGGGGAGCATCATTGCCTCCACCCTTTTAGCCCTGACATGCCTACGGCTCTCCCACAAGCACTCCCGCCCTCCTTTGCCTACTCTACTCCAACTTCCGACAGCCCTCCTCGCACTTTCTGACTGGAGCAGCCACTCTCCTACAACGCCTGCCTAGCATGTACAGGCCCACCCGGGGAGCACCATTGCCTCCACCCTTTTGGCCCTGACATGCCTGCAGCTCTCCCACAAGCACTCCCGTCTTCCTTTAACTCACCTCCTACAACTTACCCCTGCCCTCCTCACACTTTCCCATTAGAGCAGTCAATCTCCTCCAACGCCTGCCTAGCATGTACAGGTCCACACGGGGAGCACCATTGCCTCCACCCTTATGGCCCTGACATGCCTGCGGCTCTCCCACAAGCACTCACATCCTCCTTTCCCTCACCTCCTACAACTTACCACTGCCCTCCTCACACTCTCAGACTGGAGCAGCCACTCTCCTCCAACACCTGCCTAACATGTGCAGGCCCACACGGGGAGCACCATGGCCTCCACACTTTTGGCCCTGACATGCCTACGGCTCTCCCACAAGCACTCCCGTCTTCCTTTCCCTCACCTCCTACAACTTACCACTGCCCTCCTCACACTTTCCCATTAGAGCAGCCAATCTCCACCATCGCGTCCCTAGCATGCACAGGCCCACACGGGGAGCACCATGGCCTCCACCCTTTTGGCCCTGACATCCACACGGCTCTCCCACAAGCACTCCCGTCTTCCTTTCCCTACCCTACTCCAACTTATGACTGCCCTCCTCACACTTTCGGACTGGAGCAGCCACTCTCCTCCAACGCCTGCCTAACATGTGCAGGCCCACACGGGGAGCACCATTGCCTCCACCCTTTTGGCCCTGACATCCACACGGCTCTCCCACAAGCACTCCCGTCTTCCTTTCCCTCACCACCTACAACTTACAACTGCCCTCCTCAAACTTTCGGACTGGAGCAGCCACTCTCCTCCAATGCCTGCCTAACATGTGCAGGCCCAAACGGGGAGCACCATTGCCTCCACCCTTTTGGCCCTGACATGCCTACGGCTCTCCCACAAGCACTCCCACCCTCCTTCCCCTCACGTCCTAGAACCTAGGACAGTCCCCCTCACACTTTCGGACTGGAGCAGCCACTCTCCTCCAACGCCTGCCTAACATGGGCAGGCCCACACGCGGAGCACCATTGTCTCCACCCTTTTGGCCCTGACATGTCTACGGCTCTCCCACAAGCATTCCCGTCTTCCTTTCCCTCACCTCCTACAACTTACAACTACCCTTCTAAACCTTTGTGACTGGAGCAGCCACTCTCCTCGAATGCGTGCCTAGCATGCACAGGCTCACACAGGGAGCACCATTGCCTCAACACTTTTCGCCCTGACATGTCTACGGCTCTCCCACAAGCACTCCCGTCTTCCTTTCCCTCACCTCCCACAACTTACCACTGCCCTCCTCACAATTTCCCATTACAGCAGCCAATCGCCTCCAACGCCTGCCTAACATGTACAGGCCCACCCGGGGAGCATCATTGCCTCCACCCTTTTAGCCCTGACATGCCTACGGCTCTCCCAAAAGCACTCCCGCCCTCCTTTGCCGACCATACTCCAACTTCCGACAGCCCTCCTCGCACTTTCTTACTGGAGCAGCCACTCTCCTCCAACGCGGGCCTAACATGTGCAGGCCCACACGGGGAGCAGCATGGCCTCCACCCTTTTGGCCCTGACATCCACACGGCTCTCCTACAAGCCTTCACATCCTCCTTTCCCTCACCGCCTACAACCTAGGACAGCCCTCCTCACACTTTCGGACTGGAGCAGCCACTCTCCTCCAACGCCTGCCTAACATGTACAGGCCCACACGGGGAGCATCATTGCCTCCACCCTTTTAGCCCTGACATGCCTACGGCTCTCCCACAACCACTCCCGCCCTCCTTTGCCTACCCTACTCCAACTTCCGACAGCCCTCCTCGCACTTTCTGACTGGAGTAGTCACTCTCCTACAACGCCTGCCTAACATGTACAGGCCCACACGGGAAGCACCATTGCCTCCACCCTTTTGGCCCTGACATCCACACGGCTCTCCCACAAGCACTCCCGTCTTCCTTTCCCTCACCTCCTACAACTTACCACTACCCTCCTCACAATTTCCCATTACAGCAGACAATCTCCTCCAACGCTTGCCTAACATGTGCAGGCCCACCCGGGGAGCACCATTGCCTCCACCCTTTTGGCCCTGACATCCACACGGCTCTCCCACAAGCACTAACACCCTCCTTTCCCTCACCTCCTACAACCCAGGAGAGTCCTCCTCACACTTTCAGACTGGAGCAACCACTCTCCTCCAATGCCTGCCTAACATGCACAGGCCCACACGGGGAGCACCATTGCCTCCACCCTTTTGGCCCTGACATGCCTATGGCTCTCCCACAAGCACTCCCGTCTTCCTTTCCCTACCCTACTCCAACTTATGACTGCCCTCCTCACACTTTCTGACTGGAGCAGCCACTCTCCTCCAACGCCTGCCTAACATGTGCAGGCCCACACGGGGAGCACCATTGCCTCCACCCTTTTGGCCCTGACATCCACACGGCTCTCCCACAAGCATTCCCGTCTTCCTTTCCCTCACCACCTACAACTTACAACTGCCCTCCACACACTTTCTGCCTAGAGCAGCCACTCTCCTCCAATGCCTGCCTAACATGTGCAGGCCCAAACGGGGAGCACCATTGCCTCCACCCTTTTGGCCCTGACATGCCTACGGCTCTCCCACAAGCATTCCCGTCTTCCTTTCCCTCACCTCCTCCAACTTACAACTACCCTTCTCACACTTTGTCACTGGAGCAGCCACTCTCCTCGAACGCGTGCCTAGCATGCACAGGCTCACACGGGGAGCACCATTGCCTCCACCCTTTTGGCCCTGACATCCACACGGCTCTCCCACAACCACTCCCGTCTTCCTTTCCCTCACCTCCTACAACTTACCACTGCCCTCCTCACACTTTCGGACTTGAGCAGCCACTCTCCTCCAACGCCTGCCTAACATGTGCAGGCCCACACGCGGAGCACCATTGCCTCCAACCTTTTGGCCCTGACATGCCTACGGCTCTCCCACAACCACTCCCGTCTTCCTTTCCCTACCCTACTCCAACTTCAGACAGCCCTCCTCAAACTTTCGGACTTGAGCAGCCACTCTCCTCCAACGCCTGCCTAACATGTGCAGGCCCACACGGGGAGCACCATTGCCTCCACCCTTTTGGCCCTGACATGCCTACGGCACTCCTACAAGCACTCCCGTCTTCCTTTCCCTCACCTCCTACAACATACCACTGCCCTCCTCACACTTTCGAACTTGAGCAGCCAATCTCCTCCAACACCTGCCTAACATGTGCAGGCCCACACGGGGAGCACCATGGCCTCCACCCTTTTGGCCCTGACATGGGTACGGCTCTCCCACAAGCACTCCCACCCTCCTTCCCCTCACGTCCTAGAACTTACCACTGCCCTCCTCACAATTTCCAATTACAGCAGCCAATCGCCTCCAACGCCTGCCTAACATGTGCAGGCCCACACGGGGAGCACCATGACGTCCACCCTTATGGCCCTGACATCCACACGGCTCTCCTACAAGCACTCCCGCCCTCCTTCCCCTCACCTCCTACAACATACCACTGCCCTCCTCACACTTTCGCACTCGAGCAGCCACTCTCCTCGAACGCGTGCCTAGCATGCACAGGCTCACACGGGGAGCACCATTGCTTCCAACCTTTTGGCCCTGACATCCACACGGCTCTCCCACAACCACTCCCGTCTTCCTTTCCCTCACCTCCTACAACTTACCACTGCCCTCCTCACAATTTCCCATTACAGCAGCCAATCGCCTCCAACGCCTGCCTAACATGTACAGGCCCACACGGGGAGCATCATTGCCTCCACCCTTTTAGCCCTGACATGCCTACGGCTCTCCCACAAGCACTCCCGCCCTCCTTTGCCTACTCTACTCCAACTTCCGACAGCCCTCCTCGCACTTTCTGACTGGAGCAGCCACTCTCCTACAACGCCTGCCTAACATGTACAGGCCCACACGGGGAGCATCATTGCCTCCACCCTTTTAGCCCTGACATGCCTACGGCTCTCCCACAAGCACTCCCGCCCTCCTTTGCCTACTCTACTCCAACTTCCGACAGCCCTCCTCGCACTTTCTGACTGGAGCAGCCACTCTCCTACAACGCCTGCCTAGCATGTACAGGTCCACACGGGGAGCACCATTGCCTCCACCCTTTTGGCCCTGACATCCACACGGCTCTCCCACAAGCACTAACACCCTCCTTTCCCTCACCTCCTACAACTTACCACTGCCCTCCTCACACTCTCAGACTGGAGCAGCCACTCTCCTCCAACACCTGCCTAACATGTGCAGGCTCACACGGGGAGCATCATTGCCTCCACCCTTTTGGCCCTGACATGCCTACGGCTCTCCCACAAGCACTCCCGTCTTCCTTTCCCTCACCTCCTACAACTTACCACTGCCCTCCTCACACTTTCCCATTAGAGCAGCCAATCTCCACCATCGCGTCCCTAGCATGCACAGGCCCACACGGGGAGCACCATGGCCTCCACCCTTTTGGCCCTGACATCCACACGGCTCTCCCACAAGCACTCCCGTCTTCCTTTCCCTACCCTACTCCAACTTATGACTGCCCTCCTCACACTTTCGGACTGGAGCAGCCACTCTCCTCCAACGCCTGCCTAACATGTGCAGGCCCACACGGGGAGCACCATTGCCTCCACCCTTTTGGCCCTGACATCCACACGGCTCTCCCACAAGCATTCCCGTCTTCCTTTCCCTCACCACCTACAACTTACAACTGCCCTCCTCACACTTTCTGCCTAGAGCAGCCACTCTCCTCCAATGCCTGCCTAACATGTGCAGGCCCAAACGGGGAGCACCATTGCCTCCACCCTTTTGGCCCTGACATGCCTACGGCTCTCCCACAAGCACTCCCACCCTCCTTCCCCTCACGTCCTAGAACCTAGGACAGTCCCCCTCACACTTTCGGACTGGAGCAGCCACTCTCCTCCAACGCCTGCCTAACATGGACAGGCCCACACGCGGAGCACCATTGCCTCCACCCTTTTGGCCCTGACATGTCTACGGCTCTCCCACAAGCATTCCCGTCTTCCTTTCCCTCACCTCCTACAACTTACAACTACCCTTCTCACACTTTGTGACTGGAGCAGCCACTCTCCTCGAATGCGTGCCTAGCGTGCACAGGCTCACACAGGGAGCACCATTGCCTCAACACTTTTCGCCCTGACATGTCTACGGCTCTCCCACAAGCACTCCCGTCTTCCTTTCCCTCACCTCCCACAAATTACCACTGCCCTCCTCACAATTTCCCATTACAGCAGCCAATCGCCTCCAACGCCTGCCTAACATGTACAGGCCCACCCGGGGAGCATCATTGCCTCCACCCTTTTAGCCCTGACATGCCTACGGCTCTCCCAAAAGCACTCTCGCCCTCCTTTGCCGACCATACTCCAACTTCCGACAGCCCTCCTCGCACTTTCTTACTGGAGCAGCCACTCTCCTCCAACGCGGGCCTAACATGTACAGGCCCACACGGGGAGCAGCATGGCCTCCACCCTTTTGGCCCTGACATCCACACGGCTCTCCTACAAGACTTCACATCCTCCATTCCCTCACCGCCTACAACCTAGGACAGCCCTAATCACACTTTCGGACTGGAGCAGCCACTCTCCTCCAACGCCTGCCTAACATGTACAGGCCCACACGGGGAGCATCATTGCCTCCACCCTTTTAGCCCTGACATGCCTACGGCTCTCCCACAAGCACTCCCGCCCTCCTTTGCCTACCGTACTCCAACTTCCGACAGCCCTCCTCGCACTTTCGGACTGGAGTAGTCACTCTCCTACAACGCCTGCCTAACATGTACAGGCCCACACGGGAAGCACCATTGCCTCCACCCTTTTGGCCCTGACATCCACACGGCTCTCCCACAAGCACTCCCGTCTTCCTTTCCCTACCCTACACCAACATACGACTGCCCTCCTCACACTTTCGGACTGGAGCAGCCACTCTCCTCCAATGCCTGCCTAACATGTGCAGGCCCACACGGGGAGCACCATGCCTCCACCCTTTTGGCCCTGACATGCCTACGGCTCTCCCACAAGCACTCCCACCCTCCTTCCCCTCACTTCCTAGAACCTAGGACAGTCCCCCTCACACTTTCGGACTGGAGCAGCCACTCTCCTCCAACGCCTGCCTAGCATGTACAGGCCCACACGCGGAGCACCATTGCCTCCACCCTTTTGGCCCTGACATGTCTACGGCTCTCCCACAAGCATTCCCGTCTTCCTTTCCCTCACCTCCTACAACTTACAACTACCCTTCTAAACCTTTGTGACTGGAGCAGCCACTCTCCTCGAATGCGTGCCTAGCATGCACAGGCTCACACAGGGAGCACCATTGCCTCAACACTTTTCGCCCTGACATGTCTACGGCTCTCCCACAAGCACTCCCGTCTTCCTTTCCCTCACCTCCCACAACTTACCACTGCCCTCCTCACAATTTCCCATTACAGCAGCCAATCGCCTCCAACGCCTGCCTAACATGTACAGGCCCACCCGGGGAGCATCATTGCCTCCACCCTTTTAGCCCTGACATGCCTACGGCTCTCCCAAAAGCACTCCCGCCCTCCTTTGCCGACCATACTCCAACTTCCGACAGCCCTCCTCGCACTTTCTTACTGGAGCAGCCACTCTCCTCCAACGCGGGCCTAACATGTGCAGGCCCACACGGGGAGCAGCATGGCCTCCACCCTTTTGGCCCTGACATCCACACGGCTCTCCTACAAGCCTTCACATCCTCCTTTCCCTCACCGCCTACAACCTAGGACAGCCCTCCTCACACTTTCGGACTGGAGCAGCCACTCTCCTCCTAAGCCTGCCTAACATGTACAGGCCCACACGGGGAGCATCATTGCCTCCACCCTTTTAGCCCTGACATGCCTACGGCTCTCCCACAAGCACTCCCGCCCTCCTTTGCCTACCGTACTCCAACTTCCGACAGCCCTCCTCGCACTTTCGGACTGGAGTAGTCACTCTCCTACAACGCCTGCCTAACATGTACAGGCCCACACGGGAAGCACCATTGCCTCCACCCTTTTGGCCCTGACATCCACACGGCTCTCCCACAAGCACTCCCGTCTTCCTTTCCCTCACCTCCTACAACTTACCACTGCCCTCCTCACAATTTCCCATTACAGCAGACAATCTCCTCCAACGCCTGCCTAACATGTGCAGGCCCACACGGGGAGCACCATTGCCTCCACCCTTTTGGCCCTGACATCCACACGGCTCTCCCACAAGCACTAACACCCTCCTTTCCCTCACCTCCTACAACCCAGGAGAGTCCTCCTCACACTTTCAGACTGGAGCAACCACTCTCCTCCAATGCCTGCCTAACATGCACAGGCCCACACGGGGAGCACCATTGCCTCCACCCTTTTGGCCCTGACATGCCTATGGCTCTCCCACAAGCACTCCCGTCTTCCTTTCCCTCACCTCCTACAACTTACCACTGCCCTCCTCACAATTTCCCATTACAGCAGCCAATCGCCTCCAACGCCTGCCTAACATGTACAGGCCCACACGGGGAGCATCATTGCCTCCACCCTTTTAGCCCTGACATGCCTACGGCTCTCCCACAAGCACTCCCGCCCTCCTTTGCCTACTCTACTCCAACTTCCGACAGCCCTCCTCGCACTTTCTGACTGGAGCAGCCACTCTCCTACAACGCCTGCCTAACATGTACAGGCCCACACGGGGAGCATCATTGCCTCCACCCTTTTAGCCCTGACATGCCTACGGCTCTCCCACAAGCACTCCCGCCCTCCTTTGCCTACTCTACTCCAACTTCCGACAGCCCTCCTCGCACTTTCTGACTGGAGCAGCCACTCTCCTCCAACGCGGGCCTAACATGTACAGGCCCACACGGGGAGCATCATTGCCTCCACCCTTTTAGCCCTGACATTCCTACGGCTCTCCCACAAGCACTCCCGCCCTCCTTTGCCTACTCTACTCCAACTTCCGACAGCCCTCCTCGCACTTTCTGACTGGAGCAGCCACTCTCCTACAACGCCTGCCTAGCATGTACAGGTCCACACGGGGAGCACCATGGCCTCCACCCTTTTGGCCCTGACATCCACACGGCTCTCCCACAAGCACTAACACCCTCCTTTCCCTCACCTCCTACAACTTACCACTGCCCTCCTCACACTCTCAGACTGGAGCAGCCACTCTCCTCCAACACCTGCCTAACATGTGCAGGCTCACACGGGGAGCATCATTGCCTCCACCCTTTTGGCCCTGACATGCCTACGGCTCTCCCACAAGCACTCCCGTCTTCCTTTCCCTCACCTCCTACAACTTACCACTGCCCTCCTCACACTTTCCCATTAGAGCAGCCAATCTCCACCATCGCGTCCCTAGCATGCACAGGCCCACACGGGGAGCACCATGGCCTCCACCCTTTTGGCCCTGACATCCACACGGCTCTCCCACAAGCACTCCCGTCTTCCTTTCCCTACCCTACTCCAACTTATGACTGCCCTCCTCACACTTTCGGACTGGAGCAGCCACTCTCCTCCAACGCCTGCCTAACATGTGCAGGCCCACACGGGGAGCACCATTGCCTCCACCCTTTTGGCCCTGACATCCACACGGCTCTCCCACAAGCATTCCCGTCTTCCTTTCCCTCACCACCTACAACTTACAACTGCCCTCCTCACACTTTCTGCCTAGAGCAGCCACTCTCCTCCAATGCCTGCCTAACATGTGCAGGCCCAAACGGGGAGCACCATTGCCTCCACCCTTTTGGCCCTGACATGCCTACGGCTCTCCCACAAGCACTCCCACCCTCCTTCCCCTCACGTCCTAGAACCTAGGACAGTCCCCCTCACACTTTCGGACTGGAGCAGCCACTCTCCTCCAACGCCTGCCTAACATGGACAGGCCCACACGCGGAGCACCATTGCCTCCACCCTTTTGGCCCTGACATGTCTACGGCTCTCCCACAAGCATTCCCGTCTTCCTTTCCCTCACCTCCTACAACTTACAACTACCCTTCTCACACTTTGTGACTGGAGCAGCCACTCTCCTCGAATGCGTGCCTAGCGTGCACAGGCTCACACAGGGAGCACCATTGCCTCAACACTTTTCGCCCTGACATGTCTACGGCTCTCCCACAAGCACTCCCGTCTTCCTTTCCCTCACCTCCCACAAATTACCACTGCCCTCCTCACAATTTCCCATTACAGCAGCCAATCGCCTCCAACGCCTGCCTAACATGTACAGGCCCACCCGGGGAGCATCATTGCCTCCACCCTTTTAGCCCTGACATGCCTACGGCTCTCCCAAAAGCACTCTCGCCCTCCTTTGCCGACCATACTCCAACTTCCGACAGCCCTCCTCGCACTTTCTTACTGGAGCAGCCACTCTCCTCCAACGCGGGCCTAACATGTACAGGCCCACACGGGGAGCAGCATGGCCTCCACCCTTTTGGCCCTGACATCCACACGGCTCTCCTACAAGACTTCACATCCTCCATTCCCTCACCGCCTACAACCTAGGACAGCCCTAATCACACTTTCGGACTGGAGCAGCCACTCTCCTCCAACGCCTGCCTAACATGTACAGGCCCACACGGGGAGCATCATTGCCTCCACCCTTTTAGCCCTGACATGCCTACGGCTCTCCCACAAGCACTCCCGCCCTCCTTTGCCTACCGTACTCCAACTTCCGACAGCCCTCCTCGCACTTTCGGACTGGAGTAGTCACTCTCCTACAACGCCTGCCTAACATGTACAGGCCCACACGGGAAGCACCATTGCCTCCACCCTTTTGGCCCTGACATCCACACGGCTCTCCCACAAGCACTCCCGTCTTCCTTTCCCTACCCTACACCAACATACGACTGCCCTCCTCACACTTTCGGACTGGAGCAGCCACTCTCCTCCAATGCCTGCCTAACATGTGCAGGCCCACACGGGGAGCACCATGCCTCCACCCTTTTGGCCCTGACATGCCTACGGCTCTCCCACAAGCACTCCCACCCTCCTTCCCCTCACTTCCTAGAACCTAGGACAGTCCCCCTCACACTTTCGGACTGGAGCAGCCACTCTCCTCCAACGCCTGCCTAGCATGTACAGGCCCACACGCGGAGCACCATTGCCTCCACCCTTTTGGCCCTGACATGTCTACGGCTCTCCCACAAGCATTCCCGTCTTCCTTTCCCTCACCTCCTACAACTTACAACTACCCTTCTAAACCTTTGTGACTGGAGCAGCCACTCTCCTCGAATGCGTGCCTAGCATGCACAGGCTCACACAGGGAGCACCATTGCCTCAACACTTTTCGCCCTGACATGTCTACGGCTCTCCCACAAGCACTCCCGCCCTCCTTTGCCGACCATACTCCAACTTCCGACAGCCCTCCTCGCACTTTCTTACTGGAGCAGCCACTCTCCTCCAACGCGGGCCTAACATGTGCAGGCCCACACGGGGAGCAGCATGGCCTCCACCCTTTTGGCCCTGACATCCACACGGCTCTCCTACAAGCCTTCACATCCTCCTTTCCCTCACCGCCTACAACCTAGGACAGCCCTCCTCACACTTTCGGACTGGAGCAGCCACTCTCCTCCAACGCCTGCCTAACATGTACAGGCCCACACGGGGAGCATCATTGCCTCCACCCTTTTAGCCCTGACATGCCTACGGCTCTCCCACAAGCACTCCCGCCCTCCTTTGCCTACCGTACTCCAACTTCCGACAGCCCTCCTCGCACTTTCGGACTGGAGTAGTCACTCTCCTACAACGCCTGCCTAACATGTACAGGCCCACACGGGAAGCACCATTGCCTCCACCCTTTTGGCCCTGACATCCACACGGCTCTCCCACAAGCACTCCCGTCTTCCTTTCCCTCACCTCCTACAACTTACCACTGCCCTCCTCACAATTTCCCATTACAGCAGACAATCTCCTCCAACGCCTGCCTAACATGTGCAGGCCCACACGGGGAGCACCATTGCCTCCACCCTTTTGGCCCTGACATCCACACGGCTCTCCCACAAGCACTAACACCCTCCTTTCCCTCACCTCCTACAACCCAGGAGAGTCCTCCTCACACTTTCAGACTGGAGCAACCACTCTCCTCCAATGCCTGCCTAACATGCACAGGCCCACACGGGGAGCACCATTGCCTCCACCCTTTTGGCCCTGACATGCCTATGGCTCTCCCACAAGCACTCCCGTCTTCCTTTCCCTACCCTACTCCAACTTATGACTGCCCTCCTCACACTTTCGGACTGGAGCAGCCACTCTCCTCCAACGCCTGCCTAACATGTGCAGGCCCACACGGGGAGCACCATTGCCTCCACCCTTTTGGCCCTGACATCCACACGGCTCTCCCACAAGCATTCCCATCTTCCTTTCCCTCACCACCTACAACTTACAACTGCCCTCCACACACTTTCTGCCTAGAGCAGCCACTCTCCTCCAATGCCTGCCTAACATGTGCAGGCCCAAACGGGGAGCACCATTGCCTCCACCCTTTTGGCCCTGACATGCCTACGGCTCTCCCACAAGCATTCCCGTCTTCCTTTCCCTCACCTCCTCCAACTTACAACTACCCTTCTCACACTTTGTCACTGGAGCAGCCACTCTCCTCGAACGCGTGCCTAGCATGCACAGGCTCACACGGGGAGCACCATTGCCTCCACCCTTTTGGCCCTGACATCCACACGGCTCTCCCACAACCACTCCCGTCTTCCTTTCCCTCACCTCCTACAACTTACCACTGCCCTCCTCACACTTTCGGACTTGAGCAGCCACTCTCCTCCAACGCCTGCCTAACATGTGCAGGCCCACACGCGGAGCACCATTGCCTCCAACCTTTTGGCCCTGACATGCCTACGGCTCTCCCACAACCACTCCCGTCTTCCTTTCCCTACCCTACTCCAACTTCAGACAGCCCTCCTCAAACTTTCGGACTTGAGCAGCCACTCTCCTCCAACGCCTGCCTAACATGTGCAGGCCCACACGGGGAGCACCATTGCCTCCACCCTTTTGGCCCTGACATGCCTACGGCACTCCTACAAGCACTCCCGTCTTCCTTTCCCTCACCTCCTACAACATACCACTGCCCTCCTCACACTTTCGAACTTGAGCAGCCAATCTCCTCCAACACCTGCCTAACATGTGCAGGCCCACACGGGGAGCACCATGGCCTCCACCCTTTTGGCCCTGACATGGGTACGGCTCTCCCACAAGCACTCCCACCCTCCTTCCCCTCACGTCCTAGAACTTACCACTGCCCTCCTCACAATTTCCAATTACAGCAGCCAATCGCCTCCAACGCCTGCCTAACATGTGCAGGCCCACACGGGGAGCACCATGACGTCCACCCTTATGGCCCTGACATCCACACGGCTCTCCTACAAGCACTCCCGCCCTCCTTCCCCTCACCTCCTACAACATACCACTGCCCTCCTCACACTTTCGCACTCGAGCAGCCACTCTCCTCGAACGCGTGCCTAGCATGCACAGGCTCACACGGGGAGCACCATTGCTTCCAACCTTTTGGCCCTGACATCCACACGGCTCTCCCACAACCACTCCCGTCTTCCTTTCCCTCACCTCCTACAACTTACCACTGCCCTCCTCACAATTTCCCATTACAGCAGCCAATCGCCTCCAACGCGGGCCTAACATGTACAGGCCCACACGGGGAGCATCATTGCCTCCACCCTTTTAGCCCTGACATGCCTACGGCTCTCCCACAAGCACTCCCGCCCTCCTTTGCCTACTCTACTCCAACTTCCGACAGCCCTCCTCGCACTTTCTGACTGGAGCAGCCACTCTCCTACAACGCCTGCCTAACATGTACAGGCCCACACGGGGAGCATCATTGCCTCCACCCTTTTAGCCCTGACATGCCTACGGCTCTCCCACAAGCACTCCCGCCCTCCTTTGCCTACTCTACTCCAACTTCCGACAGCCCTCCTCGCACTTTCTGACTGGAGCAGCCACTCTCCTCCAACGCGGGCCTAACATGTACAGGCCCACACGGGGAGCATCATTGCCTCCACCCTTTTAGCCCTGACATTCCTACGGCTCTCCCACAAGCACTCCCGCCCTCCTTTGCCTACTCTACTCCAACTTCCGACAGCCCTCCTCGCACTTTCTGACTGGAGCAGCCACTCTCCTACAACGCCTGCCTAGCATGTACAGGTCCACACGGGGAGCACCATGGCCTCCACCCTTTTGGCCCTGACATCCACACGGCTCTCCCACAAGCACTAACACCCTCCTTTCCCTCACCTCCTACAACTTACCACTGCCCTCCTCACACTCTCAGACTGGAGCAGCCACTCTCCTCCAACACCTGCCTAACATGTGCAGGCTCACACGGGGAGCATCATTGCCTCCACCCTTTTGGCCCTGACATGCCTACGGCTCTCCCACAAGCACTCCCGTCTTCCTTTCCCTCACCTCCTACAACTTACCACTGCCCTCCTCACACTTTCCCATTAGAGCAGCCAATCTCCACCATCGCGTCCCTAGCATGCACAGGCCCACACGGGGAGCACCATGGCCTCCACCCTTTTGGCCCTGACATCCACACGGCTCTCCCACAAGCACTCCCGTCTTCCTTTCCCTACCCTACTCCAACTTATGACTGCCCTCCTCACACTTTCGGACTGGAGCAGCCACTCTCCTCCAACGCCTGCCTAACATGTGCAGGCCCACACGGGGAGCACCATTGCCTCCACCCTTTTGGCCCTGACATCCACACGGCTCTCCCACAAGCATTCCCGTCTTCCTTTCCCTCACCACCTACAACTTACAACTGCCCTCCTCACACTTTCTGCCTAGAGCAGCCACTCTCCTCCAATGCCTGCCTAACATGTGCAGGCCCAAACGGGGAGCACCATTGCCTCCACCCTTTTGGCCCTGACATGCCTACGGCTCTCCCACAAGCACTCCCACCCTCCTTCCCCTCACGTCCTAGAACCTAGGACAGTCCCCCTCACACTTTCGGACTGGAGCAGCCACTCTCCTCCAACGCCTGCCTAACATGGACAGGCCCACACGCGGAGCACCATTGCCTCCACCCTTTTGGCCCTGACATGTCTACGGCTCTCCCACAAGCATTCCCGTCTTCCTTTCCCTCACCTCCTACAACTTACAACTACCCTTCTCACACTTTGTGACTGGAGCAGCCACTCTCCTCGAATGCGTGCCTAGCGTGCACAGGCTCACACAGGGAGCACCATTGCCTCAACACTTTTCGCCCTGACATGTCTACGGCTCTCCCACAAGCACTCCCGTCTTCCTTTCCCTCACCTCCCACAAATTACCACTGCCCTCCTCACAATTTCCCATTACAGCAGCCAATCGCCTCCAACGCCTGCCTAACATGTACAGGCCCACCCGGGGAGCATCATTGCCTCCACCCTTTTAGCCCTGACATGCCTACGGCTCTCCCAAAAGCACTCTCGCCCTCCTTTGCCGACCATACTCCAACTTCCGACAGCCCTCCTCGCACTTTCTTACTGGAGCAGCCACTCTCCTCCAACGCGGGCCTAACATGTACAGGCCCACACGGGGAGCAGCATGGCCTCCACCCTTTTGGCCCTGACATCCACACGGCTCTCCTACAAGCCTTCACATCCTCCATTCCCTCACCGCCTACAACCTAGGACAGCCCTAATCACACTTTCGGACTGGAGCAGCCACTCTCCTCCAACGCCTGCCTAACATGTACAGGCCCACACGGGGAGCATCATTGCCTCCACCCTTTTAGCCCTGACATGCCTACGGCTCTCCCACAAGCACTCCCGCCCTCCTTTGCCTACCGTACTCCAACTTCCGACAGCCCTCCTCGCACTTTCTGACTGGAGTAGTCACTCTCCTACAACGCCTGCCTAACATGTACAGGCCCACACGGGAAGCACCATTGCCTCCACCCTTTTGGCCCTGACATCCACACGGCTCTCCCACAAGCACTCTCGTCTTCCTTTCCCTACCCTACACCAACATACGACTGCCCTCCTCACACTTTCGGACTGGAGCAGCCACTCTCCTCCAATGCCTGCCTAACATGTGCAGGCCCACACGGGGAGCACCATTGCCTCCACCCTTTTGGCCCTGACATGCCTACGGCTCTCCCACAAGCACTCCCACCCTCCTTCCCCTCACGTCCTAGAACCTAGGACAGTCCCCCTCACACTTTCGGACTGGAGCAGCCACTCTCCTCCAACGCCTGCCTAGCATGTACAGGCCCACACGCGGAGCACCATTGCCTCCACCCTTTTGGCCCTGACATGTCTACGGCTCTCCCACAAGCATTCCCGTCTTCCTTTCCCTCACCTCCTACAACTTACAACTACCCTTCTAAACCTTTGTGACTGGAGCAGCCACTCTCCTCGAATGCGTGCCTAGCATGCACAGGCTCACACAGGGAGCACCATTGCCTCAACACTTTTCGCCCTGACATGTCTACGGCTCTCCCACAAGCACTCCCGTCTTCCTTTCCCTCACCTCCCACAACTTACCACTGCCCTCCTCACAATTTCCCATTACAGCAGCCAATCGCCTCCAACGCCTGCCTAACATGTACAGGCCCACCCGGGGAGCATCATTGCCTCCACCCTTTTAGCCCTGACATGCCTACGGCTCTCCCAAAAGCACTCCCGCCCTCCTTTGCCGACCATACTCCAACTTCCGACAGCCCTCCTCGCACTTTCTTACTGGAGCAGCCACTCTCCTCCAACGCGGGCCTAACATGTGCAGGCCCACACGGGGAGCAGCATGGCCTCCACCCTTTTGGCCCTGACATCCACACGGCTCTCCTACAAGCCTTCACATCCTCCTTTCCCTCACCGCCTACAACCTAGGACAGCCCTCCTCACACTTTCGGACTGGAGCAGCCACTCTCCTCCAACGCGGGCCTAACATGTACAGGCCCACACGGGGAGCATCATTGCCTCCACCCTTTTAGCCCTGACATGCCTACGGCTCTCCCACAAGCACTCCCGCCCTCCTTTGCCTACCGTACTCCAACTTCCGACAGCCCTCCTCGCACTTTCGGACTGGAGTAGTCACTCTCCTACAACGCCTGCCTAACATGTACAGGCCCACACGGGAAGCACCATTGCCTCCACCCTTTTGGCCCTGACATCCACACGGCTCTCCCACAAGCACTCCCGTCTTCCTTTCCCTCACCTCCTACAACTTACCACTGCCCTCCTCACAATTTCCCATTACAGCAGACAATCTCCTCCAACGCCTGCCTAACATGTGCAGGCCCACACGGGGAGCACCATTGCCTCCACCCTTTTGGCCCTGACATCCACACGGCTCTCCCACAAGCACTCCCACCCTCCTTTCCCTCACCTCCTACAACCCAGGAGAGCCCTCCTCACACTTTCTGACTGGAGCAGCCACTCTCCTCCAACGCCTGCCTAACATGTGCAGGCCCACACGGGAAGCACCATTGCCTCCACCCTTTTGGCCCTGACATCCACACGGCTCTCCCACAACCACTCCCGTCTTCCTTTCCCTCACCTCCTACAACTTACCACTACCCTCCTCAGAATTTCCCATTACAGCAGCCAATCGCCTCCAACGCCTGCCTAACATGTACAGGCCCACAAGGGGAGCACCATTGCCTCAACCCTTTTGGCCCTGACATCCACACGGCTCTCCCACAAGCATTCCCGTCTTCCTTTCCCTCACCTCCTACAACTTACAACTACCCTTCTCACACTTTGTCACTGGAGCAGCCACTCTCCTTGAACGCGTGCCTAGCATGCACAGGCTCACACGGGGAGCACCTTTGCCTCCACCCTTTTGGCCCTGACATGCCTACGGCTCTCCCACAACCACTCCCGTCTTCCTTTCCCTCACCTCCGACAACTCACCACTGCCCTCCTCACAATTTCCCATTACAGCAGCCACTCTCCTCCAACGCCTGCCTAGCATGTACAGGCCCACACGCGGAGCACCATTGCCTCAACCCTTTTGGCCCTGACATCCACACGGCTCCCCCACAAGCATTCCCGTCTTCCTTTCCCTCACCTCCTCCAACATACAACTACCCTTCTCACACTTTGTCACTGGAGCAGCCACTCTCCTCGAAAGCGTGCCTAGCATGTACAGGCCCACACGGGGAACACCATTGCCTCAACCCTTTTCGCCCTGACATGCCTACGGTTCTCCCACAAGCACTCCCGTCTTCCTTTCCCTCACCTCCTACAACTTACCACTGCCCTCCTCACAATTTCCCATTACAGCAGCCAATCGCCTCCAACGCCTGCTTAACATGTACAGGCCCACCCGGGGAGCATCATTGCCTCCACCCTTTTAGCCCTCACATGCCTACCGCTCTCCCACAAGCACTCCCGCCCTCCTTTGCCTACCCTACTCCAACTTCCGACAGCCCTCCTCGCACTTCCGGACTTTAGCAGCCACTCTCCTCCAACGCGGCCCTAACATGTGCAAGCCCACACGGGGAGCACCATTGCCTCCACCCTTTTGGCCCTGACATCCACACGGCTCTCCCACAAGCACTCCCACCCTCCTTTCCCTCACCTCCTACAACCCAGGAGAGTCCTCCTCACACTTTCAGACTGGAGCAGCCACTCTCCTCCAACGCCTGCCTAACATGTGCAGGCACACCCGGGGAGCACCATGGCCTCCACCCTTTTGGCCCTAACATGCCTACGGCTCTCCCACAACCACTCCCGTCTTCCTTTCCCTCACCTCCTACAACTTACCACTGCCCTCCTTACAATTTCCCATTACAGCAGCCAATCGCCTCCAACGCCTGCCTAACATGTACAGGCCCACACGCGGAGCACCATTGCCTCAACCCTTTTGGCCCTGACATCCACACGGCTCTCCCACAAGCATTCCCGTCTTCCTTTCCCTCACCTCCTACAACTTACAACTACCCTTCTCACACTTTGTCACTGGAGCAGCCACTCTCCTCGAACGCGTGCCTAGCATGCACAGGCTCACACGGGGAGCACCATTGCCTCCACCCTTTTGGCCCTGACATGCCTACGGCTCTCCCACAACCACTCCCGTCTTCCTTTCCCTCACCTCCTACAACTCACCACTGCCCTCCTCACAATTTCCCATTACAGCAGCCACTCTCCTCCAAAGCCTGCCTACCATGTACAGGCCCACACGCGGAGCACCATTGCCTCAACCCTTTTGGCCCTGACATCCACACGGCTCTCCCACATGCATTCCCGTCTTCCTTTCCCTCACCTCCTCCAACATACAACTACCCTTCTCACACTTTGTCACTGGAGCAGCCACTCTCCTCGAAAGCGTGCCTAGCATGCACAGGCTCACACGGGGAGCACCATTGCCTCAACCCTTTTGGCCCTGACATCCACACGGCTCTCCCACAACCACTCCCGTCTTCCTTTCCCTCACCTCCTACAACTTACCACTGACCTCCTCACAATTTCCCATTACAGCAGCCAATCGCCTCCAACGCCTGCCTAACATGTACAGGCCCACACGGGGAGCATCATTGCCTCCACCCTTTTAGCCCTGACATGCCTACGGCTCTCCCACAAGCACTCCCGCCCTCCTTTGCCTACCCTACTCCAACTTCGGACAGCCCTCCTCGCACTTCCGGACTTTAGCAGCCACTCTCCTCCAACGCGGGCCTAACATGTGCAGGCCCACCCGGGGAGCACCATTGCCTCCACCCTTTTGGCCCTGACATCCACACGGCTCTCCCACAAGCACTCCCGTCTTCCTTTCCCTCACCTCCTACAACTTACCACTGCCCTCCTCACAATTTCCCATTACAGCAGACAGTCTCCTCCAACGCCTGCCTAAAATGTGCAGGCCCACACGGGGAGCACCATAGCCTCCACCCTTTTGGCCCTGACATCCACACGGCTCTCCCACAAGCACTCCCGCCCTCCTTTCCCTCACCTCCTACAACCCAGGAGAGTCCTCCTCACACTTTCTGACTGGAGCAGCCACTCTCCTTCAACGCCTGCCTAACATGTGCAGGCCCACACGGGGAGCACCATTGCCTCCACCCTTTTGGTCCTGACATCCACACGGCTCTCCCACAACCACTCCCGTCTTCCTTTCCCTCACCTCCTACAACTTACCACTGCCCTCCTCACACTTTCGGACTTGAGCAGCCACTCTCCTCCAACGCCTGCCTAACATGTGCAGGCCCACACGGGGAGCACCATTGCCTCAACCCTTTTGGCCCTGACATGCCTACGGCTCTCCCACAAGCACTCCCACCCTCCTTCCCCTCACGTCCTAGAACTTACCACTGCCCTCCTCACAGTTTCCAATTACAGCAGCCAATCGCCTCCAACGCCTGCCTAACATGTGCAGGCCCACACGGGGAGCACCATGACGTCCACCCTTATGGCCCTGACATCCACACGGCTCTCCTACAAGCACTCCCGCCCTCCTTCCCCTCACCTCCTACAACTTACCACTGCCCTCCTCACACTTTCTGACTGGAGCAGCCACTCTCCTCCAAAGCCTGCCTAGCATGTACAGGCCCACACGCGGAGCACCATTGCCTCAGCCCTTTTGGCCCTGACATCCACACGGCTCTCCCACAAGCATTCCCGTCTTCCTTTCCCTCACCTCCTCCAACTTACAACTACCCTTCTCACACTTTGTCACTGGAGCAGCCACTCTCCTCGAATGCGTGCCTTGCATGCACAGGCTCACACGGGGAGCACCATTGCTTCCACCCTTTTGGCCCTGACATCCACACGGCTCTCCCACAACCACTCCCGCCCTCCTTTGCCTACCCTACTCCAACTTCCGACAGCCCTCCTCGCACTTTCTTACTGGAGCAGCCACTCTCCTCCAACGCGGGCCTAACATGTACAGGCCCACACGGGGAGCACCATTGCCTCCACCCTTTTGGCCCTGACATCCACACGGCTCTCCCACAAGCACTCCCGTCTTCCTTTCCCTCACCTCCTACAACTTACCACTGCCCTCCTCACAATTTCCCATTACAGCAGACAATCTCCTCCAACGCCTGCCTAACATGTGCAGGCCCACACGCGGAGCACCATTGCCTCCACCCTTTTGGCCCTGACATCCACACGGCTCTCCCACAAGCACTAACACCCTCCTTTCCCTCACCTCCTACAACCCAGGAGAGCCCTCCTCACACTTTCTGACTGGAGCAGCCACTCTCCCCCTAAGCCTGCCTAACATGTGCAGGCCCACACGGGGAGCACCATTGCCTCCACCCTTTTGGCCCTGACATGCCTACGGCTCTCCCACAAGCACTCCCGTCTTCCTTTCCCTCAACTCCTACAACTTACCACTGCCCTCCTCACAATTTCGGACTTGAGCAGCCACTCTCCTCCAACGCCTCCCTAACATGTGCAGGCCCACACGGGGAGCACCATTGCCTCCACCCTTTTGGCCCTGACATCCACACGGCTCTCCCACAAGCACTCCCGCCCTACTTTCCCTACCCTAATCCAAATTACGACTTCCCTACTCACATTTTCGGACTGGAGCAGCCACTCTCCTCCAAAGCCTGCCTAACATGTACAGGCCCACACGCGGAGCACCATTGCCTCAACCCTTTTGGCCCTGACATCCACACGGCTCCCCCACAAGCATTCCCGTCTTCCTCTCCCTCACCTCCTCCAACTTACAACAACCCTTCTCACACTTTCTGACTGGAGCAGCCACTCTCCTCGAACGCGTGCCTAGCATGCACAGGCTCACACAGGGAGCACCATTGCCTCCACCCTTTTGGCCCTGACATGCCTACGGCTCTCCCACAAGCACTCCCGTCTTCCTTTCCCTACCCTACTCCAACTTCAGACAGCCCTCCTCAAACTTTCGGACTGGAGCAGCCACTCTCCTCCAACGCCTGCCTAACATGTGCAGGCCCACACGAGGAGCACCATTGCCTCCACCCTTTTGGACCTGACATGCCTACGGCACTCCTACAAGCACTCCCGTCTTCCTTTCCCTCACCTCCTACAACATACCACTGCCCTCCTCACACTTTCGGACTGGAGCAGCCACTCTCCTCCAACACCTGCCTAACATGTGAAGGCCCACACGGGGAGCACCATGGCCTCCACCCTTTTGGCCCTGACATGGGTACGGCTCTCCCACAAGCACTCCCACCCTCCTTCCCCTCACGTCCTAGAACTTACCACTGCCCTCCTCACAATTTCCAATTACAGCAGCCAATCGCCTCCAACGCCTGCCTAACATGTGCAGGCCCACACGGGGAGCACCATTGCCTCCACCCTTTTGGCCCTGACATCCACACGGCTCTCCCACAACCACTCCCGTCTTCCTTTCCCTCACCTCCTACAACTTACCACTGCCCTCCTCACAATTTCCCATTACAGCAGCCAATCGCCTCCAACGCCTGCCTAACATGTACAGGCCCACACGGGGAGCATCATTGCCTCCACCCTTTTAGCCCTGACATGCCTACGGCTCTCCCACAAGCACTCCCGCCCTCCTTTGCCTACTCTACTCCAACTTCCGACAGCCCTCCTCGCACTTTCTGACTGGAGCAGCCACTCTCCTCCAACGCCTGCCTAGCATGTACAGGCCCACCCGGGGAGCACCATTGCCTCCACCCTTTTGGCCCTGACATGCCTGCGGCTCTCCCACAAGCACTCCCGTCTTCCTTTAACTCACCTCCTACAACTTACCCCTGCCCTCCTCACACTTTCCCATTAGAGCAGTCAATCTCCTCCAACGCCTGCCTAGCATGTACAGGTCCACACGGGGAGCACCATTGCCTCCACCCTTTTGGCCCTGACATGCCTGCGGCTCTCCCACAAGCACTCACATCCTCCTTTCCCTCACCTCCTACAACTTACCACTGCCCTCCTCACACTCTCAGACTGGAGCAGCCACTCTCCTCCAACACCTGCCTAACATGTGCAGGCCCACACGGGGAGCACCATTGCCTCCACCCTTTTGGCCCTGACATGCCTACGGCTCTCCCACAAGCACTCCCGTCTTCCTTTCCCTCACCTCCTACAACTTACCACTGCCCTCCTCACACTTTCCCATTAGAGCAGCCAATCTCCACCATCGCGTCCCTAGCATGCACAGGCCCACACGGGGAGCACCATGGCCTCCACCCTTTTGGCCCTGACATGCCTATGGCTCTCCCACAAGCACTCCCGTCTTCCTTTCCCTACCCTACTCCAACTTATGACTGCCCTCCTCACACTTTCGGACTGGAGCAGCCACTCTCCTCCTAAGCCTGCCTAACATGTACAGGCCCACACGGGGAGCATCATTGCCTCCACCCTTTTAGCCCTGACATGCCTACGGCTCTCCCACAAGCACTCCCGCCCTCCTTTGCCTACTCTACTCCAACTTCCGACAGCCCTCCTCGCACTTTCTGACTGGAGCAGCCACTCTCCTACAACGCCTGCCTAGCATGTACAGGCCCACCCGGGGAGCACCATTGCCTCCACCCTTTTGGCCCTGACATGCCTGCGGCTCTCCCACAAGCACTCCCGTCTTCCTTTAACTCACCTCCTACAACTTACCCCTGCCCTCCTCACACTTTCCCATTAGAGCAGTCAATCTCCTCCAACGCCTGCCTAGCATGTACAGGTCCACACGGGGAGCACCATTGCCTCCACCCTTTTGGCCCTGACATGCCTGCGGCTCTCCCACAAGCACTCACATCCTCCTTTCCCTCACCTCCTACAACTTACCACTGCCCTCCTCACACTCTCAGACTGGAGCAGCCACTCTCCTCCAACACCTGCCTAACATGTGCAGGCCCACACGGGGAGCACCATTGCCTCCACCCTTTTGGCCCTGACATGCCTACGGCTCTCCCACAAGCACTCCCGTCTTCCTTTCCCTCACCTCCTACAACTTACCACTACCCTCCTCACACTTTCCCATTAGAGCAGCCAATCTCCACCATCGCGTCCCTAGCATGCACAGGCCCACACGGGGAGCACCATGGCCTCCACCCTTTTGGCCCTGACATGCCTTCGGCTCTCCCACAAGCACTCCCGTCTTCCTTTCCCTACCCTACTCCAACTTATGACTGCCCTCCTCACACTTTCGGACTGGAGCAGCCACTCTCCTCCAACGCCTGCCTAACATGTGCAGGCCCACACGGGGAGCACCATTGCCTCCAGCCTTTTGGCCCTGACATGCCTACGGCTCTCCCACAAGCACTCCCGTCCTCCTTTCCCTCACCACCTACAACTTACAACTGCCCTCCTCAAACTTTCGGACTGGAGTAGCCACTCTCCTCCAATGCCTGCCTAACATGTGCAGGCCCAAACGGGGAGCACCATTGCCTCCACCCTTTTGGCCCTGACATGCCTACGGCTCTCCCACAAGCACTCCCACCCTCCTTCCCCTCACGTCCTAGAACCTAGGACAGTCCCCCTCACACTTTCGGACTGGAGCAGCCACTCTCCTCCAACGCCTGCCTAACATGGACAGGCCCACACGCGGAGCACCATTGCCTCCACCCTTTTGGCCCTGACATGTCTACGGCTCTCCCACAAGCATTCCCGTCTTCCTTTCCCTCACCTCCTACAACTTACAACTACCCTTCTCACACTTTGTGACTAGAGCAGCCACTCTCCTCGAATGCGTGCCTAGCATGCACAGGCTCACACAGGGAGCACCATTGCCTCAACACTTTTCGCCCTGACATGTCTACGGCTCTCCCACAAGCACTCCCGTCTTCCTTTCCCTCACCTCCCACAACTTACCACTGCCCTCCTCACAATTTCCCATTACAGCAGCCAATCGCCTCCAACGCCTGCCTAACATGTACAGGCCCACCCGGGGAGCATCATTGCCTCCACCCTTTTAGCCCTGACATGCCTACGGCTCTCCCAAAAGCACTCCCGCCCTCCTTTGCCGACCATACTCCAACTTCCGACAGCCCTCCTCGCACTTTCTTACTGGAGCAGCCACTCTCCTCCAACGCGGGCCTAACATGTACAGGCCCACACGGGGAGCAGCATGGCCTCCACCCTTTTGGCCCTGACATCCACACGGCTCTCCTACAAGCCTTCACATCCTCCTTTCCCTCACCGCCTACCACCTAGGACAGCCCTCCTCACACTTTCGGACTGGAGCAGCCACTCTCCTCCAACGCCTGCCTAACATGTACAGGCCCACACGGGGAGCATCATTGCCTCCACCCTTTTGGCCCTGACATCCACACGGCTCTCCCACAAGCACTCCCGTCTTCCTTTCCCTCACCTCCTACAACTTACCACTACCCTCCTCACAATTTCCCATTACAGCAGACAATCTCCTCCAACGCCTGCCTAACATGTACAAGCCCACACGGGGAGCACCATTGCCTCCACCCTTTTGGCCCTGACATCCACACGGCTCTCCCACAAGCACTCCCACCCTCCTTTCCCTCACCTCCTACAACCCAGGAGAGTCCTCCTCACACTTTCAGACTGGAGCAGCCACTCTCCTCCAACGCCTGCCTAACATGTGCAGGCACACCCGGGGAGCACCATGGCCTCCACCCTTTTGGCCCTAACATGCCTACGGCTCCCCCACAACCACTCCCGTCTTCCTTTCCCTCACCTCCTACAACTTACCACTGCCCTCCTTACAATTTCCCATTACAGCAGCCAATCGCCTCCAACGCCTGCCTAACATGTACAGGCCCACACGCGGAGCACCATTGCCTCAACCCTTTTGGCCCTGACATCCACACGGCTCTCCCACAAGCATTCCCGTCTTCCTTTCCCTCACCTCCTACAACTTACAACTACCCTTCTCACACTTTGTCACTGGAGCAGCCACTCTCCTCGAACGCGTGCCTAGCATGCACAGGCTCACACGGGGAGCACCATTGCCTCCACCCTTTTGGCCCTGACATGCCTACGGCTCTCCCACAACCACTCCCGTCTTCCTTTCCCTCACCTCCGACAACTCACCACTGCCCTCCTCACAATTTCCCATTACAGCAGCCACTCTCCTCCAAAGCCTGCCTACCATGTACAGGCCCACACGCGGAGCACCATTGCCTCAACCCTTTTGGCCCTGACATCCACACGGCTCTCCCACATGCATTCCCGTCTTCCTTTCCCTCACCTCCTCCAACATACAACTACCCTTCTCACACTTTGTCACTGGAGCAGCCACTCTCCTCGAAAGCGTGCCTAGCATGCACAGGCTCACACGGGGAGCACCATTGCCTCCACCCTTTTGGCCCTGACATCCACACGGCTCTCCCACAACCACTCCCGTCTTCCTTTCCCTCACCTCCTACAACTTACCACTGCCCTCCTCACAATTTCCCATTACAGCAGACAATCTCCTCCAACGCCTGCCTAACATGTACAGGCCCACACGGGGAGCATCATTGCCTCCACCTTTTTATCCCTGACATGCCTACGGCTCTCCCACAAGCACTCCCGCCTTCCTTTGCCTACCCGACTCCAACTTCCGACAGCCCTCCTCGCACTTTCTGACTGGAGTAGTCACTCTCCTACAACGCCTGCCTAACATGTACAGGCCCACACGGGAAGCACCATTGCCTCCACCCTTTTGGCCCTGACATCCACACGGCTCTCCCACAAGCACTCCCGTCTTCCTTTCCCTCACCTCCTACAACTTACCACTACCCTCCTCACAATTTCCCATTACAGCAGACAATCTCCTCCAACGCCTGCCTAACATGTACAGGCCCACACGGGGAGCACCAGTGCCTCCACCATTTTGGCCCTGACATCCACACGGCTCTCCCACAAGCACTCCCACCCTCCTTTCCCTCACCTCCTACAACCCAGGAGAGTCCTCCTCACACTTTCAGACTGGAGCAGCCACTCTCCTCCAACGCCTGCCTAACATCTGCAGGCACACCCGGGGAGCACCATGGCCTCCACCCTTTTGGCCCTGACATGCCTACGTCTCTCCCACAACCACTCCCGTCTTCCTTTCCCTCACCTCCTACAACTTACCACTGCCCTCCTTGCAATTTCCCGTTACAGCAGCCAATCGCCTCCAACGCCTGCCTAACATGTACAGGCCCACACGGGGAGCACCATTGCCTCAACCCTTTTGGCCCTGACATCCACACGGCTCTCCCACAAGCATTCCCGTCTTCCTTTCCCTCACCTCCTACAACTTACAACTACCCTTCTCACACTTTGTCACTGGAGCAGCCACTCTCCTCGAACGCGTGCCTAGCATGCACAGGCTCACACGGGGAGCACCATTGCCTCCACCCTTTTGGCCCTGACATGCCTACGGCTCTCCCACAACCACTCCCGTCTTCCTTTCCCTCACCTCCGACAACTCACCACTGCCCTCCTCACAATTTCCCATTACAGCAGCCACTCTCCTCCAAAGCCTGCCTACCATGTACAGGCCCACACGCGGAGCACCATTGCCTCAACCCTTTTGGCCCTGACATCCACACGGCTCCCCCACAAGCATTCCCGTCTTCCTTTCCCTCACCTCCTCCAACATACAACTACCCTTCTCACACTTTGTCACTGGAGCAGCCACTCTCCTCGAAAGCGTGCCTAGCATGCACAGGCTCACACGGGGAGCACCATTGCCTCAACCCTTTTCGCCCTGACATGCCTACGGTTCTCCCACAACCACTCCCGTCTTCCTTTCCCTCACCTCCTACAACTTACCACTGCCCTCCTCACAATTTCCCATTACAGCAGCCAATCGCCTCCAACGCCTGCCTAACATGTACAGGCCCACACGGGGAGCATCATTGCCTCCACCCTTTTAGCCCTGACATGCCTACGGCTCTCCCACAAGCACTCCCGCCCTCCTTTGCCTACCCTACTCCAACTTCCGACAGCCCTCCTCGCACTTTCTTACTGGAGCAGCCACTCTCCTCCAACGCGGGCCTAACATGTGCAAGCCCACACGGGGAGCACCATTGCCTCCACCCTTTTGGCCCTGACATCCACACGGCTCTCCCACAAGCACTCCCGTCTTCCTTTCCCTCACCTCCTACAACTTACCACTGCCCTCCTCACAATTTCCCATTACAGCAGACAGTCTCCTCCAACGCCTGCCTAAAATGTGCAGGCCCACACGGGGAGCACCATAGCCTCCACCCTTTTGGCCCTGACATCCACACGGCTCTCCCACAAGCACTCCCGCCCTCCTTTCCCTCACCTCCTACAACCCAGGAGAGCCCTCCTCACACTTTCTGACTGGAGCAGCCACTCTCCCCCTAAGCCTGCCTAACATGTGCAGGCCCACACGGGGAGCAATATTGCCTCCACCCTTTTGGCCCTGACATGCCTACGGCTCTCCCACAAGCACTCCCGTCTTCCTTTCCCTCACCTCCTACAACTTACCACTGCCCTCCTCACACTTTCAGACTGGAGCAGCCACTCTCCTCCAAAGCCTGCCTAACATGAGCAGGCCCACACGGTGAGCACCATTGCCTCCACCCTTTTGGCCCTGACATGCCTACGGCTCTCCCACAAGCACTCTCGTCTTCCTTTCCCTACCCTACTCCAACTTCAGACAGCCCTCCTCAAACTTTCGGACTGGAGCAGCCACTCTCCTCCAACGCCTGCCTAACATGTGCAGGCCCACACGAGGAGCACCATTGCCTCCACCCTTTTGGACCTGACATGCCTACGGCACTCCTACAAGCACTCCCGTCTTCCTTTCCCTCACCTCCTACAACATACCACTGCCCTCCTCACACTTTCGAACTTGAGCAGCCACTCTCCTCCAACGCCTGCCTAACATGTGAAGGCCCACACGGGGAGCACCATGGCCTCCACCCTTTTGGCCCTGACATGGGTACGGCTCTCCCACAAGCACTCCCACCCTCCTTCCCCTCACGTCCTAGAACTTACCACTGCCCTCCTCACAATTTCCAATTACAGCAGCCAATCGCCTCCAACGCCTGCCTAACATGTGCAGGCCCACACGGGGAGCACCATGACGTCCACCCTTATGGCCCTGACATCCACACGGCTCTCCCACAACCACTCCCGTCTTCCTTTCCCTCACCTCCTACAACTTACCACTGCCATCCTCACAATTTCCCATTACAGCAGCCAATCGCCTCCAACGCCTGCCTAACATGTACAGGCCCACACGGGGAGCATCATTGCCTCCACCCTTTTAGCCCTGACATGCCTACGGCTCTCCCACAAGCACTCCCGCCCTCCTTTGCCTACTCTACTCCAACTTCCAACAGCCCTCCTCGCACTTTCTGACTGGAGCAGCCACTCTCCTACAATGCCTGCCTAGCATGTACAGGCCCACCCGGGGAGCACCATTGCCTCCACCCTTTTGGCCCTGACATGCCTGCAGCTCTCCCACAAGCACTCCCGTCTTCCTTTAACTCACCTCCTACAACTTACCCCTGCCCTCCTCACAATTTCCCATTAGAGCAGTCAATCTCCTCCAACGCCTGCCTAGCATGTACAGGTCCACACGGGGAGCACCATTGCCTCCACCCTTTTGGCCCTGACATGCCTGCGGCTCTCCCACAAGCACTCACATCCTCCTTTCCCTCACCTCCTACAACTTACCACTGCCCTCCTCACACTCTCAGACTGGAGCAGCCACTCTCCTCCAACACCTGCCTAACATGTGCAGGCCCACACGGGGAGCACCATTGCCTCCACCCTTTTGGCCCTGACATGCCTACGGCTCTCCCACAAGCACTCCCGTCTTCCTTTCCCTCACCTCCTACAACTTACCACTGCCCTCCTCACACTTTCCCATTAGAGCAGCCAATCTCCACCATCGCGTCCCTAGCATGCACAGGCCCACACGGGGAGCACCATGGCCTCCACCCTTTTGGCCCTGACATGCCTATGGCTCTCCCACAAGCACTCCCGTCTTCCTTTCCCTACCCTACTCCAACTTATGACTGCCCTCCTCACACTTTCGGACTGGAGCAGCCACTCTCCTCCAACGCCTGCCTAACATGTGCAGGCCCACACGGGGAGCACCATTGCCTCCAGCCTTTTGGCCCTGACATGCCTACGGCTCTCCCACAAGCACTCCCGTCTTCCTTTCCCTCACCACCTACAACTTACAACTGCCCTCCTCACACTTTCTGCCTAGAGCAGCCACTCTCCTCCAATGCCTGCCTAACCTGTGCAGGCCCAAACGGGGAGCACCATTGCCTCCACCCTTTTGGCCCTGACATCCACACGGCTCTCCCACAAGCACTCCCGCCCTCCTTCCCCTCACCTCCTAGAACCTAGGACAGTCCCCCTCACACTTTCGGACTGGAGCAGCCACTCTCCTCCAACGCCTGCCTAACATGGACAGGCCCACACGCGGAGCACCATTGCCTCCACCCTTTTGGCCCTGACATGTCTACGGCTCTCCCACAAGCATTCCTGTCTTCCTTTCCCTCACCTCCTACAACTTACAACTACCCTTCTCACACTTTGTGACTGGAGCAGCCACTCTCCTCGAATGCGTGCCTAGCATGCACAGGCTCACACAGGGAGCACCATTGCCTCAACACTTTTCGCCCTGACATGTCTACGGCTCTCCCACAAGCACTCCCGTCTTCCTTTCCCTCACCTCCCACAACTTACCACTGCCCTCCTCACAATTTCCCATTACAGCAGCCAATCGCCTCCAACGCCTGCCTAACATGTACAGGCCCACCCGGGGAGCATCATTGCCTCCACCCTTTTAGCCCTGACATGCCTACGGCTCTCCCAAAAGCACTCCCGCCCTCCTTTGCCGACCATACTCCAACTTCCGACAGCCCTCCTCGCACTTTCTTACTGGAGCAGCCACTCTCCTCCAACGCGGGCCTAACATGTACAGGCCCACACGGGGAGCAGCATGGCCTCCACCCTTTTGGCCCTGACATCCACACGGCTCTCCTACAAGCCTTCACATCCTCCTTTCCCTCACCGCCTACCACCTAGGACAGCCCTCCTCACACTTTCGGACTGGAGCAGCCACTCTCCTCCAACGCCTGCCTAACATGTACAGGCCCACACGGGGAGCATCATTGCCTCCACCCTTTTGGCCCTGACATGCCTACGGCTCTCCCACAAGCACTCCCGCCCTCCTTTGCCTACCCTACTCCAACTTCCGACAGCCCTCCTCGCACTTTCTGACTGGAGTAGTCACTCTCCTACAACGCCTGCCTAACATGTACAGGCCCACACGGGAAGCACCATTGCCTCCACCCTTTTGGCCCTGACATCCACACGGCTCTCCCACAAGCACTCCCCTCTTCCTTTCCCTCACCTCCTACAACTTACCACTACCCTCCTCACAATTTCCCATTACAGCAGACAATCTCCTCCAACGCCTGCCTAACATGTGCAGGCCCACACGGGGAGCACCATTGCCTCCACCCTTTTGGCCCTGACATCCACACGGCTCTCCCACAAGCACTCCCACCCTCCTTTACCTCACCTCCTACAACCCAGGAGAGTCCTCCTCACACTTTCAGACTGGAGCAGCCACTCTCCTCCAACGCCTGCCTAACATGTGCAGGCCCACACGGGGAGCACCATGGCCTCCACCCTTTTGGCCCTGACATGCCTACGGCTCTCCCACAACCACTCCCGTCTTCCTTTCCCTCACCTCCGACAACTCACCACTGCCCTCCTCACAATTTCCCATTACAGCAGCCACTCTCCTCCAAAGCCTGCCTACCATGTACAGGCCCACACGCGGAGCCCCATTGCCTCAACCCTTTTGGCCCTGACATCCACACGGCTCCCCCACAAGCATTCCCGTCTTCCTTTCCCTCACCTCCTCCAACATACAACTACCCTTCTCACACTTTGTCACTGGAGCAGCCACTCTCCTCGAAAGCGTGCCTAGCATGCACAGGCTCACACGGGGAGCACCATTGCCTCAACCCTTTTGGCCCTGACATGCCTACGGCTCTCCCACAACCACTCCCGTCTTCCTTTCCCTCACCTCCTACAACTTACCACTGCCCTCCTCACAATTTCCCATTACAGCAGCCAATCGCCTCCAACGCCTGCCTAACATGTACAGGCCCACACGGGGAGCATCATTGCCTCCACCCTTTTAGCCCTGACATGCCTACGGCTCTCCCACAAGCACTCCCGCCCTCCTTTGCCTACCCTACTCCAACTTCCGACAGCCCTCCTCGCACTTCCGGACTTTAGCAGCCACTCTCCTCCAACGCGGGCCTAACATGTGCAGGCCCACACGGGGAGCACCATTGCCTCCACCCTTTTGGCCCTGACATCCACACGGCTCTCCCACAAGCACTCCCGTCTTCCTTTCCCTCACCTCCTACAACTTACCACTGCCCTCCTCACAATTTCCCATTACAGCAGACAGTCTCCTCCAACGCCTGCCTAAAATGTGCAGGCCCACACGGGGAGCACCATAGCCTCCACCCTTTTGGCCCTGACATCCACACGGCTCTCCCACAAGCACTCCCGCCCTCCTTTCCCTCACCTCCTACAACCCAGGAGAGCCCTTCTCACACTTTCTGACTGGAGCAGCCACTCTCCTTCAACGCCTGCCTAACATGTGCAGGCCCACACAGGGAGCACCATTGCCTCCACCCTTTTGGTCCTGACATCCAAACGGCTCTCCCACAACCACTCCCGTCTTCCTTTCCCTCACCTCCTACAACTTACCACTGCCCTCCTCACACTTTCGGACTTGAGCAGCCACTCTCCTCCAACGCCTGCCTAACATGTGCAGGCCCACACGGGGAGCACCATTGCCTCCACCCTTTTGGCCCTGACATGCCTACGGCTCTCCCACAAGCACTCCCGTCTTCCTTTCCCTACCCTACTCCAACTTCAGACAGCCCTCCTGAAACTTTCGGACTGGAGCAGCCACTCTCCTCCAACGCCTGCCTAACATGTGCAGGCCACACGGGGAGCACCATTGCCTCCACCCTTTTGGCCCTGACATGCCTACGGCACTCCTACAAGCACTCCCGTCTTCCTTTCCCTCACCTCCTACAACATACCACTGCCCTCCTCACACTTTCGAACTTGAGCAGCCATTCTCCTCCAACACCTGCCTAACATGTGAAGGCCCACACGGGGAGCACCATGGCCTCCACCCTTTTGGCCCTGACATGGGTACGGCTCTCCCACAAGCACTCCCACCCTCCTTCCCCTCACGTCCTAGAACTTACCACTGCCCTCCTCACAATTTCCAATTACAGCAGCCAATCGCCTCCAACGCCTGCCTAACATGTGCAGGCCCACACGGGGAGCACCATGACGTCCACCCTTATGGCCCTGACATCCACACGGCTCTCCTACAAGCACTCCCGCCCTCCTTCCCCTCACCTCCTACAACATACCTCTGCCCTCCTCACACTTTCTGACTGGAGCAGCCACTCTCCTCCAAAGCCTGCCTAGCATGTACAGGCCCACACGCGGAGCACCATTGTCTCAGCCCTTTTGGCCATGACATCCACACGGCTCTCCCACAAGCATTCCCGTCTTCCTTTCCCTCACCTCCTCCAACTTACAACTACCCTTCTCACACTTTGTCACTGGAGCAGCCACTCTCCTCGAATGCGTGCCTAGCATGCTCAGGCTCACACGGGGAGCACCATTGCTTCCACCCTTTTGGCCCTGACATGCCTACGGCTCTCCCACAACCACTCCCGTCTTCCTTTCCCTCACCTCCGACAACTCACCACTGCCCTCCTCACAATTTCCCATTACAGCAGCCACTCTCCTCCAAAGCCTGCCTACCATGTACAGGCCCACACGCGGAGCACCATTGCCTCAACCCTTTTGGCCCTGACATCCACACGGCTCCACCACAAGCATTCCCGTCTTCCTTTCCCTCACCTCCTCCAACATACAACTACCCTTCTCACACTTTGTCACTGGAGCAGCCACTCTCCTCGAAAGCGTGCCTAGCATGCACAGGCTCACACGGGGAGCACCATTGCCTCAACCCTTTTCGCCCTGACATGCCTACGGTTCTCCCACAACCACTCCCGTCTTCCTTTCCCTCACCTCCTACAACTTACCACTGCCCTCCTCACAATTTCCCATTACAGCAGCCAATCGCCTCCAACGCCTGCCTAACATGTACAGGCCCACACGGGGAGCATCATTGCCTCCACCCTTTTAGCCCTGACATGCCTACGGCTCTCCCACAAGCACTCCCGCCCTCCTTTGCCTACCCTACTCCAACTTCCGACAGCCCTCCTCGCACTTCCGGACTTTAGCAGCCACTCTCCTCCAACGCGGGCCTAACATGTGCAAGCCCACACGGGGAGCACCATTGCCTCCACCCTTTTGGCCCTGACATCCACACGGCTCTCCCACAAGCACTCCCGTCTTCCTTTCCCTCACCTCCTACAACTTACCACTGCCCTCCTCACAATTTCCCATTACAGCAGACAGTCTCCTCCAACGCCTGCCTAAAATGTGCAGGCCCACACGGGGAGCACCATAGCCTCCACCCTTTTGGCCCTGACATCCACACGGCTCTCCCACAAGCACTCCCGCCCTCCTTTCCCTCACCTCCTACAACCCAGGAGAGCCCTCCTCACACTTTCTGACTGGAGCAGCCACTCTCCCCCTAAGCCTGCCTAACATGTGCAGGCCCACACGGGGAGCAATATTGCCTCCACCCTTTTGGCCCTGACATGCCTACGGCTCTCCCACAAGCACTCCCGTCTTCCTTTCCCTCACCTCCTACAACTTACCACTGCCCTCCTCACACTTTCGGACTTGAGCAGCCACTCTCCTCCAACGCCTCCCTAACATGAGCAGGCCCACACGGGGAGCACCATTGCCTCCACCCTTTTGGCCCTGACATGCCTACGGCTCTCCCACAAGCACTCTCGTCTTCCTTTCCCTACCCTACTCCAACTTCAGACAGCCCTCCTCAAACTTTCGGACTTGAGCAGCCACTCTCCTCCAACGCCTGCCTAACATGTGCAGGCCCACACGAGGAGCACCATTGCCTCCACCCTTTTGGACCTGACATGCCTACGGCACTCCTACAAGCACTCCCGTCTTCCTTTCCCTCACCTCCTACAACATACCACTGCCCTCCTCACACTTTCGAACTTGAGCAGCCACTCTCCTCCAACACCTGCCTAACATGTGAAGGCCCACACGGGGAGCACCATGGCCTCCACCCTTTTGGCCCTGACATGGGTACGGCTCTCCCACAAGCACTCCCACCCTCCTTCCCCTCACGTCCTAGAACTTACCACTGCCCTCCTCACAATTTCCAATTACAGCAGCCAATCGCCTCCAACGCCTGCCTAACATGTGCAGGCCCACACGGGGAGCACCATGACGTCCACCCTTATGGCCCTGACATCCACACGGCTCTCCCACAAGCACTCCCGTCTTCCTTTCCCTCACCTCCTACAACTTACCACTGCCATCCGCACAATTTCCCATTACAGCAGCCAATCGCCTCCAACGCCTGCCTAACATGTACAGGCCCACACGGGGAGCATCATTGCCTCCACCCTTTTAGCCCTGACATGCCTACGGCTCTCCCACAAGCACTCCCGCCCTCCTTTGCCTACTCTACTCCAACTTCCGACAGCCCTCCTCGCACTTTCTGACTGGAGCAGCCACTCTCCTACAATGCCTGCCTAGCATGTACAGGCCCACCCGGGGAGCACCATTGCCTCCACCCTTTTGGCCCTGACATGCCTGCGGCTCTCCCACAAGCACTCACATCCTCCTTTCCCTCACCTCCTACAACTTACCACTGCCCTCCTCACACTCTCAGACTGGAGCAGCCACTCTCCTCCAACACCTGGCTAACATGTGCAGGCCCACACGGGGAGCACCATGGCCTCCACCCTTTTGGCCCTGACATGCCTACGGCTCTCCCACAAGCACTCCCGTCTTCCTTTCCCTCACCTCCTACAACTTACCACTGCCCTCCTCACACTTTCCCATTAGAGCAGCCAATATCCACCATCGCGTCCCTAGCATGCACAGGCCCACACGGGGAGCACCATGGCCTCCACCCTTTTGGCCCTGACATGCCTATGGCTCTCCCACAAGCACTCCCGTCTTCCTTTCCCTACCCTACTCCAACTTATGACTGCCCTCCTCACACTTTCCCATTAGAGCAGCCACTCTCTTCCAACGCCTGCCTAACATGTGAAGGCCCACACGGGGAGCACCATTGCCTCCAGCCTTTTGGCCCTGACATCCACACGGCTCTCCCACAAGCACTCCCGTCTTCCTTTCCCTCACCACCTACAACTTACAACCGCCCTCCTCACACTTTCTGCCTAGAGCAGCCACTCTCCTCCAATGCCTGCCTAACCTGTGCAGGCCCAAACGGGGAGCACCATTGCCTCCACCCTTTTGGCCCTGACATCCACACGGCTCTCCCACAAGCACTCCCGCCCTCCTTCCCCTCACCTCCTAGAACCTAGGACAGTCCCCCTCACACTTTCGGACTGGAGCAGCCACTCTCCTCCAACGCCTGCCTAACATGGACAGGCCCACACGCGGAGCACCATTGCCTCCCCCCTTTTGGCCCTGACATGTCTACGGCTCTCCCACAAGCATTCCCGTCTTCCTTTCCCTCACCTCCTACAACTTACAACTACCCTTCTCACACTTTGTGACTGGAGCAGCCACTCTCCTCGAATGCGTGCCTAGCATGCACAGGCTCACACAGGGAGCACCATTGCCTCAACACTTTTCGCCCTGACATGTCTACGGCTCTCCCACAAGCACTCCCGTCTTCCTTTCCCTCACCTCCCACAACTTACCACTGCCCTCCTCACAATTTCCCATTACAGCAGCCAATCGCCTCCAACGCCTGCCTAACATGTACAGGCCCACCCGGGGAGCATCATTGCCTCCACCCTTTTAGCCCTGACATGCCTACGGCTCTCCCAAAAGCACTCCCGCCCTCCTTTGCCGACCATACTCCAACTTCCGACAGCCCTCCTCGCACTTTCTTACTGGAGCAGCCACTCTCCTCCAACGCGGGCCTAACATGTACAGGCCCACACGGGGAGCAGCATGGCCTCCACCCTTTTGGCCCTGACATCCACACGGCTCTCCTACAAGCCTTCACATCCTCCTTTCCCTCACCGCCTACCACCTAGGACAGCCCTCCTCACACTTTCGGACTGGAGCAGCCACTCTCCTCCTAAGCCTGCCTAACATGTACAGGCCCACACGGGGAGCATCATTGCCTCCACCCTTTTAGCCCTGACATGCCTACGGCTCTCCCACAAGCACTCCCGCCCTCCTTTGCCTACCCTACTCCAACTTCCGACAGCCCTCCTCGCACTTTCTGACTGGAGTAGTCACTCTCCTACAACGCCTGCCTAACATGTGAAGGCCCACACGGGGAGCACCATGGCCTCCACCCTTTTGGCCCTGACATCCACACGGCTCTCCCACAAGCACTCCCGTCTTCCTTTCCCTCACCTCCTACAACTTACCACTACCCTCCTCACAATTTCCCATTACAGCAGACAATCTCCTCCAACGCCTGCCTAACATGTGCAGGCCCACACGGGGAGCACCATTGCCTCCACCCTTTTGGCCCTGACATCCACACGGCTCTCCCACAAGCACTCCCACCCTCCTTTCCCTCACCGCCTACAACCCAGGAGAGTCCTCCTCACACTTTCAGACTGGAGCAGCCACTCTCCTCCAACGCCTGCCTAACATGTGAAGGCCCACACGGGGAGCACCATGGCCTCCACACTTTTGGCCCTGACATGCCTACGGCTCTCCCACAAGCACTCCCGTCTTCCTTTCCCTCACCTCCTACAACTTACCACTGCCCTCCTTACAATTTCCCATTACAGCAGCCAATCGCCTCCAACGCCTGCCTAACATGTACAGGCCCACACGCGGAGCACCATTGCCTCAACCCTTTTGGCCCTGACATCCACACGGCTCTCCCACAAGCATTCCCGTCTTCCTTTCCCTCACCTCCTACAACTTACAACTACCCTTCTCACACTTTGTCACTGGAGCAGCCACTCTCCTCGAACGCGTGCCTAGCATGCACAGGCTCACACGGGGAGCACCATTGCCTCCACCCTTTTGGCCCTGACATGCCTACGGCTCTCCCACAACCACTCCCGTCTTCCTTTCCCTCACCTCCGACAACTCACCACTGCCCTCCTCACAATTTCCCATTACAGCAGCCACTCTCCTCCAAAGCCTGCCTACCATGTACAGGCCCACACGCGGAGCACCATTGCCTCAACCCTTTTGGCCCTGACATCCACACGGCTCCCCCACAAGCATTCCCGTCTTCCTTTCCCTCACCTCCTCCAACATACAACTACCCTTCTCACACTTTGTCACTGGAGCAGCCACTCTCCTCGAAAGCGTGCCTAGCATGCACAGGCTCACACGGGGAGCACCATTGCCTCAAGCCTTTTGGCCCTGACATGCCTACGGCTCTCCCACAACCACTCCCGTCTTCCTTTCCCTCACCTCCTACAACTTACCACTGCCCTCCTCACAATTTCCCATTACAGCAGCCAATCGCCTCCAACGCCTGCCTAACATGTACAGGCCCACACGGGGAGCATCATTGCCTCCACCCTTTTAGCCCTGACATGCCTACGGCTCTCCCACAAGCACTCCCGCCCTCCTTTGCCTACCCTACTCCAACTTCCGACAGCCCTCCTCGCACTTCCGGACTTTAGCAGCCACTCTCCTCCAACGCGGGCCTAACATGTGCAGGCCCACACGGGGAGCACCATTGCCTCCACCCTTTTGGCCCTGACATCCACACGGCTCTCCCACAAGCACTCCCGTCTTCCTTTCCCTCACCTCCTACAACTTACCACTGCCCTCCCCACAATTTCCCATTACAGCAGACAGTCTCCTCCAACGCCTGCCTAAAATGTGCAGGCCCACACGGGGAGCACCATAGCCTCCACCCTTTTGGCCCTGACATCCACACGGCTCTCCCACAAGCACTCCCGCCCTCCTTTCCCTCACCTCCTACAGCCCAGGAGAGCCCTCCTCACACTTTCTGACTGGAGCAGCCACTCTCCTTCAACGCCTGCCTAACATGTGCAGGCCCACACAGGGAGCACCATTGCCTCCACCCTTTTGGTCCTGACATCCAAACGGCTCTCCCACAACCACTCCCGTCTTCCTTTCCCTCACCTCCTACAACTTACCACTGCCCTCCTCACACTTTCGGACTTGAGCAGCCACTCTCCTCCAACGCCTGCCTAACATGTGCAGGCCCACACGGGGAGCACCATTGCCTCCACCCTTTTGGCCCTGACATGCCTACGGCTCTCCCACAAGCACTCCCGTCTTCCTTTCCCTCACCTCCTACAACTTCAGACAGCCCTCCTGAAACTTTCGGACTGGAGCAGCCACTCTCCTCCAACGCCTGCCTAACATGTGCAGGCCACACGGGGAGCACCATTGCCTCCACCCTTTTGGCCCTGACATGCCTACGGCACTCCTACAAGCACTCCCGTCTTCCTTTCCCTCACCTCCTACAACATACCACTGCCCTCCTCACACTTTCGAACTTGAGCAGCCATTCTCCTCCAACACCTGCCTAACATGTGAAGGCCCACACGGGGAGCACCATGGCCTCCACCCTTTTGGCCCTGACATGGGTACGGCTCTCCCACAAGCACTCCCACCCTCCTTCCCCTCACGTCCTAGAACTTACCACTGCCCTCCTCACAGTTTCCAATTACAGCAGCCAATCGCCTCCAACGCCTGCCTAACATTTGCAGGCCCACACGGGGAGCACCATGACGTCCACCCTTATGGCCCTGACATCCACACGGCTCTCCTACAAGCACTCCCGCCCTCCTTCCCCTCACCTCCTACAACATACCACTACCCTACTCACACTTTCGGACTGGAGCAGCCACTCTCCTCCAAAGCCTGCCTAGCATGTACAGGCCCACACGCGGAGCACCATTGCCTCAGCCCTTTTGGCCGTGACATCCACACGGCTCTCCCACAAGCATTCCCGTCTTCCTTTCCCTCACCTCCTCCAACTTACAACTACCCTTCTCACACTTTGTCACTGGAGCAGCCACTCTCCTCGAACGCGTGCCTAGCATGCACAGGCTCACACGGGGAGCACCATTGCCTCCACCCTTTTGGCCCTGACATGTCTACGGCTCTCCCACAACCACTCCCGTCTTCCTTTCCCTCACCTCCCACAACTTACCACTGCCCTCCTCACAATTTCCCATTACAGCAGCCAATCGCCTCCAACGCCTGCCTAACATGTACAGGCCCACACGGGGAGCATCATTGCCTCCACCCTTTTAGCCCTGACATGCCTACACTCTCCCACAAGCACTCCCGCCCTCCTTTGCCTACCCTACTCCAACTTCCGACAGCCCTCCTCGCACTTCGGGACTGGAGCAGCCACTCTCCTCCTAAGCCTGCCTAACATGTACAGGCCCACACGGGGAGCACCATTGCCTCCACCCTTTTGGCCCTGACATCCACACGGCTCTCCCACAAGCACTCCCGTCTTCCTTTCCCTCACCTCCTACAACTTACCACTGCCCTCCTCACAATTTCCCATTACAGCAGACAATCTCCTCCAACGCCTGCCTAACATGTGCAGGCCCACACGGGGAGCACCATTGCCTCCACCCTTTTGGCCCTGACATCCACACGGCTCTCCCACAAGCACTAACACCCTCCTTTCCCTCACCTCCTACAACCCAGGAGAGCCCTCCTCACACTTTCTGACTGGAGCAGCCACTCTCCCCCTAAGCCTGCCTAACATGTGCAGGCCCACACGGGGAGCACCATTGCCTCCACCCTTTTAGCCCTGACATGCCTACGGCTCTCCCACAACCACTCCCGTCTTCCTTTCCCTCACCTCCTACAACTTACCACTTCCCTCCTCACAATTTCGGACTTGAGCAGCCACTCTCCTCCAACGCCTCCCTAACATGTGCAGGCCCACACGGGGAGCACCATGGCCTCCACCCTTTTGGCCCTGACATGCCTACGGCTCTCCCACAAGCACTCCCGCCCTACTTTCCCTACCCTACTCCAAATTACGACTTTCCTACTCACATTTTCGGACTGGAGCAGCCACTCTCCTCCAAAGCCTGCCTAACATGTACAGGCCCACACGGGGAGCAGCATGGCCTCCACCCTTTTGGCCCTGACATCCACACGGCTCCCCCACAAGCATTCCCGTCTTCCTCTCCCTCACCTCCTCCAACTTACAACAACCCTTCTCACACTTTCTGACTGGAGCAGCCACTCTCCTCGAACGCGTGCCTAGCATGCACAGGCTCACACAGGGAGCACCATTGCCTCCACCCTTTTGGCCCTGACATGCCTACGGCTCTCCCACAACCACTCCCGTCTTCCTTTCCCTCACCTCCTACAACTTACCACTGAACTCCTCACAATTTCCCATTACAGCAGCCAATCGCCTCCAACGCCTGCCTAACATGTACAGGCCCACCCGGGAAGCAACATTGCCTCCACCCTTTTAGCCCTGACATGCCTACGGCTCTCCCACAAGCACTCCCGCTCTCCTTTGCCTACCCTACTCCAACTTCAGAGAGCCCTCCTCGCACTTTCGGAGTGGAGCAGCCACTCTCCTCCAACGCCTGCCTAACATGTACAGGCCCACACGGGGAGCACCATTGCCTCCACCCTTTTGGCCCTGACACCAACACGGCTCTCCCACAAGCACTCCCGTCTTCCTTTCCCTCACCTCCTACAACTTACCACTGCCCTCCCCACAATTTCCCATTACAGCAGCCAATCTCCTCCAACGCCTGACTAACATGTGCAGGCCCACACGGGGAGCACCATTGCCTCCACCCTTTTGGCCCTGACATGCCTACGGCTCTCCCACAATCATTCCCGTCTTCCTTTCCCTCACCTCCTACAACTTACAACTACCCTTCTAAATCTTTGTGACTGGAGCAGCCACTCTCCTCCAACGCCTGCCTAACATGAGCAGGCCCACACGGGGAGCACCATTGCCTCCACCCTTTTGGCCCTGACATCCACACGGCTCTCCCACAAGCACTCCCGCCCTCCTTCCCCTCACCTCCTAGAACCTAGGACAGCCCTCCTCACACTTTCGGACTGGAGCAGCCACTCTACTCCAACACCTGCCTAACATGTGCAGGCCCACACGGGGAGTACCATGGCCTCCACCCTTTTGGCCCTGACATCCACACGGCTCTCCCACAAGCACTCCCGTCTTCCTTTCCCTCACCTCCTACAACTTACAACTACCCTTCTAAAACTTTGTGACTGGAGCAGCCACTCTCCTCCAAAGCCTGCCTAACATGCACAGGCTCACACAGGGAGCAACATTGCCTCAACACTTTTTGCCCTGACATGTCTACGGCTCTCCCACAACCACTCCCGTCTTCCTTTCCCTCACCTCCTACAACATACCACTGTCCTCCTCACACTTTCGAACTTGAGCAGCCACTCTCCTCCAACACCTGCCTAACATGTGAAGGCCCACACGGGGAGCACCATGGCCTCCACCCTTTTGGCCCTGACATGGGTACGGCTCTCCCACAAGCACTCCCACCCTCCTTCCCCTCACGTCCTAGAACTTACCACTGCCCTCCTCACAGTTTCCAATTACAGCAGCCAATCGCCTCCAACGCCTGCCTAACATGTGCAGGCCCACACGGGGAGCACCATGACGTCCACCCTTATGGCCCTGACATGCCTACGGCTCTCCTACAAGCACTCCCGCCCTCCTTCCCCTCACCTCCTACAACATACCACTACCCTACTCACACTTTCGGACTGGAGCAGCCACTCTCCTCCAAAGCCTGCCTAGCATGTACAGGCCCACACGCGGAGCACCATTGCCTCAGCCCTTTTGGCCGTGACATCCACACGGCTCTCCCACAAGCATTCCCGTCTTCCTTTCCCTCACCTCCTCCAACTTACAACTACCCTTCTCACACTTTGTCACTGGAGCAGCCACTCTCCTCGAACGCGTGCCTAGCATGCACAGGCTCACACGGGGAGCACCATTGCCTCCACCCTTTTGGCCCTGACATCCACACGGCTCTCCCACAACCACTCCCGTCTTCCTTTCCCTCACCTCCCACAACTTACCACTGCCCTCCTCACAATTTCCCATTACAGCAGCCAATCGCCTCCAACGCCTGCCTAACATGTACAGGCCCACACGGGGAGCATCATTGCCTCCACCCTTTTAGCCCTGACATGCCTACGGCTCTCCCACAACCACTCCCGCCCTCCTTTGCCTACCCTACTCCAACTTCCGACAGCCCTGCTCGCACTTTCTGACTGGAGCAGTCACTCTCCTACAACGCCTTCCTAACATGTACAGGCTCACACGGGGAGCACCATTGCCTCCACCCTTTTGGCCCTGACATCCACACGGCTCTCCCACAAGCACTCCCGTCTTCCTTTCCCTCACCTCCTACAACTTACCACTGCCCTCCTCACAATTTCCCATTACAGCAGACAATCTCCTCCAACGCCTGCCTAACATGTGCAGGCCCACACGGGGAGCACCATTGCCTCCACCCTTTTGGTCCTGACATCCACACGGCTCTCCCACAAGCACTAACACCCTCCTTTCCCTCACCTCCTACAACCCAGGAGAGCCCTCCTCACACTTTCGGACTGGAGCAGCCACTCTCCCCCTAAGCCTGCCTAACATGTGCAGGCCCACACGGGGAGCACCATGGCCTCCACCCTTTTGGCCCTGACATCCACACGGCTCTCCCACAAGCACTCCCGTCTTCCTTTCCCTCACCTCCTACAACTTACCACTGCCCTCCTCACAATTTCCCATTACAGCAGACAGTCTCCTCCAACGCCTGCCTAACATGTGCAGGCCCACACGGGGAGCACCATAGCCTCCACCCTTTTGGCCCTGACATCCACACGGCTCTCCCACAAGCACTCCCGCCCTCCTTTCCCTCACCTCCTACAACCCAGGAGAGCCCTCCTCACACTTTCTGACTGGAGCAGCCACTCTCCTCCAACGCCTGCCTAACATGTGCAGGCCCATACGGGGAGCACCATTGCCTCCACCCTTTTGGCCCTGACATGGCTACGGCACTCCTACAAGCACTCCCGTCTTCCTTTCCCTCACCTCCTACAACATACCACTGCCCTCCTCACACTTTCGGACTTGAGCAGCCAATCTCCTCAAACGCGGGCCTAACATGACCAGGCACACCCGGGGAGCACCATGGCCTCCACCCTTTTGGCCCTGACATGGGTACGGCTCTCCCACAAGCACTCCCACCCTCCTTCCCCTCACGTCCTAGAACTTACCACTGCCCTCCTCACAGTTTCCAATTACAGCAGCCAATCGCCTCCAACGCCTGCCTAACATGTGCAGGCCCACACGGGGAGCACCATGACGTCCACCCTTATGGCCCTGACATCCACACGGCTCTCCTACAAGCACTCCCGCCCTCCTTCCCCTCACCTCCTACAACATACCACTGCCCTACTCACACTTTCGGACTGGAGCAGCAACTCTCCTCCAAAGCCTGCCTAGCATGTACAGGCCCACACGGGGAGCACCATAGCCTCCACCCTTTTGGCCCTGACATCCACACGGCTCTCCCACAAGCACTCCCACCCTCCTTTCCCTCACCTCCTAGAACCTAGGACAGCCCTCCTCACACTTTCGGACTGGAGCAGCCACTCTACTCCAACGCCTGCCTAACATGGACAGGCCCACACGGGGAGTACCATGGCCTCCACCCTTTTGGCCCTGACATCCACACGGCTCTCCCACAAGCACTCCCGTCTTCCTTTCCCTCACCTCCTACAACTTACAACTACCCTTCTAAAACTTTGTGACTGGAGCAGCCACTCTCCTCGAACGCGTGCCTAGCATGCACAGGCTCACACAGGGAGCAACATTGCCTCAACACTTTTCGCCCTGACATGTCTACGGCTCTCCCACAACCACTCCCGTCTTCCTTTCCCTCACCTCCTACAACATACCACTGTCCTCCTCACACTTTCGAACTTGAGCAGCCACTCTCCTCCAACACCTGCCTAACATGTGAAGGCCCACACGGGGAGCACCATGGCCTCCACCCTTTTGGCCCTGACATGGGTACGGCTCTCCCACAAGCACTCCCACCCTCCTTCCCCTCACGTCCTAGAACTTACCACTGCCCTCCTCACAGTTTCCAATTACAGCAGCCAATCGCCTCCAACGCCTGCCTAACATTTGCAGGCCCACACGGGGAGCACCATGACGTCCACCCTTATGGCCCTGACATGCCTACGGCTCTCCTACAAGCACTCCCGCCCTCCTTCCCCTCACCTCCTACAACATACCACTACCCTACTCACACTTTCGGACTGGAGCAGCCACTCTCCTCCAAAGCCTGCCTAGCATGTACAGGCCCACACGCGGAGCACCATTGCCTCAGCCCTTTTGGCCGTGACATCCACACGGCTCTCCCACAAGCATTCCCGTCTTCCTTTCCCTCACCTCCTCCAACTTACAACTACCCTTCTCACACTTTGTCACTGGAGCAGCCACTCTCCTCGAACGCGTGCCTAGCATGCACAGGCTCACACGGGGAGCACCATTGCCTCCACCCTTTTGGCCCTGACATGTCTACGGCTCTCCCACAACCACTCCCGTCTTCCTTTCCCTCACCTCCCACAACTTACCACTGCCCTCCTCACAATTTCCCATTACAGCAGCCAATCGCCTCCAACGCCTGCCTAACATGTACAGGCCCACACGGGGAGCATCATTGCCTCCACCCTTTTAGCCCTGACATGCCTACGGCTCTCCCAAAAGCACTCCCGCCCTCCTTTTCCGACCATACTCCAACTTCAGAGAGCCCTCCTCGCACTTCCGGACTGGAGTAGCCACTCTCCTCCAACGCCTGCCTAACATGTACAGGCCCACACGGGAAGCAGCATGGCCTCCACCCTTTTGGCCCTGACATGCCTACGGCTCTCCTACAAGCCGTCACATCCTCCTTTCCCTCACCGCCTACAATCTAGGACAGCCCTCCTCACACTTTCGAACTGGAGCAGCCACTCTCCTCCAACGCGGGCCTAACATGTACAGGCCCACACGGGGAGCATCATTGCCTCCACCCTTTTAGCCCTGACATGCCTACGGCTCTCCCACAAGCACTCCCGCCCTCCTTTGCCAACTCTACTCCAACTTCAGAGAGCCCTCCTCGCACTTTCTTACTGGAGCAGCCACTCTCCTCCAACGCCTGCCTAACATGTACAGGCCCACACGCGGAGCACCATTGCCTCCACCCTTTTGGCCCTGACATCCAGACGGCTCTCCCACAAGCACTCCCGTCTTCCTTTCCCTCACCTCCTACAACTTACCACTGCCCTCCTCACAATTTCCCATTACAGCAGACAATCTCCTCCAACGCCTGCCTAACATGTGCAGGCCCACACGGGGAGCACCATTGCCTCCACCCTTTTGGCCCTGACATCCACACGGCTCTCCCACAAGCACTCCCGCCCTCCTTTCCCTCACCTCCTACAACCCAGGAGAGCCCTCCTCACACTTTCTGACTGGAGCAGCCACTCTCCTCCAACGCCTGCCTAACATGTGCAGGCACACCCGGGGAGCACCATGGCCTCCACCCTTTTGGCCCTAACATGCCTACGGCTATCCCACAACCACTCCCGTCTTCCTTTGCCTCACCTCCTACAACTTACCACTGCCCTCCTTACAATTTCCCATTACAGCAGCCAATCGCCTCCAACGCCTGCCTAACATGTACAGGCCCACACGCGGAGCACCATTGCCTCAACCCTTTTGGCCCTGACATCCACACGGCTCTCCCACAACCACTCCCGTCTTCCTTTCCCTCACCTCCGACAACTCACCACTGCCCTCCTCACAATTTCCCATTACAGCAGCCACTCTCCTCCAAAGCCTGCCTAGCATGTACAGGCCCACACGCGGAGCACCATTGCCTCAACCCTTTTGGCCCTGACATCCACACGGCTCTCCTACAAGCACTCCCGCCCTCCTTCCCCTCACCTCCTACAACATACCACTGCCCTACTCACACTTTCGGACTGGAGCAGCCACTCTCCTCCAAAGCCTGCCTAGCATGTACAGGCCCACACGGGGAGCACCATTGCCTCAACCCTTTTGGCCCTGACATCCACACGGCTCTCCCACAAGCATTCCCGTCTTCCTTTCCCTCACCTCCTCCAACTTACAACTACCCTTCTCACACTTTGTCACTGGAGCAGCCACTCTCCTCGAACGCGTGCCTAGCATGCACAGGCTCACACGGGGAGCACCATGGCCTCCACCCTTTTGGCCCTGACATCCACACGGCTCTCCCACAACCACTCCCGTCTTCCTTTCCCTCACCTCCTACAAATTACAACTGCCCTCCTCACAATTTCTGACTGGAGCAGCCAATCGCCTCCAACGCCTGCCTAACATGTACAGGCCCACCCGGGGAGCATCATTGCCTCCACCCTTTTAGCCCTGACATGCCTACGGCTCTCCCACAAGCACTCACGTCTTCCTTTCCCTCACCTCCCGGAAAGGCACTCGCAGCCTCCCCGGCCACCCCGAAAGGCACTCGGAGCCTGCCCGGCCTCCCTGAAAGGCACTTGGAGCCTGACGGCTGCCCCGAAAGGCACTCAGAGACAGCCCGGCTGCCCCGAAAGGCACTCGGAGCCTTCCCGGCCACCCCGAAAGGCACTCGGAGCCTGCTCGTCCAACCTGAAAGGCACTCGGAGCCTTCCAGGCCGGCCACAAAGGCACTTGGAGGCGGCCCGGCCTCCCCGAAAGGAACTCAGAGCCTCCCTGACCGCCCCAAAAGGCACTCGGAGCCTGCCCAGCCTCCCCGAAAGGCACTCGGAGCCTCCCCGGCCACCCCAAAAGGCACTTGGAGGCAGCCAGGCGTCCCCAAAAGGCACTCGAAGCCTCCCCGTCCGGCCTGAAAGGCACTCGGAGTGGGCCCGGCTGCACCGAAAGGCACTCGGAGGCAGCGCGGCCAACCCGAAAGGCACTCGGAGCCTCCCCGGCCACCTCGAAAGACAGTCGGAGCAGGTCTGGCCGCCCCGAAAGGCACTCGGAGGCGACCCCAACGCCCCAAAAGGTACTCGGAGGCGGACCGGCCACTCCGAAAGGCACTCGGAGGCGGCCGGGCTGCCCCGAAAGGCACTCGGAGCCGGCCCGTCCGCTCCCAAAGGCACTCGGAGCCTCACCGGTCGCCCACAAAGGCACTCGGAGGCGGCTCGGCCAGCCCGAAAGGCACTCGGAGCCTCCCCGGCTACCCCGAAAGGCACTCGGACTCTCCCTGGCCACCCCGAAAGGCACTCAGAGCCTCCCCGGCCGCCCACAAAGGCACTCGGAGACTCCCCGGCTACCCCGAAAGGCATTCAGAGCCTCCCTGGCCTCCCCGAAAGGCACTCGGAGCCTCCCCGTCCGCCCACAAAGGAACTCGGAGCCTCCCCGGCCACCCCGAATGGCACTCGGAGCCTCCCCGGCCGTCCCGAAAGGCACTCGGAGCCTGCCTAGCCTCCACGAAAGGCACTCAGAGTCTCCCCGACCGCCCCAAAAGGCACTAAGAGCCTGCACAGTGGCCCCGAAAGGCACTCGGAGCCTTCCCGACCGCCCCGAAAGACACTTGGAGGCGGCCCGGTCGCCCCGAAAGGCACTCGGAGGCGGCTCGGCCGCCCCAAAAGGCACTCGGAGACTCCGCGGCCGCCCCGAAAGGCACTCGGAGGCTGCCCGACCGCCCCGAAAGGCACTCGGAGCCTCCCCGGCCTCCCCGAAAGGCACTCGGAGCCTCCCTGGACTCCCCCAAAGGCACTCGGAGGCGGCCCGGCCACCCACAAAGGCACTCGGAGCCTGCCCGGCCACCCCGAAAGGCACTTGGAGGCTCCCCGGCCACCCCGAAAGGCACTCGGAGCGTCCCCGGTCACCCCGAAAGGCACTCGGAGCCTCCGCAGCCGCCCCCAAAGGCACTCGGAGCGCCCCGGCCTCCCCGAAAGGCACTAGCAGCATCCCTGGCCGCCCACAAAGGCACTCGGAGCCTCCCCGTCCGCCCCGAAAGGCACTCGGAGCCTCCGCAGCCACCCCAAAAGGCACTCGGAGGTGGCCCGGCTGCCCCGAAAGGCACTCGGAGGTGGCTCGGCTGCCCCCAAAGGCACTCGGAGCCTCCCCGACCGCCCCGAAAGGCACTCGGAGCCTCCCCAGCCACCCCGAAAGGCACTCAGAGACAGCCCGGCAGCCCCAAAAGGCACACGGAGCCTCCTCGGCCACCCCGAAAGGAACTCAGAAACAGCCCGGCCGCCCCGAAAGGCACTCGGAGCCTCCCTGGCCACCCCGAAAGGCACTCAGAGCCTCCCCGGCCACCCCGAAAGGCACTCGGAGCCTCCCCGGTCGTCCCAAAAGGCACTCGGAGCCTCCCCGGTCGTCCACAAAGGCACTCAGAGCCTCCACGGCCGCCCCGAGATAAACTCGGAGCCTCCCTTTCCACCCCAAAAGGCACTCAGAGCCTCCCTGGCAGCCCACAAAGGCACTCGGAGCCTCCCCGGCCTCTCACAAAGGCACTCGGAGCCTGCCCGGCCGCCCCGAAAGGCACTCGGAGCCGGCCCGGCCTCCCACAAAGGCACTTGGAGGCGGCCCAGCGGTCCCGAAAGGCACTCGGAGCCTGCCCGGCCACCCCGAAAAGCACTCGGAGCCTCCCCGGCCGCCCCGAAAGGCACTCGGAGCCTCCCCGGCCACCCCGAAAGGCACTCGGAGCCTGCCCGACCACCCCGAAAGGCACTCGGAGCCTCCCCGGCTGCCCCGAAAGGCACTCGGGGGCGGACCGGCCGTCCACAAAGGCACTCAGAGCCTCCACGGCCCCCCCTAAAGGCACTCGGAGCCTGTCCGGTCTCCCCGAATGGCACTCGGAGCCTGCCCGGTCTCCCCGAATGGCACTAGGAGCCTCCCCGGCCTCCCAGAAAGGCACTCGGAGCCTCCCCGGCCGCACCGAAAGGCACTCGGAGCCTCTCCGGTCGCCCCAAATGGCACTCGGAGCCTCCCCGGCCGCACCAAAAGGCACTCGGAGCCTCCCCGGCCGCCCCGAAAGGCACTCGGAGCGTCCCCGGCTGCCCCGAAAGGCACTAGGAGCCTCCCCGGCCGCCCACAAAGGCACTTGGAGCCTCCGCAGCCGCCCCAAAAGCCACTCGGAGCCGGCCCAGCCTCCCCGAAAGGCACTCGGAGCCTCCCCGGCCGCCCCGAAAGGCACTCGAAGCCTACCCGGACACCCCGAAAGGCACTCGGAGACTCCCCGACCGCACTGAAAGGCACTCGGAGTCGGCCCAGCCACCCCAAAAGGCACTCAGAGACAGCCCGGAAGCCCCGAAAGGCACTCGGAGCCTCCCCGGCCACCCCAAAAGGCACTCAGAAACAGCGCGGCCGCCCCGAAAGGCACTCGGAGCCTCCTGGGCCGCCTCGAAAGGCACTCGGAGCCTCCCCGGCCACCCACAAAGGCACTCGGAGGCTCCCCAGCCGCCCCGAAAGGCACTCAGAGCCTCCACGGCCGCCCCGAGATGAACTCGGAGCCTCCCTGGCCACCCCGAAAGGCACTCGGAGCATCCCTGGCCGCCCTGAAAGGCACTCGGAGCCTCCCCGGCCTCCCACAAAGCCACTCGGAGGCGGCCCAGAGGTCCCGAAAGGCACTCGGAGCCTCCCCGGCCACCCCGAAAGGCACTCGGAGCCTCCCCGGCCACCCCGAAAGGCACTCAGAGCCTCCCCGGCCACCCCAAAAGGCACTCGGAGTGGGCCCGGTCGACCCGAAAGGCATTCGGAGCCTACCCAGCCGCTCACAAAGGCACTCGGAGCCTCCCCGGCCGCCCCGAAAGGCACTCGGAGCCTCCCCGGCCGCCCCGAAAGGCACTCAGAGGCGGCCCGGCCACCCCAAAAGGCACTCGGAGCCTCCCCGGCCTCCCCGAAATGAACTCGGAGCCACCCCGGCCACCCCGAAAGGCACTCGGAGCCTCCCCGGCCGCCCCGAAAGGCACTCGGAGCCTCCCAGACCTCCCCAAAAGGCACTTGGAGCCTGCCCGGCCACCCTGAAAGGCACTCGGAGCCTCCCTGGCCGCCCCAAAAGGAACTCCTAGGCTCACCGTCCACCCCGGAACGCACTCAGAGCCTCCCTGGACGCCCACAAAGGCACTCGGAGCCTGCCCGGCCTCCCCGAAAGGCACTCGGAGCCTCCACGGCCTCCCCGAAAGGCACTCGGAGCCTCCCCGTCCGCCCCAAAAGGCACTCGGAGCCGGCCCGGCTGCCCACAAAGGCACTCGGAGGCGGCCCAGCCACCCCAAAAGGCACTCGGGTCCTCCCCGGCCTCCCCAAAGGCATTCGGAGCAGACCTGGCTGCCCCAAAAGGCACTCGGAGGCGGCCTGGACGCCCCGAAAGGCACTCGGAGCCTGCCCGGCCGCCCCAAAAGGCACTCGGAGCCGGCCCGGCCTCCCTGAAAGGCACTCGGAGGCGACCTCAACGCCCCGAAAGGTACTCGGAGCCTGCCCGGCCGCCCCAAAAGGCACTGGGAGGCGGCGGGGCTGCCCCCAAAGGCACTCGGAGCCGGCCCGGCCGCACCAAAAGGCACTCGGAGCCTCCCCGGCCGCCCCGAAAGGCACTCGGAGTGGGCCCGGCCTCCCCGAAAGGCACTCGGAGCCTCCCCGGCCTCCCCAAAAGGCACTCGGAACCTGCCTGGCCACCCCGAAAGGCACTCGGAGCCTGCCCGGCCACCCCGAAAGGCACTCGGAGCCTCCCCGGCGACCCCCAAAGGCACTCGGAGCCTGCCCAACCACCCCGAAAGGCACTCGGAGGCGGCCCGGCCGCCCCCAAAGGCACTCGGAAGAAGACCGGCCTCCCCGAAAGGCACTAGGAGCCTCCCCGGCCACCCACAAAGGCACTCGGAGCCTCGCCGGCCGCCCAAAAAGGCACTCGGAGCCTCCCCGGCCGCCCCGAAAGGCACTCGGAGGTGGCCCGGCTGCCCCGAAAGGCACTCGGAGCCTCCCCGGCTGCCCCGAAAGGCACTTGGAGCCTGCCCGGACACCCCGAAAGGCACTCGGAGCCTCCCCGGCCGCCCTGAAACGCACTCGGAGTGGGCCCGGCCGCCCCAAAAGGCACTCGGAGCCTCCCCGGCCACCACGAAAGGCACTCGGAGCCGTCTCGGCCGTCCCGAAAGGCACTCAGAGGCGGCTCGACCGCCCCGAAAGGCACTCGGAGACTCCCCGGTCGCCCCAAAAGGTACTCGGAGGCAGCCCGACCGCCCCGAAAGGCACTCGGAGGCGGCCCGGCCGCCCAAAAAGGCACTCGGAGGGGGAACGGCCGCCCCGAAAGGCACTCGGAGGCAGAACGGCCTCCCTGAAAGGCACTCGGAGCCTCCCCGGCCTCCCTGAAAGGCACTCGGAGGCGACCCGGTCGCCCCCAAAGGCACTTGGAGCCTGCACGGCCGCCCCGAAAGGCACTCGGAGCCTGCCCGGGCCGCCCCGAAAGGCACTCGGAGCCTGCCCGGCCGCCCCAAAAGGCACTCGGAAGCGGCCCGGCCGCCCCAAAAGGCACTCGGAGGTGGCTCAGCTGCCCTGAAAGGCACTCGGAGCCTGCCCGACCACCCCAAAAGGCACTCGGAGTGGGCCCGGCCGCCCCAAAAGGCACTCGGAGCCTGCCCGGGACCCCGAAAGGCACTCAGAGGGGGCTCGACCGCCCCGAAAGGCACTCGGAGACTCCCCGGCCGCCCCAAAAGGTACTCGGAGGCTGCCCGACCGCCCCGAAGGGCACTCGGAGTCTCCCCAGCCGCCCCGAAAGGCAATCGGAGGCGGCCCGGTCGCCTCCAAAGGCACTCGGAGCCTGCCCGGCCTCCCTGAAAGGCACTCGGAGGCGACCCCGCGGCCCCGAAAGGCACTCGGAGCCGGCCCAGCCGCCCCGAAAGGCACTCGGTGCCTCCCCGGCCGCCTCGAAAGGTACTCGGAGCCGACCCGGTCGCACACAAAGGCACTCGGAGGCGACCCGGCCGCCCAAAAAGGCACTCGGAGCCTCCCCGGCCGCCCCGAAAGGCACTCGGAGTGGGCCCGGCCTCCCCGAAAGGCACTTGGAGCCTGCCCGGACACCCGGAAAGGCACTCGGAGTGGGCCCAGCCGCCCCCAAAGGCACTCGGAGCCGACCCGGCCGCCCCGAAAGGCACTCGGAGCCTCCCCGGCCGCCCCGAAAGGCACCCAGAGCCTGCCAGGCGTCCCCAAAAGGCACTCGGAGCCTCCCCAGCTACCCCGAAAGGCACTCGGAGTGGGCCCGGCCGCCCCGAAAGGCACTCAGAGCCGGCCAGGCGTCCCCAAAAGGCACTCGGAGCATCGCCGGCCGCCCCGAAAGGTACTCGGAGCCTCCCCGGCCGCCCCAAAAGGCACTCGGAGCCGTCTCGGCCGTCCCGAAAGGCACTCAGAGGCAGCTCGACCGCCCCGAAAGGCACTCAGAGGCAGCTCGACCGCCCCGAAAGGCACTCGGAGACTCCCCGGTCGCCCCAAAAGGTACTCGGAGGCAGCCCGACCGCCCCGAAAGGCACTCGGAGGCGGCCCGGCCGCCCCGAAAGGCACTCGGAGGGGGAACGGCCGCCCCGAAAGGCACTCGGAGACTCCCCGGTCGCCCACAAAGGCACTCGGAGCCTGCCCGGCCACCCCGAAAGGCACTTGGAGGCTCCCCGGCCACCCCGAAAGGCACTCGGAGCGTCCCCGGTCACCCCGAAAGGCACTCGGAGCCTCCGCAGCCGCCCCCAAAGGCACTCGGAGCGCCCCGGCCTCCCCGAAAGGCACTAGCAGCATCCCTGGCCGCCCACAAAGGCACTCGGAGCCTCCCCGTCCGCCCCGAAAGGCACTCGGAGCCTCCGCAGCCACCCCAAAAGGCACTCGGAGGTGGCCCGGCTGCCCCGAAAGGCACTCGGAGGTGGCTCGGCTGCCCCCAAAGGCACTCGGAGCCTCCCCGACCGCCCCGAAAGGCACTCGGAGCCTCCCCAGCCACCCCGAAAGGCACTCAGAGACAGCCCGGCAGCCCCAAAAGGCACACGGAGCCTCCTCGGCCACCCCGAAAGGAACTCAGAAACAGCCCGGCCGCCCCGAAAGGCACTCGGAGCCTCCCTGGCCACCCCGAAAGGCACTCAGAGCCTCCCCGGCCACCCCGAAAGGCACTCGGAGCCTCCCCGGTCGTCCCAAAAGGCACTCGGAGCCTCCCCGGTCGTCCACAAAGGCACTCAGAGCCTCCACGGCCGCCCCGAGATAAACTCGGAGCCTCCCTTTCCACCCCAAAAGGCACTCAGAGCCTCCCTGGCAGCCCACAAAGGCACTCGGAGCCTCCCCGGCCTCTCACAAAGGCACTCGGAGCCTGCCCGGCCGCCCCGAAAGGCACTCGGAGCCGGCCCGGCCTCCCACAAAGGCACTCGGAGGCGGCCCAGCGGTCCCGAAAGGCACTCGGAGCCTGCCCGGCCACCCCGAAAAGCACTCGGAGCCTCCCCGGCCGCCCCGAAAGGCACTCGGAGCCTCCCCGGCCACCCCGAAAGGCACTCGGAGCCTGCCCGACCACCCCGAAAGGCACTCGGAGCCTCCCCGGCTGCCCCGAAAGGCACTCGGGGGCGGACCGGCCGTCCACAAAGGCACTCAGAGCCTCCACGGCCCCCCCTAAAGGCACTCGGAGCCTGTCCGGTCTCCCCGAATGGCACTCGGAGCCTGCCCGGTCTCCCCGAATGGCACTAGGAGCCTCCCCGGCCTCCCAGAAAGGCACTCGGAGCCTCCCCGGCCGCACCGAAAGGCACTCGGAGCCTCTCCGGTCGCCCCAAATGGCACTCGGAGCCTCCCCGGCCGCACCAAAAGGCACTCGGAGCCTCCCCGGCCGCCCCGAAAGGCACTCGGAGCGTCCCCGGCTGCCCCGAAAGGCACTAGGAGCCTCCCCGGCCGCCCACAAAGGCACTTGGAGCCTCCGCAGCCGCCCCAAAAGCCACTCGGAGCCGGCCCAGCCTCCCCGAAAGGCACTCGGAGCCTCCCCGGCCGCCCCGAAAGGCACTCGAAGCCTACCCGGACACCCCGAAAGGCACTCGGAGACTCCCCGACCGCACTGAAAGGCACTCGGAGTCGGCCCAGCCACCCCAAAAGGCACTCAGAGACAGCCCGGAAGCCCCGAAAGGCACTCGGAGCCTCCCCGGCCACCCCAAAAGGCACTCAGAAACAGCGCGGCCGCCCCGAAAGGCACTCAGAGCCTCCTGGGCCGCCTCGAAAGGCACTCGGAGCCTCCCCGGCCACCCACAAAGGCACTCGGAGGCTCCCCAGCCGCCCCGAAAGGCACTCAGAGCCTCCACGGCCGCCCCGAGATGAACTCGGAGCCTCCCTGGCCACCCCGAAAGGCACTCGGAGCATCCCTGGCCGCCCTGAAAGGCACTCGGAGCCTCCCCGGCCTCCCACAAAGCCACTCGGAGGCGGCCCAGAGGTCCCGAAAGGCACTCGGAGCCTCCCCGGCCACCCCGAAAGGCACTCGGAGCCTCCCCGGCCACCCCGAAAGGCACTCAGAGCCTCCCCGGCCACCCCAAAAGGCACTCGGAGTGGGCCCGGTCGACCCGAAAGGCATTCGGAGCCTACCCAGCCGCTCACAAAGGCACTCGGAGCCTCCCCGGCCGCCCCGAAAGGCACTCGGAGCCTCCCCGGCCGCCCCGAAAGGCACTCAGAGGCGGCCCGGCCACCCCAAAAGGCACTCGGAGCCTCCCCGGCCTCCCCGAAATGAACTCGGAGCCACCCCGGCCACCCCGAAAGGCACTCGGAGCCTCCCCGGCCGCCCCGAAAGGCACTCGGAGCCTCCCAGACCTCCCCAAAAGGCACTTGGAGCCTGCCCGGCCACCCTGAAAGGCACTCGGAGCCTCCCTGGCCGCCCCAAAAGGAACTCCTAGGCTCACCGTCCACCCCGGAACGCACTCAGAGCCTCCCTGGACGCCCACAAAGGCACTCGGAGCCTGCCCGGCCTCCCCGAAAGGCACTCGGAGCCTCCACGGCCTCCCCGAAAGGCACTCGGAGCCTCCCCGTCCGCCCCAAAAGGCACTCGGAGCCGGCCCGGCTGCCCACAAAGGCACTCGGAGGCGGCCCAGCCACCCCAAAAGGCACTCGGGTCCTCCCCGGCCTCCCCAAAGGCATTCGGAGCAGACCTGGCTGCCCCAAAAGGCACTCGGAGGCGGCCTGGACGCCCCGAAAGGCACTCGGAGCCTGCCCGGCCGCCCCAAAAGGCACTCGGAGCCGGCCCGGCCTCCCTGAAAGGCACTCGGAGGCGACCCCAACGCCCCGAAAGGTACTCGGAGCCTGCCCGGCCACCCCGAAAAGCACTCGGAGCCTCCCCGGCCGCCCCGAAAGGCACTCGGAGCCTCCCCGGCCACCCCGAAAGGCACTCGGAGCCTGCCCGACCACCCCGAAAGGCACTCGGAGCCTCCCCGGCTGCCCCGAAAGGCACTCGGGGGCGGACCGGCCGTCCACAAAGGCACTCAGAGCCTCCACGGCCCCCCCTAAAGGCACTCGGAGCCTGTCCGGTCTCCCCGAATGGCACTCGGAGCCTGCCCGGTCTCCCCGAATGGCACTAGGAGCCTCCCCGGCCTCCCAGAAAGGCACTCGGAGCCTCCCCGGCCGCACCGAAAGGCACTCGGAGCCTCTCCGGTCGCCCCAAATGGCACTCGGAGCCTCCCCGGCCGCACCAAAAGGCACTCGGAGCCTCCCCGGCCGCCCCGAAAGGCACTCGGAGCGTCCCCGGCTGCCCCGAAAGGCACTAGGAGCCTCCCCGGCCGCCCACAAAGGCACTTGGAGCCTCCGCAGCCGCCCCAAAAGCCACTCGGAGCCGGCCCAGCCTCCCCGAAAGGCACTCGGAGCCTCCCCGGCCGCCCCGAAAGGCACTCGAAGCCTACCCGGACACCCCGAAAGGCACTCGGAGACTCCCCGACCGCACTGAAAGGCACTCGGAGTCGGCCCAGCCACCCCAAAAGGCACTCAGAGACAGCCCGGAAGCCCCGAAAGGCACTCGGAGCCTCCCCGGCCACCCCAAAAGGCACTCAGAAACAGCGCGGCCGCCCCGAAAGGCACTCAGAGCCTCCTGGGCCGCCTCGAAAGGCACTCGGAGCCTCCCCGGCCACCCACAAAGGCACTCGGAGGCTCCCCAGCCGCCCCGAAAGGCACTCAGAGCCTCCACGGCCGCCCCGAGATGAACTCGGAGCCTCCCTGGCCACCCCGAAAGGCACTCGGAGCATCCCTGGCCGCCCTGAAAGGCACTCGGAGCCTCCCCGGCCTCCCACAAAGCCACTCGGAGGCGGCCCAGAGGTCCCGAAAGGCACTCGGAGCCTCCCCGGCCACCCCGAAAGGCACTCGGAGCCTCCCCGGCCACCCCGAAAGGCACTCAGAGCCTCCCCGGCCACCCCAAAAGGCACTCGGAGTGGGCCCGGTCGACCCGAAAGGCATTCGGAGCCTACCCAGCCGCTCACAAAGGCACTCGGAGCCTCCCCGGCCGCCCCGAAAGGCACTCGGAGCCTCCCCGGCCGCCCCGAAAGGCACTCAGAGGCGGCCCGGCCACCCCAAAAGGCACTCGGAGCCTCCCCGGCCTCCCCGAAATGAACTCGGAGCCACCCCGGCCACCCCGAAAGGCACTCGGAGCCTCCCCGGCCGCCCCGAAAGGCACTCGGAGCCTCCCAGACCTCCCGAAAAGGCACTTGGAGCCTGCCCGGCCACCCTGAAAGGCACTCGGAGCCTCCCTGGCCGCCCCAAAAGGAACTCCTAGGCTCACCGTCCACCCCGGAACGCACTCAGAGCCTCCCTGGACGCCCACAAAGGCACTCGGAGCCTGCCCGGCCTCCCCGAAAGGCACTCGGAGCCTCCACGGCCTCCCCGAAAGGCACTCGGAGCCTCCCCGTCCGCCCCAAAAGGCACTCGGAGCCGGCCCGGCTGCCCACAAAGGCACTCGGAGGCGGCCCAGCCACCCCAAAAGGCACTCGGGTCCTCCCCGGCCTCCCCAAAGGCATTCGGAGCAGACCTGGCTGCCCCAAAAGGCACTCGGAGGCGGCCTGGACGCCCCGAAAGGCACTCGGAGCCTGCCCGGCCGCCCCAAAAGGCACTCGGAGCCGGCCCGGCCTCCCTGAAAGGCACTCGGAGGCGACCCCAACGCCCCGAAAGGTACTCGGAGCCTGCCCGGCCGCCCCAAAAGGCACTGGGAGGCGGCGGGGCTGCCCCCAAAGGCACTCGGAGCCGGCCCGGCCGCACCAAAAGGCACTCGGAGCCTCCCCGGCCCCCCGAAAGGCACTCGGAGTGGGCCCGGCCTCCCCGAAAGGCACTCGGAGCCTCCCCGGCCTCCCCAAAAGGCACTCGGAACCTGCCTGGCCACCCCGAAAGGCACTCGGAGCCTGCCCGGCCACCCCGAAAGGCACTCGGAGCCTCCCCGGCGACCCCCAAAGGCACTCGGAGCCTGCCCAACCACCCCGAAAGGCACTCGGAGGCGGCCCGGCCGCCCCCAAAGGCACTCGGAAGAAGACCGGCCTCCCCGAAAGGCACTAGGAGCCTCCCCGGCCACCCACAAAGGCACTCGGAGCCTCGCCGGCCGCCCAAAAAGGCACTCGGAGCCTCCCCGGCCGCCCCGAAAGGCACTCGGAGGTGGCCCGGCTGCCCCGAAAGGCACTCGGAGCCTCCCCGGCTGCCCCGAAAGGCACTTGGAGCCTGCCCGGACACCCCGAAAGGCACTCGGAGCCTCCCCGGCCGCCCTGAAACGCACTCGGAGTGGGCCCGGCCGCCCCAAAAGGCACTCGGAGCCTCCCCGGCCACCACGAAAGGCACTCGGAGCCGTCTCGGCCGTCCCGAAAGGCACTCAGAGGCGGCTCGACCGCCCCGAAAGGCACTCGGAGACTCCCCGGTCGCCCCAAAAGGTACTCGGAGGCAGCCCGACCGCCCCGAAAGGCACTCGGAGGCGGCCCGGCCGCCCCGAAAGGCACTCGGAGGGGGAACGGCCGCCCCGAAAGGCACTCGGAGGCAGAACGGCCGCCCACAAAGGCACTCGGAGCCTCCCCGGCCTCCCTGAAAGGCACTCGGAGGCGACCCGGTCGCCCCCAAAGGCACTTGGAGCCTGCACGGCCGCCCCGAAAGGCACTCGGAGCCTGCCCGGGCCGCCCCGAAAGGCACTCGGAGCCTGCCCGGCCGCCCCAAAAGGCACTCGGAAGCGGCCCGGCCGCCCCAAAAGGCACTCGGAGGTGGCTCAGCTGCCCTGAAAGGCACTCGGAGCCTGCCCGACCACCCCAAAAGGCACTCGGAGTGGGCCCGGCCGCCCCAAAAGGCACTCGGAGCCTGCCCGGGACCCCGAAAGGCACTCAGAGGGGGCTCGACCGCCCCGAAAGGCACTCGGAGACTCCCCGGCCGCCCCAAAAGGTACTCGGAGGCTGCCCGACCGCCCCGAAGGGCACTCGGAGGCGGCCCGGCCGCCCTGAAAGGCAATCGGAGGCGGCCCGGTCGCCTCCAAAGGCACTCGGAGCCTGCCCGGCCTCCCCGAAAGGCACTCGGAGCCGGCCCAGCCGCCCCGAAAGGCACTCGGTGCCTCCCTGGCCGCCTCGAAAGGTACTCGGAGCCGACCCGGTCGCACACAAAGGCACTCGGAGGCGGCCCGGCCGCCCAAAAAGGCACTCGGAGCCTCCCCGGCCGCCCCGAAAGGCACTCGGAGTGGGCCCAGCCTCCCCGAAAGGCACTTGGAGCCTGCCCGGACACCCGGAAAGGCACTCGGAGTGGGCCCAGCCGCCCCCAAAGGCACTCGGAGCAGACCCGGCCACCCCGAAAGGCACTCGGAGCCTCCCCGGCCTCCCCGAAAGGCACCCAGAGCCTGCCCGGCCACCCCAAAAGGCACTCGGAACCTCCCCGGCCGCCCCCAAAGGCACTCAGAGGCGGCCCGGCCCCTCCGAAAGGCACTCGGATCCTCCCCGGCAGCCCCGAAAGGCACTCGGAGCCTGCTCGGCCGTCCCGAAAGGCACTCGGAGCCTGCCCGGCTGCCCACAAAAGCATTCGGAGGCGGACCGGCCGCCCCGAAAGGCACTCGGAGCCTCCCCGGCCGCCCCGAAAGGCACTCGGAGTCGGCCAGGCGTCCCCAAAAGGCACTCGGAGCCTCCCCGGCTACCCCGAAAGGCACTCGGAGCCTGCCTGGCCACCCCGAAAGGCACTCGGAGCCTGCCCGGCCACCCCGAAAGGCACTCGGAGCCTGCCCGGCCACCCCGAAAGGCACTCGGAGCCTCCCCGGGCCGCCCCAAAAGGCACTCGGAGCCTCCCCGGCCGCCCCGAAAGGCACTCGGAGGAAGACCGGCCTCCCCGAAAGGCACTAGGAGCCTCCCCGGCCACCCACAAAGGCACTCGGAGCCTCGCCGGCCGCCCCGAAAGGCACTCGGAGCCTCCCCGGCCCCCCCAAAAGGCACTCGGAGGTGGCCCGGCCGTCCACAAAGGCACTCGGAGGTGGCTCGGCTGCCCCGAAAAGCACTCGGAGCCTCCCCGGACACCCCGAAAGGCACTCGGAGCCTCCCCGGCCGCCCTGAAACGCACTCGGAGCCTCCCCGGCCGCCCCAAAAGGCACTCGGAGCCTCCCCGGCCACCACGAAAGGCACTCGGAGCCGTCTCGGCCGTCCCGAAAGGCACTCAGAGGCGGCTCGACCGCCCCGAAAGGCACTCGGAGACTCCCCGGTCGCCCCAAAAGGTACTCGGAGGCAGCCCGACCGCCCCGAAAGGCACTCGGAGGCGGCCCGGCCGCCCCGAAAGGCACTCGGAGGGGGAATGGCCGCCCCGAAAGGCACTCGGAGGCAGAACGGCCGCCCACAAAGGCACTCGGAGCCTCCCCGGCCTCCCTGAAAGGCACTCGGAGGCGACCCGGTCGCCCCCAAAGGCACTTGGAGCCTGCACGGCCGCCCCGAAAGGCACTCGGAGCCTGCCCGGGCCGCCCCGAAAGGCACTCGGAGCCTGCCCGGCCGCCCCAAAAGGCACTCGGAAGCGGCCCGGCCGCCCCAAAAGGCACTCGGAGGTGGCTCGGCTGCCCTGAAAGGCACTCGGAGCCTGCCCGACCACCCCAAAAGGCACTCGGAGTGGGCCCGGCCGCCCCAAAAGGCACTCGGAGCCTGCCCGGGACCCCGAAAGGCACTCAGAGGGGGCTCGACCGCCCCGAAAGGCACTCGGAGACTCCCCGGCCGCCCCAAAAGGTACTCGGAGGCTGCCCGACCGCCCCGAAGGGCACTCGGAGTCTCCCCGGCCGCCCCGAAAGGCAATCGGAGGCGGCCCGGTCACCTCCAAAGGCACTCGGAGCCTGCCCGGCCTCCCTGAAAGGCACTCGGAGGCGACCCCGCGGCCCCGAAAGGCACTCGGAGCCGGCCCAGCCGCCCCGAAAGGCACTCGGTGCCTCCCCGGCCGCCTCGAAAGGTACTCGGAGCCGACCCAGTCGCACACAAAGGCACTCGGAGGCGGCCCGGCCGCCCAAAAAGGCACTCGGAGCCTCCCCGGCCGCCCCGAAAGGCACTCGGAGTGGGCCCGGCCGCCCCGAAAGGCACTTGGAGCCTGCCCGGACACCCGGAAAGGCACTCGGAGTGGGCCCAGCCGCCCCCAAAGGCACTCGGAGCCGACCCGGCCGTCCCGAAAGGCACTCAGAGGGGGCTCGACCGCCCCGAAAGGCACTCGGAGACTCCCCGGTCGCCCCAAAAGGTACTCGGAGGCAGCCCGACCGCCCCGAAAGGCACTCGGAGGCGGCCCGGCCGCCCCGAAAGGCACTCGGAGGGGGAACGGCCGCCCCGAAAGGCACTCGGAGCCTCCCCGGCCTCCCTGAAAGGCACTCGGAGGCGACCCGGTCGCCCCCAAAGGCACTTGGAGCCTGCACGGCCGCCCCGAAAGGCACTCGGAGCCTGCCCGGGCCGCCCCGAAAGGCACTCGGAGCCTCCCCGGCTGCCCCAAAAGGCACTCGGAAGCGGCCCGGCCGCCCCAAAAGGCACTCGGAGGTGGCTCGGCTGCCCTGAAAGGCACTCGGAGCCTGCCCGACCACCCGAAAAGGCACTCGGAGTGGGCCCGGCCGCCCCAAAAGGCACTTGGAGCCTGCCCGGGACCCCGAAAGGCACTCAGAGGGGGCTCGACCGCCCCGAAAGGCACTCGGAGACTCCCCGGCCGCCCCAAAAGGTACTCGGAGGCTGCCCGACCGCCCCGAAGGGCACTCGGAGTCTCCCCGGCCGCCCCGAAAGGCAATCGGAGGCGGCCCGGTCGCCTCCAAAGGCACTCGGAGCCTGCCCGGCCTCCCTGAAAGGCACTCGGAGGCGACCCCGCGGCCCCGAAAGGCACTCGGAGCCGGCCCAGCCGCCCCGAAAGGCACTCGGTGCCTCCCCGGCCGCCTCGAAAGGTACTCGGAGCCGACCCGGTCGCACACAAAGGCACTCGGAGGCGGCCCGGCCGCCCAAAAAGGCACTCGGAGCCTCCCCGGCCGCCCCGAAAGGCACTAGGAGCCTCCCCGGCTGCCCCGAAAGGCACTCGGAGGCTGACCGGCCGTCCACAAAGGCACTCAGAGCCTCCCCGGCCCCCCCCAAAGGCACTCGGAGCCTCCCCGGCCACCCCAAAAGGCACTCGGAGCCTCTCCGGTCGCCCCGAATGGCACTCGGAGCCTCGCCGGCCACCCCGAAAGGCACTAGGAGCCTCCCCGGCCGCCCCGAAAGGCACTCGGAGCCTCTGCAGCCGCCCCAAAAGCCACTCGGAGCCGGCCCGGCGGCCCCGAAAGGCACTCGGAGCCTCCCCGGCCGCCCCGAAAGGCACTCAGAGCCTCCACGGTCACCCACAAAGGCACTCGGAGACTCCCCGACCGCACTGAAAGGCACTCGGAGTCGGCCCAGCCACCCCGAAAGGCACTCAGAGACAGCCCGGAAGCCCCGAAAGGCACTCGGAGCCTCCCCGGCCACCCCAAAAGGCACTCAGAAACAGCGCGGCCGCCCCGAAAGGCACTCGGAGCCTCCCGGGCCGCCCCGAAAGGCACTCGGAGCCTCCCCGGCCACCCCGAAAGGCACTCGGAGGCTCCCCAGCCGCCCCGAAAGGCACTCAGAGCCTCCACGGCCGCCCCGAGATGAACCCGGAGCCTCCCTGGCCACCCCGAAAGGCACTCAGAGCCTCCCTGGCCGCCCTGAAAGGCACTCGGAGCCTCCCCGGCCTCCCACAAAGGCACTCGGAGGCGGCCCAGCGGTCCCGAAAGGCACTCGGAGCCTCCCCGGCCACCCCGAAAGGCACTCGGAGGCTGACCGGCCGTCCACAAAGGCACTCAGAGCCTCCCCGGCCGCCCCAAAAGGCACTCGGAGTGGGCCCGGTCGACCCGAAAGGCATTCGGAGCCTACCCAGCCGCTCACAAAGGCACTCGGAGCCTCCCCGGCCGCCCCGAAAGGCACTCAGAGGCGGCCCGGCCACCCCAAAAGGCACTCGGAGCCTCCCAGGCCACCCCGAAATGAACTCGGAGCCTCCCCGGCCGCCCCAATAGGTACTCGGAGCCTCCCCGGCCGCCCCCAAAGGCACTCGGAGCCTCCCCGACCTCCCCAAAAGGCACTCGGAGCCTGCCCGGCCACCCTGAAAGGCACTCGGAGCCTCCCTGGCCGCCCCAAAAGGAACTCCTAGGCTCACCGTCCACCCCGGAACGCACTCAGAGCCTCCCTGGACGCCCACAAAGGCACTCGGAGCCTGCCCGGCCACCCCAAAAGGCACTCGGAGCCGGCCCGGCTGCCCACAAAGGCACTCGGAGGCGGCCCAGCCACCCCGAAAGGCACTCGGGTCCTCCCCGGCCTCCCCGAAAGACATTCGGAGCAGACCTGGCTGCCCCAAAAGGCACTCGGAGGCGGCCTGGACGCCCCGAAAGGCACTCGGAGCCTGCCCGGCCGCCCCAAAAGGCACTCGGAGCCAGCCCGGCCTCCCTGAAAGGCACTCGGAGGCGACCCCAACGCCCCGAAAGGTACTCGGAGCCTGCCCGGCCCCCCCGAAAGGCACTGGGAGGCGGCCGGGCTGCCCCCAAAGGCACTCGGAGCCGGCCCGGCCGCCCCGAAAGGCACTCGGAGTGGGCCCGGCCTCCCCGAAAGGCACTCGGAGCCTCCCCGGCCGCCCCGAAAGGCACTCGGAGCCTCCGCAGCCGCCCCAAAAGGCACTCGGAGGTGGCCCGGCTGCCCCGAAAGGCACTCGGAGCCTCCCCTGCTGCCCCGAAAGGCACTTGGAGCCTGCCCGGACACCCCGAAAGGCACTCGGAGCCTCCCCGGCCGCCCTGAAACGCACTCGGAGTGGGCCCGGCCGCCCCGAAAGGCACTCGGAGCCTCCCCGGCCACCACGAAAGGCACTCGGAGCCGTCTCGGCCGTCCCGAAAGGCACTCAGAGGCGGCTCGACCGCCCCGAAAGGCACTCGGAGACTCCCCGGTCGCCCCAAAAGGTACTCGGAGGCAGCCCGACCGCCCCGAAAGGCACTCGGAGGCGGCCCGGCCGCCCCGAAAGGCACTCGGAGGGGGAATGGCCGCCCCGAAAGGCACTCGGAGGCAGAACGGCCGCCCACAAAGGCACTCGGAGCCTCCCCGGCCTCCCTGAAAGGCACTCGGAGGCGACCCGGTCGCCCCCAAAGGCACTTGGAGCCTGCACGGCCGCCCCGAAAGGCACTCGGAGCCTGCCCGGGCCGCCCCGAAAGGCACTCGGAGCCTGCCCGGCCGCCCCAAAAGGCACTCGGAAGCGGCCCGGCCGCCCCAAAAGGCACTCGGAGGTGGCTCGGCTGCCCTGAAAGGCACTCGGAGCCTGCCCGACCACCCCAAAAGGCACTCGGAGTGGGCCCGGCCGCCCCAAAAGGCACTCGGAGCCTGCCCGGGACCCCGAAAGGCACTCAGAGGGGGCTCGACCGCCCCGAAAGGCACTCGGAGACTCCCCGGCCGCCCCAAAAGGTACTCGGAGGCTGCCCGACCGCCCCGAAGGGCACTCGGAGTCTCCCCGGCCGCCCCGAAAGGCAATCGGAGGCGGCCCGGTCGCCTCCAAAGGCACTCGGAGCCTGCCCGGCCTCCCTGAAAGGCACTCGGAGGCGACCCCGCGGCCCCGAAAGGCACTCGGAGCCGGCCCAGCCGCCCCGAAAGGCACTCGGTGCCTCCCCGGCCGCCTCGAAAGGTACTCGGAGCCGACCCAGTCGCACACAAAGGCACTCGGAGGCGGCCCGGCCGCCCAAAAAGGCACTCGGAGCCTCCCCGGCCGCCCCGAAAGGCACTCGGAGTGGGCCCGGCCGCCCCGAAAGGCACTCAGAGCCTGCCCGGACACCCGGAAAGGCACTCGGAGTGGGCCCAGCCGCCCCCAAAGGCACTCGGAGCCGACCCGGCCGTCCCGAAAGGCACTCAGAGGGGGCTCGACCGCCCCGAAAGGCACTCGGAGACTCCCCGGTCGCCCCAAAAGGTACTCGGAGGCAGCCCGACCGCCCCGAAAGGCACTCGGAGGCGGCCCGGCCGCCCCGAAAGGCACTCGGAGGGGGAACGGCCGCCCCGAAAGGCACTCGGAGCCTCCCCGGCCTCCCTGAAAGGCACTCGGAGGCGACCCGGTCGCCCCCAAAGGCACTTGGAGCCTGCACGGCCGCCCCGAAAGGCACTCGGAGCCTGCCCGGGCCGCCCCGAAAGGCACTCGGAGCCTGCCCGGCCGCCCCAAAAGGCACTCGGAAGCGGCCCGGCCGCCCCAAAAGGCACTCGGAGGTGGCTCGGCTGCCCTGAAAGGCACTCGGAGCCTGCCCGACCACCCGAAAAGGCACTCGGAGTGGGCCCGGCCGCCCCAAAAGGCACTCGGAGCCTGCCCGGGACCCCGAAAGGCACTCAGAGGGGGCTCGACCGCCCCGAAAGGCACTCGGAGACTCCCCGGCCGCCCCAAAAGGTACTCGGAGGCTGCCCGACCGCCCCGAAGGGCACTCGGAGGCGGCCCGGCCGCCCCGAAAGGCAATCGGAGGCGGCCCGGTCGCCTCCAAAGGCACTCGGAGCCTGCCCGGCCTCCCTGAAAGGCACTCGGAGGCGACCCCGCGGCCCCGAAAGGCACTCGGAGCCGGCCCAGCCGCCCCGAAAGGCACTCGGTGCCTCCCCGGCCGCCTCGAAAGGTACTCGGAGCCGACCCAGTCGCACACAAAGGCACTCGGAGGCGGCCCGGCCGCCCAAAAAGGCACTCGGAGCCTCCCCGGCCGCCCCGAAAGGCACTCGGAGTGGGCCCGGCCTCCCCGAAAGGCACTTGGAGCCTGCCCGGACACCCGGAAAGGCACTCGGAGTGGGCCCAGCCGCCCCCAAAGGCACTCGGAGCCGACCCGGCCGTCCCGAAAGGCACTCAGAGGGGGCTCGACCGCCCCGAAAGGCACTCGGAGACTCCCTGGTCGCCCCAAAAGGTACTCGGAGGCAGCCCGACCGCCCCGAAAGGCACTCGGAGGCGGTCCGGCCGCCCCGAAAGGCACTCGGAGGGGGAACGGCCGCCCCGAAAGGCACTCGGAGCCTCCCCGGCCTCCCTGAAAGGCACTCGGAGGCGACCCGGTCGCCCCCAAAGGCACTTGGAGCCTGCACGGCCACCCCAAAAGGCACTCGGAGCCTGCCCGGGCCGCCCCGAAAGGCACTCGGAGCCTCCCCGGCCACCCCAAAAGGCACTCAGAAACAGCGCGGCCGCCCCGAAAGGCACTCGGAGCCTCCCGGGCCGCCCCGAAAGGCACTCGGAGCCTCCCCGGCCACCCCGAAAGGCACTCGGAGGCTCCCCAGCCGCCCCGAAAGGCACTCAGAGCCTCCACGGCCGCCCCGAGATGAACCCGGAGCCTCCCTGGCCACCCCGAAAGGCACTCAGAGCCTCCCTGGCCGCCCTGAAAGGCACTCGGAGCCTCCCCGGCCTCCCACAAAGGCACTCGGAGGCGGCCCAGCGGTCCCGAAAGGCACTCGGAGCCTCCCCGGCCACCCCGAAAGGCACTCGGAGGCTGACCGGCCGTCCACAAAGGCACTCAGAGCCTCCCCGGCCGCCCCAAAAGGCACTCGGAGTGGGCCCGGTCGACCCGAAAGGCATTCAGAGCCTACCCAGCCGCTCACAAAGGCACTCGGAGCCTCCCCGGCCGCCCCGAAAGGCACTCAGAGGCGGCCCGGCCACCCCAAAAGGCACTCGGAGCCTCCCAGGCCACCCCGAAATGAACTCGGAGCCTCCCCGGCCGCCCCAATAGGTACTCGGAGCCTCCCCGGCCGCCCCCAAAGGCACTCGGAGCCTCCCCGACCTCCCCAAAAGGCACTCGGAGCCTGCCCGGCCACCCTGAAAGGCACTCGGAGCCTCCCTGGCCGCCCCAAAAGGAACTCCTAGGCTCACCGTCCACCCCGGAACGCACTCAGAGCCTCCCTGGACGCCCACAAAGGCACTCGGAGCCTGCCCGGCCACCCCAAAAGGCACTCGGAGCCGGCCCGGCTGCCCACAAAGGCACTCGGAGGCGGCCCAGCCACCCCGAAAGGCACTCGGGTCCTCCCCGGCCTCCCCGAAAGACATTCGGAGCAGACCTGGCTGCCCCAAAAGGCACTCGGAGGCGGCCTGGACGCCCCGAAAGGCACTCGGAGCCTGCCCGGCCGCCCCAAAAGGCACTCGGAGCCGGCCCGGCCTCCCTGAAAGGCACTCGGAGGCGACCCCAACGCCCCGAAAGGTACTCGGAGCCTGCCCGGCCCCCCCGAAAGGCACTGGGAGGCGGCCGGGCTGCCCCCAAAGGCACTCGGAGCCGGCCCGGCCGCCCCGAAAGGCACTCGGAGTGGGCCCGGCCTCCCCGAAAGGCACTCGGAGCCTCCCCGGCCGCCCCGAAAGGCACTCGGAGCCTCCGCAGCCGCCCCAAAAGGCACTCGGAGGTGGCCCGGCTGCCCCGAAAGGCACTCGGAGACTCCCCGGCTGCCCCGAAAGGCACTTGGAGCCTGCCCGGACACCCCGAAAGGCACTCGGAGCCTCCCCGACCGCCCTGAAACGCACTCGGAGTGGGCCCGGCCACCCCGAAAGGCACTCAGAGCCGGCCAGGCGTCCCCAAAAGGCACTCGGAGCATCGCCGGCCGCCCCGAAAGGTACTCGGAGCCTGCCCGGTCGCCCACAAAGGCACTCGGTGCCTTCCCAACCACCCCGAAAGGCACTCAGAGACAGCCCGGCCACCCCGAAAGGCACTCGGAGACTCCCCGGCTGCCCACAAAAGCACTCGGAGCCTCCCCGGACACCCTGAAAGGCACTCGGAGCCTCCCTGGCCGCCCACAAAGGCACTCGGAGCCTCCCTGGCCGCCCCAAAAGGCACTCGGAGCCGTCTCGGCCGTCCCGAAAGGCACTCAGAGGCAGCTCGACCGCCCCGAAAGGCACTCAGAGGCAGCTCGACCGCCCCGAAAGGCACTCGGAGACTCCCCGGTTGCCCCAAAAGGTACTCGGAGGCAGCCCGACGGCCCCGAAAGGCACTCGGAGGCGGCCCGGCCGCCCCGAAAGGCACTCGGAGGGGGAATGGCCGCCCCGAAAGGCACTCGGAGGCAGAACGGCCGCCCACAAAGGCACTCGGAGCCTCCCCGGCCTCCCTGAAAGGCACTCGGAGGCGACCCGGTCGCCCCCAAAGGCACTTGGAGCCTGCACGGCCGCCCCGAAAGGCACTCGGAGCCTGCCCGGGCCGCCCCGAAAGGCACTCGGAGCCTGCCCGGCCGCCCCAAAAGGCACTCGGAAGCGGCCCGGCCGCCCCAAAAGGCACTCGGAGGTGGCTCGGCTGCCCTGAAAGGCACTCGGAGCCTGCCCGACCACCCCAAAAGGCACTCGGAGTGGGCCCGGCCGCCCCAAAAGGCACTCGGAGCCTGCCCGGGACCCCGAAAGGCACTCAGAGGGGGCTCGACCGCCCCGAAAGGCACTCGGAGACTCCCCGGCCGCCCCAAAAGGTACTCGGAGGCTGCCCGACCGCCCCGAAGGGCACTCGGAGTCTCCCCGGCCGCCCCGAAAGGCAATCGGAGGCGGCCCGGTCGCCTCCAAAGGCACTCGGAGCCTGCCCGGCCTCCCTGAAAGGCACTCGGAGGCGACCCCGCGGCCCCGAAAGGCACTCGGAGCCGGCCCAGCCGCCCCGAAAGGCACTCGGTGCCTCCCCGGCCGCCTCGAAAGGTACTCGGAGCCGACCCAGTCGCACACAAAGGCACTCGGAGGCGGCCCGGCCGCCCAAAAAGGCACTCGGAGCCTCCCCGGCCGCCCCGAAAGGCACTCGGAGTGGGCCCGGCCGCCCCGAAAGGCACTCAGAGCCTGCCCGGACACCCGGAAAGGCACTCGGAGTGGGCCCAGCCGCCCCCAAAGGCACTCGGAGCCGACCCGGCCGTCCCGAAAGGCACTCAGAGGGGGCTCGACCGCCCCGAAAGGCACTCGGAGACTCCCCGGTCGCCCCAAAAGGTACTCGGAGGCAGCCCGACCGCCCCGAAAGGCACTCGGAGGCGGCCCGGCCGCCCCGAAAGGCACTCGGAGGGGGAACGGCCGCCCCGAAAGGCACTCGGAGCCTCCCCGGCCTCCCTGAAAGGCACTCGGAGGCGACCCGGTCGCCCCCAAAGGCACTTGGAGCCTGCACGGCCGCCCCGAAAGGCACTCGGAGCCTGCCCGGGCCGCCCCGAAAGGCACTCGGAGCCTGCCCGGCCGCCCCAAAAGGCACTCGGAAGCGGCCCGGCCGCCCCAAAAGGCACTCGGAGGTGGCTCGGCTGCCCTGAAAGGCACTCGGAGCCTGCCCGACCACCCGAAAAGGCACTCGGAGTGGGCCCGGCCGCCCCAAAAGGCACTCGGAGCCTGCCCGGGACCCCGAAAGGCACTCAGAGGGGGCTCGACCGCCCCGAAAGGCACTCGGAGACTCCCCGGCCGCCCCAAAAGGTACTCGGAGGCTGCCCGACCGCCCCGAAGGGCACTCGGAGGCGGCCCGGCCGCCCCGAAAGGCAATCGGAGGCGGCCCGGTCGCCTCCAAAGGCACTCGGAGCCTGCCCGGCCTCCCTGAAAGGCACTCGGAGGCGACCCCGCGGCCCCGAAAGGCACTCGGAGCCGGCCCAGCCGCCCCGAAAGGCACTCGGTGCCTCCCCGGCCGCCTCGAAAGGTACTCGGAGCCGACCCAGTCGCACACAAAGGCACTCGGAGGCGGCCCGGCCGCCCAAAAAGGCACTCGGAGCCTCCCCGGCCGCCCCGAAAGGCACTCGGAGTGGGCCCGGCCTCCCCGAAAGGCACTTGGAGCCTGCCCGGACACCCGGAAAGGCACTCGGAGTGGGCCCAGCCGCCCCCAAAGGCACTCGGAGCCGACCCGGCCGTCCCGAAAGGCACTCAGAGGGGGCTCGACCGCCCCGAAAGGCACTCGGAGACTCCCTGGTCGCCCCAAAAGGTACTCGGAGGCAGCCCGACCGCCCCGAAAGGCACTCGGAGGCGGTCCGGCCGCCCCGAAAGGCACTCGGAGGGGGAACGGCCGCCCCGAAAGGCACTCGGAGCCTCCCCGGCCTCCCTGAAAGGCACTCGGAGGCGACCCGGTCGCCCCCAAAGGCACTTGGAGCCTGCACGGCCACCCCAAAAGGCACTCGGAGCCTGCCCGGGCCGCCCCGAAAGGCACTCGGAGCCTCCCCGGCCACCCCAAAAGGCACTCAGAAACAGCGCGGCCGCCCCGAAAGGCACTCGGAGCCTCCCGGGCCGCCCCGAAAGGCACTCGGAGCCTCCCCGGCCACCCCGAAAGGCACTCGGAGGCTCCCCAGCCGCCCCGAAAGGCACTCAGAGCCTCCACGGCCGCCCCGAGATGAACCCGGAGCCTCCCTGGCCACCCCGAAAGGCACTCAGAGCCTCCCTGGCCGCCCTGAAAGGCACTCGGAGCCTCCCCGGCCTCCCACAAAGGCACTCGGAGGCGGCCCAGCGGTCCCGAAAGGCACTCGGAGCCTCCCCGGCCACCCCGAAAGGCACTCGGAGGCTGACCGGCCGTCCACAAAGGCACTCAGAGCCTCCCCGGCCGCCCCAAAAGGCACTCGGAGTGGGCCCGGTCGACCCGAAAGGCATTCAGAGCCTACCCAGCCGCTCACAAAGGCACTCGGAGCCTCCCCGGCCGCCCCGAAAGGCACTCAGAGGCGGCCCGGCCACCCCAAAAGGCACTCGGAGCCTCCCAGGCCACCCCGAAATGAACTCGGAGCCTCCCCGGCCGCCCCAATAGGTACTCGGAGCCTCCCCGGCCGCCCCCAAAGGCACTCGGAGCCTCCCCGACCTCCCCAAAAGGCACTCGGAGCCTGCCCGGCCACCCTGAAAGGCACTCGGAGCCTCCCTGGCCGCCCCAAAAGGAACTCCTAGGCTCACCGTCCACCCCGGAACGCACTCAGAGCCTCCCTGGACGCCCACAAAGGCACTCGGAGCCTGCCCGGCCACCCCAAAAGGCACTCGGAGCCGGCCCGGCTGCCCACAAAGGCACTCGGAGGCGGCCCAGCCACCCCGAAAGGCACTCGGGTCCTCCCCGGCCTCCCCGAAAGACATTCGGAGCAGACCTGGCTGCCCCAAAAGGCACTCGGAGGCGGCCTGGACGCCCCGAAAGGCACTCGGAGCCTGCCCGGCCGCCCCAAAAGGCACTCGGAGCCGGCCCGGCCTCCCTGAAAGGCACTCGGAGGCGACCCCAACGCCCCGAAAGGTACTCGGAGCCTGCCCGGCCCCCCCGAAAGGCACTGGGAGGCGGCCGGGCTGCCCCCAAAGGCACTCGGAGCCGGCCCGGCCGCCCCGAAAGGCACTCGGAGTGGGCCCGGCCTCCCCGAAAGGCACTCGGAGCCTCCCCGGCCGCCCCGAAAGGCACTCGGAGCCTCCGCAGCCGCCCCAAAAGGCACTCGGAGGTGGCCCGGCTGCCCCGAAAGGCACTCGGAGACTCCCCGGCTGCCCCGAAAGGCACTTGGAGCCTGCCCGGACACCCCGAAAGGCACTCGGAGCCTCCCCGACCGCCCTGAAACGCACTCGGAGTGGGCCCGGCCACCCCGAAAGGCACTCAGAGCCGGCCAGGCGTCCCCAAAAGGCACTCGGAGCATCGCCGGCCGCCCCGAAAGGTACTCGGAGCCTGCCCGGTCGCCCACAAAGGCACTCGGTGCCTTCCCAACCACCCCGAAAGGCACTCAGAGACAGCCCGGCCACCCCGAAAGGCACTCGGAGACTCCCCGGCTGCCCACAAAAGCACTCGGAGCCTCCCCGGACACCCTGAAAGGCACTCGGAGCCTCCCTGGCCGCCCACAAAGGCACTCGGAGCCTCCCTGGCCGCCCCAAAAGGCACTCGGAGCCGTCTCGGCCGTCCCGAAAGGCACTCAGAGGCAGCTCGACCGCCCCGAAAGGCACTCAGAGGCAGCTCGACCGCCCCGAAAGGCACTCGGAGACTCCCCGGTTGCCCCAAAAGGTACTCGGAGGCAGCCCGACGGCCCCGAAAGGCACTCGGAGGCGGCCCGGCCGCCCCGAAAGGCACTCGGAGGGGGAATGGCCGCCCCGAAAGGCACTCGGAGGCAGAACGGCCGCCCACAAAGGCACTCGGAGCCTCCCCGGCCTCCCTGAAAGGCACTCGGAGGCGACCCGGTCGCCCCCAAAGGCACTTGGAGCCTGCACGGCCGCCCCGAAAGGCACTCGGAGCCTGCCCGGGCAGCCCCGAAAGGCATTCGGAGCCTGCCCGGCCGCCCCAAAAGGCACTCGGAAGCGGCCCGGCCGCCCCAAAAGGCACTCGGAGGTGGCTCGGCTGCCCTGAAAGGCACTCGGAGCCTGCCCGACCACCCGAAAAGGCACTCGGAGTGGGCCCGGCCGCCCCAAAAGGCACTCGGAGCCTGCCCGGGACCCCGAAAGGCACTCAGAGGGGGCTCGACCGCCCCGAAAGGCACTCGGAGACTCCCCGGCCGCCCCAAAAGGTACTCGGAGGCTGCCCGACCGCCCCGAAGGGCACTCGGAGTCTCCCCGGCCGCCCCGAAAGGCAATCGGAGGCGGCCCGGTCGCCTCCAAAGGCACTCGGAGCCTGCCCGGCCTCCCTGAAAGGCACTCGGAGGCGACCCCGCGGCCCCGAAAGGCACTCGGAGCCGGCCCAGCCGCCCCGAAAGGCACTCGGTGCCTCCCCGGCCGCCTCGAAAGGTACTCGGAGCCGACCCAGTCGCACACAAAGGCACTCGGAGGCGGCCCGGCCGCCCAAAAAGGCACTCGGAGCCTCCCCGGCCGCCCCGAAAGGCACTCGGAGTGGGCCCGGCCTCCCCGAAAGGCACTTGGAGCCTGCCCGGACACCCGGAAAGGCACTCGGAGTGGGCCCAGCCGCCCCCAAAGGCACTCGGAGCCGACCCGGCCGTCCCGAAAGGCACTCAGAGGGGGCTCGACCGCCCCGAAAGGCACTCGGAGACTCCCCGGTCGCCCCAAAAGGTACTCGGAGGCAGCCCGACCGCCCCGAAAGGCACTCGGAGGCGGTCCGGCCGCCCCGAAAGGCACTCGGAGGGGGAACGGCCGCCCCGAAAGGCACTCGGAGCCTCCCCGGCCTCCCTGAAAGGCACTCGGAGGCGACCCGGTCGCCCCCAAAGGCACTTGGAGCCTGCACGGCCGCCCCGAAAGGCACTCGGAGCCTGCCCGGGCCGCCCCGAAAGGCACTCGGAGCCTGCCCGGCCGCCCCAAAAGGCACTCGGAAGCGGCCCGGCCGCCCCAAAAGGCACTCGGAGGTGGCTCGGCTGCCCTGAAAGGCACTCGGAGCCTGCCCGACCACCCCAAAAGGCACTCGGAGTGGGCCCGGCCGCCCCAAAAGGCACTCGGAGCCTGCCCGGGACCCCGAAAGGCACTCAGAGGGGGCTCGACCGCCCCGAAAGGCACTCGGAGACTCCCCGGCCGCCCCAAAAGGTACTCGGAGGCTGCCCGACCGCCCCGAAGGGCACTCGGAGGCGGCCCGGCCGCCCCGAAAGGCAATCGGAGGCGGCCCGGTCGCCTCCAAAGGCACTCGGAGCCTGCCCGGCCTCCCTGAAAGGCACTCGGAGGCGACCCCGCGGCCCCGAAAGGCACTCGGAGCCGGCCCAGCCGCCCCGAAAGGCACTCGGTGCCTCCCCGGCCGCCTCGAAAGGTACTCGGAGCCGACCCGGTCGCACACAAAGGCACTCGGAGGCGGCCCGGCCGCCCAAAAAGGCACTCGGAGCCTCCCCGGCCGCCCCGAAAGGCACTAGGAGCCTCCCCGGCTGCCCCGAAAGGCACTCGGAGGCTGACCGGCCGTCCACAAAGGCACTCAGAGCCTCCCCGGCCCCCCCGAAAGGCACTCGGAGCCTGCCCGGTCTCCCCGAATGGCACTCGGAGCCTGCCCGGTCTCCCCGAATGGCACTAGGAGCCTCCCCGGCCTCCCCGAAAGGCACTCGGAGCCTCCCCGGCCGCCCCGAAAGGCACTCGGAGCCTCCGCAGCCGCCCCAAAAGCCACTCGGAGCCGGCCCGGCCGCCCCGAAAGGCACTCGGAGCCTCCCCGGCCGCCCCGAAAGGCACTCAGAGCCTCCACGGTCACCCACAAAGGCACTCGGAGACTCCCCGACCGCACTGAAAGGCACTCGGAGTCGGCCCAGCCACCCCGAAAGGCACTCAGAGACAGCCCGGAAGCCCCGAAAGGCACTCGGAGCCTCCCCGGCCACCCCAAAAGGCACTCAGAAACAGCGCGGCCGCCCCGAAAGGCACTCGGAGCCTCCCGGGCCGCCCCGAAAGGCACTCGGAGCCTCCCCGGCCACCCCGAAAGGCACTCGGAGGCTCCCCAGCCGCCCCGAAAGGCACTCAGAGCCTCCACGGCCGCCCCGAGATGAACCCGGAGCCTCCCTGGCCACCCCGAAAGGCACTCAGAGCCTCCCTGGCCGCCCTGAAAGGCACTCGGAGCCTCCCCGGCCTCCCACAAAGGCACTCGGAGGCGGCCCAGCGGTCCCGAAAGGCACTCGGAGCCTCCCCGGCCACCCCGAAAGGCACTCGGAGGCTGACCGGCCGTCCACAAAGGCACTCAGAGCCTCCCCGGCCGCCCCAAAAGGCACTCGGAGTGGGCCCGGTCGACCCGAAAGGCATTCGGAGCCTACCCAGCCGCTCACAAAGGCACTCGGAGCCTCCCCGGCCGCCCCGAAAGGCACTCAGAGGCGGCCCGGCCACCCCAAAAGGCACTCGGAGCCTCCCAGGCCACCCCGAAATGAACTCGGAGCCTCCCCGGCCGCCCCAATAGGTACTCGGAGCCTCCCCGGCCGCCCCCAAAGGCACTCGGAGCCTCCCCGACCTCCCCAAAAGGCACTCGGAGCCTGCCCGGCCGCCCCAAAAGGCACTCGGAGCCGGCCCGGCCTCCCTGAAAGGCACTCGGAGGCGACCCCAACGCCCCGAAAGGTACTCGGAGCCTGCCCGGCCCCCCCGAAAGGCACTGGGAGGCGGCCGGGCTGCCCCCAAAGGCACTCGGAGCCGGCCCGGCCGCCCCGAAAGGCACTCGGAGTGGGCCCGGCCTCCCCGAAAGGCACTCGGAGCCTCCCCGGCCGCCCCGAAAGGCACTCGGAGCCTCCGCAGCCGCCCCAAAAGGCACTCGGAGGTGGCCCGGCTGCCCCGAAAGGCACTCGGAGCCTCCCCGGCTGCCCCGAAAGGCACTTGGAGCCTGCCCGGACACCCCGAAAGGCACTCGGAGCCTCCCCGACCGCCCTGAAACGCACTCGGAGTGGGCCCGGCCGCCCCGAAAGGCACTCGGAGCCTCCCCGGCCACCACGAAAGGCACTCGGAGCCGTCTCGGCCGTCCCGAAAGGCACTCAGAGGCGGCTCGACCGCCCCGAAAGGCACTCGGAGACTCCCCGGTCGCCCCAAAAGGTACTCGGAGGCAGCCCGACCGCCCCGAAAGGCACTCGGAGGCGGCCCGGCCGCCCCGAAAGGCACTCGGAGGGGGAACGGCCGCCCCGAAAGGCACTCGGAGCCTCCCCGGCCTCCCCAAAAGGCACTCGGAGGCGACCCAGTCGCCCCCAAAGGCACTTGGAGCCTGCACGGCCGCCCCGAAAGGCACTCGGAGCCTGCCCGGGCCGCCCCGAAAGGCACTCGGAGCCTGCCCGGCCGCCCCAAAAGGCACTCGGAAGCGGCCCGGCCGCCCCAAAAGGCACTCGGAGGTGGCTCGGCTGCCCTGAAAGGCATTCGGAGCCTGCCCGACCACCCCAAAACGCACTCAGAGGGGGCTCGACCGCCCCGAAAGGCACTCGGAGACTCCCCGGCCGCCCCAAAAGGTACTCGGAGGCTGCCCGACCGCCCCGAAGGGCACTCGGAGGCGGCCCGGCCGCCCTGAAAGGCAATCGGAGGCGGCCCGGTCGCCTCCAAAGGCACTCGGAGCCTGCCCGGCCTCCCTGAAAGGCACTCGGAGGCGACCCCGCGGCCCCGAAAGGCACTCGGAGCCGGCCCAGCCGCCCCGAAAGGCACTCGGTGCCTCCCCGGCCGCCTCGAAAGGTACTCGGAGCCGACCCAGTCGCACACAAAGGCACTCGGAGGCGGCCCGGCCGCCCAAAAAGGCACTCGGAGCCTCCCCGGCCGCCCCGAAAGGCACTCGGAGTGGGCCCGGCCTCCCCGAAAGGCACTTGGAGCCTGCCCGGACACCCGGAAAGGCACTCGGAGTGGGCCCAGCCGCCCCCAAAGGCACTCGGAGCCGACCCGGCCGTCCCGAAAGGCACTCAGAGGGGGCTCGACCGCCCCGAAAGGCACTCGGAGACTCCCCGGTCGCCCCAAAAGGTACTCGGAGGCAGCCCGACCGCCCCGAAAGGCACTCGGAGGCGGTCCGGCCGCCCCGAAAGGCACTCGGAGGGGGAACGGCCGCCCCGAAAGGCACTCGGAGCCTCCCCGGCCTCCCTGAAAGGCACTCGGAGGCGACCCGGTCGCCCCCAAAGGCACTTGGAGCCTGCACGGCCGCCCCGAAAGGCACTCGGAGCCTGCCCGGGCCGCCCCGAAAGGCACTCGGAGCCTGCCCGGCCGCCCCAAAAGGCACTCGGAAGCGGCCCGGCCGCCCCAAAAGGCACTCGGAGGTGGCTCGGCTGCCCTGAAAGGCACTCGGAGCCTGCCCGACCACCCCAAAAGGCACTCGGAGTGGGCCCGGCCGCCCCAAAAGGCACTCGGAGCCTGCCCGGGACCCCGAAAGGCACTCAGAGGGGGCTCGACCGCCCCGAAAGGCACTCGGAGACTCCCCGGCCGCCCCAAAAGGTACTCGGAGGCTGCCCGACCGCCCCGAAGGGCACTCGGAGGCGGCCCGGCCGCCCCGAAAGGCAATCGGAGGCGGCCCGGTCGCCTCCAAAGGCACTCGGAGCCTGCCCGGCCTCCCTGAAAGGCACTCGGAGGCGACCCCGCGGCCCCGAAAGGCACTCGGAGCCGGCCCAGCCGCCCCGAAAGGCACTCGGTGCCTCCCCGGCCGCCTCGAAAGGTACTCGGAGCCGACCCGGTCGCACACAAAGGCACTCGGAGGCGGCCCGGCCGCCCAAAAAGGCACTCGGAGCCTCCCCGGCCGCCCCGAAAGGCACTAGGAGCCTCCCCGGCTGCCCCGAAAGGCACTCGGAGGCTGACCGGCCGTCCACAAAGGCACTCAGAGCCTCCCCGGCCCCCCCGAAAGGCACTCGGAGCCTGCCCGGTCTCCCCGAATGGCACTCGGAGCCTGCCCGGTCTCCCCGAATGGCACTAGGAGCCTCCCCGGCCTCCCCGAAAGGCACTCGGAGCCTCCCCGGCCGCCCCGAAAGGCACTCGGAGCCTCCGCAGCCGCCCCAAAAGCCACTCGGAGCCGGCCCGGCCGCCCCGAAAGGCACTCGGAGCCTCCCCGGCCGCCCCGAAAGGCACTCAGAGCCTCCACGGTCACCCACAAAGGCACTCGGAGACTCCCCGACCGCACTGAAAGGCACTCGGAGTCGGCCCAGCCACCCCGAAAGGCACTCAGAGACAGCCCGGAAGCCCCGAAAGGCACTCGGAGCCTCCCCGGCCACCCCAAAAGGCACTCAGAAACAGCGCGGCCGCCCCGAAAGGCACTCGGAGCCTCCCGGGCCGCCCCGAAAGGCACTCGGAGCCTCCCCGGCCACCCCGAAAGGCACTCGGAGGCTCCCCAGCCGCCCCGAAAGGCACTCAGAGCCTCCACGGCCGCCCCGAGATGAACCCGGAGCCTCCCTGGCCACCCCGAAAGGCACTCAGAGCCTCCCTGGCCGCCCTGAAAGGCACTCGGAGCCTCCCCGGCCTCCCACAAAGGCACTCGGAGGCGGCCCAGCGGTCCCGAAAGGCACTCGGAGCCTCCCCGGCCACCCCGAAAGGCACTCGGAGGCTGACCGGCCGTCCACAAAGGCACTCAGAGCCTCCCCGGCCGCCCCAAAAGGCACTCGGAGTGGGCCCGGTCGACCCGAAAGGCATTCGGAGCCTACCCAGCCGCTCACAAAGGCACTCGGAGCCTCCCCGGCCGCCCCGAAAGGCACTCAGAGGCGGCCCGGCCACCCCAAAAGGCACTCGGAGCCTCCCAGGCCACCCCGAAATGAACTCGGAGCCTCCCCGGCCGCCCCAATAGGTACTCGGAGCCTCCCCGGCCGCCCCCAAAGGCACTCGGAGCCTCCCCGACCTCCCCAAAAGGCACTCGGAGCCTGCCCGGCCGCCCCAAAAGGCACTCGGAGCCGGCCCGGCCTCCCTGAAAGGCACTCGGAGGCGACCCCAACGCCCCGAAAGGTACTCGGAGCCTGCCCGGCCCCCCCGAAAGGCACTGGGAGGCGGCCGGGCTGCCCCCAAAGGCACTCGGAGCCGGCCCGGCCGCCCCGAAAGGCACTCGGAGTGGGCCCGGCCTCCCCGAAAGGCACTCGGAGCCTCCCCGGCCGCCCCGAAAGGCACTCGGAGCCTCCGCAGCCGCCCCAAAAGGCACTCGGAGGTGGCCCGGCTGCCCCGAAAGGCACTCGGAGCCTCCCCGGCTGCCCCGAAAGGCACTTGGAGCCTGCCCGGACACCCCGAAAGGCACTCGGAGCCTCCCCGACCGCCCTGAAACGCACTCGGAGTGGGCCCGGCCGCCCCGAAAGGCACTCGGAGCCTCCCCGGTCGCCCCAAAAGGTACTCGGAGGCAGCCCGACCGCCCCGAAAGGCACTCGGAGGCGGCCCGGCCGCCCCGAAAGGCACTCGGAGGGGGAACGGCCGCCCCGAAAGGCACTCGGAGCCTCCCCGGCCTCCCCAAAAGGCACTCGGAGGCGACCCAGTCGCCCCCAAAGGCACTTGGAGCCTGCACGGCCGCCCCGAAAGGCACTCGGAGCCTGCCCGGGCCGCCCCGAAAGGCACTCGGAGCCTGCCCGGCCGCCCCAAAAGGCACTCGGAGGCGGACCGGCCGCCCCGAAAGGCACTCGGAGCCTCCCCGGCTGCCCCGAAAGGCACTCGGAGCCGGCCAGGCGTCCCCAAAAGGCACTCGGAGCCTCCCCGGCTACCCCGAAAGGCACTCAGAGCCTGCCTGGCCACCCCGAAAGGCACTCGGAGCCTGCCCGGCCACCCCGAAAGGCACTCGGAGCCTGCCCGGCCACCCCCAAAGGAACTCGGAGCCTGCCCAACCACCCCAAAAGGCACTCGGAGCCTCCCCGGCCGCCCCCAAAGGCACTCGGAGGAAGACCGGCCTCCCCGAAAGGCACTAGGAGCCTCCCCGGCCACCCACAAAGGCACTCGGAGCCTCGCCGGCCGCCCCGAAAGGCACTCGGAGCCTCCCCGGCCCCCCCAAAAGGCACTCAGAGGTGGCCCGGTCGACCCGAAAGGCACTCGGAGGTGGCTCGGCTGCCCCGAAAAGCACTCGGAGCCTCCCCGGACACCCCGAAAGGCACTTGGAGCCTCCCCGGCCGCCCTGAAACGCACTCGGAGTGGGCCCGGCCGCCCCGAAAGGCACTCGGAGCCTCCCCGGCCACCACGAAAGGCACTCGGAGCCGCTCGGCCGTCCCGAAAGGCACTCAGAGGCGGCTCGACCGCCCCGAAAGGCACTCGGAGCCTCCCCGGTCGCCCCAAAAGGTACTCGGAGACAGCCCGACCGCCCCGAAAGGCACTCGGAGCCTCCCAGGCCACCCCGAAATGAACTCGGAGCCTCCCCGGCCGCCCCAATAGGTACTCGGAGCCTCCCCGGCCGCCCCCAAAGGCACTCGGAGCCTCCCCGACCTCCCCAAAAGGCACTCGGAGCCTGCCCGGCCACCCTGAAAGGCACTCGGAGCCTCCCTGGCCGCCCCAAAAGGAACTCCTAGGCTCACCGTCCACCCCGGAACGCACTCAGAGCCTCCCTGGACGCCCACAAAGGCACTCGGAGCCTGCCCGGCCACCCCAAAAGGCACTCGGAGCCGGCCCGGCTGCCCACAAAGGCACTCGGAGGCGGCCCAGCCACCCCGAAAGGCACTCGGGTCCTCCCCGGCCTCCCCGAAAGACATTCGGAGCAGACCTGGCTGCCCCAAAAGGCACTCGGAGGCGGCCTGGACGCCCCGAAAGGCACTCGGAGCCTGCCCGGCCGCCCCAAAAGGCACTCGGAGCCGGCCCGGCCTCCCTGAAAGGCACTCGGAGGCGACCCCAACGCCCCGAAAGGTACTCGGAGCCTGCCCGGCCCCCCCGAAAGGCACTGGGAGGCGGCCGGGCTGCCCCCAAAGGCACTCGGAGCCGGCCCGGCCGCCCCGAAAGGCACTCGGAGTGGGCCCGGCCTCCCCGAAAGGCACTCGGAGCCTCCCCGGCCGCCCCGAAAGGCACTCGGAGCCTCCGCAGCCGCCCCAAAAGGCACTCGGAGGTGGCCCGGCTGCCCCGAAAGGCACTCGGAGACTCCCCGGCTGCCCCGAAAGGCACTTGGAGCCTGCCCGGACACCCCGAAAGGCACTCGGAGCCTCCCCGGCCGCCCTGAAACGCACTCGGAGTGGGCCCGGCCGCCCCGAAAGGCACTCGGAGCCTCCCCGGCCACCACGAAAGGCACTCGGAGCCGTCTCGGCCGTCCCGAAAGGCACTCAGAGGCGGCTCGACCGCCCCGAAAGGCACTCGGAGACTCCCCGGTCGCCCCAAAAGGTACTCGGAGGCAGCCCGACCGCCCCGAAAGGCACTCGGAGGCGGCCCGGCCGCCCCGAAAGGCACTCGGAGGGGGAACGGCCGCCCCGAAAGGCACTCGGAGGCAGAACGGCCGCCCACAAAGGCACTCGGAGACTCCCCGGCTGCCCACAAAAGCACTCGGAGCCTCCCCGGACACCCCGAAAGGCACTCGGAGCCTCCCCGGCCGCCCACAAAGGCACTCGGAGCCTCCCCGGCCGCCCCAAAAGGCACTCGGAGCCGTCTCGGCCGTCCCGAAAGGCACTCAGAGGCAGCTCGACCGCCCCGAAAGGCACTCAGAGGCAGCTCGACCGCCCCGAAAGGCACTCGGAGACTCCCCGGTTTCCCCAAAAGGTACTCGGAGGCAGCCCGACGGCCCCGAAAGGCACTCGGAGGCGGCCCGGCCGCCCCGAAAGGCACTCGGAGGGGGAATGGCCGCCCCGAAAGGCACTCGGAGGCAGAACGGCCGCCCACAAAGGCACTCGGAGCCTCCCCGGCCTCCCTGAAAGGCACTCGGAGGCGACCCGGTCGCCCCCAAAGGCACTTGGAGCCTGCACGGCCGCCCCGAAAGGCACTCGGAGCCTGCCCGGGCCGCCCCGAAAGGCACTCGGAGCCTGCCCGGCCGCCCCAAAAGGCACTCGGAAGCGGCCCGGCCGCCCCAAAAGGCACTCGGAGGTGGCTCGGCTGCCCTGAAAGGCACTCGGAGCCTGCCCGACCACCCCAAAAGGCACTCGGAGTGGGCCCGGCCGCCCCAAAAGGCACTCGGAGCCTGCCCGGGACCCCGAAAGGCACTCAGAGGGGGCTCGACCGCCCCGAAAGGCACTCGGAGACTCCCCGGCCGCCCCAAAAGGTACTCGGAGGCTGCCCGACCGCCCCGAAGGGCACTCGGAGTCTCCCCGGCCGCCCCGAAAGGCAATCGGAGGCGGCCCGGTCGCCTCCAAAGGCACTCGGAGCCTGCCCGGCCTCCCTGAAAGGCACTCGGAGGCGACCCCGCGGCCCCGAAAGGCACTCGGAGCCGGCCCAGCCGCCCCGAAAGGCACTCGGTGCCTCCCCGGCCGCCTCGAAAGGTACTCGGAGCCGACCCAGTCGCACACAAAGGCACTCGGAGGCGGCCCGGCCGCCCAAAAAGGCACTCGGAGCCTCCCCGGCCGCCCCGAAAGGCACTCGGAGTGGGCCCGGCCGCCCCGAAAGGCACTCAGAGCCTGCCCGGACACCCGGAAAGGCACTCGGAGAGGGCCCAGCCGCCCCCAAAGGCACTCGGAGCCGACCCGGCCGTCCCGAAAGGCACTCAGAGGGGGCTCGACCGCCCCGAAAGGCACTCGGAGACTCCCCGGTCGCCCCAAAAGGTACTCGGAGGCAGCCCGACCGCCCCGAAAGGCACTCGGAGGCGGCCCGGCCGCCCCGAAAGGCACTCGGAGGGGGAACGGCCGCCCCGAAAGGCACTCGGAGCCTCCCCGGCCTCCCTGAAAGGCACTCGGAGGCGACCCGGTCGCCCCCAAAGGCACTTGGAGCCTGCACGGCCGCCCCGAAAGGCACTCGGAGCCTGCCCGGGCCGCCCCGAAAGGCACTCGGAGCCTGCCCGGCCGCCCCAAAAGGCACTCGGAAGCGGCCCGGCCGCCCCAAAAGGCACTCGGAGGTGGCTCGGCTGCCCTGAAAGGCACTCGGAGCCTGCCCGACCACCCGAAAAGGCACTCGGAGTGGGCCCGGCCGCCCCAAAAGGCACTCGGAGCCTGCCCGGGACCCCGAAAGGCACTCAGAGGGGGCTCGACCGCCCCGAAAGGCACTCGGAGACTCCCCGGCCGCCCCAAAAGGTACTCGGAGGCTGCCCGACCGCCCCGAAGGGCACTCGGAGTCTCCCCGGCCGTCCCGAAAGGCAATCGGAGGCGGCCCGGTCGCCTCCAAAGGCACTCGGAGCCTGCCCGGCCTCCCTGAAAGGCACTCGGAGGCGACCCCGCGGCCCCGAAAGGCACTCGGAGCCGGCCCAGCCGCCCCGAAAGGCACTCGGTGCCTCCCCGGCCGCCTCGAAAGGTACTCGGAGCCGACCCAGTCGCACACAAAGGCACTCGGAGGCGGCCCGGCCGCCCAAAAAGGCACTCGGAGCCTCCCCGGACACCCCGAAAGGCACTCGGAGTGGGCCCGGCCTCCCCGAAAGGCACTTGGAGCCTGCCCGGACACCCGGAAAGGCACTCGGAGTGGGCCCAGCCGCCCCGAAAGGCACTCGGAGCCGACCCGGCCGTCCCGAAAGGCACTCAGAGGGGGCTCGACCGCCCCGAAAGGCACTCGGAGACTCCCTGGTCGCCCCAAAAGGTACTCGGAGGCAGCCCGACCGCCCCGAAAGGCACTCGGAGGCGGCCCGGCCGCCCCGAAAGGCACTCGGAGGGGGAACGGCCGCCCCGAAAGGCACTCGGAGCCTCCCCGGCCTCCCTGAAAGGCACTCGGAGGCGACCCGGTCGCCCCCAAAGGCACTTGGAGCCTGCACGGCCACCCCGAAAGGCACTCGGAGCCTGCCCGGGCCGCCCCGAAAGGCACTCGGAGCCTCCCCGGCCACCCCAAAAGGCACTCAGAAACAGCGCGGCCGCCCCGAAAGGCACTCGGAGCCTCCCGGGCCGCCCCGAAAGGCACTCGGAGCCTCCCCGGCCACCCCGAAAGGCACTCGGAGGCTCCCCAGCCGCCCCGAAAGGCACTCAGAGCCTCCACGGCCGCCCCGAGATGAACCCGGAGCCTCCCTGGCCACCCCGAAAGGCACTCAGAGCCTCCCTGGCCGCCCTGAAAGGCACTCGGAGCCTCCCCGGCCTCCCACAAAGGCACTCGGAGGCGGCCCAGCGGTCCCGAAAGGCACTCGGAGCCTCCCCGGCCACCCCGAAAGGCACTTGGAGGCTGACCGGCCGTCCACAAAGGCACTCAGAGCCTCCCCGGCCGCCCCAAAAGGCACTCGGAGTGGGCCCGGTCGACCCGAAAGGCATTCAGAGCCTACCCAGCCGCTCACAAAGGCACTCGGAGCCTCCCCGGCCGCCCCGAAAGGCACTCAGAGGCGGCCCGGCCACCCCAAAAGGCACTCGGAGCCTCCCAGGCCACCCCGAAATGAACTCGGAGCCTCCCCGGCCGCCCCAATAGGTACTCGGAGCCTCCCCGGCCGCCCCCAAAGGCACTCGGAGCCTCCCCGACCTCCCCAAAAGGCACTCGGAGCCTGCCCGGCCACCCTGAAAGGCACTCGGAACCTCCCTGGCCGCCCCAAAAGGAACTCCTAGGCTCACCGTCCACCCCGGAACGCACTCAGAGCCTCCCTGGACGCCCACAAAGGCACTCGGAGCCTGCCCGGCCACCCCAAAAGGCACTCGGAGCCGGCCCGGCTGCCCACAAAGGCACTCGGAGGCGGCCCAGCCACCCCGAAAGGCACTCGGGTCCTCCCCGGCCTCCCCGAAAGACATTCGGAGCAGACCTGGCTGCCCCAAAAGGCACTCGGAGGCGGCCTGGACGCCCCGAAAGGCACTCGGAGCCTGCCCGGCCGCCCCAAAAGGCACTCGGAGCCGGCCCGGCCTCCCTGAAAGGCACTCGGAGGCGACCCCAACGCCCCGAAAGGTACTCGGAGCCTGCCTGGCCCCCCCGAAAGGCACTGGGAGGCGGCCGGGCTGCCCCCAAAGGCACTCGGAGCCGGCCCGGCCGCCCCGAAAGGCACTCGGAGTGGGCCCGGCCTCCCCGAAAGGCACTCGGAGCCTCCCCGGCCGCCCCGAAAGGCACTCGGAGCCTCCGCAGCCGCCCCAAAAGGCACTCGGAGGTGGCCCGGCTGCCCCGAAAGGCACTCGGAGACTCCCCGGCTGCCCCGAAAGGCACTTGGAGCCTGCCCGGACACCCCGAAAGGCACTCGGAGCCTCCCCGACCGCCCTGAAACGCACTCGGAGTGGGCCCGGCCACCCCGAAAGGCACTCAGAGCCGGCCAGGCGTCCCCAAAAGGCACTCGGAGCATCGCCGGCCGCCCCGAAAGGTACTCGGAGCCTGCCCGGTCGCCCACAAAGGCACTCGGTGCCTTCCCAACCACCCCGAAAGGCACTCAGAGACAGCCCGGCCACCCCGAAAGGCACTCGGAGACTCCCCGGCTGCCCACAAAAGCACTCGGAGCCTCCCCGGACACCCCGAAAGGCACTCGGAGCCTCCCCGGCCGCCCACAAAGGCACTCGGAGCCTCCCCGGCCGCCCCAAAAGGCACTCGGAGCCGTCTCGGCCGTCCCGAAAGGCACTCAGAGGCAGCTCGACCGCCCCGAAAGGCACTCAGAGGCAGCTCGACCGCCCCGAAAGGCACTCGGAGACTCCCCGGTTGCCCCAAAAGGTACTCGGAGGCAGCCCGACGGCCCCGAAAGGCACTCGGAGGCGGCCCGGCCGCCCCGAAAGGCACTCGGAGGGGGAATGGCCGCCCCGAAAGGCACTCGGAGGCAGAACGGCCGCCCACAAAGGCACTCGGAGCCTCCCCGGCCTCCCTGAAAGGCACTCGGAGGCGACCCGGTCGCCCCCAAAGGCACTTGGAGCCTGCACGGCCGCCCCGAAAGGCACTCGGAGCCTGCCCGGGCAGCCCCGAAAGGCATTCGGAGCCTGCCCGGCCGCCCCAAAAGGCACTCGGAAGCGGCCCGGCCGCCCCAAAAGGCACTCGGAGGTGGCTCGGCTGCCCTGAAAGGCACTCGGAGCCTGCCCGACCACCCGAAAAGGCACTCGGAGTGGGCCCGGCCGCCCCAAAAGGCACTCGGAGCCTGCCCGGGACCCCGAAAGGCACTCAGAGGGGGCTCGACCGCCCCGAAAGGCACTCGGAGACTCCCCGGCCGCCCCAAAAGGTACTCGGAGGCTGCCCGACCGCCCCAAAGGGCACTCGGAGTCTCCCCGGCCGCCCCGAAAGGCAATCGGAGGCGGCCCGGTCGCCTCCAAAGGCACTCGGAGCCTGCCCGGCCTCCCTGAAAGGCACTCGGAGGCGACCCCGCGGCCCCGAAAGGCACTCGGAGCCGGCCCAGCCGCCCCGAAAGGCACTCGGTGCCTCCCCGGCCGCCTCGAAAGGTACTCGGAGCCGACCCAGTCGCACACAAAGGCACTCGGAGGCGGCCCGGCCGCCCAAAAAGGCACTCGGAGCCTCCCCGGCCGCCCCGAAAGGCACTCGGAGTGGGCCCGGCCTCCCCGAAAGGCACTTGGAGCCTGCCCGGACACCCGGAAAGGCACTCGGAGTGGGCCCAGCCGCCCCCAAAGGCACTCGGAGCCGACCCGGCCGTCCCGAAAGGCACTCAGAGGGGGCTCGACCGCCCCGAAAGGCACTCGGAGACTCCCCGGTCGCCCCAAAAGGTACTCGGAGGCAGCCCGACCGCCCCGAAAGGCACTCGGAGGCGGTCCGGCCGCCCCGAAAGGCACTCGGAGGGGGAACGGCCGCCCTGAAAGGCACTCGGAGCCTCCCCGGCCTCCCTGAAAGGCACTCGGAGGCGACCCGGTCGCCCCCAAAGGCACTTGGAGCCTGCACGGCCGCCCCGAAAGGCACTCGGAGCCTGCCCGGGCCGCCCCGAAAGGCACTCGGAGCCTGCCCGGCCGCCCCAAAAGGCACTCGGAAGCGGCCCGGCCGCCCCAAAAGGCACTCGGAGGTGGCTCGGCTGCCCTGAAAGGCACTCGGAGCCTGCCCGACCACCCCAAAAGGCACTCGGAGTGGGCCCGGCCGCCCCAAAAGGCACTCGGAGCCTGCCCGGGACCCCGAAAGGCACTCAGAGGGGGCTCGACCGCCCCGAAAGGCACTCGGAGACTCCCCGGCCGCCCCAAAAGGTACTCGGAGGCTGCCCGACCGCCCCGAAGGGCACTCGGAGGCGGCCCGGCCGCCCCGAAAGGCAATCGGAGGCGGCCCGGTCGCCTCCAAAGGCACTCGGAGCCTGCCCGGCCTCCCTGAAAGGCACTCGGAGGCGACCCCGCGGCCCCGAAAGGCACTCGGAGCCGGCCCAGCCGCCCCGAAAGGCACTCGGTGCCTCCCCGGCCGCCTCGAAAGGTACTCGGAGCCGACCCGGTCGCACACAAAGGCACTCGGAGGCGGCCCGGCCGCCCAAAAAGGCACTCGGAGCCTCCCCGGCCGCCCCGAAAGGCACTAGGAGCCTCCCCGGCTGCCCCGAAAGGCACTCGGAGGCTGACCGGCCGTCCACAAAGGCACTCAGAGCCTCCCCGGCCCCCCCGAAAGGCACTCGGAGCCTGCCCGGTCTCCCCGAATGGCACTCGGAGCCTGCCCGGTCTCCCCGAATGGCACTAGGAGCCTCCCCGGCCTCCCCGAAAGGCACTCGGAGCCTCCCCGGCCGCCCCGAAAGGCACTCGGAGCCTCCGCAGCCGCCCCAAAAGCCACTCGGAGCCGGCCCGGCCGCCCCGAAAGGCACTCGGAGCCTCCCCGGCCGCCCCGAAAGGCACTCAGAGCCTCCACGGTCACCCACAAAGGCACTCGGAGACTCCCCGACCGCACTGAAAGGCACTCGGAGTCGGCCCAGCCACCCCGAAAGGCACTCAGAGACAGCCCGGAAGCCCCGAAAGGCACTCGGAGCCTCCCCGGCCACCCCAAAAGGCACTCAGAAACAGCGCGGCCGCCCCGAAAGGCACTCGGAGCCTCCCGGGCCGCCCCGAAAGGCACTCGGAGCCTCCCCGGCCACCCCGAAAGGCACTCGGAGGCTCCCCAGCCGCCCCGAAAGGCACTCAGAGCCTCCACGGCCGCCCCGAGATGAACCCGGAGCCTCCCTGGCCACCCCGAAAGGCACTCAGAGCCTCCCTGGCCGCCCTGAAAGGCACTCGGAGCCTCCCCGGCCTCCCACAAAGGCACTCGGAGGCGGCCCAGCGGTCCCGAAAGGCACTCGGAGCCTCCCCGGCCACCCCGAAAGGCACTCGGAGGCTGACCGGCCGTCCACAAAGGCACTCAGAGCCTCCCCGGCCGCCCCAAAAGGCACTCGGAGTGGGCCCGGTCGACCCGAAAGGCATTCAGAGCCTACCCAGCCGCTCACAAAGGCACTCGGAGCCTCCCCGGCCGCCCCGAAAGGCACTCAGAGGCGGCCCGGCCACCCCAAAAGGCACTCGGAGCCTCCCAGGCCACCCCGAAATGAACTCGGAGCCTCCCCGGCCGCCCCAATAGGTACTCGGAGCCTCCCCGGCCGCCCCCAAAGGCACTCGGAGCCTCCCCGACCTCCCCAAAAGGCACTCGGAGCCTGCCCGGCCGCCCCAAAAGGCACTCGGAGCCGGCCCGGCCTCCCTGAAAGGCACTCGGAGGCGACCCCAACGCCCCGAAAGGTACTCGGAGCCTGCCCGGCCCCCCCGAAAGGCACTGGGAGGCGGCCGGGCTGCCCCCAAAGGCACTCGGAGCCAGCCCGGCCGCCCCGAAAGGCACTCGGAGTGGGCCCGGCCTCCCCGAAAGGCACTCGGAGCCTCCCCGGCCGCCCCGAAAGGCACTCGGAGCCTCCGCAGCCGCCCCAAAAGGCACTCGGAGGTGGCCCGGCTGCCCCGAAAGGCACTCGGAGCCTCCCCGGCTGCCCCGAAAGGCACTCGGAGCGCGCCCGGACACCCCGAAAGGCACTCGGAGCCTCCCCGACCGCCCTGAAACGCACTCGGAGTGGGCCCGGCCGCCCCGAAAGGCACTCGGAGCCTCCCTGGCCACCACGAAAGGCACTCGGAGCCGTCTCGGCCGTCCCGAAAGGCACTCAGAGGCGGCTCGACCGCCCCGAAAGGCACTCGGAGACTCCCCGGTCGCCCCAAAAGGTACTCGGAGGCAGCCCGACCGCCCCGAAAGGCACTCGGAGGCGGCCCGGCCGCCCCGAAAGGCACTCGGAGGGGGAACGGCCGCCCCGAAAGGCACTCGGAGCCTCCCCGGCCTCCCCAAAAGGCACTCGGAGGCGACCCAGTCGCCCCCAAAGGCACTTGGAGCCTGCACGGCCGCCCCGAAAGGCACTCGGAGCCTGCCCGGGCCGCCCCGAAAGGCACTCGGAGCCTGCCCGGCCGCCCCAAAAGGCACTCGGAAGCGGCCCGGCCGCCCCAAAAGGCACTCGGAGGTGGCTCGGCTGCCCTGAAAGGCATTCGGAGCCTGCCCGACCACCCCAAAACGCACTCAGAGGGGGCTCGACCGCCCCGAAAGGCACTCGGAGACTCCCCGGCCGCCCCAAAAGGTACTCGGAGGCTGCCCGACCGCCCCGAAGGGCACTCGGAGGCGGCCCGGCCGCCCTGAAAGGCAATCGGAGGCGGCCCGGTCGCCTCCAAAGGCACTCGGAGCCTGCCCGGCCTCCCTGAAAGGCACTCGGAGGCGACCCCGCGGCCCTGAAAGGCACTCGGTGCCTCCCCGGCCGCCTCGAAAGGTATTCGGAGCCTCCCCGGTCGCACACAAAGGCACTCGGAGGCGGCCCAGCCGCCCAAAAAGGCACTCGGAGCCTCCCCGGCCGCCCCGAAAGGCACTCGGAGTGGGCCCGGCCTCCCCGAAAGGCACTTGGAGCCTGCCCGGACACCCGGAAAGGCACTCGGAGTGGGCCCAGCCGCCCCAAAAGCCACTCGGAGCCGACCCAGCCACCCCAAAAGGCACTCGGAGCCTCCCCGGCCTCCCCAAAAGGCACTCGGAGCCTGCCCGGCCACCCCAAAAGGCACTCGGAGCCTCCCCGGCCGCCCCCAAAGGCACTCAGAGGCGGCCCGGCCACCCCGAAAGGCACTCGGATCCTCCCCGGCAGCCCCGAAAGGCACTCGGAGCCTGCTCGGCCAACCCGAAAGGCACTCGGAGCCTCCCCGGCTGCCCACAAAAGCATTCGGAGGCGGACCGGCCGCCCCGAAAGGCACTCGGAGCCTCCCCGGCTGCCCCGAAAGGCACTCGGAGCCGGCCAGGCGTCCCCAAAAGGCACTCGGAGCCTCCCCGGCTACCCCGAAAGGCACTCAGAGCCTGCCTGGCCACCCCGAAAGGCACTCGGAGCCTGCCCGGCCACCCCGAAAGGCACTCGGAGCCTGCCCGGCCACCCCCAAAGGAACTCGGAGCCTGCCCAACCACCCCAAAAGGCACTCGGAGCCTCCCCGGCCGCCCCCAAAGGCACTCGGAGGAAGACCGGCCGCCCCGAAAGGCACTAGGAGCCTCCCCGGCCACCCACAAAGGCACTCGGAGCCTCGCCGGCCGCCCCGAAAGGCACTCGGAGCCTCCCCGGCCCCCCCAAAAGGCACTCAGAGGTGGCCCGGTCGACCCGAAAGGCACTCGGAGGTGGCTCGGCTGCCCCGAAAAGCACTCGGAGCCTCCCCGGACACCCCGAAAGGCACTTGGAGCCTCCCCGGCCGCCCTGAAACGCACTCGGAGTGGGCCCGGCCGCCCCAAAAGGCACTCGGAGCCTCCCCGGCCACCACGAAAGGCACTCGGAGCCGTCTCGGCCGTCCCGAAAGGCACTCAGAGGCGGCTCGACCGCCCCGAAAGGCACTCGGAGACTCCCCGGTCGCCCCAAAAGGTACTCGGAGACAGCCCGACCGCCCCGAAAGGCACTCGGAGGCGGCCCGGCCGCCCCGAAAGGCACTCGGAGGGGGAACGGCCGCCCACAAAGGCACTCGGAGCCTCCCCGGCCTCCCTGAAAGGCACTCGGAGGCGACCCGGTCGCCCCCAAAGGCACTCGTAGCCTGCCCGGGCAGCCCCGAAAGGCACTCGGAGCCTGCCCGGCCGCCCCAAAAGGCACTCGGAGGTGGCTCGGCTGCCCTGAAAGGCACTCGGAGCCTGCCCGACCACCCGAAAAGGCACTCGGAGTGGGCCCGGCCGCCCCAAAAGGCACTCGGAGCCTGCCCGGGACCCCGAAAGGCACTCAGAGGGGGCTCGACCGCCCCGAAAGGCACTCGGAGACTCCCCGGCCGCCCCAAAAGGTACTCGGGGGCTGCCCGACCGCCCCGAAGGGCACTCGGAGGCGGCCCGGCCGCCCTGAAAGGCAATCGGAGGCGGCCCGGTCGCCTCCAAAGGCACTCGGAGCCTGCCCGGCCTCCCCGAAAGGCACTCGGAGGCGACCCCGCGGCCCCGAAAGGCACTCGGAGCCGGCCCAGCCGCCCCGAAAGGCACTCGGTGCCTCCCCGGCCGCCTCGAAAGGTACTCGGAGCCGACCCGGTCGCACACAAAGGCACTCGGAGGCGGCCCGGCTGCCCAAAAAGGCACTCGGAGCCTCCCCGGCTGCCCCGAAAGGCACTCGGAGTGGGCCCGGCCTCCCCGAAAGGCACTTGGAGCCTGCCCGGACACCCGGAAAGGCACTCGGAGTGGGCCCAGCCGCCCCCAAAGGCACTCGGAGCCGACCCAGCCGCCCCGAAAGGCACTCGGAGCCTCCCCGGCCGCCCCCAAAAGCACTCAGAGGCGGCCCGGCCCCCCCGAAAGGCACTCGGAGCCTCCCCGGCTGCCCCGAAAGGCACTCGGAAGCGGCCCGGCCGCCCCAAAAGGCACTCGGAGGTGGCTCGGCTGCCCTGAAAGGCACTCGGAGCCTGCCCGACCACCCGAAAAGGCACTCGGAGTGGGCCCGGCCGCCCCAAAAGGCACTCGGAGCCTCCCCGGCTACCCCGAAAGGCACTCGGAGCCTGCCTGGCCACCCCAAAAGGCACTCGGAGGCGGCCCGGCCGCCCTGAAAGGCACTCAGAGCCGGCCAGGCGTCCCCAAAAGGCACTTGGAGCATCGCCGGCCGCCTCGAAAGGTACTCGGAGCCTGCCCGGTTGCCCACAAAGGCACTCGGTGCCTTCCCAACCACCCCGAAAGGCACTCAGAGACAGCCCGGCCACCCCGAAAGGCACTCGGAGACTCCCCGGCTGCCCACAAAAGCACTCGGAGCCTCCCCGGCCGCCCCAAAAGGCACTCGGAGCCTCCCCGGCCACCACGAAAGGCACTCAGAGGCAGCGCGACCGCCCCGAAAGGCACTCGGAGACTCCCCGGTCGCCCCAAAAGGTACTCGGAGGCAGCCCGACCGCCCCGAAAGGCACTCGGAGGCGGCCCGGCCGCCCCGAAAGGCACTCGGAGGCAGAACGGCCGCCCACAAAGGCACTCGGAGCCTCCCCAGCCACCCTGAAAGGCACTCGGAGGCGACCCGGTCCCCCCCAAAGGCACTTGGAGCCTGCACGGCCGCCCCGAAAGGCACTCGGAGCCTGCCCGGGCCGCCCCGAAAGGCACTCGGAGCCTCCCCGGCCGCCCCCAAAGGCACTCGGAGGAAGACCGGCCGCCCCGAAAGGCACTAGGAGCCTCCCCGGCCACCCACAAAGGCACTCGGAGCCTCGCCGGCCGCCCCGAAAGGCACTCGGAGCCTCCCCGGCCCCCCCAAAAGGCACTCAGAGGTGGCCCGGTCGACCCGAAAGGCACTCGGAGGTGGCTCGGCTGCCCCGAAAAGCACTCGGAGCCTCCCCGGACACCCCGAAAGGCACTTGGAGCCTCCCCGGCCGCCCTGAAACGCACTCGGAGTGGGCCCGGCCGCCCCCAAAGGCACTCAGAGGCGGCCAGGCCCCCCCGAAAGGCACTCGGAGCGTCCCCGGCAGCCCCGAAAGGCACTCGGAGCCTCCCCGGCCGCCCCGAAAGGCACTCAGAGCCGGCCAGGCGTCCCGAAAAGGCACTCGGAGCATCGCCGGCCGCCCCGAAAGGTACTCGGAGCCTGCCCGGTTGCCCACAAAGGTACTCGGAGCCTCCCCGGCCTCCCTAAAAGGTACTCGGAGCCTCCCCGGCCACCCCGAAAGGCACTCGGAGCCTGTCCGGCCGCCCCGAAAAGCACTCGGAGCCTCCCCGGCCACCCCGAAAGGCACTCGGAGCCTCCCCGGCCGCCCCGAAAGGCACTCGGAGCCTGCCCGGCTGCCCCCAAAGGCACTCGGGGCCTCGCCGGCCGCCCCGAAAGGCACTCGGAGCCTCCCCAGTCGCCCCGAATGGCACTCGGAGCCTCCCCGGCCGCCCCGAAAGGCACTCAGAGCCTCCCCGGCCGCCCCAAAAGGCACTCGGAGCCTCCCCGGTCGCCCCGAATGGCACTCGGAGCCTCGCCGGCCACCCCGAAAGGCACTCGGAGCCTCCCCGGCCGCCCCAAAAGGCACTCGGAGGAAACCCGGCCGCCTCCAAAGGCACTCGGAGCCTGCACGACCGCCCTGAAAGACACTCGGAGCCTGCCCGGCCACCCGAAAAGGCACTCGGAGCCTACTCGGCCGCCCCGAAAGGCACTCGGAGCGGGCCGGCCACCCCGAAAGGCACTCGGAGCCTCCCCGGCCACCCCGAAAGGCACTCGGAGCCTGCCTGGCCTCCCCGAAAGGCACTCGGAGCCTCCCCGGCCGCCCCGAAAGGCACTCGGAGACTGCACTGCCGCCCTGAAAGGGACTCGGAGGCGGACCGGCCACCCCGAAAGGCACTCGGAGGCGGCCCGGCCTCCCCGAAAGGCACTCGGAGGCGGACCAGCCGCGCTGAAAGGCTCTCAGAGGCGGCCCGGCCGCCCCAAAAGGCACTCGGAGCCTCCCCGGCCGCCCCCAAAGGCACTCGGAGCCGGCTCGGTCGTCCCAAAAGGCACTCGGAGCTGGCCCGGCCGCCCCGAAAGGCACTCGGAGCCTCTCCGGCACCCCCGAATGGCACTCGGAGGCGGCCCGGCCGCCCCTAAAGGCACTCAGAGCCTCCCTGGCCGCCCACAAAGGCACTCGCGGGCGGCCCGGAGGCCCCAAAAGGCACTTGGAGCCTCCCAGGCCGCCCCGAAAGGCACTCGGACCCTCTCCGGCCACCCCGAAAGGCACTCGGAGCCTCCCCGGCCGCCCACAAAGGCACTCGGAGCCTCCCTGGCCACTCCGAAAGGCACTCGGAAGCGGCCCGGCTGCCCCAAAAGGCACTCAGAGCCTCCCTGGCCGCCCCGAAAGGCACTCGGAGCCTTCCCGGCCGCCTCGAAAGGCACTCGGAGCCTCCCCGACCACCCTGAAAGGCACTCGGAGGCATCCCAGCCACCCCGAAAGGCACTCGGAGCCTACTCGGCCGTCCCGAAAGGCACTCGGAGCCTCCCCGGCTGCCCCCAAAGGCACTCAGAGCCTCCCTGGCCACCCCGAAAGGCACTCGGTGCCTCCCCGGCCGCCCCAAAAGGTACTCGGAGCCTCCCCGGCCGCCCCCAAAGGCACTCGGAGCCTGCCCGGTCACCCCGAAAGGCACTCGGAGCCTCCCCGGCCGCCCCAAAAGGAACTCCTAGGCTCACCGTCCACCCCGGAACGCACTCAGAGCCTCCCTGGACGCCCCGAAAGGCACTCGGAGCCTGCCCGGCCTCCCCAAAAGGCACTCGGAGCCTCCACGGCCGCCCCGAAAGGCACTCGGAGCCTCCCCAGCCGCCCCAAAAGGCACTCGGAGCCTGCCCAGCCGCCCTGAAAGGCACTCGGAGCCTCCCCGGCTGCCCCAAAAGGCACTCGGAGTGGGCCCGGCCGCCCCAAAAGGCACTCGGAGCCTGCCCGGGACCCCGAAAGGCACTCAGAGGGGGCTCGACCGCCCCGAAAGGCACTCGGAGACTCCCCGGCCGCCCCAAAAGGTACTCGGAGGCTGCCCGACCGCCCCGAAGGGCACTCGGAGGCGGCCCGGCCGCCCCGAAAGGCAATCGGAGGCGGCCCGGTCGCCTCCAAAGGCACTCGGAGCCTGCCCGACCTCCCTGAAAGGCACTCGGAGGCGACCCCGCGGCATCGAAAGGCACTCGAAGCCGGCCCAGCCGCCCCGAAAGGCACTCGGTGCCTCCCCGGCCGCCTCGAAAGCCACTCGGAGCCGACCCGGTCGCACACAAAGGCACTCGGAGGCGGCCCGGCCGCCCAAAAAGGCACTCGGAGCCTCCCCGGCCGCCCCGAAAGGCACTCGGAGTGGGCCCGGCCTCCCCGAAAGGCACTTGGAGCCTGCCCGGACACCCGGAAAGGCACTCGGAGTGGGCCCAGCCGCCCCCAAAGGCACTCGGAGCCGACCCGGCCGCCCCGAAAGGCACTCGGAGGCTGCCCGACCGCCCCGAAAGGCACTCGGAGCCGGCCAGGCGTCCCCAAAAGGCACTCGGAGCCTCCCCGGCTACCCCGAAAGGCACTCGGAGCCTGCCTGGCCACCCCGAAAGGCACTCGGAGCGTGCCCGGCCACCCCGAAAGGCACTCGGAGCCTGCCCGGCCACCCCCAAAGGCACTCGGAGCCTGCCCAACCACCCCAAAAGGCACTCGGAGCCTCCCCGGCCGCCCCCAAAGGCACTCGGAGGAAGACCGGCCTCCCCGAAAGGCACTCGGAGCCTCCCCGGCCACCCACAAAGGCACTCGGAGCCTCGCCGGCCTCCCCGAAAGGCACTCGGAGCCTCCCCGGCCCCCCCAAAAGGCACTCGGAGGTGGCCCGGTCGACCCGAAAGGCACTCGGAGGTGGCTCGGCTGCCCCGAAAAGCACTCGGAGCCTCCCCGGACACCCCGAAAGGCACTTGGAGCCTCCCCGGCCGCCCTGAAACGCACTCGGAGTGGGCCCGGCCGCCCCGAAAGGCACTCAGAGCCTGCCTGGACACCCGGAAAGGCACTCGGAGTGGGCCCAGCCGCCCCCAAAGGCACTCAGAGGCGGCTCGACCGCCCCGAAAGGCACTCGGAGACTCCCCGGTCGCCCCAGAAGGTACTCGGAGGCAGCCCGACCGCCCCGAAAGGCACTCGGAGGCGGCCCGGCCGCCCCGAAAGGCACTCGGAGGGGGAACGGCCGCCCCGAAAGGCACTCGGAGGCAGAACGGCCGCCCACAAAGGCACTCGGAGCCTCCCCGGCCTCCCTGAAAGGCACTCGGAGGCGACCCGGTCGCCCCCAAAGGCACTTGGAGCCTGCACAGCCGCCCCGAAAGGCACTCGGAGCCTGCCCGGGCCGCCCCCAAAGGCACTCGGAGCCTGCCCGGCCGCCCCGAAAGGCACTCGGAGCCTGCCCGGCCGCCCCAAAAGGCACTCGGAGGTGGCTCGGCTGCCCTGAAAGGCACTCGGAGCCTGCCCGACTACCCCAAAAGGCACTCGGAGTGGGCCCGGCCGCCCCAAAAGGCACTCGGAGCCTGCCCGGGACCCCGAAAGGCACTCAGAGGGGGCTCGACCGCCCCGAAAGGCACTCGGAGACTCCCCGGCCGCCCCAAAAGGTACTCGGAGGCTGCCCGACCGCCCCGAAGGGCACTCGGAGTCTCCCCGGCCGCCCCGAAAGGCAATCGGAGGCGGCCCGGTCGCCTCCAAAGGCACTCGGAGCCTGCCCGGCCTCCCTGAAAGGCACTCGGAGGCGACCCCGCGGCCCCGAAAGGCACTCGGAGCCGGCCCAGCCGCCCTGAAAGGCACTCGGTGCCTCCCCGGCCGCCTCGAAAGGTACTCGGAGCCGACCCGGTCGCACACAAAGGCACTCGGAGGCGGCCCGGCCGCCCAAAAAGGCACTCGGAGCCTCCCCGGCCGCCCCGAAAGGCACTCGGAGTGGGCCCAGCCGCCCCCAAAGGCACTCGGAGCCGACCCGGCCGCCCCAAAAGGCACTCGGAGCCTCCCCGGCCTCCCCAAAAGGCACTCGGAGCCTCCCCGGCCGCCCCCAAAGGCACTCAGAGGCGGCCAGGCCCCCCCGAAAGGCACTCAGAGCCTCCCCGGCAGCCCCGAAAGGCACTCGGAGCCTCCCCGGCCGCCCCGAAAGGCACTCAGAGCCGGCCAGGCGTCCCCAAAAGGCACTCGGAGCATCGCCGGCCGCCCCGAAAGGTACTCGGAGCCTGCCCGGTTGCCCACAAAGGCACTCGGTGCCTTCCCAACCACCCCGAAAGGCACTCAGAGACAGCCCGGCCACCCCGAAAGGCACTCGGAGACTCCCCGGCTGCCCACAAAAGCACTCGGAGCCTCCCCGGCCACCCCGAAAGGCACTCGGAGCCTCCCCGGCCGCCCACAAAGGCACTCGGAGCCTCCCCGGCCGCCCGAAAAGGCACTCGGAGCCTCCCCGGCCTCCCTGAAAGGCACTCGGAGCCTCCCCGGCCGCCCCGAAAGGCACTCGGAGCCTCCCCGGCCTCCCCAAAAGGCACTCGGAGCCTCCCCGGCCACCCGGAAAGGCATTCGGAGCCTGTCCGGCCGCCCCGAAAAGCACTCGGAGCCTCCCCGGCCACCCCGAAAGGCACTCGGAGCCTCCCCGGCCGCCCCGAAAGGCACTCGGAGCCTGCCCGGCTGCCCCCAAAGGCACTCGGGGCCTCCCCGGCCGCCCCGAAAGGCACTCGGAGCCTCCCCAGTCGCCCCGAATGGCACTCGGAGCCTCCCCGGCCGCCCCGAAAGGCACTCGGAGCCTCCCCGGCCGCCCCAAAAGGCACTCGGAGCCTCCCCGGTCGCCCCGAATGGCACTCGGAGCCTCGCCGGCCACCCCGAAAGGCACTCGGAGCCTCCCCGGCCGCCCCAAAAGGCACTCGGAGGAGACCCGGCCGCCTCCAAAGGCACTCGGAGCCTGCACGACCGCCCCGAAAGACACTCGGAGCCTGCCCGGCCACCCGAAAAGGCACTCGGAGCCTACTCGGCCGCCCCGAAAGGCACTCGGAGCGGGCCGGCCACCCCGAAAGGCACTCGGAGCCTCCCCGGCCACCCCGAAAGGCACTCGGAGCCTCCCCGGCCACCCCGAAAGGCACTCGGAGTCTGCCTGGCCTCCCCAAAAGGCACTCGGAGCCTCCCCGGCCGCCCCGAAAGGCACTCGGAGACTGCACTGCCGCCCTGAAAGGGACTCGGAGGCGGACCGGCCACCCCGAAAGGCACTCGGAGGCGGCCCGGCCTCCCCGAAAGGCACTCGGAGGCGGACCAGCCGCGCTGAAAGGCTCTCAGAGGCAGCCCGGCCGCCCCGAAAGGCACTCGGAGCCTCCCCGGCCTCCCCGAATGGCACTCGGAGCCTGCACGGCCGCCCCAAAAGGCACTCGGAGCCTCCCCGGCCGCCCCGAAAGGCACTCGGAGCCTCACCAGCCTCCCCGAAAGGCACTCAGAGCCTCCCCGGCCGCCCCAAAAGGCACTCGGAGCGGGCCCGGCCGCCCCGAAAGGCACTCGGAGCCCGCCCGGCCGCCCCGAAAGGCACTCGGAGCCAGCCCAGCAGCCCCGAAATGCACTTTATGGGGGAACGGCTGCACCGAAAGGCACTCGGAGCCTCCCCGACCTCCCCAAAAGGCACTCGGAGCCTGCCCGGCCGCCCCAAAAGGCACTCGGAGCCGGCCCGGCCTCCCTGAAAGGCACTCGGAGGCGACCCCAACGCCCCGAAAGGTACTCGGAGCCTGCCCGGCCCCCCCGAAAGGCACTGGGAGGCGGCCGGGCTGCCCCCAAAGGCACTCGGAGCCGGCCCGGCCGCCCCGAAAGGCACTCGGAGTGGGCCCGGCCTCCCCGAAAGGCACTCGGAGCCTCCCCGGCCGCCCCGAAAGGCACTCGGAGCCTCCGCAGCCGCCCCAAAAGGCACTCGGAGGTGGCCCGGCTGCCCCGAAAGGCACTCGGAGCCTCCCCGGCTGCCCCGAAAGGCACTTGGAGCCTGCCCGGACACCCCGAAAGGCACTCGGAGCCTCCCCGACCGCCCTGAAACGCACTCGGAGTGGGCCCGGCCGCCCCGAAAGGCACTCGGAGCCTCCCCGGCCACCACGAAAGGCACTCGGAGCCGTCTCGGCCGTCCCGAAAGGCACTCAGAGGCGGCTCGACCGCCCCGAAAGGCACTCGGAGACTCCCCGGTCGCCCCAAAAGGTACTCGGAGACAGCCCGACCGCCCCGAAAGGCACTCGGAGGCGGCCCGGCCGCCCCGAAAGGCACTCGGAGGGGGAACGGCCGCCCCGAAAGGCACTCGGAGCCTCCCCGGCCTCCCCAAAAGGCACTCGGAGGCGACCCAGTCGCCCCCAAAGGCACTTGGAGCCTGCACGGCCGCCCCGAAAGGCACTCGGAGCCTGCCCGGGCCGCCCCGAAAGGCACTCGGAGCCTGCCCGGCCGCCCCAAAAGGCACTCGGAAGCGGCCCGGCCGCCCCAAAAGGCACTCGGAGGTGGCTCGGCTGCCCTGAAAGGCATTCGGAGCCTGCCCGACCACCCCAAAACGCACTCAGAGGGGGCTCGACCGCCCCGAAAGGCACTCGGAGACTCCCCGGCCGCCCCAAAAGGTACTCGGAGGCTGCCCGACCGCCCCGAAGGGCACTCGGAGGCGGCCCGGCCACCCTGAAAGGCAATCGGAGGCGGCCCGGTCGCCTCCAAAGGCACTCGGAGCCTGCCCGGCCTCCCTGAAAGGCACTCGGAGGCGACCCCGCGGCCCTGAAAGGCACTCGGTGCCTCCCCGGCTGCCTCGAAAGGTATTCGGAGCCTCCCCGGTCGCACACAAAGGCACTCGGAGGCGGCCCAGCCGCCCAAAAAGGCACTCGGAGCCTCCCCGGCCGCCCCGAAAGGCACTCGGAGTGGGCCCGGCCTCCCCGAAAGGCACTTGGAGCCTGCCCGGACACCCGGAAAGGCACTCGGAGTGGGCCCAGCCGCCCCAAAAGCCACTCGGAGCCGACCCAGCCACCCCAAAAGGCACTCGGAGCCTCCCCGGCCTCCCCAAAAGGCACTCGGAGCCTGCCCGGCCACCCCAAAAGGCACTCGGAGCCTCCCCGGCCGCCCCCAAAGGCACTCAGAGGCGGCCCGGCCACCCCGAAAGGCACTCGGATCCTCCCCGGCAGCCCCGAAAGGCACTCGGAGCCTGCTCGGCCAACCCGAAAGGCACTCGGAGCCTCCCCGGCTGCCCACAAAAGCATTCGGAGGCGGACCGGCCACCCCGAAAGGCACTCGGAGCCTCCCCGGCTGCCCCGAAAGGCACTCGGAGCCGGCCAGGCGTCCCCAAAAGGCACTCGGAGCCTCCCCGGCTACCCCGAAAGGCACTCAGAGCCTGCCTGGCCACCCCGAAAGGCACTCGGAGCCTGCCCGGCCACCCCGAAAGGCACTCGGAGCCTGCCCGGCCACCCCCAAAGGAACTCGGAGCCTGCCCAACCACCCCAAAAGGCACTCGGAGCCTCCCCGGCCGCCCCCAAAGGCACTCGGAGGAAGACCGGCCTCCCCGAAAGGCACTAGGAGCCTCCCCGGCCACCCACAAAGGCACTCGGAGCCTGCCCGGGCCGCCCCGAAAGGCACTCGGAGCCTCCCCGGCCCCCCCAAAAGGCACTCAGAGGTGGCCCGGTCGACCCGAAAGGCACTCGGAGGTGGCTCGGCTGCCCCGAAAAGCACTCGGAGCCTCCCCGGACACCCCGAAAGGCACTTGGAGCCTCCCCGGCCGCCCTGAAACGCACTCGGAGTGGGCCCGGCCGCCCCAAAAGGCACTCGGAGCCTCCCCGGCCACCACGAAAGGCACTCGGAGCCGTCTCGGCCGTCCCGAAAGGCACTCAGAGGCGGCTCGACCGCCCCGAAAGGCACTCGGAGACTCCCCGGTCGCCCCAAAAGGTACTCGGAGACAGCCCGACCGCCCCGAAAGGCACTCGGAGGCGGCCCGGCCGCCCCGAAAGGCACTCGGAGGGGGAACGGCCGCCCACAAAGGCACTCGGAGCCTCCCCGGCCTCCCTGAAAGGCACTCGGAGGCGACCCGGTCGCCCCCAAAGGCACTCGTAGCCTGCCCGGGCAGCCCCGAAAGGCACTCGGAGCCTTCCCGGCCGCCCCGAAAGGCACTCGGAAGCGGCCCGGCCGCCCCAAAAGGCACTCGGAGGTGGCTCGGCTGCCCTGAAAGGCACTCGGAGCCTGCCCGACCACCCCAAAAGGCACTCGGAGTGGGCCCGGCCGCCCCAAAAGGCACTCGGAGCCTGCCCGGGACCCCGAAAGGCACTCAGAGGGGGCTCGACCGCCCCGAAAGGCACTCGGAGACTCCCCGGCCGCCCCAAAAGGTACTCGGAGGCTGCCCGACCGCCCCGAAGGGCACTCGGAGGCGGCCCGGCCGCCCTGAAAGGCAATCGGAGGCGGCCCGGTCGCCTCCAAAGGCACTCGGAGCCTGCCCGGCTGCCCCGAAAGGCACTCGGAGGCGACCCCGCGGCCCCGAAAGGCACTCGGAGCCGGCCCAGCCGCCCCGAAAGGCACTCGGTGCCTCCCCGGCCGCCTCGAAAGGTACTCGGAGCCGACCCGGTCGCACACAAAGGCACTCGGAGGCGGCCCGGCTGCCCAAAAAGGCACTCGGAGCCTCCCCGGCTGCCCCGAAAGGCACTCGGAGTGGGCCCGGCCTCCCCGAAAGGCACTTGGAGCCTGCCCGGACACCCGGAAAGGCACTCGGAGTGGGCCCAGCCGCCCCCAAAGGCACTCGGAGCCGACCCAGCCGCCCCGAAAGGCACTCGGAGCCTCCCCGGCCGCCCCCAAAAGCACTCAGAGGCGGCCCGGCCCCCCCGAAAGGCACTCGGAGCCTCCCCGGCCGCCCCGAAAGGCACTCGGAAGCGGCCCGGCCGCCCCAAAAGGCACTCGGAGGTGGCTCGGCTGCCCTGAAAGGCACTCGGAGCCTGCCCGACCACCCGAAAAGGCACTCGGAGTGGGCCCGGCCGCCCCAAAAGGCACTCGGAGCCTCCCCGGCTACCCCGAAAGGCACTCGGAGCCTGCCTGGCCACCCCAAAAGGCACTCGGAGGCGGCCCGGCCGCCCTGAAAGGCACTCAGAGCCGGCCAGGCGTCCCCAAAAGGCACTTGGAGCATCGCCGGCCGCCTCGAAAGGTACTCGGAGCCTGCCCGGTTGCCCACAAAGGCACTCGGTGCCTTCCCAACCACCCCGAAAGGCACTCAGAGACAGCCCGGCCACCCCGAAAGGCACTCGGAGACTCCCCGGCTGCCCACAAAAGCACTCGGAGCCTCCCCGGCCGCCCCAAAAGGCACTCGGAGCCTCCCCGGCCACCACGAAAGGCACTCAGAGGCAGCGCGACCGCCCCGAAAGGCACTCGGAGACTCCCCGGTCGCCCCAAAAGGTACTCGGAGGCAGCCCGACCGCCCCGAAAGGCACTCGGAGGCGGCCCGGCCGCCCCGAAAGGCACTCGGAGGCAGAACGGCCGCCCACAAAGGCACTCGGAGCCTCCCCAGCCACCCTGAAAGGCACTCGGAGGCGACCCGGTCCCCCCCAAAGGCACTTGGAGCCTGCACGGCCGCCCCGAAAGGCACTCGGAGCCTGCCCGGGCCGCCCCGAAAGGCACTCGGAGCCTCCCCGGCCGCCCCCAAAGGCACTCGGAGGAAGACCGGCCTCCCCGAAAGGCACTAGGAGCCTCCCCGGCCACCCACAAAGGCACTCGGAGCCTCGCCGGCCGCCCCGAAAGGCACTCGGAGCCTCCCCGGCCCCCCCAAAAGGCACTCAGAGGTGGCCCGGTCGACCCGAAAGGCACTCGGAGGTGGCTCGGCTGCCCCGAAAAGCACTCGGAGCCTCCCCGGACACCCCGAAAGGCACTTGGAGCCTCCCCGGCCGCCCTGAAACGCACTCGGAGTGGGCCCGGCCGCCCCCAAAGGCACTCAGAGGCGGCCAGGCCCCCCCGAAAGGCACTCGGAGCCTCCCCGGCAGCCCCGAAAGGCACTCGGAGCCTCCCCGGCCGCCCCGAAAGGCACTCAGAGCCGGCCAGGCGTCCCGAAAAGGCGCTCGGAGCATCGCCGGCCGCCCCGAAAGGTACTCGGAGCCTGCCCGGTTGCCCACAAAGGTACTCGGAGCCTCCCCGGCCTCCCTAAAAGGTACTCGGAGCCTCCCCGGCCACCCCGAAAGGCACTCGGAGCCTGTCCGGCCGCCCCGAAAAGCACTCGGAGCCTCCCCGGCCACCCCGAAAGGCACTCGGAGCCTCCCCGGCCGCCCCGAAAGGCACTCGGAGCCTGCCCGGCTGCCCCCAAAGGCACTCGGGGCCTCCCCGGCCGCCCCGAAAGGCACTCGGAGCCTCCCCAGTCGCCCCGAATGGCACTCGGAGCCTCCCCGGCCGCCCCGAAAGGCACTCAGAGCCTCCCCGGCCGCCCCAAAAGGCACTCGGAGCCTCCCCGGTCGCCCCGAATGGCACTCGGAGCCTCGCCGGCCACCCCGAAAGGCACTCGGAGCCTCCCCGGCCGCCCCAAAAGGCACTCGGAGGAAACCCGGCCGCCTCCAAAGGCACTCGGAGCCTGCACGACCGCCCTGAAAGACACTCGGAGCCTGCCCGGCCACCCGAAAAGGCACTCGGAGCCTACTCGGCCGCCCCGAAAGGCACTCGGAGCGGGCCGGCCACCCCGAAAGGCACTCGGAGCCTCCCCGGCCACCCCGAAAGGCACTCGGAGCCTGCCTGGCCTCCCCGAAAGGCACTCGGAGCCTCCCCGGCCGCCCCGAAAGGCACTCGGAGACTGCACTGCCGCCCTGAAAGGGACTCGGAGGCGGACCGGCCACCCCGAAAGGCACTCGGAGGCGGCCCGGCCTCCCCGAAAGGCACTCGGAGGCGGACCAGCCGCGCTGAAAGGCTCTCAGAGGCGGCCCGGCCGCCCCAAAAGGCACTCGGAGCCTCCCCGGCCGCCCACAAAGGCACTCGGAGCCGGCTCGGTCGTCCCAAAAGGCACTCGGAGCTGGCCCGGCCGCCCCGAAAGGCACTCGGAGCCTCTCCGGCACCCCCGAATGGCACTCGGAGGCGGCCCGGCCGCCCCTAAAGGCACTCAGAGCCTCCCTGGCCGCCCACAAAGGCACTCGCGGGCGGCCCGGAGGCCCCAAAAGGCACTTGGAGCCTCCCAGGCCGCCCCGAAAGGCACTCGGACCCTCTCCGGCCACCCCGAAAGGCACTCGGAGCCTCCCCGGCCGCCCACAAAGGCACTCGGAGCCTCCCTGGCCACTCCGAAAGGCACTCGGAAGCGGCCCGGCTGCCCCAAAAGGCACTCAGAGCCTCCCTGGCCGCCCCGAAAGGCACTCGGAGCCTTCCCGGCCGCCTCGAAAGGCACTCGGAGCCTCCCCGACCACCCTGAAAGGCACTCGGAGGCATCCCAGCCACCCCGAAAGGCACTCGGAGCCTACTCGGCCGTCCCGAAAGGCACTCGGAGCCTCCCCGGCTGCCCCGAAAGGCACTCAGAGCCTCCCTGGCCACCCCGAAAGGCACTCGGTGCCTCCCCGGCCGCCCCAAAAGGTACTCGGAGCCTCCCCGGCCGCCCCCAAAGGCACTCGGAGCCTGCCCGGTCACCCCGAAAGGCACTCGGAGCCTCCCCGGCCGCCCCAAAAGGAACTCCTAGGCTCACCGTCCACCCCGGAACGCACTCAGAGCCTCCCTGGACGCCCCGAAAGGCACTCGGAGCCTGCCCGGCCTCCCCAAAAGGCACTCGGAGCCTCCACGGCCGCCCCGAAAGGCACTCGGAGCCTCCCCAGCCGCCCCAAAAGGCACTCGGAGCCTGCCCAGCCGCCCTGAAAGGCACTCGGAGCCTCCCCGGCTGCCCCAAAAGGCACTCGGAGTGGGCCCGGCCGCCCCAAAAGGCACTCGGAGCCTGCCCGGGACCCCGAAAGGCACTCAGAGGGGGCTCGACCGCCCCGAAAGGCACTCGGAGACTCCCCGGCCGCCCCAAAAGGTACTCGGAGGCTGCCCGACCGCCCCGAAGGGCACTCGGAGGCGGCCCGGCCGCCCCGAAAGGCAATCGGAGGCGGCCCGGTCGCCTCCAAAGGCACTCGGAGCCTGCCCGGCCTCCCTGAAAGGCACTCGGAGGCGACCCCGCGGCATCGAAAGGCACTCGAAGCCGGCCCAGCCGCCCCGAAAGGCACTCGGTGCCTCCCCGGCCGCCTCGAAAGCCACTCGGAGCCGACCCGGTCGCACACAAAGGCACTCGGAGGCGGCCCGGCCGCCCAAAAAGGCACTCGGAGCCTCCCCGGCCGCCCCGAAAGGCACTCGGAGTGGGCCCGGCCTCCCCGAAAGGCACTTGGAGCCTGCCCGGACACCCGGAAAGGCACTCGGAGTGGGCCCAGCCGCCCCCAAAGGCACTCGGAGCCGACCCGGCCGCCCCGAAAGGCACTCGGAGGCTGCCCGACCGCCCCGAAAGGCACTCGGAGCCGGCCAGGCGTCCCCAAAAGGCACTCGGAGCCTCCCCGGCTACCCCGAAAGGCACTCGGAGCCTGCCTGGCCACCCCGAAAGGCACTCGGAGCGTGCCCGGCCACCCCGAAAGGCACTCGGAGCCTGCCCGGCCACCCCCAAAGGCACTCGGAGCCTGCCCAACCACCCCAAAAGGCACTCGGAGCCTCCCCGGCCGCCCCCAAAGGCACTCGGAGGAAGACCGGCCTCCCCGAAAGGCACTCGGAGCCTCCCCGGCCACCCACAAAGGCACTCGGAGCCTCGCCGGCCGCCCCGAAAGGCACTCGGAGCCTCCCCGGCCCCCCCAAAAGGCACTCGGAGGTGGCCCGGTCGACCCGAAAGGCACTCGGAGGTGGCTCGGCTGCCCCGAAAAGCACTCGGAGCCTCCCCGGACACCCCGAAAGGCACTTGGAGCCTCCCCGGCCGCCCTGAAACGCACTCGGAGTGGGCCCAGCCGCCCCAAAAGGTACTCGGAGCCTCCCCGGCCACCACGAAAGGCACTCGGAGCCGTCTCGGCCGTCCCGAAAGGCACTCAGAGGCGGCTCGACCGCCCCGAAAGGCACTCGGAGACTCCCCGGTCGCCCCAGAAGGTACTCGGAGGCAGCCCGACCGCCCCGAAAGGCACTCGGAGGCGGCCCGGCCGCCCCGAAAGGCACTCGGAGGGGGAACGGCCGCCCCGAAAGGCACTCGGAGGCAGAACGGCCGCCCACAAAGGCACTCGGAGCCTCCCCGGCCTCCCTGAAAGGCACTCGGAGGCGACCCGGTCGCCCCCAAAGGCACTTGGAGCCTGCACAGCCGCCCCGAAAGGCACTCGGAGCCTGCCCGGGCCGCCCCCAAAGGCACTCGGAGCCTGCCCGGCCGCCCCAAAAGGCACTCGGAGCCTGCCCGGCCGCCCCAAAAGGCACTCGGAGGTGGCTCGGCTGCCCTGAAAGGCACTCGGAGCCTGCCCGACTACCCCAAAAGGCACTCGGAGTGGGCCCGGCCGCCCCAAAAGGCACTCGGAGCCTGCCCGGGACCCCGAAAGGCACTCAGAGGGGGCTCGACCGCCCCGAAAGGCACTCGGAGACTCCCCGGCCGCCCCAAAAGGTACTCGGAGGCTGCCCGACCGCCCCGAAGGGCACTCGGAGTCTCCCCGGCCGCCCCGAAAGGCAATCGGAGGCGGCCCGGTCGCCTCCAAAGGCACTCGGAGCCTGCCCGGCCTCCCTGAAAGGCACTCGGAGGCGACCCCGCGGCCCCGAAAGGCACTCGGAGCCGGCCCAGCCGCCCTGAAAGGCACTCGGTGCCTCCCCGGCCGCCTCGAAAGGTACTCGGAGCCGACCCGGTCGCACACAAAGGCACTCGGAGGCGGCCCGGCCGCCCAAAAAGGCACTCGGAGCCTCCCCGGCCGCCCCGAAAGACACTCGGAGTGGGCCCAGCCGCCCCCAAAGGCACTCGGAGCCGACCCGGCCGCCCCAAAAGGCACTCGGAGCCTCCCCGGCCTCCCCAAAAGGCACTCGGAGCCGACCCGGCCGCCCCCAAAGGCACTCAGAGGCGGCCAGGCCCCCCCGAAAGGCACTCAGAGCCTCCCCGGCAGCCCCGAAAGGCACTCGGAGCCTCCCCGGCCGCCCCGAAAGGCACTCAGAGCCGGCCAGGCGTCCCCAAAAGGCACTCGGAGCATCGCCGGCCGCCCCGAAAGGTACTCGGAGCCTGCCCGGTTGCCCACAAAGGCACTCGGTGCCTTCCCAACCACCCCGAAAGGCACTCAGAGACAGCCCGGCCACCCCGAAAGGCACTCAGAGACTCCCCGGCTGCCCACAAAAGCACTCGGAGCCTCCCCGGCCACCCCGAAAGGCACTCGGAGCCTCCCCGGCCGCCCACAAAGGCACTCGGAGCCTCCCCGGCCGCCCGAAAAGGCACTCGGAGCCTCCCCGGCCTCCCTGAAAGGCACTCGGAGCCTCCCCGGCCGCCCCGAAAGGCACTCGGAGCCTCCCCGGCCTCCCCAAAAGGCACTCGGAGCCTCCCCGGCCACCCGGAAAGGCATTCGGAGCCTGTCCGGCCGCCCCGAAAAGCACTCGGAGCCTCCCCGGCCACCCCGAAAGGCACTCGGAGCCTCCCCGGCCGCCCCGAAAGGCACTCGGAGCCTGCCCGGCTGCCCCCAAAGGCACTCGGGGCCTCCCCGGCCGCCCCGAATGGCACTCGGAGCCTCCCCAGTCGCCCCGAATGGCACTCGGAGCCTCCCCGGCCGCCCCGAAAGGCACTCGGAGCCTCCCCGGCCGCCCCAAAAGGCACTCGGAGCCTCCCCGGTCGCCCCGAATGGCACTCGGAGCCTCGCCGGCCACCCCGAAAGGCACTCGGAGCCTCCCCGGCCGCCCCAAAAGGCACTCGGAGGAGACCCGGCCGCCTCCAAAGGCACTCGGAGCCTGCACGACCGCCCCGAAAGACACTCGGAGCCTGCCCGGCCACCCGAAAAGGCACTCGGAGCCTACTCGGCCGCCCCGAAAGGCACTCGGAGCGGGCCGGCCACCCCGAAAGGCACTCGGAGCCTCCCCGGCCACCCCGAAAGGCACTCGGAGCCTCCCCGGCCACCCCGAAAGGCACTCGGAGTCTGCCTGGCCTCCCCAAAAGGCACTCGGAGCCTCCCCGGCCGCCCTGAAAGGCACTCGGAGACTGCACTGCCGCCCTGAAAGGGACTCGGAGGCGGACCGGCCACCCCGAAAGGCACTCGGAGGCGGCCCGGCCTCCCCGAAAGGCACTCGGAGGCGGACCAGCCGCGCTGAAAGGCTCTCAGAGGCAGCCCGGCCGCCCCGAAAGGCACTCGGAGCCTCCCCGGCCTCCCCGAATGGCACTCGGAGCCTGCACGGCCGCCCCAAAAGGCACTCGGAGCCTCCCCGGCCGCCCCGAAAGGCACTCGGAGCCTCACCAGCCTCCCCGAAAGGCACTCAGAGCCTCCCCGGCCGCCCCAAAAGGCACTCGGAGCGGGCCCGGCCGCCCCGAAAGGCACTCGGAGCCCGCCCGGCCGCCCCGAAAGGCACTCGGAGCCAGCCCAGCAGCCCCGAAATGCACTTTATGGGGGAACGGCTGCACCGAAAGGCACTCGGAGCCTCCACGGCCGCCCCGAAAGGCACTCGGAGGCGGACCAGCCGCGCTGAAAGGCTCTCAGAGGCGGCCCGGCCGCCTCGAAAGGTACTCGGAGCCGACCCGGTCGCACACAAAGGCACTCGGAGGCGGCCCGGCCGCCCAAAAAGGCACTCGGAGCCTCCCCGGCCGCCCCCAAAGGCACTCGGAGTGGGCCCGGCCTCCCCGAAAGGCACTTGGAGCCTGCCCGGACACCCGGAAAGGCACTCGGAGTGGGCCCAGCCGCCCCCAAAGGCACTCGGAGCCGACCCGGCCGCCCCGAAAGGCACTCGGAGCCTGCCTGGCCACCCCGAAAGGCACTCGGAGCGTGCCCGGCCACCCCGAAAGGCACTCGGAGCCTGCCCGGCCACCCCCAAAGGCACTCGGAGCCTGCCCAACCACCCCAAAAGGCACTCGGAGCCTCCCCGGCCGCCCACAAAGGCACTCGGAGGAAGACCGGCCGCCCCGAAAGGCACTAGGAGCCTCCCCGGCCACCCACAAAGGCACTCGGAGCCTCGCCGGCCGCCCCGAAAGGCACTCGGAGCCTCCCCGGCCCCCCCAAAAGGCACTCAGAGGTGGCCCGGTCGACCCGAAAGGCACTCGGAGGTGGCTCGGCTGCCCCGAAAAGCAATCGGAGCCTCCCCGGACACCCCGAAAGGCACTTGGAGCCTCCCCGGCCGCCCTGAAACGCACTCGGAGTGGGCCCAGCCGCCCCAAAAGGCACTCGGAGCCTCCCCGGCCACCACGAAAGGCACTCGGAGCCGTCTCGGCCGTCCCGAAAGGCACTCAGAGGCGGCTCGACCGCCCCGAAAGGCACTCGGAGACTCCCCGGTCGCCCCAAAAGGTACTCGGAGGCAGCCCGACCGCCCCGAAAGGCACTCGGAGGCGGCCCGGCCGCCCCGAAAGGCACTCGGAGGGGGAACGGCCGCCCCGAAAGGCACTCGGAGGCAGAACGGCCGCCCACAAAGGCACTCGGAGCCTCCCCGGCCTCCCTGAAAGGCACTCGGAGGCGACCCGGTCGCCCCCAAAGGCACTTGGAGCCTGCACGGCCGCCCCGAAAGGCACTCGGAGCCTGCCCGGGCCGCCCCGAAAGGCACTCGGAGGGGGAACGGCCGCCCCGAAAGGCACTCGGAGGCAGAACGGCCGCCCACAAAGGCACTCGGAGCCTCCCCGGCCGCCCACAAAGGCACTTGGAGCCTCCCTGGCCACTCCGAAAGGCAATCGGAGGCGGCCCGGCTGCCCCAAAAGGCACTCAGAGCCTCCCTGGCCGCCCCGAAAGGCACTCGGAGCCTCCCTGGCCACCCCGAAAGGAACTCGGAGGCGGCCGGGCCGCCCCTAAAGGCACTCAGAGCCTCCCTGGCCGCCCACAAAGGCACTCGCGGGCGGCCCGGAGGCCCCAAAAGGCACTTGGAGCCTCCCAGGCCGCCCCGAAAGGCACTCGGACCCTCTCCGGCCACCCCGAAAGGCACTCGGAGCCTCCCCGGCCGCCCACAAAGGCACTCGGAGCCTCCCTGGCCACTCCGAAAGGCACTCGGAGGCGGCCCGGCTGCCACAAAAGGCACTCAGAGCCTCCCTGGCCGCCCCGAAAGGCACTCGGAGCCTTCCCGGCCGCCTCGAAAGGCACTCGGAGCCTCCCCGACCACCCCGAAAGGCACTCGGAGGCATCCCAGCCACCCCGAAAGGCACTCGGAGCCTACTCGGCCGTCCCGAAAGGCACTCGGAGCCTCCCCGGCTGCCCCGAAAGGCACTCAGAGCCTCCCTGGCCACCCCGAAAGGCACTCGGTGCCTCCCCGGCCGCCCCAAAAGGTACTCGGAGCCTCCCCGGCCGCCCCCAAAGGCACTCGGAGCCTGCCCGGTCACCCCGAAAGGCACTCGGAGCCTCCCCGGCCGCCCCAAAAGGAACTCCTAGGCTCACCGTCCACCCCGGAACGCACTCAGAGCCTCCCTGGACGCCCCGAAAGGCACTCGGAGCCTGCCCGGCCTCCCCAAAAGGCACTCGGAGCCTCCACGGCCGCCCCGAAAGGCACTCGGAGCCTCCCCAGCCGCCCCAAAAGGCACTCGGAGCCTGCCCAGCCGCCCTGAAAGGCACTCGGAGCCGCCCCGGCCGCCCTGAAAGGCACTCGGAGGCGGCCCGGCCTCCCCAAAAGGCACTCGGAGTGGGCCCGGCCGCCCCAAAAGGCACTCGGAGCCTGCCCGGGACCCCGAAAGGCACTCAGAGGGGGCTCGACCGCCCCGAAAGGCACTCGGAGACTCCCCGGCCGCCCCAAAAGGTACTCGGAGGCTGCCCGACCGCCCCGAAGGGCACTCGGAGTCTCCCCGGCCGCCCCGAAAGGCAATCGGAGGCGGCCCGGTCGCCTCCAAAGGCACTCGGAGCCTGCCCGGCCTCCCTGAAAGGCACTCGGAGGCGACCCCGCGGCCCCGAAAGGCACTCGGAGCCGGCCCAGCCGCCCCGAAAGGCACTCGGTGCCTCCCCGGCCGCCTCGAAAGGTACTCGGAGCCGACCCGGTCGCACACAAAGGCACTCGGAGGCGGCCCGGCCGCCCAAAAAGGCACTCGGAGCCTCCCCGGCCGCCCCGAAAGGCACTCAGAGTGGGCCCGGCCTCCCCGAAAGGCACTTGGAGCCTGCCCGGACACCCGGAAAGGCACTCGGAGTGGGCCCAGCCGCCCCCAAAGGCACTCGGAGCCGACCCGGCCGCCCCGAAAGGCACTCGGAGGCTGCCTGGCCACCCCGAAAGGCACTCGGAGCCTGCCCGGCCACCCCCAAAGGCACTCAGAGCCTGCCCAACCACCCCAAAAGGCACTCGGAGCCTCCCCGGCTGCCCCGAAAGGCACTCGGAGTGGGCCCGGCCTCCCCGAAAGGCACTTGGAGCCTGCCCGGACACCCGGAAAGGCACTCGGAGTGGGCCCAGCCGCCCCCAAAGGCACTCGGAGCCGACCCAGCCGCCCCGAAAGGCACTCGGAGCCTCCCCGGCCGCCTCGAAAGGTACTCGGAGCCGACCCGGTCGCACACAAAGGCACTCGGAGGCGGCCCGGCCGCCCAAAAAGGCACTCGGAGCCTCCCCGGCCGCCCCGAAAGGCACTCAGAGTGGGCCCGGCCTCCCCGAAAGGCACTTGGAGCCTGCCCGGACACCCGGAAAGGCACTCGGAGTGGGCCCAGCCGCCCCCAAAGGCACTCGGAGCCGACCCGGCCGCCCCGAAAGGCACTCGGAGGCTGCCTGGCCACCCCGAAAGGCACTCGGAGCCTGCCCGGCCACCCCCAAAGGCACTCAGAGCCTGCCCAACCACCCCAAAAGGCACTCGGAGCCTCCCCGGCTGCCCCGAAAGGCACTCGGAGTGGGCCCGGCCTCCCCGAAAGGCACTTGGAGCCTGCCCGGACACCCGGAAAGGCACTCGGAGTGGGCCCAGCCGCCCCCAAAGGCACTCGGAGCCGACCCAGCCGCCCCGAAAGGCACTCGGAGCCTCCCCGGCCGCCCCCAAAAGCACTCAGAGGCGGCCCGGCCCCCCCGAAAGGCACTCGGAGCCTCCCCGGCCGCCCCGAAAGGCACTCGGAAGCGGCCCGGCCGCCCCAAAAGGCACTCGGAGGTGGCTCGGCTGCCCTGAAAGGCACTCGGAGCCTGCCCGACCACCCGAAAAGGCACTCGGAGTGGGCCCGGCCACCCCGAAAGGCACTCGGAGCCTGCCTGGCCTCCCCGAAAGGCACTCGGAGCCTCCCCGGCCGCCCTGAAAGGCACTCGGAGACTGCACTGCCGCCCTGAAAGGGACTCGGAGGCGGACCGGCCACCCCGAAAGGCACTCGGAGGCGGCCCGGCCTCCCCGAAAGGCACTCGGAGGCGGACCAGCCGCGCTGAAAGGCTCTCAGAGGCGGCCCGGCCGCCCCGAAAGGCACTCGGAGCCTCCCTGGCCTCCCCGAATGGCACTCGGAGGCATCACGGCCGCCCCGAAAGGCACTCGGAGCTTCACTAGCCTCCCCGAAAGGCACTCAGAGCCTCCCCGGCCGCCCACAAAGGCACTCGGAGCGGGCCCGGCCGCCCCGAAAGGCACTCGGAGCGGGCCCGGCCGCCCCGAAAGGCACTCGGAGCCAGCCCAGCAGCCCCGAAATGCACTTTATGGGGGAACGGCTGCACCGAAAGGCACTCGGAGCCTCCACGGCCGCCCCGAAAGGCACTCAGAGGCGGCTCGACCGCCCCAAAAGGCACTCGGAGACTCCCCGGTCGCCCCAGAAGGTACTCGGAGGCAGCCCGACCGCCCCGAAAGGCACTCGGAGGCGGCCCGGCCGCCCCGAAAGGCACTCGGAGGGGGAACGGCCGCCCCGAAAGGCACTCGGAGGCAGAACGGCCGCCCACAAAGGCACTCGGAGCCTCCCCGGCCTCCCTGAAAGGCACTCGGAGGCGACCCGGTCGCCCCCAAAGGCACTTGGAGCCTGCACGGCCGCCCCGAAAGGCACTCGGAGCCTGCCCGGGCCGCCCCCAAAGGCACTCGGAGCCTGCCCGGCCGCCCCGAAAGGCACTCGGAGCCTGCCCGGCCGCCCCAAAAGGCACTCGGAGGTGGCTCGGCTGCCCTGAAAGGCACTCGGAGCCTGCCCGACTACCCCAAAAGGCACTCGGAGTGGACCCGGCCGCCCCAAAAGGCACTCGGAGCCTGCCCGGGACCCCGAAAGGCACTCAGAGGGGGCTCGACCGCCCCGAAAGGCACTCGGAGACTCCCCGGCCGCCCCAAAAGGTACTCGGAGGCTGCCCGACCGCCCCGAAGGGCACTCGGAGTCTCCCCGGCCGCCCCGAAAGGCAATCGGAGGCGGCCCGGTCGCCTCCAAAGGCACTCGGAGCCTGCCCGGCCTCCCTGAAAGGCACTCGGAGGCGACCCCGCGGCCCCGAAAGGCACTCGGAGCCGGCCCAGCCGCCCCGAAAGGCACTCGGTGCCTCCCCGGCCGCCTCGAAAGGTACTCGGAGCCGACCCGGTCGCACACAAAGGCACTCGGAGGCGGCCCGGCCGCCCAAAAAGGCACTCGGAGCCTCCCCGGCCTGCCTGAAAGGCACTCGGAGCCTCCCCGGCCGCCCCCAAAGGCACTCGGAGCCTCCCCGGCCTCCCCAAAAGGCACTCGGAGCCTCCCCGGCCTCCCCAAAAGGCACTCGGAGCCTCCCCGTCCGCCCCCAAAGGCACTCAGAGGCGGCCAGGCCCCCCCGAAAGGCACTCAGAGCCTCCCCGGCAGCCCCGAAAGGCACTCGGAGCCTCCCCGGCCGCCCCGAAAGGCACTCAGAGCCGGCCAGGCGTCCCCAAAAGGCACTCGGAGCATCGCCGGCCGCCCCGAAAGGTACTCGGAGCCTGCCCGGTTGCCCACAAAGGCACTCGGTGCCTTCCCAACCACCCCGAAAGGCACTCAGAGACAGCCCGGCCACCCCGAAAGGCACTCAGAGACTCCCCGGCTGCCCACAAAAGCACTCGGAGCCTCCCCGGCCACCCCGAAAGGCACTCGGAGCCTCCCCGGCCGCCCACAAAGGCACTCGGAGCCTCCCCGGCCGCCCCAAAAGGCACTCGGAGCCTCCCCGGCGTCCCTGAAAGGCACTCGGAGCCTCCCCGGCCGCCCCAAAAGGCACTCGGAGCCTCCCCGGCCTCCCCAAAAGGCACTCGGAGCCTCCCCGGCCACCCGGAAAGGCATTCGGAGCCTGTCCGGCCGCCCCGAAAGGCACTCGGAGCCTCCCCGGCCTCCCCAAAAGGCACTCGGAGCCTCCCCGGCCACCCGGAAAGGCATTCGGAGCCTGTCCGGCCGCCCCGAAAGGCACTCGGAGCCTCCCCGGCCACCACGAAAGGCACTCGGAGCCTGCCCGGCTGCCCCCAGAAAGGCACTCGGGGCCTCGCCGGCCGCCCCGAATGGCACTCGGAGCCTCCCCAGTCGCCCCGAATGGCACTCGGAGCCTCCCCGGCCGCCCCGAAAGGCACTCGGAGCCTCCCCGGCCGCCCCAAAAGGCACTCGGAGCCTCCCCGGTCGCCCCGAATGGCACTCGGAGCCTCGCCGGCCACCCCGAAAGGCACTCGGAGCCTCCCCGGCCGCCCCAAAAGGCACTCGGAGGAGACCCGGCCGCCTCCAAAGGCACTCGGAGCCTGCACGACCGCCCTGAAAGACACTCGGAGCCGACCCGGCCACCCGAAAAGGCACTCGGAGCCTACTCGGCCGCCCCGAAAGGCACTCGGAGCGGGCCGGCCACCCCGAAAGGCACTCGGAGCCTCCCCGGCCACCCCGAAAGGCACTCGGAGCCTCCCCGGCCACCCCGAAAGGCACTCGGAGTCTGCCTGGCCTCCCCAAAAGGCACTCGGAGCCTCCCCGGCCGCCCTGAAAGGCACTCGGAGACTGCACTGCCGCCCTGAAAGGGACTCGGAGGCGGACCGGCCACCCCGAAAGGCACTCGGAGGCGGCCCGGCCTCCCCGAAAGGCACTCGGAGGCGGACCAGCCGCGCTGAAAGGCTCTCAGAGGCAGCCCGGCCGCCCCGAAAGGCACTCGGAGCCTCCCCGGCCTCCCCGAATGGCACTCGGAGCCTGCACGGCCGCCCCAAAAGGCACTCGGAGCCTCCCCGGCCGCCCCGAAAGGCACTCGGAGCCTCACCAGCCTCCCCGAAAGGCACTCAGAGCCTCCCCGGCCGCCCCAAAAGGCACTCGGAGCGGGCCCGGCCGCCCCGAAAGGCACTCGGAGCCCGCCCGGCCGCCCCGAAAGGCACTCGGAGCCAGCCCAGCAGCCCCGAAATGCACTTTATGGGGGAACGGCTGCACCGAAAGGCACTCGGAGCCTCCACGGCCGCCCCGAAAGGCACTCGGAGGCGGCCCGGCCGCCTCGAAAGGTACTCGGAGCCGACCCGGTCGCACACAAAGGCACTCGGAGGCGGCCCGGCCGCCCAAAAAGGCACTCGGAGTGGGCCCGGCCTCCCCGAAAGGCACTTGGAGCCTGCCCGGACACCCGGAAAGGCACTCGGAGTGGGCCCAGCCGCCCCCAAAGGCACTCGGAGCCGACCCGGCCGCCCCGAAAGGCACTCGGAGCCTGCCTGGCCACCCCGAAAGGCACTCGGAGCGTGCCCGGCCACCCCGAAAGGCACTCGGAGCCTGCCCGGCCACCCCCAAAGGCACTCGGAGCCTGCCCAACCACCCCAAAAGGCACTCGGAGCCTCCCCGGCCGCCCCCAAAGGCACTCGGAGGAAGACCGGCCGCCCCGAAAGGCACTAGGAGCCTCCCCGGCCACCCACAAAGGCACTCGGAGCCTCGCCGGCCGCCCCGAAAGGCACTCGGAGCCTCCCCGGCCCCCCCAAAAGGCACTCAGAGGTGGCCCGGTCGACCCGAAAGGCACTCGGAGGTGGCTCGGCTGCCCCGAAAAGCACTCGGAGCCTCCCCGGACACCCCGAAAGGCACTTGGAGCCTCCCCGGCCGCCCTGAAACGCACTCGGAGTGGGCCCAGCCGCCCCAAAAGGCACTCGGAGCCTCCCCGGCCACCACGAAAGGCACTCGGAGCCGTCTCGGCCGTCCCGAAAGGAACTCAGAGGCGGCTCGACCGCCCCGAAAGGCACTCGGAGACTCCCCGGTCGCCCCAGAAGGTACTCGGAGGCAGCCCGACCGCCCCGAAAGGCACTCGGAGGCGGCCCGGCCGCCCCGAAAGGCACTCGGAGGGGGAACGGCCGCCCCGAAAGGCACTCGGAGGCAGAACGGCCGCCCACAAAGGCACTCGGAGCCTCCCCGGCCTCCCTGAAAGGCACTCGGAGGCGACCCGGTCGCCCCCAAAGGCACTTGGAGCCTGCACGGCCGCCCCGAAAGGCACTCGGAGCCTGCCCGGGCCGCCCCGAAAGGCACTCGGAGGGGGAACGGCCGCCCCGAAAGGCACTCGGAGGCAGAACGGCCGCCCACAAAGGCACTCGGAGCCTCCCCGGCCACCCCGAAAGGCACTCGGAGCGGCCTGGCCGCCCACAAAGGCACTCGGAGCCGGCTCGGTCGTCCCAAAAGGCACTCGGAGCTGGCCCGGCCGCCCCAAAGGCACTCGGAGCCTCTCCGGCACCCCCGAATGGCACTCGGAGGCGGCCCGGCCGCCCCTAAAGGCACTCAGAGCCTCCCTGGCCGCCCACAAAGGCACTCGCGGGCGGCCCGGAGGCCCCAAAAGGCACTTGGAGCCTCCCAGGCCGCCCCGAAAGGCACTCGGACCCTCTCCGGCCACCCCGAAAGGCACTCGGAGCCGGCCCAGCCGCCCCGAAAGGCACTCGGTGCCTCCCCGGCCGCCTCGAAAGGTACTCGGAGCCGACCCGGTCGCACACAAAGGCACTCGGAGGCGGCCCGGCCGCCCAAAAAGGCACTCGGAGCCTCCCCGGCCTGCCTGAAAGGCACTCGGAGCCTCCCCGGCCGCCCCCAAAGGCACTCGGAGCCTCCCCGGCCTCCCCAAAAGGCACTCGGAGCCTCCCCGGCCTCCCCAAAAGGCACTCGGAGCCTCCCCGGCCGCCCCCAAAGGCACTCAGAGGCGGCCAGGCCCCCCCGAAAGGCACTCAGAGCCTCCCCGGCAGCCCTGAAAGGCACTCGGAGCCTCCCCGGCCGCCCCGAAAGGCACTCAGAGCCGGCCAGGCGTCCCCAAAAGGCACTCGGAGCATCGCCGGCCGCCCCGAAAGGTACTCGGAGCCTGCCCGGTTGCCCACAAAGGCACTCGGTGCCTTCCCAACCACCCCGAAAGGCACTCAGAGACAGCCCGGCCACCCCGAAAGGCACTCAGAGACTCCCCGGCTGCCCACAAAAGCACTCGGAGCCTCCCCGGCCACCCCGAAAGGCACTCGGAGCCTCCCCGGCCGCCCACAAAGGCACTCGGAGCCTCCCCGGCCGCCCCAAAAGGCACTCGGAGCCTCCCCGGCCTCCCTGAAAGGCACTCGGAGCCTCCCCGGCCGCCCCGAAAGGCACTCGGAGCCTCCCCGGCCTCCCCAAAAGGCACTCGGAGCCTCCCCGGCCACCCGGAAAGGCATTCGGAGCCTGTCCGGCCGCCCCGAAAGGCACTCGGAGCCTCCCCGGCCACCCCGAAAGGCACTCGGAGCCTCCCCGGCCACCACGAAAGGCACTCGGAGCCTGCCCGGCTGCCCCCAGAAAGGCACTCGGGGCCTCGCCGGCCGCCCCGAATGGCACTCGGAGCCTCCCCAGTCGCCCCGAATGGCACTCGGAGCCTCCCCGGCCGCCCCGAAAGGCACTCGGAGCCTCCCCGGCCGCCCCCAAAGGCACTCGGAGCCTCCCCGGTCGCCCCGAATGGCACTCGGAGCCTCGCCGGCCACCCCGAAAGGCACTCGGAGCCTCCCCGGCCGCCCCAAAAGGCACTCGGAGGAGACCCGGCCGCCTCCAAAGGCACTCGGAGCCTGCACGACCGCCCCGAAAGACACTCGGAGCCGACCCGGCCACCCGAAAAGGCACTCGGAGCCTACTCGGCCGCCCCGAAAGGCACTCGGAGCGGGCCGGCCACCCCGAAAGGCACTCGGAGCCTCCCCGGCCACCCCGAAAGGCACTCGGAGTCTGCCTGGCCTCCCCAAAAGGCACTCGGAGCCTCCCCGGCCGCCCTGAAAGGCACTCGGAGACTGCACTGCCGCCCTGAAAGGGACTCGGAGGCGGACCGGCCACCCCGAAAGGCACTCGGAGGCGGCCCGGCCTCCCCGAAAGGCACTCGGAGGCGGACCAGCCGCGCTGAAAGGCTCTCAGAGGCAGCCCGGCCGCCCCGAAAGGCACTCGGAGCCTCCCCGGCCTCCCCGAATGGCACTCGGAGCCTGCACGGCCGCCCCGAAAGGCACTCGGAGCCTCCCCGGCCGCCCCGAAAGGCACTCGGAGCCTCACCAGCCTCCCCGAAAGGCACTCAGAGCCTCCCCGGCCGCCCCAAAAGGCACTCGGAGCGGGCCCGGCCGCCCCGAAAGGCACTCGGAGCCCGCCCGGCCGCCCCGAAAGGCACTCGGAGCCAGCCCAGCAGCCCCGAAATGCACTTTATGGGGGAACGGCTGCACCGAAAGGCACTCGGAGCCTCCACGGCCGCCCCGAAAGGCACTCGGAGGCGGCCCGGCCGCCTCGAAAGGTACTCGGAGCCGACCCGGTCGCACACAAAGGCACTCGGAGGCGGCCCGGCCGCCCAAAAAGGCACTCGGAGCCTCCCCGGCCGCCCCCAAAGGCACTCGGAGTGGGCCCGGCCTCCCCGAAAGGCACTTGGAGCCTGCCCGGACACCCGGAAAGGCACTCGGAGTGGGCCCAGCCGCCCCCAAAGGCACTCGGAGCCGACCCGGCCGCCCCGAAAGGCACTCGGAGGCTGCCTGGCCACCCCGAAAGGCACTCGGAGCGTGCCCGGCCACCCCGAAAGGCACTCGGAGGCGGCCTGGCCACCCCCAAAGGCACTCGGAGCCTGCCCAACCACCCCAAAAGGCACTCGGAGCCTCCCCGGCCGCCCCCAAAGGCACTCGGAGGAAGACCGGCCGCCCCGAAAGGCACTAGGAGCCTCCCCGGCCACCCACAAAGGCACTCGGAGCCTCGCCGGCCGCCCCGAAAGGCACTCGGAGCCTCCCCGGCCCCCCCAAAAGGCACTCAGAGGTGGCCCGGCCACCCCGAAAGGCACTCGGAGGTGGCTCGGCTGCCCCGAAAAGCACTCGGAGCCTCCCCGGACACCCCGAAAGGCACTTGGAGCCTCCCCGGCCGCCCTGAAACGCACTCGGAGTGGGCCCAGCCGCCCCAAAAGGCACTCGGAGCCTCCCCGGCCACCACGAAAGGCACTCGGAGCCGTCTCGGCCGTCCCGAAAGGCACTCAGAGGCGGCTCGACCGCCCTGAAAGGCACTCGGAGACTCCCCGGTCGCCCCAGAAGGTACTCGGAGGCAGCCCGACCGCCCCGAAAGGCACTCGGAGGCGGCCCGGCCGCCCCGAAAGGCACTCGGAGGGGGAACGGCCGCCCCGAAAGGCACTCGGAGGCAGAACGGCCGCCCACAAAGGCACTCGGAGCCTCCCCGGCCTCCCTGAAAGGCACTCGGAGGCGACCCGGTCGCCCCCAAAGGCACTAGGAGCCTGCACGGCCGCCCCGAAAGGCACTCGGAGCCTGCCCGGGCCACCCCGAAAGGCACTCGGAGGGGGAACGGCCGCCCCGAAAGGCACTCGGAGGCAGAACGGCCGCCCACAAAGGCACTCGGAGCCTCCCCGGCCACCCCGAAAGGCACTCGGAGCGGCCTGGCCGCCCACAAAGGCACTCGGAGCCGGCTCGGTCGTCCCAAAAGGCACTCGGAGCTGGCCCGGCCGCCCCGAAAGGCACTCGGAGCCTCTCCGGCACCCCCGAATGGCACTCGGAGGCGGCCCGGCCGCCCCTAAAGGCACTCAGAGCCTCCCTGGCCGCCCACAAAGGCACTCGCGGGCGGCCCGGAGGCCCCAAAAGGCACTTGGAGCCTCCCAGGCCGCCCCGAAAGGCACTCGGACCCTCTCCGGCCACCCCGAAAGGCACTCGGAGCCTCCCCTGCCGCCCACAAAGGCACTCGGAGCCTCCCCTGCCGCCCACAAAGGCACTCGGAGCCTCCCTGGCCACTCCGAAAGGCACTCGGAGGCGGCCCGGCTGCCACAAAAGGCACTCAGAGCCTCCCTGGCCGCCCCGAAAGGCACTCGGAGCCTTCCCGGCCGCCTCGAAAGGCACTCGGAGCCTCCCCGACCACCCCGAAAGGCACTCGGAGGCATCCCAGCCACCCCGAAAGGCACTCGGAGCCTCCCCGGCTGCCCCCAAAGGCAGTCAGAGCCTCCCTGGCCACCCCGAAAGGCACTCGGTGCCTCCCCGGCCGCCCCAAAAGGTACTCGGAGCCTCCCCGGCCGCCCCCAAAGGCACTCGGAGCCTGCCGGTCACCCCGAAAGGCACTCGGAGCCTCCCCGGCCGCCCCAAAAGGAACTCCTAGGCTCACCGTCCACCCCGGAACGCACTCAGAGCCTCCCTGGACGCCCCGAAAGGCACTCGGAGCCTGCCCGGCCTCCCCAAAAGGCACTCGGAGCCTCCACGGCCGCCCCGAAAGGCACTCGGAGCCTCCCCAGCCGCCCCAAAAGGCACTCGGAGCCTGCCCAGCCGCCCTGAAAGGCACTCGGAGCCTCCCCGGCCGCCCTGAAAGGCACTCGGAGGCGGCCCGGCCTCCCCGAAAGGCACTCGGAGGCGGCCCGGCCGCCCCAAAAGGCACTCGGAGTGGGCCCGGCCGCCCCAAAAGGCACTCGGAGCCTGCCCGGGACCCCGAAAGGCACTCAGAGGGGGCTCGACCGCCCCGAAAGGCACTCGGAGACTCCCCGGCCGCCCCAAAAGGTACTCGGAGGCTGCCCGACCGCCCCGAAGGGCACTCGGAGTCTCCCCGGCCGCCCTGAAAGGCAATCGGAGGCGGCCCGGCCGCCCTGAAAGGCACTCGGAGGCGGCCCGGCCGCCCCAAAAGGCACTCGGAGTGGGCCCGGCCGCCCCAAAAGGCACTCGGAGCCTGCCCGGGACCCCGAAAGGCACTCAGAGGGGGCTCGACCGCCCCGAAAGGCACTCGGAGACTCCCCGGCCGCCCCAAAAGGTACTCGGAGGCTGCCCGACCGCCCCGAAGGGCACTCGGAGTCTCCCCGGCCGCCCTGAAAGGCAATCGGAGGCGGCCCGGTCGCCTCCAAAGGCACTCGGAGCCTGCCCGGCCTCCCTGAAAGGCACTCGGAGGCGACCCCGCGGCCCCGAAAGGCACTCGGAGCCGGCCCAGCCGCCCCGAAAGGCACTCGGTGCCTCCCCGGCCGCCTCGAAAGGTACTCGGAGCCGACCCGGTCGCACACAAAGGCACTCGGAGGCGGCCCGGCCGCCCAAAAAGGCACTCGGAGCCTCCCCGGCCGCCCCCAAAGGCACTCGGAGTGGGCCCGGCCTCCCCGAAAGGCACTTGGAGCCTGCCCGGACACCCGGAAAGGCACTCGGAGTGGGCCCAGCCGCCCCCAAAGGCACTCGGAGCCGACCCGGCCGCCCCGAAAGGCACTCGGAGGCTGCCTGGCCACCCCGAAAGGCACTCGGAGCGCGCCCGGCCACCCCGAAAGGCACTCGGAGCCTGCCCGGCCACCCCCAAAGGCACTCGGAGCCTGCCCAACCACCCCAAAAGGCACTCGGAGCCTCCCCGGCCGCCCCCAAAGGCACTCGGAGGAAGACCGGCCTCCCCGAAAGGCACTAGGAGCCTCCCCGGCCACCCACAAAGGCACTCGGAGCCTCGCCGGCCGCCCCGAAAGACACTCGGAGCCTGCCCGACCACCCGAAAAGGCACTCGGAGCCTACTCGGCCGCCCCGAAAGGCACTCGGAGCGGGCCGGCCACCCCGAAAGGCACTCGGAGCCTCCCCGGCCACCCCGAAAGGCACTCGGAGCCTCCCCGGCCACCCCGAATGGCACTCGGAGCCTGCACGGCCGCCCCAAAAGGCACTCGGAGCCTCCCCGGCCGCCCCGAAAGGCACTCGGAGCCTCACCAGCCTCCCCGAAAGGCACTCAGAGCCTCCCCGGCCGCCCCAAAAGGCACTCGGAGCGGGCCCGGCCGCCCCGAAAGGCACTCGGAGCCCGCCCGGCCGCCCCGAAAGGCACTCGGAGCCAGCCCAGCAGCCCCGAAATGCACTTTATGGGGGAACGGCTGCACCGAAAGGCACTCGGAGCCTCCACGGCCGCCCCGAAAGGCACTCGGAGGCGGCCCGGCCGCCTCGAAAGGTACTCGGAGCCGACCCGGTCGCACACAAAGGCACTCGGAGGCGGCCCGGCCGCCCAAAAAGGCACTCGGAGCCTCCCCGGCCGCCCCCAAAGGCACTCGGAGTGGGCCCGGCCTCCCCGAAAGGCACTTGGAGCCTGCCCGGACACCCGGAAAGGCACTCGGAGTGGGCCCAGCCGCCCCCAAAGGCACTCGGAGCCGACCCGGCCGCCCCGAAAGGCACTCGGAGGCTGCCTGGCCACCCCGAAAGGCACTCGGAGCGTGCCCGGCCACCCCGAAAGGCACTCGGAGGCGGCCTGGCCACCCCCAAAGGCACTCGGAGCCTGCCCAACCACCCCAAAAGGCACTCGGAGCCTCCCCGGCCGCCCCCAAAGGCACTCGGAGGAAGACCGGCCGCCCCGAAAGGCACTAGGAGCCTCCCCGGCCACCCACAAAGGCACTCGGAGCCTCGCCGGCCGCCCCGAAAGGCACTCGGAGCCTCCCCGGCCCCCCCAAAAGGCACTCAGAGGTGGCCCGGTCGACCCGAAAGGCACTCGGAGGTGGCTCGGCTGCCCCGAAAAGCACTCGGAGCCTCCCCGGACACCCCGAAAGGCACTTGGAGCCTCCCCGGCCGCCCTGAAACGCACTTGGAGTGGGCCCAGCCGCCCCAAAAGGCACTCGGAGCCTCCCCGGCCACCACGAAAGGCACTCGGAGCCGTCTCGGCCGTCCCGAAAGGCACTCAGAGGCGGCTCGACCGCCCCGAAAGGCACTCGGAGACTCCCCGGTCGCCCCAAAAGGTACTCGGAGGCAGCCCGACCGCCCCGAAAGGCACTCGGAGGCGGCCCGGCCGCCCCGAAAGGCACTCGGAGGGGGAACGGCCGCCCCGAAAGGCACTCGGAGGCAGAACGGCCGCCCACAAAGGCACTCGGAGCCTCCCCGGCCTCCCTGAAAGGCACTCGGAGGCGACCCGGTCGCCCCCAAAGGCACTAGGAGCCTGCACGGCCGCCCCGAAAGGCACTCGGAGCCTGCCCGGGCCGCCCCGAAAGGCACTCGGAGGGGGAACGGCCGCCCCGAAAGGCACTCGGAGGCAGAACGGCCGCCCACAAAGGCACTCGGAGCCTCCCCGGCCACCCCGAAAGGCACTCGGAGCGGCCTGGCCGCCCACAAAGGCACTCGGAGCCGGCTCGGTCGTCCCAAAAGGCACTCGGAGCTGGCCCGGCCGCCCCGAAAGGCACTCGGAGCCTCTCCGGCACCCCCGAATGGCACTCGGAGGCGGCCCGGCCGCCCCTAAAGGCACTCAGAGCCTCCCTGGCCGCCCACAAAGGCACTCGCGGGCGGCCCGGAGGCCCCAAAAGGCACTTGGAGCCTCCCAGGCCGCCCCGAAAGGCACTCGGACCCTCTCCGGCCACCCCGAAAGGCACTCGGAGCCTCCCCTGCCGCCCACAAAGGCACTCGGAGCCTCCCTGGCCACTCCGAAAGGCACTCGGAGGCGGCCCGGCTGCCACAAAAGGCACTCAGAGCCTCCCTGGCCGCCCCGAAAGGCACTCGGAGCCTTCCCGGCCGCCCACAAAGGCACTCGGAGCCTCCCCGACCACCCCGAAAGGCACTCGGAGGCATCCCAGCCACCCCGAAAGGCACTCGGAGCCTACTCGGCCGTCCCGAAAGGCACTCGGAGCCTCCCCGGCTGCCCCCAAAGGCAGTCAGAGCCTCCCTGGCCACCCCGAAAGGCACTCGGTGCCTCCCCGGCCGCCCCAAAAGGTACTCGGAGCCTCCCCGGCCGCCCCCAAAGGCACTCGGAGCCTGCCGGTCACCCCGAAAGGCACTCGGAGCCTCCCCGGCCGCCCCAAAAGGAACTCCTAGGCTCACCGTCCACCCCGGAACGCACTCAGAGCCTCCCTGGACGCCCCGAAAGGCACTCGGAGCCTGCCCGGCCTCCCCAAAAGGCACTCGGAGCCTCCACGGCCGCCCCGAAAGGCACTCGGAGCCTCCCCAGCCGCCCCAAAAGGCACTCGGAGCCTGCCCAGCCGCCCTGAAAGGCACTCGGAGCCTCCCCGGCCGCCCTGAAAGGCACTCGGAGGCGGCCCGGCCTCCCCGAAAGGCACTCGGAGGCGGCCCGGCCGCCCCAAAAGGCACTCGGAGTGGGCCCGGCCGCCCCAAAAGGCACTCGGAGCCTGCCCGGGACCCCGAAAGGCACTCAGAGGGGGCTCGACCGCCCCGAAAGGCACTCGGAGACTCCCCGGCCGCCCCAAAAGGTACTCGGAGGCTGCCCGACCGCCCCGAAGGGCACTCGGAGTCTCCCCGGCCGCCCTGAAAGGCAATCGGAGGCGGCCCGGTCGCCTCCAAAGGCACTCGGAGCCTGCCCGGCCTCCCTGAAAGGCACTCGGAGGCGACCCCGCGGCCCCGAAAGGCACTCGGAGCCGGCCCAGCCGCCCCGAAAGGCACTCGGTGCCTCCCCGGCCGCCTCGAAAGGTACTCGGAGCCGACCCGGTCGCACACAAAGGCACTCGGAGGCGGCCCGGCCGCCCAAAAAGGCACTCGGAGCCTCCCCGGCCGCCCCGAAAGGCACTCGGAGTGGGCCCGGCCTCCCCGAAAGGCACTTGGAGCCTGCCCGGACACCCGGAAAGGCACTCGGAGTGGGCCCAGCCGCCCCCAAAGGCACTCGGAGCCGACCCGGCCGCCCCGAAAGGCACTCGGAGGCTGCCTGGCCACCCCGAAAGGCACTCGGAGCGCGCCCGGCCACCCCGAAAGGCACTCGGAGCCTGCCCGGCCACCCCCAAAGGCACTCGGAGCCTGCCCAACCACCCCAAAAGGCACTCGGAGCCTCCCCGGCCGCCCCCAAAGGCACTCGGAGGAAGACCGGCCTCCCCGAAAGGCACTAGGAGCCTCCCCGGCCACCCACAAAGGCACTCGGAGCCTCGCCGGCCGCCCCGAAAGGCACTCGGAGCCTCCCCGGCCACCCCAAAAGGCACTCGGAGGTGGCCCGGTCGACCCGAAAGGCACTCGGAGGTGGCTCGGCTGCCCCGAAAAGCACTCAGAGCCTCCCCGGACACCCCGAAAGGCACTTGGAGCCTCCCCGGCCGCCCTGAAACGCACTCGGAGTGGGCCCAGCCGCCCCAAAAGGCACTCGGAGCCTCCCCGGCAACCACGAAAGGCACTCGGAGCCGTCTCGGCCGTCCCGAAAGGCACTCAGAGGCGGCTCGACCGCCCCGAAAGGCACTCGGAGACTCCCCGGTCGCCCCAGAAGGTACTCGGAGGCAGCCCGACCGCCCCGAAAGGCACTCGGAGGCGGCCCGGCCGCCCCGAAAGGCACTCGGAGGGGGAACGGCCGCCCCGAAAGGCACTCGGAGCCTCCCCGGCCTCCCTGAAAGGCACTCGGAGGCGACCCGGTCGCCCCCAAAGGCACTTGGAGCCTGCACGGCCGCCCCGAAAGGCACTCAGTGCCTCCCCGGCCGCCTCGAAAGGTACTCGGAGCCTGCCCGGTCGCACACAAAGGCACTCGGAGGCAGAACGGCCGCCCACAAAGGCACTCGGAGCCTCCCCGGCCGCCCCAAAAGGCACTCGGAGCCTCCCCGGCCACCACGAAAGGCACTCGGAGCCGTCTCGGCCGTCCCGAAAGGCACTCAGAGGCAGCTCGACCGCCCCGAAAGGCACTCGGAGCCTCCCCAGTCGCCCCGAATGGCACTCGGAGCCTCCCCGGCCGCCCCGAAAGGCACTCGGAGCCTCCCCGGCCGCCCCAAAAGGCACTCGGAGCCTCCCCGGTCGCCCCGAATGGCACTCGGAGCCTCGCCGGCCACCCCGAAAGGCACTCGAAGCCTCCCCGGCCGCCCCAAAAGGCACTCGGAGGAGACCCGGCCGCCTCCAAAGGCACTCGGAGCCTGCACGACCGCCCCGAAAGACACTCGGAGCCTGCCCGACCACCCGAAAAGGCACTCGGAGCCTACTCGGCCGCCCCGAAAGGCACTCGGAGGAGACCCGGCCGCCTCCAAAGGCACTCGGAGCCTGCACGACCGCCCCCAAAGACACTCGGAGCCTGCCCGACCACCCGAAAAGGCACTCGGAGCCTACTCGGCCGCCCCGAAAGGCACTCGGAGCGGGCCGGCCACCCACAAAGGCACTCGGAGCCTCCCCGGCCACCCCGAAAGGCACTCGGAGCGGCCTGGCCGCCCACACAGGCACTCGGAGCCGGCTCGGTCGTCCCAAAAGGCACTCGGAGCCTCCCCGGCCGCCCTGAAAGGCACTCGGAGACTGCACTGCCGCCCTGAAAGGCACTCGGAGACTGCACTGCCGCCCTGAAAGGGACTTGGAGGCGGACCGGCCACCCCGAAAGGCACTCGGAGGCGGCCCGGCCTCCCCGAAAGGCACTCGGAGGCGGACCAGCCGCGCTGAAAGGCTCTCAGAGGCAGCCCGGCCGCCCCGAAAGGCACTCGGAGCCTCCCTGGCCTCCCCGAAAGGAACTCGGAGGCGGCCCGGCCGCCTCGAAAGGTACTCGGAGCCGACCCGGTCGCACACAAAGGCACTCGGAGGCGGCCCGGCCGCCCAAAAAGGCACTCGGAGCCTCCCCGGCCGCCCCCAAAGGCACTCGGAGTGGGCCCGGCCTCCCCGAAAGGCACTTGGAGCCTGCCCGGACACCCGGAAAGGCACTCGGAGTGGGCCCAGCCGCCCCCAAAGGCACTCGGAGCCGACCCGGCCGCCCCGAAAGGCACTCGGAGGCTGCCTGGCCACCCCGAAAGGCACTCGGAGCGTGCCCGGCCACCCCGAAAGGCACTCGGAGGCGGCCTGGCCACCCCCAAAGGCACTCGGAGCCTGCCCAACCACCCCAAAAGGCACTCGGAGCCTCCCCGGCCGCCCCCAAAGGCACTCGGAGGAAGACCGGCCGCCCCGAAAGGCACTAGGAGCCTCCCCGGCCACCCACAAAGGCACTCGGAGCCTCGCCGGCCGCCCCGAAAGGCACTCGGAGCCTCCCCGGCCCCCCCAAAAGGCACTCAGAGGTGGCCCGGTCGACCCGAAAGGCACTCGGAGGTGGCTCGGCTGCCCCGAAAAGCACTCGGAGCCTCCCCGGACACCCCGAAAGGCACTTGGAGCCTCCCCGGCCGCCCTGAAACGCACTCGGAGTGGGCCCAGCCGCCCCAAAAGGCACTCGGAGCCTCCCCGGCCACCACGAAAGGCACTCGGAGCCGTCTCGGCCGTCCCGAAAGGCACTCAGAGGCGGCTCGACCGCCCCGAAAGGCACTCGGAGACTCCCCGGTCGCCCCAGAAGGTACTCGGAGGCAGCCCGACCGCCCCGAAAGGCACTCGGAGGCGGCCCGGCCGCCCCGAAAGGCACTCGGAGGGGGAACGGCCGCCCCGAAAGGCACTCGGAGGCAGAACGGCCGCCCACAAAGGCACTCGGAGCCTCCCCGGCCTCCCTGAAAGGCACTCGGAGGCGACCCGGTCGCCCCCAAAGGCACTAGGAGCCTGCACGGCCGCCCCGAAAGGCACTCGGAGCCTGCCCGGGCCGCCCCGAAAGGCACTCGGAGGGGGAACGGCCGCCCCGAAAGGCACTCGGAGGCAGAACGGCCGCCCACAAAGGCACTCGGAGCCTCCCCGGCCACCCCGAAAGGCACTCGGAGCGGCCTGGCCGCCCACAAAGGCACTCGGAGCCGGCTCGGTCGTCCCAAAAGGCACTCGGAGCTGGCCCGGCCGCCCCGAAAGGCACTCGGAGCCTCTCCGGCACCCCCGAACGGCACTCGGAGGCGGCCCGGCCGCCCCTAAAGGCACTCAGAGCCTCCCTGGCCGCCCACAAAGGCACTCGCGGGCGGCCCGGAGGCCCCAAAAGGCACTTGGAGCCTCCCAGGCCGCCCCGAAAGGCACTCGGACCCTCTCCGGCCACCCCGAAAGGCACTCGGAGCCTCCCCGGCCGCCCACAAAGGCACTCGGAGCCTCCCTGGCCACTCCGAAAGGCACTCGGAGGCGGCCCGGCTGCCACAAAAGGCACTCAGAGCCTCCCTGGCCGCCCCGAAAGGCACTCGGAGCCTTCCCGGCCGCCTCGAAAGGCACTCGGAGCCTCCCCGACCACCCCGAAAGGCACTCGGAGGCATCCCAGCCACCCCGAAAGGCACTCGGAGCCTACTCGGCCGTCCCGAAAGGCACTCGGAGCCTCCCCGGCTGCCCCCAAAGGCAGTCAGAGCCTCCCTGGCCACCCCGAAAGGCACTCGGTGCCTCCCCGGCCGCCCCAAAAGGTACTCGGAGCCTCCCCGGCCGCCCCCAAAGGCACTCGGAGCCTGCCGGTCACCCCGAAAGGCACTCGGAGCCTCCCCGGCCGCCCCAAAAGGAACTCCTAGGCTCACCGTCCACCCCGGAACGCACTCAGAGCCTCCCTGGACGCCCCGAAAGGCACTCGGAGCCTGCCCGGCCTCCCCAAAAGGCACTCGGAGCCTCCACGGCCGCCCCGAAAGGCACTCGGAGCCTCCCCAGCCGCCCCAAAAGGCACTCGGAGCCTGCCCAGCCGCCCTGAAAGGCACTCGGAGCCTCCCCGGCCGCCCTGAAAGGCACTCGGAGGCGGCCCGGCCTCCCCGAAAGGCACTCGGAGGCGGCCCGGCCGCCCCAAAAGGCACTCGGAGTGGGCCCGGCCGCCCCAAAAGGCACTCGGAGCCTGCCCGGGACCCCGAAAGGCACTCAGAGGGGGCTCGACCGCCCCGAAAGGCACTCGGAGACTCCCCGGCCGCCCCAAAAGGTACTCGGAGGCTGCCCGACCGCCCCGAAGGGCACTCGGAGTCTCCCCGGCCGCCCTGAAAGGCAATCGGAGGCGGCCCGGTCGCCTCCAAAGGCACTCGGAGCCTGCCCGGCCTCCCTGAAAGGCACTCGGAGGCGACCCCGCGGCCCCGAAAGGCACTCGGAGCCGGCCCAGCCGCCCCGAAAGGCACTCGGTGCCTCCCCGGCCGCCTCGAAAGGTACTCGGAGCCGACCCGGTCGCACACAAAGGCACTCGGAGGCGGCCCGGCCGCCCAAAAAGGCACTCGGAGCCTCCCCGGCCGCCCCGAAAGGCACTCGGAGTGGGCCCGGCCTCCCCGAAAGGCACTTGGAGCCTGCCCGGACACCCGGAAAGGCACTCGGAGTGGGCCCAGCCGCCCCCAAAGGCACTCGGAGCCGACCCGGCCGCCCCGAAAGGCACTCGGAGGCTGCCTGGCCACCCCGAAAGGCACTCGGAGCGCGCCCGGCCACCCCGAAAGGCACTCGGAGCCTGCCCGGCCACCCCCAAAGGCACTCGGAGCCTGCCCAACCACCCCAAAAGGCACTCGGAGCCTCCCCGGCCGCCCCCAAAGGCACTCGGAGGAAGACCGGCCTCCCCGAAAGGCACTAGGAGCCTCCCCGGCCACCCACAAAGGCACTCGGAGCCTCGCCGGCCGCCCCGAAAGGCACTTGGAGCCTCCCCGGCCGCCCTGAAACGCACTCGGAGTGGGCCCAGCCGCCCCAAAAGGCACTCGGAGCCTCCCCGGCAACCACGAAAGGCACTCGGAGCCGTCTCGGCCGTCCCGAAAGGCACTCAGAGGCGGCTCGACCGCCCCGAAAGGCACTCGGAGACTCCCCGGTCGCCCAAAAAGGTACTCGGAGGCAGCCCGACCGCCCCGAAAGGCACTCGGAGGCGGCCCGGCCGCCCCGAAAGGCACTCGGAGGCAGAACGGCCGCCCACAAAGGCACTCGGAGCCTCCCCGGCCTCCCTGAAAGGCACTCGGAGGCGACCCGGTCGCCCCCAAAGGCACTTGGAGCCTGCACGGCCGCCCCGAAAGGCACTCAGTGCCTCCCCGGCCGCCTCGAAAGGTACTCGGAGCCTGCCCGGTCGCACACAAAGGCACTCGGAGGCAGAACGGCCGCCCACAAAGGCACTCGGAGCCTCCCCGGCCGCCCCAAAAGGCACTCGGAGCCTCCCCGGCCACCACGAAAGGCACTCGGAGCCATCTCGGCCGTCCCGAAAGGCACTCAGAGGCAGCTCGACCGCCCCGAAAGGCACTCGGAGCCTCCCCAGTCGCCCCGAATGGCACTCGGAGCCTCCCCGGCCGCCCCGAAAGGCACTCGGAGCCTCCCCGGCCGCCCCAAAAGGCACTCGGAGCCTCCCCGGTCGCCCCGAATGGCACTCGGAGCCTCGCCGGCCACCCCGAAAGGCACTCGAAGCCTCCCCGGCCGCCCCAAAAGGCACTCGGAGGAGACCCGGCCGCCTCCAAAGGCACTCGGAGCCTGCACGACCGCCCCGAAAGACACTCGGAGCCTGCCCGACCACCCGAAAAGGCACTCGGAGCCTACTCGGCCGCCCCGAAAGGCACTCGGAGGAGACCCGGCCGCCTCCAAAGGCACTCGGAGCCTGCACGACCGCCCCCAAAGACACTCGGAGCCTGCCCGACCACCCGAAAAGGCACTCGGAGCCTACTCGGCCGCCCCGAAAGGCACTCGGAGCGGGCCGGCCACCCCGAAAGGCACTCGGAGCCTCCCCGGCCACCCCGAAAGGCACTCGGAGCGGCCTGGCCGCCCACAAAGGCACTCGGAGCCGGCTCGGTCGTCCCAAAAGGCACTCGGAGCCTCCCCGGCCGCCCTGAAAGGCACTCGGAGACTGCACTGCCGCCCTGAAAGGGACTTGGAGGCGGACCGGCCACCCCGAAAGGCACTCGGAGGCGGCCCGGCCTCCCCGAAAGGCACTCGGAGGCGGACCAGCCGCGCTGAAAGGCTCTCAGAGGCAGCCCGGCCGCCCCGAAAGGCACTCGGAGCCTCCCTGGCCTCCCCGAATGGCACTCGGAGCCTGCACGGCCGCCCCGAAAGGCACTCGGAGGCGACCCGGCCGCCCCGAAAGGCACTCGGAGCCTCACCAGCCTCCCCGAAAGGCACTCAGAGCCTCCCCGGCCGCCCCAAAAGGCACTCGGAGCGGGCCCGGCCGCCCCGAAAGGCACTCGGAGCGGGCCCGGCCGCCCCGAAAGGCACTCGGAGCCCGCCCGGCCGCCCCGAAAGGCACTCGGAGCCAGCCCAGCAGCCCCGAAATGCACTTTATGGGGGAACGGCTGCACCGAAAGGCACTCGGAGCCTCCACGGCCGCCCCGAAAGGCACTCGGAGGCGGACCAGCCGCGCTGAAAGGCTCTCAGAGGCGGCCCGGCCGCCCCAAAAGGCACTCGGAGCCTCCCCGGCCGCCCCCAAAGGCACTCGGAGCCTTCCCGGCTGCCCCGAAAGGCACTCGGAGCCTCCCCGGCCACCCCAAAAGGCACTCGGAGCCTCCCCGGCCACCCCGAAAGGCACTCGGAGCGGCCTGGCCGCCCACAAAGGCACTCGGAGCCGGCTCGGTCGTCCCAAAAGGCACTCGGAGCTGGCCCGGCCGCCCCGAAAGGCACTCGGAGGCTGCCTGGCCACCCCGAAAGGCACTCGGAGCGCGCCCGGCCACCCCGAAAGGCACTCGGAGCCTGCCCGGCCACCCCCAAAGGCACTCGGAGCCTGCCCAACCACCCCAAAAGGCACTCGGAGCCTCCCCGGCCGCCCCCAAAGGCACTCGGAGGAAGACCGGCCGCCCCGAAAGGCACTAGGAGCCTCCCCGGCCACCCACAAAGGCACTCGGAGCCTCGCCGGCCGCCCCGAAAGGCACTCGGAGCCTCCCCGGCCCCCCCAAAAGGCACTCGGAGGTGGCCCGATCGACCCGAAAGGCACTCGGAGGTGGCTCGGCTGCCCCGAAAAGCACTCGGAGCCTCCCCGGACACCCCGAAAGGCACTTGGAGCCTCCCCGGCCGCCCTGAAACGCACTCGGAGTGGGCCCAGCCGCCCCAAAAGGCACTCGGAGCCTCCCCGGCCACCACGAAAGGCACTCGGAGCCGTCTCGGCCGTCCCGAAAGGCACTCAGAGGCGGCTCGACCGCCCCGAAAGGCACTCGGAGACTCCCCGGTCGCCCCAAAAGGTACTCGGAGGCAGCCCGACCGCCCCGAAAGGCACTCGGAGGCGGCCCGGCCGCCCCGAAAGGCACTCGGAGGGGGAACGGCCGCCCCGAAAGGCACTCGGAGGCAGAACGGCCGCCCACAAAGGCACTCGGAGCCTCCCCGGCCTCCCTGAAAGGCACTCGGAGGCGACCCGGTCGCCCCCAAAGGCACTTGGAGCCTCCCCGGCCGCCCCAAAAGGCACTCGGAGCCTCCCCGGCCACCACGAAAGGCACTCGGAGCCGTCTCGGCCGTCCCGAAAGGCACTCAGAGGCAGCTCGACCGCCCCGAAAGGCACTCGGAGCCTCCCCAGTCGCCCCGAATGGCACTCGGAGCCTCCCCGGCCGCCCCGAAAGGCACTCGGAGCCTCCCCGGCCGCCCCAAAAGGCACTCGGAGCCTCCCCGGTCGCCCCGAATGGCACTCGGAGCCTCGCCGGCCACCCCGAAAGGCACTCGAAGCCTCCCCGGCCGCCCCAAAAGGCACTCGGAGGAGACCCGGCCGCCTCCAAAGGCACTCGGAGCCTGCACGACCGCCCCGAAAGACACTCGGAGCCTGCCCGACCACCCGAAAAGGCACTCGGAGCCTACTCGGCCGCCCCGAAAGGCACTCGGAGGAGACCCGGCCGCCTCCAAAGGCACTCGGAGCCTGCACGACCGCCCCGAAAGACACTCGGAGCCTGCCCGACCACCCGAAAAGGCACTCGGAGCCTACTCGGCCGCCCCGAAAGGCACTCGGAGCGGGCCGGCCACCCCGAAAGGCACTCGGAGCCTCCCCGGCCTCCCCGAAAGGCACTCGGAGCGGCCTGGCCGCCCACAAAGGCACTCGGAGCCGGCTCGGTCGTCCCAAAAGGCACTCGGAGCCTCCCCGGCCTCCCTGAAAGGCACTCGGAGACTGCACTGCCGCCCTGAAAGGGACTTGGAGGCGGACCGGCCACCCCGAAAGGCACTCGGAGGCAGACCGGCCTCCCCGAAAGGCACTCGGAGCCTCCCTGGCCTCCCCGAATGGCACTCGGAGCCTGCACGGCCGCCCCGAAAGGCACTCGGAGCCTCCCCGACCGCCCCGAAAGGCACTCGGAGCCTCACCAGCCTCCCCGAAAGGCACTCAGAGCCTCCCCGGCCGCCCCAAAAGGCACTCGGAGCGGGCCCGGCCGCCCCGAAAGGCACTCGGAGCGGGCCCGGCCGCCCCGAAAGGCACTCGGAGCCCGCCCGGCCGCCCCGAAAGGCACTCAAAGACAGCCCAGCAGCCCCGAAATGCACTTTATGGGGGAACGGCTGCACCGAAAGGCACTCGGAGCCTCCACGGCCGCCCCGAAAGGCACTCGGAGGCGGACCAGCCGCGCTGAAAGGCTCTCAGAGGCGGCCCGGCCGCCCCAAAAGGCACTCGGAGCCTCCCCGGAGGCCCCCAAAGGCACTCGGAGCCTTCCCGGCTGCCCCGAAAGGCACTCGGAGCCTCCCCGGCCACCCCAAAAGGCACTCGGAGCCTCCCCGGCCACCCCGAAAGGCACTCGGAGCGGCCTGGCCGCCCACAAAGGCACTCGGAGCCGGCTCGGTCGTCCCAAAAGGCACTCGGAGCTGGCCCGGCCGCCCCGAAAGGCACTCGGAGGCTGCCTGGCCACCCCGAAAGGCACTCGGAGCGCGCCCGGCCACCCCGAAAGGCACTCGGAGCCTGCCCGGCCACCCCCAAAGGCACTCGGAGCCTGCCCAACCACCCCAAAAGGCACTCGGAGCCTCCCCGGCCGCCCCCAAAGGCACTCGGAGGAAGACCGGCCTCCCCGAAAGGCACTAGGAGCCTCCCCGGCCACCCACAAAGGCACTCGGAGCCTCCCCGGCCGCCCCGAAAGGCACTCGGAGCCTCCCCGGCCCCCCCAAAAGGCACTCGGAGGTGGCCCGATCGACCCGAAAGGCACTCGGAGGTGGCTCGGCTGCCCCGAAAAGCACTCGGAGCCTCCCCGGACACCCCGAAAGGCACTTGGAGCCTCCCCGGCCGCCCTGAAACGCACTCGGAGTGGGCCCAGCCGCCCCAAAAGGCACTCGGAGCCTCCCCGGCCACCACGAAAGGCACTCGGAGCCGTCTCGGCCGTCCCGAAAGGCACTCAGAGGCGGCTCGACCGCCCCGAAAGGCACTCGGAGACTCCCCGGTCGCCCCAAAAGGTACTCGGAGGCAGCCCGACCGCCCCGAAAGGCACTCGGAGGCGGCCCGGCCGCCCCGAAAGGCACTCGGAGGGGGAACGGCCGCCCCGAAAGGCACTCGGAGGCAGAACGGCCGCCCACAAAGGCACTCGGAGCCTCCCCGGCCTCCCTGAAAGGCACTCGGAGGCGACCCGGTCGCCCCCAAAGGCACTTGGAGCCTGCACGGCCGCCCCGAAAGGCACTCGGTGCCTCCCCGGCCGCCTCGAAAGGTACTCGGAGCCGACCCGGTCGCACACAAAGGCACTCGGAGCCTCGCCGGCCGCCCACAAAGGCACTCGGAGCCTCCCCGGCCGCCCCAAAAGGCACTCGGAGCCTCCCCGGCCACCACGAAAGGCACTCGGAGCCGTCTCGGCCGTCCCGAAAGGCACTCAGAGGCAGCTCGACCGCCCCGAAAGGCACTCGGAGCCTCCCCAGTCGCCCCGAATGGCACTCGGAGCCTCCCCGGCCGCCCCGAAAGGCACTCGGAGCCTCCCCGGCCGCCCCAAAAGGCACTCGGAGCCTCCCCGGTCGCCCCGAATGGCACTCGGAGCCTCGCCGGCCACCCCGAAAGGCACTCGAAGCCTCCCCGGCCGCCCCAAAAGGCACTCGGAGGAGACCCGGCCGCCTCCAAAGGCACTCGGAGCCTGCACGACCGCCCCCAAAGACACTCGGAGCCTGCCCGACCACCCGAAAAGGCACTCGGAGCCTACTCGGCCGCCCCGAAAGGCACTCGGAGGAGACCCGGCCGCCTCCAAAGGCACTCGGAGCCTGCACGACCGCCCCGAAAGACACTCGGAGCCTGCCCGACCACCCGAAAAGGCACTCGGAGCCTACTCGGCCGCCCCAAAAGGCACTCGGAGCGGGCCGGCCACCCCGAAAGGCACTCGGAGCCTCCCCGGCCACCCCGAAAGGCACTCGGAGCGGCCTGGCCGCCCACAAAGGCACTCGGAGCCGGCTCGGTCGTCCCAAAAGGCACTCGGAGCCTCCCCGGCCGCCCTGAAAGGCACTCGGAGACTGCACTGCCGCCCTGAAAGGGACTTGGAGGCGGACCGGCCACCCCGAAAGGCACTCGGAGGCGGCCCGGCCTCCCCGAAAGGCACTCGGAGGCGGACCAGCCGCGCTGAAAGGCTCTCAGAGGCAGCCCGGCCGCCCCGAAAGGCACTCGGAGCCTCCCTGGCCTCCCCGAATGGCACTCGGAGCCTGCACGGCCGCCCCGAAAGGCACTCGGAGGCGACCCGGCCGCCCCGAAAGGCACTCGGAGCCTCACCAGTCTCACCGAAAGGCACTCAGAGCCTCCCCGGCCGCCCCAAAAGGCACTCGGAGCGGGCCCGGCCGCCCCGAAAGGCACTCGGAGCGGGCCCGGCCGCCCCGAAAGGCACTCGGAGCCCGCCCGGCCGCCCCGAAAGGCACTCGGAGCCAGCCCAGCAGCCCCGAAATGCACTTTATGGGGGAACGGCTGCACCGAAAGGCACTCGGAGCCTCCACGGCCGCCCCGAAAGGCACTCGGAGGCGGACCAGCCGCGCTGAAAGGCTCTCAGAGGCGGCCCGGCCGCCCCAAAAGGCACTCGGAGCCTCCCCGGCCGCCCCCAAAGGCACTCGGAGCCTTCCCGGCTGCCCCGAAAGGCACTCGGAGCCTCCCCGGCCACACCAAAAGGCACTCGGAGCCTCCCCGGCCACCCCGAAAGGCACTCGGAGCGGCCTGGCCGCCCACAAAGGCACTCGGAGCCGGCTCGGTCGTCCCAAAAGGCACTCGGAGCTGGCCCGGCCGCCCCGAAAGGCACTCGGAGGCTGCCTGGCCACCCCGAAAGGCACTCGGAGCGCGCCCGGCCACCCCGAAAGGCACTCGGAGCCTGCCCGGCCACCCCCAAAGGCACTCGGAGCCTGCCCAACCACCCCAAAAGGCACTCGGAGCCTCCCCGGCCGCCCCCAAAGGCACTCGGAGGAAGACCGGCCTCCCCGAAAGGCACTAGGAGCCTCCCCGGCCACCCACAAAGGCACTCGGAGCCTCCCCGGCCGCCCCGAAAGGCACTCGGAGCCTCCCCGGCCACCCCAAAAGGCACTCAGAGGTGGCCCGGTCGACCCGAAAGGCACTCGGAGGTGGCTCGGCTGCCCCGAAAAGCACTCGGAGCCTCCCCGGACACCCCGAAAGGCACTTGGAGCCTCCCCGGCCGCCCTGAAACGCACTCGGAGTGGGCCCAGCCGCCCCAAAAGGCACTCGGAGCCTCCCCGGCCACCACGAAAGGCACTCGGAGCCGTCTCGGCCGTCCCGAAAGGCACTCAGAGGCGGCTCGACCGCCCCGAAAGGCACTCGGAGACTCCCCGGTCGCCCCAAAAGGTACTCGGAGGCAGCCCGACCGCCCCGAAAGGCACTCGGAGGCGGCCCGGCCGCCCCGAAAGGCACTCGGAGGGGGAACGGCCGCCCCGAAAGGCACTCGGAGGCAGAACGGCCGCCCACAAAGGCACTCGGAGCCTCCCCGGCCTCCCTGAAAGGCACTCGGAGGCGACCCGGTCGCCCCCAAAGGCACTTGGAGCCTGCACGGCCGCCCCGAAAGGCACTCGGTGCCTCCCCGGCCGCCTCGAAAGGTACTCGGAGCCGACCCGGTCGCACACAAAGGCACTCGGAGCCTCCCCGGCCGCCCACAAAGGCACTCGGAGCCTCCCCGGCCGCCCCAAAAGGCACTCGGAGCCTCCCCGGCCACCACGAAAGGCACTCGGAGCCGTCTCGGCCGTCCCGAAAGGCACTCAGAGGCAGCTCGACCGCCCCGAAAGGCACTCGGAGCCTCCCCAGTCGCCCCGAATGGCACTCGGAGCCTCCCCGGCCGCCCCGAAAGGCACTCGGAGCCTCCCCGGCCGCCCCCAAAGGCACTCGGAGCCTCCCCGGTCGCCCCGAATGGCACTCGGAGCCTCGCCGGCCACCCCGAAAGGCACTCGAAGCCTCCCCGGCCGCCCCAAAAGGCACTCGGAGGAGACCCGGCCGCCTCCAAAGGCACTCGGAGCCTGCACGACCGCCCCCAAAGACACTCGGAGCCTGCCCGACCACCCGAAAAGGCACTCGGAGCCTACTCGGCCGCCCCGAAAGGCACTCGGAGGAGACCCGGCCGCCTCCAAAGGCACTCGGAGCCTGCACGACCGCCCCGAAAGACACTCGGAGCCTGCCCGACCACCCGAAAAGGCACTCGGAGCCTACTCGGCCGCCCCAAAAGGCACTCGGAGCGGGCCGGCCACCCCGAAAGGCACTCGGAGCCTCCCCGGCCACCCCGAAAGGCACTCGGAGCGGCCTGGCCGCCCACAAAGGCACTCGGAGCCGGCTCGGTCGTCCCAAAAGGCACTCGGAGCCTCCCCGGCCGCCCTGAAAGGCACTCGGAGACTGCACTGCCGCCCTGAAAGGGACTTGGAGGCGGACCGGCCACCCCGAAAGGCACTCGGAGGCGGCCCGGCCTCCCCGAAAGGCACTCGGAGGCGGACCAGCCACGCTGAAAGGCTCTCAGAGGCAGCCCGGCCGCCCCGAAAGGCACTCGGAGCCTCCCTGGCCTCCCCGAATGGCACTCGGAGCCTGCACGGCCGCCCCGAAAGGCACTCGGAGCCTCCCCGGCCGCCCCGAAAGGCACTCGGAGCCTCACCAGCCTCCCCAAAAGGCACTCAGAGCCTCCCCGGCCGCCCCAAAAGGCACTCGGAGCGGGCCCGGCCGCCCCGAAAGGCACTCGGAGCCCGCCCGGCCGCCCCGAAAGGCACTCGGAGCCAGCCCAGCAGCCCCGAAATGCACTTTATGGGGGAACGGCTGCACCGAAAGGCACTCGGAGCCTCCACGGCCGCCCCGAAAGGCACTCGGAGGCGGACCAGCCGCGCTGAAAGGCTCTCAGAGGCGGCCCGGCCGCCCCAAAAGGCACTCGGAGCCTCCCCGGCCGCCCCCAAAGGCACTCGGAGCCTTCCCGGCTGCCCCGAAAGGCACTCGGAGCCTCCCTGGCCACACCAAAAGGCACTCGGAGCCTCCCCGGCCACCCCGAAAGGCACTCGGAGCGGCCTGGCCGCCCACAAAGGCACTCGGAGCCGGCTCGGTCGTCCCAAAAGGCACTCGGAGCTGGCCCGGCCGCCCCAAAAGGCACTCGGAGCCTCTCCGGCACCCCCGAATGGCACTCGGAGGCGGCCCGGCCGCCCCTAAAGGCACTCAGAGCCTCCCTGGCCGCCCACAAAGGCACTCGGGGGCGCCCCGGAGGCCCCAAAAGGCACTTGGAGCCTCCCAGGCCGCCCCGAAAGGCACTCGGACCCTCTCCGGCCACCCCGAAAGGCACTCAGAGCCTCCCCGGCCGCCCACAAAGGCACTCGGAGCCTCCCTGGCCACTCCGAAAGGCACTCGGAGGCGGCCCGGCTGCCCCGAAAGGCACTCAGAGCCTGCCTGGCCGCCCACAAAGACACTCGGAGCCTTCCCGGCCGCCTCGAAAGGCACTCGGAGCCTCCCCGACCACCCCGAAAGGCACTCGGAGGCATCCCAGCCACCCCGAAAGGCACTCGGAGCCTACTCGGCCGTCCCGAAAGGCACTCGGAGTGGGCCCAGCCGCCCCCAAAGGCACTCGGAGGCAGAACGGCCGCCCACAAAGGCACTCGGAGGCTGCCTGGCCACCCCGAAAGGCACTCGGAGCGTGCCCGGCCACCCCGAAAGGCACTCGGAGCCTGCCCGGCCACCCCCAAAGGCACTCGGAGCCTGCCCAACCACCCCAAAAGGCACTCGGAGCCTCCCCGGCCGCCCCCAAAGGCACTCGGAGGAAGACCGGCCTCCCCGAAAGGCACTAGGAGCCTCCCCGGCCACCCACAAAGGCACTCGGAGCCTCGCCGGCCGCCCCGAAAGGCACTCGGAGCCTCCCCGGCCCCCCCAAAAGGCACTCAGAGGTGGCCCGGTCGACCCGAAAGGCACTCGGAGGTGGCTCGGCTGCCCCGAAAAGCACTCGGAGCCTCCCCGGACACCCCGAAAGGCACTTGGAGCCTCCCCGGCCGCCCTGAAACGCACTCGGAGTGGGCCCAGCCGCCCCAAAAGGCACTCGGAGCCTCCCCGGCCACCACGAAAGGCACTCGGAGCCGTCTCGGCCGTCCCGAAAGGCACTCAGAGGCGGCTCGACCGCCCCGAAAGGCACTCGGAGACTCCCCGGTCGCCCCAGAAGGTACTCGGAGGCAGCCCGACCGCCCCGAAAGGCACTCGGAGGCGGCCCGGCCGCCCCGAAAGGCACTCGGAGGGGGAACGGCCGCCCCGAAAGGCACTCGGAGGGGGAACGGCCGCCCCGAAAGGCACTCGGAGGCAGAACGGCCGCCCACAAAGGCACTCGGAGCCTCCCCGGCCGCCCTGAAAGGCACTCGGAGGCGACCCGGCCACCACGAAAGGCACTCGGAGCCGTCTCGGCCGTCCCGAAAGGCACTCAGAGGCAGCTCGACCGCCCCGAAAGGCACTCGGAGCCTCCCCAGTCGCCCCGAATGGCACTCGGAGCCTCCCCGGCCACCCCAAAAGGTACTCGGAGGCAGCCCGACCGCCCCGAAAGGCACTCGGAGGCGGCCTGGCCGCCCCGAAAGGCACTCGGAGGGGGAACGGCCGCCCCGAAAGGCACTCGGAGGCAGAACGGCCGCCCACAAAGGCACTCGGAGCCTCCCCGGCCTCCCTGAAAGGCACTCGGAGGCGACCCGGTCGCCCCCAAAGGCACTTGGAGCCTGCACGGCCGCCCCGAAAGGCACTCGGTGCCTCCCCGGCCGCCTCGAAAGGTACTCGGAGCCGACCCGGTCGCACACAAAGGCACTCGGAGCCTCCCCGGCCGCCCACAAAGGCACTCGGAGCCTCCCCGGCCGCCCCAAAAGGCACTCGGAGCCTCCCCGGCCACCACGAAAGGCACTCGGAGCCGTCTCGGCCGTCCCGAAAGGCACTCAGAGGCAGCTCGACCGCCCCGAAAGGCACTCGGAGCCTCCCCAGTCGCCCCGAATGGCACTCGGAGCCTCCCCGGCCGCCCCGAAAGGCACTCAGAGCCTCCCCGGCCGCCCCAAAAGGCACTCGAAGCCTCCCCGGCCGCCCCAAAAGGCACTCGGAGGAGACCCGGCCGCCTCCAAAGGCACTCGGAGCCTGCACGACCGCCCCCAAAGACACTCGGAGCCTGCCCGACCACCCGAAAAGGCACTCGGAGCCTACTCGGCCGCCCCGAAAGGCACTCGGAGGAGACCCGGCCGCCTCCAAAGGCACTCGGAGCCTGCACGACCGCCCCGAAAGACACTCGGAGCCTGCCCGACCACCCGAAAAGGCACTCGGAGCCTACTCGGCCGCCCCAAAAGGCACTCGGAGCGGGCCGGCCACCCCGAAAGGCACTCGGAGCCTCCCCGGCCACCCCGAAAGGCACTCGGAGCGGCCTGGCCGCCCACAAAGGCACTCGGAGCCGGCTCGGTCGTCCCAAAAGGCACTCGGAGGCAGAACGGCCGCCCACAAAGGCACTCGGAGACTGCACTGCCGCCCTGAAAGGGACTTGGAGGCGGACCGGCCACCCCGAAAGGCACTCGGAGGCGGCCCGGCCTCCCCGAAAGGCACTCGGAGGCGGACCAGCCGCGCTGAAAGGCTCTCAGAGGCAGCCCGGCCGCCCCGAAAGGCACTCGGAGCCTCCCTGGCCTCCCCGAATGGCACTCGGAGCCTGCACGGCCGCCCCGAAAGGCACTCGGAGCCTCCCCGGCCGCCCCGAAAGGCACTCGGAGCCTCACCAGCCTCCCCGAAAGGCACTCAGAGCCTCCCCGGCCGCCCCAAAAGGCACTCGGAGCGGGCCCGGCCGCCCCGAAAGGCACTCGGAGCCCGCCCGGCCGCCCCGAAAGGCACTCGGAGCCAGCCCAGCAGCCCCGAAATGCACTTTATGGGGGAACGGCTGCACCGAAAGGCACTCGGAGCCTCCACGGCCGCCCCGAAAGGCACTCGGAGGCGGACCAGCCGCGCTGAAAGGCTCTCAGAGGCGGCCCGGCCGCCCCAAAAGGCACTCGGAGCCTCCCCGGCCGCCCCCAAAGGCACTCGGAGCCTTCCCGGCTGCCCCGAAAGGCACTCGGAGCCTCCCCGGCCACCCCAAAAGGCACTCGGAGCCTCCCCGGCCACCCCGAAAGGCACTCGGAGCGGCCTGGCCGCCCACAAAGGCACTCGGAGCCGGCTCGGTCGTCCCAAAAGGCACTCGGAGCTGGCCCGGCCGCCCCGAAAGGCACTCGGAGGCTGCCTGGCCACCCCGAAAGGCACTCGGAGCGCGCCCGGCCACCCCGAAAGGCACTCGGAGCCTGCCCGGCCACCCCCAAAGGCACTCGGAGCCTGCCCAACCACCCCAAAAGGCACTCGGAGCCTCCCCGGCCGCCCCCAAAGGCACTCGGAGGAAGACCGGCCTCCCCGAAAGGCACTAGGAGCCTCCCCGGCCACCCACAAAGGCACTCGGAGCCTCGCCGGCCGCCCCGAAAGGCACTCGGAGCCTCCCCGGCCCCCCCAAAAGGCACTCAGAGGTGGCCCGGTCGACCCGAAAGGCACTCGGAGGTGGCTCGGCTGCCCCGAAAAGCACTCGGAGCCTCCCCGGACACCCCGAAAGGCACTTGGAGCCTCCCCGGCCGCCCTGAAACGCACTCGGAGTGGGCCCAGCCGCCCCAAAAGGCACTCGGAGCCTCCCCGGCCACCACGAAAGGCACTCGGAGCCGTCTCGGCCGTCCCGAAAGGCACTCAGAGGCGGCTCGACCGCCCCGAAAGGCACTCGGAGACTCCCCGGTCGCCCCAAAAGGTACTCGGAGGCAGCCCGACCGCCCCGAAAGGCACTCGGAGGCGGCCCGGCCGCCCCGAAAGGCACTCGGAGGGGGAACGGCCGCCCCGAAAGGCACTCGGAGGCAGAACGGCCGCCCACAAAGGCACTCGGAGCCTCCCCGGCCTCCCTGAAAGGCACTCGGAGGCGACCCGGTCGCCCCCAAAGGCACTTGGAGCCTGCACGGCCGCCCCGAAAGGCACTCGGTGCCTCCCCGGCCGCCTCGAAAGGTACTCGGAGCCGACCCGGTCGCACACAAAGGCACTCGGAGCCTCCCCGGCCGCCCACAAAGGCACTCGGAGCCTCCCCGGCCGCCCCAAAAGGCACTCGGAGCCTCCCCGGCCACCACGAAAGGCACTCGGAGCCGTCTCGGCCGTCCCGAAAGGCACTCAGAGGCAGCTCGACCGCCCCGAAAGGCACTCGGAGCCTCCCCAGTCGCCCCGAATGGCACTCGGAGCCTCCCCGGCCGCCCCGAAAGGCACTCGGAGCCTCCCCGGCTGCCCCGAAAGGCACTCGGAGGGGGAACGGCCGCCCCGAAAGGCACTCGGAGGCAGAACGGCCGCCCACAAAGGCACTCGGAGCCTCCCCGGCCACCCCGAAAGGCACTCGGAGCGGCCTGGCCGCCCACAAAGGCACTCGGAGCCGGCTCGGTCGTCCCAAAAGGCACTCGGAGCTGGCCCGGCCGCCCCGAAAGGCACTCGGAGCCTCTCCGGCACCCCCGAATGGCACTCGGAGGCGGCCCGGCCGCCCCTAAAGGCACTCAGAGCCTCCCTGGCCGCCCACAAAGGCACTCGCGGGCGGCCCGGAGGCCCCAAAAGGCACTCGGAGCCTCCCAGGCCGCCCCGAAAGGCACTCGGACCCTCTCCGGCCACCCCGAAAGGCACTCGGAGCCTCCCCGGCCGCCCACAAAGGCACTCGGAGCCTCCCTGGCCACTCCGAAAGGCACTCGGAGGCGGCCCGGCTGCCCCGAAAGGCACTCAGAGCCTCCCTGGCCGCCCCGAAAGGCACTCGGAGCCTTCTCGGCCGCCTCGAAAGGCACTCGGAGCCTCCCCGACCACCCCGAAAGGCACTCGGAGGCATCCCAGCCACCACGAAAGGCACTCGGAGCCTACTCGGCCGTCCCGAAAGGCACTCGGAGCCTCCCCGGCTGCCCCCAAAGGCAGTCAGAGCCTCCCTGGCCACCCCGAAAGGCACTCGGTGCCTCCCCGGCCGCCCCAAAAGGTACTCGGAGCCTCCCCGGCCGCCCCCAAAGGCACTCGGAGCCTGCCCGGTCACCCCGAAAGGCACTCGGAGCCTCCCCGGCCGCCCCAAAAGGAACTCCTAGGCTCACCGTCCACCCCGGAACGCACTCAGAGCCTCCCTGGACGCCCCGAAAGGCACTCGGAGCCTGCCCGGCCTCCCCAAAAGGCACTCGGAGCCTCCACGGCCGCCCCGAAAGGCACTCGGAGCCTCCCCAGCCGCCCCAAAAGGCACTCGGAGCCTGCCCAGCCGCCCTGAAAGGCACTCGGAGCCTCCCCGGCCGCCCTGAAAGGCACTCGGAGGCGGCCCGGCCTCCCCGAAAGGCACTCGGAGGCGGCCCGGCCGCCCCAAAAGGCACTCGGAGCGGCCCGGCCACCCCGAAAGGCACTCGGAGCCTGCCCGGGACCCCGAAAGGCACTCAGAGGGGGCTCGACCGCCCCGAAAGGCACTCGGAGACTCCCCGGCCGCCCCAAAAGGTACTCGGAGGCTGCCCGACCGCCCCGAAGGGCACTCGGAGGCGGCCCGGCCGCCCCGAAAGGCAATCGGAGGCGGCCCGGTCGCCTCCAAAGGCACTCGGAGCCTGCCCGGCCTCCCTGAAAGGCACTCGGAGGCGACCCCGCGGCATCGAAAGGCACTCGAAGCCGGCCCAGCCGCCCCGAAAGGCACTCGGTGCCTCCCCGGCCGCCTCGAAAGGTACTCGGAGCCGACCCGGTCGCACACAAAGGCACTCGGAGGCGGCCCGGCCGCCCAAAAAGGCACTCGGAGCCTCCCCGGCCGCCCCGAAAGGCACTCGGAGTGGGCCCGGCCTCCCCGAAAGGCACTTGGAGCCTGCCCGGACACCCGGAAAGGCACTCGGAGTGGGCCCAGCCGCCCCCAAAGGCACTCGGAGCCGACCCGGCCGCCCCGAAAGGCACTCGGAGGCTGCATGGCCACCCCGAAAGGCACTCGGTGCCTCCCCGGCCGCCCCGAAAGGCACTCGGAGCCTCCCCGGCTGCCCCGAAAGGCACTCGGAGGCGGCCCGGCCGCCCCGAAAGGCACTCGGACCCTCCCCGGCCACCCCGAAAGGCACTCGGAGCGGCCTGGCCACCCTGAAAGGCACTCGGAGCCGGCTCGGTCGTCCCAAAAGGCACTCGGAGGCGGCCCGGCCGCCCCAAAAGGCACTCGGAGCCGGCTCGTCCGTCCCGAAAGGCACTCGGAGCGAGCCCGGCCGCCCCAAAAGGCACTCGGAGCCAGCCCGGCCGCCCCGAAAGGCACTCGGAGCCTCCCTGGAAGACCACAAAGGCACTCGGGGGCGGCCCGGCCGCCCCAAAAGGCACTCGGAGCCTGCCTGGCCTCCCCGAAAGGCACTCAGAGCCGGTCCGGCCTCCCCGAAAGGCATTCGGAGCCGGCTCAGCCGCCCCGAAAGGCACTCGGAGGCGGCCCGGCCGCCCACAAAGGCACTCGGAGCCTCCCCGGCCACCTCGAAAGGCACTCGGAGCCTCCCTGGCCACCCCGAAAGGCACTCGGAGCCTCCCTGGCCGCCCACAAAGGCACTCGGGGGCGGCCCGGCCGCCCCAAAAGGCACTTGGAGCCTCCCAGGCTGCCCCGAAAGGCACTTGGACCCTCTCCGGCCACCCCGAAAGGCTCTAGGAGCCTCCCCGGCCCCCCGGAAAGGCACTCGGAGCCTCCCTGGCCACTCCGAAAGGCACTCGGAGGCGGCCCGGCCGCCCCAAAAGGCACTCAGAGCCTCCCTGGCCGCCCCGAAAGGCACTCGGAGGCAGACCGGACACCCTGAAAGGCACTCGGAGCGGCCCGGCCGCCCCGAAAGGCACTCGGAGCCTCCCCGGCCGCCCCCAAAGGCACTCGGAGCCTCCCCGGCCGCCCCGAAAGGCATTCGGAGGCATCCCAGCCACCCCGAAAGGCACTCGGAGCCTTCTCGGCCGTCCACAAAGGCACTCGGAGGCGGCCTGGCCGCCCCGAAAGGCAGTCGGAGCCTCCCCGGCCTCCCCGAAAGGCACTCGGAGCCTCTCCGGCCACCCCGAAAGGCACTCGGTGCCGGCTCGGCCGTCCCAAAAGCCACTCGGAGCCACCCCGACCGCCCCGAAAGGCACTCGGAGCCTGCACGGCCGCCCCGAAAGGCACTCGGAGCCTCCCCGGCAACCCCGAAAGGCACTCGGAGCCTCCCAGGCCACCCCGAAAGGCACTCGGAGCCTCCCCGGACGCCCCCAAAGGCACTCGGAGCCTCCCCGGCCGCCCCGAAAGGCACTCGGAGCATTCCCAGCTGCCCCGAAAAGCACTCGGAGCCTCCCCGGCCACCCCGAAAGGCACTCGGAGCCTCCCCGGCCACCCCGAAAGGCACTCGGAGCCGGCTCGGTCGTCCCAAAAGGCACTCGGAGCTGGCCCGGCCGCCCCGAAAGGCACTCGGACCCTCTCCGGCCCCCCCCAATGGCACTCGGAGGCGGCCCGGTCGCCCCGAAAGGCACTCGGAGCCTCCCCGACCACCCCGAAAGGAACTCGGAGGCGGCCCGGCCGCCCCTAAAGGAACTCAGAGCCTCCCTGGCCGCCCACAAAGGCACTCGGGGGCGGCCCGGAGGCCCCAAAAGGCACTTGGAGCCTCCCAGGCCGCCCCGAAAGGCACTCGGACCCTCTCCGGCCACCCCGAAAGGCACTCGGAGCCTCCCCGGCCGCCCACAAAGGCACTCGGAGCCTCCCTGGCCACTCCGAAAGGCACTCGGAGGCGGCCCGGTTGCCCCAAAAGGCACTCAGAGCCTCCCTGGCCGCCCCGAAAGGCACTCGGAGCCTCCCCGGCCCCCCGGAAAGGCACTCGGAGCCTCCATGGCCACTCCGAAAGGCACTCGGAGGCGGCCCGGCCACCCCTAAAGGCACTCAGAGCCTCCCTGGCTGCCCCGAAAGGCACTCGGAGCCTCCCCGGCCTCCCCAAAAGGCACTCGGAGCGGCCCAGCCACCCCGAAAGGCACTCGGAGCCTCCCCGGGCCGCCCCGAAAGGCACTCGGAGCCTCCCCGGCCGCCCCAAAAGGCATTCGGAGGCATCCCAGCCACCCCGAAAGGCACTTGGAGCCTTCTCGGCCGTCCACAAAGCCACTCGGTGCCGGCTTGGCCGTCCCAAAAGCCACTCGGAGCCTCCCCGACCGCCCCGAAAGGCACTCGGAGCCTCCACGGCCGCCCCGAAAGGCACTCGGAGCCTCCCCGGCCACCCTGAAAGGCACTCGGAGCCTCCCAGGCCGCCCCGAAAGGCACTCGGAGCCTCCCCGGCCGCCCCCAAAGGCACTCGGAGCCTCCCTGGCCGCCCCGAAAGGCACTCGGAGCCTTCCCAGCTGCCCCGAAAGGCACTCGGAGCCTCCCCGGCCACCCCGAAAGGCACTCGGAGCCTCCCCGGCCACCCCGAAAGGCACTCGGAGCGGCCTGGCCACCCCGAAAGGCACTCGGAGCCGGCTCGGTCGTCCCAAAAGGCACTCGGAGCTGGCCCGGCCTCCCCGAAAGGCATTCGGAGAAAGCCCGGTCGCGCCTAAAGGCACTCGGAGGCGGCCCGGCCGCCCACAAAGGCACTCGGAGCCTCCCCGGACACCCCGAAAGGCACTCGGAGCCTCCCCGGCCACCCCGAAAGGCACTCGGAGCCTCCCCGGCCGCCCACAAAGGCACTCGGAGCCTCCCTGGCCACCCACAAAGGCACTCGGGGGCGGCCCGGCCGCCCCAAAAGGCACTCAGAGCCTCCCTGGCCGCCCCGAAAGGCACTCGGAGCCAGCCCGGCCTCCCCAAAAGGCACTCGGAGCGGCCCGGCCACCCCGAAAGGCACTCGGAGCCTCCCCGGCCGCCCCGAAAGGCACTCGGAGCCTCCCCGGCCACCCCGAAAGGCACTCGGAGGCATCCCAGCCACCCCGAAAGGCACTCGGAGCCTTCTCGGCCGTCCCGAAAGGCACTCGGAGCCTCCCCGGCTGCCCCGAAAGGCACTCGGAGCCTCCCCGGCCACCCCGAAAGGCACTCGGAGCCTCCCTGGCCACCCCGAAAGGCACTCGGAGCGGCCTGGCCACCCCGAAAGGCACTCGGAGTCGGCTCGGTCGTCCCAAAAGGCACTCGGAGCTGGCCCGGACGCCCACAAAGGCACTCGGAGCCTCTCCGGCCACCCCGAAAGGCACTCGGAGCCTCTCCGGCCCCCCAGAATGGCACTCGGAGGCGGCCCGGCCGCCCCGAAAGGCACTCGGAGCCTCTCCGGCCCCCCCGAATGGCACTCGGAGCCGGCTCATCCGTCCCGAAAGGCACTCAGAGCCAGCCCGGCCTCCCCGAAAGGCACTCGGAGCCAGCCCGGCCGCCCCGAAAGGCACTCGGAGCCTCCCTGGAAGACCAGAAAGGCACTCGGGGGCGGACCGGCCGCCCCAAAAGGCACTCGGAGCCTGCCTGGAAGACCAGAAAGGCACTCAGAGCCGGCCCGGCCTCCCCGAAAGGCATTCGGAGCTGGCCCGGCCGCCCACAAAGGCACTCGGAGCGGCCCGGCCACCCCGAAAGGCACTCGGAGCCTCCCAGGCCGCCCCGAAAGGCACTCGGAGCCTCCCCGGCCACCCCGAAAGGCACTCGGAGGCATCCCAGCCACCCCGAAAGGCACTCGGAGCCTTCTCGGCCGTCCCGAAAGGCACTCGGAGCCTCCCCGGCTGCCCCGAAAGGCACTCGGAGCGGCCTGGCCACCCCGAAAGGCACTCGGAGTCGGCTTGGTCGTCCCAAAAGGCACTCGGAGCTGGCCCGGACGCCCACAAAGGCACTCGGAGCCTCTCCGGCCACCCCGAAAGGCACTCGGAGCCTCTCCGGCCCCCCCGAATGGCACTCGGAGGCGGCCCGGCCGCCCCGAAAGGCACTCGGAGCCGGCTCGTCCGTCCCGAAAGGCACTCGGAGCCAGCCCGGCCGCCCCAAAAGGCACTCGGAGCCAGCCCGGCCGCCCCGAAAGGCACTCGGAGCCTCCCTGGCCGCCCACAAAGGCACTCGGGGGCGGCCCGGCCGCCCCAAAAGGCACTCGGAGCCTGCCTGGCCTCCCCGAAAGGCACTCAGAGCCGGCCCGGCCTCCCCAAAAGGCATTCGGAGCTGGCCCGGCTGCCCCGAAAGGCACTCGGAGGCGGCCCGGCCGCCCACAAAGGCACTCGCAGCCTCCCCGGCCGCCCTGAAAGGCACTCGGAGCGGCCTGGCCACCTCGAAAGGCACTCGGAGACGGCTCGGTCGTCCCAAAAGGCACTCGGAGCTGGCCCGGCCGCCCCGAAAGGCACTCGGAGCCTCTCCGGCACCCGCGAATGGCACTCGGAGGCGGCCCGGCCACCCCGAAAGGCACTCGGAGCCTCCCAGGCCACCCCGAAAGGCACTCGGAGCCAGCCCGGCCTCCCCGAAAGGCACTCGGAGCCTCCCTGGCCGCCCACAAAGGCACTCGCGGGCGGCCCGGCCGCCCCAAAAGGCACTTGGAGCCTCCCAGGCCGCCCCGAAAGGCACTCGGACCCTCTCCGGCCACCCCGAAAGGCTCTAGGAGCCTCCCCAGCCCCCCGGAAAGGCACTCGGAGCATCCCTGGCCACACCGAAAGGCACTCGGACGCATCCCAGCCACCCCGAAAGGCACTCGGAGCCTTCTCGGCCGTCCCAAAAGGCACTCGGAGGTGGCCCGGCCGCCCCGAAAGGCACTCGGAGCCTCCCCGGCCCCCCCGAATGGCACTCGGAGGTGGCCCGGCCGCCCCGAAAGGCACTCGGTGCCGGCTCGGCCGTCCCAAAAGCCACTTGGAGCCTCCCCGACTGCCCCGAAAGGCACTCGGAGCCTCTCCGGCCACCCCGAATGGCGCTCGGAGGCGGCCCGGCCGCCCCGAAAGGCACTCGGAGCCTCCCTGGCCACCCCGAAAGGAACTCGGAGGCGGCCGGGCCGCCCCTAAAGGCACTCAGAGCCTCCCTGGCCGCCCACAAAGGCACTCGCGGGCGGCCCGGCCCCCCCAAAAGGCACTCGGAGCCTCCCAGGCCGCCCCGAAAGGCACTCGGACCCTCTCCGGCCACCCCGAAAGGCACTCGGAGCCTCCCCGGCCGCCCACAAAGGCACTCGGAGCCTCCCTGGCCACTCCGAAAGGCACTCGGAGGCGGCCCGGCTGCCCCGAAAGGCACTCAGAGCCTCCCTGGCCGCCCCGAAAAGCACTCGGAGCCTGCCCGGCTTCCCCAAAAGGCACTCGGAGCGGCCCGGCCACCCCGAAAGGCACTCGGAGCCTCTCCGGCCCCCCCGAATGGCACTCGGAGGCGGCCCGGCCGCCCCGAAAGGCACTCGGAGCCGGCTCATCCGTCCCGAAAGGCACTCGGAGCCTCCCAGGCCACCCCGAAAGGCACTCGGAGCCAGCCCGGCCTCCCCGAAAGGCACTCGGAGCCTCCCTGGCCGCCCACAAAGGCACTCGGAGCCTCCCTGGCCACTCCGAAAGGCACTCGGAGGCGGCCCGGCTGCCCCGAAAGGCACTCAGAGCCTCCCTGGCCGCCCCGAAAAGCACTCGGAGCCTGCCCGGCCTCCCCAAAAGGCACTCGGAGCGGCCCGGCCACCCCGAAAGGCACTCGGAGCCTCTCCGGCCGCCCCGAAAGGCACTCGGAGCCTCCCCGGCCGCCCCGAAAGGCACTCAGAGTCATCCCAGCCACCCCGAAAGGCACTCGGAGCCTTCTCGGCCGCCCCGAAAGGCACTCGGAGGTGGCCCGGCCGCCCCGAAAGGCACTCGGAGACGGCTCGGTCGTCCCAAAAGGCACTCGGAGGCGGCCCGGCCGCCCCGAAAGGCACTCGGAGCCTCTCCGGCACCCCCGAATGGCACTCGGAGGCGGCCCGGTCGCCCCGAAAGGCACTCGGAGCCTCCCAGGCCATCCCGAAAGGCACTCGGAGCCAGCCCGGCCTCCCCGAAAGGCACTCGGAGCCTCCCTGGCCGCCCACAAAGGCACTCGGGGGCGGCCCGGCCGCCCCAAAAGGCACTTGGAGCCTCCCAGGCCGCCCCGAAAGGCACTCGGACCCTCTCCGGCCACCCCGAAAGGCTCTAGGAGCCTCCCCGGCGCCCCGGAAAGGCACTCGGAGCCTCCCTGGCCACTCCGAAAGGCACTCGGAGGCGGCCCGGCCACCCCGAAAGGCACTCAGAGCCTCCCTGGCCGCCCCGAAAGGCACTCGGAGCCTCCCCGGCCGCCCCGAAAGGCACGCGGAGGCATCCCAGCCACCCCGAAAGGCACTCGGAGCCTTCTCGGCCGTCCCAAAAGGCACTCGGAGGTGGTCCGGCCGCCCCGAAAGGCACTCGGAGCCTGCCCGGCCCCCCCGAATGGCACTCGGAGGTGGCCCGGCCGCCCCGAAAGGCACTCGGTGCCGGCTCGGCCGTTCCAAAAGCCACTTGGAGCCTCCCCGACTGCCCCGAAAGGCACTCGGAGCCTCTCCGGCCCCCCCGAATGGCACTCGGAGGCGGCCCGGCCGCCCCGAAAGGCACTCGGAGCCGGCTCATCCGTCCCGAAAGGCACTCGAAGCCAGCCCGGCCTCCCCGAAAGGCACTCGGAGCCAGCCCGGCCGCCCCGAAAGGCACTCGGAGCCTCCCTGGAAGACCAGAAAGGCACTCGGGGGCGGACCGGCCGCCCCAAAAGGCACTCGGAGCCTGCCTGGAAGACCAGAAAGGCACTCAGAGCCGGCCCGGCCTCCCCGAAAGGCATTCGGAGCTGGCCCGGCCGCCCCAAAAGGCACTCGGAGCGGCCCGGCCACCCCGAAAGGCACTCGGAGCCTCCCCGGCCGCCCCGAAAGGCACTCGGAGCCTCCCCGGCCACCCCGAAAGGCACTCGGAGGCATCCCAGCCACCCCGAAAGGCACTCGGAGCCTTCTCGGCCGTCCCGAAAGGCACTCGGAGCCTCCCCGGCTGCCCCGAAAGGCACTCGGAGCGGCCTGGCCACCCCGAAGGCACTCGGAGTCGGCTCGGTCGTCCCAAAAGGCACTCGGAGCTGGCCCGGACGCCCACAAAGGCACTCGGAGCCTCTCCGGCCACCCCGAAAGGCACTCGGAGCCTCTCCGGCCCCCCCGAATGGCACTCGGAGGCGGCCCGGCCGCCCCGAAAGGCACTCGGAGCCGGCTCGTCCGTCCCGAAAGGCACTCGGAGCCAGCCCGGCCGCCCCAAAAGGCACTCGGAGCCAGCCCGGCCGCCCCGAAAGGCACTCGGAGCCTCCCTGGCCGCCCACAAAGGCACTCGGGGGCGGCCCGGCCGCCCCAAAAGGCACTCGGAGCCGGCCCGGCCTCCCCAAAAGGCATTCGGAGCTGGCCCGGCTGCCCCGAAAGGCACTCGGAGGCGGCCCGGCCGCCCACAAAGGCACTCGCAGCCTCCCCGGCCGCCCACAAAGGCACTCGGAGCGGCCTGGCCACCCCGAAAGGCACTCGGAGACGGCTCGGTCGTCCCAAAAGGCACTCGGAGCTGGCCCGGCCGCCCCGAAAGGCACTCGGAGCCTCTCCGGCACCCGCGAATGGCACTCGGAGGCAGCCCGGCCACCCCGAAAGGCACTCGCAGCCTCCCAGGCCACCCCGAAAGGCACTCGGAGCCAGCCCGGCCTCCCCGAAAGGCACTCGGAGCCTCCCTGGCCGCCCACAAAGGCACTCGGGGGCGGCCCGGCCGCCCCAAAAGGCACTTGGAGCCTCCCAGGCCGCCCCGAAAGGCACTCGGACCCTCTCCGGCCACCCCGAAAGGCTCTAGGAGCCTCCCCAGCCCCCCGGAAAGGCACTCGGAGCATCCCTGGCCACACCGAAAGGCACTCGGACGCATCCCAGCCACCCCGAAAGGCACTCGGAGCCTTCTCGGCCGTCCCAAAAGGCACTCGGAGGTGGCCCGGCCGCCCCGAAAGGCACTCGGAGCCTCCCCGGCCCCCCCGAATGGCACTCGGAGGTGGCCCGGCCTCCCCGAAAGGCACTCGGTGCCGGCTCGGCCGTCCCAAAAGCCACTTGGAGCCTCCCCGACTGCCCCGAAAGGCACTCGGAGCCTCTCCGGCCCCCCCGAATGGCGCTCGGAGGCGGCCCGGCCGCCCCGAAAGGCACTCGGAGCCTCCCTGGCCACCCCGAAAGGAACTCGGAGGTGGCCGGGCCGCCCCTAAAGGCACTCAGAGCCTCCCTGGCCGCCCACAAAGGCACTCGCGGGCGGCCCGGCCCCCCCAAAAGGCACTCGGAGCCTCCCAGGCCGCCCCGAAAGGCACTCGGACCCTCTCCGGCCACCCCGAAAGGCACTCGGAGCCTCCCCGGCCGCCCACAAAGGCACTCGGAGCCTCCCTGGCCATTCCGAAAGGCACTCGGAGGCGGCCCGGCTGCCCCGAAAGGCACTCAGAGCCTCCCTGGCCGCCCCGAAAAGCACTCGGAGCCTGCCCGGCTTCCCCAAAAGGCACTCGGAGCGGCCCGGCCACCCCGAAAGGCACTCGGAGCCTCTCCGGCCCCCCCGAATGGCACTCGGAGGCGGCCCGGCCGCCCCGAAAGGCACTCGGAGCCGGCTCATCCGTCCCGAAAGGCACTCGGAGCCTCCCAGGCCACCCCGAAAGGCACTCGGAGCCAGCCCGGCCTCCCCGAAAGGCACTCGGAGCCTCCCTGGCCGCCCACAAAGGCACTCGGGGGCGGCCCGGCCGCCCCAAAAGGCACTTGGAGCCTCCCAGGCCGCCCCGAAAGGCACTCGGAGCCTCCCCGGCCTCCCCAAAAGGCACTCGGAGCGGCCCGGCCACCCCGAAAGGCACTCAGAGCCTCCCCGGGCCGCCCCGAAAGGGACTCGGAGCCTCCCCGGCCGCCCCGAAAGGCATTCGGAGGCATCCCAGCCACCCCGAAAGGCACTCGGAGCCTTCTCGGCCGTCCACAAAGGCACTCGGAGGCGGCCCGGCCGCCCCGAAAGGCAGTCGGAGCCTCCCCGGCCACCCCGAAAGGCACTCGGAGCCTCCCCGGCCACCCCGAAAGGCACTCGGTGCCGGCTTGGCCGTCCCGAAAGGCACTCGGAGCCTCCCCGGCCACCCCGAAAGGCACTCGGAGCCTCCCTGGCCACCCCGAAAGGCACTCGGAGCCTGCCCGGCCACCCCAAAAGGCACTCGGAGCCTCCCCGGCCACCCCGAAAGGCACTCGGAGCCTCCCCGGCCGCCCCGAAAGGCACTCGGAGCCTCCCCGGCCACCCCGAAAGGCACTCGGAGGCATCCCAGCCACCCCGAAAGGCACTCGGAGCCTTCTCGGCCGCCCCGAAAGGCACTCGGAGCCTCCCCGGCTGCCCCGAAAGGCACTCGGAGCCTCCCCGGCCACCCCGAAAGGCACTCGGAGCCTGCCCGGCCACCCTGAAAGGCACTCGGAGCCTCCCAGGCCGCCCCAAAAGGCACTCGGAGCCTCCCTGGCCGCCCCCAAAGGCACTCGGAGCCTCCCTGGCCGCCCCGAAAGGCACTCGGAGCCTTCCCGGCTGCCCCGAAAGGCACTCGGAGCCTGCCCGGCCTCCCCAAAAGGCACTCGGAGCGGCCCGGCCACCCCGAAAGGCACTCGGAGCCTCCCCGGCCGCCCCGAAAGGCACTCGGAGCCTCCCCGGCCACCCCGAAAGGCACTCGGAGGCATCCCAGCCACCCCGAAAGGCACTCGGAGCCTTCTCGGCCGTCCCGAAAGGCACTCGGAGCCTCCCCGGCTGCCCCGAAAGGCACTCGGAGCGGCCTGGCCACCCCGAAAGGCACTCGGAGTCGGCTCGGTCGTCCCAAAAAGCACTCGGAGCTGGCCCGGACGCCCACAAAGGCACTCGGAGCCTCTCCGGCCACCCCGAAAGGCACTCGGAGCCTCTCCGGCCCCCCCGAATGGCACTCGGAGGCGGCCCGGCCGCCCCGAAAGGCACTCGGAGCCGGCTCGTCCGTCCCGAAAGGCACTCGGAGCCAGCCCGGCCGCCCCAAAAGGCACTCGGAGCCAGCCCGGCCGCCCCGAAAGGCACTCGGAGCCTCCCTGGCCGCCCACAAAGGCACTCGGGGGCGGCCCGGCCGCCCCAAAAGGCACTCGGAGCCTGCCTGGCCTCCCCGAAAGGCACTCAGAGCCGGCCCGGCCTCCCCGAAAGGCATTCGGAGCCGGCTCAGCCGCCCCGAAAGGCACTCGGAGGCGGCCCGGCCGCCCACAAAGGCACTCGCAGCCTCCCCGGCCGCCCACAAAGGCACTCGGAGCGGCCTGGCCACCCCGAAAGGCACTCGGAGACGGCTCGGTCGTCCCAAAAGGCACTCGGAGCTGGCCCGGCCGCCCCGAAAGGCACTCGGAGCCTCTCCGGCACCCGCGAATGGCACTCGGAGGCGGCCCGGCCACCCCGAAAGGCACTCGGAGCCTCCCAGGCCACCCCGAAAGGCACTCGGAGCCAGCCCGGCCTCCCCGAAAGGCACTCGGAGCCTCCCTGGCCGCCCACAAAGGCACTCGCGGGCGGCCCGGCCGCCCCAAAAGGCACTTGGAGCCTCCCAGGCCGCCCCGAAAGGCACTCGGACCCTCTCCGGCCACCCCGAAAGGCTCTAGGAGCCTCCCCAGCCCCCCGGAAAGGCACTCGGAGCATCCCTGGCCACACCGAAAGGCACTCGGAGGCATCCCAGCCACCCCGAAAGGCACTCGGAGCCTTCTCGGCCGTCCCAAAAGGCACTCGGAGCTGGCCCGGCCGCCCCGAAAGGCACTCGGAGCCTCCCCGGCCCCCCCGAATGGCACTCGGAGGTGGCCCGGCCGCCCCGAAAGGCACTCGGTGCCGGCTCGGCCGTCCCAAAAGCCACTTGGAGCCTCCCCGACTGCCCCGAAAGGCACTCGGAGCCTCTCCGGCCCCCCCGAATGGCGCTCGGAGGCGGCCCGGCCGCCCCGAAAGGCACTCGGAGCCTCCCTGGCCACCCCGAAAGGAACTCGGAGGCGGCCGGGCCGCCCCTAAAGGCACTCAGAGCCTCCCTGGCCGCCCACAAAGGCACTCGCGGGCGGCCCGGCCCCCCCAAAAGGCACTCGGAGCCTCCCAGGCCGCCCCGAAAGGCACTCGGACCCTCTCCGGCCACCCCGAAAGGCACTCGGAGCCTCCCCGGCCGCCCACAAAGGCACTCAGAGCCTCCCTGGCCACTCCGAAAGGCACTCGGAGGCGGCCCGGCCTCCCCGAAAGGCATTCGGAGCCTCCCTGGCCGCCCCGAAAAGCACTCGGAGCCTGCCCGGCTTCCCCAAAAGGCACTCGGAGCGGCCCGGCCACCCCGAAAGGCACTCGGAGCCTCTCCGGCCCCCCCGAATGGCACTCGGAGGCGGTCCGGCCGCCCCGAAAGGCACTCGGAGCCGGCTCATCCGTCCCGAAAGGCACTCGGAGCCTCCCAGGCCACCCCGAAAGGCACTCGGAGTTAGCCCGGCCTCCCCGAAAGGCACTCGGAGCCTCCCCGGCCGCCCACAAAGGCACTCGGAGCCTCCCTGGCCACTCCGAAAGGCACTCGGAGGCGGCCCGGCTGCCCCGAAAGGCACTCAGAGCCTCCCTGGCCGCCCCGAAAAGCACTCGGAGCCTGCCCGGCCTCCCCAAAAGGCACTCGGAGCGGCCCGGCCACCCCGAAAGGCACTCGGAGCCTCTCCGGCCGCCCCGAAAGGCACTCAGAGTCATCCCAGCCACCCCGAAAGGCACTCGGAGCCTTCTCGGCCGCCCCGAAAGGCACTCGGAGGTGGCCCGGCCGCCCCGAAAGGCACTCGGAGACGGCTCGGTCGTCCCAAAAGGCACTCGGAGGCGGCCCGGCCGCCCCGAAAGGCACTCGGAGCCTCTCCGGCACCCCCGAATGGCACTCGGAGGCGGCCCGGCCACCCCGAAAGGCACTCGGAGCCTCCCAGGCCACCCCGAAAGGCACTCGGAGCCAGCCCGGCCACCCCGAAAGGCACTCGGAGCCTCCCTGGCCACTCCGAAAGGCACTCGGAGGCGGCCCGGCCACCCCGAAAGGCACTCAGAACCTTCCTGGCCGCCCCGAAAGGCACTCGGAGGCATCCCAGCCACCCCGAAAGGCACTCGGAGCCTTCTTGGCCGTCCCAAAAGGCACTCGGAGGTGGCCCGGCCGCCCCGAAAGGCACTCGGAGCCTGCCCGGCCCCCCCGAATGGCACTCGGAGGTGGCCCGGCCGCTCCGAAAGGCACTCGGTGCCGGCTCGGCCGTCCCAAAAGCCACTTGGAGCCTCCCCGACTGTCCCGAAAGGCACTCGGAGCCTCTCCGGCCCCCCCGAATGGCACTCGGAGGCGGCCCGGCCGCCCCGAAAGGCACTCGGAGCCTCCCTGGCCGCCCCGAAAGGCACTCGGACCCTCACCGGCCGCCCCGAAAGGCACTCGGAGCCTCCCCGGCCGCCCACAAAGGCACTCGGAGCCTCCCTGGCCACTCCGAAAGGCACTCGGAGGCGGCCCGGCTGCCCCGAAAGGCACTCAGAGCCTCCCTGGCCGCCCTGAAAAGCACTCGGAGCCTGCCCGGCCTCCCCAAAAGGCACTCGGAGCGGCCCGGCCACCCCGAAAGGCACTCGGAGCCTCTCCGGCCGCCCCGAAAGGCACTCGGAGCCTCCCCGGCCGCCCCGAAAGGCAGTCGGAGTCATCCCAGCCACCCCGAAAGGCACTCGGAGCCTTCTCGGCCGCCCCGAAAGGCACTCGGAGGTGGCCCGGCCGCCCCGAAAGGCACTCGGACCCTCCCCGGCCACCCCGAAAGGCACTCGGAGCGGCCTGGCCACCCTGAAAGGCACTCGGAGCCGGCTCGGTCGTCCCAAAAGGCACTCGGAGCCTCTCCGGCCACCCCGAAAGGCACTCGGAGCCAGCCCGGCCGCCCCAAAAGGCACTCGGAGCCAGCCCGGCCGCCCCGAAAGGCACTCGGAGCCTCCCTGGCTGCCCACAAAGGCACTCGGGGGCGGCCCGGCCGCCCCAAAAGGCACTCGGAGCCTGCCTGGCCTCCCCGAAAGGCACTCAGAGCCGGCCCGGCCTCCCCAAAAGGCATTCGGAGCCTCCCCGGCCGCCCCGAAAGGCACTCGGAGGCGGCCCGGCCGCCCACAAAGGCACTCGCAGCCTCCCCGGCCGCCCACAAAGGCACTCGGAGCGGCCTGGCCACCCCGAAAGGCACTCGGAGACGGCTCGGTCGTCCCAAAAGGCACTCGGAGCTGGCCCGGCCGCCCCGAAAGGCACTCGGAGCCTCTCCGGCACCCCCGAATGGCACTCGGAGGCGGCCCGGCCACCCCGAAAGGCACTCGGAGCCTCCCAGGCCACCCCGAAAGGCACTCGGAGCCAGCCCGGCCTCCCCGAAAGGCACTCGGAGCCTCCCTGGCCTCCCCGAAAGGCACTCGGAGCGGCCCGGCCACCCCGAAAGGCACTCGGAGCCTCCCCGGGCTGCCCCGAAAGGGACTCGGAGCCTCCCCGGCCGCCCCGAAAGGCATTCGGAGGCATCCCAGCCACCCCGAAAGGCACTCGGAGCCTTCTCGGCCGTCCACAAAGGCACTCGGAGGCGGCCCGGCCGCCCCAAAAGGCAGTCGGAGCCTCCCCGGCCGCCCCGAAAGGCACTCGGAGCCTCCACGGCCACCCCGAAAGGCACTCGGTGAAGGCTTGGCCGTCCCAAAAGCCACTCCGAGCCTCCCCGACCGCCCCGAAAGGCACTCGGAGCCTCCACGGCCGCCCCAAAAGGCACTCGGAGCCTCCCCGGCCGCCCCGAAAGGCACTCGGAGCCTTCCCGGCTGCCCCGAAAGGCACTTGGAGCCTCCCCGGCCACCCCGAAAGGCACTCGGAGCCTCGCTGGCCGCCCCAAAAGGCACTCGGAGCCTCCCCGGCCACCCCGAAAGGCACTCGGACCCTCCCCGGCCACCCCGAAAGGCACTCGGAGCCTCCCTGGCCACTCCGAAAGGCACTCGGAGGCGGCCCGGCCGCCCCAAAAGGCACTCAGAGCCTCCCTGGCCGCCCCGAAAGGCACTCGGAGCCTCTCCGGCCCCCCCGAATGGCACTCGGAGGCGGCCCGGCCGCCCCGAAAGGCACTCGGAGTCTCCCTGGCCACCCCGAAAGGAACTCGGAGGTGGCCGGGCCGCCCCTAAAGGCACTCAGAGCCTCCCTGGCCGCCCACAAAGGCACTCGCGGGCGGCCCGGCCCCCCCAAAAGGCACTCGGAGCCTCCCAGGTCGCCCTGAAAGGCACTCGGACCCTCTCCGGCCACCCCAAAAGGCACTCGGAGCCTCCCCGGCCGCCCACAAAGGCACTCGGAGCCTCCCTGGCCATTCCGAAAGGCACTCGGAGGCGGCCCGGCTGCCCCAAAAGGCACTCAGAGCCTCCCTGGCCGCCCCGAAAAGCACTCGGAGCCTGCCCGGCCTCCCCAAAAGGCACTCAGAGCGGCCCGGCCACCCCGAAAGGCACTCGGAGCCTCTCCGGCCGCCCCGAAAGGCACTCGGAGCCTCCCCGGCCGCCCCGAAAGGCACTCGGAGTCATCCCAGCCTCCCCGAAAGGCACTCGGAGCCTTCTCGGCCGCCCCGAAAGGCACTCGGAGGTGGCCCGGCCGCCCCGAAAGGCACTCGGAGCCTCCCCGGCTGCCCCGAAAGGCACTCGGAGGCGGCCCGGCCGCCCCGAAAGGCACTCGGACCCTCTCCGGCCACCCCGAAAGGCACTCGGAGCGGCCTGGCCACCCTGAAAGGCACTCGGAGCCGGCTCGGTCGTCCCAAAAGGCACTCGGAGCCTCTCCGGCCGCCCCGAAAGGCACTCGGAGCCTCTCCGGCCCCCCCGAATGGCACTCGGAGGCGGCCCGGCCGCCCCGAAAGGCACTCGGAGCCGGCTCGTCCGTCCCGAAAGGCACTCGGAGCCAGCCCGGCCGCCCCAAAAGGCACTCGGAGCCAGCCCGGCCGCCCCGAAAGGCACTCGGAGCCTCCCTGGCCGCCCACAAAGGCACTCGGAGGCGGCCCGGCCGCCCACAAAGGTACTCGCAGCCTCCCCGGCCGCCCACAAAGGCACTCGGAGCTGGCCCGGCCGCCCCGAAAGGCACTCGGAGACTCTCCGGCACCCCCGAATGGCACTCGGAGGCGGCCCGGCCACCCCGAAAGGCACTCGGAGCCTCCCAGGCCACCCCGAAAGGCACTCGGAGCCAGCCCGGCCTCCCCGAAAGGCACTCGGAGCCTCCCTGGCCTCCCCGAAAGGCACTCGGAGCGGCCCGGCCACCCCGAAAGGCACTCGGAGCCTCCCCGGGCCGCCCCGAAAGGGACTCGGAGCCTCCCCGGCCGCCCCGAAAGGCATTCGGAGGCATCCCAGCCACCCCGAAAGGCACTCGGAGCCTTCTCGGCCGTCCACAAAGGCACTCGGAGGCGGCCCGGCCGCCCCAAAAGGCAGTCGGAGCCTCCCCGGCCGCCCCGAAAGGCACTCGGAGCCTCCCCGGCCACCCCGAAAGGCACTCGGTGAAGGCTTGGCCGTCCCAAAAGCCACTCCGAGCCTCCCCGACCGCCCCGAAAGGCACTCGGAGCCTCCACGGCCGCCCCAAAAGGCACTCGGAGCCTGCCTGGCCTCCCCGAAAGGCACTCAGAGCCGGCCCGGCCTCCCCAAAAGGCATTCGGAGCCTCCCCGGCCGCCCCGAAAGGCACTCGGAGGCGGCCCGGCCGCCCACAAAGGCACTCGCAGCCTCCCCGGCCGCCCACAAAGGCACTCGGAGCGGCCTGGCCACCCCGAAAGGCACTCGGAGACGGCTCGGTCGTCCCAAAAGGCACTCGGAGCTGGCCCGGCCGCCCCGAAAGGCACTCGGAGCCTCTCCGGCACCCCCGAATGGCACTCGGAGGCGGCCCGGCCACCCCGAAAGGCACTCGGAGCCTCCCAGGCCACCCCGAAAGGCACTCGGAGCCAGCCCGGCCTCCCCGAAAGGCACTCGGAGCCTCCCTGGCCTCCCCGAAAGGCACTCGGAGCGGCCCGTCCACCCCGAAAGGCACTCGGAGCCTCCCCGGGCCGCCCCGAAAGGGACTCGGAGCCTCCCCGGCCGCCCCGAAAGGCATTCGGAGGCATCCCAGCCACCCCGAAAGGCACTCGGAGCCTTCTCGGCCGTCCACAAAGGCACTCGGAGGCGGCCCGGCCGCCCCAAAAGGCAGTCGGAGCCTCCCCGGCCGCCCCGAAAGGCACTCGGAGCCTCCCCGGCCACCCCGAAAGGCACTCGGTGACGGCTTGGCCGTCCCAAAAGCCACTCCGAGCCTCCCCGACCGCCCCGAAAGGCACTCGGAGCCTCCACGGCCGCCCCAAAAGGCACTCGGAGCCTCCCCGGCCGCCCCGAAAGGCACTCGGAGCCTTCCCGGCTGCCCCGAAAGGCACTTGGAGCCTCCCCGGCCACCCCGAAAGGCACTCGGAGCCTCGCTGGCCGCCCCAAAAGGCACTCGGAGCCTCCCCGGCCACCCCGAAAGGCACTCGGACCCTCCCCGGCCACCCCGAAAGGCACTCGGAGCCTCCCTGGCCACTCCGAAAGGCACTCGGAGGCGGCCCGGCCGCCCCAAAAGGCACTCAGAGCCTCCCTGGCCGCCCCGAAAGGCACTCGGAGCCTCTCCGGAACCCCCGAATGGCACTCGGAGGCGGCCCGGCCGCCCCGAAAGGCACTCGGAGCCTCCCTGGCCACCCCGAAAGGAACTCGGAGGCGGCCGGGCCGCCCCTAAAGGCACTCAGAGCCTCCCTGGCCGCCCACAAAGGCACTCGCGGGCGGCCCGGCCCCCCCAAAAGGCACTCGGAGCCTCCCAGGTCGCCCCGAAAGGCACTCGGACCCTCTCCGGCCACCCCGAAAGGCACTCGGAGCCTCTCCGGCCGCCCCGAAAGGCACTCGGAGCCTCCCCGGCCGCCCCGAAAGGCAGTCGGAGTCATCCCAGCCGCCCCGAAAGGCACTCGGAGCCTTCTCGGCCGCCCCGAAAGGCACTCGGAGGTGGCCCGGCCGCCCCGAAAGGCACTCGGAGCCTCCCCGGCTGCCCCGAAAGGCACTCAGAGGCGGCCCGGCCGCCCCGAAAGGCACTCGGACCCTCCCCGGCCACCCCGAAAGGCACTCGGAGCGGCCTGGGCACCCTGAAAGGCACTCGGAGCCGGCTCGGTCGTCCCAAAAGGCACTCGGAGCCTCTCCGGCCGCCCCGAAAGGCACTCGGAGCCTCTCCGGCCCCCCCGAATGGCACTCGGAGGCGGCCCGGCCGCCCCGAAAGGCACTCGGAGCCGGCTCGTCCGTCCCGAAAGGCACTCGGAGCCAGCCCGGCCGCCCCAAAAGGCACTCGGAGCCAGCCCGGCCGCCCCGAAAGGCACTCGGAGCCTCCCCGGCCGCCCCGAAAGGCACTCGGAGCCTTCCCGGCTGCCCCGAAAGGCACTCGGAGCCTCCCAGGCCACCCCGAAAGGCACTCGGAGCGGCCTGGCCATCCCGAAAGGCACTCGGAGTCGGCTCGGTCGTCCCAAAAGGCACTCGGAGCTGGCCCGGACGCCCACAAAGGCACTCGGAGCCTCTCCGGCCACCCCAAAAGGCACTCGGAGCCTCTCCGGCCCCCCCGAATGGCACTCGGAGGCGGCCCGGCCGCCCCGAAAGGCACTCGGAGCCTCTCCGGCCCCCCCGAATGGCACTCGGAGGCGGCCCGGCCGCCCCGAAAGGCACTCGGAGCCGGCTCGTCCGTCCCGAAAGGCACTCGGAGCCAGCCCGGCCGCCCCAAAAGGCACTCGGAGCCGGCTCATCCGTCCCGAAAGGCACTCGGAGCCTCCATGGAAGACCAGAAAGGCACTCGGGGGCGGCCCGGCCGCCCCAAAAGGCACTCGGAGCCTGCCTGGCCTCCCCGAAAGGCACTCAGAGCCGGCCCGGCCTCCCCGAAAGGCATTCGGAGCTGGACCGGCCGCCCCGAAAGGCACTCGGAGGCGGCCTGGCCGCCCACAAAGGCACTCACAGCCTCCCCGGCCGCCCCGAAAGGCACTCGGAGCGGCCTGGCCACCCCGAAAGGCACTCGGAGCCTCCCCGGCCGCCCCGAAAGGGACTCGGAGCCTCCCCGGCCGCACCGAAAGGTATTCGGAGGCATCCCAGCCACCCCGAAAGGCACTCGGAGCCTTCTCGGCCGTCCACAAAGGCACTCGGGGGCGGCCTGGCCGCCCCGAAAGGCACTCGGAGCCTCCCCAGCCACCCTGAAAGGCACTCGATGCCGGCTTGGCCGTCCCAAAAGCCACTCGGAGCCTCCCCGGCCACCCTGAAAGGCACTCGGAGCCTCCCAGGCCGCCCCAAAAGGCACTCGGAGCCTCCACGGCCGCCCCGAAAGGCACTCGGAGCCTCCCCGGCCGCCCCGAAAGGCACTCGGAGCCTCCCCGGCCACCCCGAAAGGCACTCGGAGCGGCCTGGCTAACCCGAAAGGCACTCGGAGCCGGCTCGGCCGTCCCAAAAGGCACTCGGAGCCAGCCCGGCCGCCCCAAAAGGCACTCGGAGCCTTCTCGGCCGTCCCGAAAGGCACTCGGAGCCTCCCCGGCCGCCCCGAAAGGCATTCGGAGGCATCCCAGCCACCCCGAAAGGCACTCGGAGCCTTCTCGGCCGTCCACAAAGGCACTCGGAGGCGGCCCGGCCGCCCCGAAAGGCAGTCAGAGCCTCCCCGGCCACCCTGAAAGGCACTCGGTGCCGGCTTGGCCGTCCCAAAAGCCACTCGGAGCCTCCCCGGCCACCCTGAAAGGCACTCGGAGCCTCCCAGGCCGCCCCAAAAGGCACTCGGAGCCTCCCCGGCCGCCCCCAAAGGCACTCGGAGCCTCCCCGGCCGCCCCGAAAGGCACTCGGAGCCTCCCCGGCCACCCCGAAAGGCACTCGGAGCGCCCTGGCCACCCCGAAAGGGACTCGGAGCCGGCTCGGCCATCCCAAAAGGCACTCGGAGCCTGCCCAACCACCCCAAAAGGCACTCCGAGCCTCCCCGGCCGCCCCGAAAGGCACTCGGAGCCTCCCCGGCCTCCCCAAAAGGCACTCGGAACCTCACCGGCCGCACACAAAGGCACTCGGAGACTGCACTGTCGCCCCGAAAGGGACTCGGAGGCGGACCGGTCACCCCGAAAGGCACTCGGAGCCTCCCCGGCTGCCCCGAAAGGCACTCGGAGCGGCCTGGCTAACCCGAAAGGCACTCGGAGCCGGCTCGGCCGTCCCAAAAGGCACTCGGAGCTGGCCCGGCCGCCCCAAAAGGCACTCGGAGCCTCTCCGGCCACCCCGAAAGGCACTCGGAGCCTCTCCGGCCCCCCCGAATGGCACTCGGGGGCGGCCCGGCCGCCCCAAAAGGCACTCGGAGCCTGCCTGGCCTCCCCGAAAGGCACTCAGAGCCGGTCCGGCCTCCCCGAAAGGCATTCGGAGCCGGCTCAGCCGCCCCGAAAGGCACTCGGAGGCGGCCCGGCCGCCCACAAAGGCACTCGGAGCCTCCCCGGCCACCTCGAAAGGCACTCGGAGCCTCCCTGGCCACCCCGAAAGGCACTCGGAGACGGCTCGGTCGTCCCAAAAGGCACTCGGAGGCGGCCCGGCCGCCCCGAAAGGCACTCGGAGCCTCTCCGGCACCCCCGAATGGCACTCGGAGGCGGCCCGGCCACCCCGAAAGGCACTCGGAGCCTCCCAGGCCACCCCGAAAGGCACTCGGAGCCAGCCCGGCCTCCCCGAAAGGCACTCGGAGCCTCCCTGGCCTCCCCAAAAGGCACTCGGAGCGGCCCGGCCACCCCGAAAGGCACTCGGAGCCTCCCCGGGCCGCCCCGAAAGGGACTCGGAGCCTCCCCGGCCGCCCCGAAAGGCATTCGGAGGCATCCCAGCCACCCCGAAAGGCACTCGGAGCCTTCATGGCCGTCCACAAAGGCACTCGGAGGCGGCCCGGCCGCCCCGAAAGGCAGTCGGAGCCTCCCCGGCCGCCCCGAAAGGCACTCGGAGCCTCCCCGGCCACCCCGAAAGGCACTCGGTGACGGCTTGGCCGTCCCAAAAGCCACTCCGAGCCTCCCCGACCGCCCCGAAAGGCACTCGGAGCCTCCTGGGCCGCCCCGAAAGGCACTCAGAGCCTCCACGGCCACCCTGAAAGGCACTCGGAGCCTCCCAGGCCGCCCCAAAAGGCACTCGGAGCCTCCCCGGACGCCCCAAAAGGCACTCGGAGCCTCCCCGGCCGCCCCGAAAGGCACTCGGAGCCTTCCCGGCTGCCCCGAAAGGCACTCGGAGCCTCCCCGGCCACCCCGAAAGGCACTCGGAGCCTCGCTGGCCGCCCCAAAAGGCACTCGGAGCCTCCCCGGCCACCCCGAAAGGCACTCGGAGCCTCCCTGGCCACTCCGAAAGGCACTCGGAGGCGGCCCGGCCGCCCCAAAAGGCACTCAGAGCCTCCCTGGCCGCCCCGAAAGGCACTCGGAGCCTCTCCGGCCCCCCCGAATGGCACTCGGAGGCGGCCCGGCTGCCCCGAAAGGCACTCGGAGCCTCCCTGGCCACCCCGAAAGGAACTCGGAGGCGGCCGGGCCGCCCCTAAAGGCACTCAGAGCCTCCCTGGCCGCCCACAAAGGCACTCGCGGTCGGCCCGGCCCCCCCAAAAGGCACTCGGAGCCTCCCAGGTCGCCCCGAAAGGCACTCGGACCCTATCCGGCCACCCCAAAAGGCACTCGGAGCCTCCCCGGCCGCCCACAAAGGCACTCGGAGCCTCCCTGGCCACTCCGAAAGGCACTCGGAGGTGGCCCGGCCGCCCCGAAAGGCACTCGGAGCCTCCCCGGCTGCCCCGAAAGGCACTCGGAGGCGGCCCGGCCACCCCGAAAGGCACTCGAACCCTCCCCGGCCACCCCGAAAGGCACTCGGAGCGGCCTGGCCACCCTGAAAGGCACTCGGAGCCGGCTCGGTCGTCCCAAAAGGCACTCGGAGCCTCTCCGGCCACCCCGAAAGGCACTCGGAGCCTCTCCGGCCCCCCCGAATGGCACTCGGTGCCGGATCGTCCGTCCCGAAAGGCACTCGGAGCCAGCCCGGCCGCCCCAAAAGGCACTCGGAGCCTCCCCGGCCGCCCCGAAAGGCACTCGGAGCCTCCCTGGCCGCCCACAAAGGCACTCGGAGTCGGCCCGGCCGCCCCAAAAGGCACTCGGAGCCTGCCTGGCCTCCCCGAAAGGCACTCAGAGCCGGCCCGGCCTCCCCAAAAGGCATTCGGAGCCTCCCCGGCCGCCCCGAAAGGCACTCGGAGGCGGCCCGGCCGCCCACAAAGGCACTCGCAGCCTCCCCGGCCGCCCACAAAGGCACTCGGAGCGGCCTGGCCACCCCGAAAGGCACTCGGAGACGGCTCGGTCGTCCCAAAAGGCACTCGGAGCTGGCCCGGCCGCCCCGAAAGGCACTCGGAGCCTCCCTGGCCGCCCACAAAGGCACTCGGGGGCGGCCCGGCCGCCCCAAAAGGCACTTGGAGCCTCCCAGGCCGCCCCGAAAGGCACTCGGAGCCTTCTCGGCCGCCCCGAAAGGCACTCGGAGGTGGCCCGGCCGCCCCGAAAGGCACTCAGAGTCATCCCAGCCACCCCGAAAGGCACTCGGAGCCTTCTCGGCCGCCCCGAAAGGCACTCGGAGGTGGCCCGGCCGCCCCGAAAGGCACTCGGAGACGGCTCGGTCGTCCCAAAAGGCACTCGGGGGCGGCCCGGCCGCCCTGAAAGGCACTCGGAGCCTCTCCGGCACCCCCGAATGGCACTCGGAGGCGGCCCGGCCACCCCGAAAGGCACTCGGAGCCTCCCAGGCCACCCCGAAAGGCACTCGGAGACGGCCCGGCCACCCCGAAAGGCACTCGGAGCCTCCCTGGCCACTCCGAAAGGCACTCGGAGCCTCCCTGGCCACCCCGAAAGGCACTCAGAACCTCCCTGGCCGCCCCGAAAGGCACTCGGAGGCATCCCAGCCACCCCGAAAGGCACTCGGAGCCTTCTTGGCCGTCCCAAAAGGCACTCGGAGGTGGCCCGGCCGCCCCGAAAGGCACTCGGAGCCTGCCCGGCCCCCCCGAATGGCACTCGGAGGTGGCCCGGCCGCTCCGAAAGGCACTCGGAGCCTTCTCGGCCGTCCCAAAAGCCACTTGGAGCCTCCCCGACTGTCCCGAAAGGCACTCGGAGCCTCTCCGGCCCCCCCGAATGGCACTCGGAGGCGGCCCGGCCGCCCCGAAAGGCACTCGGAGCCTCCCTGGCCGCCCCGAAAGGCACTCGGACCCTCTCCGGCCACCCCGAAAGGCACTCGGAGCCTCCCCGGCCGCCCACAAAGGCACTCGGAGCCTCCCTGGCCACTCCGAAAGGCACTCGGAGGCGGCCCGGCTGCCCCGAAAGGCACTCAGAGCCTCCCTGGCCGCCCCGAAAAGCACTCGGAGCCTGCCCGGCCTCCCCAAAAGGCACTCGGAGCGGCCCGGCCACCCCGAAAGGCACTCGGAGCCTCTCCGGCCGCCCCGAAAGGCACTCGGAGCCTCCCCGGCCGCCCCGAAAGGCACTCGGAGTCATCCCAGCCACCCCGAAAGGCACTCGGAGCCTTCTCGGCCGCCCCGAAAGGCACTCGGAGGTGGCCCGGCCGCCCTGAAAGGCACTCGCACCCTCCCCGGCCACCCCGAAAGGCACTCGGAGCGGCCTGGCCACCGTGAAAGGCACTCGGAGCCGGCTCGGTCGTCCCAAAAGGCACTCGGAGCCTCTCCGGCCGCCCCGAAAGGCACTCGGAGCCGGCTCGTCCGTCCCGAAAGGCACTCGGGGGCGGCCCGGCCGCCCCAAAAGGCACTCGGAGCCAGCCCGGCCGCCCCGAAAGGCACTCGGAGCCTCCCTGGCTGCCCACAAAGGCACTCGGGGGCGGCCCGGCCGCCCCAAAAGGCACTCGGAGCCTGCCTGGCCTCCCCGAAAGGCACTCAGAGCCGGCCCGGCCTCCCCAAAAGGCATTCGGAGCCTCCCCGGCCGCCCCGAAAGGCACTCGGAGGCGGCCCGGCCGCCCACAAAGGCACTCGCAGCCTCCCCGGCCGCCCACAAAGGCACTCGGAGCGGCCTGGCCACCCCGAAAGGCACTCGGAGACGGCTCGGTCGTCCCAAAAGGCACTCGGAGCTGGCCCGGCCGCCCCGAAAGGCACTCGGAGCCTCTCCGGCACCCCCGAATGGCACTCGGAGGCGGCCCGGCCACCCCGAAAGGCACTCGGAGCCTCCCAGGCCACCCCGAAAGGCACTCGGAGCCAGCCCGGCCTCCCCGAAAGGCACTCGGAGCCTCCCTGGCCTCCCCGAAAGGCACTCGGAGCGGCCCGGCCACCCCGAAAGGCACTCGGAGCCTCCCCGGGCCGCCCCGAAAGGGACTCGGAGCCTCCCCGGCCGCCCCGAAAGGCATTCGGAGGCATCCCAGCCACCCCGAAAGGCACTCGGAGCCTTCTCGGCCGTCCACAAAGGCACTCGGAGGCGGCCCGGCCGCCCCAAAAGGCAGTCGGAGCCTCCCCGGCCGCCCCGAAAGGCACTCGGAGCCTCCCCGGCCACCCCGAAAGGCACTCGGTGAAGGCTTGGCCGTCCCAAAAGCCACTCCGAGCCTCCCCGACCGCCCCGAAAGGCACTCGGAGCCTCCACGGCCGCCCCAAAAGGCACTCGGAGCCTCCCCGGCCGCCCCGAAAGGCACTCGGAGCCTTCCCGGCTGCCCCGAAAGGCACTTGGAGCCTCCCCGGCCACCCCGAAAGGCACTCAGAGCCTCGCTGGCCGCCCCAAAAGGCACTCGGAGCCTCCCCGGCCACCCCGAAAGGCACTCGGAGCCTCCCCGGCCACCCCGAAAGGCACTCGGAGCCTCCCTGGCCACTCCGAAAGGCACTCGGAGGCGGCCCGGCCGCCCCAAAAGGCACTCAGAGCCTCCCTGGCCGCCCCGAAAGGCACTCGGAGCCTCTCCGGCCCCCCCGAATGGCACTCGGAGGCGGCCCGGCCGCCCCGAAAGGCACTCGGAGCCTCCCTGGCCACCCCGAAAGGAACTCGGAGGCGGCCGGGCCGCCCCTAAAGGCACTCAGAGCCTCCCTGGCCGCCCACAAAGGCACTCGCGGGCGGCCCGGCCCCCCCAAAAGGCACTCGGAGCCTCCCAGGTCGCCCCGAAAGGCACTCGGACCCTCTCCGGCCACCCCAAAAGGCACTCGGAGCCTCCCCGGCCGCCCACAAAGGCACTCGGAGCCTCCCTGGCCACTCCGAAAGGCACTCGGAGGCGGCCCGGCTGCCCCAAAAGGCACTCAGAGCCTCCCTGGCCGCCCCGAAAGGCACTCGGAGCCTGCCCGGCCTCCCCAAAAGGCACTCAGAGCGGCCCGGCCACCCCGAAAGGCACTCGGAGCCTCCCCGGCCGCCCCGAAAGGCACTCGGAGCCTCCCCGGCCGCCCCGAAAGGCACTCGGAGTCATCCCAGCCTCCCCGAAAGGCACTCGGAGCCTCCCTGGCCTCCCCAAAAGGCACTCGGAGCGGCCTGGCCACCCCGAAAGGCACTCGGAGCCTCCCCGGGCCGCCCCGAAAGGGACTCGGAGCCTCCCCGGCCGCCCCGAAAGGCATTCGGAGGCATCCCAGCCACCCCGAAAGGCACTCGGAGCCTTCTCGGCCGTCCACAAAGGCACTCGGAGGCGGCCCGGCCGCCCCGAAAGGCAGTCGGAGCCTCCCCGGCCGCCCCGAAAGGCACTCGGAGCCTCCCCGGCCACCCCGAAAGGCACTCGGTGACGGCTTGGCCGTCCCAAAAGCCACTCCGAGCCTCCCCGACCGCCCCGAAAGGCACTCGGAGCCTCCACGGCCGCCCCGAAAGGCACTCAGAGCCTCCACGGCCACCCTGAAAGGCACTCGGAGCCTCCCAGGCCGCCCCAAAAGGCACTCGGAGCCTCCCCGGACGCCCCAAAAGGCACTCGGAGCCTCCCCGGCCGCCCCGAAAGGCACTCGGAGCCTTCCCGGCTGCCCCGAAAGGCACTCGGAGCCTCCCCGGCCACCCCGAAAGGCACTCGGAGCCTCGCTGGCCGCCCCAAAAGGCACTCGGAGCCTCCCCGGCCACCCCGAAAGGCACTCGGAGCCTCCCCGGCCACCCCGAAAGGCACTCGGAGCCTCCCTGGCCACTCCGAAAGGCACTCGGAGGCGGCCCGGCCGCCCCAAAAGGCACTCAGAGCCTCCCTGGCCGCCCCGAAAGGCACTCGGAGCCTCTCCGGCCCCCCCGAATGGCACTCGGAGGCGGCCCGGCCGCCCCGAAAGGCACTCGGAGCCTCCCTGGCCACCCCGAAAGGAACTCGGAGGTGGCCGGGCCGCCCCTAAAGGCACTCAGAGCCTCCCTGGCCGCCCACAAAGGCACTCGCGGTCGGCCCGGCCCCCCAAAAGGCACTCGGAGCCTCCCAGGTCGCCCCGAAAGGCACTCGGACCCTATCCGGCCACCCCAAAAGGCACTCGGAGCCTCCCCGGCCGCCCACAAAGGCACTCGGAGCCTCCCTGGCCACTCCGAAAGGCACTCGGAGGCGGCCCGGCTGCCCCAAAAGGCACTCAGAGCCTCCCTGGCCGCCCCGAAAGGCACTCGGAGCCTGCCCGGCCTCCCCAAAAGGCACTCAGAGCGGCCCGGCCACCCCGAAAGGCACTCGGAGCCTCTCCGGCCGCCCCGAAAGGCACTCGGAGCCTCCCCGGCCGCCCCGAAAGGCACTCGGAGTCATCCCAGCCACCCCGAAAGGCACTCGGAGCCTTCTCGGCCGCCCCGAAAGGCACTCGGAGGTGGCCCGGCCGCCCCGAAAGGCACTCGGAGCCTCCCCGGCTGCCCCGAAAGGCACTCGGAGGCGGCCCGGCCACCCCGAAAGGCACTCGAACCCTCCCCGGCCACCCCGAAAGGCACTCGGAGCGGCCTGGCCACCCTGAAAGGCACTCGGAGCCGGCTCGGTCGTCCCAAAAGGCACTCGGAGCCTCTGGGGCCACCCCGAAAGGCACTCGGAGCCTCTCCGGCCCCCCCGAATGGCACTCGGAGGCGGCCCGGCCGCCCCGAAAGGCACTCGGAGCCGGATCGTCCGTCCCGAAAGGCACTCGGAGCCAGCCCGGCCGCCCCAAAAGGCACTCGGAGCCAGCCCGGCCGCCCCGAAAGGCACTCGGAGCCTCCCTGGCCGCCCACAAAGGCACTCGGGGGCGGCCCGGCCGCCCCAAAAGGCACTCGGAGCCTGCCTGGCCTCCCCGAAAGGCACTCAGAGCCGGCCCGGCCTCCCCAAAAGGCATTCGGAGCCTCCCCGGCCGCCCCGAAAGGCACTCGGAGGCGGCCCGGCCGCCCACAAAGGCACTCGCAGCCTCCCCGGCCGCCCACAAAGGCACTCGGAGCGGCCTGGCCACCCCGAAAGGCACTCGGAGACGGCTCGGTCGTCCCAAAAGGCACTCGGAGCTGGCCCGGCCACCCCGAAAGGCACTCGGAGCCTCCCAGGCCACCCCGAAAGGCACTCGGAGCCAGCCCGGCCTCCCCGAAAGGCACTCGGAGCCTCCCTGGCCGCCCACAAAGGCACTCGGGGGCGGCCCGGCCGCCCCAAAAGGCACTCAGAGCCTCCCAGGCCGCCCCGAAAGGCACTCGGAGCCTTCTCGGCCGCCCCGAAAGGCACTCGGAGGTGGCCCGGCCGCCCCGAAAGGCACTGAGAGTCATCCCAGCCACCCCGAAAGGCACTCGGAGCCTTCTCGGCCGCCCCGAAAGGCACTCGGAGGTGGCCCGGCCGCCCAGAAAGGCACTCGGAGACGGCTCGGTCGTCCCAAAAGGCACTCGGAGGCGGCCCGGCCGCCCCGAAAGGCACTCGGAGCCTCTCCGGCACCCCCGAATGGCACTCGGAGGCGGCCCGGCCACCCCGAAAGGCACTCGGAGCCTCCCAGGCCACCCCGAAAGGCACTCGGAGCCAGCCCGGCCACCCCGAAAGGCACTCGGAGCCTCCCTGGCCACTCCGAAAGGCACTCGGAGGCGGCCCGGCCACCCCGAAAGGCACTCAGAACCTCCCTGGCTGCCCCGAAAGGCACTCGGAGGCATCCCAGCCACCCCGAAAGGCACTCGGAGCCTTCTTGGCCGTCCCAAAAGGCACTCGGAGGTGGCCCGGCCGCCCCGAAAGGCACTCGGAGCCTGCCCGGCCCCCCCGAATGGCACTCGGAGGTGGCCCGGCCGCTCCGAAAGGCACTCGGTGCCGGCTCGGCCGTCCCAAAAGCCACTTGGAGCCTCCCCGACTGTCCCGAAAGGCACTCGGAGCCTCTCCGGCCCCCCCGAATGGCACTCGGAGGCGGCCTGGCCGCCCCGAAAGGCACTCGGAGCCTCCCTGGCCGCCCCGAAAGGCACTCGGACCCTCTCCGGCCACCCCGAAAGGCACTCGGAGCCTCCCCGGCCGCCCACAAAGGCACTCGGAGCCTCCCTGGCCACTCCGAAAGGCACTCGGAGGCGGCCCGGCTGCCCCGAAAGGCACTCAGAGCCTCCCTGGCCGCCCCGAAAAGCACTCGGAGCCTGCCCGGCCTCCCCAAAAGGCACTCGGAGCGGCCCGGCCACCCCGAAAGGCACTCGGAGCCTCTCCGGCCGCCCCGAAAGGCACTCGGAGCCTCCCCGGCCGCCCCGAAAGGCACTCGGAGCCTTCTCGGCCGCCCCGAAAGGCACTCGGAGGTGGCCCGGCCGCCCTGAAAGGCACTCGGACCCTCCCCGGCCACCCCGAAAGGCACTCGGAGGCGGCCTGGCCACCCTGAAAGGCACTCGGAGCCGGCTCGGTCGTCCCAAAAGGCACTCGGAGCCTCTCCGGCCGCCCCGAAAGGCACTCGGAGCCGGCTCGTCCGTCCCGAAAGGCACTCGGAGCCAGCCCGGCCGCCCCAAAAGGCACTCGGAGCCAGCCCGGCCGCCCCGAAAGGCACTCGGAGCCTCCCTGGCTGCCCACAAAGGCACTCGGGGGCGGCCCGGCCGCCCCAAAAGGCACTCGGAGCCTGCCTGGCCTCCCCGAAAGGCACTCAGAGCCGGCCCGGCCTCCCCAAAAGGCATTCGGAGCCTCCCCGGCCGCCCCGAAAGGCACTCGGAGGCGGCCCGGCCGCCCACAAAGGCACTCGCAGCCTCCCCGGCCGCCCACAAAGGCACTCGGAGCGGCCTGGCCACCCCGAAAGGCACTCGGAGACGGCTCGGTCGTCCCAAAAGGCACTCGGAGCTGGCCCGGCCGCCCCGAAAGGCACTCGGAGCCTCTCCGGCACCCCCGAATGGCACTCGGAGGCGGCCCGGCCACCCCGAAAGGCACTCGGAGCCTCCCAGGCCACCCCGAAAGGCACTCGGAGCCAGCCCGGCCTCCCCGAAAGGCACTCGGAGCCTCCCTGGCCTCCCCGAAAGGCACTCGGAGCGGCCCGGCCACCCCGAAAGGCACTCGGAGCCTCCCCGGGCCGCCCCGAAAGGCACTCGGAGCCTCCCCGGCCGCCCCGAAAGGCATTCGGAGGCATCCCAGCCACCCCGAAAGGCACTCGGAGCCTTCTCGGCCGTCCACAAAGGCACTCGGAGGCGGCCCGGCCGCCCCAAAAGGCAGTCGGAGCCTCCCCGGCCGCCCCGAAAGGCACTCGGAGCCTCCCCGGCCACCCCGAAAGGCACTCGGTGAAGGCTTGGCCGTCCCAAAAGCCACTCCGAGCCTCCCCGACCGCCCCGAAAGGCACTCGGAGCCTCCACGGCCGCCCCAAAAGGCACTCGGAGCCTCCCCGGCCGCCCCGAAAGGCACTCGGAGCCTTCCCGGCTGCCCCGAAAGGCACTTGGAGCCTCCCCGGCCACCCCGAAAGGCACTCGGAGCCTCGCTGGCCGCCCCAAAAGGCACTCGGAGCCTCCCCGGCCACCCCGAAAGGCACTCGGACCCTCCCCGGCCACCCCGAAAGGCACTCGGAGCCTCCCTGGCCACTCCGAAAGGCACTCGGAGGCGGCCCGGCCGCCCCAAAAGGCACTCAGAGCCTCCCTGGCCGCCCCGAAAGGCACTCGGAGCCTCTCCGGCCCCCCCGAATGGCACTCGGAGGCGGCCCGGCCGCCCCGAAAGGCACTCGGAGCCTCCCTGGCCACCCCGAAAGGAACTCGGAGGCGGCCGGGCCGCCCCTAAAGGCACTCAGAGCCTCCCTGGCCGCCCACAAAGGCACTCGCGGGCGGCCCGGCCCCCCCAAAAGGCACTCGGAGCCTCCCAGGTCGCCCCGAAAGGCACTCGGACCCTATCCGGCCACCCCAAAAGGCACTCGGAGCCTCCCCGGCCGCCCACAAAGGCACTCGGAGCCTCCCTGGCCATTCCGAAAGGCACTCGGAGGCGGCCCGGCTGCCCCAAAAGGCACTCAGAGCCTCCCTGGCCGCCCCGAAAGGCACTCGGAGCCTGCCCGGCCTCCCCAAAAGGCACTCAGAGCGGCCCGGCCACCCCGAAAGGCACTCGGAGCCTCTCCGGCCGCCCCGAAAGGCACTCGGAGCCTCCCCGGCCGCCCCGAAAGGCACTCGGAGTCATCCCAGCCACCCCGAAAGGCACTCGGAGCCTTCTCGGCCGCCCCGAAAGGCACTCGGAGGTGGCCCGGCCGCCCCGAAAGGCACTCGGAGCCTCCCCGGCTGCCCCGAAAGGCACTCGGAGGCGGCCCGGCTGCCCCGAAAGGCACTCGGACCCTCCCCGGCCACCCCGAAAGGCACTCGGAGCGGCCTGGCCACCCTGAAAGGCACTCAGAGCCTGCCCGGCCCCCCCGAATGGCACTCGGAGGTGGCCCGGCCGCTCCGAAAGGCACTCGGTGCCGGCTCGGCCGTCCCAAAAGCCACTTGGAGCCTCCCCGACTGTCCCGAAAGGCACTCGGAGCCTCTCCGGCCCCCCCGAATGGCACTCGGAGGCGGCCTGGCCGCCCCGAAAGGCACTCGGAGCCTCCCTGGCCGCCCCGAAAGGCACTCGGACCCTCTCCGGCCACCCCGAAAGGCACTCGGAGCCTCCCCGGCCGCCCACAAAGGCACTCGGAGCCTCCCTGGCCACTCCGAAAGGCACTCGGAGGCGGCCCGGCTGCCCCGAAAGGCACTCAGAGCCTCCCTGGCCGCCCCGAAAAGCACTCGGAGCCTGCCCGGCCTCCCCAAAAGGCACTCGGAGCGGCCCGGCCACCCCGAAAGGCACTCGGAGCCTCTCCGGCCGCCCCGAAAGGCACTCGGAGCCTCCCCGGCCGCCCCGAAAGGCACTCGGAGTCATCCCAGCCACCCCGAAAGGCACTCGGAGCCTTCTCGGCCGCCCCGAAAGGCACTCGGAGGTGGCCCGGCCGCCCTGAAAGGCACTCGGACCCTCCCCGGCCACCCCGAAAGGCACTCGGAGGCGGCCTGGCCACCCTGAAAGGCACTCGGAGCCGGCTCGGTCGTCCCAAAAGGCACTCGGAGCCTCTCCGGCCGCCCCGAAAGGCACTCGGAACCGGCTCGTCGGTCCCGAAAGGCACTCGGAGCCAGCCCGGCCGCCCCAAAAGGCACTCGGAGCCAGCCCGGCCGCCCCGAAAGGCACTCGGAGCCTCCCTGGCTGCCCACAAAGGCACTCGGGGGCGGCCCGGCCGCCCCAAAAGGCACTCGGAGCCTGCCTGGCCTCCCCGAAAGGCACTCAGAGCCGGCCCGGCCTCCCCAAAAGGCATTCGGAGCCTCCCCGGCCGCCCCGAAAGGCACTCGGAGGCGGCCCGGCCGCCCACAAAGGCACTCGCAGCCTCCCCGGCCGCCCACAAAGGCACTCGGAGCGGCCTGGCCACCCCGAAAGGCACTCGGAGACGGCTCGGTCGTCCCAAAAGGCACTCGGAGCTGGCCCGGCCGCCCCGAAAGGCACTCGGAGCCTCTCCGGCACCCCCGAATGGCACTCGGAGGCGGCCCGGCCACCCCGAAAGGCACTCGGAGCCTCCCAGGCCACCCCGAAAGGCACTCGGAGCCAGCCCGGCCTCCCCGAAAGGCACCGGAGCCTCCCTGGCCTCCCCGAAAGGCACTCGGAGCGGCCCGGCCACCCCGAAAGGCACTCGGAGCCTCCCCGGGCCGCCCCGAAAGGGACTCGGAGCCTCCCCGGCCGCCCCGAAAGGCATTCGGAGGCATCCCAGCCACCCCGAAAGGCACTCGGAGCCTTCTCGGCCGTCCACAAAGGCACTCGGAGGCGGCCCGGCCGCCCCAAAAGGCAGTCGGAGCCTCCCCGGCCGCCCCGAAAGGCACTCGGAGCCTCCCCGGCCACCCCGAAAGGCACTCGGTGAAGGCTTGGCCGTCCCAAAAGCCACTCCGAGCCTCCCCGACCGCCCCGAAAGGCACTCGGAGCCTCCACGGCCGCCCCAAAAGGCACTCGGAGCCTCCCCGGCCGCCCCGAAAGGCACTCGGAGCCTTCCCGGCTGCCCCGAAAGGCACTTGGAGCCTCCCCGGCCACCCCGAAAGGCACTCGGAGCCTCGCTGGCCGCCCCAAAAGGCACTCGGAGCCTCCCCGGCCACCCCGAAAGGCACTCGGACCCTCCCCGGCCACCCCGAAAGGCACTCGGAGCCTCCCTGGCCACTCCGAAAGGCACTCGGAGGCGGCCCGGCCGCCCCAAAAGGCACTCAGAGCCTCCCTGGCCGCCCCGAAAGGCACTCGGAGCCTCTCCGGCCCCCCCGAATGGCACTCGGAGGCGGCCCGGCCGCCCCGAAAGGCACTCGGAGCCTCCCTGGCCACCCCGAAAGGAACTCGGAGGCGGCCGGGCCGCCCCTAAAGGCACTCAGAGCCTCCCTGGCCGCCCACAAAGGCACTCGCGGGCGGCCCGGCCCCCCCAAAAGGCACTCGGAGCCTCCCAGGTCGCCCCGAAAGGCACTCGGACCCTATCCGGCCACCCCAAAAGGCACTCGGAGCCTCCCCGGCCGCCCACAAAGGCACTCGGAGCCTCCCTGGCCATTCCGAAAGGCACTCGGAGGCGGCCCGGCTGCCCCAAAAGGCACTCAGAGCCTCCCTGGCCGCCCCGAAAGGCACTCGGAGCCTGCCCGGCCTCCCCAAAAGGCACTCAGAGCGGCCCGGCCACCCCGAAAGGCACTCGGAGCCTCTCCGGCCGCCCCGAAAGGCACTCGGAGCCTCCCCGGCCGCCCCGAAAGGCACTCGGAGTCATCCCAGCCACCCCGAAAGGCACTCGGAGCCTTCTCGGCCACCCCGAAAGGCACTCGGAGGTGGCCCGGCCGCCCCGAAAGGCACTCGGAGCCTCCCCGGCTGCCCCGAAAGGCACTCGGAGGCGGCCCGGCTGCCCCGAAAGGCACTCGGACCCTCCCCGGCCACCCCGAAAGGCACTCGGAGCGGCCTGGCCACCGTGAAAGGCACTCGGAGCCGGCTCGGTCGTCCCAAAAGGCACTCGGAGGCGGCCCGGCCGCCCCGAAAGGCACTCGGAGCCGGCTCGTCCGTCCCGAAAGGCACTCAGAGCCAGCCCGGCCGCCCCAAAAGGCACTCGGAGCCAGCCCGGCCGCCCCGAAAGGCACTCGGAGCCTCCCTGGCCGCCCACAAAGGCACTCGGAGGCGGCCCGGCCGCCCACAAAGGCACTCGCAGCCTCCCCGGCCGCCCACAAAGGCACTCGGAGCGGCCTGGCCACCCCGAAAGGCACTCGGAGACGGCTCGGTCGTCCCAAAAGGCACTCGGAGCTGGCCCGGCCGCCCCGAAAGGCACTCGGAGCCTCTCCGGCACCCCCGAATGGCACTCGGAGGCGGCCCGGCCACCCCGAAAGGCACTCGGAGTCATCCCAGCCACCCCGAAAGGCACTCGGAGCCTTCTCGGCCGCCCCGAAAGGCACTCGGAGGTGGCCCGGCCGCCCTGAAAGGCACTCGGACCCTCCCCGGCCACCCCGAAAGGCACTCGGAGGCGGCCTGGCCACCCTGAAAGGCACTCGGAGCCGGCTCGGTCGTCCCAAAAGGCACTCGGAGCCTCTCCGGCCGCCCCGAAAGGCACTCGGAGCCGGCTCGTCCGTCCCGAAAGGCACTCGGAGCCAGCCCGGCCGCCCCAAAAGGCACTCGGAGCCAGCCCGGCCGCCCCGAAAGGCACTCGGAGCCTCCCTGGCTGCCCACAAAGGCACTCGGGGGCGGCCCGGCCGCCCCAAAAGGCACTCGGAGCCTGCCTGGCCTCCCCGAAAGGCACTCAGAGCCGGCCCGGCCTCCCCAAAAGGCATTCGGAGCCTCCCCGGCCGCCCCGAAAGGCACTCGGAGGCGGCCCGGCCGCCCACAAAGGCACTCGCAGCCTCCCCGGCCGCCCACAAAGGCACTCGGAGCGGCCTGGCCACCCCGAAAGGCACTCGGAGACGGCTCGGTCGTCCCAAAAGGCACTCGGAGCTGGCCCGGCCGCCCCGAAAGGCACTCGGAGCCTCTCCGGCACCCGCGAATGGCACTCGGAGGCGGCCCGGCCACCCCGAAAGGCACTCGGAGCCTCCCAGGCCACCCCGAAAGGCACTCGGAGCCAGCCCGGCCTCCCCGAAAGGCACTCGGAGCCTCCCTGGCCTCCCCGAAAGGCACTCGGAGCGGCCCGGCCACCCCGAAAGGCACTCGGAGCCTCCCCGGGCCGCCCCGAAAGGGACTCGGAGCCTCCCCGGCCGCCCCGAAAGGCATTCGGAGGCATCCCAGCCACCCCGAAAGGCACTCGGAGCCTTCTCGGCCGTCCACAAAGGCACTCGGAGGCGGCCCGGCCGCCCCAAAAGGCAGTCGGAGCCTCCCCGGCCGCCCCGAAAGGCACTCGGAGCCTCCCCGGCCACCCCGAAAGGCACTCGGTGAAGGCTTGGCCGTCCCAAAAGCCACTCCGAGCCTCCCCGACCGCCCCGAAAGGCACTCGGAGCCTCCACGGCCGCCCCAAAAGGCACTCGGAGCCTCCCCGGCCGCCCCGAAAGGCACTCGGAGCCTTCCCGGCTGCCCCGAAAGGCACTTGGAGCCTCCCCGGCCACCCCGAAAGGCACTCAGAGCCTCGCTGGCCACCCCAAAAGGCACTCGGAGCCTCCCCGGCCACCCCGAAAGGCACTCGGAGCCTCCCCGGCCACCCCGAAAGGCACTCGGAGCCTCCCTGGCCACTCCGAAAGGCACTCGGAGGCGGCCCGGCCGCCCCAAAAGGCACTCAGAGCCTCCCTGGCCGCCCCGAAAGGCACTCGGAGCCTCTCCGGCCCCCCCGAATGGCACTCGGAGGCGGCCCGGCCGCCCCGAAAGGCACTCGGAGCCTCCCTGGCCACCCCGAAAGGAACTCGGAGGCGGCCGGGCCGCCCCTAAAGGCACTCAGAGCCTCCCTGGCCGCCCACAAAGGCACTCGCGGGCGGCCCGGCCCCCCCAAAAGGCACTCGGAGCCTCCCCGACCTCCCCGAAAGGCACTCGGACCCTCTCCGGCCACCCCAAAAGGCACTCGGAGCCTCCCCGGCCGCCCACAAAGGCACTCGGAGCCTCCCTGGCCATTCCGAAAGGCACTCGGAGGCGGCCCGGCTGCCCCAAAAGGCACTCAGAGCCTCCCTGGCCGCCCCGAAAGGCACTCGGAGCCTGCCCGGCCTCCCCAAAAGGCACTCAGAGCGGCCCGGCCACCCCGAAAGGCACTCGGAGCCTCTCCGGCCGCCCCGAAAGGCACTCGGAGCCTCCCCGGCCGCCCCGAAAGGCACTCGGAGTCATCCCAGCCACCCCGAAAGGCACTCGGAGCCTTCTCGGCCGCCCCGAAAGGCACTCGGAGGTGGCCCGGCCGCCCCGAAAGGCACTCGGAGCCTCCCCGGCTGCCCCGAAAGGCACTCGGAGGCGGCCCGGCCGCCCCGAAAGGCACTCGGACCCTCCCCGGCCACCCCGAAAGGCACTCGGAGCGGCCTGGCCACCCTGAAAGGCACTCGGAGCCGGCTCGGTCGTCCCAAAAGGCACTCGGAGCCTCTCCGGCCGCCCCGAAAGGCACTCGGAGGCGGCCCGGCCCCCCCGAATGGCACTCGGAGGCGGCCCGGCCGCCCCGAAAGGCACTCGGAGCCGGCTCGTCCGTCCCGAAAGGCACTCGGAGCCAGCCCGGCCGCCCCAAAAGGCACTCGGAGCCAGCCCGGCCGCCCCGAAAGGCACTCGGAGCCTCCCCGGCCGCCCCGAAAGGCACTCGGAGCCTTCCCGGCTGCCCCGAAAGGCACTCGGAGCCTCCCAGGCCACCCCGAAAGGCACTCGGAGCCAGCCCGGCCTCCCCGAAAGGCACTCGGAGCCTCCCTGGCCGCCCACAAAGGCACTCGGGGGCGGCCCGGCCGCCCCAAAAGGCACTCAGAGCCTCCCAGGCCGCCCCGAAAGGCACTCGGAGCCTCCCCGGCCTCCCCAAAAGGCACTCGGAGCGGCCCGGCCACCCCGAAAGGCACTCGGAGCCTCCCCGGGCCGCCCCGAAAGGGACTCGGAGCCTCCCCGGCCGCCCCGAAAGGCATTCGGAGGCATCCCAGCCACCCCGAAAGGCACTCGGAGCCTTCTCGGCCGTCCACAAAGGCACTCGGAGGCGGCCCGGCCGCCCCGAAAGGCAGTCGGAGCCTCCCCGGCCACCCCGAAAGGCACTCGGAGCCTCCCCGGCCACCCCGAAAGTCACTCAGTGCCGGCTTGGCCGTCCCAAAAGGCACTCGGAGCCTCCCCGACCGCCCCGAAAGGCACTCGGAGCCTCCACGGCCGCACCGAAAGGCACTCGGAGCCTCCCCGGCCACCCCAAAAGGCACTCGGAGCCTCCCCGGCCGCCCCGAAAGGCACTCGGAGCCTCCCCGGCCGCCCCAAAAGGCACTCAGAGCCTCCCCGGCCCCCCCGAAAGGCACTCGGAGCCTTCCCGGCTGCCCCGAAAGGCACTCGGAGCCTCCCCGGCCACCCCGAAAGGCACTCGGAGCCTCCCTGGCCACCCCGAAAGGCACTCGGAGCGGCCTGGCCACCCCGAAAGGCACTCGGAGTCGGCTCGGTCGTCCCAAAAGGCACTCGGAGCTGGCCCGGACGCCCACAAAGGCACTCGGAGCCTCTCCGGCCACCCCGAAAGGCACTCGGAGCCTCTCCGGCCCCCCCGAATGGCACTCGGAGGCGGCCCGGCCGCCCCGAAAGGCACTCGGAGCCTCTCCGGCCCCCCCGAATGGCACTCGGAGGCGGCCCGGCCGCCCCGAAAGGCACTCGGAGACGGCTCGTCCGTCCCGAAAGGCACTCGGAGCCAGCCCGGCCGCCCCAAAAGGCACTCGGAGCCGGCTCATCCGTCCCGAAAGGCACTCGGAGCCTCCATGGAAGACCAGAAAGGCACTCGGGGGCGGCCCGGCCGCCCCAAAAGGCACTCGGAGCCTGCCTGGCCTCCCCGAAAGGCACTCAGAGCCGGCCCGGCCTCCCCGAAAGGCATTCGGAGCTGGACCGGCCGCCCCGAAAGGCACTCGGAGGCGGCCTGGCCGCCCACAAAGGCACTCACAGCCTCCCCGGCCGCCCACAAAGGCACTCGGAGCGGCCTGGCCACCCCGAAAGGCACTCGGAGCCTCCCCGGCCGCCCCGAAAGGGACTCGGAGCCTCCCCGGCCGCCCCGAAAGGTATTCGGAGGCATCCCAGCCACCCCGAAAGGCACTCGGAGCCTTCTCGGCCGTCCACAAAGGCACTCGGGGGCGGCCTGGCCGCCCCGAAAGGCACTCGGAGCCTCCCCAGCCACCCTGAAAGGCACTCGGTGCCGGCTTGGCCGTCCCAAAAGCCACTCGGAGCCTCCCCGGCCACCCTGAAAGGCACTCGGAGCCTCCCAGGCCGCCCCAAAAGGCACTCGGAGCCTCCACGGCCGCCCCGAAAGGCACTCGGAGCCTCCCCGGCCGCCCCGAAAGGCACTCGGAGCCTCCCCGGCCACCCCGAAAGGCACTCGGAGCGGCCTGGCTAACCCGAAAGGCACTCGGAGCCGGCTCGGCCGTCCCAAAAGGCACTCGGAGCCAGCCCGGCCGCCCCAAAAGGCACTCGGAGCCTTCTCGGCCGTCCCGAAAGGCACTCGGAGCCTCCCCGGCCGCCCCGAAAGGCACTCGGAGGCATCCCAGCCACCCCGAAAGGCACTCGGAGCCTTCTCGGCCGTCCACAAAGGCACTCGGAGGCGGCCCGGCCGCCCCGAAAGGCAGTCAGAGCCTCCCCGGCCACCCTGAAAGGCACTCGGTGCCGGCTTGGCCGTCCCAAAAGCCACTCGGAGCCTCCCCGGCCACCCTGAAAGGCACTCGGAGCCTCCCAGGCCGCCCCAAAAGGCACTCGGAGCCTCCCCGGCCGCCCCGAAAGGCACTCGGAGCCTCCCCGGCCGCCCCGAAAGGCACTCGGAGCCTCCCCGGCCACCCCGAAAGGCACTCGGAGCGCCCTGGCCACCCCGAAAGGCACTCGGAGCCGGCTCGGCCATCCCCGAAAGGCACTCGGAGCCTGCCCAACCACCCCAAAAGGCACTCGGAGCCTCCCCGGCCGCCCCGAAAGGCACTCGGAGCCTCCCCGGCCTCCCCAAAAGGCACTCGGAACCTCACCGGCCGCACACAAAGGCACTCGGAGACTGCACTGTCGCCCCGAAAGGGACTCGGAGGCGGACCGGTCACCCCGAAAGGCACTCGGAGCCTCCCCGGCTGCCCCGAAAGGCACTCGGAGCGGCCTGGCTAACCCGAAAGGCACTCGGAGCCTTCTCGGCCGTCCCAAAAGGCACTCGGAGCTGGCCCGGCCGCCCCAAAAGGCACTCGGAGCCTCTCCGGCCACCCCGAAAGGCACTCGGAGCCTCTCCGGCCCCCCCGAATGGCACTCGGAGGCGGCCCGGCCGCCCCAAAAGGCACTCGGAGCCAGCTCGTCCGTCCCGAAAGGCACTCGGAGCCAGCCCGGCCGCCCCAAAAGGCACTCGGACCCAGTCCGGCCGCCCCGAAAGGCACTCGGAGCCTCCCTGGCCGCCCACAAAGGCACTCGGGGGCGGCCCGGCCGCCCCAAAAGGCACTCGGAGCCTGCCTGGCCTCCCCGAAAGGCACTCAGAGCCGGCCCGGCCTCCCCGAAAGGCATTCGGAGCTGGCCCGGCTGCCCCGAAAGGCACTCGGAGGCGGCCCGGCCGCCCACAAAGGCACTCACAGCCTCCCCGGCCGCCCCGAAAGGCACTCGGAGCGGCCTGGCCACCCCGAAAGGCACTCGGAGACGGCTCGGTCGTCCCAAAAGGCACTCGGAGCTGGCCCGGCCGCCCCGAAAGGCACTCGGAGCCTCTCCGGCCCCCGCGAATGGCACTCGGAGGCGGCCCGGTCGCCCCGAAAGGCACTCGGAGCCTCCCAGGCCACCCCGAAAGGCACTCGGAGCCAGCCCCGCCTCCCCGAAAGGCACTCGGAGCCTCCCTGGCCGCCCACAAAGGCACTCGGGGGCGGCCCGGCCACCCCAAAAGGCACTTGGAGCCTCCCAGGCCGCCCCGAAAGGCACTCGGACCCTCTCCGGCCACCCCGAAAGGCTCTAGGAGCCTCCCCGGCCCCCCGGAAAGGCACTCGGAGCCTCCCTGGCCACTCCGAAAGGCACTCGGAGGCGGCCCGGCCACCCCGAAAGGCACTCAGAACCTCCCTGGCCGCCCCGAAAGGCACTCGGAGGCATCCCAGCCACCCCGAAAGGCACTCGGAGCCTTCTCGGCCGTCCCAAAAGGCACTCGGAGGTGGCCCGGCCACCCCGAAAGGCACTCGGAGCCTGCCCGGCCCCCCCGAATGGCACTCGGAGGTGGCCCGGCCGCTCCGAAAGGCACTCGGTGCCGGCTCGGCCGTCCCAAAAGCCACTTGGAGCCTCCCCGACTGTCCCGAAAGGCACTCGGAGCCTCTCCGGCCCCCCCGAATGGCACTCGGAGGCGGCCCGGCCGCCCCGAAAGGCACTCGGAGCCTCCCTGGCCGCCCCGAAAGGCACTCGGACCCTCTCCGGCCACCCCGAAAGGCACTCGGAGCCTCCCCGGCCGCCCACAAAGGCACTCGGAGCCTCCCTGGCCACTCCGAAAGGCACTCGGAGGCGGCCCGGCTGCCCCGAAAGGCACTCAGAGCCTCCCTGGCCGCCCCGAAAAGCACTCGGAGCCTGCCCGGCCTCCCCAAAAGGCACTCGGAGCGGCCCGGCCACCCCGAAAGGCACTCGGAGCCTCTCCGGCCGCCCCGAAAGGCACTCGGAGCCTCCCCGGCCGCCCCGAAAGGCACTCGGAGTCATCCCAGCCACCCCGAAAGGCACTCGGAGCCTTCTCGGCCGCCCCGAAAGGCACTCGGAGGTGGCCCGGCCGCCCCGAAAGGCACTCGGAGCCTCCCCAGCTGCCCCGAAAGGCACTCGGAGGCGGCCCCGCCGCCCCCAAAGGCACTCGGACCCTCCCCGGCCACCCCGAAAGGCACTCGGAGCGGCCTGGCCACCCTGAAAGGCACTCGGAGCCGGCTCGGTCGTCCCAAAAGGCACTCGGAGCCTCTCCGGCCACCCCGAAAGGCACTCGGAGCCGGCTCGTCCGTCCCGAAAGGCACTCGGAGCGAGCCCGGCCGCCCCAAAAGGCACTCGGAGCCAGCCCGGCCGCCCCGAAAGGCACTCGGAGCCTCCCTGGAAGACCACAAAGGCACTCGGGGGCGGCCCGGCCGCCCCAAAAGGCACTCGGAGCCTGCCTGGCCTCCCCGAAAGGCACTCGGAGCCGGTCCGGCCTCCCCGAAAGGCATTCGGAGCCGGCTCAGCCGCCCCGAAAGGCACTCGGAGGCGGCCCGGCCGCCCACAAAGGCACTCGGAGCCTCCCCGGCCACCTCGAAAGGCACTCGGAGCCTCCCTGGCCACCCCGAAAGGCACTCGGAGACGGCTCGGTCGTCCCAAAAGGCACTCGGAGGCGGCCCGGCCGCCCCGAAAGGCACTCGGAGCCTCTCCGGCACCCCCGAATGGCACTCGGAGGCGGCCCGGCCACCCCGAAAGGCACTCGGAGCCTCCCAGGCCACCCCGAAAGGCACTCGGAGCCAGCCCGGCCTCCCCGAAAGGCACTCGGAGCCTCCCTGGCCTCCCCAAAAGGCACTCGGAGCGGCCCGGCCACCCCGAAAGGCACTCGGAGCCTCCCCGGGCCGCCCCGAAAGGGACTCGGAGCCTCCCCGGCCGCCCCGAAAGGCATTCGGAGGCATCCCAGCCACCCCGAAAGGCACTCGGAGCCTTCTCGGCCGTCCACAAAGGCACTCGGAGGCGGCCCGGCCGCCCCGAAAGGCAGTCGGAGCCTCCCCGGCCGCCCCGAAAGGCACTCGGAGCCTCCCCGGCCACCCCGAAAGGCACTCGGTGACGGCTTGGCCGTCCCAAAAGCCACTCCGAGCCTCCCCGACCGCCCCGAAAGGCACTCGGAGCCTCCACGGCCGCCCCGAAAGGCACTCAGAGCCTCCACGGCCACCCTGAAAGGCACTCGGAGCCTCCCAGGCCGCCCCAAAAGGCACTCGGAGCCTCCCCGGACGCCCCAAAAGGCACTCGGAGCCTCCCCGGCCGCCCCGAAAGGCACTCGGAGCCTTCCCGGCTGCCCCGAAAGGCACTCGGAGCCTCCCCGGCCACCCTGAAAGGCACTCGGAGCCTCGCTGGCCGCCCCAAAAGGCACTCGGAGCCTCCCCGGCCACCCCGAAAGGCACTCGGAGCCTCCCCGGCCACCCCGAAAGGCACTCGGAGCCTCCCTGGCCACTCCGAAAGGCACTCGGAGGCGGCCCGGCCGCCCCAAAAGGCACTCAGAGCCTCCCTGGCCGCCCCGAAAGGCACTCGGAGCCTCTCCGGCCCCCCCGAATGGCACTCGGAGGCGGCCCGGCCGCCCCGAAAGGCACTCGGAGCCTCCCTGGCCACCCCGAAAGGAACTCGGAGGCGGCCGGGCCGCCCCTAAAGGCACTCAGAGCCTCCCTGGCCGCCCACAAAGGCACTCGCGGGCGGCCCGGCCCCCCCAAAAGGCACTCGGAGCCTCCCAGGTCGCCCCGAAAGGCACTCGGACCCTATCCGGCCACCCCAAAAGGCACTCGGAGCCTCCCCGGCCACCCCGAAAGGCACTCGGAGCCTCCCTGGCCACCCCGAAAGGCACTCGGAGCGGCCTGGCCACCCCGAAAGGCACTCGGAGTCGGCTCGGTCGTCCCAAAAGGCACTCGGAGCTGGCCCGGACGCCCACAAAGGCACTCGGAGCCTCTCCGGCCACCCCGAAAGGCACTCGGAGCCTCTCCGGCCCCCCCGAATGGCACTCGGAGGCGGCCCGGCCGCCCCGAAAGGCACTCGGAGCCTCTCCGGCCCCCCCGAATGGCACTCGGAGGCGGCCCGGCCGCCCCGAAAGGCACTCGGAGCCGGCTCGTCCGTCCCGAAAGGCACTCGGAGCCAGCCCGGCCGCCCCAAAAGGCACTCGGAGCCGGCTCATCCGTCCCGAAAGGCACTCGGAGCCTCCATGGAAGACCAGAAAGGCACTCGGGGGCGGCCCGGCCGCCCCAAAAGGCACTCGGAGCCTGCCTGGCCTCCCCGAAAGGCACTCAGAGCCGGCCCGGCCTCCCCGAAAGGCATTCGGAGCTGGACCGGCCGCCCCGAAAGGCACTCGGAGGCGGCCTGGCCGCCCACAAAGGCACTCACAGCCTCCCCGGCCGCCCACAAAGGCACTCGGAGCGGCCTGGCCACCCCGAAAGGGACTCGGAGCCTCCCCGGCCGCCCCGAAAGGTATTCGGAGGCATCCCAGCCACCCCGAAAGGCACTCGGAGCCTTCTCGGCCGTCCACAAAGGCACTCGGGGGCGGCCTGGCCGCCCCGAAAGGCACTCGGAGCCTCCCCAGCCACCCTGAAAGGCACTCGGTGCCGGCTTGGCCGTCCCAAAAGCCACTCGGAGCCTCCCCGGCCACCCTGAAAGGCACTCGGAGCCTCCCAGGCCGCCCCAAAAGGCACTCGGAGCCTCCACGGCCGCCCCGAAAGGCACTCGGAGCCTCCCCGGCCGCCCCGAAAGGCACTCGGAGCCTCCCCGGCCACCCCGAAAGGCACTCGGAGCGGCCTGGCTAACCCGAAAGGCACTCGGAGCCGGCTCGGCCGTCCCAAAAGGCACTCGGAGCCAGCCCGGCCGCCCCAAAAGGCACTCGGAGCCTTCTCGGCCGTCCCGAAAGGCACTCGGAGCCTCCCCGGCCGCCCCGAAAGGCACTCGGAGGCATCCCAGCCACCCCGAAAGGCACTCGGAGCCTTCTCGGCCGTCCACAAAGGCACTCGGAGGCGGCCCGGCCGCCCCGAAAGGCAGTCAGAGCCTCCCCGGCCACCCTGAAAGGCACTCGGTGCCGGCTTGGCCGTCCCAAAAGCCACTCGGAGCCTCCCCGGCCACCCTGAAAGGCACTCGGAGCCTCCCAGGCCGCCCCAAAAGGCACTCGGAGCCTCCCCGGCCGCCCCGAAAGGCACTCGGAGCCTCCCCGGCCGCCCCGAAAGGCACTCGGAGCCTCCCCGGCCACCCCGAAAGGCACTCGGAGCGCCCTGGCCACCCCGAAAGGCACTCGGAGCCGGCTCGGCCATCCCCGAAAGGCACTCGGAGCCTGCCCAACCACCCCAAAAGGCACTCGGAGCCTCCCCGGCCGCCCCGAAAGGCACTCGGAGCCTCCCCGGCCTCCCCAAAAGGCACTCGGAACCTCACCGGCCGCACACAAAGGCACTCGGAGACTGCACTGTCGCCCCGAAAGGGACTCGGAGGCGGACCGGTCACCCCGAAAGGCACTCGGAGCCTCCCCGGCTGCCCCGAAAGGCACTCGGAGCGGCCTGGCTAACCCGAAAGGCACTCGGAGCCTTCTCGACCGTCCCAAAAGGCACTCGGAGCTGGCCCGGCCGCCCCAAAAGGCACTCGGAGCCTCTCCGGCCACCCCGAAAGGCACTCGGAGCCTCTCCGGCCCCCCCGAATGGCACTCGGAGGCGGCCCGGCCGCCCCAAAAGGCACTCGGAGCCGGCTCGTCCGTCCCGAAAGGCACTCGGAGCCTCCCCGGCCGCCCCAAAAGGCACTCGGACCCAGTCCGGCCGCCCCGAAAGGCACTCGGAGCCTCCCTGGCCGCCCACAAAGGCACTCGGGGGCGGCCCGGCCGCCCCAAAAGGCACTCGGAGCCTGCCTGGCCTCCCCGAAAGGCACTCAGAGCCGGCCCGGCCTCCCCGAAAGGCATTCGGAGCTGGCCCGGCTGCCCCGAAAGGCACTCGGAGGCGGCCCGGCCGCCCACAAAGGCACTCACAGCCTCCCCGGCCGCCCCGAAAGGCACTCGGAGCGGCCTGGCCACCCCGAAAGGCACTCGGAGACGGCTCGGTCGTCCCAAAAGGCACTCGGAGCTGGCCCGGCCGCCCCGAAAGGCACTCGGAGCCTCTCCGGCCCCCCCGAATGGCACTCGGAGGCGGCCCGGTCGCCCCGAAAGGCACTCGGAGCCTCCCAGGCCACCCCGAAAGGCACTCGGAGCCAGCCCCGCCTCCCCGAAAGGCACTCGGAGCCTCCCTGGCCGCCCACAAAGGCACTCGGGGGCGGCCCGGCCGCCCCAAAAGGCACTTGGAGCCTCCCAGGCCGCCCCGAAAGGCACTCGGACCCTCTCCGGCCACCCCGAAAGGCTCTAGGAGCCTCCCCGGCCCCCCGGAAAGGCACTCGGAGCCTCCCTGGCCACTCCGAAAGGCACTCGGAGGCGGCCCGGCCACCCCGAAAGGCACTCAGAACCTCCCTGGCCGCCCCGAAAGGCACTCGGAGGCATCCCAGCCACCCCGAAAGGCACTCGGAGCCTTCTCGGCCGTCCCAAAAGGCACTCGGAGGTGGCCCGGCCGCCCCGAAAGGCACTCGGAGCCTGCCCGGCCCCCCCGAATGGCACTCGGAGGTGGCCCGGCCGCTCCGAAAGGCACTCGGTGCCGGCTCGGCCGTCCCAAAAGCCACTTGGAGCCTCCCCGACTGTCCCGAAAGGCACTCGGAGCCTCTCCGGCCCCCCCGAATGGTACTCGGAGGCGGCCCGGCCGCCCCGAAAGGCACTCGGAGCCTCCCTGGCCGCCCCGAAAGGCACTCGGACCCTCTCCGGCCACCCCGAAAGGCACTCGGAGCCTCCCCGGCCGCCCACAAAGGCACTCGGAGCCTCCCTGGCCACTCCGAAAGGCACTCGGAGGCGGCCCGGCTGCCCCGAAAGGCACTCAGAGCCTCCCTGGCCGCCCCGAAAAGCACTCGGAGCCTGCCCGGCCTCCCCAAAAGGCACTCGGAGCGGCCCGGCCACCCCGAAAGGCACTCGGAGCCTCTCCGGCCGCCCCGAAAGGCACTCGGAGCCTCCCCGGCCGCCCCGAAAGGCACTCGGAGTCATCCCAGCCACCCCGAAAGGCACTCGGAGCCTTCTCGGCCGCCCCGAAAGGCACTCGGAGGTGGCCCGGCCGCCCCGAAAGGCATTCGGAGCCTCCCCAGCTGCCCCGAAAGGCACTCGGAGGCGGCCCCGCCGCCCCCAAAGGCACTCGGACCCTCCCCGGCCACCCCGAAAGGCACTCGGAGCGGCCTGGCCACCCTGAAAGGCACTCGGAGCCGGCTCGGTCGTCCCAAAAGGCACTCGGAGCCTCTCCGGCCACCCCGAAAGGCACTCGGAGCCGGCTCGTCCGTCCCGAAAGGCACTCGGAGCGAGCCCGGCCGCCCCAAAAGGCACTCGGAGCCAGCCCGGCCGCCCCGAAAGGCACTCGGAGCCTCCCTGGAAGACCACAAAGGCACTCGGGGGCGGCCCGGCCGCCCCAAAAGGCACTCGGAGCCTGCCTGGCCTCCCCGAAAGGCACTCGGAGCCGGTCCGGCCTCCCCGAAAGGCATTCGGAGCCGGCTCAGCCGCCCCGAAAGGCACTCGGAGGCGGCCCGGCCGCCCACAAAGGCACTCGGAGCCTCCCCGGCCACCTCGAAAGGCACTCGGAGCCTCCCTGGCCACCCCGAAAGGCACTCGGAGACGGCTCGGTCGTCCCAAAAGGCACTCGGAGGCGGCCCGGCCGCCCCGAAAGGCACTCGGAGCCTCTCCGGCACCCCCGAATGGCACTCGGAGGCGGCCCGGCCACCCCGAAAGGCACTCGGAGCCTCCCAGGCCACCCCGAAAGGCACTCGGAGCCAGCCCGGCCTCCCCGAAAGGCACTCGGAGCCTCCCTGGCCTCCCCAAAAGGCACTCGGAGCGGCCCGGCCACCCCGAAAGGCACTCGGAGCCTCCCCGGGCCGCCCCGAAAGGGACTCGGAGCCTCCCCGGCCGCCCCGAAAGGCATTCGGAGGCATCCCAGCCACCCCGAAAGGCACTCGGAGCCTTCTCGGCCGTCCACAAAGGCACTCGGAGGCGGCCCGGCCGCCCCGAAAGGCAGTCGGAGCCTCCCCGGCCGCCCCGAAAGGCACTCGGAGCCTCCCCGGCCACCCCGAAAGGCACTCGGTGACGGCTTGGCCGTCCCAAAAGCCACTCCGAGCCTCCCCGACCGCCCCGAAAGGCACTCGGAGCCTCCACGGCCGCCCCGAAAGGCACTCAGAGCCTCCACGGCCACCCTGAAAGGCACTCGGAGCCTCCCAGGCCGCCCCAAAAGGCACTCGGAGCCTCCCCGGACGCCCCAAAAGGCACTCGGAGCCTCCCCGGCCGCCCCGAAAGGCACTCGGAGCCTTCCCGGCTGCCCCGAAAGGCACTCGGAGCCTCCCCGGCCACCCTGAAAGGCACTCGGAGCCTCGCTGGCCGCCCCAAAAGGCACTCGGAGCCTCCCCGGCCACCCCGAAAGGCACTCGGAGCCTCCCCGGCCACCCCGAAAGGCACTCGGAGCCTCCCTGGCCACTCCGAAAGGCACTCGGAGGCGGCCCGGCCGCCCCAAAAGGCACTCAGAGCCTCCCTGGCCGCCCCGAAAGGCACTCGGAGCCTCTCCGGCCCCCCCGAATGGCACTCGGAGGCGGCCCGGCCGCCCCGAAAGGCACTCGGAGCCTCCCTGGCCACCCCGAAAGGAACTCGGAGGCGGCCGGGCCGCCCCTAAAGGCACTCAGAGCCTCCCTGGCCGCCCACAAAGGCACTCGCGGGCGGCCCGGCCCCCCCAAAAGGCACTCGGAGCCTCCCAGGTCGCCCCGAAAGGCACTCGGACCCTATCCGGCCACCCCAAAAGGCACTCGGAGCCTCCCCGGCCGCCCACAAAGGCACTCGGAGCCTCCCTGGCCACTCCGAAAGGCACTCGGAGGCGGCCCGGCTGCCCCAAAAGGCACTCAGAGCCTCCCTGGCCACCCCGAAAGGCACTCGGAGCCTGCCCGGCCTCCCCAAAAGGCACTCAGAGCGGCCCGGCCACCCCGAAAGGCACTCGGAGCCTCTCCGGCCGCCCCGAAAGGCACTCGGAGCCTCCCCGGCCGCCCCGAAAGGCACTCGGAGTCATCCCAGCCACCCCGAAAGGCACTCGGAGCCTTCTCGGCCGCCCCGAAAGGCACTCGGAGGTGGCCCGGCCGCCCCGAAAGGCACTCGGAGCCTCCCCAGCTGCCCCGAAAGGCACTCGGAGGCGGCCCGGCCACCCCGAAAGGCACTCGAACCCTCCCCGGCCACCCCGAAAGGCACTCGGAGCGGCCTGGCCACCCTGAAAGGCACTCGGAGCCGGCTCGGTCGTCCCAAAAGGCACTCGGAGCCTCTCCGGCCACCCCGAAAGGCACTCGGAGCCTCTCCGGCCCCCCCGAATGGCACTCGGAGGCGGCCCGGCCGCCCCGAAAGGCACTCGGAGCCAGCCCGGCCGCCCCGAAAGGCACTCGGAGCCTCCCTGGCCGCCCACAAAGGCACTCGGGGGCGGCCCGGCCGCCCCAAAAGGCACTCGGAGCCTGCCTGGCCTCCCCGAAAGGCACTCAGAGCCGGCCCGGCCTCCCCAAAAGGCATTCGGAGCCTCCCCGGCCGCCCCGAAAGGCACTCGGAGGCGGCCCGGCCGCCCACAAAGGCACTCGCAGCCTCCCCGGCCGCCCACAAAGGCACTCGGAGCGGCCTGGCCACCCCGAAAGGCACTCGGAGACGGCTCGGTCGTCCCAAAAGGCACTCGGAGCTGGCCCGGCCGCCCCGAAAGGCACTCGGAGCCTCCCTGGCCGCCCACAAAGGCACTCGGGGGCGGCCCGGCCGCCCCAAAAGGCACTTGGAGCCTCCCAGGCCGCCCCGAAAGGCACTCGGAGCCTTCTCGGCCGCCCCGAAAGGCACTCGGAGGTGGCCCGGCCGCCCCGAAAGGCACTCAGAGTCATCCCAGCCACCCCGAAAGGCACTCGGAGCCTTCTCGGCCGCCCCGAAAGGCACTCGGAGGTGGCCCGGCCGCCCCGAAAGGCACTCGGAGACAGCTCGGTCGTCCCAAAAGGCACTCGGAGGCGGCCCGGCCGCCCCGAAAGGCACTCGGAGCCTCTCCGGCACCCCCGAATGGCACTCGGAGGCGGCCCGGCCACCCCGAAAGGCACTCGGAGCCTCCCAGGCCACCCCGAAAGGCACTCGGAGCCAGCCCGGCCACCCCGAAAGGCACTCGGAGCCTCCCTGGCCACTCCGAAAGGCACTCGGAGCCTCCCTGGCCACCCCGAAAGGCACTCAGAACCTCCCTGGCCGCCCCGAAAGGCACTCGGAGGCATCCCAGCCACCCCGAAAGGCACTCGGAGCCTTCTTGGCCGTCCCAAAAGGCACTCGGAGGTGGCCCGGCCGCCCCGAAAGGCACTCGGAGCCTGCCCGGCCCCCCCGAAAGGCACTCGGAGCCTTCTCGGCCGTCCCAAAAGGCACTCGGTGCCGGCTCGGCCGTCCCAAAAGCCACTTGGAGCCTCCCCGACTGTCCCGAAAGGCACTCGGAGCCTCTCCGGCCCCCCCGAATGGCACTCGGAGGCGGCCCGGCCGCCCCGAAAGGCACTCGGAGCCTCCCTGGCCGCCCCGAAAGGCACTCGGACCCTCTCCGGCCACCCCGAAAGGCACTCGGAGCCTCCCCGGCCGCCCACAAAGGCACTCGGAGCCTCCCTGGCCACTCCGAAAGGCACTCGGAGGCGGCCCGGCTGCCCCGAAAGGCACTCAGAGCCTCCCTGGCCGCCCCGAAAAGCACTCGGAGCCTGCCCGGCCTCCCCAAAAGGCACTCGGAGCGGCCCGGCCACCCCGAAAGGCACTCGGAGCCTCTCCGGCCGCCCCGAAAGGCACTCGGAGCCTCCCCGGCCGCCCCGAAAGGCAGTCGGAGTCATCCCAGCCACCCCGAAAGGCACTCGGAGCCTTCTCGGCCGCCCCGAAAGGCACTCGGAGGTGGCCCGGCCGCCCTGAAAGGCACTCGGACCCTCCCCGGCCACCCCGAAAGGCACTCGGAGCGGCCTGGCCACCCTGAAAGGCACTCGGAGCCGGCTCGGTCGTCCCAAAAGGCACTCGGAGCCTCTCCGGCCGCCCCGAAAGGCACTCGGAGCCGGCTCGTCCGTCCCGAAAGGCACTCGGAGCCAGCCCGGCCGCCCCAAAAGGCACTCGGAGCCAGCCCGGCCGCCCCGAAAGGCACTCGGAGCCTCCCTGGCTGCCCACAAAGGCACTCGGGGGCGGCCCGGCCGCCCCAAAAGGCACTCGGAGCCTGCCTGGCCTCCCCGAAAGGCACTCAGAGCCGGCCCGGCCTCCCCAAAAGGCATTCGGAGCCTCCCCGGCCGCCCCGAAAGGCACTCGGAGGCGGCCCGGCCGCCCACAAAGGCACTCGCAGCCTCCCCGGCCGCCCACAAAGGCACTCGGAGCGGCCTGGCCACCCCGAAAGGCACTCGGAGACGGCTCGGTCGTCCCAAAAGGCACTCGGAGCTGGCCCGGCCGCCCCGAAAGGCACTCGGAGCCTCTCCGGCACCCCCGAATGGCACTCGGAGGCGGCCCGGCCACCCCGAAAGGCACTCGGAGCCTCCCAGGCCACCCCGAAAGGCACTCGGAGCCAGCCCGGCCTCCCCGAAAGGCACTCGGAGCCTCCCTGGCCTCCCCGAAAGGCACTCGGAGCGGCCCGGCCACCCCGAAAGGCACTCGGAGCCTCCCCGGGCCGCCCCGAAAGGGACTCGGAGCCTCCCCGGCCGCCCCGAAAGGCATTCGGAGGCATCCCAGCCACCCCGAAAGGCACTCGGAGCCTTCTCGGCCGTCCACAAAGGCACTCGGAGGCGGCCCGGCCGCCCCAAAAGGCACTCGGAGCCTCCCCGGCCGCCCCGAAAGGCACTCGGAGCCTCCCCGGCCACCCCAAAAGGCACTCGGTGAAGGCTTGGCCGTCCCAAAAGCCACTCCGAGCCTCCCCGACCGCCCCGAAAGGCACTCGGAGCCTCCACGGCCGCCCCAAAAGGCACTCGGAGCCTCCCCGGCCGCCCCGAAAGGCACTCGGAGCCTTCCCGGCTGCCCCGAAAGGCACTTGGAGCCTCCCCGGCCACCCCGAAAGGCACTCGGAGCCTCGCTGGCCGCCCCAAAAGGCACTCGGAGCCTCCCCGGCCACCCCGAAAGGCACTCGGAGCCTCCCCGGCCACCCCGAAAGGCACTCGGAGCCTCCCTGGCCACTCCGAAAGGCACTCGGAGGCGGCCCGGCCGCCCCAAAAGGCACTCAGAGCCTCCCTGGCCGCCCCGAAAGGCACTCGGAGCCTCTCCGGCCCCCCCGAATGGCACTCGGAGGCGGCCCGGCCGCCCCGAAAGGCACTCGGAGCCTCCCTGGCCACCCCGAAAGGAACTCGGAGGCGGCCGGGCCGCCCCTAAAGGCACTCGGAGCCTCCCTGGCCGCCCACAAAGGCACTCGCGGGCGGCCCGGCCCCCCCAAAAGGCACTCGGAGCCTCCCAGGTCGCCCCGAAAGGCACTCGGACCCTCTCCGGCCACCCCAAAAGGCACTCGGAGCCTCCCCGGCCGCCCACAAAGGCACTCGGAGCCTCCCTGGCCATTCCGAAAGGCACTCGGAGGCGGCCCGGCTGCCCCAAAAGGCACTCAGAGCCTCCCTGGCCGCCCCGAAAAGCACTCGGAGCCTGCCCGGCCTCCCCAAAAGGCACTCAGAGCGGCCCGGCCACCCCGAAAGGCACTCGGAGCCTCCCCGGCCGCCCCGAAAGGCACTCGGAGCCTCCCCGGCCGCCCCGAAAGGCACTCGGAGTCATCCCAGCCTCCCCGAAAGGCACTCGGAGCCTCCCTGGCCTCCCCAAAAGGCACTCGGAGCGGCCTGGCCACCCCGAAAGGCACTCGGAGCCTCCCCGGGCCGCCCCGAAAGGGACTCGGAGCCTCCCCGGCCGCCCCGAAAGGCATTCGGAGGCATCCCAGCCACCCCGAAAGGCACTCGGAGCCTTCTCGGCCGTCCACAAAGGCACTCGGAGGCGGCCCGGCCGCCCCGAAAGGCAGTCGGACCCTCCCCGGCCGCCCCGAAAGGCACTCGGAGCCTCCCCAGCCACCCCGAAAGGCACTCGGTGACGGCTTGGCCGTCCCAAAAGCCACTCCGAGCCTCCCCGACCGCCCCGAAAGGCACTCGGAGCCTCCACGGCCGCCCCGAAAGGCACTCAGAGCCTCCACGGCCACCCTGAAAGGCACTCGGAGCCTCCCAGGCCGCCCCAAAAGGCACTCGGAGCCTCCCCGGACGCCCCAAAAGGCACTCGGAGCCTCCCCGGCCGCCCCGAAAGGCACTCGGAGCCTTCCCGGCTGCCCCGAAAGGCACTCGGAGCCTCCCCGGCCACCCCGAAAGGCACTCGGAGCCTCGCTGGCCGCCCCAAAAGGCACTCGGAGCCTCCCCGGCCACCCCGAAAGGCACTCGGAGCCTCCCCGGCCACCCCGAAAGGCACTCGGAGCCTCTCCGGCCGCCCCGAAAGGCACTCGGAGCCTCCCCGGCCGCCCCGAAAGGCACTCGGAGTCATCCCAGCCACCCCGAAAGGCACTCGGAGCCTTCTCGGCCGCCCCGAAAGGCACTCGGAGGTGGCCCGGCCGCCCTGAAAGGCACTCGGACCCTCCCCGGCCACCCCGAAAGGCACTCGGAGCGGCCTGGCCACCCTGAAAGGCACTCGGAGCCGGCTCGGTCGTCCCAAAAGGCACTCGGAGCCTCTCCGGCCGCCCCGAAAGGCACTCGGAGCCGGCTCGTCCGTCCCGAAAGGCACTCGGAGCCAGCCCGGCCGCCCCAAAAGGCACTCGGAGCCAGCCCGGCCGCCCCGAAAGGCACTCGGAGCCTCCCTGGCTGCCCACAAAGGCACTCGGGGGCGGCCCGGCCGCCCCAAAAGGCACTCGGAGCCTGCCTGGCCTCCCCGAAAGGCACTCAGAGCCGGCCCGGCCTCCCCAAAAGGCATTCGGAGCCTCCCCGGCCGCCCCGAAAGGCACTCGGAGGCGGCCCGGCCGCCCACAAAGGCACTCGCAGCCTCCCCGGCCGCCCACAAAGGCACTCGGAGCGGCCTGGCCACCCCGAAAGGCACTCGGAGACGGCTCGGTCGTCCCAAAAGGCACTCGGAGCTGGCCCGGCCGCCCACAAAGGCACTCGGAGCCTCTCCGGCCACCCCGAAAGGCACTCGGAGCCTCTCCGGCCCCCCCGAATGGCACTCGGAGGCGGCCCGACCGCCCCAAAAGGCACTCGGAGCCGGCTCGTCCGTCCCGAAAGGCACTCGGAGCGAGCCCGGCCGCCCCAAAAGGCACTCGGACCCTCCCCGGCCGCCCCGAAAGGCACTCGGAGCCTCCCTGGAAGACCACAAAGGCACTCGGGGGCGGCCCGGCCGCCCCGAAAGGCACTCGGAGCCTCTCCGGCCCCCCCGAATGGCACTCGGAGGCGGCCCGGTCGCCCCGAAAGGCACTCGGAGCCTCACAGGCCACCCCGAAAGGCACTCGGAGCAAGCCCCGCCTCCCCGAAAGGCACTCGGAGCCTCCCTGGCCGCCCACAAAGGCACTCGGGGGCGGCCCGGCCGCCCCAAAAGGCACTTGGAGCCTCCCAGGCCGCCCCGAAAGGCACTCGGACCCTCTCCGGCCACCCCAAAAGGCTCTAGGAGCCTCCCCGGCCCCCCGGAAAGGCACTCGGAGGCGGCCCGGACACCCCGAAAGGCACTCAGAACCTCCCTGGCCGCCCCAAAAGGCACTCGGAGGCATCCCAGCCACCCCGAAAGGCACTCGGAGCCTTCTCGGCCGTCCCAAAAGGCACTCGGAGGTGGCCCGGCCGCCCCGAAAGGCACTCGGAGCCTCCACGGCCCCCCCGAATGGCACTCGAAGGTGGCCCGGCCGCTCCGAAAGGCACTCGGTGCCGGCTCGGCCGTCCCAAAAGCCACTTGGAGCCTCCCCGACTGTCCCGAAAGGCACTCGGAGCCTCTCCGGCCCCCCCGAATGGCACTCGGAGGCGGCCCGGCCGCCCCGAAAGGCACTCGGAGCCTCCCTGGCCGCCCCGAAAGGCACTCGGACCCTCTCCGGCCACCCCAAAAGGCACTCGGAGCCTCCCCGGCCGCCCACAAAGGCACTCGGAGCCTCCCTGGCCACTCCGAAAGGCACTCGGAGGCGGCCCGGCTGCCCCGAAAGGCACTCAGAGCCTCCCTGGCCGCCCCGAAAAGCACTCGGAGCCTGCCCGGCCTCCCCAAAAGGCACTCGGAGCGGCCCGGCCACCCCGAAAGGCACTCGGAGCCTCTCCGGCCGCCCCGAAAGGCACTCGGAGCCTCCCCGGCCGCCCCGAAAGGCACTCGGAGTCATCCCAGCCACCCCGAAAGGCACTCGGAGCCTTCTCGGCCGCCCCGAAAGGCACTCGGAGGTGGCCCGGCCGCCCTGAAAGGCACTCGGACCCTCCCCGGCCACCCCGAAAGGCACTCGGAGGCGGCCTGGCCGCCCCGAAAGGAACTCGGAGCCTCCCCAGCTGCCCCGAAAGGCACTCGGAGGCGGCCCCGCCGCCCCCAAAGGCACTCGGACCCTCCCCGGCCACCCCGAAAGGCACTCGGAGCGGCCTGGCCACCCTGAAAGGCACTCGGAGCCGGCTCGGTCGTCCCAAAAGGCACTCGGAGCCTCTCCGGCCACCCCGAAAGGCACTCGGAGCCGGCTCGTCCGTCCCGAAAGGCACTCGGAGCGAGCCCGGCCGCCCCAAAAGGCACTCGGAGCCAGCCCGGCCGCCCCGAAAGGCACTCGGAGCCTCCCTGGAAGACCACAAAGGCACTCGGGGGCGGCCCGGCCGCCCCAAAAGGCACTCGGAGCCTGCCTGGCCTCCCCGAAAGGCACTCAGAGCCGGTCCGGCCTCCCCGAAAGGCATTCGGAGCCGGCTCAGCCGCCCCGAAAGGCACTCGGAGGCGGCCCGGCCGCCCACAAAGGCACTCGGAGCCTCCCCGGCCACCTCGAAAGGCACTCGGAGCCTCCCTGGCCACCCCGAAAGGCACTCGGAGCCGGCTCGGTCGTCCCAAAAGGCACTCGGAGGCGGCCCGGCCGCCCCGAAAGGCACTCGGAGCCTCTCCGGCACCCCCGAATGGCACTCGGAGGCGGCCCGGCCACCCCGAAAGGCACTCGGAGCCTCCCAGGCCACCCCGAAAGGCACTCGGAGCAAGCCCGGCCTCCCCGAAAGGCACTCGGAGCCTCCCTGGCCTCCCCAAAAGGCACTCGGAGCGGCCCGGCCACCCCGAAAGGCACTCGGAGCCTCCCCGGGCCGCCCCGAAAGGGACTCGGAGCCTCCCCGGCCGCCCCGAAAGGCATTCGGAGGCATCCCAGCCACCCCGAAAGGCACTCGGAGCCTTCTCGGCCGTCCACAAAGGCACTCGGAGGCGGCCCGGCCGCCCCGAAAGGCAGTCGGAGCCTCCCCGGCCGCCCCGAAAGGCACTCGGAGCCTCCCCGGCCACCCCGAAAGGCACTCGGTGACGGCTTGGCCGTCCCAAAAGCCACTCCGAGCCTCCCCGACCGCCCCGAAAGGCACTCGGAGCCTCCACGGCCGCCCCGAAAGGCACTCAGAGCCTCCACGGCCACCCTGAAAGGCACTCGGAGCCAGCCCGGCCGCCCCAAAAGGCACTCGGAGCCTCCCCGGACGCCCCAAAAGGCACTCGGAGCCTCCCCGGCCGCCCCGAAAGGCACTCGGAGCCTTCCCGGCTGCCCCGAAAGGCACTCGGAGCCTCCCCGGCCACCCCAAAAGGCACTCGGAGCCTCGCTGGCCGCCCCAAAAGGCACTCGGAGCCTCCCCGGCCACCCCGAAAGGCACTCGGAGCCTCCCCGGCCACCCCGAAAGGCACTCGGAGCCTCCCTGGCCACTCCGAAAGGCACTCGGAGGCGGCCCGGCCGCCCCAAAAGGCACTCAGAGCCTCCCTGGCCGCCCCGAAAGGCACTCGGAGCCTCTCCGGCCCCCCCGAATGGCACTCGGAGGCGGCCCGGCCGCCCCGAAAGGCACTCGGAGCCTCCCAGGCCACCCCGAAAGGAACTCGGAGGCGGCCGGGCCGCCCCTAAAGGCACTCAGAGCCTCCCTGGCCGCCCACAAAGGCACTCGCGGGCGGCCCGGCCCCCCCAAAAGGCACTCGGAGCCTCCCAGGTCGCCCCGAAAGGCACTCGGACCCTATCCGGCCACCCCAAAAGGCACTCGGAGCCTCCCCGGCCGCCCACAAAGGCACTCGGAGCCTCCCTGGCCACTCCGAAAGGCACTCGGAGGCGGCCCGGCCGCCCCAAAAGGCACTCAGAGCCTCCCTGGCCGCCCCGAAAGGCACTCGGAGCCTGCCCGGCCTCCCCAAAAGGCACTCAGAGCGGCCCGGCCACCCCGAAAGGCACTCGGAGCCTCTCCGGCCGCCCCGAAAGGCACTCGGAGCCTCCCCGGCCGCCCCGAAAGGCACTCGGAGTCATCCCAGCCACCCCGAAAGGCACTCGGAGCCTTCTCGGCCGCCCCGAAAGGCACTCGGAGGTGGCCCGGCCGCCCCGAAAGGCACTCGGAGCCTCCCCAGCTGCCCCGAAAGGCACTCGGAGACGGCTCGGTCGTCCCAAAAGGCACTCGGAGGCGGCCCGGCCGCCCCGAAAGGCACTCGGAGCCTCTCCGGCACCCCCGAATGGCACTCGGAGGCGGCCCGGCCACCCCGAAAGGCACTCGGAGCCTCCCAGGCCACCCCGAAAGGCACTCGGAGCCAGCCCGGCCTCCCCGAAAGGCACTCGGAGCCTCCCTGGCCGCCCACAAAGGCACTCGGGGGCGGCCCGGCCGCCCCAAAAGGCACTCAGAGCCTCCCAGGCCGCCCCGAAAGGCACTCGGAGCCTTCTCGGCGGCCCCGAAAGGCACTCGGAGGTGGCCCGGCCGCCCCGAAAGGCACTCAGAGTCATCCCAGCCACCCCGAAAGGCACTCGGAGCCTTCTCGGCCGCCCCGAAAGGCACTCGGAGGTGGCCCGGCCGCCCCGAAAGGCACTCGGAGACGGCTCGGTCGTCCCAAAAGGCACTCGGAGGCGGCCCGGCCGCCCCGAAAGGCACTCGGAGCCTCTCCGGCACCCCCGAATGGCACTCGGAGGCGGCCCGGCCACCCCGAAAGGCACTCGGAGCCTCCCAGGCCACCCCGAAAGGCACTCGGAGCCAGCCCGGCCACCCCGAAAGGCACTCGGAGCCTCCCTGGCCACTCCGAAAGGCACTCGGAGGCGGCCCGGCCACCCCGAAAGGCACTCAGAACCTCCCTGGCTGCCCCGAAAGGCACTCGGAGGCATCCCAGCCACCCCGAAAGGCACTCGGAGCCTTCTTGGCCGTCCCAAAAGGCACTCGGAGGTGGCCCGGCCGCCCCGAAAGGCACTCGGAGCCTGCCCGGCCCCCCCGAATGGCACTCGGAGGTGGCCCGGCCGCTCCGAAAGGCACTCGGTGCCGGCTCGGCCGTCCCAAAAGCCACTTGGAGCCTCCCCGACTGTCCCGAAAGGCACTCGGAGCCTCTCCGGCCCCCCCGAATGGCACTCGGAGGCGGCCTGGCCGCCCCGAAAGGCACTCGGAGCCTCCCTGGCCGCCCCGAAAGGCACTCGGACCCTCTCCGGCCACCCCGAAAGGCACTCGGAGCCTCCCCGGCCGCCCACAAAGGCACTCGGAGCCTCCCTGGCCACTCCGAAAGGCACTCGGAGGCGGCCCGGCTGCCCCGAAAGGCACTCAGAGCCTCCCTGGCCGCCCCGAAAAGCACTCGGAGCCTGCCCGGCCTCCCCAAAAGGCACTCGGAGCGGCCCGGCCACCCCGAAAGGCACTCGGAGCCTCTCCGGCCGCCCCGAAAGGCACTCGGAGCCTCCCCGGCCGCCCCGAAAGGCACTCGGAGTCATCCCAGCCACCCCGAAAGGCACTCGGAGCCTTCTCGGCCGCCCCGAAAGGCACTCGGAGGTGGCCCGGCCGCCCTGAAAGGCACTCGGACCCTCCCCGGCCACCCCGAAAGGCACTCGGAGGCGGCCTGGCCACCCTGAAAGGCACTCGGAGCCGGCTCGGTCGTCCCAAAAGGCACTCGGAGCCTCTCCGGCCGCCCCGAAAGGCACTCGGAGCCGGCTCGTCCGTCCCGAAAGGCACTCGGAGCCAGCCCGGCCGCCCCAAAAGGCACTCGGAGCCAGCCCGGCCGCCCCGAAAGGCACTCGGAGCCTCCCTGGCTGCCCACAAAGGCACTCGGGGGCGGCCCGGCCGCCCCAAAAGGCACTCGGAGCCTGCCTGGCCTCCCCGAAAGGCACTCAGAGCCGGCCCGGCCTCCCCAAAAGGCATTCGGAGCCTCCCCGGCCGCCCCGAAAGGCACTCGGAGGCGGCCCGGCCGCCCACAAAGGCACTCGCAGCCTCCCCGGCCGCCCACAAAGGCACTCGGAGCGGCCTGGCCACCCCGAAAGGCACTCGGAGACGGCTCGGTCGTCCCAAAAGGCACTCGGAGCTGGCCCGGCCGCCCCGAAAGGCACTCGGAGCCTCTCCGGCACCCCCGAATGGCACTCGGAGGCGGCCCGGCCACCCCGAAAGGCACTCGGAGCCTCCCAGGCCACCCCGAAAGGCACTCGGAGCCAGCCCGGCCTCCCCGAAAGGCACTCGGAGCCTCCCTGGCCTCCCCGAAAGGCACTCGGAGCGGCCCGGCCACCCCGAAAGGCACTCGGAGCCTCCCCGGGCCGCCCCGAAAGGGACTCGGAGCCTCCCCGGCCGCCCCGAAAGGCATTCGGAGGCATCCCAGCCACCCCGAAAGGCACTCGGAGCCTTCTCGGCCGTCCACAAAGGCACTCGGAGGCGGCCCGGCCGCCCCAAAAGGCAGTCGGAGCCTCCCCGGCCGCCCCGAAAGGCACTCGGAGCCTCCCCGGCCACCCCGAAAGGCACTCGGTGAAGGCTTGGCCGTCCCAAAAGCCACTCCGAGCCTCCCCGACCGCCCCGAAAGGCACTCGGAGCCTCCACGGCCGCCCCAAAAGGCACTCGGAGCCTCCCCGGCCGCCCCGAAAGGCACTCGGAGCCTTCCCGGCTGCCCCGAAAGGCACTTGGAGCCTCCCCGGCCACCCCGAAAGGCACTCGGAGCCTCGCTGGCCGCCCCAAAAGGCACTCGGAGCCTCCCCGGCCACCCCGAAAGGCACTCGGACCCTCCCCGGCCACCCCGAAAGGCACTCGGAGCCTCCCTGGCCACTCCGAAAGGCACTCGGAGGCGGCCCGGCCGCCCCAAAAGGCACTCAGAGCCTCCCTGGCCGCCCCGAAAGGCACTCGGAGCCTCTCCGGCCCCCCCGAATGGCACTTGGAGCCTCCCCGGCCACCCCGAAAGGCACTCGGAGGCGGCCCGGCCGCCCCAAAAGGCACTCGGAGCCTCCCCGGCCACCCCGAAAGGCACTCGGAGCCTCCCCGGCCACCCCGAAAGGCACTCGGAGCCTCCCTGGCCACTCCGAAAGGCACTCGGAGGCGGCCCGGCCGCCCCAAAAGGCACTCAGAGCCTCCCTGGCCGCCCCGAAAGGCACTCGGAGCCTCTCCGGCCACCCCGAATGGCACTCGGAGGCGGCCCGGCCGCCCCGAAAGGCACTCGGAGCCTCCCTGGCCACCCCGAAAGGAACTCGGAGGCGGCCGGGCCGCCCCTAAAGGCACTCAGAGCCTCCCTGGCCGCCCACAAAGGCACTCGCGGGCGGCCCGGCCCCCCCAAAAGGCACTCGGAGCCTCCCAGGTCGCCCCGAAAGGCACTCGGACCCTCTCCGGCCACCCCAAAAGGCACTCGGAGCCTCCCCGGCCGCCCACAAAGGCACTCGGAGCCTCCCTGGCCACTCCGAAAGGCACTCGGAGGCGGCCCGGCTGCCCCAAAAGGCACTCAGAGCCTCCCTGGCCGCCCCGAAAGGCACTCGGAGCCTGCCCGGCCTCCCCAAAAGGCACTCAGAGCGGCCCGGCCACCCCGAAAGGCACTCGGAGCCTCTCCGGCCGCCCCGAAAGGCACTCGGAGTCATCCCAGCCACCCCGAAAGGCACTCGGAGCCTTCTCGGCCGCCCCGAAAGGCACTCGGAGGTGGCCCGGCCGCCCCGAAAGGCACTCGGAGCCTCCCCGGCTGCCCCGAAAGGCACTCGGAGGCGGCCCGGCCGCCCCGAAAGGCACTCGGACCCTCCCCGGCCACCCCGAAAGGCACTCGGAGCGGCCTGGCCACCCTGAAAGGCACTCGGAGCCGGCTCGGTCGTCCCAAAAGGCACTCGGAGCCTCTCCGGCCGCCCCGAAAGGCACTCGGAGCCTCTCCGGCCCCCCCGAATGGCACTCGGAGGCGGCCCGGCCGCCCCGAAAGGCACTCGGAGCCGGCTCGTCCGTCCCGAAAGGCACTCGGAGCCAGCCCGGCCGCCCCAAAAGGCACTCGGAGCCAGCCCGGCCGCCCCGAAAGGCACTCGGAGCCTCCCCGGCCGCCCCGAAAGGCACTCGGAGCCTTCCCGGCTGCCCCGAAAGGCACTCGGAGCCTCCCAGGCCACCCCGAAAGGCACTCGGAGCCAGCCCGGCCTCCCCGAAAGGCACTCGGAGCCTCCCTGGCCGCCCACAAAGGCACTCGGGGGCGGCCCGGCCGCCCCAAAAGGCACTCAGAGCCTCCCAGGCCGCCCCGAAAGGCACTCGGAGCCTCCCCGGCCTCCCCAAAAGGCACTCGGAGCGGCCCGGCCACCCCGAAAGGCACTCGGAGCCTCCCCGGGCCGCCCCGAAAGGGACTCGGAGCCTCCCCGGCCGCCCCGAAAGGCATTCGGAGGCATCCCAGCCACCCCGAAAGGCACTCGGAGCCTTCTCGGCCGTCCACAAAGGCACTCGGAGGCGGCCCGGCCGCCCCGAAAGGCAGTCGGAGCCTCCCCGGCCACCCCGAAAGGCACTCGGAGCCTCCCCGGCCACCCCGAAAGGCACTCAGTGCCGGCTTGGCCGTCCCAAAAGCCACTCGGAGCCTCCCCGACCGCCCCGAAAGGCACTCGGAGCCTCCACGGCCGCACCGAAAGGCACTCGGAGCCTCCCCGGCCACCCCAAAAGGCACTCGGAGCCTCCCCGGCCGCCCAGAAAGGCACTCGGAGCCTCCCCGGACGCCCCAAAAGGCACTCAGAGCCTCCCCGGCCGCCCCGAAAGGCACTCGGAGCCTTCCCGGCTGCCCCGAAAGGCACTCGGAGCCTCCCCGGCCACCCCGAAAGGCACTCGGAGCCTCCCTGGCCACCCCGAAAGGCACTCGGAGCGGCCTGGCCACCCCGAAAGGCACTCGGAGTCGGCTCGGTCGTCCCAAAAGGCACTCGGAGCTGGCCCGGACGCCCACAAAGGCACTCGGAGCCTCTCCGGCCACCCCGAAAGGCACTCGGAGCCTCTCCGGCCCCCCCGAATGGCACTCGGAGGCGGCCCGGCCGCCCCGAAAGGCACTCGGAGCCTCTCCGGCCCCCCCGAATGGCACTCGGAGGCGGCCCGGCCGCCCCGAAAGGCACTCGGAGCCGGCTCGTCCGTCCCGAAAGGCACTCGGAGCCAGCCCGGCCGCCCCAAAAGGCACTCGGAGCCGGCTCATCCGTCCCGAAAGGCACTCGGAGCCTCCATGGAAGACCAGAAAGGCACTCGGGGGCGGCCCGGCCGCCCCAAAAGGCACTCGGAGCCTGCCTGGCCTCCCCGAAAGGCACTCAGAGCCGGCCCGGCCTCCCCGAAAGGCATTCGGAGCTGGACCGGCCGCCCCGAAAGGCACTCGGAGGCGGCCTGGCCGCCCACAAAGGCACTCACAGCCTCCCCGGCCGCCCACAAAGGCACTCGGAGCGGCCTGGCCACCCCGAAAGGCACTCGGAGCCTCCCAGGCCGCCCCAAAAGGCACTCGGAGCCTCCCCGGACGCCCCAAAAGGCACTCGGAGCCTCCCCGGCCGCCCCGAAAGGCACTCGGAGCCTTCCCGGCTGCCCCGAAAGGCACTCGGAGCCTCCCCGGCCACCCTGAAAGGCACTCGGAGCCTCGCTGGCCGCCCCAAAAGGCACTCGGAGCCTCCCCGGCCACCCCGAAAGGCACTCGGAGCCTCCCCGGCCACCCCGAAAGGCACTCGGAGCCTCCCTGGCCACTCCGAAAGGCACTCGGAGGCGGCCCGGCCGCCCCAAAAGGCACTCAGAGCCTCCCTGGCCGCCCCGAAAGGCACTCGGAGCCTCTCCGGCCCCCCCGAATGGCACTCGGAGGCGGCCCGGCCGCCCCGAAAGGCACTCGGAGCCTCCCTGGCCACCCCGAAAGGAACTCGGAGGCGGCCGGGCCGCCCCTAAAGGCACTCAGAGCCTCCCTGGCCGCCCACAAAGGCACTCGCGGGCGGCCCGGCCCCCCCAAAAGGCACTCGGAGCCTCCCAGGTCGCCCCGAAAGGCACTCGGACCCTATCCGGCCACCCCAAAAGGCACTCGGAGCCTCCCCGGCCGCCCACAAAGGCACTCGGAGCCTCCCTGGCCACTCCGAAAGGCACTCGGAGGCGGCCCGGCTGCCCCAAAAGGCACTCAGAGCCTCCCTGGCCACCCCGAAAGGCACTCGGAGCCTGCCCGGCCTCCCCAAAAGGCACTCAGAGCGGCCCGGCCACCCCGAAAGGCACTCGGAGCCTCTCCGGCCGCCCCGAAAGGCACTCGGAGCCTCCCCGGCCGCCCCGAAAGGCACTCGGAGTCATCCCAGCCACCCCGAAAGGCACTCGGAGCCTTCTCGGCCGCCCCGAAAGGCACTCGGAGGTGGCCCGGCCGCCCCGAAAGGCACTCGGAGCCTCCCCAGCTGCCCCGAAAGGCACTCGGAGGCGGCCCGGCCACCCCGAAAGGCACTCGAACCCTCCCCGGCCACCCCGAAAGGCACTCGGAGCGGCCTGGCCACCCTGAAAGGCACTCGGAGCCGGCTCGGTCGTCCCAAAAGGCACTCGGAGCCTCTCCGGCCACCCCGAAAGGCACTCGGAGCCTCTCCGGCCCCCCCGAATGGCACTCGGAGGCGGCCCGGCCGCCCCGAAAGGCACTCGGAGCCAGCCCGGCCGCCCCGAAAGGCACTCGGAGCCTCCCTGGCCGCCCACAAAGGCACTCGGGGGCGGCCCGGCCGCCCCAAAAGGCACTCGGAGCCTGCCTGGCCTCCCCGAAAGGCACTCAGAGCCGGCCCGGCCTCCCCAAAAGGCATTCGGAGCCTCCCCGGCCGCCCCGAAAGGCACTCGGAGGCGGCCCGGCCGCCCACAAAGGCACTCGCAGCCTCCCCGGCCGCCCACAAAGGCACTCGGAGCGGCCTGGCCACCCCGAAAGGCACTCGGAGACGGCTCGGTCGTCCCAAAAGGCACTCGGAGCTGGCCCGGCCGCCCCGAAAGGCACTCGGAGCCTCCCTGGCCGCCCACAAAGGCACTCGGGGGCGGCCCGGCCGCCCCAAAAGGCACTTGGAGCCTCCCAGGCCGCCCCGAAAGGCACTCGGAGCCTTCTCGGCCGCCCCGAAAGGCACTCGGAGGTGGCCCGGCCGCCCCGAAAGGCACTCAGAGTCATCCCAGCCACCCCGAAAGGCACTCGGAGCCTTCTCGGCCGCCCCGAAAGGCACTCGGAGGTGGCCCGGCCGCCCCGAAAGGCACTCGGAGACAGCTCGGTCGTCCCAAAAGGCACTCGGAGGCGGCCCGGCCGCCCCGAAAGGCACTCGGAGCCTCTCCGGCACCCCCGAATGGCACTCGGAGGCGGCCCGGCCACCCCGAAAGGCACTCGGAGCCTCCCAGGCCACCCCGAAAGGCACTCGGAGCCAGCCCGGCCACCCCGAAAGGCACTCGGAGCCTCCCTGGCCACTCCGAAAGGCACTCGGAGCCTCCCTGGCCACCCCGAAAGGCACTCAGAACCTCCCTGGCCGCCCCGAAAGGCACTCGGAGGCATCCCAGCCACCCCGAAAGGCACTCGGAGCCTTCTTGGCCGTCCCAAAAGGCACTCGGAGGTGGCCCGGCCGCCCCGAAAGGCACTCGGAGCCTGCCCGGCCCCCCCGAAAGGCACTCGGAGCCTTCTCGGCCGTCCCAAAAGGCACTCGGTGCCGGCTCGGCCGTCCCAAAAGCCACTTGGAGCCTCCCCGACTGTCCCGAAAGGCACTCGGAGCCTCTCCGGCCCCCCCGAATGGCACTCGGAGGCGGCCCGGCCGCCCCGAAAGGCACTCGGAGCCTCCCTGGCCGCCCCGAAAGGCACTCGGACCCTCTCCGGCCACCCCGAAAGGCACTCGGAGCCTCCCCGGCCGCCCACAAAGGCACTCGGAGCCTCCCTGGCCACTCCGAAAGGCACTCGGAGGCGGCCCGGCTGCCCCGAAAGGCACTCAGAGCCTCCCTGGCCGCCCCGAAAAGCACTCGGAGCCTGCCCGGCCTCCCCAAAAGGCACTCGGAGCGGCCCGGCCACCCCGAAAGGCACTCGGAGCCTCTCCGGCCGCCCCGAAAGGCACTCGGAGCCTCCCCGGCCGCCCCGAAAGGCAGTCGGAGTCATCCCAGCCACCCCGAAAGGCACTCGGAGCCTTCTCGGCCGCCCCGAAAGGCACTCGGAGGTGGCCCGGCCGCCCTGAAAGGCACTCGGACCCTCCCCGGCCACCCCGAAAGGCACTCGGAGCGGCCTGGCCACCCTGAAAGGCACTCGGAGCCGGCTCGGTCGTCCCAAAAGGCACTCGGAGCCTCTCCGGCCGCCCCGAAAGGCACTCGGAGCCGGCTCGTCCGTCCCGAAAGGCACTCGGAGCCAGCCCGGCCGCCCCAAAAGGCACTCGGAGCCAGCCCGGCCGCCCCGAAAGGCACTCGGAGCCTCCCTGGCTGCCCACAAAGGCACTCGGGGGCGGCCCGGCCGCCCCAAAAGGCACTCGGAGCCTGCCTGGCCTCCCCGAAAGGCACTCAGAGCCGGCCCGGCCTCCCCAAAAGGCATTCGGAGCCTCCCCGGCCGCCCCGAAAGGCACTCGGAGGCGGCCCGGCCGCCCACAAAGGCACTCGCAGCCTCCCCGGCCGCCCACAAAGGCACTCGGAGCGGCCTGGCCACCCCGAAAGGCACTCGGAGACGGCTCGGTCGTCCCAAAAGGCACTCGGAGCTGGCCCGGCCGCCCCGAAAGGCACTCGGAGCCTCTCCGGCACCCCCGAATGGCACTCGGAGGCGGCCCGGCCACCCCGAAAGGCACTCGGAGCCTCCCAGGCCACCCCGAAAGGCACTCGGAGCCAGCCCGGCCTCCCCGAAAGGCACTCGGAGCCTCCCTGGCCTCCCCGAAAGGCACTCGGAGCGGCCCGGCCACCCCGAAAGGCACTCGGAGCCTCCCCGGGCCGCCCCGAAAGGGACTCGGAGCCTCCCCGGCCGCCCCGAAAGGCATTCGGAGGCATCCCAGCCACCCCGAAAGGCACTCGGAGCCTTCTCGGCCGTCCACAAAGGCACTCGGAGGCGGCCCGGCCGCCCCAAAAGGCACTCGGAGCCTCCCCGGCCGCCCCGAAAGGCACTCGGAGCCTCCCCGGCCACCCCAAAAGGCACTCGGTGAAGGCTTGGCCGTCCCAAAAGCCACTCCGAGCCTCCCCGACCGCCCCGAAAGGCACTCGGAGCCTCCACGGCCGCCCCAAAAGGCACTCGGAGCCTCCCCGGCCGCCCCGAAAGGCACTCGGAGCCTTCCCGGCTGCCCCGAAAGGCACTTGGAGCCTCCCCGGCCACCCCGAAAGGCACTCGGAGCCTCGCTGGCCGCCCCAAAAGGCACTCGGAGCCTCCCCGGCCACCCCGAAAGGCACTCGGAGCCTCCCCGGCCACCCCGAAAGGCACTCGGAGCCTCCCTGGCCACTCCGAAAGGCACTCGGAGGCGGCCCGGCCGCCCCAAAAGGCACTCAGAGCCTCCCTGGCCGCCCCGAAAGGCACTCGGAGCCTCTCCGGCCCCCCCGAATGGCACTCGGAGGCGGCCCGGCCGCCCCGAAAGGCACTCGGAGCCTCCCTGGCCACCCCGAAAGGAACTCGGAGGCGGCCGGGCCGCCCCTAAAGGCACTCGGAGCCTCCCTGGCCGCCCACAAAGGCACTCGCGGGCGGCCCGGCCCCCCCAAAAGGCACTCGGAGCCTCCCAGGTCGCCCCGAAAGGCACTCGGACCCTCTCCGGCCACCCCAAAAGGCACTCGGAGCCTCCCCGGCCGCCCACAAAGGCACTCGGAGCCTCCCTGGCCATTCCGAAAGGCACTCGGAGGCGGCCCGGCTGCCCCAAAAGGCACTCAGAGCCTCCCTGGCCGCCCCGAAAAGCACTCGGAGCCTGCCCGGCCTCCCCAAAAGGCACTCAGAGCGGCCCGGCCACCCCGAAAGGCACTCGGAGCCTCCCCGGCCGCCCCGAAAGGCACTCGGAGCCTCCCCGGCCGCCCCGAAAGGCACTCGGAGTCATCCCAGCCTCCCCGAAAGGCACTCGGAGCCTCCCTGGCCTCCCCAAAAGGCACTCGGAGCGGCCTGGCCACCCCGAAAGGCACTCGGAGCCTCCCCGGGCCGCCCCGAAAGGGACTCGGAGCCTCCCCGGCCGCCCCGAAAGGCATTCGGAGGCATCCCAGCCACCCCGAAAGGCACTCGGAGCCTTCTCGGCCGTCCACAAAGGCACTCGGAGGCGGCCCGGCCGCCCCGAAAGGCAGTCGGACCCTCCCCGGCCGCCCCGAAAGGCACTCGGAGCCTCCCCAGCCACCCCGAAAGGCACTCGGTGACGGCTTGGCCGTCCCAAAAGCCACTCCGAGCCTCCCCGACCGCCCCGAAAGGCACTCGGAGCCTCCACGGCCGCCCCGAAAGGCACTCAGAGCCTCCACGGCCACCCTGAAAGGCACTCGGAGCCTCCCAGGCCGCCCCAAAAGGCACTCGGAGCCTCCCCGGACGCCCCAAAAGGCACTCGGAGCCTCCCCGGCCGCCCCGAAAGGCACTCGGAGCCTTCCCGGCTGCCCCGAAAGGCACTCGGAGCCTCCCCGGCCACCCCGAAAGGCACTCGGAGCCTCGCTGGCCGCCCCAAAAGGCACTCGGAGCCTCCCCGGCCACCCCGAAAGGCACTCGGAGCCTCCCCGGCCACCCCGAAAGGCACTCGGAGCCTCTCCGGCCGCCCCGAAAGGCACTCGGAGCCTCCCCGGCCGCCCCGAAAGGCACTCGGAGTCATCCCAGCCACCCCGAAAGGCACTCGGAGCCTTCTCGGCCGCCCCGAAAGGCACTCGGAGGTGGCCCGGCCGCCCTGAAAGGCACTCGGACCCTCCCCGGCCACCCCGAAAGGCACTCGGAGCGGCCTGGCCACCCTGAAAGGCACTCGGAGCCGGCTCGGTCGTCCCAAAAGGCACTCGGAGCCTCTCCGGCCGCCCCGAAAGGCACTCGGAGCCGGCTCGTCCGTCCCGAAAGGCACTCGGAGCCAGCCCGGCCGCCCCAAAAGGCACTCGGAGCCAGCCCGGCCGCCCCGAAAGGCACTCGGAGCCTCCCTGGCTGCCCACAAAGGCACTCGGGGGCGGCCCGGCCGCCCCAAAAGGCACTCGGAGCCTGCCTGGCCTCCCCGAAAGGCACTCAGAGCCGGCCCGGCCTCCCCAAAAGGCATTCGGAGCCTCCCCGGCCGCCCCGAAAGGCACTCGGAGGCGGCCCGGCCGCCCACAAAGGCACTCGCAGCCTCCCCGGCCGCCCACAAAGGCACTCGGAGCGGCCTGGCCACCCCGAAAGGCACTCGGAGACGGCTCGGTCGTCCCAAAAGGCACTCGGAGCTGGCCCGGCCGCCCACAAAGGCACTCGGAGCCTCTCCGGCCACCCCGAAAGGCACTCGGAGCCTCTCCGGCCCCCCCGAATGGCACTCGGAGGCGGCCCGACCGCCCCAAAAGGCACTCGGAGCCGGCTCGTCCGTCCCGAAAGGCACTCGGAGCGAGCCCGGCCGCCCCAAAAGGCACTCGGACCCTCCCCGGCCGCCCCGAAAGGCACTCGGAGCCTCCCTGGAAGACCACAAAGGCACTCGGGGGCGGCCCGGCCGCCCCGAAAGGCACTCGGAGCCTCTCCGGCCCCCCCGAATGGCACTCGGAGGCGGCCCGGTCGCCCCGAAAGGCACTCGGAGCCTCACAGGCCACCCCGAAAGGCACTCGGAGCAAGCCCCGCCTCCCCGAAAGGCACTCGGAGCCTCCCTGGCCGCCCACAAAGGCACTCGGGGGCGGCCCGGCCGCCCCAAAAGGCACTTGGAGCCTCCCAGGCCGCCCCGAAAGGCACTCGGACCCTCTCCGGCCACCCCAAAAGGCTCTAGGAGCCTCCCCGGCCCCCCGGAAAGGCACTCGGAGGCGGCCCGGACACCCCGAAAGGCACTCAGAACCTCCCTGGCCGCCCCAAAAGGCACTCGGAGGCATCCCAGCCACCCCGAAAGGCACTCGGAGCCTTCTCGGCCGTCCCAAAAGGCACTCGGAGGTGGCCCGGCCGCCCCGAAAGGCACTCGGAGCCTCCACGGCCCCCCCGAATGGCACTCGAAGGTGGCCCGGCCGCTCCGAAAGGCACTCGGTGCCGGCTCGGCCGTCCCAAAAGCCACTTGGAGCCTCCCCGACTGTCCCGAAAGGCACTCGGAGCCTCTCCGGCCCCCCCGAATGGCACTCGGAGGCGGCCCGGCCGCCCCGAAAGGCACTCGGAGCCTCCCTGGCCGCCCCGAAAGGCACTCGGACCCTCTCCGGCCACCCCAAAAGGCACTCGGAGCCTCCCCGGCCGCCCACAAAGGCACTCGGAGCCTCCCTGGCCACTCCGAAAGGCACTCGGAGGCGGCCCGGCTGCCCCGAAAGGCACTCAGAGCCTCCCTGGCCGCCCCGAAAAGCACTCGGAGCCTGCCCGGCCTCCCCAAAAGGCACTCGGAGCGGCCCGGCCACCCCGAAAGGCACTCGGAGCCTCTCCGGCCGCCCCGAAAGGCACTCGGAGCCTCCCCGGCCGCCCCGAAAGGCACTCGGAGTCATCCCAGCCACCCCGAAAGGCACTCGGAGCCTTCTCGGCCGCCCCGAAAGGCACTCGGAGGTGGCCCGGCCGCCCTGAAAGGCACTCGGACCCTCCCCGGCCACCCCGAAAGGCACTCGGAGGCGGCCTGGCCGCCCCGAAAGGAACTCGGAGCCTCCCCAGCTGCCCCGAAAGGCACTCGGAGGCGGCCCCGCCGCCCCCAAAGGCACTCGGACCCTCCCCGGCCACCCCGAAAGGCACTCGGAGCGGCCTGGCCACCCTGAAAGGCACTCGGAGCCGGCTCGGTCGTCCCAAAAGGCACTCGGAGCCTCTCCGGCCACCCCGAAAGGCACTCGGAGCCGGCTCGTCCGTCCCGAAAGGCACTCGGAGCGAGCCCGGCCGCCCCAAAAGGCACTCGGAGCCAGCCCGGCCGCCCCGAAAGGCACTCGGAGCCTCCCTGGAAGACCACAAAGGCACTCGGGGGCGGCCCGGCCGCCCCAAAAGGCACTCGGAGCCTGCCTGGCCTCCCCGAAAGGCACTCAGAGCCGGTCCGGCCTCCCCGAAAGGCATTCGGAGCCGGCTCAGCCGCCCCGAAAGGCACTCGGAGGCGGCCCGGCCGCCCACAAAGGCACTCGGAGCCTCCCCGGCCACCTCGAAAGGCACTCGGAGCCTCCCTGGCCACCCCGAAAGGCACTCGGAGCCGGCTCGGTCGTCCCAAAAGGCACTCGGAGGCGGCCCGGCCGCCCCGAAAGGCACTCGGAGCCTCTCCGGCACCCCCGAATGGCACTCGGAGGCGGCCCGGCCACCCCGAAAGGCACTCGGAGCCTCCCAGGCCACCCCGAAAGGCACTCGGAGCAAGCCCGGCCTCCCCGAAAGGCACTCGGAGCCTCCCTGGCCTCCCCAAAAGGCACTCGGAGCGGCCCGGCCACCCCGAAAGGCACTCGGAGCCTCCCCGGGCCGCCCCGAAAGGGACTCGGAGCCTCCCCGGCCGCCCCGAAAGGCATTCGGAGGCATCCCAGCCACCCCGAAAGGCACTCGGAGCCTTCTCGGCCGTCCACAAAGGCACTCGGAGGCGGCCCGGCCGCCCCGAAAGGCAGTCGGAGCCTCCCCGGCCGCCCCGAAAGGCACTCGGAGCCTCCCCGGCCACCCCGAAAGGCACTCGGTGACGGCTTGGCCGTCCCAAAAGCCACTCCGAGCCTCCCCGACCGCCCCGAAAGGCACTCGGAGCCTCCACGGCCGCCCCGAAAGGCACTCAGAGCCTCCACGGCCACCCTGAAAGGCACTCGGAGCCAGCCCGGCCGCCCCAAAAGGCACTCGGAGCCTCCCCGGACGCCCCAAAAGGCACTCGGAGCCTCCCCGGCCGCCCCGAAAGGCACTCGGAGCCTTCCCGGCTGCCCCGAAAGGCACTCGGAGCCTCCCCGGCCACCCCAAAAGGCACTCGGAGCCTCGCTGGCCGCCCCAAAAGGCACTCGGAGCCTCCCCGGCCACCCCGAAAGGCACTCGGAGCCTCCCCGGCCACCCCGAAAGGCACTCGGAGCCTCCCTGGCCACTCCGAAAGGCACTCGGAGGCGGCCCGGCCGCCCCAAAAGGCACTCAGAGCCTCCCTGGCCGCCCCGAAAGGCACTCGGAGCCTCTCCGGCCCCCCCGAATGGCACTCGGAGGCGGCCCGGCCGCCCCGAAAGGCACTCGGAGCCTCCCAGGCCACCCCGAAAGGAACTCGGAGGCGGCCGGGCCGCCCCTAAAGGCACTCAGAGCCTCCCTGGCCGCCCACAAAGGCACTCGCGGGCGGCCCGGCCCCCCCAAAAGGCACTCGGAGCCTCCCAGGTCGCCCCGAAAGGCACTCGGACCCTATCCGGCCACCCCAAAAGGCACTCGGAGCCTCCCCGGCCGCCCACAAAGGCACTCGGAGCCTCCCTGGCCACTCCGAAAGGCACTCGGAGGCGGCCCGGCCGCCCCAAAAGGCACTCAGAGCCTCCCTGGCCGCCCCGAAAGGCACTCGGAGCCTGCCCGGCCTCCCCAAAAGGCACTCAGAGCGGCCCGGCCACCCCGAAAGGCACTCGGAGCCTCTCCGGCCGCCCCGAAAGGCACTCGGAGCCTCCCCGGCCGCCCCGAAAGGCACTCGGAGTCATCCCAGCCACCCCGAAAGGCACTCGGAGCCTTCTCGGCCGCCCCGAAAGGCACTCGGAGGTGGCCCGGCCGCCCCGAAAGGCACTCGGAGCCTCCCCAGCTGCCCCGAAAGGCACTCGGAGACGGCTCGGTCGTCCCAAAAGGCACTCGGAGGCGGCCCGGCCGCCCCGAAAGGCACTCGGAGCCTCTCCGGCACCCCCGAATGGCACTCGGAGGCGGCCCGGCCACCCCGAAAGGCACTCGGAGCCTCCCAGGCCACCCCGAAAGGCACTCGGAGCCAGCCCGGCCTCCCCGAAAGGCACTCGGAGCCTCCCTGGCCGCCCACAAAGGCACTCGGGGGCGGCCCGGCCGCCCCAAAAGGCACTCAGAGCCTCCCAGGCCGCCCCGAAAGGCACTCGGAGCCTTCTCGGCGGCCCCGAAAGGCACTCGGAGGTGGCCCGGCCGCCCCGAAAGGCACTCAGAGTCATCCCAGCCACCCCGAAAGGCACTCGGAGCCTTCTCGGCCGCCCCGAAAGGCACTCGGAGGTGGCCCGGCCGCCCCGAAAGGCACTCGGAGACGGCTCGGTCGTCCCAAAAGGCACTCGGAGGCGGCCCGGCCGCCCCGAAAGGCACTCGGAGCCTCTCCGGCACCCCCGAATGGCACTCGGAGGCGGCCCGGCCACCCCGAAAGGCACTCGGAGCCTCCCAGGCCACCCCGAAAGGCACTCGGAGCCAGCCCGGCCACCCCGAAAGGCACTCGGAGCCTCCCTGGCCACTCCGAAAGGCACTCGGAGGCGGCCCGGCCACCCCGAAAGGCACTCAGAACCTCCCTGGCTGCCCCGAAAGGCACTCGGAGGCATCCCAGCCACCCCGAAAGGCACTCGGAGCCTTCTTGGCCGTCCCAAAAGGCACTCGGAGGTGGCCCGGCCGCCCCGAAAGGCACTCGGAGCCTGCCCGGCCCCCCCGAATGGCACTCGGAGGTGGCCCGGCCGCTCCGAAAGGCACTCGGTGCCGGCTCGGCCGTCCCAAAAGCCACTTGGAGCCTCCCCGACTGTCCCGAAAGGCACTCGGAGCCTCTCCGGCCCCCCCGAATGGCACTCGGAGGCGGCCTGGCCGCCCCGAAAGGCACTCGGAGCCTCCCTGGCCGCCCCGAAAGGCACTCGGACCCTCTCCGGCCACCCCGAAAGGCACTCGGAGCCTCCCCGGCCGCCCACAAAGGCACTCGGAGCCTCCCTGGCCACTCCGAAAGGCACTCGGAGGCGGCCCGGCTGCCCCGAAAGGCACTCAGAGCCTCCCTGGCCGCCCCGAAAAGCACTCGGAGCCTGCCCGGCCTCCCCAAAAGGCACTCGGAGCGGCCCGGCCACCCCGAAAGGCACTCGGAGCCTCTCCGGCCGCCCCGAAAGGCACTCGGAGCCTCCCCGGCCGCCCCGAAAGGCACTCGGAGTCATCCCAGCCACCCCGAAAGGCACTCGGAGCCTTCTCGGCCGCCCCGAAAGGCACTCGGAGGTGGCCCGGCCGCCCTGAAAGGCACTCGGACCCTCCCCGGCCACCCCGAAAGGCACTCGGAGGCGGCCTGGCCACCCTGAAAGGCACTCGGAGCCGGCTCGGTCGTCCCAAAAGGCACTCGGAGCCTCTCCGGCCGCCCCGAAAGGCACTCGGAGCCGGCTCGTCCGTCCCGAAAGGCACTCGGAGCCAGCCCGGCCGCCCCAAAAGGCACTCGGAGCCAGCCCGGCCGCCCCGAAAGGCACTCGGAGCCTCCCTGGCTGCCCACAAAGGCACTCGGGGGCGGCCCGGCCGCCCCAAAAGGCACTCGGAGCCTGCCTGGCCTCCCCGAAAGGCACTCAGAGCCGGCCCGGCCTCCCCAAAAGGCATTCGGAGCCTCCCCGGCCGCCCCGAAAGGCACTCGGAGGCGGCCCGGCCGCCCACAAAGGCACTCGCAGCCTCCCCGGCCGCCCACAAAGGCACTCGGAGCGGCCTGGCCACCCCGAAAGGCACTCGGAGACGGCTCGGTCGTCCCAAAAGGCACTCGGAGCTGGCCCGGCCGCCCCGAAAGGCACTCGGAGCCTCTCCGGCACCCCCGAATGGCACTCGGAGGCGGCCCGGCCACCCCGAAAGGCACTCGGAGCCTCCCAGGCCACCCCGAAAGGCACTCGGAGCCAGCCCGGCCTCCCCGAAAGGCACTCGGAGCCTCCCTGGCCTCCCCGAAAGGCACTCGGAGCGGCCCGGCCACCCCGAAAGGCACTCGGAGCCTCCCCGGGCCGCCCCGAAAGGGACTCGGAGCCTCCCCGGCCGCCCCGAAAGGCATTCGGAGGCATCCCAGCCACCCCGAAAGGCACTCGGAGCCTTCTCGGCCGTCCACAAAGGCACTCGGAGGCGGCCCGGCCGCCCCAAAAGGCAGTCGGAGCCTCCCCGGCCGCCCCGAAAGGCACTCGGAGCCTCCCCGGCCACCCCGAAAGGCACTCGGTGAAGGCTTGGCCGTCCCAAAAGCCACTCCGAGCCTCCCCGACCGCCCCGAAAGGCACTCGGAGCCTCCACGGCCGCCCCAAAAGGCACTCGGAGCCTCCCCGGCCGCCCCGAAAGGCACTCGGAGCCTTCCCGGCTGCCCCGAAAGGCACTTGGAGCCTCCCCGGCCACCCCGAAAGGCACTCGGAGCCTCGCTGGCCGCCCCAAAAGGCACTCGGAGCCTCCCCGGCCACCCCGAAAGGCACTCGGACCCTCCCCGGCCACCCCGAAAGGCACTCGGAGCCTCCCTGGCCACTCCGAAAGGCACTCGGAGGCGGCCCGGCCGCCCCAAAAGGCACTCAGAGCCTCCCTGGCCGCCCCGAAAGGCACTCGGAGCCTCTCCGGCCCCCCCGAATGGCACTTGGAGCCTCCCCGGCCACCCCGAAAGGCACTCGGAGGCGGCCCGGCCGCCCCAAAAGGCACTCGGAGCCTCCCCGGCCACCCCGAAAGGCACTCGGAGCCTCCCCGGCCACCCCGAAAGGCACTCGGAGCCTCCCTGGCCACTCCGAAAGGCACTCGGAGGCGGCCCGGCCGCCCCAAAAGGCACTCAGAGCCTCCCTGGCCGCCCCGAAAGGCACTCGGAGCCTCTCCGGCCACCCCGAATGGCACTCGGAGGCGGCCCGGCCGCCCCGAAAGGCACTCGGAGCCTCCCTGGCCACCCCGAAAGGAACTCGGAGGCGGCCGGGCCGCCCCTAAAGGCACTCAGAGCCTCCCTGGCCGCCCACAAAGGCACTCGCGGGCGGCCCGGCCCCCCCAAAAGGCACTCGGAGCCTCCCAGGTCGCCCCGAAAGGCACTCGGACCCTCTCCGGCCACCCCAAAAGGCACTCGGAGCCTCCCCGGCCGCCCACAAAGGCACTCGGAGCCTCCCTGGCCACTCCGAAAGGCACTCGGAGGCGGCCCGGCTGCCCCAAAAGGCACTCAGAGCCTCCCTGGCCGCCCCGAAAGGCACTCGGAGCCTGCCCGGCCTCCCCAAAAGGCACTCAGAGCGGCCCGGCCACCCCGAAAGGCACTCGGAGCCTCTCCGGCCGCCCCGAAAGGCACTCGGAGTCATCCCAGCCACCCCGAAAGGCACTCGGAGCCTTCTCGGCCGCCCCGAAAGGCACTCGGAGGTGGCCCGGCCGCCCCGAAAGGCACTCGGAGCCTCCCCGGCTGCCCCGAAAGGCACTCGGAGGCGGCCCGGCCGCCCCGAAAGGCACTCGGACCCTCCCCGGCCACCCCGAAAGGCACTCGGAGCGGCCTGGCCACCCTGAAAGGCACTCGGAGCCGGCTCGGTCGTCCCAAAAGGCACTCGGAGCCTCTCCGGCCGCCCCGAAAGGCACTCGGAGCCTCTCCGGCCCCCCCGAATGGCACTCGGAGGCGGCCCGGCCGCCCCGAAAGGCACTCGGAGCCGGCTCGTCCGTCCCGAAAGGCACTCGGAGCCAGCCCGGCCGCCCCAAAAGGCACTCGGAGCCAGCCCGGCCGCCCCGAAAGGCACTCGGAGCCTCCCCGGCCGCCCCGAAAGGCACTCGGAGCCTTCCCGGCTGCCCCGAAAGGCACTCGGAGCCTCCCAGGCCACCCCGAAAGGCACTCGGAGCCAGCCCGGCCTCCCCGAAAGGCACTCGGAGCCTCCCTGGCCGCCCACAAAGGCACTCGGGGGCGGCCCGGCCGCCCCAAAAGGCACTCAGAGCCTCCCAGGCCGCCCCGAAAGGCACTCGGAGCCTCCCCGGCCTCCCCAAAAGGCACTCGGAGCGGCCCGGCCACCCCGAAAGGCACTCGGAGCCTCCCCGGGCCGCCCCGAAAGGGACTCGGAGCCTCCCCGGCCGCCCCGAAAGGCATTCGGAGGCATCCCAGCCACCCCGAAAGGCACTCGGAGCCTTCTCGGCCGTCCACAAAGGCACTCGGAGGCGGCCCGGCCGCCCCGAAAGGCAGTCGGAGCCTCCCCGGCCACCCCGAAAGGCACTCGGAGCCTCCCCGGCCACCCCGAAAGGCACTCAGTGCCGGCTTGGCCGTCCCAAAAGCCACTCGGAGCCTCCCCGACCGCCCCGAAAGGCACTCGGAGCCTCCACGGCCGCACCGAAAGGCACTCGGAGCCTCCCCGGCCACCCCAAAAGGCACTCGGAGCCTCCCCGGCCGCCCAGAAAGGCACTCGGAGCCTCCCCGGACGCCCCAAAAGGCACTCAGAGCCTCCCCGGCCGCCCCGAAAGGCACTCGGAGCCTTCCCGGCTGCCCCGAAAGGCACTCGGAGCCTCCCCGGCCACCCCGAAAGGCACTCGGAGCCTCCCTGGCCACCCCGAAAGGCACTCGGAGCGGCCTGGCCACCCCGAAAGGCACTCGGAGTCGGCTCGGTCGTCCCAAAAGGCACTCGGAGCTGGCCCGGACGCCCACAAAGGCACTCGGAGCCTCTCCGGCCACCCCGAAAGGCACTCGGAGCCTCTCCGGCCCCCCCGAATGGCACTCGGAGGCGGCCCGGCCGCCCCGAAAGGCACTCGGAGCCTCTCCGGCCCCCCCGAATGGCACTCGGAGGCGGCCCGGCCGCCCCGAAAGGCACTCGGAGCCGGCTCGTCCGTCCCGAAAGGCACTCGGAGCCAGCCCGGCCGCCCCAAAAGGCACTCGGAGCCGGCTCATCCGTCCCGAAAGGCACTCGGAGCCTCCATGGAAGACCAGAAAGGCACTCGGGGGCGGCCCGGCCGCCCCAAAAGGCACTCGGAGCCTGCCTGGCCTCCCCGAAAGGCACTCAGAGCCGGCCCGGCCTCCCCGAAAGGCATTCGGAGCTGGACCGGCCGCCCCGAAAGGCACTCGGAGGCGGCCTGGCCGCCCACAAAGGCACTCACAGCCTCCCCGGCCGCCCACAAAGGCACTCGGAGCGGCCTGGCCACCCCGAAAGGCACTCGGAGCCTCCCCGGCCGCCCCGAAAGGGACTCGGAGCCTCCCCGGCCGCCCCGAAAGGTATTCGGAGGCATCCCAGCCACCCCGAAAGGCACTCGGAGCCTTCTCGGCCGTCCACAAAGGCACTCGGGGGCGGCCTGGCCGCCCCGAAAGGCACTCGGAGCCTCCCCAGCCACCCTGAAAGGCACTCGGTGCCGGCTTGGCCGTCCCAAAAGCCACTCGGAGCCTCCCCGGCCACCCTGAAAGGCACTCGGAGCCTCCCAGGCCGCCCCAAAAGGCACTCGGAGCCTCCCCGGCCGCCCCGAAAGGCACTCGGAGCCTCCCCGGCCGCCCCGAAAGGCACTCGGAGCCTCCCCGGCCACCCCGAAAGGCACTCGGAGCGGCCTGGCTAACCCGAAAGGCACTCGGAGCCGGCTCGGCCGTCCCAAAAGGCACTCGGAGCGGCCCGGCCGCCCCAAAAGGCACTCGGAGCCTTCTCGGCCGTCCCGAAAGGCACTCGGAGCCTCCCCGGCCGCCCCGAAAGGCACTCGGAGGCATCCCAGCCACCCCGAAAGGCACTCGGAGCCTTCTCGGCCGTCCACAAAGGCACTCGGAGGCGGCCCGGCCGCCCCGAAAGGCAGTCAGAGCCTCCCCGGCCACCCTGAAAGGCACTCGGTGCCGGCTTGGCCGTCCCAAAAGCCACTCGGAGCCTCCCCGGCCACCCTGAAAGGCACTCGGAGCCTCCCAGGCCGCCCCAAAAGGCACTCGGAGCCTCCCCGGCCGCCCCGAAAGGCACTCGGAGCCTCCCCGGCCGCCCCGAAAGGCACTCGGAGCCTCCCCGGCCACCCCGAAAGGCACTCGGAGCGCCCTGGCCACCCCGAAAGGCACTCGGAGCCGGCTCGGCCATCCCCGAAAGGCACTCGGAGCCTGCCCAACCACCCCAAAAGGCACTCGGAGCCTCCCCGGCCGCCCCGAAAGGCACTCGGAGCCTCCCCGGCCTCCCCAAAAGGCACTCGGAACCTCACCGGCCGCACACAAAGGCACTCGGAGACTGCACTGTCGCCCCGAAAGGGACTCGGAGGCGGACCGGTCACCCCGAAAGGCACTCGGAGCCTCCCCGGCTGCCCCGAAAGGCACTCGGAGCGGCCTGGCTAACCCGAAAGGCACTCGGAGCCTTCTCGGCCGTCCCAAAAGGCACTCGGAGCTGGCCCGGCCGCCCCAAAAGGCACTCGGAGCCTCTCCGGCCACCCCGAAAGGCACTCGGAGCCTCTCCGGCCCCCCCGAATGGCACTCGGAGGCGGCCCGGCCGCCCCAAAAGGCACTCGGAGCCGGCTCGTCCGTCCCGAAAGGCACTCGGAGCCAGCCCGGCCGCCCCAAAAGGCACTCGGACCCAGTCCGGCCGCCCCGAAAGGCACTCGGAGCCTCCCTGGCCGCCCACAAAGGCACTCGGGGGCGGCCCGGCCGCCCCAAAAGGCACTCGGAGCCTGCCTGGCCTCCCCGAAAGGCACTCAGAGCCGGCCCGGCCTCCCCGAAAGGCATTCGGAGCTGGCCCGGCTGCCCCGAAAGGCACTCGGAGGCGGCCCGGCCGCCCACAAAGGCACTCACAGCCTCCCCGGCCGCCCCGAAAGGCACTCGGAGCGGCCTGGCCACCCCGAAAGGCACTCGGAGACGGCTCGGTCGTCCCAAAAGGCACTCGGAGCTGGCCCGGCCGCCCCGAAAGGCACTCGGAGCCTCTCCGGCCCCCCCGAATGGCACTCGGAGGCGGCCCGGTCGCCCCGAAAGGCACTCGGAGCCTCCCAGGCCACCCCGAAAGGCACTCGGAGCCAGCCCCGCCTCCCCGAAAGGCACTCGGAGCCTCCCTGGCCGCCCACAAAGGCACTCGGGGGCGGCCCGGCCGCCCCAAAAGGCACTTGGAGCCTCCCAGGCCGCCCCGAAAGGCACTCGGACCCTCTCCGGCCACCCCGAAAGGCTCTAGGAGCCTCCCCGGCCCCCCGGAAAGGCACTCGGAGCCTCCCTGGCCACTCCGAAAGGCACTCGGAGGCGGCCCGGCCACCCCGAAAGGCACTCAGAACCTCCCTGGCCGCCCCGAAAGGCACTCGGAGGCATCCCAGCCACCCCGAAAGGCACTCGGAGCCTTCTCGGCCGTCCCAAAAGGCACTCGGAGGTGGCCCGGCCGCCCCGAAAGGCACTCGGAGCCTCTCCGGCCCCCCCGAATGGCACTCGGAGGTAGCCCGGCCGCTCCGAAAGGCACTCGGTGCCGGCTCGGCCGTCCCAAAAGCCACTTGGAGCCTCCCCGACTGTCCCGAAAGGCACTCGGAGCCTCTCCGGCCCCCCCGAATGGCACTCGGAGGCGGCCCGGCCGCCCCGAAAGGCACTCGGAGCCTCCCTGGCCGCCCCGAAAGGCACTCGGACCCTCTCCGGCCACCCCAAAAGGCACTCGGAGCCTCCCCGGCCGCCCACAAAGGCACTCGGAGCCTCCCTGGCCACTCCGAAAGGCACTCGGAGGCGGCCCGGCTGCCCCGAAAGGCACTCAGAGCCTCCCTGGCCGCCCCGAAAAGCACTCGGAGCCTGCCCGGCCTCCCCAAAAGGCACTCGGAGCGGCCCGGCCACCCCGAAAGGCACTCGGAGCCTCTCCGGCCGCCCCGAAAGGCACTCGGAGCCTCCCCGGCCGCCCCGAAAGGCACTCGGAGTCATCCCAGCCACCCCGAAAGGCACTCGGAGCCTTCTCGGCCGCCCCGAAAGGCACTCGGAGGTGGCCCGGCCGCCCCGAAAGGCACTCGGAGCCTCCCCAGCTGCCCCGAAAGGCACTCGGAGGCGGCCCCGCCGCCCCCAAAGGCACTCGGACCCTCCCCGGCCACCCCGAAAGGCACTCGGAGCGGCCTGGCCACCCTGAAAGGCACTCGGAGCCGGCTCGGTCGTCCCAAAAGGCACTCGGAGCCTCTCCGGCCACCCCGAAAGGCACTCGGAGCCGGCTCGTCCGTCCCGAAAGGCACTCGGAGCGAGCCCGGCCGCCCCAAAAGGCACTCGGAGCCAGCCCGGCCGCCCCGAAAGGCACTCGGAGCCTCCCTGGAAGACCACAAAGGCACTCGGGGGCGGCCCGGCCGCCCCAAAAGGCACTCGGAGCCTGCCTGGCCTCCCCGAAAGGCACTCAGAGCCGGTCCGGCCTCCCCGAAAGGCATTCGGAGCCGGCTCAGCCGCCCCGAAAGGCACTCGGAGGCGGCCCGGCCGCCCACAAAGGCACTCGGAGCCTCCCCGGCCACCTCGAAAGGCACTCGGAGCCTCCCTGGCCACCCCGAAAGGCACTCGGAGACGGCTCGGTCGTCCCAAAAGGCACTCGGAGGCGGCCCGGCCGCCCCGAAAGGCACTCGGAGCCTCTCCGGCACCCCCGAATGGCACTCGGAGGCGGCCCGGCCACCCCGAAAGGCACTCGGAGCCTCCCAGGCCACCCCGAAAGGCACTCGGAGCCAGCCCGGCCTCCCCGAAAGGCACTCGGAGCCTCCCTGGCCTCCCCAAAAGGCACTCGGAGCGGCCCGGCCACCCCGAAAGGCACTCGGAGCCTCCCCGGGCCGCCCCGAAAGGGACTCGGAGCCTCCCCGGCCGCCCCGAAAGGCATTCGGAGGCATCCCAGCCACCCCGAAAGGCACTCGGAGCCTTCTCGGCCGTCCACAAAGGCACTCGGAGGCGGCCCGGCCGCCCCGAAAGGCAGTCGGAGCCTCCCCGGCCGCCCCGAAAGGCACTCGGAGCCTCCCCGGCCACCCCGAAAGGCACTCGGTGACGGCTTGGCCGTCCCAAAAGCCACTCCGAGCCTCCCCGACCGCCCCGAAAGGCACTCGGAGCCTCCACGGCCGCCCCGAAAGGCACTCAGAGCCTCCACGGCCACCCTGAAAGGCACTCGGAGCCTCCCAGGCCGCCCCAAAAGGCACTCGGAGCCTCCCCGGACGCCCCAAAAGGCACTCGGAGCCTCCCCGGCCGCCCCGAAAGGCACTCGGAGCCTTCCCGGCTGCCCCGAAAGGCACTCGGAGCCTCCCCGGCCACCCTGAAAGGCACTCGGAGCCTCGCTGGCCGCCCCAAAAGGCACTCGGAGCCTCCCCGGCCACCCCGAAAGGCACTCGGAGCCTCCCCGGCCACCCCGAAAGGCACTCGGAGCCTCCCTGGCCACTCCGAAAGGCACTCGGAGGCGGCCCGGCCGCCCCAAAAGGCACTCAGAGCCTCCCTGGCCGCCCCGAAAGGCACTCGGAGCCTCTCCGGCCCCCCCGAATGGCACTCGGAGGCGGCCCGGCCGCCCCGAAAGGCACTCGGAGCCTCCCTGGCCACCCCGAAAGGAACTCGGAGGCGGCCGGGCCGCCCCTAAAGGCACTCAGAGCCTCCCTGGCCGCCCACAAAGGCACTCGCGGGCGGCCCGGCCCCCCCAAAAGGCACTCGGAGCCTCCCAGGTCGCCCCGAAAGGCACTCGGACCCTATCCGGCCACCCCAAAAGGCACTCGGAGCCTCCCCGGCCGCCCCGAAAGGCACTCGGAGCCTCCCTGGCCACTCCGAAAGGCACTCGGAGGCGGCCCGGCTGCCCCAAAAGGCACTCAGAGCCTCCCTGGCCACCCCGAAAGGCACTCGGAGCCTGCCCGGCCTCCCCAAAAGGCACTCAGAGCGGCCCGGCCACCCCGAAAGGCACTCGGAGCCTCTCCGGCCGCCCCGAAAGGCACTCGGAGCCTCCCCGGCCGCCCCGAAAGGCACTCGGAGTCATCCCAGCCACCCCAAAAGGCACTCGGAGCCTTCTCGGCCGCCCCGAAAGGCACTCGGAGGTGGCCCGGCCGCCCCGAAAGGCACTCGGAGCCTCCCCAGCTGCCCCGAAAGGCACTCGGAGGCGGCCCGGCCACCCCGAAAGGCACTCGAACCCTCCCCGGCCACCCCGAAAGGCACTCGGAGCGGCCTGGCCACCCTGAAAGGCACTCGGAGCCGGCTCGGTCGTCCCAAAAGGCACTCGGAGCCTCTCCGGCCACCCCGAAAGGCACTCGGAGCCTCTCCGGCCCCCCCGAATGGCACTCGGAGGCGGCCCGGCCGCCCCGAAAGGCACTCGGAGCCAGCCCGGCCGCCCCGAAAGGCACTCGGAGCCTCCCTGGCCGCCCACAAAGGCACTCGGGGGCGGCCCGGCCGCCCCAAAAGGCACTCGGAGCCTGCCTGGCCTCCCCGAAAGGCACTCAGAGCCGGCCCGGCCTCCCCAAAAGGCATTCGGAGCCTCCCCGGCCGCCCCGAAAGGCACTCGGAGGCGGCCCGGCCGCCCACAAAGGCACTCGCAGCCTCCCCGGCCGCCCACAAAGGCACTCGGAGCGGCCTGGCCACCCCGAAAGGCACTCGGAGACGGCTCGGTCGTCCCAAAAGGCACTCGGAGCTGGCCCGGCCGCCCCGAAAGGCACTCGGAGCCTCCCTGGCCGCCCACAAAGGCACTCGGGGGCGGCCCGGCCGCCCCAAAAGGCACTTGGAGCCTCCCAGGCCGCCCCGAAAGGCACTCGGAGCCTTCTCGGCCGCCCCGAAAGGCACTCGGAGGTGGCCCGGCCGCCCCGAAAGGCACTCAGAGTCATCCCAGCCACCCCGAAAGGCACTCGGAGCCTTCTCGGCCGCCCCGAAAGGCACTCGGAGGTGGCCCGGCCGCCCCGAAAGGCACTCGGAGACAGCTCGGTCGTCCCAAAAGGCACTCGGAGGCGGCCCGGCCGCCCCGAAAGGCACTCGGAGCCTCTCCGGCACCCCCGAATGGCACTCGGAGGCGGCCCGGCCACCCCGAAAGGCACTCGGAGCCTCCCAGGCCACCCCGAAAGGCACTCGGAGCCAGCCCGGCCACCCCGAAAGGCACTCGGAGCCTCCCTGGCCACTCTGAAAGGCACTCGGAGCGGCCCGGCCACCCCGAAAGGCACTCAGAACCTCCCTGGCCGCCCCGAAAGGCACTCGGAGGCATCCCAGCCACCCCGAAAGGCACTCGGAGCCTTCTTGGCCGTCCCAAAAGGCACTCGGAGGTGGCCCGGCCGCCCCGAAAGGCACTCGGAGCCTGCCCGGCCCCCCCGAAAGGCACTCGGAGCCTTCTCGGCCGTCCCAAAAGGCACTCGGTGCCGGCTCGGCCGTCCCAAAAGCCACTTGGAGCCTCCCCGACTGTCCCGAAAGGCACTCGGAGCCTCTCCGGCCCCCCCGAATGGCACTCGGAGGCGGCCCGGCCGCCCCGAAAGGCACTCGGAGCCTCCCTGGCCGCCCCGAAAGGCACTCGGACCCTCTCCGGCCACCCGAAAGGCACTCGGAGCCTCCCCGGCCGCCCACAAAGGCACTCGGAGCCTCCCTGGCCACTCCGAAAGGCACTCGGAGGCGGCCCGGCTGCCCCGAAAGGCACTCAGAGCCTCCCTGGCCGCCCCGAAAAGCACTCGGAGCCTGCCCGGCCTCCCCAAAAGGCACTCGGAGCGGCCCGGCCACCCCGAAAGGCACTCGGAGCCTCTCCGGCCGCCCCGAAAGGCACTCGGAGCCTCCCCGGCCGCCCCGAAAGGCAGTCGGAGTCATCCCAGCCACCCCGAAAGGCACTCGGAGCCTTCTCGGCCGCCCCGAAAGGCACTCGGAGGTGGCCCGGCCGCCCTGAAAGGCACTCGGACCCTCCCCGGCCACCCCGAAAGGCACTCGGAGCGGCCTGGCCACCCTGAAAGGCACTCGGAGCCGGCTCGGTCGTCCCAAAAGGCACTCGGAGCCTCTCCGGCCGCCCCGAAAGGCACTCGGAGCCGGCTCGTCCGTCCCGAAAGGCACTCGGAGCCAGCCCGGCCGCCCCAAAAGGCACTCGGAGCCAGCCCGGCCGCCCCGAAAGGCACTCGGAGCCTCCCTGGCTGCCCACAAAGGCACTCGGGGGCGGCCCGGCCGCCCCAAAAGGCACTCGGAGCCTGCCTGGCCTCCCCGAAAGGCACTCAGAGCCGGCCCGGCCTCCCCAAAAGGCATTCGGAGCCTCCCCGGCCGCCCCGAAAGGCACTCGGAGGCGGCCCGGCCGCCCACAAAGGCACTCGCAGCCTCCCCGGCCGCCCACAAAGGCACTCGGAGCGGCCTGGCCACCCCGAAAGGCACTCGGAGACGGCTCGGTCGTCCCAAAAGGCACTCGGAGCTGGCCCGGCCGCCCCGAAAGGCACTCGGAGCCTCTCCGGCACCCCCGAATGGCACTCGGAGGCGGCCCGGCCACCCCGAAAGGCACTCGGAGCCTCCCAGGCCACCCCGAAAGGCACTCGGAGCCAGCCCGGCCTCCCCGAAAGGCACTCGGAGCCTCCCTGGCCTCCCCGAAAGGCACTCGGAGCGGCCCGGCCACCCCGAAAGGCACTCGGAGCCTCCCCGGGCCGCCCCGAAAGGGACTCGGAGCCTCCCCGGCCGCCCCGAAAGGCATTCGGAGGCATCCCAGCCACCCCGAAAGGCACTCGGAGCCTTCTCGGCCGTCCACAAAGGCACTCGGAGGCGGCCCGGCCGCCCCAAAAGGCAGTCGGAGCCTCCCCGGCCGCCCCGAAAGGCACTCGGAGCCTCCCCGGCCACCCCGAAAGGCACTCGGTGAAGGCTTGGCCGTCCCAAAAGGCACTCGGAGCCTCCCCGACCGCCCTGAAAGGCACTCGGAGCCTCCACGGCCGCCCCAAAAGGCACTCGGAGCCTCCCCGGCCGCCCCGAAAGGCACTCGGAGCCTTCCCGGCTGCCCCGAAAGGCACTTGGAGCCTCCCCGGCCACCCCGAAAGGCACTCGGAGCCTCGCTGGCCACCCCAAAAGGCACTCGGAGCCTCCCCGGCCACCCCGAAAGGCACTCGGACCCTCCCCGGCCACCCCGAAAGGCACTCAGAGCCTCCCTGGCCACTCCGAAAGGCACTCGGAGGCGGCCCGGCCGCCCCAAAAGGCACTCAGAGCCTCCCTGGCCGCCCCGAAAGGCACTCGGAGCCTCTCCGGCCCCCCCGAATGGCACTCGGAGGCGGCCCGGCCGCCCCGAAAGGCACTCGGAGCCTCCCTGGCCACCCCGAAAGGAACTCGGAGGCGGCCGGGCCGCCCCTAAAGGCACTCAGAGCCTCCCTGGCCGCCCACAAAGGCACTCGCGGGCGGCCCGGCCCCCCCAAAAGGCACTCGGAGCCTCCCAGGTCGCCCCGAAAGGCACTCGGACCCTCTCCGGCCACCCCAAAAGGCACTCGGAGCCTCCCCGGCCGCCCACAAAGGCACTCGGAGCCTCCCTGGCCATTCCGAAAGGCACTCGGAGGCGGCCCGGCTGCCCCAAAAGGCACTCAGAGCCTCCCTGGCCGCCCCGAAAAGCACTCGGAGCCTGCCCGGCCTCCCCAAAAGGCACTCAGAGCGGCCCGGCCACCCCGAAAGGCACTCGGAGCCTCCCCGGCCGCCCCGAAAGGCACTCGGAGCCTCCCCGGCCGCCCCGAAAGGCACTCGGAGTCATCCCAGCCTCCCCGAAAGGCACTCGGAGCCTCCCTGGCCTCCCCAAAAGGCACTCGGAGCGGCCTGGCCACCCCGAAAGGCACTCGGAGCCTCCCCGGGCCGCCCCGAAAGGGACTCGGAGCCTCCCCGGCCGCCCCGAAAGGCATTCGGAGGCATCCCAGCCACCCCGAAAGGCACTCGGAGCCTTCTCGGCCGTCCACAAAGGCACTCGGAGGCGGCCCGGCCGCCCCGAAAGGCAGTCGGACCCTCCCCGGCCGCCCCGAAAGGCACTCGGAGCCTCCCCGGCCACCCCGAAAGGCACTCGGTGACGGCTTGGCCGTCCCAAAAGCCACTCCGAGCCTCCCCGACCGCCCCGAAAGGCACTCGGAGCCTCCACGGCCGCCCCGAAAGGCACTCAGAGCCTCCACGGCCACCCTGAAAGGCACTCGGAGCCTCCCAGGCCGCCCCAAAAGGCACTCGGAGCCTCCCCGGACGCCCCAAAAGGCACTCGGAGCCTCCCCGGCCGCCCCGAAAGGCACTCGGAGCCTTCCCGGCTGCCCCGAAAGGCACTCGGAGCCTCCCCGGCCACCCCGAAAGGCACTCGGAGCCTCGCTGGCCGCCCCAAAAGGCACTCGGAGCCTCCACGGCCACCCCGAAAGGCACTCGGAGCCTCCCCGGCCACCCCGAAAGGCACTCGGAGCCTCTCCGGCCGCCCCGAAAGGCACTCGGAGCCTCCCCGGCCGCCCCGAAAGGCAGTCGGAGTCATCCCAGCCACCCCGAAAGGCACTCGGAGCCTTCTCGGCCGCCCCGAAAGGCACTCGGAGGTGGCCCGGCCGCCCTGAAAGGCACTCGGACCCTCCCCGGCCACCCCGAAAGGCACTCGGAGCGGCCTGGCCACCCTGAAAGGCACTCGGAGCCGGCTCGGTCGTCCCAAAAGGCACTCGGAGCCTCTCCGGCCGCCCCGAAAGGCACTCGGAGCCGGCTCGTCCGTCCCGAAAGGCACTCGGAGCCAGCCCGGCCGCCCCAAAAGGCACTCGGAGCCAGCCCGGCCGCCCCGAAAGGCACTCGGAGCCTCCCTGGCTGCCCACAAAGGCACTCGGGGGCGGCCCGGCCGCCCCAAAAGGCACTCGGAGCCTGCCTGGCCTCCCCGAAAGGCACTCAGAGCCGGCCCGGCCTCCCCAAAAGGCATTCGGAGCCTCCCCGGCCGCCCCGAAAGGCACTCGGAGGCGGCCCGGCCGCCCACAAAGGCACTCGCAGCCTCCCCGGCCGCCCACAAAGGCACTCGGAGCGGCCTGGCCACCCCGAAAGGCACTCGGAGACGGCTCGGTCGTCCCAAAAGGCACTCGGAGCTGGCCCGGCCGCCCACAAAGGCACTCGGAGCCTCTCCGGCCACCCCGAAAGGCACTCGGAGCCTCTCCGGCCCCCCCGAATGGCACTCGGAGGCGGCCCGACCGCCCCAAAAGGCACTCGGAGCCGGCTCGTCCGTCCCGAAAGGCACTCGGAGCCAGCCCGGCCGCCCCAAAAGGCACTCGGACCCAGTCCGGCCGCCCCGAAAGGCACTCGGAGCCTCCCTGGCCGCCCACAAAGGCACTCGGGGGCGGCCCGGCCGCCCCAAAAGGCACTCGGAGCCTGCCTGGCCTCCCCGAAAGGCACTCAGAGCCGGCCCGGCCTCCCCAAAAGGCATTCGGAGCCTCCCCGGCCGCCCCGAAAGGCACTCGGAGGCGGCCCGGCCGCCCACAAAGGCACTCACAGCCTCCCCGGCCGCCCCGAAAGGCACTCGGAGCGGCCTGGCCACCCCGAAAGGCACTCGGAGACGGCTCGGTCGTCCCAAAAGGCACTCGGAGCTGGCCCGGCCGCCCCGAAAGGCACTCGGAGCCTCTCCGGCCCCCCCGAATGGCACTCGGAGGCGGCCCGGTCGCCCCGAAAGGCACTCGGAGCCTCCCAGGCCACCCCGAAAGGCACTCGGAGCCAGCCCCGCCTCCCCGAAAGGCACTCGGAGCCTCCCTGGCCGCCCACAAAGGCACTCGGGGGCGGCCCGGCCCCCCCAAAAGGCACTTGGAGCCTCCCAGGCCGCCCCGAAAGGCACTCGGACCCTCTCCGGCCACCCCGAAAGGCTCTAGGAGCCTCCCCGGCCGCCCCGAAAGGCACTCGGAGGCGGCCCGGCCACCCCGAAAGGCACTCAGAACCTCCCTGGCCGCCCCAAAAGGCACTCGGAGGCATCCCAGCCACCCCGAAAGGCACTCGGAGCCTTCTCGGCCGTCCCAAAAGGCACTCGGAGGTGGCCCGGCCGCCCCGAAAGGCACTCGGAGCCTCCCCGGCCCCCCCGAATGGCACTCGAAGGTGGCCCGGCCGCTCCGAAAGGCACTCGGTGCCGGCTCGGCCGTCCCAAAAGCCACTTGGAGCCTCCCCGACTGTCCCGAAAGGCACTCGGAGCCTCTCCGGCCCCCCCGAATGGCACTCGGAGGCGGCCCGGCCGCCCCGAAAGGCACTCGGAGCCTCCCTGGCCGCCCCGAAAGGCACTCGGACCCTCTCCGGCCACCCCGAAAGGCACTCGGAGCCTCCCCGGCCGCCCACAAAGGCACTCGGAGCCTCCCTGGCCACTCCGAAAGGCACTCGGAGGCGGCCCGGCTGCCCTGAAAGGCACTCAGAGCCTCCCTGGCCGCCCCGAAAAGCACTCGGAGCCTGCCCGGCCTCCCCAAAAGGCACTCGGAGCGGCCCGGCCACCCCGAAAGGCACTCGGAGCCTCTCCGGCCGCCCCGAAAGGCACTCGGAGCCTCCCCGGCCGCCCCGAAAGGCACTCGGAGTCATCCCAGCCACCCCGAAAGGCACTCGGAGCCTTCTCGGCCGCCCCGAAAGGCACTCGGAGGTGGCCCGGCCGCCCCGAAAGGAACTCGGAGCCTCCCCAGCTGCCCCGAAAGGCACTCGGAGGCGGCCCCGCCGCCCCCAAAGGCACTCGGACCCTCCCCGGCCACCCCGAAAGGCACTCGGAGCGGCCTGGCCACCCTGAAAGGCACTCGGAGCCGGCTCGGTCGTCCCAAAAGGCACTCGGAGCCTCTCCGGCCACCCCGAAAGGCACTCGGAGCCGGCTCGTCCGTCCCGAAAGGCACTCGGAGCGAGCCCGGCCGCCCCAAAAGGCACTCGGAGCCAGCCCGGCCGCCCCGAAAGGCACTCGGAGCCTCCCTGGAAGACCACAAAGGCACTCGGGGGCGGCCCGGCCGCCCCAAAAGGCACTCGGAGCCTGCCTGGCCTCCCCGAAAGGCACTCAGAGCCGGTCCGGCCTCCCCGAAAGGCATTCGGAGCCTCCCCTCAGCCGCCCCGAAAGGCACTCGGAGGCGGCCCGGCCGCCCACAAAGGCACTCGGAGCCTCCCCGGCCACCTCGAAAGGCACTCGGAGCCTCCCTGGCCACCCAGAAAGGCACTCGGAGACGGCTCGGTCGTCCCAAAAGGCACTCGGAGGCGGCCCGGCCGCCAGGAAAGGCACTCGGAGCCTCTCCGGCACCCCCGAATGGCACTCGGAGGCGGCCCGGCCACCCCGAAAGGCACTCGGAGTCTCCCAGGCCACCCCGAAAGGCACTCGGAGCCAGCCCGGCCTCCCCGAAAGGCACTCGGAGCCTCCCTGGCCTCCCCAAAAGGCACTCGGAGCGGCCCGGCCACCCCGAAAGGCACTCGGAGCCTCCCCGGGCCGCCCCGAAAGGGACTCGGAGCCTCCCCGGCCGCCCCGAAAGGCATTCGGAGGCATCCCAGCCACCCCGAAAGGCACTCGGAGCCTTCTCGGCCGTCCACAAAGGCACTCGGAGGCGGCCCGGCCGCCCCGAAAGGCAGTCGGAGCCTCCCCGGCCGCCCCGAAAGGCACTCGGAGCCTCCCCGGCCACCCCGAAAGGCACTCGGTGACGGCTTGGCCGTCCCAAAAGCCACTCCGAGCCTCCCCGACCGCCCCGAAAGGCACTCGGAGCCTCCACGGCCGCCCCGAAAGGCACTCAGAGCCTCCACGGCCACCCTGAAAGGCACTCGGAGCCAGCCCGACCGCCCCGAAAGGCACTCGGAGCCTCCCCGGACGCCCCAAAAGGCACTCGGAGCCTCCCCGGCCGCCCCGAAAGGCACTCGGAGCCTTCCCGGCTGCCCCGAAAGGCACTCGGAGCCTCCCCGGCCACCCCAAAAGGCACTCGGAGCCTCGCTGGCCGCCCCAAAAGGCACTCGGAGCCTCCCCGGCCACCCCGAAAGGCACTCGGAGCCTCCCCGGCCACCCCGAAAGGCACTCGGAGCCTCCCTGGCCACTCCGAAAGGCACTCGGAGGCGGCCCGGCCGCCCCAAAAGGCACTCAGAGCCTCCCTGGCCGCCCCGAAAGGCACTCGGAGCCTCTCCGGCCCCCCCGAATGGCACTCGGAGGCGGCCCGGCCGCCCCGAAAGGCACTCGGAGCCTCCCAGGCCACCCCGAAAGGAACTCGGAGGCGGCCGGGCCGCCCCTAAAGGCACTCAGAGCCTCCCTGGCCGCCCACAAAGGCACTCGCGGGCGGCCCGGCCCCCCCAAAAGGCACTCGGAGCCTCCCAGGTCGCCCCGAAAGGCACTCGGACCCTATCCGGCCACCCCAAAAGGCACTCGGAGCCTCCCCGGCCGCCCACAAAGGCACTCGGAGCCTCCCTGGCCACTCCGAAAGGCACTCGGAGGCGGCCCGGCTGCCCCAAAAGGCACTCAGAGCCTCCCTGGCCGCCCCGAAAGGCACTCGGAGCCTGCCCGGCCTCCCCAAAAGGCACTCGGAGCGGCCCGGCCACCCCGAAAGGCACTCGGAGCCTCTCCGGCCGCCCCGAAAGGCACTCGGAGCCTCCCCGGCCGCCCCGAAAGGCAGTCGGAGTCATCCCAGCCACCCCGAAAGGCACTCGGAGCGGCCTGGCCACCCTGAAAGGCACTCGGAGCCGGCTCGGTCGTCCCAAAAGGCACTCGGAGCCTCTCCGGCCACCCCGAAAGGCACTCGGAGCCTCTCCGGCCCCCCCGAATGGCACTCGGAGGCGGCCCGGCCGCCCCGAAAGGCACTCGGAGCCAGCCCGGCCGCCCCGAAAGGCACTCGGAGCCTCCCTGGCCGCCCACAAAGGCACTCGGGGGCGGCCCGGCCGCCCCAAAAGGCACTCGGAGCCTGCCTGGCCTCCCCGAAAGGCACTCAGAGCCGGCCCGGCCTCCCCAAAAGGCATTCGGAGCCTCCCCGGCCGCCCCGAAAGGCACTCGGAGGCGGCCCGGCCGCCCACAAAGGCACTCGCAGCCTCCCCGGCCGCCCACAAAGGCACTCGGAGCGGCCTGGCCACCCCGAAAGGCACTCGGAGACGGCTCGGTCGTCCCAAAAGGCACTCGGAGCTGGCCCGGCCGCCCCGAAAGGCACTCGGAGCCTCCCTGGCCGCCCACAAAGGCACTCGGGGGCGGCCCGGCCGCCCCAAAAGGCACTTGGAGCCTCCCAGGCCGCCCCGAAAGGCACTCGGAGCCTTCTCGGCCGCCCCGAAAGGCACTCGGAGGTGGCCCGGCCGCCCCGAAAGGCACTCAGAGTCATCCCAGCCACCCCGAAAGGCACTCGGAGCCTTCTCGGCCGCCCCGAAAGGCACTCGGAGGTGGCCCGGCCGCCCCGAAAGGCACTCGGAGCCTCTCCGGCACCCCCGAATGGCACTCGGAGGCGGCCCGGCCACCCCGAAAGGCACTCGGAGCCTCCCAGGCCACCCCGAAAGGCACTCGGAGCCAGCCCGGCCACCCCGAAAGGCACTCGGAGCCTCCCTGGCCACTCCGAAAGGCACTCGGAGCCTCCCTGGCCACCCCGAAAGGCACTCAGAACCTCCCTGGCCGCCCCGAAAGGCACTCGGAGGCATCCCAGCCACCCCGAAAGGCACTCGGAGCCTTCTTGGCCATCCCAAAAGGCACTCGGAGGTGGCCCGGCCGCCCCGAAAGGCACTCGGAGCCTGCCCGGCCCCCCCGAAAGGCACTCGGAGCCTTCTCGGCCGTCCCAAAAGGCACTCGGTGCCGGCTCGGCCGTCCCAAAAGCCACTTGGAGCCTCCCCGACTGTCCCGAAAGGCACTCGGAGCCTCTCCGGCCCCCCCGAATGGCACTCGGAGGCGGCCCGGCCGCCCCGAAAGGCACTCGGAGCCTCGCTGGCCGCCCCAAAAGGCACTCGGACCCTCTCCGGCCACCCCGAAAGGCACTCGGAGCCTCCCCGGCCGCCCACAAAGGCACTCGGAGCCTCCCTGGCCACTCCGAAAGGCACTCGGAGGCGGCCCGGCTGCCCCGAAAGGCACTCAGAGCCTCCCTGGCCGCCCCGAAAAGCACTCGGAGCCTGCCCGGCCTCCCCAAAAGGCACTCGGAGCGGCCCGGCCACCCCGAAAGGCACTCGGAGCCTCTCCGGCCGCCCCGAAAGGCACTCGGAGCCTCCCCGGCCACCCCGAAAGGCAGTCGGAGTCATCCCAGCCACCCCGAAAGGCACTCGGAGCCTTCTCGGCCGCCCCGAAAGGCACTCGGAGGTGGCCCGGCCGCCCTGAAAGGCACTCGGACCCTCCCCGGCCACCCCGAAAGGCACTCGGAGCGGCCTGGCCACCCTGAAAGGCACTCGGAGCCGGCTCGGTCGTCCCAAAAGGCACTCGGAGCCTCTCCGGCCGCCCCGAAAGGCACTCGGAGCCGGCTCGTCCGTCCCGAAAGGCACTCGGAGCCAGCCCGGCCGCCCCAAAAGGCACTCGGAGCCAGCCCGGCCGCCCCGAAAGGCACTCGGAGCCTCCCTGGCTGCCCACAAAGGCACTCGGGGGCGGCCCGGCCGCCCCAAAAGGCACTCGGAGCCTGCCTGGCCTCCCCGAAAGGCACTCAGAGCCGGCCCGGCCTCCCCAAAAGGCATTCGGAGCCTCCCCGGCCGCCCCGAAAGGCACTCGGAGGCGGCCCGGCCGCCCACAAAGGCACTCGCAGCCTCCCCGGCCGCCCACAAAGGCACTCGGAGCGGCCTGGCCACCCCGAAAGGCACTCGGAGACGGCTCGGTCGTCCCAAAAGGCACTCGGAGCTGGCCCGGCCGCCCCGAAAGGCACTCGGAGCCTCTCCGGCACCCCCGAATGGCACTCGGAGGCGGCCCGGCCACCCCGAAAGGCACTCGGAGCCTCCCAGGCCACCCCGAAAGGCACTCGGAGCCAGCCCGGCCTCCCCGAAAGGCACTCGGAGCCTCCCTGGCCTCCCCGAAAGGCACTCGGAGCGGCCCGGCCACCCCGAAAGGCACTCGGAGCCTCCCCGGGCCGCCCCGAAAGGGACTCGGAGCCTCCCCGGCCGCCCCGAAAGGCATTCGGAGGCATCCCAGCCACCCCGAAAGGCACTCGGAGCCTTCTCGGCCGTCCACAAAGGCACTCGGAGCCTCCCCGGCCACCCCGAAAGGCACTCGGTGAAGGCTTGGCCGTCCCAAAAGCCACTCCGAGCCTCCCCGACCGCCCCGAAAGGCACTCGGAGCCTCCACGGCCGCCCCAAAAGGCACTCGGAGCCTCCCCGGCCGCCCCGAAAGGCACTCGGAGCCTTCCCGGCTGCCCCGAAAGGCACTCGGAGCCTCCCCGGCCACCCCAAAAGGCACTCGGAGCCTCGCTGGCCGCCCCAAAAGGCACTCGGAGCCTCCCCGGCCACCCCGAAAGGCACTCGGAGCCTCCCCGGCCACCCCGAAAGGCACTCGGAGCCTCCCTGGCCACTCCGAAAGGCACTCGGAGGCGGCCCGGCCGCCCCAAAAGGCACTCAGAGCCTCCCTGGCCGCCCCGAAAGGCACTCGGAGCCTCTCCGGCCACCCCGAATGGCACTCGGAGGCGGCCCGGCCGCCCCGAAAGGCACTCGGAGCCTCCCTGGCCACCCCGAAAGGAACTCGGAGGCGGCCGGGCCGCCCCTAAAGGCACTCAGAGCCTCCCTGGCCGCCCACAAAGGCACTCGCGGGCGGCCCGGCCCCCCCAAAAGGCACTCGGAGCCTCCCAGGTCGCCCTGAAAGGCACTCGGACCCTCTCCGGCCACCCCAAAAGGCACTCGGAGCCTCCCCGGCCGCCCCGAAAGGCACTCGGAGCCTCCCTGGCCATTCCGAAAGGCACTCGGAGGCGGCCCGGCTGCCCCAAAAGGCACTCAGAGCCTCCCTGGCCGCCCCGAAAAGCACTCGGAGCCTGCCCGGCCTCCCCAAAAGGCACTCAGAGCGGCCCGGCCACCCCGAAAGGCACTCGGAGCCTCCCCGGCCGCCCCGAAAGGCACTCGGAGCCTCCCCGGCCGCCCCGAAAGGCACTCGGAGTCATCCCAGCCTCCCCGAAAGGCACTCGGAGCCTCCCTGGCCTCCCCAAAAGGCACTCGGAGCGGCCTGGCCACCCCGAAAGGCACTCGGAGCCTCCCCGGGCCGCCCCGAAAGGGACTCGGAGCCTCCCCGGCCGCCCCGAAAGGCATTCGGAGGCATCCCAGCCACCCCGAAAGGCACTCGGAGCCTTCTCGGCCGTCCACAAAGGCACTCGGAGGCGGCCCGGCCGCCCCGAAAGGCAGTCGGAGCCTCCCCGGCCACCCCGAAAGGCACTCGGAGCCTCCCCGGCCACCCCGAAAGGCACTCGGTGACGGCTTGGCCGTCCCAAAAGCCACTCCGAGCCTCCCCGACCGCCCCGAAAGGCACTCGGAGCCTCCACGGCCGCCCCGAAAGGCACTCAGAGCCTCCACGGCCACCCTGAAAGGCACTCGGAGCCTCCCAGGCCGCCCCAAAAGGCACTCGGAGCCTCCCCGGACGCCCCAAAAGGCACTCGGAGCCTCCCCGGCCGCCCCGAAAGGCACTCGGAGCCTTCCCAGCTGCCCCGAAAGGCACTCGGAGCCTCCCCGGCCACCCCGAAAGGCACTCGGAGCCTCGCTGGCCGCACCAAAAGGCACTCGGAGCCTCCCCGGCCACCCCGAAAGGCACTCGGAGCCTCCCCGGCCACAGCGAAAGGCACTCGGAGCCTCTCCGGCCGCCCCGAAAGGCACTCGGAGCCTCCCCGGCCGCCCCGAAAGGCAGTCGGAGTCATCCCAGCCACCCCGAAAGGCACTCGGAGCCTTCTCGGCCGCCCCGAAAGGCACTCGGAGGTGGCCCGGCCGCCCTGAAAGGCACTCGGACCCTCCCCGGCCACCCCGAAAGGCACTCGGAGCGGCCTGGCCACCCTGAAAGGCACTCGGAGCCGGCTCGGTCGTCCCAAAAGGCACTCGGAGCCTCTCCGGCCGCCCCGAAAGGCACTCGGAGCCGGCTCGTCCGTCCCGAAAGGCACTCGGAGCCAGCCCGGCCGCCCCAAAAGGCACTCGGAGCCAGCCCGGCCGCCCCGAAAGGCACTCGGAGCCTCCCTGGCTGCCCACAAAGGCACTCGGGGGCGGCCCGGCCGCCCCAAAAGGCACTCGGAGCCTGCCTGGCCTCCCCGAAAGGCACTCAGAGCCGGCCCGGCCTCCCCAAAAGGCATTCGGAGCCTCCCCGGCCGCCCCGAAAGGCACTCGGAGGCGGCCCGGCCGCCCACAAAGGCACTCGCAGCCTCCCCGGCCGCCCACAAAGGCACTCGGAGCGGCCTGGCCACCCCGAAAGGCACTCGGAGATGGCTCGGTCGTCCCAAAAGGCACTCGGAGCTGGCCCGGCCGCCCCGAAAGGCACTCGGAGCCTCTCCGGCACCCGCGAATGGCACTCGGAGGCGGCCCGGCCACCCCGAAAGGCACTCGGAGCCTCCCAGGCCACCCCGAAAGGCACTCGGAGCCAGCCCGGCCTCCCCGAAAGGCACTCGGAGCCTCCCTGGCCTCCCCGAAAGGCACTCGGAGCGGCCCGGCCACCCCGAAAGGCACTCGGAGCCTCCCCGGGCCGCCCCGAAAGGGACTCGGAGCCTCCCCGGCCGCCCCGAAAGGCATTCGGAGGCATCCCAGCCACCCCGAAAGGCACTCGGAGCCTTCTCGGCCGTCCACAAAGGCACTCGGAGGCGGCCCGGCCGCCCCAAAAGGCAGTCGGAGCCTCCCCGGCCGCCCCGAAAGGCACTCGGAGCCTCCCCGGCCACCCCGAAAGGCACTCGGTGAAGGCTTGGCCGTCCCAAAAGCCACTCCGAGCCTCCCCGACCGCCCCGAAAGGCACTCGGAGCCTCCACGGCCGCCCCAAAAGGCACTCGGAGCCTCCCCGGCCGCCCCAAAAGGCACTCGGAGCCTTCCCGGCTGCCCCGAAAGGCACTTGGAGCCTCCCCGGCCACCCCGAAAGGCACTCGGAGCCTCGCTGGCCGCCCCAAAAGCCACTCGGAGCCTCCCCGGCCACCCCGAAAGGCACTCGGAGCCTCCCCGGCCACCCCGAAAGGCACTCGGAGCCTCCCTGGCCACTCCGAAAGGCACTCGGAGGCGGCCCGGCCGCCCCAAAAGGCACTCAGAGCCTCCCTGGCCGCCCCGAAAGGCACTCGGAGCCTCTCCGGAACCCCCGAATGGCACTCGGAGGCGGCCCGGCCGCCCCGAAAGGCACTCGGAGCCTCCCTGGCCACCCCGAAAGGAACTCGGAGGCGGCCGGGCCGCCCCTAAAGGCACTCAGAGCCTCCCTGGCCGCCCACAAAGGCACTCGCGGGCGGCCCGGCCCCCCCAAAAGGCACTCGGAGCCTCCCAGGTCGCCCCGAAAGGCACTCGGACCCTCTCCGGCCACCCCAAAAGGCACTCGGAGCCTCCCCGGCCGCCCACAAAGGCACTCGGAGCCTCCCTGGCCATTCCGAAAGGCACTCGGAGGCGGCCCGGCTGCCCCAAAAGGCACTCAGAGCCTCCCTGGCCGCCCCGAAAAGCACTCGGAGCCTGCCCGGCCTCCCCAAAAGGCACTCAGAGCGGCCCGGCCACCCCGAAAGGCACTCGGAGCCTCTCCGGCCGCCCCGAAAGGCACTCGGAGCCTCCCCGGCCGCCCCGAAAGGCACTCGGAGTCATCCCAGCCACCCCGAAAGGCACTCGGAGCCTTCTCGGCCGCCCCGAAAGGCACTCGGAGGTGGCCCGGCCGCCCCGAAAGGCACTCGGAGCCTCCCCGGCTGCCCCGAAAGGCACTCGGAGGCGGCCCGGCCGCCCCGAAAGGCACTCGGACCCTCCCCGGCCACCCCGAAAGGCACTCGGAGCGGCCTGGCCACCCTGAAAGGCACTCGGAGCCGGCTCGGTCGTCCCAAAAGGCACTCGGAGCCTCTCCGGCCGCCCCGAAAGGCACTCGGAGCCTCTCCGGCCCCCCCGAATGGCACTCGGAGGCGGCCCGGCCGCCCCGAAAGGCACTCGGAGCCGGCTCGTCCGTCCCGAAAGGCACTCAGAGCCAGCCCGGCCGCCCCAAAAGGCACTCGGAGCCAGCCCGGCCGCCCCGAAAGGCACTCGGAGCCTCCCTGGCCGCCCACAAAGGCACTCGGAGGCGGCCTGGCCACCCCGAAAGGCACTCGGAGACGGCTCGGTCGTCCCAAAAGGGACTCGGAGCCTCCCCGGCCGCCCCGAAAGGCACTCGGAGCCTCTCCGGCACCCCCGAATGGCACTCGGAGGCGGCCCGGCCACCCCGAAAGGCACTCGGAGCCTCCCAGGCCACCCCGAAAGGCACTCGGAGCCAGCCCGGCCTCCCCGAAAGGCACTCGGAGCCTCCCTGGCCTCCCCAAAAGGCACTCGGAGCCTGCCTGGCCTCCCCGAAAGGCACTCAGAGCCGGCCCGGCCTCCCCAAAAGGCATTCGGAGCCTCCCCGGCCGCCCCGAAAGGCACTCGGAGGCGGCCCGGCCGCCCACAAAGGCACTCGCAGCCTCCCCGGCCGCCCACAAAGGCACTCGGAGCGGCCTGGCCACCCCGAAAGGCACTCGGAGACGGCTCGGTCGTCCCAAAAGGCACTCGGAGCTGGCCCGGCCGCCCCGAAAGGCACTCGGAGCCTCTCCGGCACCCCCGAATGGCACTCGGAGGCGGCCCGGCCACCCCGAAAGGCACTCGGAGCCTCCCAGGCCACCCCGAAAGGCACTCGGAGCCAGCCCGGCCTCCCCGAAAGGCACTCGGAGCCTCCCTGGCCTCCCCGAAAGGCACTCGGAGCGGCCCGGCCACCCCGAAAGGCACTCGGAGCCTCCCCGGGCCGCCCCGAAAGGGACTCGGAGCCTCCCCGGCCGCCCCGAAAGGCATTCGGAGGCATCCCAGCCACCCCGAAAGGCACTCGGAGCCTTCTCGGCCGTCCACAAAGGCACTCGGAGGCGGCCCGGCCGCCCCAAAAGGCAGTCGGAGCCTCCCCGGCCGCCCCGAAAGGCACTCGGAGCCTCCCCGGCCACCCCGAAAGGCACTCGGTGAAGGCTTGGCCGTCCCAAAAGCCACTCCGAGCCTCCCCGACCGCCCCGAAAGGCACTCGGAGCCTCCACGGCCGCCCCAAAAGGCACTCGGAGCCTCCCCGGCCGCCCCGAAAGGCACTCGGAGCCTTCCCGGCTGCCCCGAAAGGCACTTGGAGCCTCCCCGGCCACCCCGAAAGGCACTCGGAGCCTCGCTGGCCGCCCCAAAAGGCACTCGGAGCCTCCCCGGCCACCCCGAAAGGCACTCGGACCCTCCCCGGCCACCCCGAAAGGCACTCGGAGCCTCCCTGGCCACTCCGAAAGGCACTCGGAGGCGGCCCGGCCGCCCCAAAAGGCACTCAGAGCCTCCCTGGCCGCCCCGAAAGGCACTCGGAGCCTCTCCGGCCCCCCCGAATGGCACTCGGAGGCGGCCCGGCCGCCCCGAAAGGCACTCGGAGCCTCCCTGGCCACCCCGAAAGGAACTCGGAGGCGGCCGGGCCGCCCCTAAAGGCACTCAGAGCCTCCCTGGCCGCCCACAAAGGCACTCGCGGGCGGCCCGGCCCCCCCAAAAGGCACTCGGAGCCTCCCAGGTCGCCCCGAAAGGCACTCGGACCCTCTCCGGCCACCCCAAAAGGCACTCGGAGCCTCCCCGGCCGCCCACAAAGGCACTCGGAGCCTCCCTGGCCATTCCGAAAGGCACTCGGAGGCGGCCCGGCTGCCCCAAAAGGCACTCAGAGCCTCCCTGGCCGCCCCGAAAGGCACTCGGAGCCTGCCCGGCCTCCCCAAAAGGCACTCAGAGCGGCCCGGCCACCCCGAAAGGCACTCGGAGCCTCTCCGGCCGCCCCGAAAGGCACTCGGAGCCTCCCCGGCCGCCCCGAAAGGCACTCGGAGTCATCCCAGCCACCCCGAAAGGCACTCGGAGCCTTCTCGGCCGCCCCGAAAGGCACTCGGAGGTGGCCCGGCCGCCCCGAAAGGCACTCGGAGCCTCCCCGGCTGCCCCGAAAGGCACTCGGAGGCGGCCCGGCCGCCCCGAAAGGCACTCGGACCCTCCCCGGCCACCCCGAAAGGCACTCGGAGCGGCCTGGCCACCCTGAAAGGCACTCGGAGCCGGCTCGGTCGTCCCAAAAGGCACTCGGAGCCTCTCCGGCCGCCCCGAAAGGCACTCGGAGCCTCTCCGGCCCCCCCGAATGGCACTCGGAGGCGGCCCGGCCGCCCCGAAAGGCACTCGGAGCCGGCTCGTCCGTCCCGAAAGGCACTCGGAGCCAGCCCGGCCGCCCCAAAAGGCACTCGGAGCCAGCCCGGCCGCCCCGAAAGGCACTCGGAGCCTCCCCGGCCGCCCCGAAAGGCACTCGGAGCCTTCCCGGCTGCCCCGAAAGGCACTCGGAGCCTCCCAGGCCACCCCGAAAGGCACTCGGAGCCAGCCCGGCCTCCCCGAAAGGCACTCGGAGCCTCCCTGGCCGCCCACAAAGGCACTCGGGGGCGGCCCGGCCGCCCCAAAAGGCACTCAGAGCCTCCCAGGCCGCCCCGAAAGGCACTCGGAGCCTCCCCGGCCTCCCCAAAAGGCACTCGGAGCGGCCCGGCCACCCCGAAAGGCACTCGGAGCCTCCCCGGGCCGCCCCGAAAGGGACTCGGAGCCTCCCCGGCCGCCCCGAAAGGCATTCGGAGGCATCCCAGCCACCCCGAAAGGCACTCGGAGCCTTCTCGGCCGTCCACAAAGGCACTCGGAGGCGGCCCGGCCGCCCCGAAAGGCAGTCGGAGCCTCCCCGGCCACCCCGAAAGGCACTCGGAGCCTCCCCGGCCACCCCGAAAGGCACTCAGTGCCGGCTTGGCCGTCCCAAAAGCCACTCGGAGCCTCCCCGACCGCCCCGAAAGGCACTCGGAGCCTCCACGGCCGCACCGAAAGGCACTCGGAGCCTCCCCGGCCACCCCAAAAGGCACTCGGAGCCTCCCCGGCCGCCCAGAAAGGCACTCGGAGCCTCCCCGGACGCCCCGAAAGGCACTCAGAGCCTCCCCGGCCGCCCCGAAAGGCACTCGGAGCCTTCCCGGCTGCCCCGAAAGGCACTCGGAGCCTCCCCGGCCACCCCGAAAGGCACTCGGAGCCTCCCTGGCCACCCCGAAAGGCACTCGGAGCGGCCTGGCCACCCCGAAAGGCACTCGGAGTCGGCTCGGTCGTCCCAAAAGGCACTCGGAGCTGGCCCGGACGCCCACAAAGGCACTCGGAGCCTCTCCGGCCACCCCGAAAGGCACTCGGAGCCTCTCCGGCCCCCCCGAATGGCACTCGGAGGCGGCCCGGCCGCCCCGAAAGGCACTCGGAGCCTCTCCGGCCCCCCCGAATGGCACTCGGAGGCGGCCCGGCCGCCCCGAAAGGCACTCGGAGCCGGCTCGTCCGTCCCGAAAGGCACTCGGAGCCAGCCCGGCCGCCCCAAAAGGCACTCGGAGCCGGCTCATCCGTCCCGAAAGGCACTCGGAGCCTCCATGGAAGACCAGAAAGGCACTCGGGGGCGGCCCGGCCGCCCCAAAAGGCACTCGGAGCCTGCCTGGCCTCCCCGAAAGGCACTCAGAACCGGCCCGGCCTCCCCGAAAGGCATTCGGAGCTGGACCGGCCGCCCCGAAAGGCACTCGGAGGCGGCCTGGCCGCCCACAAAGGCACTCACAGCCTCCCCGGCCGCCCACAAAGGCACTCGGAGCGGCCTGGCCACCCCGAAAGGCACTCGGAGCCTCCCCGGCCGCCCCGAAAGGGACTCGGAGCCTCCCCGGCCGCCCCGAAAGGTATTCGGAGGCATCCCAGCCACCCCGAAAGGCACTCGGAGCCTTCTCGGCCGTCCACAAAGGCACTCGGGGGCGGCCTGGCCGCCCCGAAAGGCACTCGGAGCCTCCCCAGCCACCCTGAAAGGCACTCGGTGCCGGCTTGGCCGTCCCAAAAGCCACTCGGAGCCTCCCCGGCCACCCTGAAAGGCACTCGGAGCCTCCCAGGCCGCCCCAAAAGGCACTCGGAGCCTCCACGGCCGCCCCGAAAGGCACTCGGAGCCTCCCCGGCCGCCCCGAAAGGCACTCGGAGCCTCCCCGGCCACCCCGAAAGGCACTCGGAGCGGCCTGGCTAACCCGAAAGGCACTCGGAGCCGGCTCGGCCGTCCCAAAAGGCACTCGGAGCGGCCCGGCCGCCCCAAAAGGCACTCGGAGCCTTCTCGGCCGTCCCGAAAGGCACTCGGAGCCTCCCCGGCCGCCCCGAAAGGCACTCGGAGGCATCCCAGCCACCCCGAAAGGCACTCGGAGCCTTCTCGGCCGTCCACAAAGGCACTCGGAGGCGGCCCGGCCGCCCCGAAAGGCAGTCAGAGCCTCCCCGGCCACCCTGAAAGGCACTCGGTGCCGGCTTGGCCGTCCCAAAAGCCACTCGGAGCCTCCCCGGCCACCCTGAAAGGCACTCGGAGCCTCCCAGGCCGCCCCAAAAGGCACTCGGAGCCTCCCCGGCCGCCCCGAAAGGCACTCGGAGCCTCCCCGGGCCGCCCCGAAAGGCACTCGGAGCCTCCCCGGCCACCCCGAAAGGCACTCGGAGCGCCCTGGCCACCCCGAAAGGCACTCGGAGCCGGCTCGGCCATCCCCGAAAGGCACTCGGAGCCTGCCCAACCACCCCAAAAGGCACTCGGAGCCTCCCCGGCCGCCCCGAAAGGCACTCGGAGCCTCCCCGGCCTCCCCAAAAGGCACTCGGAACCTCACCGGCCGCACACAAAGGCACTCGGAGACTGCACTGTCGCCCCGAAAGGGACTCGGAGGCGGACCGGTCACCCCGAAAGGCACTCGGAGCCTCCCCGGCTGCCCCGAAAGGCACTCGGAGCGGCCTGGCTAACCCGAAAGGCACTCGGAGCCTTCTCGGCCGTCCCAAAAGGCACTCGGAGCTGGCCCGGCCGCCCCAAAAGGCACTCGGAGCCTCTCCGGCCACCCCGAAAGGCACTCGGAGCCTCTCCGGCCCCCCCGAATGGCACTCGGAGGCGGCCCGGCCGCCCCAAAAGGCACTCGGAGCCGGCTCGTCCGTCCCGAAAGGCACTCGGAGCCAGCCCGGCCGCCCCAAAAGGCACTCGGACCCAGTCCGGCCGCCCCGAAAGGCACTCGGAGCCTCCCTGGCCGCCCACAAAGGCACTCGGGGGCGGCCCGGCCGCCCCAAAAGGCACTCGGAGCCTGCCTGGCCTCCCCGAAAGGCACTCAGAGCCGGCCCGGCCTCCCCGAAAGGCATTCGGAGCTGGCCCGGCTGCCCCGAAAGGCACTCGGAGGCGGCCCGGCCGCCCACAAAGGCACTCACAGCCTCCCCGGCCGCCCCGAAAGGCACTCGGAGCGGCCTGGCCACCCCGAAAGGCACTCGGAGACGGCTCGGTCGTCCCAAAAGGCACTCGGAGCTGGCCCGGCCGCCCCGAAAGGCACTCGGAGCCTCTCCGGCCCCCCCGAATGGCACTCGGAGGCGGCCCGGTCGCCCCGAAAGGCACTCGGAGCCTCCCAGGCCACCCCGAAAGGCACTCGGAGCCAGCCCCGCCTCCCCGAAAGGCACTCGGAGCCTCCCTGGCCGCCCACAAAGGCACTCGGGGGCGGCCCGGCCGCCCCAAAAGGCACTTGGAGCCTCCCAGGCCGCCCCGAAAGGCACTCGGACCCTCTCCGGCCACCCCGAAAGGCTCTAGGAGCCTCCCCGGCCCCCCGGAAAGGCACTCGGAGCCTCCCTGGCCACTCCGAAAGGCACTCGGAGGCGGCCCGGCCACCCCGAAAGGCACTCAGAACCTCCCTGGCCGCCCCGAAAGGCACTCGGAGGCATCCCAGCCACCCCGAAAGGCACTCGGAGCCTTCTCGGCCGTCCCAAAAGGCACTCGGAGGTGGCCCGGCCGCCCCGAAAGGCACTCGGAGCCTCTCCGGCCCCCCCGAATGGCACTCGGAGGTGGCCCGGCCGCTCCGAAAGGCACTCGGTGCCGGCTCGGCCGTCCCAAAAGCCACTTGGAGCCTCCCCGACTGTCCCGAAAGGCACTCGGAGCCTCTCCGGCCCCCCCGAATGGCACTCGGAGGCGGCCCGGCCGCCCCGAAAGGCACTCGGAGCCTCCCTGGCCACCCCGAAAGGCACTCGGACCCTCTCCGGCCACCCCAAAAGGCACTCGGAGCCTCCCCGGCCGCCCACAAAGGCACTCGGAGCCTCCCTGGCCACTCCGAAAGGCACTCGGAGGCGGCCCGGCTGCCCCGAAAGGCACTCAGAGCCTCCCTGGCCGCCCCGAAAAGCACTCGGAGCCTGCCCGGCCTCCCCAAAAGGCACTCGGAGCGGCCCGGCCACCCCGAAAGGCACTCGGAGCCTCTCCGGCCGCCCCGAAAGGCACTCGGAGCCTCCCCGGCCGCCCCGAAAGGCACTCGGAGTCATCCCAGCCACCCCGAAAGGCACTCGGAGCCTTCTCGGCCGCCCCGAAAGGCACTCGGAGGTGGCCCGGCCGCCCCGAAAGGCACTCGGAGCCTCCCCAGCTGCCCCGAAAGGCACTCGGAGGCGGCCCCGCCGCCCCCAAAGGCACTCGGACCCTCCCCGGCCACCCCGAAAGGCACTCGGAGCGGCCTGGCCACCCTGAAAGGCACTCGGAGCCGGCTCGGTCGTCCCAAAAGGCACTCGGAGCCTCTCCGGCCACCCCGAAAGGCACTCGGAGCCGGCTCGTCCGTCCCGAAAGGCACTCGGAGCGAGCCCGGCCGCCCCAAAAGGCACTCGGAGCCAGCCCGGCCGCCCCGAAAGGCACTCGGAGCCTCCCTGGAAGACCACAAAGGCACTCGGGGGCGGCCCGGCCGCCCCAAAAGGCACTCGGAGCCTGCCTGGCCTCCCCGAAAGGCACTCGGAGCCGGTCCGGCCTCCCCGAAAGGCATTCGGAGCCGGCTCAGCCGCCCCGAAAGGCACTCGGAGGCGGCCCGGCCGCCCACAAAGGCACTCGGAGCCTCCCCGGCCACCTCGAAAGGCACTCGGAGCCTCCCTGGCCACCCCGAAAGGCACTCGGAGACGGCTCGGTCGTCCCAAAAGGCACTCGGAGGCGGCCCGGCCGCCCCGAAAGGCACTCGGAGCCTCTCCGGCACCCCCGAATGGCACTCGGAGGCGGCCCGGCCACCCCGAAAGGCACTCGGAGCCTCCCAGGCCACCCCGAAAGGCACTCGGAGCCAGCCCGGCCTCCCCGAAAGGCACTCGGAGCCTCCCTGGCCTCCCCAAAAGGCACTCGGAGCGGCCCGGCCACCCCGAAAGGCACTCGGAGCCTCCCCGGGCCGCCCCGAAAGGGACTCGGAGCCTCCCCGGCCGCCCCGAAAGGCATTCGGAGGCATCCCAGCCACCCCGAAAGGCACTCGGAGCCTTCTCGGCCGTCCACAAAGGCACTCGGAGGCGGCCCGGCCGCCCCGAAAGGCAGTCGGAGCCTCCCCGGCCGCCCCGAAAGGCACTCGGAGCCTCCCCGGCCACCCCGAAAGGCACTCGGTGACGGCTTGGCCGTCCCAAAAGCCACTCCGAGCCTCCCCGACCGCCCCGAAAGGCACTCGGAGCCTCCACGGCCGCCCCGAAAGGCACTCAGAGCCTCCACGGCCACCCTGAAAGGCACTCGGAGCCTCCCAGGCCGCCCCAAAAGGCACTCGGAGCCTCCCCGGACGCCCCAAAAGGCACTCGGAGCCTCCCCGGCCGCCCCGAAAGGCACTCGGAGCCTTCCCGGCTGCCCCGAAAGGCACTCGGAGCCTCCCCGGCCACCCTGAAAGGCACTCGGAGCCTCGCTGGCCGCCCCAAAAGGCACTCGGAGCCTCCCCGGCCACCCCGAAAGGCACTCGGAGCCTCCCCGGCCACCCCGAAAGGCACTCGGAGCCTCCCTGGCCACTCCGAAAGGCACTCGGAGGCGGCCCGGCCGCCCCAAAAGGCACTCAGAGCCTCCCTGGCCGCCCCGAAAGGCACTCGGAGCCTCTCCGGCCCCCCCGAATGGCACTCGGAGGCGGCCCGGCCGCCCCGAAAGGCACTCGGAGCCTCCCTGGCCACCCCGAAAGGAACTCGGAGGCGGCCGGGCCGCCCCTAAAGGCACTCAGAGCCTCCCTGGCCGCCCACAAAGGCACTCGCGGGCGGCCCGGCCCCCCCAAAAGGCACTCGGAGCCTCCCAGGTCGCCCCGAAAGGCACTCGGACCCTATCCGGCCACCCCAAAAGGCACTCGGAGCCTCCCCGGCCGCCCCCAAAGGCACTCGGAGCCTCCCCGGCCGCCCACAAAGGCACTCGGAGGCGGCCCGGCTGCCCCAAAAGGCACTCAGAGCCTCCCTGGCCACCCCGAAAGGCACTCGGAGCCTGCCCGGCCTCCCCAAAAGGCACTCAGAGCGGCCCGGCCACCCCGAAAGGCACTCGGAGCCTCTCCGGCCGCCCCGAAAGGCACTCGGAGCCTCCCCGGCCGCCCCGAAAGGCACTCGGAGTCACCCCGGCCACCCCAAAAGGCACTCGGAGCCTTCTCGGCCGCCCCGAAAGGCACTCGGAGGTGGCCCGGCCGCCCCGAAAGGCACTCGGAGCCTCCCCAGCTGCCCCGAAAGGCACTCGGAGGCGGCCCGGCCACCCCGAAAGGCACTCGAACCCTCCCCGGCCACCCCGAAAGGCACTCGGAGCGGCCTGGCCACCCTGAAAGGCACTCGGAGCCGGCTCGGTCGTCCCAAAAGGCACTCGGAGCCTCTCCGGCCACCCCGAAAGGCACTCGGAGCCTCTCCGGCCCCCCCGAATGGCACTCGGAGGCGGCCCGGCCGCCCCGAAAGGCACTCGGAGCCAGCCCGGCCGCCCCGAAAGGCACTCGGAGCCTCCCTGGCCGCCCACAAAGGCACTCGGGGGCGGCCCGGCCGCCCCAAAAGGCACTCGGAGCCTGCCTGGCCTCCCCGAAAGGCACTCAGAGCCGGCCCGGCCTCCCCAAAAGGCATTCGGAGCCTCCCCGGCCGCCCCGAAAGGCACTCGGAGGCGGCCCGGCCGCCCACAAAGGCACTCGCAGCCTCCCCGGCCGCCCACAAAGGCACTCGGAGCGGCCTGGCCACCCCGAAAGGCACTCGGAGACGGCTCGGTCGTCCCAAAAGGCACTCGGAGCTGGCCCGGCCGCCCCGAAAGGCACTCGGAGCCTCCCTGGCCGCCCACAAAGGCACTCGGGGGCGGCCCGGCCGCCCCAAAAGGCACTTGGAGCCTCCCAGGCCGCCCCGAAAGGCACTCGGAGCCTTCTCGGCCGCCCCGAAAGGCACTCGGAGGTGGCCCGGCCGCCCCGAAAGGCACTCGGAGACAGCTCGGTCGTCCCAAAAGGCACTCGGAGGCGGCCCGGCCGCCCCGAAAGGCACTCGGAGCCTCTCCGGCACCCCCGAATGGCACTCGGAGGCGGCCCGGCCACCCCGAAAGGCACTCGGAGCCTCCCAGGCCACCCCGAAAGGCACTCGGAGCCAGCCCGGCCACCCCGAAAGGCACTCGGAGCCTCCCTGGCCACTCCGAAAGGCACTCGGAGCCTCCCTGGCCACCCCGAAAGGCACTCAGAACCTCCCTGGCCGCCCCGAAAGGCACTCGGAGGCATCCCAGCCACCCCGAAAGGCACTCGGAGCCTTCTTGGCCGTCCCAAAAGGCACTCGGAGGTGGCCCGGCCGCCCCGAAAGGCACTCGGAGCCTGCCCGGCCCCCCCGAAAGGCACTCGGAGCCTTCTCGGCCGTCCCAAAAGGCACTCGGTGCCGGCTCGGCCGTCCCAAAAGCCACTTGGAGCCTCCCCGACTGTCCCGAAAGGCACTCGGAGCCTCTCCGGCCCCCCCGAATGGCACTCGGAGGCGGCCCGGCCGCCCCGAAAGGCACTCGGAGCCTCCCTGGCCGCCCCGAAAGGCACTCGGACCCTCTCCGGCCACCCGAAAGGCACTCGGAGCCTCCCCGGCCGCCCACAAAGGCACTCGGAGCCTCCCTGGCCACTCCGAAAGGCACTCGGAGGCGGCCCGGCTGCCCCGAAAGGCACTCAGAGCCTCCCTGGCCGCCCCGAAAAGCACTCGGAGCCTGCCCGGCCTCCCCAAAAGGCACTCGGAGCGGCCCGGCCACCCCGAAAGGCACTCGGAGCCTCTCCGGCCGCCCCGAAAGGCACTCGGAGCCTCCCCGGCCGCCCCGAAAGGCAGTCGGAGTCATCCCAGCCACCCCGAAAGGCACTCGGAGCCTTCTCGGCCGCCCCGAAAGGCACTCGGAGGTGGCCCGGCCGCCCTGAAAGGCACTCGGACCCTCCCCGGCCACCCCGAAAGGCACTCGGAGCGGCCTGGCCACCCTGAAAGGCACTCGGAGCCGGCTCGGTCGTCCCAAAAGGCACTCGGAGCCTCTCCGGCCGCCCCGAAAGGCACTCGGAGCCGGCTCGTCCGTCCCGAAAGGCACTCGGAGCCAGCCCGGCCGCCCCAAAAGGCACTCGGAGCCAGCCCGGCCGCCCCGAAAGGCACTCGGAGCCTCCCTGGCTGCCCACAAAGGCACTCGGGGGCGGCCCGGCCGCCCCAAAAGGCACTCGGAGCCTGCCTGGCCTCCCCGAAAGGCACTCAGAGCCGGCCCGGCCTCCCCAAAAGGCATTCGGAGCCTCCCCGGCCGCCCCGAAAGGCACTCGGAGGCGGCCCGGCCGCCCACAAAGGCACTCGCAGCCTCCCCGGCCGCCCACAAAGGCACTCGGAGCGGCCTGGCCACCCCGAAAGGCACTCGGAGACGGCTCGGTCGTCCCAAAAGGCACTCGGAGCTGGCCCGGCCGCCCCGAAAGGCACTCGGAGCCTCTCCGGCACCCCCGAATGGCACTCGGAGGCGGCCCGGCCACCCCGAAAGGCACTCGGAGCCTCCCAGGCCACCCCGAAAGGCACTCGGAGCCAGCCCGGCCTCCCCGAAAGGCACTCGGAGCCTCCCTGGCCTCCCCGAAAGGCACTCGGAGCGGCCCGGCCACCCCGAAAGGCACTCGGAGCCTCCCCGGGCCGCCCCGAAAGGGACTCGGAGCCTCCCCGGCCGCCCCGAAAGGCATTCGGAGGCATCCCAGCCACCCCGAAAGGCACTCGGAGCCTTCTCGGCCGTCCACAAAGGCACTCGGAGGCGGCCCGGCCGCCCCAAAAGGCACTCGGAGCCTCCCCGGCCACCCCGAAAGGCACTCGGTGAAGGCTTGGCCGTCCCAAAAGGCACTCGGAGCCTCCCCGACCGCCCTGAAAGGCACTCGGAGCCTCCACGGCCGCCCCAAAAGGCACTCGGAGCCTCCCCGGCCGCCCCGAAAGGCACTCGGAGCCTTCCCGGCTGCCCCGAAAGGCACTTGGAGCCTCCCCGGCCACCCCGAAAGGCACTCGGAGCCTCGCTGGCCGCCCCAAAAGGCACTCGGAGCCTCCCCGGCCACCCCGAAAGGCACTCGGACCCTCCCCGGCCACCCCGAAAGGCACTCGGAGCCTCCCTGGCCACTCCGAAAGGCACTCGGAGGCGGCCCGGCCGCCCCAAAAGGCACTCAGAGCCTCCCTGGCCGCCCCGAAAGACACTCGGAGCCTCTCCGGCCCCCCCGAATGGCACTCGGAGGCGGCCCGGCCGCCCCGAAAGGCACTCGGAGCCTCCCTGGCCACCCCGAAAGGAACTCGGAGCCTCCCCGGCCGCCCCGAAAGGCATTCGGAGGCATCCCAGCCACCCCGAAAGGCACTCGGAGCCTTCTCGGCCGTCCACAAAGGCACTCGGAGGCGGCCCGGCCGCCCCGAAAGGCAGTCGGAGCCTCCCCGGCCGCCCCGAAAGGCACTCGGAGCCTCCCCGGCCACCCCGAAAGGCACTCGGTGACGGCTTGGCCGTCCCAAAAGCCACTCCGAGCCTCCCCGACCGCCCCGAAAGGCACTCGGAGCCTCCACGGCCGCCCCGAAAGGCACTCAGAGCCTCCACGGCCACCCTGAAAGGCACTCGGAGCCAGCCCGACCGCCCCGAAAGGCACTCGGAGCCTCCCCGGACGCCCCAAAAGGCACTCGGAGCCTCCCCGGCCGCCCCGAAAGGCACTCGGAGCCTTCCCGGCTGCCCCGAAAGGCACTCGGAGCCTCCCCGGCCACCCCAAAAGGCACTCGGAGCCTCGCTGGCCGCCCCAAAAGGCACTCGGAGCCTCCCCGGCCACCCCGAAAGGCACTCGGAGCCTCCCCGGCCACCCCGAAAGGCACTCGGAGCCTCCCTGGCCACTCCGAAAGGCACTCGGAGGCGGCCCGGCCGCCCCAAAAGGCACTCAGAGCCTCCCTGGCCGCCCCGAAAGGCACTCGGAGCCTCTCCGGCCCCCCCGAATGGCACTCGGAGGCGGCCCGGCCGCCCCGAAAGGCACTCGGAGCCTCCCAGGCCACCCCGAAAGGAACTCGGAGGCGGCCGGGCCGCCCCTAAAGGCACTCAGAGCCTCCCTGGCCGCCCACAAAGGCACTCGCGGGCGGCCCGGCCCCCCCAAAAGGCACTCGGAGCCTCCCAGGTCGCCCCGAAAGGCACTCGGACCCTCTCCGGCCACCCCAAAAGGCACTCGGAGCCTCCCCGGCCGCCCACAAAGGCACTCGGAGCCTCCCTGGCCACTCCGAAAGGCACTCGGAGGCGGCCCGGCTGCCCCAAAAGGCACTCAGAGCCTCCCTGGCCGCCCCGAAAGGCACTCGGAGCCTGCCCGGCCTCCCCAAAAGGCACTCGGAGCGGCCCGGCCACCCCGAAAGGCACTCGGAGCCTCTCCGGCCGCCCCGAAAGGCACTCGGAGCCTCCCCGGCCGCCCCGAAAGGCAGTCGGAGTCATCCCAGCCACCCCGAAAGGCACTCGGAGCCTTCTCGGCCGCCCCGAAAGGCACTCGGAGGTGGCCCGGCCGCCCCGAAAGGCACTCGGAGCCTCCCCAGCTGCCCCGAAAGGCACTCGGAGGCGGCCCGGCCACCCCGAAAGGCACTCGAACCCTCCCCGGCCACCCCGAAAGGCACTCGGAGCGGCCTGGCCACCCTGAAAGGCACTCGGAGCCGGCTCGGTCGTCCCAAAAGGCACTCGGAGCCTCTCCGGCCACCCCGAAAGGCACTCGGAGCCTCTCCGGCCCCCCCGAATGGCACTCGGAGGCGGCCCGGCCGCCCCGAAAGGCACTCGGAGCCAGCCCGGCCGCCCCGAAAGGCACTCGGAGCCTCCCTGGCCGCCCACAAAGGCACTCGGGGGCGGCCCGGCCGCCCCAAAAGGCACTCGGAGCCTGCCTGGCCTCCCCGAAAGGCACTCAGAGCCGGCCCGGCCTCCCCAAAAGGCATTCGGAGCCTCCCCGGCCGCCCCGAAAGGCACTCGGAGGCGGCCCGGCCGCCCACAAAGGCACTCGCAGCCTCCCCGGCCGCCCACAAAGGCACTCGGAGCGGCCTGGCCACCCCGAAAGGCACTCGGAGACGGCTCGGTCGTCCCAAAAGGCACTCGGAGCTGGCCCGGCCGCCCCGAAAGGCACTCGGAGCCTCCCTGGCCGCCCACAAAGGCACTCGGGGGCGGCCCGGCCGCCCCAAAAGGCACTTGGAGCCTCCCAGGCCGCCCCGAAAGGCACTCGGAGCCTTCTCGGCCGCCCCGAAAGGCACTCGGAGGTGGCCCGGCCGCCCCGAAAGGCACTCAGAGTCATCCCAGCCACCCCGAAAGGCACTCGGAGCCTTCTCGGCCGCCCCGAAAGGCACTCGGAGGTGGCCCGGCCGCCCCGAAAGGCACTCGGAGCCTCTCCGGCACCCCCGAATGGCACTCGGAGGCGGCCCGGCCACCCCGAAAGGCACTCGGAGCCTCCCAGGCCACCCCGAAAGGCACTCGGAGCCAGCCCGGCCACCCCGAAAGGCACTCGGAGCCTCCCTGGCCACTCCGAAAGGCACTCGGAGCCTCCCTGGCCACCCCGAAAGGCACTCAGAACCTCCCTGGCCGCCCCGAAAGGCACTCGGAGGCATCCCAGCCACCCCGAAAGGCACTCGGAGCCTTCTTGGCCATCCCAAAAGGCACTCGGAGGTGGCCCGGCCGCCCCGAAAGGCACTCGGAGCCTGCCCGGCCCCCCCGAAAGGCACTCGGAGCCTTCTCGGCCGTCCCAAAAGGCACTCGGTGCCGGCTCGGCCGTCCCAAAAGCCACTTGGAGCCTCCCCGACTGTCCCGAAAGGCACTCGGAGCCTCTCCGGCCCCCCCGAATGGCACTCGGAGGCGGCCCGGCCGCCCCGAAAGGCACTCGGAGCCTCGCTGGCCGCCCCAAAAGGCACTCGGACCCTCTCCGGCCACCCCGAAAGGCACTCGGAGCCTCCCCGGCCGCCCACAAAGGCACTCGGAGCCTCCCTGGCCACTCCGAAAGGCACTCGGAGGCGGCCCGGCTGCCCCGAAAGGCACTCAGAGCCTCCCTGGCCGCCCCGAAAAGCACTCGGAGCCTGCCCGGCCTCCCCAAAAGGCACTCGGAGCGGCCCGGCCACCCCGAAAGGCACTCGGAGCCTCTCCGGCCGCCCCGAAAGGCACTCGGAGCCTCCCCGGCCACCCCGAAAGGCAGTCGGAGTCATCCCAGCCACCCCGAAAGGCACTCGGAGCCTTCTCGGCCGCCCCGAAAGGCACTCGGAGGTGGCCCGGCCGCCCTGAAAGGCACTCGGACCCTCCCCGGCCACCCCGAAAGGCACTCGGAGCGGCCTGGCCACCCTGAAAGGCACTCGGAGCCGGCTCGGTCGTCCCAAAAGGCACTCGGAGCCTCTCCGGCCGCCCCGAAAGGCACTCGGAGCCGGCTCGTCCGTCCCGAAAGGCACTCGGAGCCAGCCCGGCCGCCCCAAAAGGCACTCGGAGCCAGCCCGGCCGCCCCGAAAGGCACTCGGAGCCTCCCTGGCTGCCCACAAAGGCACTCGGGGGCGGCCCGGCCGCCCCAAAAGGCACTCGGAGCCTGCCTGGCCTCCCCGAAAGGCACTCAGAGCCGGCCCGGCCTCCCCAAAAGGCATTCGGAGCCTCCCCGGCCGCCCCGAAAGGCACTCGGAGGCGGCCCGGCCGCCCACAAAGGCACTCGCAGCCTCCCCGGCCGCCCACAAAGGCACTCGGAGCGGCCTGGCCACCCCGAAAGGCACTCGGAGACGGCTCGGTCGTCCCAAAAGGCACTCGGAGCTGGCCCGGCCGCCCCGAAAGGCACTCGGAGCCTCTCCGGCACCCCCGAATGGCACTCGGAGGCGGCCCGGCCACCCCGAAAGGCACTCGGAGCCTCCCAGGCCACCCCGAAAGGCACTCGGAGCCAGCCCGGCCTCCCCGAAAGGCACTCGGAGCCTCCCTGGCCTCCCCGAAAGGCACTCGGAGCGGCCCGGCCACCCCGAAAGGCACTCGGAGCCTCCCCGGGCCGCCCCGAAAGGGACTCGGAGCCTCCCCGGCCGCCCCGAAAGGCATTCGGAGGCATCCCAGCCACCCCGAAAGGCACTCGGAGCCTTCTCGGCCGTCCACAAAGGCACTCGGAGCCTCCCCGGCCACCCCGAAAGGCACTCGGTGAAGGCTTGGCCGTCCCAAAAGCCACTCCGAGCCTCCCCGACCGCCCCGAAAGGCACTCGGAGCCTCCACGGCCGCCCCAAAAGGCACTCGGAGCCTCCCCGGCCGCCCCGAAAGGCACTCGGAGCCTTCCCGGCTGCCCCGAAAGGCACTCGGAGCCTCCCCGGCCACCCCAAAAGGCACTCGGAGCCTCGCTGGCCGCCCCAAAAGGCACTCGGAGCCTCCCCGGCCACCCCGAAAGGCACTCGGAGCCTCCCCGGCCACCCCGAAAGGCACTCGGAGCCTCCCTGGCCACTCCGAAAGGCACTCGGAGGCGGCCCGGCCGCCCCAAAAGGCACTCAGAGCCTCCCTGGCCGCCCCGAAAGGCACTCGGAGCCTCTCCGGCCACCCCGAATGGCACTCGGAGGCGGCCCGGCCGCCCCGAAAGGCACTCGGAGCCTCCCTGGCCACCCCGAAAGGAACTCGGAGGCGGCCGGGCCGCCCCTAAAGGCACTCAGAGCCTCCCTGGCCGCCCACAAAGGCACTCGCGGGCGGCCCGGCCCCCCCAAAAGGCACTCGGAGCCTCCCAGGTCGCCCTGAAAGGCACTCGGACCCTCTCCGGCCACCCCAAAAGGCACTCGGAGCCTCCCCGGCCGCCCCGAAAGGCACTCGGAGCCTCCCTGGCCATTCCGAAAGGCACTCGGAGGCGGCCCGGCTGCCCCAAAAGGCACTCAGAGCCTCCCTGGCCGCCCCGAAAAGCACTCGGAGCCTGCCCGGCCTCCCCAAAAGGCACTCAGAGCGGCCCGGCCACCCCGAAAGGCACTCGGAGCCTCCCCGGCCGCCCCGAAAGGCACTCGGAGCCTCCCCGGCCGCCCCGAAAGGCACTCGGAGTCATCCCAGCCTCCCCGAAAGGCACTCGGAGCCTCCCTGGCCTCCCCAAAAGGCACTCGGAGCGGCCTGGCCACCCCGAAAGGCACTCGGAGCCTCCCCGGGCCGCCCCGAAAGGGACTCGGAGCCTCCCCGGCCGCCCCGAAAGGCATTCGGAGGCATCCCAGCCACCCCGAAAGGCACTCGGAGCCTTCTCGGCCGTCCACAAAGGCACTCGGAGGCGGCCCGGCCGCCCCGAAAGGCAGTCGGAGCCTCCCCGGCCACCCCGAAAGGCACTCGGAGCCTCCCCGGCCACCCCGAAAGGCACTCGGTGACGGCTTGGCCGTCCCAAAAGCCACTCCGAGCCTCCCCGACCGCCCCGAAAGGCACTCGGAGCCTCCACGGCCGCCCCGAAAGGCACTCAGAGCCTCCACGGCCACCCTGAAAGGCACTCGGAGCCTCCCAGGCCGCCCCAAAAGGCACTCGGAGCCTCCCCGGACGCCCCAAAAGGCACTCGGAGCCTCCCCGGCCGCCCCGAAAGGCACTCGGAGCCTTCCCGGCTGCCCCGAAAGGCACTCGGAGCCTCCCCGGCCACCCCGAAAGGCACTCGGAGCCTCGCTGGCCGCCCCAAAAGGCACTCGGAGCCTCCCCGGCCACCCCGAAAGGCACTCGGAGCCTCCCCGGCCACAGCGAAAGGCACTCGGAGCCTCTCCGGCCGCCCCGAAAGGCACTCGGAGCCTCCCCGGCCGCCCCGAAAGGCAGTCGGAGTCATCCCAGCCACCCCGAAAGGCACTCGGAGCCTTCTCGGCCGCCCCGAAAGGCACTCGGAGGTGGCCCGGCCGCCCTGAAAGGCACTCGGACCCTCCCCGGCCACCCCGAAAGGCACTCGGAGCGGCCTGGCCACCCTGAAAGGCACTCGGAGCCGGCTCGGTCGTCCCAAAAGGCACTCGGAGCCTCTCCGGCCGCCCCGAAAGGCACTCGGAGCCGGCTCGTCCGTCCCGAAAGGCACTCGGAGCCAGCCCGGCCGCCCCAAAAGGCACTCGGAGCCAGCCCGGCCGCCCCGAAAGGCACTCGGAGCCTCCCTGGCTGCCCACAAAGGCACTCGGGGGCGGCCCGGCCGCCCCAAAAGGCACTCGGAGCCTGCCTGGCCTCCCCGAAAGGCACTCAGAGCCGGCCCGGCCTCCCCAAAAGGCATTCGGAGCCTCCCCGGCCGCCCCGAAAGGCACTCGGAGGCGGCCCGGCCGCCCACAAAGGCACTCGCAGCCTCCCCGGCCGCCCACAAAGGCACTCGGAGCGGCCTGGCCACCCCGAAAGGCACTCGGAGACGGCTCGGTCGTCCCAAAAGGCACTCGGAGCTGGCCCGGCCGCCCCGAAAGGCACTCGGAGCCTCTCCGGCACCCGCGAATGGCACTCGGAGGCGGCCCGGCCACCCCGAAAGGCACTCGGAGCCTCCCAGGCCACCCCGAAAGGCACTCGGAGCCAGCCCGGCCTCCCCGAAAGGCACTCGGAGCCTCCCTGGCCTCCCCGAAAGGCACTCGGAGCGGCCCGGCCACCCCGAAAGGCACTCGGAGCCTCCCCGGGCCGCCCCGAAAGGGACTCGGAGCCTCCCCGGCCGCCCCGAAAGGCATTCGGAGGCATCCCAGCCACCCCGAAAGGCACTCGGAGCCTTCTCGGCCGTCCACAAAGGCACTCGGAGGCGGCCCGGCCGCCCCGAAAGGCAGTCGGAGCCTCCCCGGCCGCCCCGAAAGGCACTCGGAGCCTCCCCGGCCACCCCGAAAGGCACTCGGTGAAGGCTTGGCCGTCCCAAAAGCCACTCCGAGCCTCCCCGACCGCCCCGAAAGGCACTCGGAGCCTCCACGGCCGCCCCAAAAGGCACTCGGAGCCTCCCCGGCCGCCCCAAAAGGCACTCGGAGCCTTCCCGGCTGCCCCGAAAGGCACTTGGAGCCTCCCCGGCCACCCCGAAAGGCACTCGGAGCCTCGCTGGCCGCCCCAAAAGCCACTCGGAGCCTCCCCGGCCACCCCGAAAGGCACTCGGAGCCTCCCCGGCCACCCCGAAAGGCACTCGGAGCCTCCCTGGCCACTCCGAAAGGCACTCGGAGGCGGCCCGGCCGCCCCAAAAGGCACTCAGAGCCTCCCTGGCCGCCCCGAAAGGCACTCGGAGCCTCTCCGGAACCCCCGAATGGCACTCGGAGGCGGCCCGGCCGCCCCGAAAGGCACTCGGAGCCTCCCTGGCCACCCCGAAAGGAACTCGGAGGCGGCCGGGCCGCCCCTAAAGGCACTCAGAGCCTCCCTGGCCGCCCACAAAGGCACTCGCGGGCGGCCCGGCCCCCCAAAAGGCACTCGGAGCCTCCCAGGTCGCCCCGAAAGGCACTCGGACCCTCTCCGGCCACCCCAAAAGGCACTCGGAGCCTCCCCGGCCGCCCACAAAGGCACTCGGAGCCTCCCTGGCCATTCCGAAAGGCACTCGGAGGCGGCCCGGCTGCCCCAAAAGGCACTCAGAGCCTCCCTGGCCGCCCCGAAAAGCACTCGGAGCCTGCCCGGCCTCCCCAAAAGGCACTCAGAGCGGCCCGGCCACCCCGAAAGGCACTCGGAGCCTCTCCGGCCGCCCCGAAAGGCACTCGGAGCCTCCCCGGCCGCCCCGAAAGGCACTCGGAGTCATCCCAGCCACCCCGAAAGGCACTCGGAGCCTTCTCGGCCGCCCCGAAAGGCACTCGGAGGTGGCCCGGCCGCCCCGAAAGGCACTCGGAGCCTCCCCGGCTGCCCCGAAAGGCACTCGGAGGCGGCCCGGCCGCCCCGAAAGGCACTCGGACCCTCCCCGGCCACCCCGAAAGGCACTCGGAGCGGCCTGGCCACCCTGAAAGGCACTCGGAGCCGGCTCGGTCGTCCCAAAAGGCACTCGGAGCCTCTCCGGCCGCCCCGAAAGGCACTCGGAGCCTCTCCGGCCCCCCCGAATGGCACTCGGAGGCGGCCCGGCCGCCCCGAAAGGCACTCGGAGCCGGCTCGTCCGTCCCGAAAGGCACTCAGAGCCAGCCCGGCCGCCCCAAAAGGCACTCGGAGCCAGCCCGGCCGCCCCGAAAGGCACTCGGAGCCTCCCTGGCCGCCCACAAAGGCACTCGGAGGCGGCCTGGCCACCCCGAAAGGCACTCGGAGACGGCTCGGTCGTCCCAAAAGGGACTCGGAGCCTCCCCGGCCGCCCCGAAAGGCACTCGGAGCCTCTCCGGCACCCCCGAATGGCACTCGGAGGCGGCCCGGCCACCCCGAAAGGCACTCGGAGCCTCCCAGGCCACCCCGAAAGGCACTCGGAGCCAGCCCGGCCTCCCCGAAAGGCACTCGGAGCCTCCCTGGCCTCCCCAAAAGGCACTCGGAGCCTGCCTGGCCTCCCCGAAAGGCACTCAGAGCCGGCCCGGCCTCCCCAAAAGGCATTCGGAGCCTCCCCGGCCGCCCCGAAAGGCACTCGGAGGCGGCCCGGCCGCCCACAAAGGCACTCGCAGCCTCCCCGGCCGCCCACAAAGGCACTCGGAGCGGCCTGGCCACCCCGAAAGGCACTCGGAGACGGCTCGGTCGTCCCAAAAGGCACTCGGAGCTGGCCCGGCCGCCCCGAAAGGCACTCGGAGCCTCTCCGGCACCCCCGAATGGCACTCGGAGGCGGCCCGGCCACCCCGAAAGGCACTCGGAGCCTCCCAGGCCACCCCGAAAGGCACTCGGAGCCAGCCCGGCCTCCCCGAAAGGCACTCGGAGCCTCCCTGGCCTCCCCGAAAGGCACTCGGAGCGGCCCGGCCACCCCGAAAGGCACTCGGAGCCTCCCCGGGCCGCCCCGAAAGGGACTCGGAGCCTCCCCGGCCGCCCCGAAAGGCATTCGGAGGCATCCCAGCCACCCCGAAAGGCACTCGGAGCCTTCTCGGCCGTCCACAAAGGCACTCGGAGGCGGCCCGGCCGCCCCAAAAGGCAGTCGGAGCCTCCCCGGCCGCCCCGAAAGGCACTCGGAGCCTCCCCGGCCACCCCGAAAGGCACTCGGTGAAGGCTTGGCCGTCCCAAAAGCCACTCCGAGCCTCCCCGACCGCCCCGAAAGGCACTCGGAGCCTCCACGGCCGCCCCAAAAGGCACTCGGAGCCTCCCCGGCCGCCCCGAAAGGCACTCGGAGCCTTCCCGGCTGCCCCGAAAGGCACTTGGAGCCTCCCCGGCCACCCCGAAAGGCACTCGGAGCCTCGCTGGCCGCCCCAAAAGGCACTCGGAGCCTCCCCGGCCACCCCGAAAGGCACTCGGACCCTCCCCGGCCACCCCGAAAGGCACTCGGAGCCTCCCTGGCCACTCCGAAAGGCACTCGGAGGCGGCCCGGCCGCCCCAAAAGGCACTCAGAGCCTCCCTGGCCGCCCCGAAAGGCACTCGGAGCCTCTCCGGCCCCCCCGAATGGCACTCGGAGGCGGCCCGGCCGCCCCGAAAGGCACTCGGAGCCTCCCTGGCCACCCCGAAAGGAACTCGGAGGCGGCCGGGCCGCCCCTAAAGGCACTCAGAGCCTCCCTGGCCGCCCACAAAGGCACTCGCGGGCGGCCCGGCCCCCCCAAAAGGCACTCGGAGCCTCCCAGGTCGCCCCGAAAGGCACTCGGACCCTCTCCGGCCACCCCAAAAGGCACTCGGAGCCTCCCCGGCCGCCCACAAAGGCACTCGGAGCCTCCCTGGCCATTCCGAAAGGCACTCGGAGGCGGCCCGGCTGCCCCAAAAGGCACTCAGAGCCTCCCTGGCCGCCCCGAAAGGCACTCGGAGCCTGCCCGGCCTCCCCAAAAGGCACTCAGAGCGGCCCGGCCACCCCGAAAGGCACTCGGAGCCTCTCCGGCCGCCCCGAAAGGCACTCGGAGCCTCCCCGGCCGCCCCGAAAGGCACTCGGAGTCATCCCAGCCACCCCGAAAGGCACTCGGAGCCTTCTCGGCCGCCCCGAAAGGCACTCGGAGGTGGCCCGGCCGCCCCGAAAGGCACTCGGAGCCTCCCCGGCTGCCCCGAAAGGCACTCGGAGGCGGCCCGGCCGCCCCGAAAGGCACTCGGACCCTCCCCGGCCACCCCGAAAGGCACTCGGAGCGGCCTGGCCACCCTGAAAGGCACTCGGAGCCGGCTCGGTCGTCCCAAAAGGCACTCGGAGCCTCTCCGGCCGCCCCGAAAGGCACTCGGAGCCTCTCCGGCCCCCCCGAATGGCACTCGGAGGCGGCCCGGCCGCCCCGAAAGGCACTCGGAGCCGGCTCGTCCGTCCCGAAAGGCACTCGGAGCCAGCCCGGCCGCCCCAAAAGGCACTCGGAGCCAGCCCGGCCGCCCCGAAAGGCACTCGGAGCCTCCCCGGCCGCCCCGAAAGGCACTCGGAGCCTTCCCGGCTGCCCCGAAAGGCACTCGGAGCCTCCCAGGCCACCCCGAAAGGCACTCGGAGCCAGCCCGGCCTCCCCGAAAGGCACTCGGAGCCTCCCTGGCCGCCCACAAAGGCACTCGGGGGCGGCCCGGCCGCCCCAAAAGGCACTCAGAGCCTCCCAGGCCGCCCCGAAAGGCACTCGGAGCCTCCCCGGCCTCCCCAAAAGGCACTCGGAGCGGCCCGGCCACCCCGAAAGGCACTCGGAGCCTCCCCGGGCCGCCCCGAAAGGGACTCGGAGCCTCCCCGGCCGCCCCGAAAGGCATTCGGAGGCATCCCAGCCACCCCGAAAGGCACTCGGAGCCTTCTCGGCCGTCCACAAAGGCACTCGGAGGCGGCCCGGCCGCCCCGAAAGGCAGTCGGAGCCTCCCCGGCCACCCCGAAAGGCACTCGGAGCCTCCCCGGCCACCCCGAAAGGCACTCAGTGCCGGCTTGGCCGTCCCAAAAGCCACTCGGAGCCTCCCCGACCGCCCCGAAAGGCACTCGGAGCCTCCACGGCCGCACCGAAAGGCACTCGGAGCCTCCCCGGCCACCCCAAAAGGCACTCGGAGCCTCCCCGGCCGCCCAGAAAGGCACTCGGAGCCTCCCCGGACGCCCCAAAAGGCACTCAGAGCCTCCCCGGCCGCCCCGAAAGGCACTCGGAGCCTTCCCGGCTGCCCCGAAAGGCACTCGGAGCCTCCCCGGCCACCCCGAAAGGCACTCGGAGCCTCCCTGGCCACCCCGAAAGGCACTCGGAGCGGCCTGGCCACCCCGAAAGGCACTCGGAGTCGGCTCGGTCGTCCCAAAAGGCACTCGGAGCTGGCCCGGACGCCCACAAAGGCACTCGGAGCCTCTCCGGCCACCCCGAAAGGCACTCGGAGCCTCTCCGGCCGCCCCGAAAGGCACTCGGAGCCTCCCCGGCCGCCCCGAAAGGCACTCGGAGTCATCCCAGCCACCCCGAAAGGCACTCGGAGCCTTCTCGGCCGCCCCGAAAGGCACTCGGAGGTGGCCCGGCCGCCCCGAAAGGCACTCGGAGCCTCCCCGGCTGCCCCGAAAGGCACTCGGAGGCGGCCCGGCCGCCCCGAAAGGCACTCGGACCCTCCCCGGCCACCCCGAAAGGCACTCGGAGCGGCCTGGCCACCCTGAAAGGCACTCGGAGCCGGCTCGGTCGTCCCAAAAGGCACTCGGAGCCTCTCCGGCCGCCCCGAAAGGCACTCGGAGCCTCTCCGGCCCCCCCGAATGGCACTCGGAGGCGGCCCGGCCGCCCCGAAAGGCACTCGGAGCCGGCTCGTCCGTCCCGAAAGGCACTCAGAGCCAGCCCGGCCGCCCCAAAAGGCACTCGGAGCCAGCCCGGCCGCCCCGAAAGGCACTCGGAGCCTCCCTGGCCGCCCACAAAGGCACTCGGAGGCGGCCTGGCCACCCCGAAAGGCACTCGGAGACGGCTCGGTCGTCCCAAAAGGGACTCGGAGCCTCCCCGGCCGCCCCGAAAGGCACTCGGAGCCTCTCCGGCACCCCCGAATGGCACTCGGAGGCGGCCCGGCCACCCCGAAAGGCACTCGGAGCCTCCCAGGCCACCCCGAAAGGCACTCGGAGCCAGCCCGGCCTCCCCGAAAGGCACTCGGAGCCTCCCTGGCCTCCCCAAAAGGCACTCGGAGCCTGCCTGGCCTCCCCGAAAGGCACTCAGAGCCGGCCCGGCCTCCCCAAAAGGCATTCGGAGCCTCCCCGGCCGCCCCGAAAGGCACTCGGAGGCGGCCCGGCCGCCCACAAAGGCACTCGCAGCCTCCCCGGCCGCCCACAAAGGCACTCGGAGCGGCCTGGCCACCCCGAAAGGCACTCGGAGACGGCTCGGTCGTCCCAAAAGGCACTCGGAGCTGGCCCGGCCGCCCCGAAAGGCACTCGGAGCCTCTCCGGCACCCCCGAATGGCACTCGGAGGCGGCCCGGCCACCCCGAAAGGCACTCGGAGCCTCCCAGGCCACCCCGAAAGGCACTCGGAGCCAGCCCGGCCTCCCCGAAAGGCACTCGGAGCCTCCCTGGCCTCCCCGAAAGGCACTCGGAGCGGCCCGGCCACCCCGAAAGGCACTCGGAGCCTCCCCGGGCCGCCCCGAAAGGGACTCGGAGCCTCCCCGGCCGCCCCGAAAGGCATTCGGAGGCATCCCAGCCACCCCGAAAGGCACTCGGAGCCTTCTCGGCCGTCCACAAAGGCACTCGGAGGCGGCCCGGCCGCCCCAAAAGGCAGTCGGAGCCTCCCCGGCCGCCCCGAAAGGCACTCGGAGCCTCCCCGGCCACCCCGAAAGGCACTCGGTGAAGGCTTGGCCGTCCCAAAAGCCACTCCGAGCCTCCCCGACCGCCCCGAAAGGCACTCGGAGCCTCCACGGCCGCCCCAAAAGGCACTCGGAGCCTCCCCGGCCGCCCCGAAAGGCACTCGGAGCCTTCCCGGCTGCCCCGAAAGGCACTTGGAGCCTCCCCGGCCACCCCGAAAGGCACTCGGAGCCTCGCTGGCCGCCCCAAAAGGCACTCGGAGCCTCCCCGGCCACCCCGAAAGGCACTCGGACCCTCCCCGGCCACCCCGAAAGGCACTCGGAGCCTCCCTGGCCACTCCGAAAGGCACTCGGAGGCGGCCCGGCCGCCCCAAAAGGCACTCAGAGCCTCCCTGGCCGCCCCGAAAGGCACTCGGAGCCTCTCCGGCCCCCCCGAATGGCACTCGGAGGCGGCCCGGCCGCCCCGAAAGGCACTCGGAGCCTCCCTGGCCACCCCGAAAGGAACTCGGAGGCGGCCGGGCCGCCCCTAAAGGCACTCAGAGCCTCCCTGGCCGCCCACAAAGGCACTCGCGGGCGGCCCGGCCCCCCCAAAAGGCACTCGGAGCCTCCCAGGTCGCCCCGAAAGGCACTCGGACCCTCTCCGGCCACCCCAAAAGGCACTCGGAGCCTCCCCGGCCGCCCACAAAGGCACTCGGAGCCTCCCTGGCCATTCCGAAAGGCACTCGGAGGCGGCCCGGCTGCCCCAAAAGGCACTCAGAGCCTCCCTGGCCGCCCCGAAAGGCACTCGGAGCCTGCCCGGCCTCCCCAAAAGGCACTCAGAGCGGCCCGGCCACCCCGAAAGGCACTCGGAGCCTCTCCGGCCGCCCCGAAAGGCACTCGGAGCCTCCCCGGCCGCCCCGAAAGGCACTCGGAGTCATCCCAGCCACCCCGAAAGGCACTCGGAGCCTTCTCGGCCGCCCCGAAAGGCACTCGGAGGTGGCCCGGCCGCCCCGAAAGGCACTCGGAGCCTCCCCGGCTGCCCCGAAAGGCACTCGGAGGCGGCCCGGCCGCCCCGAAAGGCACTCGGACCCTCCCCGGCCACCCCGAAAGGCACTCGGAGCGGCCTGGCCACCCTGAAAGGCACTCGGAGCCGGCTCGGTCGTCCCAAAAGGCACTCGGAGCCTCTCCGGCCGCCCCGAAAGGCACTCGGAGCCTCTCCGGCCCCCCCGAATGGCACTCGGAGGCGGCCCGGCCGCCCCGAAAGGCACTCGGAGCCGGCTCGTCCGTCCCGAAAGGCACTCGGAGCCAGCCCGGCCGCCCCAAAAGGCACTCGGAGCCAGCCCGGCCGCCCCGAAAGGCACTCGGAGCCTCCCCGGCCGCCCCGAAAGGCACTCGGAGCCTTCCCGGCTGCCCCGAAAGGCACTCGGAGCCTCCCAGGCCACCCCGAAAGGCACTCGGAGCCAGCCCGGCCTCCCCGAAAGGCACTCGGAGCCTCCCTGGCCGCCCACAAAGGCACTCGGGGGCGGCCCGGCCGCCCCAAAAGGCACTCAGAGCCTCCCAGGCCGCCCCGAAAGGCACTCGGAGCCTCCCCGGCCTCCCCAAAAGGCACTCGGAGCGGCCCGGCCACCCCGAAAGGCACTCGGAGCCTCCCCGGGCCGCCCCGAAAGGGACTCGGAGCCTCCCCGGCCGCCCCGAAAGGCATTCGGAGGCATCCCAGCCACCCCGAAAGGCACTCGGAGCCTTCTCGGCCGTCCACAAAGGCACTCGGAGGCGGCCCGGCCGCCCCGAAAGGCAGTCGGAGCCTCCCCGGCCACCCCGAAAGGCACTCGGAGCCTCCCCGGCCACCCCGAAAGGCACTCAGTGCCGGCTTGGCCGTCCCAAAAGCCACTCGGAGCCTCCCCGACCGCCCCGAAAGGCACTCGGAGCCTCCACGGCCGCACCGAAAGGCACTCGGAGCCTCCCCGGCCACCCCAAAAGGCACTCGGAGCCTCCCCGGCCGCCCAGAAAGGCACTCGGAGCCTCCCCGGACGCCCCAAAAGGCACTCAGAGCCTCCCCGGCCGCCCCGAAAGGCACTCGGAGCCTTCCCGGCTGCCCCGAAAGGCACTCGGAGCCTCCCCGGCCACCCCGAAAGGCACTCGGAGCCTCCCTGGCCACCCCGAAAGGCACTCGGAGCGGCCTGGCCACCCCGAAAGGCACTCGGAGTCGGCTCGGTCGTCCCAAAAGGCACTCGGAGCTGGCCCGGACGCCCACAAAGGCACTCGGAGCCTCTCCGGCCACCCCGAAAGGCACTCGGAGCCTCTCCGGCCCCCCCGAATGGCACTCGGAGGCGGCCCGGCCGCCCCGAAAGGCACTCGGAGCCTCTCCGGCCCCCCCGAATGGCACTCGGAGGCGGCCCGGCCGCCCCGAAAGGCACTCGGAGCCGGCTCGTCCGTCCCGAAAGGCACTCGGAGCCAGCCCGGCCGCCCCAAAAGGCACTCGGAGCCGGCTCATCCGTCCCGAAAGGCACTCGGAGCCTCCATGGAAGACCAGAAAGGCACTCGGGGGCGGCCCGGCCGCCCCAAAAGGCACTCGGAGCCTGCCTGGCCTCCCCGAAAGGCACTCAGAACCGGCCCGGCCTCCCCGAAAGGCATTCGGAGCTGGACCGGCCGCCCCGAAAGGCACTCGGAGGCGGCCTGGCCGCCCACAAAGGCACTCACAGCCTCCCCGGCCGCCCACAAAGGCACTCGGAGCGGCCTGGCCACCCCGAAAGGCACTCGGAGCCTCCCCGGCCGCCCCGAAAGGGACTCGGAGCCTCCCCGGCCGCCCCGAAAGGTATTCGGAGGCATCCCAGCCACCCCGAAAGGCACTCGGAGCCTTCTCGGCCGTCCACAAAGGCACTCGGGGGCGGCCTGGCCGCCCCGAAAGGCACTCGGAGCCTCCCCAGCCACCCTGAAAGGCACTCGGTGCCGGCTTGGCCGTCCCAAAAGCCACTCGGAGCCTCCCCGGCCACCCTGAAAGGCACTCGGAGCCTCCCAGGCCGCCCCAAAAGGCACTCGGAGCCTCCACGGCCGCCCCGAAAGGCACTCGGAGCCTCCCCGGCCGCCCCGAAAGGCACTCGGAGCCTCCCCGGCCACCCCGAAAGGCACTCGGAGCGGCCTGGCTAACCCGAAAGGCACTCGGAGCCGGCTCGGCCGTCCCAAAAGGCACTCGGAGCGGCCCGGCCGCCCCAAAAGGCACTCGGAGCCTTCTCGGCCGTCCCGAAAGGCACTCGGAGCCTCCCCGGCCGCCCCGAAAGGCACTCGGAGGCATCCCAGCCACCCCGAAAGGCACTCGGAGCCTTCTCGGCCGTCCACAAAGGCACTCGGAGGCGGCCCGGCCGCCCCGAAAGGCAGTCAGAGCCTCCCCGGCCACCCTGAAAGGCACTCGGTGCCGGCTTGGCCGTCCCAAAAGCCACTCGGAGCCTCCCCGGCCACCCTGAAAGGCACTCGGAGCCTCCCAGGCCGCCCCAAAAGGCACTCGGAGCCTCCCCGGCCGCCCCGAAAGGCACTCGGAGCCTCCCCGGGCCGCCCCGAAAGGCACTCGGAGCCTCCCCGGCCACCCCGAAAGGCACTCGGAGCGCCCTGGCCACCCCGAAAGGCACTCGGAGCCGGCTCGGCCATCCCCGAAAGGCACTCGGAGCCTGCCCAACCACCCCAAAAGGCACTCGGAGCCTCCCCGGCCGCCCCGAAAGGCACTCGGAGCCTCCCCGGCCTCCCCAAAAGGCACTCGGAACCTCACCGGCCGCACACAAAGGCACTCGGAGACTGCACTGTCGCCCCGAAAGGGACTCGGAGGCGGACCGGTCACCCCGAAAGGCACTCGGAGCCTCCCCGGCTGCCCCGAAAGGCACTCGGAGCGGCCTGGCTAACCCGAAAGGCACTCGGAGCCTTCTCGGCCGTCCCAAAAGGCACTCGGAGCTGGCCCGGCCGCCCCAAAAGGCACTCGGAGCCTCTCCGGCCACCCCGAAAGGCACTCGGAGCCTCTCCGGCCCCCCCGAATGGCACTCGGAGGCGGCCCGGCCGCCCCAAAAGGCACTCGGAGCCGGCTCGTCCGTCCCGAAAGGCACTCGGAGCCAGCCCGGCCGCCCCAAAAGGCACTCGGACCCAGTCCGGCCGCCCCGAAAGGCACTCGGAGCCTCCCTGGCCGCCCACAAAGGCACTCGGGGGCGGCCCGGCCGCCCCAAAAGGCACTCGGAGCCTGCCTGGCCTCCCCGAAAGGCACTCAGAGCCGGCCCGGCCTCCCCGAAAGGCATTCGGAGCTGGCCCGGCTGCCCCGAAAGGCACTCGGAGGCGGCCCGGCCGCCCACAAAGGCACTCACAGCCTCCCCGGCCGCCCCGAAAGGCACTCGGAGCGGCCTGGCCACCCCGAAAGGCACTCGGAGACGGCTCGGTCGTCCCAAAAGGCACTCGGAGCTGGCCCGGCCGCCCCGAAAGGCACTCGGAGCCTCTCCGGCCCCCCCGAATGGCACTCGGAGGCGGCCCGGTCGCCCCGAAAGGCACTCGGAGCCTCCCAGGCCACCCCGAAAGGCACTCGGAGCCAGCCCCGCCTCCCCGAAAGGCACTCGGAGCCTCCCTGGCCGCCCACAAAGGCACTCGGGGGCGGCCCGGCCGCCCCAAAAGGCACTTGGAGCCTCCCAGGCCGCCCCGAAAGGCACTCGGACCCTCTCCGGCCACCCCGAAAGGCTCTAGGAGCCTCCCCGGCCCCCCGGAAAGGCACTCGGAGCCTCCCTGGCCACTCCGAAAGGCACTCGGAGGCGGCCCGGCCACCCCGAAAGGCACTCAGAACCTCCCTGGCCGCCCCGAAAGGCACTCGGAGGCATCCCAGCCACCCCGAAAGGCACTCGGAGCCTTCTCGGCCGTCCCAAAAGGCACTCGGAGGTGGCCCGGCCGCCCCGAAAGGCACTCGGAGCCTCTCCGGCCCCCCCGAATGGCACTCGGAGGTGGCCCGGCCGCTCCGAAAGGCACTCGGTGCCGGCTCGGCCGTCCCAAAAGCCACTTGGAGCCTCCCCGACTGTCCCGAAAGGCACTCGGAGCCTCTCCGGCCCCCCCGAATGGCACTCGGAGGCGGCCCGGCCGCCCCGAAAGGCACTCGGAGCCTCCCTGGCCACCCCGAAAGGCACTCGGACCCTCTCCGGCCACCCCAAAAGGCACTCGGAGCCTCCCCGGCCGCCCACAAAGGCACTCGGAGCCTCCCTGGCCACTCCGAAAGGCACTCGGAGGCGGCCCGGCTGCCCCGAAAGGCACTCAGAGCCTCCCTGGCCGCCCCGAAAAGCACTCGGAGCCTGCCCGGCCTCCCCAAAAGGCACTCGGAGCGGCCCGGCCACCCCGAAAGGCACTCGGAGCCTCTCCGGCCGCCCCGAAAGGCACTCGGAGCCTCCCCGGCCGCCCCGAAAGGCACTCGGAGTCATCCCAGCCACCCCGAAAGGCACTCGGAGCCTTCTCGGCCGCCCCGAAAGGCACTCGGAGGTGGCCCGGCCGCCCCGAAAGGCACTCGGAGCCTCCCCAGCTGCCCCGAAAGGCACTCGGAGGCGGCCCCGCCGCCCCCAAAGGCACTCGGACCCTCCCCGGCCACCCCGAAAGGCACTCGGAGCGGCCTGGCCACCCTGAAAGGCACTCGGAGCCGGCTCGGTCGTCCCAAAAGGCACTCGGAGCCTCTCCGGCCACCCCGAAAGGCACTCGGAGCCGGCTCGTCCGTCCCGAAAGGCACTCGGAGCGAGCCCGGCCGCCCCAAAAGGCACTCGGAGCCAGCCCGGCCGCCCCGAAAGGCACTCGGAGCCTCCCTGGAAGACCACAAAGGCACTCGGGGGCGGCCCGGCCGCCCCAAAAGGCACTCGGAGCCTGCCTGGCCTCCCCGAAAGGCACTCGGAGCCGGTCCGGCCTCCCCGAAAGGCATTCGGAGCCGGCTCAGCCGCCCCGAAAGGCACTCGGAGGCGGCCCGGCCGCCCACAAAGGCACTCGGAGCCTCCCCGGCCACCTCGAAAGGCACTCGGAGCCTCCCTGGCCACCCCGAAAGGCACTCGGAGACGGCTCGGTCGTCCCAAAAGGCACTCGGAGGCGGCCCGGCCGCCCCGAAAGGCACTCGGAGCCTCTCCGGCACCCCCGAATGGCACTCGGAGGCGGCCCGGCCACCCCGAAAGGCACTCGGAGCCTCCCAGGCCACCCCGAAAGGCACTCGGAGCCAGCCCGGCCTCCCCGAAAGGCACTCGGAGCCTCCCTGGCCTCCCCAAAAGGCACTCGGAGCGGCCCGGCCACCCCGAAAGGCACTCGGAGCCTCCCCGGGCCGCCCCGAAAGGGACTCGGAGCCTCCCCGGCCGCCCCGAAAGGCATTCGGAGGCATCCCAGCCACCCCGAAAGGCACTCGGAGCCTTCTCGGCCGTCCACAAAGGCACTCGGAGGCGGCCCGGCCGCCCCGAAAGGCAGTCGGAGCCTCCCCGGCCGCCCCGAAAGGCACTCGGAGCCTCCCCGGCCACCCCGAAAGGCACTCGGTGACGGCTTGGCCGTCCCAAAAGCCACTCCGAGCCTCCCCGACCGCCCCGAAAGGCACTCGGAGCCTCCACGGCCGCCCCGAAAGGCACTCAGAGCCTCCACGGCCACCCTGAAAGGCACTCGGAGCCTCCCAGGCCGCCCCAAAAGGCACTCGGAGCCTCCCCGGACGCCCCAAAAGGCACTCGGAGCCTCCCCGGCCGCCCCGAAAGGCACTCGGAGCCTTCCCGGCTGCCCCGAAAGGCACTCGGAGCCTCCCCGGCCACCCTGAAAGGCACTCGGAGCCTCGCTGGCCGCCCCAAAAGGCACTCGGAGCCTCCCCGGCCACCCCGAAAGGCACTCGGAGCCTCCCCGGCCACCCCGAAAGGCACTCGGAGCCTCCCTGGCCACTCCGAAAGGCACTCGGAGGCGGCCCGGCCGCCCCAAAAGGCACTCAGAGCCTCCCTGGCCGCCCCGAAAGGCACTCGGAGCCTCTCCGGCCCCCCCGAATGGCACTCGGAGGCGGCCCGGCCGCCCCGAAAGGCACTCGGAGCCTCCCTGGCCACCCCGAAAGGAACTCGGAGGCGGCCGGGCCGCCCCTAAAGGCACTCAGAGCCTCCCTGGCCGCCCACAAAGGCACTCGCGGGCGGCCCGGCCCCCCCAAAAGGCACTCGGAGCCTCCCAGGTCGCCCCGAAAGGCACTCGGACCCTATCCGGCCACCCCAAAAGGCACTCGGAGCCTCCCCGGCCGCCCCCAAAGGCACTCGGAGCCTCCCCGGCCGCCCACAAAGGCACTCGGAGGCGGCCCGGCTGCCCCAAAAGGCACTCAGAGCCTCCCTGGCCACCCCGAAAGGCACTCGGAGCCTGCCCGGCCTCCCCAAAAGGCACTCAGAGCGGCCCGGCCACCCCGAAAGGCACTCGGAGCCTCTCCGGCCGCCCCGAAAGGCACTCGGAGCCTCCCCGGCCGCCCCGAAAGGCACTCGGAGTCACCCCGGCCACCCCAAAAGGCACTCGGAGCCTTCTCGGCCGCCCCGAAAGGCACTCGGAGGTGGCCCGGCCGCCCCGAAAGGCACTCGGAGCCTCCCCAGCTGCCCCGAAAGGCACTCGGAGGCGGCCCGGCCACCCCGAAAGGCACTCGAACCCTCCCCGGCCACCCCGAAAGGCACTCGGAGCGGCCTGGCCACCCTGAAAGGCACTCGGAGCCGGCTCGGTCGTCCCAAAAGGCACTCGGAGCCTCTCCGGCCACCCCGAAAGGCACTCGGAGCCTCTCCGGCCCCCCCGAATGGCACTCGGAGGCGGCCCGGCCGCCCCGAAAGGCACTCGGAGCCAGCCCGGCCGCCCCGAAAGGCACTCGGAGCCTCCCTGGCCGCCCACAAAGGCACTCGGGGGCGGCCCGGCCGCCCCAAAAGGCACTCGGAGCCTGCCTGGCCTCCCCGAAAGGCACTCAGAGCCGGCCCGGCCTCCCCAAAAGGCATTCGGAGCCTCCCCGGCCGCCCCGAAAGGCACTCGGAGGCGGCCCGGCCGCCCACAAAGGCACTCGCAGCCTCCCCGGCCGCCCACAAAGGCACTCGGAGCGGCCTGGCCACCCCGAAAGGCACTCGGAGACGGCTCGGTCGTCCCAAAAGGCACTCGGAGCTGGCCCGGCCGCCCCGAAAGGCACTCGGAGCCTCCCTGGCCGCCCACAAAGGCACTCGGGGGCGGCCCGGCCGCCCCAAAAGGCACTTGGAGCCTCCCAGGCCGCCCCGAAAGGCACTCGGAGCCTTCTCGGCCGCCCCGAAAGGCACTCGGAGGTGGCCCGGCCGCCCCGAAAGGCACTCGGAGACAGCTCGGTCGTCCCAAAAGGCACTCGGAGGCGGCCCGGCCGCCCCGAAAGGCACTCGGAGCCTCTCCGGCACCCCCGAATGGCACTCGGAGGCGGCCCGGCCACCCCGAAAGGCACTCGGAGCCTCCCAGGCCACCCCGAAAGGCACTCGGAGCCAGCCCGGCCACCCCGAAAGGCACTCGGAGCCTCCCTGGCCACTCCGAAAGGCACTCGGAGCCTCCCTGGCCACCCCGAAAGGCACTCAGAACCTCCCTGGCCGCCCCGAAAGGCACTCGGAGGCATCCCAGCCACCCCGAAAGGCACTCGGAGCCTTCTTGGCCGTCCCAAAAGGCACTCGGAGGTGGCCCGGCCGCCCCGAAAGGCACTCGGAGCCTGCCCGGCCCCCCCGAAAGGCACTCGGAGCCTTCTCGGCCGTCCCAAAAGGCACTCGGTGCCGGCTCGGCCGTCCCAAAAGCCACTTGGAGCCTCCCCGACTGTCCCGAAAGGCACTCGGAGCCTCTCCGGCCCCCCCGAATGGCACTCGGAGGCGGCCCGGCCGCCCCGAAAGGCACTCGGAGCCTCCCTGGCCGCCCCGAAAGGCACTCGGACCCTCTCCGGCCACCCGAAAGGCACTCGGAGCCTCCCCGGCCGCCCACAAAGGCACTCGGAGCCTCCCTGGCCACTCCGAAAGGCACTCGGAGGCGGCCCGGCTGCCCCGAAAGGCACTCAGAGCCTCCCTGGCCGCCCCGAAAAGCACTCGGAGCCTGCCCGGCCTCCCCAAAAGGCACTCGGAGCGGCCCGGCCACCCCGAAAGGCACTCGGAGCCTCTCCGGCCGCCCCGAAAGGCACTCGGAGCCTCCCCGGCCGCCCCGAAAGGCAGTCGGAGTCATCCCAGCCACCCCGAAAGGCACTCGGAGCCTTCTCGGCCGCCCCGAAAGGCACTCGGAGGTGGCCCGGCCGCCCTGAAAGGCACTCGGACCCTCCCCGGCCACCCCGAAAGGCACTCGGAGCGGCCTGGCCACCCTGAAAGGCACTCGGAGCCGGCTCGGTCGTCCCAAAAGGCACTCGGAGCCTCTCCGGCCGCCCCGAAAGGCACTCGGAGCCGGCTCGTCCGTCCCGAAAGGCACTCGGAGCCAGCCCGGCCGCCCCAAAAGGCACTCGGAGCCAGCCCGGCCGCCCCGAAAGGCACTCGGAGCCTCCCTGGCTGCCCACAAAGGCACTCGGGGGCGGCCCGGCCGCCCCAAAAGGCACTCGGAGCCTGCCTGGCCTCCCCGAAAGGCACTCAGAGCCGGCCCGGCCTCCCCAAAAGGCATTCGGAGCCTCCCCGGCCGCCCCGAAAGGCACTCGGAGGCGGCCCGGCCGCCCACAAAGGCACTCGCAGCCTCCCCGGCCGCCCACAAAGGCACTCGGAGCGGCCTGGCCACCCCGAAAGGCACTCGGAGACGGCTCGGTCGTCCCAAAAGGCACTCGGAGCTGGCCCGGCCGCCCCGAAAGGCACTCGGAGCCTCTCCGGCACCCCCGAATGGCACTCGGAGGCGGCCCGGCCACCCCGAAAGGCACTCGGAGCCTCCCAGGCCACCCCGAAAGGCACTCGGAGCCAGCCCGGCCTCCCCGAAAGGCACTCGGAGCCTCCCTGGCCTCCCCGAAAGGCACTCGGAGCGGCCCGGCCACCCCGAAAGGCACTCGGAGCCTCCCCGGGCCGCCCCGAAAGGGACTCGGAGCCTCCCCGGCCGCCCCGAAAGGCATTCGGAGGCATCCCAGCCACCCCGAAAGGCACTCGGAGCCTTCTCGGCCGTCCACAAAGGCACTCGGAGGCGGCCCGGCCGCCCCAAAAGGCACTCGGAGCCTCCCCGGCCACCCCGAAAGGCACTCGGTGAAGGCTTGGCCGTCCCAAAAGGCACTCGGAGCCTCCCCGACCGCCCTGAAAGGCACTCGGAGCCTCCACGGCCGCCCCAAAAGGCACTCGGAGCCTGCCTGGCCTCCCCGAAAGGCACTCAGAGCCGGCCCGGCCTCCCCAAAAGGCATTCGGAGCCTCCCCGGCCGCCCCGAAAGGCACTCGGAGGCGGCCCGGCCGCCCACAAAGGCACTCGCAGCCTCCCCGGCCGCCCACAAAGGCACTCGGAGCGGCCTGGCCACCCCGAAAGGCACTCGGAGACGGCTCGGTCGTCCCAAAAGGCACTCGGAGCTGGCCCGGCCGCCCCGAAAGGCACTCGGAGCCTCTCCGGCACCCGCGAATGGCACTCGGAGGCGGCCCGGCCACCCCGAAAGGCACTCGGAGCCTCCCAGGCCACCCCGAAAGGCACTCGGAGCCAGCCCGGCCTCCCCGAAAGGCACTCGGAGCCTCCCTGGCCTCCCCGAAAGGCACTCGGAGCGGCCCGGCCACCCCGAAAGGCACTCGGAGCCTCCCCGGGCCGCCCCGAAAGGGACTCGGAGCCTCCCCGGCCGCCCCGAAAGGCATTCGGAGGCATCCCAGCCACCCCGAAAGGCACTCGGAGCCTTCTCGGCCGTCCACAAAGGCACTCGGAGGCGGCCCGGCCGCCCCGAAAGGCAGTCGGAGCCTCCCCGGCCGCCCCGAAAGGCACTCGGAGCCTCCCCGGCCACCCCGAAAGGCACTCGGTGAAGGCTTGGCCGTCCCAAAAGCCACTCCGAGCCTCCCCGACCGCCCCGAAAGGCACTCGGAGCCTCCACGGCCGCCCCAAAAGGCACTCGGAGCCTCCCCGGCCGCCCCAAAAGGCACTCGGAGCCTTCCCGGCTGCCCCGAAAGGCACTTGGAGCCTCCCCGGCCACCCCGAAAGGCACTCGGAGCCTCGCTGGCCGCCCCAAAAGCCACTCGGAGCCTCCCCGGCCACCCCGAAAGGCACTCGGAGCCTCCCCGGCCACCCCGAAAGGCACTCGGAGCCTCCCTGGCCACTCCGAAAGGCACTCGGAGGCGGCCCGGCCGCCCCAAAAGGCACTCAGAGCCTCCCTGGCCGCCCCGAAAGGCACTCGGAGCCTCTCCGGAACCCCCGAATGGCACTCGGAGGCGGCCCGGCCGCCCCGAAAGGCACTCGGAGCCTCCCTGGCCACCCCGAAAGGAACTCGGAGGCGGCCGGGCCGCCCCTAAAGGCACTCAGAGCCTCCCTGGCCGCCCACAAAGGCACTCGCGGGCGGCCCGGCCCCCCCAAAAGGCACTCGGAGCCTCCCAGGTCGCCCCGAAAGGCACTCGGACCCTCTCCGGCCACCCCAAAAGGCACTCGGAGCCTCCCCGGCCGCCCACAAAGGCACTCGGAGCCTCCCTGGCCATTCCGAAAGGCACTCGGAGGCGGCCCGGCTGCCCCAAAAGGCACTCAGAGCCTCCCTGGCCGCCCCGAAAAGCACTCGGAGCCTGCCCGGCCTCCCCAAAAGGCACTCAGAGCGGCCCGGCCACCCCGAAAGGCACTCGGAGCCTCTCCGGCCGCCCCGAAAGGCACTCGGAGCCTCCCCGGCCGCCCCGAAAGGCACTCGGAGTCATCCCAGCCACCCCGAAAGGCACTCGGAGCCTTCTCGGCCGCCCCGAAAGGCACTCGGAGGTGGCCCGGCCGCCCCGAAAGGCACTCGGAGCCTCCCCGGCTGCCCCGAAAGGCACTCGGAGGCGGCCCGGCCGCCCCGAAAGGCACTCGGACCCTCCCCGGCCACCCCGAAAGGCACTCGGAGCGGCCTGGCCACCCTGAAAGGCACTCGGAGCCGGCTCGGTCGTCCCAAAAGGCACTCGGAGCCTCTCCGGCCGCCCCGAAAGGCACTCGGAGCCTCTCCGGCCCCCCCGAATGGCACTCGGAGGCGGCCCGGCCGCCCCGAAAGGCACTCGGAGCCGGCTCGTCCGTCCCGAAAGGCACTCAGAGCCAGCCCGGCCGCCCCAAAAGGCACTCGGAGCCAGCCCGGCCGCCCCGAAAGGCACTCGGAGCCTCCCTGGCCGCCCACAAAGGCACTCGGAGGCGGCCTGGCCACCCCGAAAGGCACTCGGAGACGGCTCGGTCGTCCCAAAAGGGACTCGGAGCCTCCCCGGCCGCCCCGAAAGGCACTCGGAGCCTCTCCGGCACCCCCGAATGGCACTCGGAGGCGGCCCGGCCACCCCGAAAGGCACTCGGAGCCTCCCAGGCCACCCCGAAAGGCACTCGGAGCCAGCCCGGCCTCCCCGAAAGGCACTCGGAGCCTCCCTGGCCTCCCCAAAAGGCACTCGGAGCCTGCCTGGCCTCCCCGAAAGGCACTCAGAGCCGGCCCGGCCTCCCCAAAAGGCATTCGGAGCCTCCCCGGCCGCCCCGAAAGGCACTCGGAGGCGGCCCGGCCGCCCACAAAGGCACTCGCAGCCTCCCCGGCCGCCCACAAAGGCACTCGGAGCGGCCTGGCCACCCCGAAAGGCACTCGGAGACGGCTCGGTCGTCCCAAAAGGCACTCGGAGCTGGCCCGGCCGCCCCGAAAGGCACTCGGAGCCTCTCCGGCACCCCCGAATGGCACTCGGAGGCGGCCCGGCCACCCCGAAAGGCACTCGGAGCCTCCCAGGCCACCCCGAAAGGCACTCGGAGCCAGCCCGGCCTCCCCGAAAGGCACTCGGAGCCTCCCTGGCCTCCCCGAAAGGCACTCGGAGCGGCCCGGCCACCCCGAAAGGCACTCGGAGCCTCCCCGGGCCGCCCCGAAAGGGACTCGGAGCCTCCCCGGCCGCCCCGAAAGGCATTCGGAGGCATCCCAGCCACCCCGAAAGGCACTCGGAGCCTTCTCGGCCGTCCACAAAGGCACTCGGAGGCGGCCCGGCCGCCCCAAAAGGCAGTCGGAGCCTCCCCGGCCGCCCCGAAAGGCACTCGGAGCCTCCCCGGCCACCCCGAAAGGCACTCGGTGAAGGCTTGGCCGTCCCAAAAGCCACTCCGAGCCTCCCCGACCGCCCCGAAAGGCACTCGGAGCCTCCACGGCCGCCCCAAAAGGCACTCGGAGCCTCCCCGGCCGCCCCGAAAGGCACTCGGAGCCTTCCCGGCTGCCCCGAAAGGCACTTGGAGCCTCCCCGGCCACCCCGAAAGGCACTCGGAGCCTCGCTGGCCGCCCCAAAAGGCACTCGGAGCCTCCCCGGCCACCCCGAAAGGCACTCGGACCCTCCCCGGCCACCCCGAAAGGCACTCGGAGCCTCCCTGGCCACTCCGAAAGGCACTCGGAGGCGGCCCGGCCGCCCCAAAAGGCACTCAGAGCCTCCCTGGCCGCCCCGAAAGGCACTCGGAGCCTCTCCGGCCCCCCCGAATGGCACTCGGAGGCGGCCCGGCCGCCCCGAAAGGCACTCGGAGCCTCCCTGGCCACCCCGAAAGGAACTCGGAGGCGGCCGGGCCGCCCCTAAAGGCACTCAGAGCCTCCCTGGCCGCCCACAAAGGCACTCGCGGGCGGCCCGGCCCCCCCAAAAGGCACTCGGAGCCTCCCAGGTCGCCCCGAAAGGCACTCGGACCCTCTCCGGCCACCCCAAAAGGCACTCGGAGCCTCCCCGGCCGCCCACAAAGGCACTCGGAGCCTCCCTGGCCATTCCGAAAGGCACTCGGAGGCGGCCCGGCTGCCCCAAAAGGCACTCAGAGCCTCCCTGGCCGCCCCGAAAGGCACTCGGAGCCTGCCCGGCCTCCCCAAAAGGCACTCAGAGCGGCCCGGCCACCCCGAAAGGCACTCGGAGCCTCTCCGGCCGCCCCGAAAGGCACTCGGAGCCTCCCCGGCCGCCCCGAAAGGCACTCGGAGTCATCCCAGCCACCCCGAAAGGCACTCGGAGCCTTCTCGGCCGCCCCGAAAGGCACTCGGAGGTGGCCCGGCCGCCCCGAAAGGCACTCGGAGCCTCCCCGGCTGCCCCGAAAGGCACTCGGAGGCGGCCCGGCCGCCCCGAAAGGCACTCGGACCCTCCCCGGCCACCCCGAAAGGCACTCGGAGCGGCCTGGCCACCCTGAAAGGCACTCGGAGCCGGCTCGGTCGTCCCAAAAGGCACTCGGAGCCTCTCCGGCCGCCCCGAAAGGCACTCGGAGCCTCTCCGGCCCCCCCGAATGGCACTCGGAGGCGGCCCGGCCGCCCCGAAAGGCACTCGGAGCCGGCTCGTCCGTCCCGAAAGGCACTCGGAGCCAGCCCGGCCGCCCCAAAAGGCACTCGGAGCCAGCCCGGCCGCCCCGAAAGGCACTCGGAGCCTCCCCGGCCGCCCCGAAAGGCACTCGGAGCCTTCCCGGCTGCCCCGAAAGGCACTCGGAGCCTCCCAGGCCACCCCGAAAGGCACTCGGAGCCAGCCCGGCCTCCCCGAAAGGCACTCGGAGCCTCCCTGGCCGCCCACAAAGGCACTCGGGGGCGGCCCGGCCGCCCCAAAAGGCACTCAGAGCCTCCCAGGCCGCCCCGAAAGGCACTCGGAGCCTCCCCGGCCTCCCCAAAAGGCACTCGGAGCGGCCCGGCCACCCCGAAAGGCACTCGGAGCCTCCCCGGGCCGCCCCGAAAGGGACTCGGAGCCTCCCCGGCCGCCCCGAAAGGCATTCGGAGGCATCCCAGCCACCCCGAAAGGCACTCGGAGCCTTCTCGGCCGTCCACAAAGGCACTCGGAGGCGGCCCGGCCGCCCCGAAAGGCAGTCGGAGCCTCCCCGGCCACCCCGAAAGGCACTCGGAGCCTCCCCGGCCACCCCGAAAGGCACTCAGTGCCGGCTTGGCCGTCCCAAAAGCCACTCGGAGCCTCCCCGACCGCCCCGAAAGGCACTCGGAGCCTCCACGGCCGCACCGAAAGGCACTCGGAGCCTCCCCGGCCACCCCAAAAGGCACTCGGAGCCTCCCCGGCCGCCCAGAAAGGCACTCGGAGCCTCCCCGGACGCCCCAAAAGGCACTCAGAGCCTCCCCGGCCGCCCCGAAAGGCACTCGGAGCCTTCCCGGCTGCCCCGAAAGGCACTCGGAGCCTCCCCGGCCACCCCGAAAGGCACTCGGAGCCTCCCTGGCCACCCCGAAAGGCACTCGGAGCGGCCTGGCCACCCCGAAAGGCACTCGGAGTCGGCTCGGTCGTCCCAAAAGGCACTCGGAGCTGGCCCGGACGCCCACAAAGGCACTCGGAGCCTCTCCGGCCACCCCGAAAGGCACTCGGAGCCTCTCCGGCCGCCCCGAAAGGCACTCGGAGCCTCCCCGGCCGCCCCGAAAGGCACTCGGAGTCATCCCAGCCACCCCGAAAGGCACTCGGAGCCTTCTCGGCCGCCCCGAAAGGCACTCGGAGGTGGCCCGGCCGCCCCGAAAGGCACTCGGAGCCTCCCCGGCTGCCCCGAAAGGCACTCGGAGGCGGCCCGGCCGCCCCGAAAGGCACTCGGACCCTCCCCGGCCACCCCGAAAGGCACTCGGAGCGGCCTGGCCACCCTGAAAGGCACTCGGAGCCGGCTCGGTCGTCCCAAAAGGCACTCGGAGCCTCTCCGGCCGCCCCGAAAGGCACTCGGAGCCTCTCCGGCCCCCCCGAATGGCACTCGGAGGCGGCCCGGCCGCCCCGAAAGGCACTCGGAGCCGGCTCGTCCGTCCCGAAAGGCACTCAGAGCCAGCCCGGCCGCCCCAAAAGGCACTCGGAGCCAGCCCGGCCGCCCCGAAAGGCACTCGGAGCCTCCCTGGCCGCCCACAAAGGCACTCGGAGGCGGCCTGGCCACCCCGAAAGGCACTCGGAGACGGCTCGGTCGTCCCAAAAGGGACTCGGAGCCTCCCCGGCCGCCCCGAAAGGCACTCGGAGCCTCTCCGGCACCCCCGAATGGCACTCGGAGGCGGCCCGGCCACCCCGAAAGGCACTCGGAGCCTCCCAGGCCACCCCGAAAGGCACTCGGAGCCAGCCCGGCCTCCCCGAAAGGCACTCGGAGCCTCCCTGGCCTCCCCAAAAGGCACTCGGAGCCTGCCTGGCCTCCCCGAAAGGCACTCAGAGCCGGCCCGGCCTCCCCAAAAGGCATTCGGAGCCTCCCCGGCCGCCCCGAAAGGCACTCGGAGGCGGCCCGGCCGCCCACAAAGGCACTCGCAGCCTCCCCGGCCGCCCACAAAGGCACTCGGAGCGGCCTGGCCACCCCGAAAGGCACTCGGAGACGGCTCGGTCGTCCCAAAAGGCACTCGGAGCTGGCCCGGCCGCCCCGAAAGGCACTCGGAGCCTCTCCGGCACCCCCGAATGGCACTCGGAGGCGGCCCGGCCACCCCGAAAGGCACTCGGAGCCTCCCAGGCCACCCCGAAAGGCACTCGGAGCCAGCCCGGCCTCCCCGAAAGGCACTCGGAGCCTCCCTGGCCTCCCCGAAAGGCACTCGGAGCGGCCCGGCCACCCCGAAAGGCACTCGGAGCCTCCCCGGGCCGCCCCGAAAGGGACTCGGAGCCTCCCCGGCCGCCCCGAAAGGCATTCGGAGGCATCCCAGCCACCCCGAAAGGCACTCGGAGCCTTCTCGGCCGTCCACAAAGGCACTCGGAGGCGGCCCGGCCGCCCCAAAAGGCAGTCGGAGCCTCCCCGGCCGCCCCGAAAGGCACTCGGAGCCTCCCCGGCCACCCCGAAAGGCACTCGGTGAAGGCTTGGCCGTCCCAAAAGCCACTCCGAGCCTCCCCGACCGCCCCGAAAGGCACTCGGAGCCTCCACGGCCGCCCCAAAAGGCACTCGGAGCCTCCCCGGCCGCCCCGAAAGGCACTCGGAGCCTTCCCGGCTGCCCCGAAAGGCACTTGGAGCCTCCCCGGCCACCCCGAAAGGCACTCGGAGCCTCGCTGGCCGCCCCAAAAGGCACTCGGAGCCTCCCCGGCCACCCCGAAAGGCACTCGGACCCTCCCCGGCCACCCCGAAAGGCACTCGGAGCCTCCCTGGCCACTCCGAAAGGCACTCGGAGGCGGCCCGGCCGCCCCAAAAGGCACTCAGAGCCTCCCTGGCCGCCCCGAAAGGCACTCGGAGCCTCTCCGGCCCCCCCGAATGGCACTCGGAGGCGGCCCGGCCGCCCCGAAAGGCACTCGGAGCCTCCCTGGCCACCCCGAAAGGAACTCGGAGGCGGCCGGGCCGCCCCTAAAGGCACTCAGAGCCTCCCTGGCCGCCCACAAAGGCACTCGCGGGCGGCCCGGCCCCCCCAAAAGGCACTCGGAGCCTCCCAGGTCGCCCCGAAAGGCACTCGGACCCTCTCCGGCCACCCCAAAAGGCACTCGGAGCCTCCCCGGCCGCCCACAAAGGCACTCGGAGCCTCCCTGGCCATTCCGAAAGGCACTCGGAGGCGGCCCGGCTGCCCCAAAAGGCACTCAGAGCCTCCCTGGCCGCCCCGAAAGGCACTCGGAGCCTGCCCGGCCTCCCCAAAAGGCACTCAGAGCGGCCCGGCCACCCCGAAAGGCACTCGGAGCCTCTCCGGCCGCCCCGAAAGGCACTCGGAGCCTCCCCGGCCGCCCCGAAAGGCACTCGGAGTCATCCCAGCCACCCCGAAAGGCACTCGGAGCCTTCTCGGCCGCCCCGAAAGGCACTCGGAGGTGGCCCGGCCGCCCCGAAAGGCACTCGGAGCCTCCCCGGCTGCCCCGAAAGGCACTCGGAGGCGGCCCGGCCGCCCCGAAAGGCACTCGGACCCTCCCCGGCCACCCCGAAAGGCACTCGGAGCGGCCTGGCCACCCTGAAAGGCACTCGGAGCCGGCTCGGTCGTCCCAAAAGGCACTCGGAGCCTCTCCGGCCGCCCCGAAAGGCACTCGGAGCCTCTCCGGCCCCCCCGAATGGCACTCGGAGGCGGCCCGGCCGCCCCGAAAGGCACTCGGAGCCGGCTCGTCCGTCCCGAAAGGCACTCGGAGCCAGCCCGGCCGCCCCAAAAGGCACTCGGAGCCAGCCCGGCCGCCCCGAAAGGCACTCGGAGCCTCCCCGGCCGCCCCGAAAGGCACTCGGAGCCTTCCCGGCTGCCCCGAAAGGCACTCGGAGCCTCCCAGGCCACCCCGAAAGGCACTCGGAGCCAGCCCGGCCTCCCCGAAAGGCACTCGGAGCCTCCCTGGCCGCCCACAAAGGCACTCGGGGGCGGCCCGGCCGCCCCAAAAGGCACTCAGAGCCTCCCAGGCCGCCCCGAAAGGCACTCGGAGCCTCCCCGGCCTCCCCAAAAGGCACTCGGAGCGGCCCGGCCACCCCGAAAGGCACTCGGAGCCTCCCCGGGCCGCCCCGAAAGGGACTCGGAGCCTCCCCGGCCGCCCCGAAAGGCATTCGGAGGCATCCCAGCCACCCCGAAAGGCACTCGGAGCCTTCTCGGCCGTCCACAAAGGCACTCGGAGGCGGCCCGGCCGCCCCGAAAGGCAGTCGGAGCCTCCCCGGCCACCCCGAAAGGCACTCGGAGCCTCCCCGGCCACCCCGAAAGGCACTCAGTGCCGGCTTGGCCGTCCCAAAAGCCACTCGGAGCCTCCCCGACCGCCCCGAAAGGCACTCGGAGCCTCCACGGCCGCACCGAAAGGCACTCGGAGCCTCCCCGGCCACCCCAAAAGGCACTCGGAGCCTCCCCGGCCGCCCAGAAAGGCACTCGGAGCCTCCCCGGACGCCCCAAAAGGCACTCAGAGCCTCCCCGGCCGCCCCGAAAGGCACTCGGAGCCTTCCCGGCTGCCCCGAAAGGCACTCGGAGCCTCCCCGGCCACCCCGAAAGGCACTCGGAGCCTCCCTGGCCACCCCGAAAGGCACTCGGAGCGGCCTGGCCACCCCGAAAGGCACTCGGAGTCGGCTCGGTCGTCCCAAAAGGCACTCGGAGCTGGCCCGGACGCCCACAAAGGCACTCGGAGCCTCTCCGGCCACCCCGAAAGGCACTCGGAGCCTCTCCGGCCCCCCCGAATGGCACTCGGAGGCGGCCCGGCCGCCCCGAAAGGCACTCGGAGCCTCTCCGGCCCCCCCGAATGGCACTCGGAGGCGGCCCGGCCGCCCCGAAAGGCACTCGGAGCCGGCTCGTCCGTCCCGAAAGGCACTCGGAGCCAGCCCGGCCGCCCCAAAAGGCACTCGGAGCCGGCTCATCCGTCCCGAAAGGCACTCGGAGCCTCCATGGAAGACCAGAAAGGCACTCGGGGGCGGCCCGGCCGCCCCAAAAGGCACTCGGAGCCTGCCTGGCCTCCCCGAAAGGCACTCAGAACCGGCCCGGCCTCCCCGAAAGGCATTCGGAGCTGGACCGGCCGCCCCGAAAGGCACTCGGAGGCGGCCTGGCCGCCCACAAAGGCACTCACAGCCTCCCCGGCCGCCCACAAAGGCACTCGGAGCGGCCTGGCCACCCCGAAAGGCACTCGGAGCCTCCCCGGCCGCCCCGAAAGGGACTCGGAGCCTCCCCGGCCGCCCCGAAAGGTATTCGGAGGCATCCCAGCCACCCCGAAAGGCACTCGGAGCCTTCTCGGCCGTCCACAAAGGCACTCGGGGGCGGCCTGGCCGCCCCGAAAGGCACTCGGAGCCTCCCCAGCCACCCTGAAAGGCACTCGGTGCCGGCTTGGCCGTCCCAAAAGCCACTCGGAGCCTCCCCGGCCACCCTGAAAGGCACTCGGAGCCTCCCAGGCCGCCCCAAAAGGCACTCGGAGCCTCCACGGCCGCCCCGAAAGGCACTCGGAGCCTCCCCGGCCGCCCCGAAAGGCACTCGGAGCCTCCCCGGCCACCCCGAAAGGCACTCGGAGCGGCCTGGCTAACCCGAAAGGCACTCGGAGCCGGCTCGGCCGTCCCAAAAGGCACTCGGAGCGGCCCGGCCGCCCCAAAAGGCACTCGGAGCCTTCTCGGCCGTCCCGAAAGGCACTCGGAGCCTCCCCGGCCGCCCCGAAAGGCACTCGGAGGCATCCCAGCCACCCCGAAAGGCACTCGGAGCCTTCTCGGCCGTCCACAAAGGCACTCGGAGGCGGCCCGGCCGCCCCGAAAGGCAGTCAGAGCCTCCCCGGCCACCCTGAAAGGCACTCGGTGCCGGCTTGGCCGTCCCAAAAGCCACTCGGAGCCTCCCCGGCCACCCTGAAAGGCACTCGGAGCCTCCCAGGCCGCCCCAAAAGGCACTCGGAGCCTCCCCGGCCGCCCCGAAAGGCACTCGGAGCCTCCCCGGGCCGCCCCGAAAGGCACTCGGAGCCTCCCCGGCCACCCCGAAAGGCACTCGGAGCGCCCTGGCCACCCCGAAAGGCACTCGGAGCCGGCTCGGCCATCCCCGAAAGGCACTCGGAGCCTGCCCAACCACCCCAAAAGGCACTCGGAGCCTCCCCGGCCGCCCCGAAAGGCACTCGGAGCCTCCCCGGCCTCCCCAAAAGGCACTCGGAACCTCACCGGCCGCACACAAAGGCACTCGGAGACTGCACTGTCGCCCCGAAAGGGACTCGGAGGCGGACCGGTCACCCCGAAAGGCACTCGGAGCCTCCCCGGCTGCCCCGAAAGGCACTCGGAGCGGCCTGGCTAACCCGAAAGGCACTCGGAGCCTTCTCGGCCGTCCCAAAAGGCACTCGGAGCTGGCCCGGCCGCCCCAAAAGGCACTCGGAGCCTCTCCGGCCACCCCGAAAGGCACTCGGAGCCTCTCCGGCCCCCCCGAATGGCACTCGGAGGCGGCCCGGCCGCCCCAAAAGGCACTCGGAGCCGGCTCGTCCGTCCCGAAAGGCACTCGGAGCCAGCCCGGCCGCCCCAAAAGGCACTCGGACCCAGTCCGGCCGCCCCGAAAGGCACTCGGAGCCTCCCTGGCCGCCCACAAAGGCACTCGGGGGCGGCCCGGCCGCCCCAAAAGGCACTCGGAGCCTGCCTGGCCTCCCCGAAAGGCACTCAGAGCCGGCCCGGCCTCCCCGAAAGGCATTCGGAGCTGGCCCGGCTGCCCCGAAAGGCACTCGGAGGCGGCCCGGCCGCCCACAAAGGCACTCACAGCCTCCCCGGCCGCCCCGAAAGGCACTCGGAGCGGCCTGGCCACCCCGAAAGGCACTCGGAGACGGCTCGGTCGTCCCAAAAGGCACTCGGAGCTGGCCCGGCCGCCCCGAAAGGCACTCGGAGCCTCTCCGGCCCCCCCGAATGGCACTCGGAGGCGGCCCGGTCGCCCCGAAAGGCACTCGGAGCCTCCCAGGCCACCCCGAAAGGCACTCGGAGCCAGCCCCGCCTCCCCGAAAGGCACTCGGAGCCTCCCTGGCCGCCCACAAAGGCACTCGGGGGCGGCCCGGCCGCCCCAAAAGGCACTTGGAGCCTCCCAGGCCGCCCCGAAAGGCACTCGGACCCTCTCCGGCCACCCCGAAAGGCTCTAGGAGCCTCCCCGGCCCCCCGGAAAGGCACTCGGAGCCTCCCTGGCCACTCCGAAAGGCACTCGGAGGCGGCCCGGCCACCCCGAAAGGCACTCAGAACCTCCCTGGCCGCCCCGAAAGGCACTCGGAGGCATCCCAGCCACCCCGAAAGGCACTCGGAGCCTTCTCGGCCGTCCCAAAAGGCACTCGGAGGTGGCCCGGCCGCCCCGAAAGGCACTCGGAGCCTCTCCGGCCCCCCCGAATGGCACTCGGAGGTGGCCCGGCCGCTCCGAAAGGCACTCGGTGCCGGCTCGGCCGTCCCAAAAGCCACTTGGAGCCTCCCCGACTGTCCCGAAAGGCACTCGGAGCCTCTCCGGCCCCCCCGAATGGCACTCGGAGGCGGCCCGGCCGCCCCGAAAGGCACTCGGAGCCTCCCTGGCCACCCCGAAAGGCACTCGGACCCTCTCCGGCCACCCCAAAAGGCACTCGGAGCCTCCCCGGCCGCCCACAAAGGCACTCGGAGCCTCCCTGGCCACTCCGAAAGGCACTCGGAGGCGGCCCGGCTGCCCCGAAAGGCACTCAGAGCCTCCCTGGCCGCCCCGAAAAGCACTCGGAGCCTGCCCGGCCTCCCCAAAAGGCACTCGGAGCGGCCCGGCCACCCCGAAAGGCACTCGGAGCCTCTCCGGCCGCCCCGAAAGGCACTCGGAGCCTCCCCGGCCGCCCCGAAAGGCACTCGGAGTCATCCCAGCCACCCCGAAAGGCACTCGGAGCCTTCTCGGCCGCCCCGAAAGGCACTCGGAGGTGGCCCGGCCGCCCCGAAAGGCACTCGGAGCCTCCCCAGCTGCCCCGAAAGGCACTCGGAGGCGGCCCCGCCGCCCCCAAAGGCACTCGGACCCTCCCCGGCCACCCCGAAAGGCACTCGGAGCGGCCTGGCCACCCTGAAAGGCACTCGGAGCCGGCTCGGTCGTCCCAAAAGGCACTCGGAGCCTCTCCGGCCACCCCGAAAGGCACTCGGAGCCGGCTCGTCCGTCCCGAAAGGCACTCGGAGCGAGCCCGGCCGCCCCAAAAGGCACTCGGAGCCAGCCCGGCCGCCCCGAAAGGCACTCGGAGCCTCCCTGGAAGACCACAAAGGCACTCGGGGGCGGCCCGGCCGCCCCAAAAGGCACTCGGAGCCTGCCTGGCCTCCCCGAAAGGCACTCGGAGCCGGTCCGGCCTCCCCGAAAGGCATTCGGAGCCGGCTCAGCCGCCCCGAAAGGCACTCGGAGGCGGCCCGGCCGCCCACAAAGGCACTCGGAGCCTCCCCGGCCACCTCGAAAGGCACTCGGAGCCTCCCTGGCCACCCCGAAAGGCACTCGGAGACGGCTCGGTCGTCCCAAAAGGCACTCGGAGGCGGCCCGGCCGCCCCGAAAGGCACTCGGAGCCTCTCCGGCACCCCCGAATGGCACTCGGAGGCGGCCCGGCCACCCCGAAAGGCACTCGGAGCCTCCCAGGCCACCCCGAAAGGCACTCGGAGCCAGCCCGGCCTCCCCGAAAGGCACTCGGAGCCTCCCTGGCCTCCCCAAAAGGCACTCGGAGCGGCCCGGCCACCCCGAAAGGCACTCGGAGCCTCCCCGGGCCGCCCCGAAAGGGACTCGGAGCCTCCCCGGCCGCCCCGAAAGGCATTCGGAGGCATCCCAGCCACCCCGAAAGGCACTCGGAGCCTTCTCGGCCGTCCACAAAGGCACTCGGAGGCGGCCCGGCCGCCCCGAAAGGCAGTCGGAGCCTCCCCGGCCGCCCCGAAAGGCACTCGGAGCCTCCCCGGCCACCCCGAAAGGCACTCGGTGACGGCTTGGCCGTCCCAAAAGCCACTCCGAGCCTCCCCGACCGCCCCGAAAGGCACTCGGAGCCTCCACGGCCGCCCCGAAAGGCACTCAGAGCCTCCACGGCCACCCTGAAAGGCACTCGGAGCCTCCCAGGCCGCCCCAAAAGGCACTCGGAGCCTCCCCGGACGCCCCAAAAGGCACTCGGAGCCTCCCCGGCCGCCCCGAAAGGCACTCGGAGCCTTCCCGGCTGCCCCGAAAGGCACTCGGAGCCTCCCCGGCCACCCTGAAAGGCACTCGGAGCCTCGCTGGCCGCCCCAAAAGGCACTCGGAGCCTCCCCGGCCACCCCGAAAGGCACTCGGAGCCTCCCCGGCCACCCCGAAAGGCACTCGGAGCCTCCCTGGCCACTCCGAAAGGCACTCGGAGGCGGCCCGGCCGCCCCAAAAGGCACTCAGAGCCTCCCTGGCCGCCCCGAAAGGCACTCGGAGCCTCTCCGGCCCCCCCGAATGGCACTCGGAGGCGGCCCGGCCGCCCCGAAAGGCACTCGGAGCCTCCCTGGCCACCCCGAAAGGAACTCGGAGGCGGCCGGGCCGCCCCTAAAGGCACTCAGAGCCTCCCTGGCCGCCCACAAAGGCACTCGCGGGCGGCCCGGCCCCCCCAAAAGGCACTCGGAGCCTCCCAGGTCGCCCCGAAAGGCACTCGGACCCTATCCGGCCACCCCAAAAGGCACTCGGAGCCTCCCCGGCCGCCCCCAAAGGCACTCGGAGCCTCCCCGGCCGCCCACAAAGGCACTCGGAGGCGGCCCGGCTGCCCCAAAAGGCACTCAGAGCCTCCCTGGCCACCCCGAAAGGCACTCGGAGCCTGCCCGGCCTCCCCAAAAGGCACTCAGAGCGGCCCGGCCACCCCGAAAGGCACTCGGAGCCTCTCCGGCCGCCCCGAAAGGCACTCGGAGCCTCCCCGGCCGCCCCGAAAGGCACTCGGAGTCACCCCGGCCACCCCAAAAGGCACTCGGAGCCTTCTCGGCCGCCCCGAAAGGCACTCGGAGGTGGCCCGGCCGCCCCGAAAGGCACTCGGAGCCTCCCCAGCTGCCCCGAAAGGCACTCGGAGGCGGCCCGGCCACCCCGAAAGGCACTCGAACCCTCCCCGGCCACCCCGAAAGGCACTCGGAGCGGCCTGGCCACCCTGAAAGGCACTCGGAGCCGGCTCGGTCGTCCCAAAAGGCACTCGGAGCCTCTCCGGCCACCCCGAAAGGCACTCGGAGCCTCTCCGGCCCCCCCGAATGGCACTCGGAGGCGGCCCGGCCGCCCCGAAAGGCACTCGGAGCCAGCCCGGCCGCCCCGAAAGGCACTCGGAGCCTCCCTGGCCGCCCACAAAGGCACTCGGGGGCGGCCCGGCCGCCCCAAAAGGCACTCGGAGCCTGCCTGGCCTCCCCGAAAGGCACTCAGAGCCGGCCCGGCCTCCCCAAAAGGCATTCGGAGCCTCCCCGGCCGCCCCGAAAGGCACTCGGAGGCGGCCCGGCCGCCCACAAAGGCACTCGCAGCCTCCCCGGCCGCCCACAAAGGCACTCGGAGCGGCCTGGCCACCCCGAAAGGCACTCGGAGACGGCTCGGTCGTCCCAAAAGGCACTCGGAGCTGGCCCGGCCGCCCCGAAAGGCACTCGGAGCCTCCCTGGCCGCCCACAAAGGCACTCGGGGGCGGCCCGGCCGCCCCAAAAGGCACTTGGAGCCTCCCAGGCCGCCCCGAAAGGCACTCGGAGCCTTCTCGGCCGCCCCGAAAGGCACTCGGAGGTGGCCCGGCCGCCCCGAAAGGCACTCGGAGACAGCTCGGTCGTCCCAAAAGGCACTCGGAGGCGGCCCGGCCGCCCCGAAAGGCACTCGGAGCCTCTCCGGCACCCCCGAATGGCACTCGGAGGCGGCCCGGCCACCCCGAAAGGCACTCGGAGCCTCCCAGGCCACCCCGAAAGGCACTCGGAGCCAGCCCGGCCACCCCGAAAGGCACTCGGAGCCTCCCTGGCCACTCCGAAAGGCACTCGGAGCCTCCCTGGCCACCCCGAAAGGCACTCAGAACCTCCCTGGCCGCCCCGAAAGGCACTCGGAGGCATCCCAGCCACCCCGAAAGGCACTCGGAGCCTTCTTGGCCGTCCCAAAAGGCACTCGGAGGTGGCCCGGCCGCCCCGAAAGGCACTCGGAGCCTGCCCGGCCCCCCCGAAAGGCACTCGGAGCCTTCTCGGCCGTCCCAAAAGGCACTCGGTGCCGGCTCGGCCGTCCCAAAAGCCACTTGGAGCCTCCCCGACTGTCCCGAAAGGCACTCGGAGCCTCTCCGGCCCCCCCGAATGGCACTCGGAGGCGGCCCGGCCGCCCCGAAAGGCACTCGGAGCCTCCCTGGCCGCCCCGAAAGGCACTCGGACCCTCTCCGGCCACCCGAAAGGCACTCGGAGCCTCCCCGGCCGCCCACAAAGGCACTCGGAGCCTCCCTGGCCACTCCGAAAGGCACTCGGAGGCGGCCCGGCTGCCCCGAAAGGCACTCAGAGCCTCCCTGGCCGCCCCGAAAAGCACTCGGAGCCTGCCCGGCCTCCCCAAAAGGCACTCGGAGCGGCCCGGCCACCCCGAAAGGCACTCGGAGCCTCTCCGGCCGCCCCGAAAGGCACTCGGAGCCTCCCCGGCCGCCCCGAAAGGCAGTCGGAGTCATCCCAGCCACCCCGAAAGGCACTCGGAGCCTTCTCGGCCGCCCCGAAAGGCACTCGGAGGTGGCCCGGCCGCCCTGAAAGGCACTCGGACCCTCCCCGGCCACCCCGAAAGGCACTCGGAGCGGCCTGGCCACCCTGAAAGGCACTCGGAGCCGGCTCGGTCGTCCCAAAAGGCACTCGGAGCCTCTCCGGCCGCCCCGAAAGGCACTCGGAGCCGGCTCGTCCGTCCCGAAAGGCACTCGGAGCCAGCCCGGCCGCCCCAAAAGGCACTCGGAGCCAGCCCGGCCGCCCCGAAAGGCACTCGGAGCCTCCCTGGCTGCCCACAAAGGCACTCGGGGGCGGCCCGGCCGCCCCAAAAGGCACTCGGAGCCTGCCTGGCCTCCCCGAAAGGCACTCAGAGCCGGCCCGGCCTCCCCAAAAGGCATTCGGAGCCTCCCCGGCCGCCCCGAAAGGCACTCGGAGGCGGCCCGGCCGCCCACAAAGGCACTCGCAGCCTCCCCGGCCGCCCACAAAGGCACTCGGAGCGGCCTGGCCACCCCGAAAGGCACTCGGAGACGGCTCGGTCGTCCCAAAAGGCACTCGGAGCTGGCCCGGCCGCCCCGAAAGGCACTCGGAGCCTCTCCGGCACCCCCGAATGGCACTCGGAGGCGGCCCGGCCACCCCGAAAGGCACTCGGAGCCTCCCAGGCCACCCCGAAAGGCACTCGGAGCCAGCCCGGCCTCCCCGAAAGGCACTCGGAGCCTCCCTGGCCTCCCCGAAAGGCACTCGGAGCGGCCCGGCCACCCCGAAAGGCACTCGGAGCCTCCCCGGGCCGCCCCGAAAGGGACTCGGAGCCTCCCCGGCCGCCCCGAAAGGCATTCGGAGGCATCCCAGCCACCCCGAAAGGCACTCGGAGCCTTCTCGGCCGTCCACAAAGGCACTCGGAGGCGGCCCGGCCGCCCCAAAAGGCACTCGGAGCCTCCCCGGCCACCCCGAAAGGCACTCGGTGAAGGCTTGGCCGTCCCAAAAGGCACTCGGAGCCTCCCCGACCGCCCTGAAAGGCACTCGGAGCCTCCACGGCCGCCCCAAAAGGCACTCGGAGCCTCCCCGGCCGCCCCGAAAGGCACTCGGAGCCTTCCCGGCTGCCCCGAAAGGCACTTGGAGCCTCCCCGGCCACCCCGAAAGGCACTCGGAGCCTCGCTGGCCGCCCCAAAAGGCACTCGGAGCCTCCCCGGCCACCCCGAAAGGCACTCGGACCCTCCCCGGCCACCCCGAAAGGCACTCGGAGCCTCCCTGGCCACTCCGAAAGGCACTCGGAGGCGGCCCGGCCGCCCCAAAAGGCACTCAGAGCCTCCCTGGCCGCCCCGAAAGGCACTCGGAGCCTCTCCGGCCCCCCCGAATGGCACTCGGAGGCGGCCCGGCCGCCCCGAAAGGCACTCGGAGCCTCCCTGGCCACCCCGAAAGGAACTCGGAGGCGGCCGGGCCGCCCCTAAAGGCACTCAGAGCCTCCCTGGCCGCCCACAAAGGCACTCGCGGGCGGCCCGGCCCCCCCAAAAGGCACTCGGAGCCTCCCAGGTCGCCCCGAAAGGCACTCGGACCCTATCCGGCCACCCCAAAAGGCACTCGGAGCCTCCCCGGCCGCCCACAAAGGCACTCGGAGCCTCCCTGGCCATTCCGAAAGGCACTCGGAGGCGGCCCGGCTGCCCCAAAAGGCACTCAGAGCCTCCCTGGCCGCCCCGAAAAGCACTCGGAGCCTGCCCGGCCTCCCCAAAAGGCACTCAGAGCGGCCCGGCCACCCCGAAAGGCACTCGGAGCCTCCCCGGCCGCCCCGAAAGGCACTCGGAGCCTCCCCGGCCGCCCCGAAAGGCACTCGGAGTCATCCCAGCCTCCCCGAAAGGCACTCGGAGCCTCCCTGGCCTCCCCAAAAGGCACTCGGAGCGGCCTGGCCACCCCGAAAGGCACTCGGAGCCTCCCCGGGCCGCCCCGAAAGGGACTCGGAGCCTCCCCGGCCGCCCCGAAAGGCATTCGGAGGCATCCCAGCCACCCCGAAAGGCACTCGGAGCCTTCTCGGCCGTCCACAAAGGCACTCGGAGGCGGCCCGGCCGCCCCGAAAGGCACTCGGACCCTCCCCGGCCGCCCCGAAAGGCACTCGGAGCCTCCCCGGCCACCCCGAAAGGCACTCGGAGGTGGCCCGGCCGCTCCGAAAGGCACTCGGTGCCGGCTCGGCCGTCCCAAAAGCCACTTGGAGCCTCCCCGACTGTCCCGAAAGGCACTCGGAGCCTCTCCGGCCCCCCCGAATGGCACTCGGAGGCGGCCCGGCCGCCCCGAAAGGCACTCGGAGCCTCCCTGGCCACCCCGAAAGGCACTCGGACCCTCTCCGGCCACCCCAAAAGGCACTCGGAGCCTCCCCGGCCGCCCACAAAGGCACTCGGAGCCTCCCTGGCCACTCCGAAAGGCACTCGGAGGCGGCCCGGCTGCCCCGAAAGGCACTCAGAGCCTCCCTGGCCGCCCCGAAAAGCACTCGGAGCCTGCCCGGCCTCCCCAAAAGGCACTCGGAGCGGCCCGGCCACCCCGAAAGGCACTCGGAGCCTCTCCGGCCGCCCCGAAAGGCACTCGGAGCCTCCCCGGCCGCCCCGAAAGGCACTCGGAGTCATCCCAGCCACCCCGAAAGGCACTCGGAGCCTTCTCGGCCGCCCCGAAAGGCACTCGGAGGTGGCCCGGCCGCCCCGAAAGGCACTCGGAGCCTCCCCAGCTGCCCCGAAAGGCACTCGGAGGCGGCCCCGCCGCCCCCAAAGGCACTCGGACCCTCCCCGGCCACCCCGAAAGGCACTCGGAGCGGCCTGGCCACCCTGAAAGGCACTCGGAGCCGGCTCGGTCGTCCCAAAAGGCACTCGGAGCCTCTCCGGCCACCCCGAAAGGCACTCGGAGCCGGCTCGTCCGTCCCGAAAGGCACTCGGAGCGAGCCCGGCCGCCCCAAAAGGCACTCGGAGCCAGCCCGGCCGCCCCGAAAGGCACTCGGAGCCTCCCTGGAAGACCACAAAGGCACTCGGGGGCGGCCCGGCCGCCCCAAAAGGCACTCGGAGCCTGCCTGGCCTCCCCGAAAGGCACTCGGAGCCGGTCCGGCCTCCCCGAAAGGCATTCGGAGCCGGCTCAGCCGCCCCGAAAGGCACTCGGAGGCGGCCCGGCCGCCCACAAAGGCACTCGGAGCCTCCCCGGCCACCTCGAAAGGCACTCGGAGCCTCCCTGGCCACCCCGAAAGGCACTCGGAGACGGCTCGGTCGTCCCAAAAGGCACTCGGAGGCGGCCCGGCCGCCCCGAAAGGCACTCGGAGCCTCTCCGGCACCCCCGAATGGCACTCGGAGGCGGCCCGGCCACCCCGAAAGGCACTCGGAGCCTCCCAGGCCACCCCGAAAGGCACTCGGAGCCAGCCCGGCCTCCCCGAAAGGCACTCGGAGCCTCCCTGGCCTCCCCAAAAGGCACTCGGAGCGGCCCGGCCACCCCGAAAGGCACTCGGAGCCTCCCCGGGCCGCCCCGAAAGGGACTCGGAGCCTCCCCGGCCGCCCCGAAAGGCATTCGGAGGCATCCCAGCCACCCCGAAAGGCACTCGGAGCCTTCTCGGCCGTCCACAAAGGCACTCGGAGGCGGCCCGGCCGCCCCGAAAGGCAGTCGGAGCCTCCCCGGCCGCCCCGAAAGGCACTCGGAGCCTCCCCGGCCACCCCGAAAGGCACTCGGTGACGGCTTGGCCGTCCCAAAAGCCACTCCGAGCCTCCCCGACCGCCCCGAAAGGCACTCGGAGCCTCCACGGCCGCCCCGAAAGGCACTCAGAGCCTCCACGGCCACCCTGAAAGGCACTCGGAGCCTCCCAGGCCGCCCCAAAAGGCACTCGGAGCCTCCCCGGACGCCCCAAAAGGCACTCGGAGCCTCCCCGGCCGCCCCGAAAGGCACTCGGAGCCTTCCCGGCTGCCCCGAAAGGCACTCGGAGCCTCCCCGGCCACCCTGAAAGGCACTCGGAGCCTCGCTGGCCGCCCCAAAAGGCACTCGGAGCCTCCCCGGCCACCCCGAAAGGCACTCGGAGCCTCCCCGGCCACCCCGAAAGGCACTCGGAGCCTCCCTGGCCACTCCGAAAGGCACTCGGAGGCGGCCCGGCCGCCCCAAAAGGCACTCAGAGCCTCCCTGGCCGCCCCGAAAGGCACTCGGAGCCTCTCCGGCCCCCCCGAATGGCACTCGGAGGCGGCCCGGCCGCCCCGAAAGGCACTCGGAGCCTCCCTGGCCACCCCGAAAGGAACTCGGAGGCGGCCGGGCCGCCCCTAAAGGCACTCAGAGCCTCCCTGGCCGCCCACAAAGGCACTCGCGGGCGGCCCGGCCCCCCCAAAAGGCACTCGGAGCCTCCCAGGTCGCCCCGAAAGGCACTCGGACCCTATCCGGCCACCCCAAAAGGCACTCGGAGCCTCCCCGGCCGCCCCCAAAGGCACTCGGAGCCTCCCCGGCCGCCCACAAAGGCACTCGGAGGCGGCCCGGCTGCCCCAAAAGGCACTCAGAGCCTCCCTGGCCACCCCGAAAGGCACTCGGAGCCTGCCCGGCCTCCCCAAAAGGCACTCAGAGCGGCCCGGCCACCCCGAAAGGCACTCGGAGCCTCTCCGGCCGCCCCGAAAGGCACTCGGAGCCTCCCCGGCCGCCCCGAAAGGCACTCGGAGTCACCCCGGCCACCCCAAAAGGCACTCGGAGCCTTCTCGGCCGCCCCGAAAGGCACTCGGAGGTGGCCCGGCCGCCCCGAAAGGCACTCGGAGCCTCCCCAGCTGCCCCGAAAGGCACTCGGAGGCGGCCCGGCCACCCCGAAAGGCACTCGAACCCTCCCCGGCCACCCCGAAAGGCACTCGGAGCGGCCTGGCCACCCTGAAAGGCACTCGGAGCCGGCTCGGTCGTCCCAAAAGGCACTCGGAGCCTCTCCGGCCACCCCGAAAGGCACTCGGAGCCTCTCCGGCCCCCCCGAATGGCACTCGGAGGCGGCCCGGCCGCCCCGAAAGGCACTCGGAGCCAGCCCGGCCGCCCCGAAAGGCACTCGGAGCCTCCCTGGCCGCCCACAAAGGCACTCGGGGGCGGCCCGGCCGCCCCAAAAGGCACTCGGAGCCTGCCTGGCCTCCCCGAAAGGCACTCAGAGCCGGCCCGGCCTCCCCAAAAGGCATTCGGAGCCTCCCCGGCCGCCCCGAAAGGCACTCGGAGGCGGCCCGGCCGCCCACAAAGGCACTCGCAGCCTCCCCGGCCGCCCACAAAGGCACTCGGAGCGGCCTGGCCACCCCGAAAGGCACTCGGAGACGGCTCGGTCGTCCCAAAAGGCACTCGGAGCTGGCCCGGCCGCCCCGAAAGGCACTCGGAGCCTCCCTGGCCGCCCACAAAGGCACTCGGGGGCGGCCCGGCCGCCCCAAAAGGCACTTGGAGCCTCCCAGGCCGCCCCGAAAGGCACTCGGAGCCTTCTCGGCCGCCCCGAAAGGCACTCGGAGGTGGCCCGGCCGCCCCGAAAGGCACTCGGAGACAGCTCGGTCGTCCCAAAAGGCACTCGGAGGCGGCCCGGCCGCCCCGAAAGGCACTCGGAGCCTCTCCGGCACCCCCGAATGGCACTCGGAGGCGGCCCGGCCACCCCGAAAGGCACTCGGAGCCTCCCAGGCCACCCCGAAAGGCACTCGGAGCCAGCCCGGCCACCCCGAAAGGCACTCGGAGCCTCCCTGGCCACTCCGAAAGGCACTCGGAGCCTCCCTGGCCACCCCGAAAGGCACTCAGAACCTCCCTGGCCGCCCCGAAAGGCACTCGGAGGCATCCCAGCCACCCCGAAAGGCACTCGGAGCCTTCTTGGCCGTCCCAAAAGGCACTCGGAGGTGGCCCGGCCGCCCCGAAAGGCACTCGGAGCCTGCCCGGCCCCCCCGAAAGGCACTCGGAGCCTTCTCGGCCGTCCCAAAAGGCACTCGGTGCCGGCTCGGCCGTCCCAAAAGCCACTTGGAGCCTCCCCGACTGTCCCGAAAGGCACTCGGAGCCTCTCCGGCCCCCCCGAATGGCACTCGGAGGCGGCCCGGCCGCCCCGAAAGGCACTCGGAGCCTCCCTGGCCGCCCCGAAAGGCACTCGGACCCTCTCCGGCCACCCGAAAGGCACTCGGAGCCTCCCCGGCCGCCCACAAAGGCACTCGGAGCCTCCCTGGCCACTCCGAAAGGCACTCGGAGGCGGCCCGGCTGCCCCGAAAGGCACTCAGAGCCTCCCTGGCCGCCCCGAAAAGCACTCGGAGCCTGCCCGGCCTCCCCAAAAGGCACTCGGAGCGGCCCGGCCACCCCGAAAGGCACTCGGAGCCTCTCCGGCCGCCCCGAAAGGCACTCGGAGCCTCCCCGGCCGCCCCGAAAGGCAGTCGGAGTCATCCCAGCCACCCCGAAAGGCACTCGGAGCCTTCTCGGCCGCCCCGAAAGGCACTCGGAGGTGGCCCGGCCGCCCTGAAAGGCACTCGGACCCTCCCCGGCCACCCCGAAAGGCACTCGGAGCGGCCTGGCCACCCTGAAAGGCACTCGGAGCCGGCTCGGTCGTCCCAAAAGGCACTCGGAGCCTCTCCGGCCGCCCCGAAAGGCACTCGGAGCCGGCTCGTCCGTCCCGAAAGGCACTCGGAGCCAGCCCGGCCGCCCCAAAAGGCACTCGGAGCCAGCCCGGCCGCCCCGAAAGGCACTCGGAGCCTCCCTGGCTGCCCACAAAGGCACTCGGGGGCGGCCCGGCCGCCCCAAAAGGCACTCGGAGCCTGCCTGGCCTCCCCGAAAGGCACTCAGAGCCGGCCCGGCCTCCCCAAAAGGCATTCGGAGCCTCCCCGGCCGCCCCGAAAGGCACTCGGAGGCGGCCCGGCCGCCCACAAAGGCACTCGCAGCCTCCCCGGCCGCCCACAAAGGCACTCGGAGCGGCCTGGCCACCCCGAAAGGCACTCGGAGACGGCTCGGTCGTCCCAAAAGGCACTCGGAGCTGGCCCGGCCGCCCCGAAAGGCACTCGGAGCCTCTCCGGCACCCCCGAATGGCACTCGGAGGCGGCCCGGCCACCCCGAAAGGCACTCGGAGCCTCCCAGGCCACCCCGAAAGGCACTCGGAGCCAGCCCGGCCTCCCCGAAAGGCACTCGGAGCCTCCCTGGCCTCCCCGAAAGGCACTCGGAGCGGCCCGGCCACCCCGAAAGGCACTCGGAGCCTCCCCGGGCCGCCCCGAAAGGGACTCGGAGCCTCCCCGGCCGCCCCGAAAGGCATTCGGAGGCATCCCAGCCACCCCGAAAGGCACTCGGAGCCTTCTCGGCCGTCCACAAAGGCACTCGGAGGCGGCCCGGCCGCCCCAAAAGGCACTCGGAGCCTCCCCGGCCACCCCGAAAGGCACTCGGTGAAGGCTTGGCCGTCCCAAAAGGCACTCGGAGCCTCCCCGACCGCCCTGAAAGGCACTCGGAGCCTCCACGGCCGCCCCAAAAGGCACTCGGAGCCTCCCCGGCCGCCCCGAAAGGCACTCGGAGCCTTCCCGGCTGCCCCGAAAGGCACTTGGAGCCTCCCCGGCCACCCCGAAAGGCACTCGGAGCCTCGCTGGCCGCCCCAAAAGGCACTCGGAGCCTCCCCGGCCACCCCGAAAGGCACTCGGACCCTCCCCGGCCACCCCGAAAGGCACTCGGAGCCTCCCTGGCCACTCCGAAAGGCACTCGGAGGCGGCCCGGCCGCCCCAAAAGGCACTCAGAGCCTCCCTGGCCGCCCCGAAAGGCACTCGGAGCCTCTCCGGCCCCCCCGAATGGCACTCGGAGGCGGCCCGGCCGCCCCGAAAGGCACTCGGAGCCTCCCTGGCCACCCCGAAAGGAACTCGGAGGCGGCCGGGCCGCCCCTAAAGGCACTCAGAGCCTCCCTGGCCGCCCACAAAGGCACTCGCGGGCGGCCCGGCCCCCCCAAAAGGCACTCGGAGCCTCCCAGGTCGCCCCGAAAGGCACTCGGACCCTATCCGGCCACCCCAAAAGGCACTCGGAGCCTCCCCGGCCGCCCACAAAGGCACTCGGAGCCTCCCTGGCCATTCCGAAAGGCACTCGGAGGCGGCCCGGCTGCCCCAAAAGGCACTCAGAGCCTCCCTGGCCGCCCCGAAAAGCACTCGGAGCCTGCCCGGCCTCCCCAAAAGGCACTCAGAGCGGCCCGGCCACCCCGAAAGGCACTCGGAGCCTCCCCGGCCGCCCCGAAAGGCACTCGGAGCCTCCCCGGCCGCCCCGAAAGGCACTCGGAGTCATCCCAGCCTCCCCGAAAGGCACTCGGAGCCTCCCTGGCCTCCCCAAAAGGCACTCGGAGCGGCCTGGCCACCCCGAAAGGCACTCGGAGCCTCCCCGGGCCGCCCCGAAAGGGACTCGGAGCCTCCCCGGCCGCCCCGAAAGGCATTCGGAGGCATCCCAGCCACCCCGAAAGGCACTCGGAGCCTTCTCGGCCGTCCACAAAGGCACTCGGAGGCGGCCCGGCCGCCCCGAAAGGCACTCGGACCCTCCCCGGCCGCCCCGAAAGGCACTCGGAGCCTCCCCGGCCACCCCGAAAGGCACTCGGTGACGGCTTGGCCGTCCCAAAAGCCACTCCGAGCCTCCCCGACCGCCCCGAAAGGCACTCGGAGCCTCCACGGCCGCCCCGAAAGGCACTCAGAGCCTCCACGGCCACCCTGAAAGGCACTCGGAGCCTCCCAGGCCGCCCCAAAAGGCACTCGGAGCCTCCCCGGACGCCCCAAAAGGCACTCGGAGCCTCCCCGGCCGCCCCGAAAGGCACTCGGAGCCTCCCCGGCCACCCCGAAAGGCACTCGGAGCCTCGCTGGCCGCCCCAAAAGGCACTCGGAGCCTCCACGGCCACCCCGAAAGGCACTCGGAGCCTCCCCGGCCACCCCGAAAGGCACTCGGAGCCTCTCCGGCCGCCCCGAAAGGCACTCGGAGCCTCCCCGGCCGCCCCGAAAGGCAGTCGGAGTCATCCCAGCCACCCCGAAAGGCACTCGGAGCCTTCTCGGCCGCCCCGAAAGGCACTCGGAGGTGGCCCGGCCGCCCTGAAAGGCACTCGGACCCTCCCCGGCCACCCCGAAAGGCACTCGGAGCGGCCTGGCCACCCTGAAAGGCACTCGGAGCCGGCTCGGTCGTCCCAAAAGGCACTCGGAGCCTCTCCGGCCGCCCCGAAAGGCACTCGGAGCCGGCTCGTCCGTCCCGAAAGGCACTCGGAGCCAGCCCGGCCGCCCCAAAAGGCACTCGGAGCCAGCCCGGCCGCCCCGAAAGGCACTCGGAGCCTCCCTGGCTGCCCACAAAGGCACTCGGGGGCGGCCCGGCCGCCCCAAAAGGCACTCGGAGCCTGCCTGGCCTCCCCGAAAGGCACTCAGAGCCGGCCCGGCCTCCCCAAAAGGCATTCGGAGCCTCCCCGGCCGCCCCGAAAGGCACTCGGAGGCGGCCCGGCCGCCCACAAAGGCACTCGCAGCCTCCCCGGCCGCCCACAAAGGCACTCGGAGCGGCCTGGCCACCCCGAAAGGCACTCGGAGACGGCTCGGTCGTCCCAAAAGGCACTCGGAGCTGGCCCGGCCGCCCACAAAGGCACTCGGAGCCTCTCCGGCCACCCCGAAAGGCACTCGGAGCCTCTCCGGCCCCCCCGAATGGCACTCGGAGGCGGCCCGACCGCCCCAAAAGGCACTCGGAGCCGGCTCGTCCGTCCCGAAAGGCACTCGGAGCCAGCCCGGCCGCCCCAAAAGGCACTCGGACCCAGTCCGGCCGCCCCGAAAGGCACTCGGAGCCTCCCTGGCCGCCCACAAAGGCACTCGGGGGCGGCCCGGCCGCCCCAAAAGGCACTCGGAGCCTGCCTGGCCTCCCCGAAAGGCACTCAGAGCCGGCCCGGCCTCCCCAAAAGGCATTCGGAGCCTCCCCGGCCGCCCCGAAAGGCACTCGGAGGCGGCCCGGCCGCCCACAAAGGCACTCACAGCCTCCCCGGCCGCCCCGAAAGGCACTCGGAGCGGCCTGGCCACCCCGAAAGGCACTCGGAGACGGCTCGGTCGTCCCAAAAGGCACTCGGAGCTGGCCCGGCCGCCCCGAAAGGCACTCGGAGCCTCTCCGGCCCCCCCGAATGGCACTCGGAGGCGGCCCGGTCGCCCCGAAAGGCACTCGGAGCCTCCCAGGCCACCCCGAAAGGCACTCGGAGCCAGCCCCGCCTCCCCGAAAGGCACTCGGAGCCTCCCTGGCCGCCCACAAAGGCACTCGGGGGCGGCCCGGCCCCCCCAAAAGGCACTTGGAGCCTCCCAGGCCGCCCCGAAAGGCACTCGGACCCTCTCCGGCCACCCCGAAAGGCTCTAGGAGCCTCCCCGGCCCCCCGGAAAGGCACTCGGAGGCGGCCCGGCCACCCCGAAAGGCACTCAGAACCTCCCTGGCCGCCCCAAAAGGCACTCGGAGGCATCCCAGCCACCCCGAAAGGCACTCGGAGCCTTCTCGGCCGTCCCAAAAGGCACTCGGAGGTGGCCCGGCCGCCCCGAAAGGCACTCGGAGCCTCCCCGGCCCCCCCGAATGGCACTCGAAGGTGGCCCGGCCGCTCCGAAAGGCACTCGGTGCCGGCTCGGCCGTCCCAAAAGCCACTTGGAGCCTCCCCGACTGTCCCGAAAGGCACTCGGAGCCTCTCCGGCCCCCCCGAATGGCACTCGGAGGCGGCCCGGCCGCCCCGAAAGGCACTCGGAGCCTCCCTGGCCGCCCCGAAAGGCACTCGGACCCTCTCCGGCCACCCCGAAAGGCACTCGGAGCCTCCCCGGCCGCCCACAAAGGCACTCGGAGCCTCCCTGGCCACTCCGAAAGGCACTCGGAGGCGGCCCGGCTGCCCTGAAAGGCACTCAGAGCCTCCCTGGCCGCCCCGAAAAGCACTCGGAGCCTGCCCGGCCTCCCCAAAAGGCACTCGGAGCGGCCCGGCCACCCCGAAAGGCACTCGGAGCCTCTCCGGCCGCCCCGAAAGGCACTCGGAGCCTCCCCGGCCGCCCCGAAAGGCACTCGGAGTCATCCCAGCCACCCCGAAAGGCACTCGGAGCCTTCTCGGCCGCCCCGAAAGGCACTCGGAGGTGGCCCGGCCGCCCCGAAAGGAACTCGGAGCCTCCCCAGCTGCCCCGAAAGGCACTCGGAGGCGGCCCGGCCGCCCCCAAAGGCACTCGGACCCTCCCCGGCCACCCCGAAAGGCACTCGGAGCGGCCTGGCCACCCTGAAAGGCACTCGGAGCCGGCTCGGTCGTCCCAAAAGGCACTCGGAGCCTCTCCGGCCACCCCGAAAGGCACTCGGAGCCGGCTCGTCCGTCCCGAAAGGCACTCGGAGCGAGCCCGGCCGCCCCAAAAGGCACTCGGAGCCAGCCCGGCCGCCCCGAAAGGCACTCGGAGCCTCCCTGGAAGACCACAAAGGCACTCGGGGGCGGCCCGGCCGCCCCAAAAGGCACTCGGAGCCTGCCTGGCCTCCCCGAAAGGCACTCAGAGCCGGTCCGGCCTCCCCGAAAGGCATTCGGAGCCGGCTCAGCCGCCCCGAAAGGCACTCGGAGGCGGCCCGGCCGCCCACAAAGGCACTCGGAGCCTCCCCGGCCACCTCGAAAGGCACTCGGAGCCTCCCTGGCCACCCCGAAAGGCACTCGGAGACGGCTCGGTCGTCCCAAAAGGCACTCGGAGGCGGCCCGGCCGCCAGGAAAGGCACTCGGAGCCTCTCCGGCACCCCCGAATGGCACTCGGAGGCGGCCCGGCCACCCCGAAAGGCACTCGGAGTCTCCCAGGCCACCCCGAAAGGCACTCGGAGCCAGCCCGGCCTCCCCGAAAGGCACTCGGAGCCTCCCTGGCCTCCCCAAAAGGCACTCGGAGCGGCCCGGCCACCCCGAAAGGCACTCGGAGCCTCCCCGGGCCGCCCCGAAAGGGACTCGGAGCCTCCCCGGCCGCCCCGAAAGGCATTCGGAGGCATCCCAGCCACCCCGAAAGGCACTCGGAGCCTTCTCGGCCGTCCACAAAGGCACTCGGAGGCGGCCCGGCCGCCCCGAAAGGCAGTCGGAGCCTCCCCGGCCGCCCCGAAAGGCACTCGGAGCCTCCCCGGCCACCCCGAAAGGCACTCGGTGACGGCTTGGCCGTCCCAAAAGCCACTCCGAGCCTCCCCGACCGCCCCGAAAGGCACTCGGAGCCTCCACGGCCGCCCCGAAAGGCACTCAGAGCCTCCACGGCCACCCTGAAAGGCACTCGGAGCCAGCCCGACCGCCCCGAAAGGCACTCGGAGCCTCCCCGGACGCCCCAAAAGGCACTCGGAGCCTCCCCGGCCGCCCCGAAAGGCACTCGGAGCCTTCCCGGCTGCCCCGAAAGGCACTCGGAGCCTCCCCGGCCACCCCAAAAGGCACTCGGAGCCTCGCTGGCCGCCCCAAAAGGCACTCGGAGCCTCCCCGGCCACCCCGAAAGGCACTCGGAGCCTCCCCGGCCACCCCGAAAGGCACTCGGAGCCTCCCTGGCCACTCCGAAAGGCACTCGGAGGCGGCCCGGCCGCCCCAAAAGGCACTCAGAGCCTCCCTGGCCGCCCCGAAAGGCACTCGGAGCCTCTCCGGCCCCCCCGAATGGCACTCGGAGGCGGCCCGGCCGCCCCGAAAGGCACTCGGAGCCTCCCAGGCCACCCCGAAAGGAACTCGGAGGCGGCCGGGCCGCCCCTAAAGGCACTCAGAGCCTCCCTGGCCGCCCACAAAGGCACTCGCGGGCGGCCCGGCCCCCCCAAAAGGCACTCGGAGCCTCCCAGGTCGCCCCGAAAGGCACTCGGACCCTATCCGGCCACCCCAAAAGGCACTCGGAGCCTCCCCGGCCGCCCACAAAGGCACTCGGAGCCTCCCTGGCCACTCCGAAAGGCACTCGGAGGCGGCCCGGCTGCCCCAAAAGGCACTCAGAGCCTCCCTGGCCGCCCCGAAAGGCACTCGGAGCCTGCCCGGCCTCCCCAAAAGGCACTCGGAGCGGCCCGGCCACCCCGAAAGGCACTCGGAGCCTCTCCGGCCGCCCCGAAAGGCACTCGGAGCCTCCCCGGCCGCCCCGAAAGGCAGTCGGAGTCATCCCAGCCACCCCGAAAGGCACTCGGAGCCTTCTCGGCCGCCCCGAAAGGCACTCGGAGGTGGCCCGGCCGCCCCGAAAGGCACTCGGAGCCTCCCCAGCTGCCCCGAAAGGCACTCGGAGGCGGCCCGGCCACCCCGAAAGGCACTCGAACCCTCCCCGGCCACCCCGAAAGGCACTCGGAGCGGCCTGGCCACCCTGAAAGGCACTCGGAGCCGGCTCGGTCGTCCCAAAAGGCACTCGGAGCCTCTCCGGCCACCCCGAAAGGCACTCGGAGCCTCTCCGGCCCCCCCGAATGGCACTCGGAGGCGGCCCGGCCGCCCCGAAAGGCACTCGGAGCCAGCCCGGCCGCCCCGAAAGGCACTCGGAGCCTCCCTGGCCGCCCACAAAGGCACTCGGGGGCGGCCCGGCCGCCCCAAAAGGCACTCGGAGCCTGCCTGGCCTCCCCGAAAGGCACTCAGAGCCGGCCCGGCCTCCCCAAAAGGCATTCGGAGCCTCCCCGGCCGCCCCGAAAGGCACTCGGAGGCGGCCCGGCCGCCCACAAAGGCACTCGCAGCCTCCCCGGCCGCCCACAAAGGCACTCGGAGCGGCCTGGCCACCCCGAAAGGCACTCGGAGACGGCTCGGTCGTCCCAAAAGGCACTCGGAGCTGGCCCGGCCGCCCCGAAAGGCACTCGGAGCCTCCCTGGCCGCCCACAAAGGCACTCGGGGGCGGCCCGGCCGCCCCAAAAGGCACTTGGAGCCTCCCAGGCCGCCCCGAAAGGCACTCGGAGCCTTCTCGGCCGCCCCGAAAGGCACTCGGAGGTGGCCCGGCCGCCCCGAAAGGCACTCAGAGTCATCCCAGCCACCCCGAAAGGCACTCGGAGCCTTCTCGGCCGCCCCGAAAGGCACTCGGAGGTGGCCCGGCCGCCCCGAAAGGCACTCGGAGCCTCTCCGGCACCCCCGAATGGCACTCGGAGGCGGCCCGGCCACCCCGAAAGGCACTCGGAGCCTCCCAGGCCACCCCGAAAGGCACTCGGAGCCAGCCCGGCCACCCCGAAAGGCACTCGGAGCCTCCCTGGCCACTCCGAAAGGCACTCGGAGCCTCCCTGGCCACCCCGAAAGGCACTCAGAACCTCCCTGGCCGCCCCGAAAGGCACTCGGAGGCATCCCAGCCACCCCGAAAGGCACTCGGAGCCTTCTTGGCCGTCCCAAAAGGCACTCGGAGGTGGCCCGGCCGCCCCGAAAGGCACTCGGAGCCTGCCCGGCCCCCCCGAAAGGCACTCGGAGCCTTCTCGGCCGTCCCAAAAGGCACTCGGTGCCGGCTCGGCCGTCCCAAAAGCCACTTGGAGCCTCCCCGACTGTCCCGAAAGGCACTCGGAGCCTCTCCGGCCCCCCCGAATGGCACTCGGAGGCGGCCCGGCCGCCCCGAAAGGCACTCGGAGCCTCGCTGGCCGCCCCAAAAGGCACTCGGACCCTCTCCGGCCACCCCGAAAGGCACTCGGAGCCTCCCCGGCCGCCCACAAAGGCACTCGGAGCCTCCCTGGCCACTCCGAAAGGCACTCGGAGGCGGCCCGGCTGCCCCGAAAGGCACTCAGAGCCTCCCTGGCCGCCCCGAAAAGCACTCGGAGCCTGCCCGGCCTCCCCAAAAGGCACTCGGAGCGGCCCGGCCACCCCGAAAGGCACTCGGAGCCTCTCCGGCCGCCCCGAAAGGCACTCGGAGCCTCCCCGGCCACCCCGAAAGGCAGTCGGAGTCATCCCAGCCACCCCGAAAGGCACTCGGAGCCTTCTCGGCCGCCCCGAAAGGCACTCGGAGGTGGCCCGGCCGCCCTGAAAGGCACTCGGACCCTCCCCGGCCACCCCGAAAGGCACTCGGAGCGGCCTGGCCACCCTGAAAGGCACTCGGAGCCGGCTCGGTCGTCCCAAAAGGCACTCGGAGCCTCTCCGGCCGCCCCGAAAGGCACTCGGAGCCGGCTCGTCCGTCCCGAAAGGCACTCGGAGCCAGCCCGGCCGCCCCAAAAGGCACTCGGAGCCAGCCCGGCCGCCCCGAAAGGCACTCGGAGCCTCCCTGGCTGCCCACAAAGGCACTCGGGGGCGGCCCGGCCGCCCCAAAAGGCACTCGGAGCCTGCCTGGCCTCCCCGAAAGGCACTCAGAGCCGGCCCGGCCTCCCCAAAAGGCATTCGGAGCCTCCCCGGCCGCCCCGAAAGGCACTCGGAGGCGGCCCGGCCGCCCACAAAGGCACTCGCAGCCTCCCCGGCCGCCCACAAAGGCACTCGGAGCGGCCTGGCCACCCCGAAAGGCACTCGGAGACGGCTCGGTCGTCCCAAAAGGCACTCGGAGCTGGCCCGGCCGCCCCGAAAGGCACTCGGAGCCTCTCCGGCACCCCCGAATGGCACTCGGAGGCGGCCCGGCCACCCCGAAAGGCACTCGGAGCCTCCCAGGCCACCCCGAAAGGCACTCGGAGCCAGCCCGGCCTCCCCGAAAGGCACTCGGAGCCTCCCTGGCCTCCCCGAAAGGCACTCGGAGCGGCCCGGCCACCCCGAAAGGCACTCGGAGCCTCCCCGGGCCGCCCCGAAAGGGACTCGGAGCCTCCCCGGCCGCCCCGAAAGGCATTCGGAGGCATCCCAGCCACCCCGAAAGGCACTCGGAGCCTTCTCGGCCGTCCACAAAGGCACTCGGAGCCTCCCCGGCCACCCCGAAAGGCACTCGGTGAAGGCTTGGCCGTCCCAAAAGCCACTCCGAGCCTCCCCGACCGCCCCGAAAGGCACTCGGAGCCTCCACGGCCGCCCCAAAAGGCACTCGGAGCCTCCCCGGCCGCCCCGAAAGGCACTCGGAGCCTTCCCGGCTGCCCCGAAAGGCACTCGGAGCCTCCCCGGCCACCCCAAAAGGCACTCGGAGCCTCGCTGGCCGCCCCAAAAGGCACTCGGAGCCTCCCCGGCCACCCCGAAAGGCACTCGGAGCCTCCCCGGCCACCCCGAAAGGCACTCGGAGCCTCCCTGGCCACTCCGAAAGGCACTCGGAGGCGGCCCGGCCGCCCCAAAAGGCACTCAGAGCCTCCCTGGCCGCCCCGAAAGGCACTCGGAGCCTCTCCGGCCCCCCCGAATGGCACTCGGAGGCGGCCCGGCCGCCCCGAAAGGCACTCGGAGCCTCCCTGGCCACCCCGAAAGGAACTCGGAGGCGGCCGGGCCGCCCCTAAAGGCACTCAGAGCCTCCCTGGCCGCCCACAAAGGCACTCGCGGGCGGCCCGGCCCCCCCAAAAGGCACTCGGAGCCTCCCAGGTCGCCCTGAAAGGCACTCGGACCCTCTCCGGCCACCCCAAAAGGCACTCGGAGCCTCCCCGGCCGCCCCGAAAGGCACTCGGAGCCTCCCTGGCCATTCCGAAAGGCACTCGGAGGCGGCCCGGCTGCCCCAAAAGGCACTCAGAGCCTCCCTGGCCGCCCCGAAAAGCACTCGGAGCCTGCCCGGCCTCCCCAAAAGGCACTCAGAGCGGCCCGGCCACCCCGAAAGGCACTCGGAGCCTCCCCGGCCGCCCCGAAAGGCACTCGGAGCCTCCCCGGCCGCCCCGAAAGGCACTCGGAGTCATCCCAGCCTCCCCGAAAGGCACTCGGAGCCTCCCTGGCCTCCCCAAAAGGCACTCGGAGCGGCCTGGCCACCCCGAAAGGCACTCGGAGCCTCCCCGGGCCGCCCCGAAAGGGACTCGGAGCCTCCCCGGCCGCCCCGAAAGGCATTCGGAGGCATCCCAGCCACCCCGAAAGGCACTCGGAGCCTTCTCGGCCGTCCACAAAGGCACTCGGAGGCGGCCCGGCCGCCCCGAAAGGCAGTCGGAGCCTCCCCGGCCACCCCGAAAGGCACTCGGAGCCTCCCCGGCCACCCCGAAAGGCACTCGGTGACGGCTTGGCCGTCCCAAAAGCCACTCCGAGCCTCCCCGACCGCCCCGAAAGGCACTCGGAGCCTCCACGGCCGCCCCGAAAGGCACTCAGAGCCTCCACGGCCACCCTGAAAGGCACTCGGAGCCTCCCAGGCCGCCCCAAAAGGCACTCGGAGCCTCCCCGGACGCCCCAAAAGGCACTCGGAGCCTCCCCGGCCGCCCCGAAAGGCACTCGGAGCCTTCCCGGCTGCCCCGAAAGGCACTCGGAGCCTCCCCGGCCACCCCGAAAGGCACTCGGAGCCTCGCTGGCCGCCCCAAAAGGCACTCGGAGCCTCCCCGGCCACCCCGAAAGGCACTCGGAGCCTCCCCGGCCACAGCGAAAGGCACTCGGAGCCTCTCCGGCCGCCCCGAAAGGCACTCGGAGCCTCCCCGGCCGCCCCGAAAGGCAGTCGGAGTCATCCCAGCCACCCCGAAAGGCACTCGGAGCCTTCTCGGCCGCCCCGAAAGGCACTCGGAGGTGGCCCGGCCGCCCTGAAAGGCACTCGGACCCTCCCCGGCCACCCCGAAAGGCACTCGGAGCGGCCTGGCCACCCTGAAAGGCACTCGGAGCCGGCTCGGTCGTCCCAAAAGGCACTCGGAGCCTCTCCGGCCGCCCCGAAAGGCACTCGGAGCCGGCTCGTCCGTCCCGAAAGGCACTCGGAGCCAGCCCGGCCGCCCCAAAAGGCACTCGGAGCCAGCCCGGCCGCCCCGAAAGGCACTCGGAGCCTCCCTGGCTGCCCACAAAGGCACTCGGGGGCGGCCCGGCCGCCCCAAAAGGCACTCGGAGCCTGCCTGGCCTCCCCGAAAGGCACTCAGAGCCGGCCCGGCCTCCCCAAAAGGCATTCGGAGCCTCCCCGGCCACCCCGAAAGGCACTCGGAGCCTCGCTGGCCGCCCACAAAGGCACTCGGAGCCTCCCCGGCCGCCCACAAAGGCACTCGGAGCGGCCTGGCCACCCCGAAAGGCATTCGGAGACGGCTCGGTCGTCCCAAAAGGCACTCGGAGCTGGCCCGGCCGCCCCGAAAGGCACTCGGAGCCTCTCCGGCACCCCCGAATGGCACTCGGAGGCGGCCCGGCCACCCCGAAAGGCACTCGGAGCCTCCCAGGCCACCCCGAAAGGCACTCGGAGCCAGCCCGGCCTCCCCGAAAGGCACTCGGAGCCTCCCTGGCCTCCCCGAAAGGCACTCGGAGCGGCCCGGCCACCCCGAAAGGCACTCGGAGCCTCCCCGGGCCGCCCCGAAAGGGACTCGGAGCCTCCCCGGCCGCCCCGAAAGGCATTCGGAGGCATCCCAGCCACCCCGAAAGGCACTCGGAGCCTTCTCGGCCGTCCACAAAGGCACTCGGAGGCGGCCCGGCCGCCCCAAAAGGCAGTCGGAGCCTCCCCGGCCGCCCCGAAAGGCACTCGGAGCCTCCCCGGCCACCCCGAAAGGCACTCGGTGAAGGCTTGGCCGTCCCAAAAGCCACTCCGAGCCTCCCCGACCGCCCCGAAAGGCACTCGGAGCCTCCACGGCCGCCCCAAAAGGCACTCGGAGCCTCCCCGGCCGCCCCGAAAGGCACTCGGAGCCTTCCCGGCTGCCCCGAAAGGCACTTGGAGCCTCCCCGGCCACCCCGAAAGGCACTCGGAGCCTCGCTGGCCGCCCCAAAAGGCACTCGGAGCCTCCCCGGCCACCCCGAAAGGCACTCGGACCCTCCCCGGCCACCCCGAAAGGCACTCGGAGCCTCCCTGGCCACTCCGAAAGGCACTCGGAGGCGGCCCGGCCGCCCCAAAAGGCACTCAGAGCCTCCCTGGCCGCCCCGAAAGGCACTCGGAGCCTCTCCGGAACCCCCGAATGGCACTCGGAGGCGGCCCGGCCGCCCCGAAAGGCACTCGGAGCCTCCCTGGCCACCCCGAAAGGAACTCGGAGGCGGCCGGGCCGCCCCTAAAGGCACTCAGAGCCTCCCTGGCCGCCCACAAAGGCACTCGCGGGCGGCCCGGCCCCCCCAAAAGGCACTCGGAGCCTCCCAGGTCGCCCCGAAAGGCACTCGGACCCTCTCCGGCCACCCCGAAAGGCACTCGGAGCCTCTCCGGCCGCCCCGAAAGGCACTCGGAGCCTCCCCGGCCGCCCCGAAAGGCACTCGGAGTCATCCCAGCCACCCCGAAAGGCACTCGGAGCCTTCTCGGCCGCCCCGAAAGGCACTCGGAGGTGGCCCGGCCGCCCCGAAAGGCACTCGGAGCCTCCCCGGCTGCCCCGAAAGGCACTCGGAGGCGGCCCGGCCGCCCCGAAAGGCACTCGGACCCTCCCCGGCCACCCCGAAAGGCACTCGGAGCGGCCTGGCCACCCTGAAAGGCACTCGGAGCCGGCTCGGTCGTCCCAAAAGGCACTCGGAGCCTCTCCGGCCGCCCCGAAAGGCACTCGGAGCCTCTCCGGCCCCCCCGAATGGCACTCGGAGGCGGCCCGGCTGCCCCGAAAGGCACTCGGAGCCGGCTCGTCCGTCCCGAAAGGCACTCGGAGCCAGCCCGGCCGCCCCAAAAGGCACTCGGAGCCAGCCCGGCCGCCCCGAAAGGCACTCGGAGCCTCCCCGGCCGCCCCGAAAGGCACTCGGAGCCTTCCCGGCTGCCCCGAAAGGCACTCGGAGCCTCCCAGGCCACCCCGAAAGGCACTCGGAGCGGCCTGGCCATCCCGAAAGGCACTCGGAGTCGGCTCGGTCGTCCCAAAAGGCACTCGGAGCTGGCCCGGACGCCCACAAAGGCACTCGGAGCCTCTCCGGCCACCCCGAAAGGCACTCGGAGCCTCTCCGGCCCCCCCGAATGGCACTCGGAGGCGGCCCGGCCGCCCCGAAAGGCACTCGGAGCCTCTCCGGCCCCCCCGAATGGCACTCGGAGGCGGCCCGGCCGCCCCGAAAGGCACTCGGAGCCGGCTCGTCCGTCCCGAAAGGCACTCGGAGCCAGCCCGGCCGCCCCAAAAGGCACTCGGAGCCGGCTCATCCGTCCCGAAAGGCACTCGGAGCCTCCCTGGCTGCCCACAAAGGCACTCGGGGGCGGCCCGGCCGCCCCAAAAGGCACTCGGAGCCTGCCTGGCCTCCCCAAAAGGCACTCAGAGCCGGCCCGGCCTCCCCAAAAGGCATTCGGAGCTGGACCGGCCGCCCCGAAAGGCACTCGGAGCGGCCTGGCCACCCCGAAAGGCACTCGGAGCCTCCCCGGCCGCCCCGAAAGGGACTCGGAGCCTCCCCAGCCGCACCGAAAGGTATTCGGAGGCATCCCAGCCACCCCGAAAGGCACTCGGAGCCTTCTCGGCCGTCCACAAAGGCACTCGGGGGCGGCCTGGCCGCCCCGAAAGGCACTCGGAGCCTCCCCAGCCACCCTGAAAGGCACTCGGTGCCGGCTTGGCCGTCCCAAAAGCCACTCGGAGCCTCCCCGGCCACCCTGAAAGGCACTCGGAGCCTCCCAGGCCGCCCCAAAAGGCACTCGGAGCCTCCACGGCCGCCCCGAAAGGCACTCGGAGCCTCCCCGGCCGCCCCGAAAGGCACTCGGAGCCTCCCCGGCCACCCCGAAAGGCACTCGGAGCGGCCTGGCTAACCCGAAAGGCACTCGGAGCCGGCTCGGCCGTCCCAAAAGGCACTCGGAGCCAGCCCGGCCGCCCCAAAAGGCACTCGGAGCCTTCTCGGCCGTCCCGAAAGGCACTCGGAGCCTCCCCGGCCGCCCCGAAAGGCATTCGGAGGCATCCCAGCCACCCCGAAAGGCACTCGGAGCCTTCTCGGCCGTCCACAAAGGCACTCGGAGGCGGCCCGGCCGCCCCGAAAGGCAGTCAGAGCCTCCCCGGCCACCCTGAAAGGCACTCGGTGCCGGCTTGGCCGTCCCAAAAGCCACTCGGAGCCTCCCCGGCCACCCTGAAAGGCACTCGGAGCCTCCCAGGCCGCCCCAAAAGGCACTCGGAGCCTCCCCGGCCGCCCCCAAAGGCACTCGGAGCCTCCCCGGCCGCCCCGAAAGGCACTCGGAGCCTCCCCGGCCCCCCCGAAAGGCACTCGGAGCGCCCTGGCCACCCCGAAAGGGACTCGGAGCCGGCTCGGCCATCCCAAAAGGCACTCGGAGCCTGCCCAACCACCCCAAAAGGCACTCCGAGCCTCCCCGGCCGCCCCGAAAGGCACTCGGAGCCTCCCCGGCCTCCCCAAAAGGCACTCGGAACCTCACCGGCCGCCCCGAAAGGCACTCGGAGACTGCACTGTCGCCCCGAAAGGGACTCGGAGGCGGACCGGTCACCCCGAAAGGCACTCGGAGCCTCCCCGGCTGCCCCGAAAGGCACTCGGAGCGGCCTGGCTAACCCGAAAGGCACTCGGAGCCGGCTCGGCCGTCCCAAAAGGCACTCGGAGCTGGCCCGGCCGCCCCAAAAGGCACTCGGAGCCTCTCCGGCCACCCCGAAAGGCACTCGGAGCCTCTCCGGCCCCCCCGAATGGCACTCGGAGGCGGCCCGGCCGCCCCAAAAGGCACTCGGAGCCTCCCTGGCCGCCCCGAAAGGCACTCGGAGCCAGCCCGGCCGCCCCAAAAGGCACTCGGACCCAGTCCGGCCGCCCCGAAAGGCACTCGGAGCCTCCCTGGCCGCCCACAAAGGCACTCGGGGGCGGCCCGGCCGCCCCAAAAGGCACTCGGAGCCTGCCTGGCCTCCCCGAAAGGCACTCAGAGCCGGCCCGGCCTCCCCGAAAGGCATTCGGAGCTGGCCCGGCTGCCCCGAAAGGCACTCGGAGGCGGCCCGGCCGCCCACAAAGGCACTCACAGCCTCCCCGGCCGCCCCGAAAGGCACTCGGAGCGGCCTGGCCACCCCGAAAGGCACTCGGAGACGGCTCGGTCGTCCCAAAAGGCACTCGGAGCTGGCCCGGCCGCCCCGAAAGGCACTCGGAGCCTCTCCGGCCCCCGCGAATGGCACTCGGAGGCGGCCCGGTCGCCCCGAAAGGCACTCGGAGCCTCCCAGGCCACCCCGAAAGGCACTCGGAGCCAGCCCCGCCTCCCCGAAAGGCACTCGGAGCCTCCCTGGCCGCCCACAAAGGCACTCGGGGGCGGCCCGGCCGCCCCAAAAGGCACTTGGAGCCTCCCAGGCCGCCCCGAAAGGCACTCGGACCCTCTCCGGCCACCCCGAAAGGCTCTAGGAGCCTCCCCGGCCCCCCGGAAAGGCACTCGGAGCCTCCCTGGCCACTCCGAAAGGCACTCGGAGGCGGCCCGGCCACCCCGAAAGGCACTCAGAACCTCCCTGGCCGCCCCGAAAGGCACTCGGAGGCATCCCAGCCACCCTGAAAGGCACTCGGAGCCTTCTCGGCCGTCCCAAAAGGCACTCGGAGGTGGCCCGGCCGCCCCGAAAGGCACTCGGAGCCTCCCCGGCCCCCCCGAATGGCACTCGGAGGTGGCCCGGCCGCTCCGAAAGGCACTCGGTGCCGGCTCGGCCGTCCCAAAAGCCACTTGGAGCCTCCCCGACTGTCCCGAAAGGCACTCGGAGCCTCTCCGGCCCCCCCGAATGGCACTCGGAGGCGGCCCGGCCGCCCCGAAAGGCACTCGGAGCCTCCCTGGCCGCCCCGAAAGGCACTCGGACCCTCTCCGGCCACCCCGAAAGGCACTCGGAGCCTCCCCGGCCACCCCGAATGGCACTCGGAGGTGGCCCGGCCGCTCCGAAAGGCACTCGGTGCCGGCTCGGCCGTCCCAAAAGCCACTTGGAGCCTCCCCGACTGTCCCGAAAGGCACTCGGAGCCTCTCCGGCCCCCCCGAATGGCACTCGGAGGCGGCCCGGCCGCCCCGAAAGGCACTCGGAGCCTCCCTGGCCGCCCCGAAAGGCACTCGGACCCTCTCCGGCCACCCCGAAAGGCACTCGGAGCCTCCCCGGCCGCCCACAAAGGCACTCGGAGCCTCCCTGGCCACTCCGAAAGGCACTCGGAGGCGGCCCGGCTGCCCCGAAAGGCACTCAGAGCCTCCCTGGCCGCCCCGAAAAGCACTCGGAGCCTGCCCGGCCTCCCCAAAAGGCACTCGGAGCGGCCCGGCCACCCCGAAAGGCACTCGGAGCCTCTCCGGCCGCCCCGAAAGGCACTCGGAGCCTCCCCGGCCGCCCCGAAAGGCACTCGGAGTCATCCCAGCCACCCCGAAAGGCACTCGGAGCCTTCTCGGCCGCCCCAAAAGGCACTCGGAGGTGGCCCGGCCGCCCCGAAAGGCACTCGGAGCCTCCCCAGCTGCCCCGAAAGGCACTCGGAGGCGGCCCGGCCGCCCCCAAAGGCACTCGGACCCTCCCCGGCCACCCCGAAAGGCACTCGGAGCGGCCTGGCCACCCTGAAAGGCACTCGGAGCCGGCTCGGTCGTCCCAAAAGGCACTCGGAGCCTCTCCGGCCACCCCGAAAGGCACTCGGAGCCGGCTCGTCCGTCCCGAAAGGCACTCGGAGCGAGCCCGGCCGCCCCGAAAGGCACTCGGAGCCAGCCCGGCCGCCCCGAAAGGCACTCGGAGCCTCCCTGGCCGCCCACAAAGGCACTCGGGGGCGGCCCGGCCGCCCCAAAAGGCACTCGGAGCCTGCCTGGCCTCCCCGAAAGGCACTCAGAGCCGGCCCGGCCTCCCCAAAAGGCATTCGGAGCCTCCCCGGCCGCCCCGAAAGGCACTCGGAGGCGGCCCGGCCGCCCACAAAGGCACTCGCAGCCTCCCCGGCCACCTCGAAAGGCACTCGGAGCCTCCCTGGCCACCCCGAAAGGCACTCGGAGACGGCTCGGTCGTCCCAAAAGGCACTCGGAGGCGGCCCGGCCGCCCCGAAAGGCACTCGGAGCCTCTCCGGCACCCCCGAATGGCACTCGGAGGCGGCCCGGCCACCCCGAAAGGCACTCGGAGCCTCCCAGGCCACCCCGAAAGGCACTCGGAGCCAGCCCGGCCTCCCCGAAAGGCACTCGGAGCCTCCCTGGCCTCCCCGAAAGGCACTCGGAGCGGCCCGGCCACCCCGAAAGGCACTCGGAGCCTCCCCGGGCCGCCCCGAAAGGGACTCGGAGCCTCCCCGGCCGCCCCGAAAGGCATTCGGAGGCATCCCAGCCACCCCGAAAGGCACTCGGAGCCTTCTCGGCCGTCCACAAAGGCACTCGGAGGCGGCCCGGCCGCCCCGAAAGGCAGTCGGAGCCTCCCCGGCCGCCCCGAAAGGCACTCGGAGCCTCCCCGGCCACCCCGAAAGGCACTCGGTGACGGCTTGGCCGTCCCAAAAGCCACTCCGAGCCTCCCCGACCGCCCCGAAAGGCACTCGGAGCCTCCTGGGCCGCCCCGAAAGGCACTCAGAGCCTCCACGGCCACCCTGAAAGGCACTCGGAGCCTCCCAGGCCGCCCCAAAAGGCACTCGGAGCCTCCCCGGACGCCCCAAAAGGCACTCGGAGCCTCCCCGGCCGCCCCGAAAGGCACTCGGAGCCTTCCCGGCTGCCCCGAAAGGCACTCGGAGCCTCCCCGGCCACCCCGAAAGGCACTCGGAGCCTCGCTGGCCGCCCCAAAAGGCACTCGGAGCCTCCCCGGCCACCCCGAAAGGCACTCGGAGCCTCCCCGGCCACCCCGAAAGGCACTCGGAGCCTCCCTGGCCACTCCGAAAGGCACTCGGAGGCGGCCCGGCCGCCCCAAAAGGCACTCAGAGCCTCCCTGGCCGCCCCGAAAGGCACTCGGAGCCTCTCCGGCCCCCCCGAATGGCACTCGGAGGCGGCCCGGCCGCCCCGAAAGGCACTCGGAGCCTCCCTGGCCACCCCGAAAGGAACTCGGAGGCGGCCCGGCCGCCCCTAAAGGCACTCAGAGCCTCCCTGGCCGCCCACAAAGGCACTCGCGGTCGGCCCGGCCCCCCCAAAAGGCACTCGGAGCCTCCCAGGTCGCCCCGAAAGGCACTCGGACCCTATCCGGCCACCCCAAAAGGCACTCGGAGCCTCCCCGGCCGCCCACAAAGGCACTCGGAGCCTCCCTGGCCACTCCGAAAGGCACTCGGAGGTGGCCCGGCCGCCCCGAAAGGCACTCGGAGCCTCCCCGGCTGCCCCGAAAGGCACTCGGAGGCGGCCCGGCCACCCCGAAAGGCACTCGAACCCTCCCCGGCCACCCCGAAAGGCACTCGGAGCGGCCTGGCCACCCTGAAAGGCACTCGGAGCCGGCTCGGTCGTCCCAAAAGGCACTCGGAGCCTCTCCGGCCACCCCGAAAGGCACTCGGAGCCTCTCCGGCCCCCCCGAATGGCACTCGGAGGCGGCCCGGCCGCCCCGAAAGGCACTCGGAGCCGGATCGTCCATCCCGAAAGGCACTCGGAGCCAGCCCGGCCGCCCCAAAAGGCACTCGGAGCCAGCCCGGCCGCCCCGAAAGGCACTCGGAGCCTCCCTGGCCGCCCACAAAGGCACTCGGGGGCGGCCCGGCCGCCCCAAAAGGCACTCGGAGCATGCCTGGCCTCCCCGAAAGGCACTCAGAGCCGGCCCGGCCTCCCCAAAAGGCATTCGGAGCCTCCCCGGCCGCCCCGAAAGGCACTCGGAGGCGGCCCGGCCGCCCACAAAGGCACTCGCAGCCTCCCCGGCCGCCCACAAAGGCACTCGGAGCGGCCTGGCCACCCCGAAAGGCACTCGGAGACGGCTCGGTCGTCCCAAAAGGCACTCGGAGCTGGCCCGGCCGCCCCGAAAGGCACTCGGAGCCTCCCTGGCCGCCCACAAAGGCACTCGGGGGCGGCCCGGCCGCCCCAAAAGGCACTTGGAGCCTCCCAGGCCGCCCCGAAAGGCACTCGGAGCCTTCTCGGCCGCCCCGAAAGGCACTCGGAGGTGGCCCGGCCGCCCCGAAAGGCACTCAGAGTCATCCCAGCCACCCCGAAAGGCACTCGGAGCCTTCTCGGCCGCCCCGAAAGGCACTCGGAGGTGGCCCGGCCGCCCCGAAAGGCACTCGGAGACGGCTCGGTCGTCCCAAAAGGCACTCGGGGGCGGCCCGGCCGCCCCGAAAGGCACTCGGAGCCTCTCCGGCACCCCCGAATGGCACTCGGAGGCGGCCCGGCCACCCCGAAAGGCACTCGGAGCCTCCCAGGCCACCCCGAAAGGCACTCGGAGCCAGCCCGGCCACCCCGAAAGGCACTCGGAGCCTCCCTGGCCACTCCGAAAGGCACTCGGAGCCTCCCTGGCCACCCCGAAAGGCACTCAGAACCTCCCCGGCCGCCCCGAAAGGCACTCGGAGGCATCCCAGCCACCCCGAAAGGCACTCGGAGCCTTCTTGGCCGTCCCAAAAGGCACTCGGAGGTGGCCCGGCCGCCCCGAAAGGCACTCGGAGCCTGCCCGGCCCCCCCGAATGGCACTCGGAGGTGGCCCGGCCGCTCCGAAAGGCACTCGGAGCCTTCTCGGCCGTCCCAAAAGCCACTTGGAGCCTCCCCGACTGTCCCGAAAGGCACTCGGAGCCTCTCCGGCCCCCCCGAATGGCACTCGGAGGCGGCCCGGCCGCCCCGAAAGGCACTCGGAGCCTCCCTGGCCGCCCCGAAAGGCACTCGGACCCTCTCCGGCCACCCCGAAAGGCACTCGGAGCCTCCCCGGCCGCCCACAAAGGCACTCGGAGCCTCCCTGGCCACTCCGAAAGGCACTCGGAGGCGGCCCGGCTGCCCCGAAAGGCACTCAGAGCCTCCCTGGCCGCCCCGAAAAGCACTCGGAGCCTGCCCGGCCTCCCCAAAAGGCACTCGGAGCGGCCCGGCCACCCCGAAAGGCACTCGGAGCCTCTCCGGGCGCCCCGAAAGGCACTCGGAGCCTCCCCGGCCGCCCCGAAAGGCACTCGGAGTCATCCCAGCCACCCCGAAAGGCACTCGGAGCCTTCTCGGCCGCCCCAAAAGGCACTCGGAGGTGGCCCGGCCGCCCTGAAAGGCACTCGGAGCCTCCCCGGCCACCCCGAAAGGCACTCGGAGCGGCCTGGCCACCGTGAAAGGCACTCGGAGCCGGCTCGGTCGTCCCAAAAGGCACTCGGAGCCTCTCCGGCCGCCCCGAAAGGCACTCGGAGCCGGCTCGTCCGTCCCGAAAGGCACTCGGGGGCGGCCCGGCCGCCCCAAAAGGCACTCGGAGCCAGCCCGGCCGCCCCGAAAGGCACTCGGAGCCTCCCTGGCTGCCCACAAAGGCACTCGGGGGCGGCCCGGCCGCCCCAAAAGGCACTCGGAGCCTGCCTGGCCTCCCCGAAAGGCACTCAGAGCCGGCCCGGCCTCCCCAAAAGGCATTCGGAGCCTCCCCGGCCGCCCCGAAAGGCACTCGGAGGCGGCCCGGCCGCCCACAAAGGCACTCGCAGCCTCCCCGGCCGCCCACAAAGGCACTCGGAGCGGCCTGGCAACCCCGAAAGGCACTCGGAGACGGCTCGGTCGTCCCAAAAGGCACTCGGAGCTGGCCCGGCCGCCCCGAAAGGCACTCGGAGCCTCTCCGGCACCCCCGAATGGCACTCGGAGGCGGCCCGGCCACCCCGAAAGGCACTCGGAGCCTCCCAGGCCACCCCGAAAGGCACTCGGAGCCAGCCCGGCCTCCCCGAAAGGCACTCGGAGCCTCCCTGGCCTCCCCGAAAGGCACTCGGAGCGGCCCGGCCACCCCGAAAGGCACTCGGAGCCTCCCCGGGCCGCCCCGAAAGGGACTCGGAGCCTCCCCGGCCGCCCCGAAAGGCATTCGGAGGCATCCCAGCCACCCCGAAAGGCACTCGGAGCCTTCTCGGCCGTCCACAAAGGCACTCGGAGGCGGCCCGGCCGCCCCAAAAGGCAGTCGGAGCCTCCCCGGCCGCCCCGAAAGGCACTCGCAGCCTCCCCGGCCACCCCGAAAGGCACTCGGTGAAGGCTTGGCCGTCCCAAAAGCCACTCCGAGCCTCCCCGACCGCCCCGAAAGGCACTCGGAGCCTCCACGGCCGCCCCAAAAGGCACTCGGAGCCTCCCCGGCCGCCCCGAAAGGCACTCGGAGCCTTCCCGGCTGCCCCGAAAGGCACTTAGAGCCTCCCCGGCCACCCCGAAAGGCACTCAGAGCCTCGCTGGCCGCCCCAAAAGGCACTCGGAGCCTCCCCGGCCACCCCGAAAGGCACTCGGAGCCTCCCCGGCCACCCCGAAAGGCACTCGGAGCCTCCCTGGCCACTCCGAAAGGCACTCGGAGGCGGCCCGGCCGCCCCAAAAGGCACTCAGAGCCTCCCTGGCCGCCCCGAAAGGCACTCGGAGCCTCTCCGGAACCCCCGAATGGCACTCGGAGGCGGCCCGGCCGCCCCGAAAGGCACTCGGAGCCTCCCTGGCCACCCCGAAAGGAACTCGGAGGCGGCCGGGCCGCCCCTAAAGGCACTCAGAGCCTCCCTGGCCGCCCACAAAGGCACTCGCGGGCGGCCCGGCCCCCCCAAAAGGCACTCGGAGCCTCCCAGGTCGCCCCGAAAGGCACTCGGACCCTCTCCGGCCACCCCGAAAGGCACTCGGAGCCTCTCCGGCCGCCCCGAAAGGCACTCGGAGCCTCCCCGGCCGCCCCGAAAGGCACTCGGAGTCATCCCAGCCACCCCGAAAGGCACTCGGAGCCTTCTCGGCCGCCCCGAAAGGCACTCGGAGGTGGCCCGGCCGCCCCGAAAGGCACTCGGAGCCTCCCCGGCTGCCCCGAAAGGCACTCGGAGGCGGCCCGGCCGCCCCGAAAGGCACTCGGACCCTCCCCGGCCACCCCGAAAGGCACTCGGAGCGGCCTGGCCACCCTGAAAGGCACTCGGAGCCGGCTCGGTCGTCCCAAAAGGCACTCGGAGCCTCTCCGGCCGCCCCGAAAGGCACTCGGAGCCTCTCCGGCCCCCCCGAATGGCACTCGGAGGCGGCCCGGCTGCCCCGAAAGGCACTCGGAGCCGGCTCGTCCGTCCCGAAAGGCACTCGGAGCCAGCCCGGCCGCCCCAAAAGGCACTCGGAGCCAGCCCGGCCGCCCCGAAAGGCACTCGGAGCCTCCCCGGCCGCCCCGAAAGGCACTCGGAGCCTTCCCGGCTGCCCCGAAAGGCACTCGGAGCCTCCCAGGCCACCCCGAAAGGCACTCGGAGCGGCCTGGCCATCCCGAAAGGCACTCGGAGTCGGCTCGGTCGTCCCAAAAGGCACTCGGAGCTGGCCCGGACGCCCACAAAGGCACTCGGAGCCTCTCCGGCCACCCCGAAAGGCACTCGGAGCCTCTCCGGCCCCCCCGAATGGCACTCGGAGGCGGCCCGGCCGCCCCGAAAGGCACTCGGAGCCTCTCCGGCCCCCCCGAATGGCACTCGGAGGCGGCCCGGCCGCCCCGAAAGGCACTCGGAGCCGGCTCGTCCGTCCCGAAAGGCACTCGGAGCCAGCCCGGCCGCCCCAAAAGGCACTCGGAGCCGGCTCATCCGTCCCGAAAGGCACTCGGAGCCTCCCTGGCTGCCCACAAAGGCACTCGGGGGCGGCCCGGCCGCCCCAAAAGGCACTCGGAGCCTGCCTGGCCTCCCCAAAAGGCACTCAGAGCCGGCCCGGCCTCCCCAAAAGGCATTCGGAGCTGGACCGGCCGCCCCGAAAGGCACTCGGAGGCGGCCCGGCCGCCCACAAAGGCACTCACAGCCTCCCCGGCCGCCCCGAAAGGCACTCGGAGCGGCCTGGCCACCCCGAAAGGCACTCGGAGCCTCCCCGGCCGCCCCGAAAGGGACTCGGAGCCTCCCCAGCCGCACCGAAAGGTATTCGGAGGCATCCCAGCCACCCCGAAAGGCACTCGGAGCCTTCTCGGCCGTCCACAAAGGCACTCGGGGGCGGCCTGGCCGCCCCGAAAGGCACTCGGAGCCTCCCCAGCCACCCTGAAAGGCACTCGGTGCCGGCTTGGCCGTCCCAAAAGCCACTCGGAGCCTCCCCGGCCACCCTGAAAGGCACTCGGAGCCTCCCAGGCCGCCCCAAAAGGCACTCGGAGCCTCCACGGCCGCCCCGAAAGGCACTCGGAGCCTCCCCGGCCGCCCCGAAAGGCACTCGGAGCCTCCCCGGCCACCCCGAAAGGCACTCGGAGCGGCCTGGCTAACCCGAAAGGCACTCGGAGCCGGCTCGGCCGTCCCAAAAGGCACTCGGAGCCAGCCCGGCCGCCCCAAAAGGCACTCGGAGCCTTCTCGGCCGTCCCGAAAGGCACTCGGAGCCTCCCCGGCCGCCCCGAAAGGCATTCGGAGGCATCCCAGCCACCCCGAAAGGCACTCGGAGCCTTCTCGGCCGTCCACAAAGGCACTCGGAGGCGGCCCGGCCGCCCCGAAAGGCAGTCAGAGCCTCCCCGGCCACCCTGAAAGGCACTCGGTGCCGGCTTGGCCGTCCCAAAAGCCACTCGGAGCCTCCCCGGCCACCCTGAAAGGCACTCGGAGCCTCCCAGGCCGCCCCAAAAGGCACTCGGAGCCTCCCCGGCCGCCCCCAAAGGCACTCGGAGCCTCCCCGGCCGCCCCGAAAGGCACTCGGAGCCTCCCCGGCCCCCCCGAAAGGCACTCGGAGCGCCCTGGCCACCCCGAAAGGGACTCGGAGCCGGCTCGGCCATCCCAAAAGGCACTCGGAGCCTGCCCAACCACCCCAAAAGGCACTCCGAGCCTCCCCGGCCGCCCCGAAAGGCACTCGGAGCCTCCCCGGCCTCCCCAAAAGGCACTCGGAACCTCACCGGCCGCCCCGAAAGGCACTCGGAGACTGCACTGTCGCCCCGAAAGGGACTCGGAGGCGGACCGGTCACCCCGAAAGGCACTCGGAGCCTCCCCGGCTGCCCCGAAAGGCACTCGGAGCGGCCTGGCTAACCCGAAAGGCACTCGGAGCCGGCTCGGCCGTCCCAAAAGGCACTCGGAGCTGGCCCGGCCGCCCCAAAAGGCACTCGGAGCCTCTCCGGCCACCCCGAAAGGCACTCGGAGCCTCTCCGGCCCCCCCGAATGGCACTCGGAGGCGGCCCGGCCGCCCCAAAAGGCACTCGGAGCCTCCCTGGCCGCCCCGAAAGGCACTCGGAGCCAGCCCGGCCGCCCCAAAAGGCACTCGGACCCAGTCCGGCCGCCCCGAAAGGCACTCGGAGCCTCCCTGGCCGCCCACAAAGGCACTCGGGGGCGGCCCGGCCGCCCCAAAAGGCACTCGGAGCCTGCCTGGCCTCCCCGAAAGGCACTCAGAGCCGGCCCGGCCTCCCCGAAAGGCATTCGGAGCTGGCCCGGCTGCCCCGAAAGGCACTCGGAGGCGGCCCGGCCGCCCACAAAGGCACTCACAGCCTCCCCGGCCGCCCCGAAAGGCACTCGGAGCGGCCTGGCCACCCCGAAAGGCACTCGGAGACGGCTCGGTCGTCCCAAAAGGCACTCGGAGCTGGCCCGGCCGCCCCGAAAGGCACTCGGAGCCTCTCCGGCCCCCGCGAATGGCACTCGGAGGCGGCCCGGTCGCCCCGAAAGGCACTCGGAGCCTCCCAGGCCACCCCGAAAGGCACTCGGAGCCAGCCCCGCCTCCCCGAAAGGCACTCGGAGCCTCCCTGGCCGCCCACAAAGGCACTCGGGGGCGGCCCGGCCGCCCCAAAAGGCACTTGGAGCCTCCCAGGCCGCCCCGAAAGGCACTCGGACCCTCTCCGGCCACCCCGAAAGGCTCTAGGAGCCTCCCCGGCCCCCCGGAAAGGCACTCGGAGCCTCCCTGGCCACTCCGAAAGGCACTCGGAGGCGGCCCGGCCACCCCGAAAGGCACTCAGAACCTCCCTGGCCGCCCCGAAAGGCACTCGGAGGCATCCCAGCCACCCTGAAAGGCACTCGGAGCCTTCTCGGCCGTCCCAAAAGGCACTCGGAGGTGGCCCGGCCGCCCCGAAAGGCACTCGGAGCCTCCCCGGCCCCCCCGAATGGCACTCGGAGGTGGCCCGGCCGCTCCGAAAGGCACTCGGTGCCGGCTCGGCCGTCCCAAAAGCCACTTGGAGCCTCCCCGACTGTCCCGAAAGGCACTCGGAGCCTCTCCGGCCCCCCCGAATGGCACTCGGAGGCGGCCCGGCCGCCCCGAAAGGCACTCGGAGCCTCCCTGGCCGCCCCGAAAGGCACTCGGACCCTCTCCGGCCACCCCGAAAGGCACTCGGAGCCTCCCCGGCCACCCCGAATGGCACTCGGAGGTGGCCCGGCCGCTCCGAAAGGCACTCGGTGCCGGCTCGGCCGTCCCAAAAGCCACTTGGAGCCTCCCCGACTGTCCCGAAAGGCACTCGGAGCCTCTCCGGCCCCCCCGAATGGCACTCGGAGGCGGCCCGGCCGCCCCGAAAGGCACTCGGAGCCTCCCTGGCCGCCCCGAAAGGCACTCGGACCCTCTCCGGCCACCCCGAAAGGCACTCGGAGCCTCCCCGGCCGCCCACAAAGGCACTCGGAGCCTCCCTGGCCACTCCGAAAGGCACTCGGAGGCGGCCCGGCTGCCCCGAAAGGCACTCAGAGCCTCCCTGGCCGCCCCGAAAAGCACTCGGAGCCTGCCCGGCCTCCCCAAAAGGCACTCGGAGCGGCCCGGCCACCCCGAAAGGCACTCGGAGCCTCTCCGGCCGCCCCGAAAGGCACTCGGAGCCTCCCCGGCCGCCCCGAAAGGCACTCGGAGTCATCCCAGCCACCCCGAAAGGCACTCGGAGCCTTCTCGGCCGCCCCAAAAGGCACTCGGAGGTGGCCCGGCCGCCCCGAAAGGCACTCGGAGCCTCCCCAGCTGCCCCGAAAGGCACTCGGAGGCGGCCCGGCCGCCCCCAAAGGCACTCGGACCCTCCCCGGCCACCCCGAAAGGCACTCGGAGCGGCCTGGCCACCCTGAAAGGCACTCGGAGCCGGCTCGGTCGTCCCAAAAGGCACTCGGAGCCTCTCCGGCCACCCCGAAAGGCACTCGGAGCCGGCTCGTCCGTCCCGAAAGGCACTCGGAGCGAGCCCGGCCGCCCCGAAAGGCACTCGGAGCCAGCCCGGCCGCCCCGAAAGGCACTCGGAGCCTCCCTGGCCGCCCACAAAGGCACTCGGGGGCGGCCCGGCCGCCCCAAAAGGCACTCGGAGCCTGCCTGGCCTCCCCGAAAGGCACTCAGAGCCGGCCCGGCCTCCCCAAAAGGCATTCGGAGCCTCCCCGGCCGCCCCGAAAGGCACTCGGAGGCGGCCCGGCCGCCCACAAAGGCACTCGCAGCCTCCCCGGCCACCTCGAAAGGCACTCGGAGCCTCCCTGGCCACCCCGAAAGGCACTCGGAGACGGCTCGGTCGTCCCAAAAGGCACTCGGAGGCGGCCCGGCCGCCCCGAAAGGCACTCGGAGCCTCTCCGGCACCCCCGAATGGCACTCGGAGGCGGCCCGGCCACCCCGAAAGGCACTCGGAGCCTCCCAGGCCACCCCGAAAGGCACTCGGAGCCAGCCCGGCCTCCCCGAAAGGCACTCGGAGCCTCCCTGGCCTCCCCGAAAGGCACTCGGAGCGGCCCGGCCACCCCGAAAGGCACTCGGAGCCTCCCCGGGCCGCCCCGAAAGGGACTCGGAGCCTCCCCGGCCGCCCCGAAAGGCATTCGGAGGCATCCCAGCCACCCCGAAAGGCACTCGGAGCCTTCTCGGCCGTCCACAAAGGCACTCGGAGGCGGCCCGGCCGCCCCGAAAGGCAGTCGGAGCCTCCCCGGCCGCCCCGAAAGGCACTCGGAGCCTCCCCGGCCACCCCGAAAGGCACTCGGTGACGGCTTGGCCGTCCCAAAAGCCACTCCGAGCCTCCCCGACCGCCCCGAAAGGCACTCGGAGCCTCCTGGGCCGCCCCGAAAGGCACTCAGAGCCTCCACGGCCACCCTGAAAGGCACTCGGAGCCTCCCAGGCCGCCCCAAAAGGCACTCGGAGCCTCCCCGGACGCCCCAAAAGGCACTCGGAGCCTCCCCGGCCGCCCCGAAAGGCACTCGGAGCCTTCCCGGCTGCCCCGAAAGGCACTCGGAGCCTCCCCGGCCACCCCGAAAGGCACTCGGAGCCTCGCTGGCCGCCCCAAAAGGCACTCGGAGCCTCCCCGGCCACCCCGAAAGGCACTCGGAGCCTCCCCGGCCACCCCGAAAGGCACTCGGAGCCTCCCTGGCCACTCCGAAAGGCACTCGGAGGCGGCCCGGCCGCCCCAAAAGGCACTCAGAGCCTCCCTGGCCGCCCCGAAAGGCACTCGGAGCCTCTCCGGCCCCCCCGAATGGCACTCGGAGGCGGCCCGGCCGCCCCGAAAGGCACTCGGAGCCTCCCTGGCCACCCCGAAAGGAACTCGGAGGCGGCCCGGCCGCCCCTAAAGGCACTCAGAGCCTCCCTGGCCGCCCACAAAGGCACTCGCGGTCGGCCCGGCCCCCCCAAAAGGCACTCGGAGCCTCCCAGGTCGCCCCGAAAGGCACTCGGACCCTATCCGGCCACCCCAAAAGGCACTCGGAGCCTCCCCGGCCGCCCACAAAGGCACTCGGAGCCTCCCTGGCCACTCCGAAAGGCACTCGGAGGTGGCCCGGCCGCCCCGAAAGGCACTCGGAGCCTCCCCGGCTGCCCCGAAAGGCACTCGGAGGCGGCCCGGCCACCCCGAAAGGCACTCGAACCCTCCCCGGCCACCCCGAAAGGCACTCGGAGCGGCCTGGCCACCCTGAAAGGCACTCGGAGCCGGCTCGGTCGTCCCAAAAGGCACTCGGAGCCTCTCCGGCCACCCCGAAAGGCACTCGGAGCCTCTCCGGCCCCCCCGAATGGCACTCGGAGGCGGCCCGGCCGCCCCGAAAGGCACTCGGAGCCGGATCGTCCATCCCGAAAGGCACTCGGAGCCAGCCCGGCCGCCCCAAAAGGCACTCGGAGCCAGCCCGGCCGCCCCGAAAGGCACTCGGAGCCTCCCTGGCCGCCCACAAAGGCACTCGGGGGCGGCCCGGCCGCCCCAAAAGGCACTCGGAGCATGCCTGGCCTCCCCGAAAGGCACTCAGAGCCGGCCCGGCCTCCCCAAAAGGCATTCGGAGCCTCCCCGGCCGCCCCGAAAGGCACTCGGAGGCGGCCCGGCCGCCCACAAAGGCACTCGCAGCCTCCCCGGCCGCCCACAAAGGCACTCGGAGCGGCCTGGCCACCCCGAAAGGCACTCGGAGACGGCTCGGTCGTCCCAAAAGGCACTCGGAGCTGGCCCGGCCGCCCCGAAAGGCACTCGGAGCCTCCCTGGCCGCCCACAAAGGCACTCGGGGGCGGCCCGGCCGCCCCAAAAGGCACTTGGAGCCTCCCAGGCCGCCCCGAAAGGCACTCGGAGCCTTCTCGGCCGCCCCGAAAGGCACTCGGAGGTGGCCCGGCCGCCCCGAAAGGCACTCAGAGTCATCCCAGCCACCCCGAAAGGCACTCGGAGCCTTCTCGGCCGCCCCGAAAGGCACTCGGAGGTGGCCCGGCCGCCCCGAAAGGCACTCGGAGACGGCTCGGTCGTCCCAAAAGGCACTCGGGGGCGGCCCGGCCGCCCCGAAAGGCACTCGGAGCCTCTCCGGCACCCCCGAATGGCACTCGGAGGCGGCCCGGCCACCCCGAAAGGCACTCGGAGCCTCCCAGGCCACCCCGAAAGGCACTCGGAGCCAGCCCGGCCACCCCGAAAGGCACTCGGAGCCTCCCTGGCCACTCCGAAAGGCACTCGGAGCCTCCCTGGCCACCCCGAAAGGCACTCAGAACCTCCCCGGCCGCCCCGAAAGGCACTCGGAGGCATCCCAGCCACCCCGAAAGGCACTCGGAGCCTTCTTGGCCGTCCCAAAAGGCACTCGGAGGTGGCCCGGCCGCCCCGAAAGGCACTCGGAGCCTGCCCGGCCCCCCCGAATGGCACTCGGAGGTGGCCCGGCCGCTCCGAAAGGCACTCGGAGCCTTCTCGGCCGTCCCAAAAGCCACTTGGAGCCTCCCCGACTGTCCCGAAAGGCACTCGGAGCCTCTCCGGCCCCCCCGAATGGCACTCGGAGGCGGCCCGGCCGCCCCGAAAGGCACTCGGAGCCTCCCTGGCCGCCCCGAAAGGCACTCGGACCCTCTCCGGCCACCCCGAAAGGCACTCGGAGCCTCCCCGGCCGCCCACAAAGGCACTCGGAGCCTCCCTGGCCACTCCGAAAGGCACTCGGAGGCGGCCCGGCTGCCCCGAAAGGCACTCAGAGCCTCCCTGGCCGCCCCGAAAAGCACTCGGAGCCTGCCCGGCCTCCCCAAAAGGCACTCGGAGCGGCCCGGCCACCCCGAAAGGCACTCGGAGCCTCTCCGGGCGCCCCGAAAGGCACTCGGAGCCTCCCCGGCCGCCCCGAAAGGCACTCGGAGTCATCCCAGCCACCCCGAAAGGCACTCGGAGCCTTCTCGGCCGCCCCAAAAGGCACTCGGAGGTGGCCCGGCCGCCCTGAAAGGCACTCGGACCCTCCCCGGCCACCCCGAAAGGCACTCGGAGCGGCCTGGCCACCGTGAAAGGCACTCGGAGCCGGCTCGGTCGTCCCAAAAGGCACTCGGAGCCTCTCCGGCCGCCCCGAAAGGCACTCGGAGCCGGCTCGTCCGTCCCGAAAGGCACTCGGGGGCGGCCCGGCCGCCCCAAAAGGCACTCGGAGCCAGCCCGGCCGCCCCGAAAGGCACTCGGAGCCTCCCTGGCTGCCCACAAAGGCACTCGGGGGCGGCCCGGCCGCCCCAAAAGGCACTCGGAGCCTGCCTGGCCTCCCCGAAAGGCACTCAGAGCCGGCCCGGCCTCCCCAAAAGGCATTCGGAGCCTCCCCGGCCGCCCCGAAAGGCACTCGGAGGCGGCCCGGCCGCCCACAAAGGCACTCGCAGCCTCCCCGGCCGCCCACAAAGGCACTCGGAGCGGCCTGGCAACCCCGAAAGGCACTCGGAGACGGCTCGGTCGTCCCAAAAGGCACTCGGAGCTGGCCCGGCCGCCCCGAAAGGCACTCGGAGCCTCTCCGGCACCCCCGAATGGCACTCGGAGGCGGCCCGGCCACCCCGAAAGGCACTCGGAGCCTCCCAGGCCACCCCGAAAGGCACTCGGAGCCAGCCCGGCCTCCCCGAAAGGCACTCGGAGCCTCCCTGGCCTCCCCGAAAGGCACTCGGAGCGGCCCGGCCACCCCGAAAGGCACTCGGAGCCTCCCCGGGCCGCCCCGAAAGGGACTCGGAGCCTCCCCGGCCGCCCCGAAAGGCATTCGGAGGCATCCCAGCCACCCCGAAAGGCACTCGGAGCCTTCTCGGCCGTCCACAAAGGCACTCGGAGGCGGCCCGGCCGCCCCAAAAGGCAGTCGGAGCCTCCCCGGCCGCCCCGAAAGGCACTCGCAGCCTCCCCGGCCACCCCGAAAGGCACTCGGTGAAGGCTTGGCCGTCCCAAAAGCCACTCCGAGCCTCCCCGACCGCCCCGAAAGGCACTCGGAGCCTCCACGGCCGCCCCAAAAGGCACTCGGAGCCTCCCCGGCCGCCCCGAAAGGCACTCGGAGCCTTCCCGGCTGCCCCGAAAGGCACTTAGAGCCTCCCCGGCCACCCCGAAAGGCACTCAGAGCCTCGCTGGCCGCCCCAAAAGGCACTCGGAGCCTCCCCGGCCACCCCGAAAGGCACTCGGAGCCTCCCCGGCCACCCCGAAAGGCACTCGGAGCCTCCCTGGCCACTCCGAAAGGCACTCGGAGGCGGCCCGGCCGCCCCAAAAGGCACTCAGAGCCTCCCTGGCCGCCCCGAAAGGCACTCGGAGCCTCTCCGGCCCCCCCGAATGGCACTCGGAGGCGGCCCGGCCGCCCCGAAAGGCACTCGGAGCCTCCCTGGCCACCCCGAAAGGAACTCGGAGGTGGCCGGGCCGCCCCTAAAGGCACTCAGAGCCTCCCTGGCCGCCCACAAAGGCACTCGCGGGCGGCCCGGCCCCCCCAAAAGGCACTCGGAGCCTCCCAGGTCGCCCCGAAAGGCACTCGGACCCTCTCCGGCCACCCCAAAAGGCACTCGGAGCCTCCCCGGCCGCCCACAAAGGCACTCGGAGCCTCCCTGGCCACTCCGAAAGGCACTCGGAGGCGGCCCGGCTGCCCCAAAAGGCACTCAGAGCCTCCCTGGCCGCCCCGAAAGGCACTCGGAGCCTGCCCGGCCTCCCCAAAAGGCACTCAGAGCGGCCCGGCCACCCCGAAAGGCACTCGGAGCCTCCCCGGCCGCCCCGAAAGGCACTCGGAGCCTCCCCGGCCGCCCCGAAAGGCACTCGGAGTCATCCCAGCCTCCCCGAAAGGCACTCGGAGCCTCCCTGGCCTCCCCAAAAGGCACTCGGAGCGGCCTGGCCACCCCGAAAGGCACTCGGAGCCTCCCCGGGCCGCCCCGAAAGGGACTCGGAGCCTCCCCGGCCGCCCCGAAAGGCATTCGGAGGCATCCCAGCCACCCCGAAAGGCACTCGGAGCCTTCTCGGCCGTCCACAAAGGCACTCGGAGGCGGCCCGGCCGCCCCGAAAGGCAGTCGGAGCCTCCCCGGCCGCCCCGAAAGGCACTCGGAGCCTCCCCGGCCACCCCGAAAGGCACTCGGTGACGGCTTGGCCGTCCCAAAAGCCACTCCGAGCCTCCCCGACCGCCCCGAAAGGCACTCGGAGCCTCCACGGCCGCCCCGAAAGGCACTCAGAGCCTCCACGGCCACCCTGAAAGGCACTCGGAGCCTCCCAGGCCGCCCCAAAAGGCACTCGGAGCCTCCCCGGACGCCCCAAAAGGCACTCGGAGCCTCCCCGGCCGCCCCGAAAGGCACTCGGAGCCTTCCCGGCTGCCCCGAAAGGCACTCGGAGCCTCCCCGGCCACCCCGAAAGGCACTCGGAGCCTCCCTGGCCGCCCCAAAAGGCACTCGGAGCCTCCCCGGCCACCCCGAAAGGCACTCGGACCCTCCCCGGCCACCCCGAAAGGCACTCGGAGCCTCCCTGGCCACTCCGAAAGGCACTCGGAGGCGGCCCGGCCGCCCCAAAAGGCACTCAGAGCCTCCCTGGCCGCCCCGAAAGGCACTCGGAGCCTCTCCGGCCCCCCCGAATGGCACTCGGAGGCGGCCCGGCCGCCCCGAAAGGCACTCGGAGCCTCCCTGGCCACCCCGAAAGGAACTCGGAGGCGGCCGGGCCGCCCCTAAAGGCACTCAGAGCCTCCCTGGCCGCCCACAAAGGCACTCGCGGGCGGCCCGGCCCCCCCAAAAGGCACTCGGAGCCTCCCAGGTCGCCCCGAAAGGCACTCGGACCCTATCCGGCCACCCCAAAAGGCACTCGGAGCCTCCCCGGCCGCCCACAAAGGCACTCGGAGCCTCCCTGGCCACTCCGAAAGGCACTCGGAGGCGGCCCGGCTGCCCCAAAAGGCACTCAGAGCCTCCCTGGCCGCCCCGAAAGGCACTCGGAGCCTGCCCGGCCTCCCCAAAAGGCACTCAGAGCGGCCCGGCCACCCCGAAAGGCACTCGGAGCCTCTCCGGCCGCCCCGAAAGGCACTCGGAGCCTCCCCGGCCGCCCCGAAAGGCACTCGGAGTCATCCCAGCCACCCCGAAAGGCACTCGGAGCCTTCTCGGCCGCCCCGAAAGGCACTCGGAGGTGGCCCGGCCGCCCCGAAAGGCACTCGGAGCCTCCCCGGCTGCCCCGAAAGGCACTCGGAGGCGGCCCGGCCACCCCGAAAGGCACTCGAACCCTCCCCGGCCGCCCCGAAAGGCACTCGGAGTCATCCCAGCCACCCCGAAAGGCACTCGGAGCCTTCTCGGCCGCCCCAAAAGGCACTCGGAGGTGGCCCGGCCGCCCACAAAGGCACTCGCAGCCTCCCCGGCCGCCCACAAAGGCACTCGGAGCGGCCTGGCCACCCCGAAAGGCACTCGGAGACGGCTCGGTCGTCCCAAAAGGCACTCGGAGCTGGCCCGGCCGCCCCGAAAGGCATTCGGAGCCTCTCCGGCACCCCCGAATGGCACTCGGAGGCGGCCCGGCCACCCCGAAAGGCACTCGGAGCCTCCCAGGCCACCCCGAAAGGCACTCGGAGCCAGCCCGGCCTCCCCGAAAGGCACTCGGAGCCTCCCTGGCCTCCCCGAAAGGCACTCGGAGCGGCCCGGCCACCCCGAAAGGCACTCGGAGCCTCCCCGGGCTGCCCCGAAAGGGACTCGGAGCCTCCCCGGCCGCCCCGAAAGGCATTCGGAGGCATCCCAGCCACCCCGAAAGGCACTCGGAGCCTTCTCGGCCGTCCACAAAGGCACTCGGAGGCGGCCCGGCCGCCCCAAAAGGCAGTCGGAGCCTCCCCGGCCGCCCCGAAAGGCACTCGGAGCCTCCACGGCCACCCCGAAAGGCACTCGGTGAAGGCTTGGCCGTCCCAAAAGCCACTCCGAGCCTCCCCGACCGCCCCGAAAGGCACTCGGAGCCTCCACGGCCGCCCCAAAAGGCACTCGGAGCCTCCCCGGCCGCCCCGAAAGGCACTCGGAGCCTTCCCGGCTGCCCCGAAAGGCACTTGGAGCCTCCCCGGCCACCCCGAAAGGCACTCGGAGCCTCGCTGGCCGCCCCAAAAGGCACTCGGAGCCTCCCCGGCCACCCCGAAAGGCACTCGGACCCTCCCCGGCCACCCCGAAAGGCACTCGGAGCCTCCCTGGCCACTCCGAAAGGCACTCGGAGGCGGCCCGGCCGCCCCAAAAGGCACTCAGAGCCTCCCTGGCCGCCCCGAAAGGCACTCGGAGCCTCTCCGGCCCCCCCGAATGGCACTTGGAGGCGGCCCGGCCGCCCCGAAAGGCACTCGGAGTCTCCCTGGCCACCCCGAAAGGAACTCGGAGGCGGCCGGGCCGCCCCTAAAGGCACTCAGAGCCTCCCTGGCCGCCCACAAAGGCACTCGCGGGCGGCCCGGCCCCCCCAAAAGGCACTCGGAGCCTCCCAGGTCGCCCTGAAAGGCACTCGGACCCTCTCCGGCCACCCCAAAAGGCACTCGGAGCCTCCCCGGCCGCCCACAAAGGCACTCGGAGCCTCCCTGGCCATTCCGAAAGGCACTCGGAGGCGGCCCGGCTGCCCCAAAAGGCACTCAGAGCCTCCCTGGCCGCCCCGAAAAGCACTCGGAGCCTGCCCGGCCTCCCCAAAAGGCACTCAGAGCGGCCCGGCCACCCCGAAAGGCACTCGGAGCCTCTCCGGCCGCCCCGAAAGGCACTCGGAGCCTCCCCGGCCGCCCCGAAAGGCACTCGGAGTCATCCCAGCCTCCCCGAAAGGCACTCGGAGCCTTCTCGGCCGCCCCGAAAGGCACTCGGAGGTGGCCCGGCCGCCCCGAAAGGCACTCGGAGCCTCCCCGGCTGCCCCGAAAGGCACTCGGAGGCGGCCCGGCCGCCCCGAAAGGCACTCGGACCCTCTCCGGCCACCCCGAAAGGCACTCGGAGCGGCCTGGCCACCCTGAAAGGCACTCGGAGCCGGCTCGGTCGTCCCAAAAGGCACTCGGAGCCTCTCCGGCCGCCCCGAAAGGCACTCGGAGCCTCTCCGGCCCCCCCGAATGGCACTCGGAGGCGGCCCGGCCGCCCCGAAAGGCACTCGGAGCCGGCTCGTCCGTCCCGAAAGGCACTCGGAGCCAGCCCGGCCGCCCCAAAAGGCACTCGGAGCCAGCCCGGCCGCCCCGAAAGGCACTCGGAGCCTCCCTGGCCGCCCACAAAGGCACTCGGAGGCGGCCCGGCCGCCCACAAAGGTACTCGCAGCCTCCCCGGCCACCCACAAAGGCACTCGGAGCTGGCCCGGCCGCCCCGAAAGGCACTCGGAGACTCTCCGGCACCCCCGAATGGCACTCGGAGGCGGCCCGGCCACCCCGAAAGGCACTCGGAGCCTCCCAGGCCACCCCGAAAGGCACTCGGAGCCAGCCCGGCCTCCCCGAAAGGCACTCGGAGCCTCCCTGGCCTCCCCGAAAGGCACTCGGAGCGGCCCGGCCACCCCGAAAGGCACTCGGAGCCTCCCCGGGCCGCCCCGAAAGGGACTCGGAGCCTCCCCGGCCGCCCCGAAAGGCATTCGGAGGCATCCCAGCCACCCCGAAAGGCACTCGGAGCCTTCTCGGCCGTCCACAAAGGCACTCGGAGGCGGCCCGGCCGCCCCGAAAGGCAGTCGGAGCCTCCCCGGCCGCCCCGAAAGGCACTCGGAGCCTCCCCGGCCACCCCGAAAGGCACTCGGTGAAGGCTTGGCCGTCCCAAAAGCCACTCCGAGCCTCCCCGGCCGCCCCGAAAGGCACTCGGAGCCTCCACGGCCGCCCCAAAAGGCACTCGGAGCCTCCCCGGCCGCCCCGAAAGGCACTCGGAGCCTTCCCGGCTGCCCCGAAAGGCACTCGGAGCCAGCCCGGCCACCCCGAAAGGCACTCGGAGCCTCGCTGGCCGCCCACAAAGGCACTCGGAGCCTCCCCGGCCGCCCACAAAGGCACTCGGAGCGGCCTGGCCACCCCGAAAGGCATTCGGAGACGGCTCGGTCGTCCCAAAAGGCACTCGGAGCTGGCCCGGCCGCCCCGAAAGGCACTCGGAGCCTCTCCGGCACCCCCGAATGGCACTCGGAGGCGGCCCGGCCACCCCGAAAGGCACTCGGAGCCTCCCAGGCCACCCCGAAAGGCACTCGGAGCCAGCCCGGCCTCCCCGAAAGGCACTCGGAGCCTCCCTGGCCTCCCCGAAAGGCACTCGGAGCGGCCCGGCCACCCCGAAAGGCACTCGGAGCCTCCCCGGGCCGCCCCGAAAGGGACTCGGAGCCTCCCCGGCCGCCCCGAAAGGCATTCGGAGGCATCCCAGCCACCCCGAAAGGCACTCGGAGCCTTCTCGGCCGTCCACAAAGGCACTCGGAGGCGGCCCGGCCGCCCCAAAAGGCAGTCGGAGCCTCCCCGGCCGCCCCGAAAGGCACTCGCAGCCTCCCCGGCCACCCCGAAAGGCACTCGGTGAAGGCTTGGCCGTCCCAAAAGCCACTCCGAGCCTCCCCGACCGCCCCGAAAGGCACTCGGAGCCTCCACGGCCGCCCCAAAAGGCACTCGGAGCCTCCCCGGCCGCCCCGAAAGGCACTCGGAGCCTTCCCGGCTGCCCCGAAAGGCACTTGGAGCCTCCCCGGCCACCCCGAAAGGCACTCGGAGCCTCGCTGGCCGCCCCAAAAGGCACTCGGAGCCTCCCCGGCCACCCCGAAAGGCACTCGGACCCTCCCCGGCCACCCCGAAAGGCACTCGGAGCCTCCCTGGCCACTCCGAAAGGCACTCGGAGGCGGCCCGGCCGCCCCAAAAGGCACTCAGAGCCTCCCTGGCCGCCCCGAAAGGCACTCGGAGCCTCTCCGGAACCCCCGAATGGCACTCGGAGGCGGCCCGGCCGCCCCGAAAGGCACTCGGAGCCTCCCTGGCCACCCCGAAAGGAACTCGGAGGCGGCCGGGCCGCCCCTAAAGGCACTCAGAGCCTCCCTGGCCGCCCACAAAGGCACTCGCGGGCGGCCCGGCCCCCCCAAAAGGCACTCGGAGCCTCCCAGGTCGCCCCGAAAGGCACTCGGACCCTCTCCGGCCACCCCGAAAGGCACTCGGAGCCTCTCCGGCCGCCCCGAAAGGCACTCGGAGCCTCCCCGGCCGCCCCGAAAGGCACTCGGAGTCATCCCAGCCACCCCGAAAGGCACTCGGAGCCTTCTCGGCCGCCCCGAAAGGCACTCGGAGGTGGCCCGGCCGCCCCGAAAGGCACTCGGAGCCTCCCCGGCTGCCCCGAAAGGCACTCGGAGGCGGCCCGGCCGCCCCGAAAGGCACTCGGACCCTCCCCGGCCACCCCGAAAGGCACTCGGAGCGGCCTGGCCACCCTGAAAGGCACTCGGAGCCGGCTCGGTCGTCCCAAAAGGCACTCGGAGCCTCTCCGGCCGCCCCGAAAGGCACTCGGAGCCTCTCCGGCCCCCCCGAATGGCACTCGGAGGCGGCCCGGCTGCCCCGAAAGGCACTCGGAGCCGGCTCGTCCGTCCCGAAAGGCACTCGGAGCCAGCCCGGCCGCCCCAAAAGGCACTCGGAGCCAGCCCGGCCGCCCCGAAAGGCACTCGGAGCCTCCCCGGCCGCCCCGAAAGGCACTCGGAGCCTTCCCGGCTGCCCCGAAAGGCACTCGGAGCCTCCCAGGCCACCCCGAAAGGCACTCGGAGCGGCCTGGCCATCCCGAAAGGCACTCGGAGTCGGCTCGGTCGTCCCAAAAGGCACTCGGAGCTGGCCCGGACGCCCACAAAGGCACTCGGAGCCTCTCCGGCCACCCCGAAAGGCACTCGGAGCCTCTCCGGCCCCCCCGAATGGCACTCGGAGGCGGCCCGGCCGCCCCGAAAGGCACTCGGAGCCTCTCCGGCCCCCCCGAATGGCACTCGGAGGCGGCCCGGCCGCCCCGAAAGGCACTCGGAGCCGGCTCGTCCGTCCCGAAAGGCACTCGGAGCCAGCCCGGCCGCCCCAAAAGGCACTCGGAGCCGGCTCATCCGTCCCGAAAGGCACTCGGAGCCTCCCTGGCTGCCCACAAAGGCACTCGGGGGCGGCCCGGCCGCCCCAAAAGGCACTCGGAGCCTGCCTGGCCTCCCCAAAAGGCACTCAGAGCCGGCCCGGCCTCCCCAAAAGGCATTCGGAGCTGGACCGGCCGCCCCGAAAGGCACTCGGAGGCGGCCCGGCCGCCCACAAAGGCACTCACAGCCTCCCCGGCCGCCCCGAAAGGCACTCGGAGCGGCCTGGCCACCCCGAAAGGCACTCGGAGCCTCCCCGGCCGCCCCGAAAGGGACTCGGAGCCTCCCCAGCCGCACCGAAAGGTATTCGGAGGCATCCCAGCCACCCCGAAAGGCACTCGGAGCCTTCTCGGCCGTCCACAAAGGCACTCGGGGGCGGCCTGGCCGCCCCGAAAGGCACTCGGAGCCTCCCCAGCCACCCTGAAAGGCACTCGGTGCCGGCTTGGCCGTCCCAAAAGCCACTCGGAGCCTCCCCGGCCACCCTGAAAGGCACTCGGAGCCTCCCAGGCCGCCCCAAAAGGCACTCGGAGCCTCCACGGCCGCCCCGAAAGGCACTCGGAGCCTCCCCGGCCGCCCCGAAAGGCACTCGGAGCCTCCCCGGCCACCCCGAAAGGCACTCGGAGCGGCCTGGCTAACCCGAAAGGCACTCGGAGCCGGCTCGGCCGTCCCAAAAGGCACTCGGAGCCAGCCCGGCCGCCCCAAAAGGCACTCGGAGCCTTCTCGGCCGTCCCGAAAGGCACTCGGAGCCTCCCCGGCCGCCCCGAAAGGCATTCGGAGGCATCCCAGCCACCCCGAAAGGCACTCGGAGCCTTCTCGGCCGTCCACAAAGGCACTCGGAGGCGGCCCGGCCGCCCCGAAAGGCAGTCAGAGCCTCCCCGGCCACCCTGAAAGGCACTCGGTGCCGGCTTGGCCGTCCCAAAAGCCACTCGGAGCCTCCCCGGCCACCCTGAAAGGCACTCGGAGCCTCCCAGGCCGCCCCAAAAGGCACTCGGAGCCTCCCCGGCCGCCCCGAAAGGCACTCGGAGCCTCCCCGGCCACCCCGAAAGGCACTCGGAGCGCCCTGGCCACCCCGAAAGGGACTCGGAGCCGGCTCGGCCATCCCAAAAGGCACTCGGAGCCTGCCCAACCACCCCAAAAGGCACTCCGAGCCTCCCCGGCCGCCCCGAAAGGCACTCGGAGCCTCCCCGGCCTCCCCAAAAGGCACTCGGAACCTCACCGGCCGCACACAAAGGCACTCGGAGACTGCACTGTCGCCCCGAAAGGGACTCGGAGGCGGACCGGTCACCCCGAAAGGCACTCGGAGCCTCCCCGGCTGCCCCGAAAGGCACTCGGAGCGGCCTGGCTAACCCGAAAGGCACTCGGAGCCGGCTCGGCCGTCCCAAAAGGCACTCGGAGCTGGCCCGGCCGCCCCAAAAGGCACTCGGAGCCTCTCCGGCCACCCCGAAAGGCACTCGGAGCCTCTCCGGCCCCCCCGAATGGCACTCGGAGGCGGCCCGGCCGCCCCAAAAGGCACTCGGAGCCTCCCTGGCCGCCCCGAAAGGCACTCGGAGCCAGCCCGGCCGCCCCAAAAGGCACTCGGACCCAGTCCGGCCGCCCCGAAAGGCACTCGGAGCCTCCCTGGCCGCCCACAAAGGCACTCGGGGGCGGCCCGGCCGCCCCAAAAGGCACTCGGAGCCTGCCTGGCCTCCCCGAAAGGCACTCAGAGCCGGCCCGGCCTCCCCGAAAGGCATTCGGAGCTGGCCCGGCTGCCCCGAAAGGCACTCGGAGGCGGCCCGGCCGCCCACAAAGGCACTCACAGCCTCCCCGGCCGCCCCGAAAGGCACTCGGAGCGGCCTGGCCACCCCGAAAGGCACTCGGAGACGGCTCGGTCGTCCCAAAAGGCACTCGGAGCTGGCCCGGCCGCCCCGAAAGGCACTCGGAGCCTCTCCGGCCCCCGCGAATGGCACTCGGAGGCGGCCCGGTCGCCCCGAAAGGCACTCGGAGCCTCCCAGGCCACCCCGAAAGGCACTCGGAGCCAGCCCCGCCTCCCCGAAAGGCACTCGGAGCCTCCCTGGCCGCCCACAAAGGCACTCGGGGGCGGCCCGGCCGCCCCAAAAGGCACTTGGAGCCTCCCAGGCCGCCCCGAAAGGCACTCGGACCCTCTCCGGCCACCCCGAAAGGCTCTAGGAGCCTCCCCGGCCCCCCGGAAAGGCACTCGGAGCCTCCCTGGCCACTCCGAAAGGCACTCGGAGGCGGCCCGGCCACCCCGAAAGGCACTCAGAACCTCCCTGGCCGCCCCGAAAGGCACTCGGAGGCATCCCAGCCACCCTGAAAGGCACTCGGAGCCTTCTCGGCCGTCCCAAAAGGCACTCGGAGGTGGCCCGGCCGCCCCGAAAGGCACTCGGAGCCTCCCCGGCCCCCCCGAATGGCACTCGGAGGTGGCCCGGCCGCTCCGAAAGGCACTCGGTGCCGGCTCGGCCGTCCCAAAAGCCACTTGGAGCCTCCCCGACTGTCCCGAAAGGCACTCGGAGCCTCTCCGGCCCCCCCGAATGGCACTCGGAGGCGGCCCGGCCGCCCCGAAAGGCACTCGGAGCCTCCCTGGCCGCCCCGAAAGGCACTCGGACCCTCTCCGGCCACCCCGAAAGGCACTCGGAGCCTCCCCGGCCCCCCCGAATGGCACTCGGAGGTGGCCCGGCCGCTCCGAAAGGCACTCGGTGCCGGCTCGGCCGTCCCAAAAGCCACTTGGAGCCTCCCCGACTGTCCCGAAAGGCACTCGGAGCCTCTCCGGCCCCCCCGAATGGCACTCGGAGGCGGCCCGGCCGCCCCGAAAGGCACTCGGAGCCTCCCTGGCCGCCCCGAAAGGCACTCGGACCCTCTCCGGCCACCCCGAAAGGCACTCGGAGCCTCCCCGGCCGCCCACAAAGGCACTCGGAGCCTCCCTGGCCACTCCGAAAGGCACTCGGAGGCGGCCCGGCTGCCCCGAAAGGCACTCAGAGCCTCCCTGGCCGCCCCGAAAAGCACTCGGAGCCTGCCCGGCCTCCCCAAAAGGCACTCGGAGCGGCCCGGCCACCCCGAAAGGCACTCGGAGCCTCTCCGGCCGCCCCGAAAGGCACTCGGAGCCTCCCCGGCCGCCCCGAAAGGCACTCGGAGTCATCCCAGCCACCCCGAAAGGCACTCGGAGCCTTCTCGGCCGCCCCAAAAGGCACTCGGAGGTGGCCCGGCCGCCCCGAAAGGCACTCGGAGCCTCCCCAGCTGCCCCGAAAGGCACTCGGAGGCGGCCCGGCCGCCCCCAAAGGCACTCGGACCCTCCCCGGCCACCCCGAAAGGCACTCGGAGCGGCCTGGCCACCCTGAAAGGCACTCGGAGCCGGCTCGGTCGTCCCAAAAGGCACTCGGAGCCTCTCCGGCCACCCCGAAAGGCACTCGGAGCCGGCTCGTCCGTCCCGAAAGGCACTCGGAGCGAGCCCGGCCGCCCCGAAAGGCACTCGGAGCCAGCCCGGCCGCCCCGAAAGGCACTCGGAGCCTCCCTGGCCGCCCACAAAGGCACTCGGGGGCGGCCCGGCCGCCCCAAAAGGCACTCGGAGCCTGCCTGGCCTCCCCGAAAGGCACTCAGAGCCGGCCCGGCCTCCCCAAAAGGCATTCGGAGCCTCCCCGGCCGCCCCGAAAGGCACTCGGAGGCGGCCCGGCCGCCCACAAAGGCACTCGCAGCCTCCCCGGCCACCTCGAAAGGCACTCGGAGCCTCCCTGGCCACCCCGAAAGGCACTCGGAGACGGCTCGGTCGTCCCAAAAGGCACTCGGAGGCGGCCCGGCCGCCCCGAAAGGCACTCGGAGCCTCTCCGGCACCCCCGAATGGCACTCGGAGGCGGCCCGGCCACCCCGAAAGGCACTCGGAGCCTCCCAGGCCACCCCGAAAGGCACTCGGAGCCAGCCCGGCCTCCCCGAAAGGCACTCGGAGCCTCCCTGGCCTCCCCGAAAGGCACTCGGAGCGGCCCGGCCACCCCGAAAGGCACTCGGAGCCTCCCCGGGCCGCCCCGAAAGGGACTCGGAGCCTCCCCGGCCGCCCCGAAAGGCATTCGGAGGCATCCCAGCCACCCCGAAAGGCACTCGGAGCCTTCTCGGCCGTCCACAAAGGCACTCGGAGGCGGCCCGGCCGCCCCGAAAGGCAGTCGGAGCCTCCCCGGCCGCCCCGAAAGGCACTCGGAGCCTCCCCGGCCACCCCGAAAGGCACTCGGTGACGGCTTGGCCGTCCCAAAAGCCACTCCGAGCCTCCCCGACCGCCCCGAAAGGCACTCGGAGCCTCCTGGGCCGCCCCGAAAGGCACTCAGAGCCTCCACGGCCACCCTGAAAGGCACTCGGAGCCTCCCAGGCCGCCCCAAAAGGCACTCGGAGCCTCCCCGGACGCCCCAAAAGGCACTCGGAGCCTCCCCGGCCGCCCCGAAAGGCACTCGGAGCCTTCCCGGCTGCCCCGAAAGGCACTCGGAGCCTCCCCGGCCACCCCGAAAGGCACTCGGAGCCTCGCTGGCCGCCCCAAAAGGCACTCGGAGCCTCCCCGGCCACCCCGAAAGGCACTCGGAGCCTCCCCGGCCACCCCGAAAGGCACTCGGAGCCTCCCTGGCCACTCCGAAAGGCACTCGGAGGCGGCCCGGCCGCCCCAAAAGGCACTCAGAGCCTCCCTGGCCGCCCCGAAAGGCACTCGGAGCCTCTCCGGCCCCCCCGAATGGCACTCGGAGGCGGCCCGGCCGCCCCGAAAGGCACTCGGAGCCTCCCTGGCCACCCCGAAAGGAACTCGGAGGCGGCCGGGCCGCCCCTAAAGGCACTCAGAGCCTCCCTGGCCGCCCACAAAGGCACTCGCGGTCGGCCCGGCCCCCCCAAAAGGCACTCGGAGCCTCCCAGGTCGCCCCGAAAGGCACTCGGACCCTATCCGGCCACCCCAAAAGGCACTCGGAGCCTCCCCGGCCGCCCACAAAGGCACTCGGAGCCTCCCTGGCCACTCCGAAAGGCACTCGGAGGTGGCCCGGCCGCCCCGAAAGGCACTCGGAGCCTCCCCGGCTGCCCCGAAAGGCACTCGGAGGCGGCCCGGCCACCCCGAAAGGCACTCGAACCCTCCCCGGCCACCCCGAAAGGCACTCGGAGCGGCCTGGCCACCCTGAAAGGCACTCGGAGCCGGCTCGGTCGTCCCAAAAGGCACTCGGAGCCTCTCCGGCCACCCCGAAAGGCACTCGGAGCCTCTCCGGCCCCCCCGAATGGCACTCGGAGGCGGCCCGGCCGCCCCGAAAGGCACTCGGAGCCGGATCGTCCATCCCGAAAGGCACTCGGAGCCAGCCCGGCCGCCCCAAAAGGCACTCGGAGCCAGCCCGGCCGCCCCGAAAGGCACTCGGAGCCTCCCTGGCCGCCCACAAAGGCACTCGGGGGCGGCCCGGCCGCCCCAAAAGGCACTCGGAGCATGCCTGGCCTCCCCGAAAGGCACTCAGAGCCGGCCCGGCCTCCCCAAAAGGCATTCGGAGCCTCCCCGGCCGCCCCGAAAGGCACTCGGAGGCGGCCCGGCCGCCCACAAAGGCACTCGCAGCCTCCCCGGCCGCCCACAAAGGCACTCGGAGCGGCCTGGCCACCCCGAAAGGCACTCGGAGACGGCTCGGTCGTCCCAAAAGGCACTCGGAGCTGGCCCGGCCGCCCCGAAAGGCACTCGGAGCCTCCCTGGCCGCCCACAAAGGCACTCGGGGGCGGCCCGGCCGCCCCAAAAGGCACTTGGAGCCTCCCAGGCCGCCCCGAAAGGCACTCGGAGCCTTCTCGGCCGCCCCGAAAGGCACTCGGAGGTGGCCCGGCCGCCCCGAAAGGCACTCAGAGTCATCCCAGCCACCCCGAAAGGCACTCGGAGCCTTCTCGGCCGCCCCGAAAGGCACTCGGAGGTGGCCCGGCCGCCCCGAAAGGCACTCGGAGACGGCTCGGTCGTCCCAAAAGGCACTCGGGGGCGGCCCGGCCGCCCCGAAAGGCACTCGGAGCCTCTCCGGCACCCCCGAATGGCACTCGGAGGCGGCCCGGCCACCCCGAAAGGCACTCGGAGCCTCCCAGGCCACCCCGAAAGGCACTCGGAGCCTCCCCGGCCACCCCGAAAGGCACTCGGAGCCTCCCTGGCCACTCCGAAAGGCACTCGGAGCCTCCCTGGCCACCCCGAAAGGCACTCAGAACCTCCCCGGCCGCCCCGAAAGGCACTCGGAGGCATCCCAGCCACCCCGAAAGGCACTCGGAGCCTTCTTGGCCGTCCCAAAAGGCACTCGGAGGTGGCCCGGCCGCCCCGAAAGGCACTCGGAGCCTGCCCGGCCCCCCCGAATGGCACTCGGAGGTGGCCCGGCCGCTCCGAAAGGCACTCGGAGCCTTCTCGGCCGTCCCAAAAGCCACTTGGAGCCTCCCCGACTGTCCCGAAAGGCACTCGGAGCCTCTCCGGCCCCCCCGAATGGCACTCGGAGGCGGCCCGGCCGCCCCGAAAGGCACTCGGAGCCTCCCTGGCCGCCCCGAAAGGCACTCGGACCCTCTCCGGCCACCCCGAAAGGCACTCGGAGCCTCCCCGGCCGCCCACAAAGGCACTCGGAGCCTCCCTGGCCACTCCGAAAGGCACTCGGAGGCGGCCCGGCTGCCCCGAAAGGCACTCAGAGCCTCCCTGGCCGCCCCGAAAAGCACTCGGAGCCTGCCCGGCCTCCCCAAAAGGCACTCGGAGCGGCCCGGCCACCCCGAAAGGCACTCGGAGCCTCTCCGGGCGCCCCGAAAGGCACTCGGAGCCTCCCCGGCCGCCCCGAAAGGCACTCGGAGTCATCCCAGCCACCCCGAAAGGCACTCGGAGCCTTCTCGGCCGCCCCAAAAGGCACTCGGAGGTGGCCCGGCCGCCCTGAAAGGCACTCGGACCCTCCCCGGCCACCCCGAAAGGCACTCGGAGTGGCCTGGCCACCGTGAAAGGCACTCGGAGCCGGCTCGGTCGTCCCAAAAGGCACTCGGAGCCTCTCCGGCCGCCCCGAAAGGCACTCGGAGCCGGCTCGTCCGTCCCGAAAGGCACTCGGGGGCGGCCCGGCCGCCCCAAAAGGCACTCGGAGCCAGCCCGGCCGCCCCGAAAGGCACTCGGAGCCTCCCTGGCTGCCCACAAAGGCACTCGGGGGCGGCCCGGCCGCCCCAAAAGGCACTCGGAGCCTGCCTGGCCTCCCCGAAAGGCACTCAGAGCCGGCCCGGCCTCCCCAAAAGGCATTCGGAGCCTCCCCGGCCGCCCCGAAAGGCACTCGGAGGCGGCCCGGCCGCCCACAAAGGCACTCGCAGCCTCCCCGGCCGCCCACAAAGGCACTCGGAGCGGCCTGGCAACCCCGAAAGGCACTCGGAGACGGCTCGGTCGTCCCAAAAGGCACTCGGAGCTGGCCCGGCCGCCCCGAAAGGCACTCGGAGCCTCTCCGGCACCCCCGAATGGCACTCGGAGGCGGCCCGGCCACCCCGAAAGGCACTCGGAGCCTCCCAGGCCACCCCGAAAGGCACTCGGAGCCAGCCCGGCCTCCCCGAAAGGCACTCGGAGCCTCCCTGGCCTCCCCGAAAGGCACTCGGAGCGGCCCGGCCACCCCGAAAGGCACTCGGAGCCTCCCCGGGCCGCCCCGAAAGGGACTCGGAGCCTCCCCGGCCGCCCCGAAAGGCATTCGGAGGCATCCCAGCCACCCCGAAAGGCACTCGGAGCCTTCTCGGCCGTCCACAAAGGCACTCGGAGGCGGCCCGGCCGCCCCAAAAGGCAGTCGGAGCCTCCCCGGCCGCCCCGAAAGGCACTCGCAGCCTCCCCGGCCACCCCGAAAGGCACTCGGTGAAGGCTTGGCCGTCCCAAAAGCCACTCCGAGCCTCCCCGACCGCCCCGAAAGGCACTCGGAGCCTCCACGGCCGCCCCAAAAGGCACTCGGAGCCTCCCCGGCCGCCCCGAAAGGCACTCGGAGCCTTCCCGGCTGCCCCGAAAGGCACTTAGAGCCTCCCCGGCCACCCCGAAAGGCACTCAGAGCCTCGCTGGCCGCCCCAAAAGGCACTCGGAGCCTCCCCGGCCACCCCGAAAGGCACTCGGAGCCTCCCCGGCCACCCCGAAAGGCACTCGGAGCCTCCCTGGCCACTCCGAAAGGCACTCGGAGGCGGCCCGGCCGCCCCAAAAGGCACTCAGAGCCTCCCTGGCCGCCCCGAAAGGCACTCGGAGCCTCTCCGGCCCCCCCGAATGGCACTCGGAGGCGGCCCGGCCGCCCCGAAAGGCACTCGGAGCCTCCCTGGCCACCCCGAAAGGAACTCGGAGGTGGCCGGGCCGCCCCTAAAGGCACTCAGAGCCTCCCTGGCCGCCCACAAAGGCACTCGCGGGCGGCCCGGCCCCCCAAAAGGCACTCGGAGCCTCCCAGGTCGCCCCGAAAGGCACTCGGACCCTCTCCGGCCACCCCAAAAGGCACTCGGAGCCTCCCCGGCCGCCCACAAAGGCACTCGGAGCCTCCCTGGCCACTCCGAAAGGCACTCGGAGGCGGCCCGGCTGCCCCAAAAGGCACTCAGAGCCTCCCTGGCCGCCCCGAAAGGCACTCGGAGCCTGCCCGGCCTCCCCAAAAGGCACTCAGAGCGGCCCGGCCACCCCGAAAGGCACTCGGAGCCTCCCCGGCCGCCCCGAAAGGCACTCGGAGCCTCCCCGGCCGCCCCGAAAGGCACTCGGAGTCATCCCAGCCTCCCCGAAAGGCACTCGGAGCCTCCCTGGCCTCCCCAAAAGGCACTCGGAGCGGCCTGGCCACCCCGAAAGGCACTCGGAGCCTCCCCGGGCCGCCCCGAAAGGGACTCGGAGCCTCCCCGGCCGCCCCGAAAGGCATTCGGAGGCATCCCAGCCACCCCGAAAGGCACTCGGAGCCTTCTCGGCCGTCCACAAAGGCACTCGGAGGCGGCCCGGCCGCCCCGAAAGGCAGTCGGAGCCTCCCCGGCCGCCCCGAAAGGCACTCGGAGCCTCCCCGGCCACCCCGAAAGGCACTCGGTGACGGCTTGGCCGTCCCAAAAGCCACTCCGAGCCTCCCCGACCGCCCCGAAAGGCACTCGGAGCCTCCACGGCCGCCCCGAAAGGCACTCAGAGCCTCCACGGCCACCCTGAAAGGCACTCGGAGCCTCCCAGGCCGCCCCAAAAGGCACTCGGAGCCTCCCCGGACGCCCCAAAAGGCACTCGGAGCCTCCCCGGCCGCCCCGAAAGGCACTCGGAGCCAGCCCGGCTGCCCCGAAAGGCACTCGGAGCCTCCCCGGCCACCCCGAAAGGCACTCGGAGCCTCGCTGGCCGCCCCAAAAGGCACTCGGAGCCTCCCCGGCCACCCCGAAAGGCACTCGGACCCTCCCCGGCCACCCCGAAAGGCACTCGGAGCCTCCCTGGCCACTCCGAAAGGCACTCGGAGGCGGCCCGGCCGCCCCAAAAGGCACTCAGAGCCTCCCTGGCCGCCCCGAAAGGCACTCGGAGCCTCTCCGGCCCCCCCGAATGGCACTCGGAGGCGGCCCGGCCGCCCCGAAAGGCACTCGGAGCCTCCCTGGCCACCCCGAAAGGAACTCGGAGGCGGCCGGGCCGCCCCTAAAGGCACTCAGAGCCTCCCTGGCCGCCCACAAAGGCACTCGCGGGCGGCCCGGCCCCCCCAAAAGGCACTCGGAGCCTCCCAGGTCGCCCCGAAAGGCACTCGGACCCTATCCGGCCACCCCAAAAGGCACTCGGAGCCTCCCCGGCCGCCCACAAAGGCACTCGGAGCCTCCCTGGCCACTCCGAAAGGCACTCGGAGGCGGCCCGGCTGCCCCAAAAGGCACTCAGAGCCTCCCTGGCCGCCCCGAAAGGCACTCGGAGCCTGCCCGGCCTCCCCAAAAGGCACTCAGAGCGGCCCGGCCACCCCGAAAGGCACTCGGAGCCTCTCCGGCCGCCCCGAAAGGCACTCGGAGCCTCCCCGGCCGCCCCGAAAGGCACTCGGAGTCATCCCAGCCACCCCGAAAGGCACTCGGAGCCTTCTCGGCCGCCCCGAAAGGCACTCGGAGGTGGCCCGGCCGCCCCGAAAGGCACTCGGAGCCTCCCCGGCTGCCCCGAAAGGCACTCGGAGGCGGCCCGGCCACCCCGAAAGGCACTCGAACCCTCCCCGGCCCCCCCGAAAGGCACTCGGAGGTGGCCCGGCCGCTCCGAAAGGCACTCGGAGCCTTCTCGGCCGTCCCAAAAGCCACTTGGAGCCTCCCCGACTGTCCCGAAAGGCACTCGGAGCCTCTCCGGCCCCCCCGAATGGCACTCGGAGGCGGCCCGGCCGCCCCGAAAGGCACTCGGAGCCTCCCTGGCCGCCCCGAAAGGCACTCGGACCCTCTCCGGCCACCCCGAAAGGCACTCAGAGCCTCCCCGGCCGCCCACAAAGGCACTCGGAGCCTCCCTGGCCACTCCGAAAGGCACTCGGAGGCGGCCCGGCTGCCCCGAAAGGCACTCAGAGCCTCCCTGGCCGCCCCGAAAAGCACTCGGAGCCTGCCCGGCCTCCCCAAAAGGCACTCGGAGCGGCCCGGCCACCCCGAAAGGCACTCGGAGCCTCTCCGGGCGCCCCGAAAGGCACTCGGAGCCTCCCCGGCCGCCCCGAAAGGCACTCGGAGTCATCCCAGCCACCCCGAAAGGCACTCGGAGCCTTCTCGGCCGCCCCAAAAGGCACTCGGAGGTGGCCCGGCCGCCCTGAAAGGCACTCGGACCCTCCCCGGCCACCCCGAAAGGCACTCGGAGCGGCCTGGCCACCGTGAAAGGCACTCGGAGCCGGCTCGGTCGTCCCAAAAGGCACTCGGAGCCTCTCCGGCCGCCCCGAAAGGCACTCGGAGCCGGCTCGTCCGTCCCGAAAGGCACTCGGGGGCGGCCCGGCCGCCCCAAAAGGCACTCGGAGCCAGCCCGGCCGCCCCGAAAGGCACTCGGAGCCTCCCTGGCTGCCCACAAAGGCACTCGGGGGCGGCCCGGCCGCCCCAAAAGGCACTCGGAGCCTGCCTGGCCTCCCCGAAAGGCACTCAGAGCCGGCCCGGCCTCCCCAAAAGGCATTCGGAGCCTCCCCGGCCGCCCCGAAAGGCACTCGGAGGCGGCCCGGCCGCCCACAAAGGCA